>NC_135612.1:61996250-63355000 GCF_053574225.1 Canis aureus
TGCAGATGTGAGCTGCTGTGCAACCCAAGCAGCAGCACAGTGCAAGTGAAAAGAACAAATGGTTGGGTTTTCTTTTCTTTTTTAAAGATTTTATTTATTTATTTATTTATTCATTCATTCATTCATTCATTCATTCATTCATTAATGAGAGACAGAGAGAGAGAGGCAGAGACCCAGGCAGAGGGGGAAGCAGGCCCCATGCAGGGAACCCGATGTGGGGCTCGATCCCAGGTCTCCAGAATCACGCCCGGGGCTGAAGGTGGCGTTAAACCACTGAGCCACCTGGGCTGCCCTCGTTGGGTTTTCAATCTCGGTTTTACCATAGTACCATCTGGAGCCTAAACTTTCTCATCGTAAAAGGGGGTCTATTTTGTTGAGCTGTTCTAGGGACTGATGGGGCACCACACCCCACAGCCAACACTGTGATTCCTTGCAGTGTGACCATCCACGTCTTTGCCCAAGTGTGACTCTGAATCATAACAATCGTACTGCTGCAGGAAGAATTGTTTCTGAAGGTCTCAATTTTCAGTGGAGGACTGGAATTCATTGCCTTTGTTTAAGCAAAGCATAAATAAAAATCCCCAACTTCATATGCTAGATGTACCTACTTATATCAAAATATAAGATGACTTAAAATGTCTCAAAATCACAGTAATTTTGCTCCCTTGTATCTTTAGAAGAAATGTAGTCAAAACAAACAACATGCAAATAGACACTTATAAACACACTGACAACTTATTTGCAAATATTGAACCAAATGAACAGCATGCAAAGACACTGTAGCAAAGCCACTGGTGCTCTAGCACCAGGCCCCAAGCTCCTTAGTAGAATGCACTGCCCCGCCCCTCACACCCTATTTAATTAAATAAAATTTAAAAGTACCTCCTTAATCACACTAGTTACATTTCAAGTGCCCAAAGGTCACATGTGGCTGGAGGCAACTGTATCACTGCAGGCACAGAATGTTCCCACAATGCAGGAAGCACTAGTGGACAGCACTGGCTGTCATAGCCTACACAATACCTCCCCTGACCTTTGAGAAAAGGAACAGGAGGAACTAAAGGTGGTGAGTCGGTCTATACCTGGAATGGCACAGAACTCCACGTGATGTGCAAAAGGACATAGAAGAGGTCACTTTTGTCTGAGGAGGGAAGCAAGCAGCGCTTAGAGGTATCCTTCTGGTATCAGGTCCAAACTAAACAATGGCCAACTATCAGAATGGCCGATGTACTACAAATGACCTATTATTCATGTAGCTTATTTTCTCAACTTTAAACTTATTATAGTACATCAGTGAAGCATAAATCAAAAGATCTTCAAAACAAAAATCCTTTCAATGTTAGTAATGAAGAGGGCTTGATACTCAAGTCCACTTGATAATTCTGGCCACGCCCCTGTCCAAGGGCAAAGGCAATTAAATGAAGTAGTCACGAAGATGCCTCCTTCTCTGTGACCCCTGCCCCTCTCCACCTCCTCAGTTGCCTGCTGATTGTCGCCCACTGACCCTCGCCCATGCACTCTCAGTAGCCATCTGGCTGGAGCACAGCAACATCTCACCTTCAGGCCTTAGCTTAACATCACCTGTTGGGTGCCTATCATTGCACTACTTGCTTCCTTCAGAGGAAATATCCAGACTCATGATTCTCTGCCTGTGTATCATCCACCCCAGTGGACTGCAAGCCCCACGAAGGCAAGAGCCACATCAGCCTTCCTGAATACCATGGATCCAGAGTGCAGTCTAGTGCCGGCTGACTTGGTGTACTTTTGCCAAATGAAGAAAGTCTGAAAATGAGAACTATCTCCAGCTCTGAGGGTACTTGGTGCGTGTGCATGTTTTAGTTTGTATTACAGTAATATGTATACAACTTAAAAATCCAATAATAGAAAGGCTTCTGATTTTTCAAATGTCCTGCCCCACCCTTCTTCAGGCAACAACTGACTGTCTTATTTCTAGTTCTGATAGTTGCCTCCAAAATTCCACTCGACATGTTTTCACCACTGGTAACAGACCATCTATCATTCTTGCCTGTTCCTCTCACCTTACTATTACAAAGAATTCTCACTCCCTCTCAGTGAATGCTGTCCAATCTCTCATCTAGGCCAGGTGGGTGAAAGCACGCAGGGACTCATGGATACTCATAAGACTCATACTGGGGCTGAGGCCACAGGTGGCCAGAGGCCATCCTTCCTGCCATGGAGAAGCAGCCCAGCAGAGAATAGAGCCAATACAGAAATCAGAGCTGAAACATGGAAATACTCGATATGGCAACAGAATTAAAATGCCTGAGGTGGTCATACCTAAAGAAGACAGTCACCTCAATACTTCCAGGAACTCTAACTAGTAATTCCTTTTCTTCTTGCTCTAGTGTAGGATAGGGTCCTGCCCCTGCAAATCAAGCTGCTGGACTTGCTGAGTCACGATGAATGATGGTTACAGACTCTACCCTATTAGAGATGAGATGTAGCTCACTCATGATACCTAGCAATTTAAGTTACATTCTCAGTTCTATTTGCTTGTCTCTGTAGCCTCTATTTTCTGTTGTGTCAACTTTAGATATAATTTTAAAACCCCAACAATGCAAAATGAGATTAGTGATTCTTCCATCCCTCCACTTCTTTCACTACTTTCCACTCCAAAATTAAGTTGGTTAGTTTCTCTTTTCTTTTTCTTGGAAATAAAAACATTTTTTTAAAAATAAAAACATTTTCATTCTGTTCTGAAACTATAAGTAAATAAATCTTTAATGTTTTTTTGTTTTTTTTTTTAATTTTTATTTATTTATGATAGTTACAGAGAGAGAGAGAGGCAGAGACACAGGCAGAGGGAGAAGCAGGCTCCATGCACCGGGAGCCCGATGTGGGATTCGATCCCGGGTCTCCAGGATCGCGCCCTGGGCCAAAGGCAGGCGCCAAACCGCTGCGCCACCCAGGGATCCCTGTTTTTTTTTTTTTTAAAGATTTATTTATTTATTCAGAGAGAGAGACAGAGAGAGAGAGAGAGAGGCAGAGACACAGGCAGAGGAAGAAGCAGGCTCCATGCAGGAAGCCCGATGTGGGACTCGATCCCAGGTCTCCAGGATCACACCCCAGGCTGCAGGTGGTGCTAAACCGCTGCGCCACCAGGGCTGCCCAATCTTTAATGTTTTATTCACACATTGACTTTAAAACCGAAAAGCAAAAAGTATTTATATTATTATGTAAATATAGTTCCCAACAAAGCCAAGAAACCTAGAAGGATAACACTTCTTTCTATGGGTCCTTGGTCATGACCCCGGAGCCACTTAAAGGAGCTTTTTAAAGGTCAAGGGTTTCAATCAAATTGTTGAAAATCATGCTATGTTTTGGTTTGCTTTGTATCTAGACCATGACTTCCTTGCTGTTTGTTTTTCCTAGAGATTAGAATTGCCTCTCATTTTTCCTGCTAAGAGAAGAGGATTTACCAGTACCCTATAACTAAAGTCTTTTAGTTTCTCATTTAATCTAAGCCAGGGCATTCTTCTTGAAAACATTCATTCCTCTTAGCACTGACTGTCCTAATATGGATTGTTTGCTTCCTATGCATGGTGCAAGGCTGCCTCCTTGTGACTTCTCTCTTGGGTTCACTGTCCTTTCTAATTCATAATTATATATAAAAGTACGAAAATAACTTGGGCTTTTAAAAGAGGAAGAAGCCCTCAGGTTTACTTTTTTTGTCAACAAAACATTTTTAAATGCACATTAAGCACAGCGGAGCTCACGCTGGGCAGCAAGGTATCCTACCTCTTAGAGTGTACAGTATAGGATAGGGAATATATAGATGCAATAAGAACAGTAGTCTGAGGCACTTACCAGACTTGAAGATGTGGATCAGACACATGAGCAGGGTGCCTAGTTCTTGACAATAGAAAGTATGTTGCTGTTCACTCATTTCTACTTTTAGCTGTTTTGTAACAATATCCTCCAAAAGAATGCCAACTAGTTGTAGTAAAAACCTTCAAAGAAAGGGAAAAGTCTGATAGGTGACTGTTAAAGAGCACTTATATGAGGTATACTGTAAAAATACATATGGTAGACAGAAGTGGAGTAAAAATTTAAGTTAAGTAAACAAAGTGCAACATTTAATATCATCCCTTTGGATTAAATCACCTTCTCTCTCTGTGTATCACCTTCCTCACTTAGGAGATGGCAATAAACATATCACCTTCAGGACTGCTACAAGGATAAAATGACATGTAGTGTTTAAAACTTTGCAAACCATAAAGCAGCACAAATATAAGACAACAATCCGCTGTAAGAATTTAATGTTCATTTTGGCCACCTGCTTAAATGTGGCAGAGGGGGCCACAATCCACCTGATTGAACCTGCAAACAAAAGAGTGTCTGGAAAAAAAAACAAAAACAAAAAAACAAAAGAGTGTCTGGCAGGTTTACTGGATTTAACTCCACAAACACACAGGCACCTTCACCAATGACCAATGAAGGGAAGGCTAAATGGATGTTACCTGGGCCTGCCTGAAAGAAGTAGGTCTGGACAAACCATACTCATGGGACATTTCACCAGCTCTACCTTACTGAGTGCCCTGAATCCAACAAAGGTGGACAGCAAAGGTGTTGTATAGGCAACAAGCATTTATGAGTCTGACTTGTGATCACTGCCCTCAAGGAGCTTCCAAATAATTTGTGAGAGCAGACCCGATTTGATACCATAAATACACCAGGTGGAACACAGTGGGAACAGTCACCCTGGCGGGAAGAAGGATTTTAATTTTTTTTTTTTTTTTTTGGAAGAAGGATTTTATTACCGTGTTTAGAATGGCCAGCATACATGAGAATAAAAATGACTTTTAGTGGGTTCTCTTAGATTTTTAAATTCTGTGCAGACAACACAACAGACTCTTACTGCCAGCCTCAGCCCCCACTGCCATGGTGAGCCACTGTGTGGTCTTTAACAAGGATATGAGACAGGATGTGACAGAACTTAAGAGACACATGAACCCAGGGCCAAAGATAAGGCAGACTGGGTAGAGAAAACATACCCACACAGACTTCTTTACCCCACTTGCAGAGTTTAAGCAAGACCAGGACGTATTGCAGACTTACTGATCGCAAAATGACTTCATGACTTCCTGAAGGCCGTGGGATGGTTAAAGGCTAAGATAAAGAGCATACCTTGAAAATGTTTCCTCTGGCAAAGTCTTCATTTGTTTCCCTTCATGGTGTTCTTCTGGTATTGAAGTACTATCCCCATCTCTTAACCTATTAATTATTGGACAGGAAATTAAATATGGGGAGAAGGAGAGCTCCTGAATACGAGAAAGAACAATATCTTCAGTTGACTGGGAAATTAGAACTCTCAAAATGGCTAGGATTCCTGATATCCACAGTTGGACAGTGCTCACAGATGCCTAAAAGAGAGAAAATAAGTGATAAAGTAAAAAGAGAATTACATTTTTCCTGACTGCTAGTTTCACGAATGAAAATTACCCTTATTTTACCATTCTACCAATAAAGCCAATAAATTATGATTGGTTCAAAAGTGTGGTCCCAGACAAGCAATATCAATACCATCTAGAACCTGTTCAATATGCAAATTCCCAAGTTCCACCATGCTTCTCCCTGGTAGAGTCCCTAGGTAACTCTGATGAACAGGGGGCACTGCACAGTCATGAATCGAAGATGCCGTCATGAGGCGAGACACTCACCATTGTATCTGGAGTGACAAACATACTTCGTAAAAGCATGTCCACAGGACGGAGGGAAGAAGGAGCCAGGATCTCAAATAAAGTATTTAACACTCCAAGGGCTTCATGAGAATCAATATGCATCTGTTGCAATGGAACATCACAAATGTTTTCCGGTAAGCCAACAGAAATGAACCTCAAGTTAGGGACCTCAAGGTCAAATGGCCTTGACCATCCAAGTATTACCATCCTTGCATTTAAAAGCATCCTAAACTTGAGTGGTGAACCAGGCAAACAGTTTTTAGAACACCGTAGCAGCTATATGTTTCCCATAGGGAAACTTTTTATTTAGATTTTTACTATATAAACAATGTATATTTTCTATAAAAGATTCAACTATTTAAAAGGATGAAAAAGACAGCCAGAATTGCACATTATCAGATGATCACCATCCATAGTCTGGGAACAATTTCTCATGCATTTCTTTATGCACATAATTTACCTAAATGGATATCACACACTTTTCCTTTCTTCACTTTACCTGCACCCCATCCCTACTCAGCCAATTATAACAAATGGTAATAACTGATGTACAAATTGACTTTTGAACAAACGGGGGTCAAAGGCACCCACCCCACAGAGTTGAACATTCATGTATAACTTCTGAGTTCCCCAAAACGTTACTACTAATAGCCTGCTGCTGATCAGAAGCCTCACCAATAACAAAACAGCTGACCGACACATATTTTGTACATGTATTACATACGGCATTCTTACAATGAAGTAAAAGCTAAAGAAAACAAAACATTATTAAGAAAATCATAAGGAAGAGAAAATACATGTATAGGATTGTCCTGTATTTATGGAAAAACATCTGTGTGTAAGTAGGTCTGTGCCGTTCAAACCCATGTTGTTTAAGGGTCAACTGTATTTCTCTTTAACTTTCTCTATGTTCCCATAATCATATATCCATAGACACGCAGAGTCTTTGAAGTTGTTCTGAAAAATCATATTATAAATATCTCTTGCTTTTTTCTCTTAAAAATAGAACGAAGAACTCCCAAGGCAACAGGTTTTAAAATCTATCATTATTAATGGATGCAAAATATTCCAAGCTAAGGGTCTACCACAATGTTCAACCACGGACTTCCTGATGGGCACACTGCTTATCATCAGGAGTGTGCCCATACCCAGTGAACACGTCTGCGGAGATATGCTGTTCCCAGATGCCTATGTGTTCACCACATACACCAAGTCTACCTCAACAGTAAGGAAACCATCCAGAGCTTCCACACTCTCAAGTCTTCCCCCTGGGCCTGCATCTGTGCCACTAGCTCTGCCTCTTCTGGGTCTTCAGGAGAAGTACACCATGCCCACAGCCAGGGCCAGCCCCAACCCGCTGAGGACAATCCCCTCTGCTTTCGCCCTGACCACTCTTCCTACCTCTGGCTGCCACTCCGCACCTATTCCTTCCCAGAGTCTGTTTCTTTCCTATGCCTCTCTCACCAACACACATGAGCCAGGCTTCTACACCCTCCACCCCACCCAAACTGCTCCCCATTGGCCTCCATCTCCTGCTTATTTGCTCAGCCTGTGAACAGCCAAAAGCCAACCTCTCTCTCCTCCACCAAATGCTTTCCTTCCTCAGCTTTAACAATGCCACCCCACCTGTTCTTCCTTCCTCACCTCCTCCACAGGTTCGTCCTCCCCTCTCTGGCCTTTAAGTTCAGAGTTCGGCCTCCTCCTTCCTAGCTACATGGGGTCCCATAGTAACCTCTTCCCATCCCAATGTTCACCTCTTGATCAGTTCCAACTTGAAAACTACAGATTTGTACATCCAAATGCTTTCCTCAGCCTCCCCAGAGTGCCTCCCAGGTATCTCAGCTGCATATGCCCAGACCAGAATCTCATCTCCTCATCTCCCCAGTGCAGTAGACAGACACCCATCACCATAAGCTTCCTTCCTCACATCTATGTGAAGCCAACAGCAAAGTTTACTGGTTCTGCTTCTACACTGTATGTGGCAGGTGGCTACTGCTTGTCACTTCACTCCCCATCCTGGTGCATGCAACCTCCATGCCTCAGTCAGGTCCCCCTGCTCTGCCTTCACTCCCTCTCTGAGGCTATCCTCAGGTCTCAAATCACACCATGCCACTCCGTTGTACCAAACCCTCTACAGGCTTCCTGAAGTCCTTTATGCTGGCCTGAGAGGCCCTCCATGACCCCTAGACCCTTGCTGCCTTCCCTGATCCCCATGGTCAATTTGCTCCAACCACACGGCCTCTTAAAGTTCTTTGATCCCACTGGGCAGGCTCCCATACCTTAGCATCTCCATTGCTGTTTTCTCTGCCTAGAAAGCTCTTACCCGGGTCAAGTTTATACAAACTTAGCAACGTAGCCCTGCCCTGACATCCCCACCTCTCTTCTCTCCTTGGCCCACCCCCACATCACCTACTGTCATCTGGTGTTTCACACACATCACTAAGTTACTTTTGTTGTCTGTCTCCTCCACCTCCATCCAGCGAAACTGTCATTCCTAGAGGACAGGCATTTCACCAGCTCTGTTCATTTTCCTGTCTGCTGCTGGTACTGCAGTGCCCAGCACTACTGCATGGAATGCACACCTGTGCTTAGCCGCTTGGCAAGCACTGTGTGTTTCACATGGTTTCATGATGGCAGGGATCAAGCTGGACATTTACTATGCCTTCCAGCCTTCAAGCTCCACTTTTTTTTTTTTTTTAAAGATTTTACTTATTCATCCATGAGACACACACACACACACACACACACACACACACACACAGAGTTAGAGACACAGGCAGAGGGAGAAGCAGGCTCCCTGTGGGGAGCCTGATGTGGGACTCAATCTCGGGTCTCCAGGATCAGGCCCTGGGCTCAAGGCAGCGCTAAAGCACTGAGCCACCTGGGCTGCCCTCCATCTGCCTTATATCGTGTACACTATTGACAAATGAGACTGGAATGAAGTTTTTGGAGTACTATTCTAAAGATACAGATCCCTAACCATGATAAAACACCACATTCACCAATTTATGAAAACTGCCATCTATCAATATTACCAGAAGACTCCCTCCCTCTAGTTTCTGGATGACAAGTCTGTTAGGAAGCCAGAACGGGGCTGAAGCTGTGAAGACAGTAACTACTACTGCACCATGGCTACACATCTGTATCAACTGCCAAGAGTTACGGACACTGTCTACTACCCAGAGTACTTGCTTCTTTAACTGAGACAATGAAAATGAACACAGGTATCTGATGACCGCATCTTGAAGCGCTTAATACCTAGAGCTCTGCTAATAGCTGGTGAGGCTTCCTGGAGGGACATCACCGACACTCCCTTGCTTCCCTTGGAGACCACCCCCCGCCCCCAACACACACATCCCATTTACCAAGGTGCTACTGCACCTGCAACGGGCACAGAGCATCCTGTCCTCTCACACCTGGTGGCAGCCATGGTTCAGAAACTGTGTCGAGTGGCTCCATCCCACATAACACAGCCAGATAACCTCTTTCCACTGCAATTATGGAAACAACTGATCACATGGCTTGATTACAGAAGTTCTGATTAAATGATGGATCATGGTTGATAAGGGAAAACAAACTCCTCAAGATCAAGTAGCAATGTCTGAGCAGGATGAGAGAGGCAGGTCAGCCAGATAGGAAAGGACACAGCTCCAGACTCAACCAGTTCTACACTGGCCCCAGTACTCTCCAGTTGCACACCTCTGGGTGGGTTGAGCTCACCTCTGAGCTCTGAGCCTCAGGCTCTGCTCTTGTGAGGCAGGAGGCAACAGCAACCTGAGAAGGTCACTGAGAATAAATGAAATCCCAGCCCTGTGATCGGTACTGATGAGGATCGCAAACTGAATCTGTTTTAATTCAGTGAAATGTCAATTGCAAGTGTTGCCTCCTATAAGAAATTCTGCCAGCTATAAACATGTCCCAGTGACCCCACAGCCATAAGACACACAGGGGACAAACCTGCTGCTTGGCTAACATCGGGAGGATGACATCTGCTATCTGCCGAGACAGTCGCTTCCACTTATCTTCATTCTCCTTGTGGCACTGCTGTAGAACCAGGATGAACATCTCCAGCACCTGCAGGTGTGGGGCAAGGGCAGGTCAGAGCACCTCCTGGCCAGTCATGCTTGCAGAGCACACTGACCCTGGCTCAGCGGGAGGGCTCCAGGATACAAACACGATCCCCAAAGAGGGCCTAAAGCACCTGATGCTACCCTGACCCAAGACACGTTAGAAACCAGAAGAAAATGCAAGGGGCATACTCTAATTGCACACTCCTTAGGATCATTTGCCATCATTATGCTTCTACGCCTCTATGGAATTTACAAGATTTTATAATCAGAGAAAAGGCACAAAATGAAAATCAAATTTCTATTAACCTTTGGAAAAATGCAAACACAGCCTGACTAAACTATTCTGCAGATGCCTCCTGACTTTCGCTTACATTAATTTCAAGTCTGTGTTTTTACAAAGCTAACCTACTAAGTAGCATTACTTTCAGAAGAGTTACCCATGGTCGAGCAGGAGTTTATGAGTGATCAGTCCTAGGCAGAGATATCTAAAAGTCTGTTTTAGTAAACAAAGTTTTATCGGCACACAGCCATAACCCTCATGAACACAATGGCCGGGGCAGCTTTTGTCCACAACAGCTGACCTGGGATGCTGCAACTGATGCCCTAGAGCCTGCAAAACTGAAAATACTTATCATCTTCCTGTCAACAAAAACCCCTATCAACCTGACCTATTTAAAGCTCAAGGGCTACAAAGAGAGCCATGCCAATCTAAGTCCACTCTCTAAGAAGTCTGTCTGCCCACGCCCTCCACAGGTGCCTCTCAGAGGGAGATCTGTACTCCCTTCCAACTCTCCTCAGCAAAGGCTAGCCAACCCTCTCGGGCCTCTTGAGAAGCAGACAAGAGCTCCTTGGGCTCATGTGGCTGATAGGCCACTCTCCAGGCCTTCCTCCAACCCAGTGTGCTTTGTACTTTTCACTGTAATTATGGGATTTAATTAAACATTACATAGATCAACCAAAACGATAATGTACAAAGAAAGTGTTTCTATGAAAAAGCTTATGACTTTAAGATTCAAAGACAAATAGCTAACAAGAATTACAAAACAGTGAAAGCCAGGTAAGCGCACAAGCTGAACGGCGTCACTGAAGAGGCTAGGTCTCTGCACTGAAGCCACCCCAATCGGCCTGGAATTCCCACTCCTCCTTAAGGAAAACAAATCTACAACCAGCACAGAGGATAAGACCCTGGCCCTACCTCAACATATGGTAAAAAGATGTACAAGGAAAGTCTTTAAATTATTTCAGATGTGAGTTTATTTTTTAAAAGATTTTACTTCTTTGACAGAGCACAAGCAAGGGAAAGGGCAGAGACATAGCCAGAGGGAGAAACAGACTCCCCACTGAGCAGGAAACCTGATGCAGGACTCGATCCTAGAACCCCAAGATCATGACCTAAAGCCAAAGGCAGACGCTTCACCTACTGAGCCACCCAGGTGCCTCTCAGATGTGAGATTTTTAAAATCTTTTAAAATCTTTTAACCTTTTAAAAGATTAAAAATCTCTTAAAATCTTAAAATCTTTTAAAATCTAGAATTTTAGAATTCTAACATTTTGATGAATGTCAATGAACTGATTTTTGGTCGTTTTGGAAAAGAGGGTCTTCAACTTATTTACTTCCTTGAATGACCTCGTGACTGTTAGCCAGGTGGCAAATGACCTCCCCACGTGGTTATATGGCTTTAAAGACCAAGCCCTGGCAGGCTTATTCTTCCCGGGCATCTCCCCAGACTGAGAACTCAGGGTGGCACAAATGATCATCCACTAACTAGCAGACAGGAGGCCTCCCCCTGCAGAGACAATGGGGTGCCAAGGGTTGCCCCAAAGCCTCCTTACCTGATGGTACTGGATGAGTCTCAGTAACATTGACACCACCACCTCTTTTTGGGTTTCAAGCTCTTTTCCTGCATCGGCTTTATTGGTTCCTCTCAGTACAAAGAGATCATGGACTATGGGCTGCAGGGCCGGTATGGCTGTAGTGTAAAAAGGCAGGTTTAGAAGGTATCACACACCATTTATGGGGCAGACAAAGCTTAACACCTCCAAAATATGTCCAAAAAATAAGAAAACCCTAATCCATATATAGCTTATAATAAAGGATAAATTCAGGTTATCAGTGAGTGCTATGGATTATCAGTATATCATCATGGAGACCATAGGTTACCCTCTGCCATGTATTGATAATTTTGTGAAATCTTAAAAAGAAAACTAGGGTGTCTGTGATGTAACATCATTTCTGAAAAAAAGAGACACAAATTCAAAAGTCAAATTCAAACTAAAATCCTTCAACTAACTAAAATAACAACCTCCTATTCTAATGTGTACTCTACTGAAAGATTTACCTGAATTAGATTTCTATGCCCTTTTAAGTAATAACTCACTCTCATTAGATAAAGTTTTTCCCCCAAGTCTTGTCTTTATCCGAAATAGCAAAGTGGATTCCTCAGTCTAACATCACTACTGGGACGAACCATAAGAAACACCTTTCATTGGGAAGGGTGTGGCCCAATCATGTTGCTGATGTCACCGCAAGTCACTGTCAGCCTAGTGGTACACGCGCATGCGCGCGCGCACACACACACCGGCACACGGACCCTCAGTGCCACACACACACACACACGGCATACTTGCTGGCTGTTCTACAGATGACCAAGCTTTCTATAGAAAGTACAAGGGTCTGTCTGCCTACTGATTTTTTATCCAAAGATCCTCTAATCTAGGGAGCTTTAGTCATCTCTCTATTGGACATCTGCACCAGACCCCAAATTCCATACGTGGACAAGTGTGAACTTTGGCTGAGGCAGGAATCTCAGCCCTTGTGAGGCCATGGCAAGTTGAGTCCAGTGACTGTGAAAATCAGATGGTGCTCTATGTCTAGTTCTCAACACATTACCTGCTTTACTACAAGCACATGGAACAGAGAATGCTGCACACCACAATACCCTCCTCCCACCTGGGGTCTGCAAAGGCCTTAGGATATACCCTTACCAAGCTCAAAAGCCTACTGATTCCTGACAGTGGAGCCAGAGAGGAGTCAGTAGGAAAATGCTGGGAGGTTAGTTTGAAAAGTTCAAGGATTTACAGTTTATTCTTAAAACCATAACTTTCTTGCACAGGTGGGAGGAGGCAGCTTGAGCATCTGATCACTTTCTGTGCTCAGTAAGGCCTCTATAAATAATCAGGCACAACAGAATTGTCCTGAACCCAGGCCAAACCACTACTTCCAGTACCACTGTGCAACAAACCAAGTGTCCTTAGACAAGCTGCATTTTCCAGTTTTGTGTGTTTCATGTAATTCAACAAAAGTATTTCTATTAGACTCTACCTATACCTCAGGTCACCTGACTGCTGTGCTTTTCCCCTTAGGAGATTATAAGCTCCTGAGAGTAAAAGGGGGCTCTCTTTTCATAACACTTCTAACCAGTATGCACATGCACACACACTCACAGACACACACACATGCACACACATGCATATATACAGCCTACAAAGCACAGAGCAGCTGTGGATACAGTTGGAAGTTGGTGTAATGAAGACTAACACTGTCCAGCACATCATTACTGACGACCACAGGGAAAGGTTTGTCCCGTTACCATGTGTCACAGCCTTCCTCCCACTGGCCATGATGCCATCACAGAGCTGAATGATTTTAGGAATTCCAATGATCTGTTTTGAATGATAGCGTTCATAAGATAGTAATACCAGGAAGAAAAAGATGTTTGGAATAATTGCCTCTGATTCCCTAGAAACAAAAACATCCATTTAGATACTTCCTTTTAAAATTAAATACTGATCAATATAAACAACATGAAATTACTCATGATTCCAAATTTAGAACAAAAGGGAAAGGGACAGGACGAGGGGGCTGTGGAGCAGCAAGTGAGGAGGGAGAGGGAGAGAGCGAGCAAGGAATGAGGGGACAATGGGGAAGGCTGAGGGAACGTCCCCAGAAAGCTCCCAACACCATGGGATGCCCAGAGGTGCTATCTTCTGAGTTCTTTTTCTGCCCCTTCACTCTTCAGCTGAGGAAACTGAGGCTCAAGGGAGAAAAAGTAACTTGTCTCAAATCAGAGTCAAGATGTCACCTGATTGGAGTAAGAAAGTGCTGGATCTCTAGACCCAGAGGCGCTGAGAACACAGCCTTTTTCACCATGTCTCTCACACTAAGAACAGCTGATCCCCAACAACACGGGTTTGAGTTGCACGGGTCCACTTACACAGGGGGTTTTTATAAATACAATATTAGACTGTAAACGTATATTATCTTCCTCATGGTTTTTTTAGTAACATTTTCTTTTCTCTGGCTCACATTACTGTAGGAATATACATGATATGTAGAACATATGAAATAGGAGATTGTTGACATTGTCTGGAAGGCTTTGGTCAACAGCAGACTCCAGTAGTTGGCTTTTTGGGGAGGCACAAGTTAAAGGTAGATTTTGGAGTGTGCAGGGGCGGGCAGCCCCAACCCGTGTCATTCAAGGGTTCACTGCAGTTCAGCGACTCAGGAGATCTCATGTTCAGGAACTACACTGAGATGCCCATAACTGGCACAGGAGAAATGTTAAGGCCTCCCTGTCCAGCAAGGGGAAGCTGCAATACCAATCAGTGAAGTGCACAGTAACCATCTATACTGACGATGGCCACATCTAAAACATGTTTTCTCTAAGAAGCTCAAAACATCAGTGTCCCAGCAGATAAGACTGCAGTGAGCAGTCTGTCCTCATAATTAAATACTCTGAAATGTGAAATGAAAACTGACAAGTGTAATTCCAGACACAGCTATTTCTAAATGATCTTGAGACACTTACCAATTTTTAAGAGAAACAAAAACACACAGCATGTTAATCAGAGTTCCACCTAAAAAAATATCTAGCAAAAATGCTTAACAATCCTTTAAAGTAAATATTCATCTTAATAATCTAAATCATACATAAATATGTAATAAGGACAAAAAATCTAAAATAACAAAATGCTATTACCTGAACTGGCCTACTTCAATGTACTCAAACTGCTTCAGCACAAATCCAATAAACACCTACAAGCAGGAAAATAAAATTTTCACATCAGCAAAGTGTACAAACTAGGTTACTTTTCTCTCTACTTATTTGTGTAAATCTTTAACCAGGTTCCTGACAGTAGGTAAACTTGTTTCTATACAAGAACTCAGATGTATTCTTCCAGACTAGGTAATTCAAGATACTTCCACAAATCCCCTTAAGAACATTTACTAAACGATGGGGTGGACACTATGGAAAAATAGATCACACCCTCCAGAAGACCAAGCAGTACCAAAAAGACACATGTGGGGGCCGGGCTCGTTCCAGCTCTCACACACTGAGCAGCACGGATGCCCTGAAACTTGAATCTGGCTTAATAAGAAGATACCCACGTCAGTCCGCCTTCCCCTACACCCCGATATTCAAAGAAGCGATGCAGGGGGCTGGTGCTAACAGGAAAGGGACCCTAAGCACAAAGGGCACGGCATTTTAGGACTGGATTAGAGCCAGTTTCATGTCCAACTCAAGCACCTGCACCCTCCCAACCTCATGCCAGGAACTTTACCTACCCATTGTTTGCTCCCAGCCCTTGGGCCTGATGCAGACAGAGCAGATACTCAACAAATCATGATCTGGATTGAATTAAATGGTCTGCCCGGTCTCATTTTCTACTGTCATCATACTGAAACCCTCAGGACTGGGGATAAAGGGCACTAAGTGATAAAAGCAAATCCAAACAAATGTGAGGCCAGAGCACTTGCAGCAAGAAAAAGCCAACACCACCCCATAAAAGGAGTCTGGAAACTGGCTCCACTGGAGTGTGGCCCAGGCGCACTGCAGAAACAAGGACAGCATGGAGGAGCTCTGAGGCCGGCCCCTCTCCCTGTCTAAGAGTCAGTTGGAGATTTTAGGAAGATAGATGAAAGCAACAAAGGTTACACTATTTCTGAAAAGAGAGTCTATGGAGAAGGACTAAAGAGAGAATGTGATCCAACTAGAGACAGCCCAGAGAGTAGCCCCTCACTTCAGCAGGAGAAAGCCTGGTTCTGCCTGTAAGGAGTCATAACCAGATGCTAAGGAGATGGTGGGGTGCAGTCCTGGATGGAGTTGATGGCTCTGTATTCCTAGAGCAGCCCTCACTATGGGCCCAGGCTTCTGCTCAGAAGACCCCCAGATCCCCTTATTGCTCAAGCCCCCGTCAGTATGCACCTGCCTCCCTCTGGGTCAGCACCGCCTGAGGCTTCAGGTGAGGATTCTCCTCCACTGAGACTCCTGTGTCAGAGGAAAGGGGGTAATGTCCCCAACCATCCCCAAGTGAGCATCTTCCCCATGGAAGGGGGTGGCCCTTTCAGACGATGTGCTTCTGATAATTCAGCAGAAGGAGGATTACTCCAAACATCAACCACCATGAAGTAGCTTCAAGCTCTCCTTCATCAGAAGACAGCCTCCCAATACCGCTGGTGGGAAGATGAGCACTTTCTCTAGGAAGTCCCTTTAAGAAGAACACTGGTGCCAATAGTAACTACAGACAATGCAGATACTGCATGTACACCAATGTCTACAAAACGTTTCCCACCTCACCTGGGAAAGGAGCCCAAGATCACGGCCCAGCAATGACAGTCACATTTCCATGACCTAAAGGCAATTTTATCTGTAGCGAACTTAGCTGGCATGACTCCTGTTTTCAGAGTTTGCGTCCCTAGGGGCGAGGACTCCAGAAGCGCTTCTCCACAGTAGCCACACCAGGAAGGCTAGGCAGCTGAGTCCCACTCGTTGAGGGAGTGTCAAAACCGTGCTGGTCAGACAGGCACTAGGAGGGCCTCTAACACAGCACCAGCTACTGTTCCCTTAGACCACATTCCCTTTTACAGACACATGCTGACATCAGCTTGTTTGAAACTGGATGCCATAATTGTTAATCTGTTCAAAATAAATCCCCACATTTTGTAAAAATGCCCCCACCAACAATTAAGTCTTAATTGTATCTTACAATTGCAATACACTAATTTTGGGGTGGGGAGGGTGAGTGAACAGGAAGACCTGGCACACGAGTAAAGGCCACCCCAAACACAGCCCCACCCAGGCGGACAGTATGTGGGGCGTGTGCACCAGGTCTGGGCATCACCCAGTGTATGAAGTAGGGGAGAGGCAGCGACTGGTGCAGCAACAGCAAAGCTGCACATTTCCCGAAGGTGGGCTTCAGGGTCTCACACGTAACCTTTACTGAATTAGGAAGAGCAGTGGAAGACAAAAGCTGAAAGTGACAAACCTGATCTGAGTCCAGAAGACAGTAATTGACCCGTAACTGAACCAGCTGTGCCAGCAAGTCTAAAACCTGCCTCTGCAGCTGCACAGACGTTGTGGTTGTGTACTGTTTTAAAGCTTTTATAACCAGAGGCTCGAACAAACGTATGTGATTATGAATAGCATTCTACGGGGGGAAAAAAAAGAACAAATTCATGAGTTAGCCTTCAACTGAAAACTTCAAGCAGCCGACCTGGCAAGTGCTGGGCTTGATCTGTGCGTCTAGCATGGGAACCTGCCACTTCCCACTCACCTTATCTGCACGGTTCTTAGTGGCACTCGTGAGGTTGGTCTTCAACTGCGTAGACACCTTCTGAAGCACATCAAACCACCTGCCAGATGGGAAAAAGCAAGTGAAGAATGGCTCTAGGTCCTCTCCTGCATTCCCGGCCACCCTCCAAGTCAGGGAGAGCCTGGGTGACCACGTGCACGGCGGCATCCACCTCTCTAACAGACGGCCAGGCTACCTCAAGACCACAGTGGGCCAGGAGCCCCAAGCCTTGTCTCGGGTAGCAGGCGCTTGGAGAGAGCTTACTTGGTGCAGGAAACCCACCACCACCCATCCCAGGCTGCAGTGAGGCCAGAAGGGGGACGCCCACTTGAAAGATTCAGTGACTCAGAAGATCTCACTTGATTTTCTTGGAAAAAAATATCTTTAAATATTCACGTTAATTATACACTTTCAAGAAATTCATACAAAATTAGATGACAGTAACACACACATGCTTCCTTACTTTTTTACTTACACCCCATAGTATTAAACAAGGTATCAAAAAGATTTATTCCCAAGAACTGGATATATAGGGAGTACAGCACCAATGAAAAGCCCAGAATAAGGACATTTTCCTTGGTTTCTAACTCTAGTATGTTCAGTGTAGCTGTTTTATCACTCCATGTCAGAGGAAAAACAAAGAATTCTCTTGTTACTATACCAAATAGCAACCCAAATATCCGCTAATAATCATGGTAATTTAAACAACAGCTACTATACTCCAGGCATCAAAAACACAACCATAAATTTAAATGAAGATTTTAGCCACAAGGTTATAAAACACCAAGTGCTGCTATAGGACTCTTCTATGCCCTTCAAACACCTTTAGGTGCCACGTGGAGGCTGTGCTTTCACCTTAGTGTAGACCTGAGAGGTGCCGCCCCGCCACGGTCCCTGCAGGCAAAGGTGGTTTGTGAGCACTGGGAATGGGTGGTTGCCTGCTCTCAGCTGCCAGCCCGTCCCACTCCATGGTCGGGACACAGTCTGGCTGCCTCACAGTGAGTGTGCCTAGTGTCCTGCTCCTGCCCAGCATCGTCCCCACAGGCCATCTTACTCACTGAACCACACACTACTTTGAGGGCAGGGCCATGCCTATAGCATCTTGGTAACAATCATACTTTCCAAAGTTCTTGGGCATAGCAGAGTATGAAAAGATCATGGCTAATTTATATTTTACTTTTTATAAACTATTTACCGCTCTGTCTACCAAAGATGCCTCCATGACACTACCGCCTGGCCAGGATGGGAAGGTTACCCTGATGTGCCGTGGTCCTGCTCCGTCTGCACCATGGTCCTCAAGCTGGCATCGGCTAAGGCCTGGGTGAAGTGGGTGTATGGAGCCATGAAACAGTAATGATACAAGCCTGGTCTCACGCTGGACGAGCCCAGACGCTGTGCTCGGCCTTGAGACTTGCTGGGGTTGGAAGATAAGCCATCAAACTGGGAGGCCAAGTTTGTCCCAAAGAGAGTCTTCAACAACTAGAGTGGAAGAATTGAAGCCATCAGCATCTGACTTAATACAGCGTGAACAACACACAGAGAGTGTCCCAGGCAGATTATCAACCTAGCTAAAACTAATAGGGCATGCTAGCAAAAATTCAGACTGAAAATCTTGCTGAGAATCATTAAGACTACCATTAAGACGGTATGAGACAGCTGTTGTGAAGGGTGATGTAAGTCATAAAGAAGTCATAAAGTTGGAGCCTCAACTTTCTCTCTGATTCTCAATGAGGTCCAGTTTTCCGAACAAAATCCTGGAGGGACACTAAGCTGCCGTCTCCAGTGATGGGCCTCCTCCCACAGGGGAGTAGGAAAGGGACCTGTCTGCCCAATAATAGAGAAGCCAACAGGGACGGACGCTGCCAGACACGTCCCCAGCCACCACCTTCTCAGTGACAAGTAGCATTACGCCCTCTTGCCCAGAGTTGGGGCTTTAAAGGACAGGACAGGAAAGGACTTTCTTACCTGTTGAACACAAACAGTTGCCATCACTGGTTCTCGACTGAAACAGGATTTCAGATACCCTAGTATCTCCTCAACACACTGCAAAACAGTATATAATAAGACATTGAAGCAAACAACTCACAGAGGGCTTGTTACGGCTGTGAGCCCTACATAGACATCAAAGACATGAGGCAGCTTCTGCGTAAACCATGAGCGTCAGTCCACACAAGAGGAAACTTGCAGTCTATCAATGTGGACAATGTCAGCAGAAACCAAGGACATCCAAGGAGCTCCTCCCTCCAGCCTTTCCATCGTGCATTACCGTCGCTCACTCATCCACTCGCCTGCTCAGAAACTATTCACCAAGTATCTACTCTCCCTGTGTTTAAGATAGGAATCCAGAGTGTACAGAGAAGTCAGAAGCCCTGTAGATGTCCACCTGAACATAAGATATGTGCATTCTGTGTGACTTACTACAAAACATCCTACAAGTGTCTTACAGCAATCTGCAATGAAATGGCTGCCTTCGCATGACTGCTCTCACAAACTACTTTTACTACTCTAAAGAATGAGATCCAAGGCAGCCAATGTCTTTGTGGGGTGTTGAGAAGGATGAAGACACGAACTGTCAGGATCCTGACAGTCCAGGCACTAAGCACCAACGGCACGACACCTCAGCACCTACCAAGTCGCCAGCCACTGCTTCTATCAGCAGGGCTGGAATTCACACCAACTAGATTGAAAATGCCTCTCATGAAACTTGTTTGGGACAATTTCCTGTACTAAAAAACAATAGACTTTTGTTGGTTTCAAATAGTATTGGACCACATATTTTTAATATTCTGATTTACTCAAATTAGACTCTTAACCATTCAACGTTGTATTCTGCAGGGCTGAATTTGTTACATGGTGCTTTTTGGTTTTACTAGCCCATAGCTGGTACCTAATAAATATCAACTGAAAGAATTACAACTAGAGCTTTCAGATCACAGTTTGTCTAGCAAAGGACCATATCTCCTAACAAATAGGCATGGAATACTTGGTGGCACCAAACACCACAACAGGCAATAAAAACTGCTGAGGAAGGAAGTCATGGTAGCCTCAGAGAGCATGTCCCAGCACAGGCACCAACATGCAGTGTAATACAGACAGACTTCTATTTCTGGTGAAACAGGGCAAGGGATCCATTTATACTTCCATCCAAACAACCAAAAGCAGCATCAGATAGAGGGCAATGGCAGTGACCAGATGCCCAACAGCAGGGACTGAAGGACAGCAACCCCTGGGGGCAAGAACAAAAGCAGCAAGCCCACGCTGTGCTGCCTGATGAGAGTTTCCAGGTAGGAGGAAGAGAGGCAACACAGTCCAGGGACCCCAAGCCAGGAGGAGCTGTGAGTCCAGGGAAACTGAAGCAGCGAGGGTTCTGAGGGCAGCCCGCCAGCCAGACAACTGCCCAGAGAGGGCTCTGGAGAGACGGGGCGGGGGGGTCAGCAGGGAACTAGTCAACATGCTTTGTGAGGAAACCCCCCGAGGCCAGGGGAGAATCACCAGAAAAGGTTACGGGGTAGTGCCTGGCACCCACAAAGGGCTAAGGACACTTACTGTTCCCCCCAAACCGAGAAGAACAGGACCTCATGGGGCACCCGGCCTCTGTGGTGGGACTAATTAGCCCCAGACTGAGCAGTGCTCCAGCCCACTTAACATCACAAATCCAGGGACCAATTCCCACACAATATAACCTATCTCAGAATAAAGCTCAAAAAGATTTACAGGAGTACAAAAATGCCTAGCACCCAACATTTCATAATGCCTGGCATCCAATCAAAGATTAGCAGGCACACAGAGACAGCAATACATGATCTATAATGAGTATAATCAACTGGTCAAAAATGACTTACAACAGATTTTAGAATTAGCAGAGAATGACATTAAAAGTCATTTTGACAATATTCTATGTGCCCAAAAACTTAAATAGAGACATAGGAGATGGAAAAAAAGACCCAAATCAGACTTTTAGAGATAAACCACCATGTTGGTGATGAAAGTACATGAGATGGGATCAGAGCTCAGACGCTGCAGAGGGTGAGATTTGAAAGCCTGCAGATACAGCGATGGAGCTCCACAGATGCAATACAGGCAGAAAACAGTAAGAATGCTGACAGAAACCTCAGTGAGCTGCATACAGGACAATTGTAAGCATTCAAATATTCAGATAATTAGAGTCCACTTAGAAGAGAAGAAAAAGCAGTGGGCAGGACCAGAAAAGATATTTCAAGAAATCACGGACCCAAGTTCCCAAACTTCAGGAAAACAATAAAGCCAGAGATCTCGATTCAACAAATCCAAGCACAAAAAACCTAAGGAAGTTACACTGAGGTACATCAAAATCAAATCACTCCAAACCAATAAAGTGTCCAGAAGCCAGAAAAAATATGATAATAACATGGAGAGAAATTAGGGGTTACACAGAAAACGTGTACAAAATAATGCCCAAAGAAAATCCCGACACCCAGATAGGAGCATGTAATACACTCCAGTCACATAAAGATGGGGTAAACAAGGTCTAGGAAAGAGGCAAAATAAGAGGATTCTTTGTCAAGGATGTAAAATTAGGATTATTTTTCATCCACAGTGTTAATACTTAGAAGAATGAAAGAAAACAACTCTATTTTTAATCCTAAATTATTCTTTTGCTTCAGCTTCTATAATCAGATAAGCTCACAGAAATCCGAGGAAAAGCTGCCTGTATATTCTGCAGGTCGTACTCTTGCTCCCAAGCTATGTGGCTCAGGCCCCTAGTGCCCGAGGCGGCAACTCTGCATCTTGTGGCGGCTATTTATGGATCTACGGTCTGATCTTGCCACCTGGGCTTCTGGACATGCTTCCCCCCAGCTGAGCAGTGCATCTAGCAGGAGGGGGTCCCAGCCCTGCCCACACAGTGATCAGCCCAGGAGTCTGTCTGCTCACACATGGCCAGTGGCCAAGTGCAAAGAAAAACCGGGGCTGGTGGTGGTGGTGGTGGTGGGGGGGGGTCCGGTACTCCTACCAACAGCCTCATCGAAAAGACCAGGAAGGAAGATTCAGCAGTTAAGCAGAAGAGGCTCCCAGAGCACCAATAAGGGGATCCAGGAAAAGCAAAAACTGCCACTGAAACAGGCTTTTGTCACCAAAGAGCAAAATAGATCAACTCAGAGCACAGACAGTACAGGGGAGCAAACTATCTTTATCTGTAGACAAAGCTAAAGGGCAAGAGGCTTTGGCATCCAGTCACGCCTGCCCCAGACACAAGGGGCCTCAGAGCTGAAGTTACCACACACTCCTTGAAAGAAGAAAAAGAAATATAAGCATATCCCTTTTTCAGGAATATCAAGACCCCCTACTGCCAACCTTCATTAGACTGTGACTTGTTAATTATTTCCTTTCATGTATTGGGATAAATGCACCATTGGATGAATTCCCTGGCTACCACTGCAGAATAACTATTTCTATGTGGCAGTCATAATAAAAGGATAAAAAGAAAAAAGGAATCGTGCTCCTAGAAAATGAGAAAATACAAAAACTACAGTCATCTGAATTCCAAGAAAAAGGAAAATGTTATTATTTTAAAAATCTCATTTGGTTTTTATTCCAGTATATCTAACATTCAAGGTTAAAATGTGTTATGTTTCTCATTTTGCTAAAACATGTTATATGCACCCAGCCCACGGGCCACAAGGCCTATTGGTAAGAGAGAGGAAAAGCCAGGAGTCACCAGGACCGATGACTGTAAGGGGAGAGAGTGCTGAGCATGCAGAGGCGCAGCCTGGGCAGAGTGGCTGGGGGGGTCTCACCGAGAAGGCCATACTAGAAACAGCTCTTCTGACCAGTTTCACTTTGAGGGACAAGTGACCCTCAATCAGAACAGGACACCATCTAGCCAGTAAAAAGCATGCATGCACTACACAGACGTGAAAAAATCATAGGGAAGAATTGAAAAGAAACCGTATATGATTGTATCATATACAATCACAAAAACCAGGTAAGTTTTTATGAGTCAAAAGAAAGATTCAGAGAAATAAAAACAAATGAACTTCATGAGCATACCATACTTCACTTGCCAGAGAGACATGTTTAAGTGGGAGCTACCCACGGCTCCCTCTGCAACCCAGCAGAAAGTAAGATGGCCTTGGAGCCAGCAGGTGGACACACGGTCAAGCGACTGGAGGGAAGAGCTACCTACAGGCCCCGGGATGTGGGCACCTGAGATGGGAATGCACTTGAAATCTCCAGGTGTCTGAGTACTTCCTTATAAGATGAGGGGGAGGGCATTCAGGGTGTGGAGCGACCCCAGCTCTGCTGCTTCCCACAGCACCAAAGGAGCCAGCCATGCACCCTCACTCAGTGTTGTCACCCTTTCTGCCTGTGAAGATCAAATTAGAAAACAAAGGACTGTCACCAGTTTAAACCCACTAATATTCTAGAATAAACTGGGCCTAAACTAATATACAGAATAGCACTGAAAAGAGAACAGAGGTAGAACACCCCTAATCTGAGGCTAAGACCAGTATCAGAGTCAAGAGCTAATGCAGCAGCTACCACCTTCTGAACATGCCTGGACTTTGGGGTTCCAGTCCCACAGGCCCTCATGTCAGGTACAGCTCAATGACAAGAGATGAAACACACACCTTCCCGATGTCCTGCAGCGTGGCCAGCTCCAGGATCTGAGAGAGAACATCCAAGGCAGAGCGCAGAAAGCCCCCAAACTTTTCAGTGCTGTTCTGAAGATCCAAGGTAACCTTGGGAAGGTGAGGAAAAGAACACAGGATTACTTGTACCATCCCACCTGTCATCTGCAAAAGACACGTGCTGTCTGCATGGCGAGAGATGTCCCACTATGCAACCCTTACACACTCACAATGTGGGCTGTTTGTTTGCTTTAAGCACTGGGAAAATGCCTCAGGGAAGAAACTAACCTTCCAGGTCGCTATGTCAAACCGTCATCTTTCAGAGGCATCTTTCAACTTACATTGATACTATTGAAAGAATCAATTTCTGACCTTCTAGGAGATTAAAAATGTAAATATCCATTATAACCAGTATCTGATAAACAGCATATCAAAAACTATAAAATATACATCTTGTTCCACATACATTCCCAAGGAATCATCATCAAATCCAGAAACCGTCTTTCAGTCAGGCTACAGCAAAATACTAAATTCATCTTAAGGAGGATTAAGTTATGATTCTAAAGGGCCCAGCTGAATGAAACTATCCAAGTCTTCCACTTAACGGACTGAGAGGTCAGGTCCGAAAATATAATATGAAAGAACAAAAGCAAGGAAGAGATCAACTACGAAAATAAAACTGGTAGAAACCCTGCAAAACGCTACAGCAGAAAAAGGAATCTGTTAGGTAAGATCAAATCAGTCACCCTGTGATGAAAGAGAAAGCACTCTCTGGGCCACAAGATGACCACCAGGCAGGCCCAAGTGTTGTGGCTGCTCGTGTCACCATGAGGTGGCTTCCAACAGGCTGAGGAAGGCTAAGTAGGGCCTTGGGGACAGATGACTCCGTGCAGCTATGTCCCAAAGAGGTAGGAGGGAAGAGGCTCACCTCCAGCAGGCACAGCAGGATGAGGGGGCAAGGGTGTACACAGAGGAAGGCCCATCTTGAAGAACAGAGGGCACAGGTAAGAACCAGGGCCTCGGGCTCAGAGGGGAGCTGAGAGCGGAGCCAGAGTGGAGGGCCATGCACAAGGCAGCTCAGGAGAAGAAATGAAGGAGATAGATGGTGTGACAGATCTCACATGTGCCAGGCACTCCAAATACACCAACCAGGTGGGCATCTGGGATATGGTGGGGGGGGGCACAGTGCACGGGGTACAGCATGGAGCCCAGTACATCCTGGAGGGGAAATGATAAAGATGGAGCAGATGCCAGCAGCATCAATAGGGCCCCAGGATCCAGGATGGGAGTTGGGAACAGGCAGAAAAAAAAAAAAAAACTTTCTCTGTGTGGGATTTCCAACATGCCCCCTGCTATTTGAGTGGGTGACATGAGAAACATAGGCTACAAAGAGCCTCTGAATATTCTGTAAAATGTGGCTGAAGACTCTTATCTTTCAAATTTATCAATAACCTTCAGAAAAGAAGCGAGATAAGGTTTATAAATGCTTTTCAAAACAACTGAGAAATACCTATTAGTAACAAAAGATGATAAGAATCTGGAGATACATTTATCAACAAATGCACAAGATCTATGTGAAATAATACTCAAAAATTCTTCTTAAAATTCTTTGGATTTTATGTAAATCTGAGCACATAGAAGAAGGTTTCAATAAACAAAAAGGCACCTACACTCTGGACAGGTGGATTTATTTATTTATTTATTTTTAAAGATTTTATTTATTTATTCATGAGAGACACACAGAGAGAGACAGAGACACAGGCAGAGGGAGAAGCAGGCTCCATGCAGGGAGCCTAACATGGGACTCGATCCTAGGTCTCCAGGATCACACCCTGGGCTGAAGGCAGTGCTAAACCGCTGAGCCACCAGGGCTGCCCTGGATAGGTGGATTTAACACCTAAGGTATCAGTTCTCCCTGAATGAACCTACAAATTTAACATGATCCCAGGGGAAATATTCTCAGGATTCTTTAGAACTAGATTAGCTTACTCTAGAGTGTACACATGCAAAAATAAATAAGAAAGAATATCAAGAAAAAATTTTAAAGCAGGATAAGGGAATTGACCACGTCAAAAAACATACCATGGGGATGGGCAGTGAAATGAGGAGAGTACTTGATGGGATGAGTAATGGGTGTTATACTATATAGTGGCAAACTGAATTTAAATTTTAAAAAATGTAAAAAAAAAAAAAAAAAACGTACCACGGAGCTACATTATCCGCATGTGTGCTTCTAACAGATGAACAGGTGGACAGATGGAAAGACTCTAGTCCCCAAACAGTAAATGAAAAACAAACCCACAAGATTTTAATATCTGGTAAAGGTTGTATTTCAGATCAATTAGTGCAGAAAAATGGATTATCTGGGAAATAGTGCCAGGAAAATCCAGCAGGCAGGTAGGCAACAAAAAGCCCTAAGAGAAGCCATGGGAGATTTTTCCTTAATCATCTCAGAGTGATGAAGCCCAAAGTACAAAACGTACCTGTGCAGAAATGTCAACAGAACACACTGCCCTCCTTCCAGAAACCTGGTTGTGAGGCTGGCCCAGGGCGGGTATCTGCTTACTTGGCCAGTTGACAATTCCTTACGCTGATGTGAAACCTTCCCTGCTAGGGCGGCTCCCCATGCCTGGACTCTCTGAATGAACATCATGTTTGAGGCTGCACATCTGTATTCCTCTGCGAGTCTAGGGTTTTGCTTCATGTCAGGCAGAGGAAGCTCCGTAGCTGGGGGACAAGTGTGCTCTGTCCGGTCCTCATGGGAGACAGAACACAAGAAGCCTGCACACAGATTCCTGCACACTGCACCCAAGTGTCCTTCCCACATGGCGATAAAGAATCCCAGCTATGAGAATGACTAAACGCCGAAGCCCATGAATCCTGCTAGTGAATC
Source organism: Canis aureus (assembly GCF_053574225.1). Taxonomy (NCBI): domain Eukaryota; kingdom Metazoa; phylum Chordata; class Mammalia; order Carnivora; family Canidae; genus Canis; species Canis aureus. Next base: position 62,023,096 of record NC_135612.1, read on the forward strand.
CCTGAACGTGGGGGTGGCCTGGGGAAGCCCAGACACAGCACCAATAAACTAGAGAGATCGTTTCTCCAATTTTTATATGATGAAAGCTACCCTAAACAAAGCTGAAAGACAAACCTTATGTGTATGTACACAAGCTACAAATCTTAAGAAAAACATCCATACTCAGTCAGAAATTTGTGTCTGTGCACATTTTTACAAAAGGACCAGTACCTTATAGTTGGCGTGAGTAGCTTTCAGGACATCGTGCAATTTGAGATATGAAGGAAGGTGACAGAAACTCCCCAACGACGAGGACTTATTTGCTGTAACAGGTCCTGGGGCATCAGATTGTCGAGAGGCTTTAAAACACATACAAAATACACTTTCAGCCCAAAAGCAGACATTTGCCAAATTTAAAAGAAATGACTTGCAATAATGGATTTTTAAAGGTATTCTGATAGAATAAAATTCAAAATTTTCCTTTTTAATTAGAATAAGAAACTGACTAAAAAACAAACAGAATCGGAGTATCTCTCCAAAAACAATAAAGTGAGAAAGAGAAATAGCAGTGTAATGCTATTGTTTGTGATAGCCTAGCTGCCTGTATGCACCTCAGAGGAGCTCCTCAGCTCGTTGGTGCCTCCAACCCCTCACCCAGCCTCACATAGGTTCCCAGCCATTTGCAGGGCTCAGCCCAGGTCAACATGGGCCAGCGGCACCGTACGCCAGCAACATGCCTGAACACTGGAAAGGGCACACACGCTATTATGAAACCAGTATTAAATATTAAAATGTCAACCAGTAAATAAAACTATTCTCATCAAGTTTTCAAGATTTTTGACTTGGAGCCCTTAGTTTACTTAAGCCACCAGAAAGATTATCAGTGACACACAGATAAGTTATATTTGCCAAGTTGTGAAGCTTTCAAAGGTGGCAAAACTTCCTGCGGTGCCCCAGTCAGTCCTTAGAAACCAGCACCTTTTAAAAACCCTTAACATAATGCTTCATAAAACGACTGGGGGAGTTGCGACTGTCCCAGGGTCTGGTAGGAGTGCAACAGCACAAGCCACTTCCTGCTCTGCCTGGCCCCACCATACTCTCCCGTGGCAGCCAGGTTGGTGGGAGCTGCAGGGTACCCCCCCAATCTGGCTCCTCTGTTCTAGGCTCTCCCAGGTGTGGACGCCCCTCCACGCATCGGAGTTGGTCAGGTTCCGCTCAGATGATTGCTCTCCACTTGAGCAGTTTCCATCTTCAGAGTCTTCACATGTCAGAACCAACTACTTCCTCCACTAGCTCTGTCCCTGGCCATCTATACCACCTCCCTGACTAAAACTTGAGGTCCTTTCCAGCTTTCTTTTTCAGGGAGAGGCAGGGCAGAGAAGACAGAGCAGGACTGCTTGCTAGGGGCCAGCTGCCTGCCCACTGCTGTGGCCACGTTAGCCAGCAATATAGAGCAATGCACAAGACCAGAATGTGGTCTGCACACATTTAGGAATTAATGTTTAATATCTGAAATTACACTAGGGAAACTCTTTCTCTGACTTCATTCACGTCTATGTATTTTATTTCCTGAAACTACCAAACTATTATATTTAACCTGGAGTGAATGTGAGCGTGAGCCCTAAATCTCAGTGACACAGATGGCACCCCCCTCAGTCCCACCCCTCCCCATTGTCATTTCATACCTGGACTGGCTTCGCTGCCTTTCTTGGGGCTCAAGGGCACAGAGGCTGGCTCTCCAGGTTCTTTCTCCTTTCCCTTCCGTCGGATGGGACTTAGGGAAGGAGGGTTTGTCAGAGACGGCAAGGCTGCCTACAATAAAAATGAGTCTCTGTGAAGGAAGCCAAACCGACACGTAAACTGAAACTCACATATGTAGTTTCCCATTTCTTAAGCAGAACAACCCATGCAATCGTTTTCTTCTCTGAATCCTCACTGACCGTTCAGACATGGTCCATCCATCATCTACTTTAACCCACACAGCCATCACACGTGGCAAGAATTGAACTTCCTAACAGGTGTGTTGTGAAATGGCCAAGGATGCAAGGATCCTCAGGGAGCCAGGCAGGGCCCATCCCCTCCGGCTATAAGCAACCAGGCCACTCTGTGGGAGCCAGGATATGAGAAAGGGTACAAAGCAACATTTTGAACTCCATTTTCCAAATGAGAAAATGGACTCAGAGTAACTTATTCAACATCAAGGCTAATGAGCAGCACAGCGAGGAGTCCACAGACACAGTACGCAAAAGACACGTTGTGGGAGGGGTACAGTGAGGACCACAGGGACGTACACATCAGGCCCCAGCTCTACTCCTCGCACCACAATCTCAGAGAAATGAATGGAGGGGGACAAAAGGCTGCCCTCAGGAGAGTGGACTGAAGGCACCAAGGTCAGAGAGTCCAGGACAGGGGCCGCTGCAGCTGGAGCTCCTGCCAAATGAGAGAAGCCAGGCACAAAAGATCATGCAGTCCCTTCTCACGAATCATCCCGAATGGGCAGGTCTATAGAAACACTAAGTAGGTGGTGGCTGCCTGGAGCTGGGGGCCATGGGAAGCTTGGAGGTGACACCTAAAGGGCACTGTGCTCCTTTCCAGGTTCTAAATGGACCATAGTGATGGCCACAAGACTGTGGGCATACTAAAACCAACTGAATCCTATTCTTCGGACACGTGAGCTATAGTTGAAGGACATTAACAATGCTGTCTGGAGGAGGAAGTGGGGAAGAGAGGCAGCTGTCATACTCCATTCAGGCCACTAGTTTGCACCAGAACAGTGGCAGCAAAAGCACAGAAGTGTGTGTATTCACCTACGTGTGTGTATTTGCACCAGTTTGTGTACATGTACACACATGTGTGCACATGCATATATGGGTATTTGCAAGATATTTTGTAGGGAAAACATGGAATGAACAAGCAGAACTGAGGTACTGTTTCTAGTTGACAAAGTACAAAGTGAGGGGAACATGGCAGGCACGGGCAGGGGTGAGGCTGAGCAGCTCAGATTCATGCTGTGTCTGAGATCCGCAAGCCATCCACGTAGACAAATAGCATGTTTCCGGATTGACGCTCCAAAGACAGAGCTGGGGTCTCTGACATGTGAACATTGAGGACCAGAGCAGACCTGACAACCAAGCTGCCCTGTCCCGTGTCCCGCTAGAGCCACGGTCCACACGTGGCCATTTCAACGTAATGACAATTAAAACAAAATTAGAAGCTCAGCTCCCCAGCCGCACTGGCCATGTTTCAAGTGCTCACTCGCCACATGTTGTTAGTGGCTACTGTCCTGGCTGGCACAGACACTGGACATTTCCATCCTTGCATAGAGTTGTACTGGATGGTATTGGCCCTGGAAGTATCAAGAAAGAGACCAACCTAGGACAGAGCCTGGGAGCCATTTGTGGTGGGCAGAGAGATGAAACCACGAAGTGCCTGGGAAGCAGAGTGGCTAGAGAAAAACAAGAGCCAACCCAGAGGCCAGTGGGCATGCCTATGTCAGGACCAGTGTGGTGGCACCAAGGGAGGGAGAAAAATGAGACAGGACCCCAGGGGTACCCATGAAATGCAAAGAATGATCTCAGGAGGAAGGGTGGTTACGGAGAGTGATGACCAAAAGCCAACTGGCCAGGGATTAAAGGATCAATGGCCGGAGCAGCAGACCGAGCCCAGGCCAGCATTGGAGCAGTGAGACACATGACTCCTCAGAGAAGTTTGTAGTGAGGGGAAGACCAAAAGGCCGCTAACAGGGAATGTGAAATTAGAAGAGTTTTTTCATGATGAACGTAAATTGAGACGGAAGACTCAGGGGAGAGCATATATCCAATATATAATCAGATACAATTATAAATAAACTCATCTCTCTTAAATTCTCTGTGCAAAGAGTTTACCACTTGTTTTTACATTGATTTTGTGGAACTGTACTTCACAGAGAAGCAAAACAACTTGCAAATGTTCTAGGAGATAGCAGATGAGTTACCTAAGTCAACAATTTCAATCCTGAGCTTTCCTGGCTAACGATGAAAGCCTAAAAAGCTAGCTAGTTCTTTCCCTCTTAGAAATGACAGCAACTAATGACGGTACTAAGAGAGCTACAAAGTTGATGACACATTTTGGTGTTAAATTTAGAGTCACTGCATGAGCAATTTTGTTTGTTTAAAGCAGAAGAGAATAAGGCAGGGGCAGGTTAGTGAGGAGAGGCAGGTCTGGCGCCCACAGGGCCACTGAGGCTGTGTCTGAAGTTACCTTTATTGCTGGTCCGGGAGCCACATCGTCCAAGACGTGAGCACAGATGTTAATCACCTTCAGCAAGTGGGAGAAGAGCTGCTCCACCATGGGCACCAGGGTCCGGTCACCCAAAGCTGGCCAGACCTCTTCCTGCTTGGAGGTTGCTGGGTTGGCCTCCTCTTCAGAGGTCCATGAACTTCTCAGAGATTTGGGGGCACTGGCTGTGACATGGCACAATGGGGGGAAGAGAAATCACTAGGGAAGCTCAGTCACTGAGACACTCTATTCCGAGGTTGCTGCATATCTCCACTTGATGGCCAACAGATACCTCCTGCTCGCCAGGAACCGGATTTTCACGAATGTTACCACCGTACGTGCACCTACCCAGGATGTGCCCTCCGGATCTTTACAACCAAAGTCCCATTGGTGGCCATGGCCTGCTGACCTTGCTCTCCAGCTTCTTCCAGTCAGTGTCCTCCCCCACAGTCCAAGGCCAAGATCTTGCTGAGATCTCTCTCACCTCCACTGCACCAAGAACCTCCCAAGTGGGTTTCCCTACCTCGTCCTCCAAGCCACACTCAAGCCAGCTAAGGGACCAGCTCCACTGCTAGCCCCTCCATGAGGCTGTTCCCAGACCTCCCGCAGCAAACACCACAGTCCTCCTGAACAAGGACTTAATGAGGTAGCACTGCATACCCATCAAGTTCAGTGGCCTCCTTCTTCACCAGCCACATCCTCTGTCCCCTTCCTCCATCCTCATCCTCACCTGACATCCCAAACTACTTACAGTCCTTAAATGTCACATAATTTTTCATGTCTCCATGCCTTCAAACAAGCTACGCCCTCCATCTGATGTGCCTTTTCCCACTAACCCATAAATCCTGTTTCTTGTCCTGGTCCTCCACAGGAGTGATTACGACCACTCTGTGCTGCCACTGTACTTTCTTGTACGTGTGTCACCCATTGAACCCACGAGTGACTTGAGAACAGAGCCCACATATCATGCTTTCGTACAGACATGGTGCCTGGCATATGGTGCTCACTGAAATTAAATTAGAAACGAGTTTACCTGTAGCTAACTAAGGGGCTATGCAGGGAAAGAGCTCCTTTAAACTACTCAGCTCAGGGGCAGCCCAGGCAGCTCAGCAGTTTGGCACTGCCTTTGGCCCGGGGTGTGATCCTGTAGACTCGGGATCGAGTCCCATGTTGGGCTCCCTGCGTGGAGCCTGCTTCTCCCTCTGCCTGTGTCTTTGTGCCTCTCTCTCTCTCTCTCTCTGTGGCTCATGAATAAATAAATAAATAACCTTAAAAACAATTAAACTACTCAGCTCAGAACAGCTGCCCACAGCACACACCCATGCTGATCACACTAGACATTCTGGCTAGAGGATCGAACCATCACTGGCAATGACCTCATGGTATTTTCCTTCCATGTGCTCACCACCCCACTCATCAGAAGGAAACCCAAGCTACAGACCTGAAGTCCCTGTTTCAGCTCAGTACCAATACCTGCAAGTAAGTTTCCGGCTAAAACCAAAGCATCCTGATGGGCAGAGAGATCCAGTGGGAACCAAGCAGACGAGAGCAAGGTGAGGATCATCGTGGCCATGCCAACAGTACAGCTCTTTCTAGACTCATCTGAGGTGCTTAGTGGAGGCACCCTGGAAGTGAAAATTTGCCAGGTCAAATGATGAATACCTTAAATAGAACAATCTTGCCTTCTTGTAATGAACCAAGAAGGCGGTGTGTCACCCTACATTTTATACCAGCTCATAAAGTGATTTTACTATTGTTAATTAACATCCTTCCTGTAAACAATCTTTGAAAAATGAAACCAGGTAGCAGATGTGATTAAAACTATGGAAACTATATTTTTTAACTTTTTAGCTTTCTCTGAATTTTGACTCAGCATATTTTACTCCAATCCCAGAGTTGCTTTAAGTCAGGTCAGAGGCTGGATCTATGCTCAGTAACCACCTGTGGACAAAGGGAAGTAACCCTTCTAGACCAGAGGATGCAATCCATCCACCCTAAGCAAATGTTAGCTGGCCATATGCTGACACACACAAGAAATTTGCACTTAATTCTGAATAGGATGGTGAGTCACCAAAATTTTTCTCAGCAATCTGTACACATAATAAAAACTTATTCCTTAGCACTGTAGGAGATTCAAAACCATTTCACAGATGCTACTATGGCCATCTACTGGAAGAAAATCATTTTTAAATGGAAACTGCTCATATAAGCTTCACAGTCCCTATAGAATCATGATTCTATATGACAGGTCACATCTGATTTCAAACAAAAAATGTTTCTAAACTTCTAGTACATAGTGTAGAATTCTGGGAAAAAAAATCAAGCCAATTAGAAACGTTTTGCCAGCATGTGTGAATTCTCCAAAATAAACCTAACAAATGATACCCTGAAATCCTCCAAAGCACTTAAGAGTGAGCACTTGACACCCATGAGAATGACAGCAAATCCAGATTTTCTGAGAGCTCTATCACTAGTTTCCCACACAGCTGACAGGACAGAAGCAAATATCTCATTAGGTATTTTTCCAAAAGGTCAAACTGATAAAAGATTGAAGAAAGAAAACATGGGATTCCAATAGCAATGTCTGTATCACACAAGTATAGATAACTGTGTCATGAGAACAATACATACCCACAATGCCAACCTAAACTCCAAATGCAGACAGGAAAGGCAGTTGAAAGGAGACACAGAGCTTCGCAGCATCCAAACTAAAGGAGAAAAGAATAGTAAAATCACAGCCATGCACAAAAAACATTGATTAAATTGAACCTCCTTCATCAAAAGTACAAACACTAACGATAAGCTATCTGTCCTACCATGGTTCTAATTCATCCTTCAAAGACAGAGTAGGGATGGGAAACAAGAGGCTGTACAGAGGGACCATCACATGCCCTGAGGATAGGCCAGCAGCTGGAATGGCAGCGGTCCTGCTTCCCCTCTGTGCCTGGAGCACCCCTCCTCTCCACCCTGCTCGCTCCTGCACCCAAGCTTGTTGATGGCCATCTCCTGACTAGACTGCAAGCACCACAAGAGCAGGGACCCTCTTTGTTTGCATCTCAAGCCTAGAACAGCGCACGACACATGGGAGCCACAGTAAATACAAATAAGTCAAGTTTATGATATTTTAAATAAATCAAGGGAAGACCAAACCAGAGAGGCCAAACAATACTAATTAGGTTAAAAAGGCACATATGGGGCAGCCCGGGTGGCTCAGCGGTTTGGTGCTGCCTTCAGCCCGAGGCTTGATCCTGGAGAACCGAGATCAAGTCCCACATCAGGCTCCCTGCATAGAGCCTGCTTCTCCCTCTCCCTCTGCCTATGTCTCTGTGTGTCTCTCATGAATAAATAAAATCTTAAAAAAAAAAAAAAAGGCACATAGGTACTTAAGACAGCTTAATCCTAATTGTTGGCGTTTTCTACAACAGGTAAGCATTTCTTCTGTCACATAAAATAAATGTTAAGCATTAACCTGGAACTCAGCAAATTAACACTACTTTGCATAACGTTCTCTATTTCTAATGACGAAAGTTACCTTTGTTCGTTTTAAAAAACTTATAAATATCTAAAAAAGGTAAAGAAGGAAACAAAAATCACAGTCCTAAAATTCATTTTGGCCATTTTCTGCCAGTCAGTTTCCTGAATATGTGAGAATGTCCACACATGAACAGGACTTCACAACAGAGATCGGGCTACATGCAAGCACCCCAGGCCTCTTCCCAGTCTGTAACTATTATAATCCAAATCCATCCTTCTATAGCATAAAACATCCCCTATAGCATGTTAATAGGTGCGTAATAAATACGCTACCGTATATGGAGTTTCGCCGGAATCAGAATTTAATCATCTGTGCATTCTTGGATAGCACGGTTCATTCCCAATGTCATCGTCACAGATAATGATACAAGTACATTACACAAACACTTTAGCTGGTATTTCTGATTCCTTCTCCTTGGTGAACATCACACATCACTGAGGCAGTTCTATTGGAGGTATTTCGAACTTCTAACATGTTACCAACTCATATGGCAGCTTTTATTCTCAGTTTCATGTCTTCTGTATTGGCTGGGTATTTTATAATGAGCATGTAGTACTTTCATAAGCAGAAAAACAAACCGTTGCTTACATTTCCATTAGAATAAACCCAGATTCTGCTCCCAGAAGCACAAGTTCTCAGTGAGCCCTGTGTTCAAGAGCTCTCACACAGCAACTCACCATGAAAACCTGGCTGCACGAACCCAGAATCAATTCTGCAAAGCCAACCAAGGAGACTTACTGTGAGCGCGCGTGTGGTTGACGTGACCAATTCACGGGAAACTGCCGCAATGACTCTGGAGAGGTTGTTTTCCACAGTGACGTCTGTCATGCTCGGTAGTAAGTTATAGCCTCTGTAGATTCTAATGAGAAAGACATGGAGACTAAAAACTACTATTAAAGCTTATGGTACTTCCAAAATTCAAATGGCACTTCAAAGTTTAAGATTAAAGCCCATGAAAAAAAAAAAAAAAAAAAGATTAAAGCCCATGAGATGTTACAGCAGTTTTGACTTTGAAGTGAACAACAGACTGGACATGAACCACATATCACTACAGTGGTGGCACAAAGTCCCCTCCTGGTCCCAGCTCATCCTGAACACCTGCGCCACAGAGCCCAGGTAGCACTGCCCAGCCATAGCCTTGCCTGCTTACCTGCCACCTCTCCATACATCCAAAGCAACTATTTTTCAAACTTTTAAGCTGGGAAAAAAAATCCTTCTTGAAGCTACTTTTGATTCCAGGGAAGAAGAAAGTACTCGTCCCACTGTGGGGCTGCCAAGGTGCTTCCCAACACTGCACTCATGGCACATACTGATTTCAACCCCTTGTTGAAGTTACATACAAATTCTAAGTCACCCACCCTGTAAGCGGAGCCTACACAGGATTAGTGCTGGATTCACTTCTGAATCCCTTAGTGTCCTCAGAACTCAACAACAAAACTCAGGAGAAGACTTCTTTTATCTTCCCACATCAATTCTCAAAAAGCTGCTAGCTAAGGTGCAAAACAGTGCTGCATCACTGGCCATGGTGTTTTCCACCCAAGAGCCAAAGCAAGACAGCCAATGTCCAAAGGCCAGCCTAAGTTTGAAACTGGGAAGACTTTCAAAGTTTTATTGAGATACCAATTTGAATGTAAATATTATACTCATCTCTGCTGGCATTTTCTGAAATGACACTCAGAAACCATTTACCTAAGCTTGCTCAACTCCTGATAATGAGATACCATCATGCCGCTTTTGCTTATCTTAGAGGAACCTTTTCAGAGAAGAAAACATCACTTCTTTCAGAAGTGGTAAAAACACCACTTCTTAGGTTTAAAATTTTTTTTCTCTGAGAAAATTATTTCCATGTGTTTTTTAAAGCAATCTTTACATGAGAAGACATAATATCTACTGAGGAGTAGCTTCCAAATTTGACAAGCTGAATTTCAAATTCAAAACAAAAGCATCAAGCAAACATCTCAGCCTTGATATCTAAACTTTTAAATAAAATTGCCACTAACAGAAAGGAGAGCTACATATAAAAATTCGTTTTAAAAATAACATTTAAGACACACAGTGAAAACTGCACAATAATCTTTTATGACCACTTCTGCAAGCTTCTTTGCAAACTAAAATTCTAAGGAATGACTGCTTCATTAAAGCATTTCTGTACTAACGACTTCCAGTCTGTGCGCTTACCTGAGACCAGATGTGAGCAGACTGTGTGCCAATGGCAATGGCATTTAAAAGCTTCTCACATTGCAAAAAAAATAAAAAAAATAAAAAATAAAAAAAAATAAAAGCTTCTCACAAGAAACATAAATAGTGGTTAACTGCAAACCACTGTGCACCAGTGGCCAATCCTACCTAACACTGCCACTCTCAATAGCCCAGTTACCTAAAGGCCGGGGAGGGGGGATGACATAACCACATCATACTCTTCACTGGCAGCACAAATTGAAAAAGTCATCAGACAGGTTTTTAAATAAGACACAGCATAAATGGCACACACAGAAACCCATTTATCAGTATGTGATTAGAAGATTCACAAAGTCCCTGTGACTACAGCAGAGCCTGCTAAATGAAGAGGCAGGCAGCGAATTCCGAAGGAGATCACCTACGCAAACACCCTCATACCTGAAGCTCCTTCTCTAGAAAGCACGATGTGTTACATCAGAGCCCTGAAGAAAGGTGTCAGGAAAGGGCACCCCCCACCCCACACTGCCAACGTTAGGACACACGCAGCGCGCATACCTGGTTATGGTGCTGACGGAGAAGTGAGATGGAGGCTGCGCCTCGTGCATGAGGAGCTTCAGGTAAACACTGCTTTGGTCTCGCGCCACAGCCACCACGGGGTCAGCTTGCCCTTGGTCGCACTTATAAAACAGCTTTGGGACAAGCCTAACAGAGAAATAAGGTGTATTTACTGACAGAAGTCTATGAAACTCACCTGTGATTCCCCACCCTTCTCTGCTGAGGTGGTTAGGCCTGAAGGACAGAACAGCACCTGCCACCCTCATGGGGCTTTCCAGCACACCAGAATGGGGCTTCTGGCCATGGGACCAATCACCTGCACACCAGTCACACCAACCCCGAAATAACTAGGTGCTGTACTTGCTTTTTGTCTGCCGTACAATTACGTACTTTTCTCTACATGTGATAAAATGCTTTGATTTCAAGTTCTCTTTCTAGTCATCTTGAGCCAGATGAACAAGTACATGAAGCCACTGTCCATGGAAAGTACTGAGCACAGGGCAGATCTGAACGCCAGGGGCTGGCCCTTACTCGCTTTTGCAATTCTGCCTGCAAAACCATCACACACATTCCCAGACGGTGAAGCTCTAGCTAAGGACCCTCACAAATCTAAACTCAAAAGCAGAACACAGGCAACATTTCCTAAAAGAACAGAAGGGTTCATTTCTGCAATTGACACTGGGCATATTTTGCATGAGTGTACTCATACACTTGTGGACAGGGCTCAGAACTTTTAGAAAAAATCAACTATTTTATCACATTTGTTTGCAAACTCTAGTATCTTTAATTAAAATCTCTCTGCTGTGGAGATATGGTCATAAGTACAATTTTTTCTAATGTAAAATAAATGGTTATCATTTGCAGAAAATGGTAAAGGTCTAAAATCATTGATTAGGCAAGTCATACAAACCCAGTTTAGTGCACGAAAAGGTACACTTCACATGTAATCAAAGAAATATGCAAATGATGATGAAAACAGAAAAGATATACATCGAAATGGAACTTCAGTTTTGCATAGTCTGATCACAAAGATTTTTATTTCCTATTTTGTATTTTCCCTAAATTTTGCTCATAAATGTGTTACTTTTAAAAGAGAAGTTATTTTAAAAAGAAATACCCATTTCTGCCTCAACAACTGACACATGTTTAACCTTTTTTGAAATATTTGTTTTGGTGAGAAGAATCATATTCTGGTCGTTAAGAGTAGAGACTGGTATGTTTCCAGAGAACCAATTTCACAGTACCAAAACCCATCAAAAATCCACTTCTAGGTACTGACCCAAAGGAAGTGAGAACATATGTCCACACAAAGTCTTGTGGGCAAATGTTCAACCAACACAATTCATAGTAGCCAAAAAAGTGGAAATAATATCAATCATCTGGTGAATGGATAAAGAAAATACAGTATCACCCACACAATGGAACACTATGCAGCAATAAAAGGAACACACTACGGGCACACACAACAGCAGGGATGAACCTTGAAAACCAAGGGAAAAAAGCCAGAGGCCAAAGTCCATCTACTGTATGATCCCATTTACATGAAATATCCAGAAAAGGAAGTGGATTCATGATTGCCTGGGGCTGGGAGTTATTGCAAACGGGCACAAGGGATCTTTCTGGGGTGATGGAAATGTTCTAAAACTGGGATCGTTGATGGTTACACAATTTTGTAAGTTCACTATAATTAAATTGTGTACTTAAAATGTTAAGGGATCTTAGAAAATCATACTTCAGTAAAGCTATGAAAAACTTAAACAACAAAACATCAAAAAAGCTTGACCTAGTAACCCAACTTACAAGAATTAATTCTAAGGAAAAAATGTATATGTAAACGTTTATGTATAACAATATTTATGAGCATTATTCATTATTTAAGTCAAAGAAAACTTAATAGCCAACCGAATAATATTTATATAAAAGTTTGTCACAACTACAGAATACTGGCCACTAACTAAAATTTCTTTTTCTGAAACAGTATGTATAGCTTTCACTGATCTCATAGTGTATGACACGTCACACATTTCAGTACTAAAATATAAACATTATGTGAATACAGGGTGCTGCCCTAGACATCACTGGTGGTTACAATTTCTTTTTTAGAAGAGTCTGATAGCAGGAAGACGTAATAACATAGTATGTGGAAATGATCAGATCACAAAATCGCATGTACATATGGCCCCAAATTTTTAAGAAGAGACCTGTACACAGGATATACCTCAACATATTCACAGTGATATCTCTGATGGCAGAACTGAAGACGATTTCTATTTTCTTCGTGTGCTCTTCTCTATATTTCAAACTTCTGACAAGGAAAGTACATCACTTTTACACTAGGAGGCTACACTGTTTTGCAGTTTTCACCCTCACTTTAGACTTGTGCATGGTAAATAGTCTCTCTTCTGATGGTTTCAAAGGAGCTGAAAGTGAGCACCCAGGATCTGGCAATGCTCACCTACTCTCTGGATGATCCAACTCCCTTCCTCTTACTGCTTTAGTGCTTCCACAATGAAAAGTGAGCAGCGAGAAAATGCTTGGAAAATACCTCATTAATGCCGCTGCAGCAACATGCCGCACTCTGGGGTCCTCATCCCCAAGCAGATAGATGACAACATCATGGAGCACTCGTTCTTGTAGTTTTAAAAGCTTCAGAGAAAAGTATAACAGAAATAAATAAAACATCTGTATTTAACCCAATTTCAGGTAAGATATTTTGGAAGGCCACTGAGTAAGAGCTCATGATCACTAGTCTTAAACTCACATACACAATCACAACTGTCACAACCTGAATCCCGGAGTCCATCTGGTACAGAGCACACTCAGAGGAGACACACACCCCTAGGAAAGTGCAACTCCTAGCAGTTACGACACAGCCTCATAAAAATGAACTGCTTACCCCTGTGTAATGATGAGTCCCTCTGTGCAGGTTTTCTGCTTTTGTCTCCAAAAAGCTCACCAACCTAACAAAGGAACATTTTTAACACAAAACAATTTAGTTACTCCACAAACACCCAGTGTCAGCCTGCCAGACCCTGATGGGACACAGAAGGCAGTGGCGGGGGTTGTCCAGCCACCGGGGAAGGCCGGAGAGGTAGCACCTCTCTGACCCACAGAAGGACAAAGGTTTTTAAGTAAACAGACTTCATATTCCTCTCCTCATTTCAGACTCAGTAAACCATTTTTCTTCAAAATAAATATCAATATCTATTATTGTGAAAGACTCTGAGCGGCCTGGGATTCCTCGCGCCCGCCACACAGGGTCCCTCTCTATAAGGCAGAGCTGAGAGCAACCCCTAATCCACAGAGATGTTATGTGGGAGAAAGTAACTAACCACAGAAAGCACTAACCCCCGAGCCAGGCACATAACAGGCACTTTGTAACAGTGGCTTGAAAAATACTGAAATGCCTAAATACTAAAAGAAATTTCCCCTTCAAAAAGAAAGAACTGAAAGAAAACATCTTAAACCAAACTTACTCTTAGAAAATGAAAAAGGCATCAAGTTATTGTTTAATTGCAGTGAGTATAGCTGGGCTCTGTGATCCAGGTTCAGTACAAAGAGGAGGAAGTTCCCCTTCACTTACAAGCAGAAGTGATGTAAGTTTGAACGTGCTTGTTCTCGCCATCCAGAACCTTCAGATGACTAAAACCACCAGAGAGACCTACTACTCTACCTGTGTTTTAAGATCCCAAGCACAGAGCAAGCTGAGAAAGTGTCAGCTCTCCACACCACCCACACTCCCGACTCACAGCTTACTTGACAACCATCATGAATTAGTATGTGAAGCAACTGTCCCGGCCCTTTCAATATTCCTAGTTCAAACTCCCAAACAGCTTTGGTTTCCTAACCTCATGAACCTGATTCACTTACCGAAAGTCAATCTCTGCAAGAGTTTCCAAGAGCTCCGTCCTCACCAACCAGTAGGAACTATCCTTCAGGGTCAGCACGTTGGTGATCAGCTGTAATCCCAATTCACTATAGCTACTGCTGCAGAGACTCATGACACAGTGCTGGAAGACAAGACCACCAAGGAATGGCATCAGGTTCAACCCTACACCGTCACTGCTGCCTCACAGTTACGACATCACGCCTCCATACCCGATTCTTCCTCTTCTAACTGCAGCCGGGATGTTGCACTTTTCCCCTCAGAAATGTCATTAACTCAAGTTTAAAACTAAACGTGTCCTTTTCATATCACCTTGTTTCTTTCTTCCCTTCTTCCTCCCATTTCTGTCTTGGTCATGGCCTCTACTCCCAGACACCAATTTCACGACCATGTATCAGTGGTAAACCACTCCATTCTGAAACAAGTCTCAGACCCAGGGCCAACTCGGGACCCCTGTCCTTTGCTAAGTGGCCGTGTACTCTTCAGCCCACTGTGATGGCACAGCTCCCGTGGCTGCACCCTTCCTGCCCCTCTGTGCACATGCAGGCACTTGCACACAGCGTGTGCAAGCTGACTCCAGGTCAGCAACCTGCCATGCTGTTGGCATACTTTCCTCTGCTCCCAGAGGGACGGACCACCTGAAACCTGGCAAACATTTGGAACTAAGGAACAATTCTGGCCATGAAATTGTGAAAAGGGAAGGTATCCTTTGTTTTTTATTTTATTTTAATTTTTTTTTATGATAGTCACAGAGATAGAGAGAAAGAGGCAGAGACAGAGGCAGAAGCAGGTTCCATGCCCAATGTGGGATTCGATCCCGGGTCTCCAGGATCGCGCCCTGGGCCAAAGGCAGGCGCCAAACCGCTGCGCCACCCAGGGATCCCAAAGGGAAGGTATCCTAATTAATTTGACAACTATTAGGTTTTTGCTTTGATTTTTACTGGTTAATCTTTACTGTTTTTGATTGGCCAGTAGTGATTTACAGAACATCTGATCTACAAAGATTCGCCACACTGCTGTGTCAAGGCTGGAGGCGCTGCACAGACCTCACACAGAGGTCACTAAATAACCTCACAGCTCTCATTAACTCAGCACTCTATGGGCCTGGGAGCACCAGTGGTGTCTAATTCAACAGGTTTTATGCTTCATGTTAGCAAGGTATAAAGCAAGATCCTTTAGGAAAGGAGCATTTCAAACAAATACCCTGAGTATTAAAACTTATGCTACACTCTATTAAATAAACCTTTCTTGGTAATGCTTTCTGCAACAGAGTCGTGGACACATCCAACTGTTTACTGTTGTTCACAGCTTTAGAAGGTCTACGAATATTTAGCATTAAACCCAATTTTAATGGTAACAAAGGTAAAATTTCCACTAATCAAAGAATTGATTTTCACAAAAGATTATACTTACCCTCACAGCTGTACAAGCCAACTTGCAAGTAACAGAAGATTCATCCTTCAAAGTTTTCTGCAGCAAAGGAACACAGTCCGCCAGAGAAAATGTACTTCCTAACCAGAAGAGCAAACAGCGCCTTTATGCAAACTTGAACTACAGAGTTCTACCTAGGAAATACACTGCAAGTTCTGCCATTACCTGTCAGGGTCCTGACGGTGCCCATCCAATCTCCCACCTGGAAGCGGGATCTGCTGAGGATAGAGGAGATGAGGGTTCCGCAGAGAACGGCTGTGGCTCCTCTGACTTGGGGGTCTCCATGGTCGATGTAGTTCAGGATGTCTGACACATACTGCTCCTCTGTAGAGATAAATTGCCCAGCCACTGTACAAGCCCCTACCATCCATTTTCTAACTCAGAAGAAAAGTTTAATTCTCAGGAAAGGAAAAAAAAAAAAAAAAAGGTGAGGGAGGATTCCAAATCTAGAATATAGATTTGGTAAAAAAATATCATGGGGTTTAAAGATTCTAGATTCATCATAGCCTTGACATCACTTCAACACAATAGATGTTCTGGATTATAATTCCAGGCTGCCAGCCAATAATCAAAATTCCAAGATTTCACTTAAAAAAAAAAAAAAAAGATTAGAGAAACTCAAACTAGTCCACACTTACCTAATATGAATTCAAAAGCACAAGTGTGTCCCCTCGCCCAAAGAAAGGGGGAGAACTCGGGAGGGTAATTTTAGAAGTGGGGTTCCTCCCCCATTTACTCCAACATGAGAGAATGTCCCAGAACGTGTGCTACAGGAGCCTGGATCTGCTGGTGCTCTGCTGGTCTCGGGTCGCACTTGTCTCTGAGTGTGAACATCTGGCCTGGCTGAGTGTGACCCAAAGCAATTTTGATTATAAACAATTTGTGCTTTTGGTATAAATCCAATATGTATGTAAACTGGCTCTTATGTTCCCACATTTCTATTGTTTCATCATGTGTGTTTAAACTAAACATTGCATCTACAGGGAGTCCAAAAACCAAAAAACATTACGATTTATGTGCTTTATATACAGCTACAACACAGTTCAAAAATGCCACAAATTAACTCAAAAAATATTACTCTAAACTAAAATAGCCAAGATGATCTGAAATAGTTTTCAAAGCAATGGTTAAACATGAGGAATAGGCTGTGAACTTGTAACATACCAGGGTATTCCATGGTGTCAAGAGGTACTTTATAAAGTTTGCTGAAGAAAGATTCAGGATGAAGGGCCACAGCAGCTCCAACACAGCTGAGTGCCAGTGCCTTCACACTGACCCGCACGTCCCTGTCTGGAACCAAAACTGCAAGGAAGGCAGCAAAGTGACCTTCAAAGTGACAGACATCTAGTTTCCACATAAACAAAACAAGACCCAGGAATCCAGCTCCCTCATCACTCCCTCCTTCTCCCATCAGTGAAAAGGACCACCGCTCACCCCAGACTCTACTCCCTCCCTCTGCTGCGGTGATGAGGCACCAGTCACCAAGTTGACCTTGAGACCTAGGCACTTCCCTCAGCTCTGTACTTGCTCTGCTATACATACCATTTTTCTCCCCAGTCAGCAAAAATGACGCACACAGGAGGCGGACACAATGGACAAGAGGAACAGAATCATCATCGGTAGACTGTCCTATGTCACCTTTGATCCGGCAAGGCTACAACAAAGAAATGGACACTTTCTTATGATCGTTTGTCTTATGATCAAGGAACCACTATAGTCACTCATTAGTGTGTTCAAAAAATAGGTCCAGAGCAGCAACTATGCCAGGTGCTGGGGACAGAGATACCTATCTCTGTCCCACGAAAGCCTGGCCTTAGACCATGCTGGAACAGATCCAGAGTGGTCAGAGGCAGCTACACTGTAGGGTCACGGAGACTGTGGCGGGGAGAAGTCCAATGCATGTGTGTGTGGGGGGGGGCACCAGCACTCAGGAGAGGCTGCTGGGAAAGGACAGCACGAACCACCATCTACACAAGGGGAAGCACTCAGCCACAGGCAAGAGCCCTGGGAATGCCCAAAGCAGAAATGGTACAGACATATCTGTGCCTGAGCAGGACTTGGAAGGAAGTGCAGAGACTGGGCAGCTACAGAGAGACTATGGACAATTTCTCACCCTCGGGGAATTTAGAACTGAGAAGACAAGACACTTATAGGCAGTAAGCAATAGAGAGAGATTTTATAGACAATTCAATGGATAACTCAACAACAACAACAAAAAATTCCCAAACCTGATTAAAAACCGAGTGAAGGGCTTGAACAAACATTTCTCCAAAGACAACATACAAATGGCCAGTAAACACAGGAAGAGATGTTCCTCCATCACTCATCATTAGGGCATGCAAGTCAAAATCACAATGATCTACAACCTCACTCCCAGTAGGATGGCTACTAAAAAAAAAAAAAAAAAAAAAAAAAAAAAAAAAAAAAAAAAAAAAAAAAAAAAAAAAAAAAAAGCCAGAAAATGACAAGCCTTGGGCGAGGACATGGGGAAAACTGGAACCCAACATGTTGCTGGTGGGATGCAAACCGGTGCAGCTATCAGGGAAAGCAGTGTGCACGGATCTCGAAAAAAACTAAAACTAGAACTACCCTATGACTCTGCAATCCCACTTCTGGGTGTATATCCAAAAGATGCCTACATGCCAGGTTCCTAGCAGCATCACTCATAACAGCCAAAAGACAGAAGCAACCCAAGTGCCTATCAACAGATGAACAGAAAAACAATATGTGGTCCATCCACACAGTGAGGTATTACTCAGTCTTATGGAGGAAGACACTTCTTACAACATGGATGAACACTGAGAACATTGACCAAGTGAAACAAGCCGGTCACAAAAGAACAAAGACTGCCTGGTTCCACTTAGCTGAGCTTCCCCTCGAATAGTCACATATAGACACAACGCAGATGGTGGGAGCCAGGGGCCAGGAGGAGGAAGGATGGGAAGTTTGTGGTTAATGGGGACAGAGATTCAATCTGGGGAGATGAAGAGCTCTGGAGATGGAGGGTGGTGATAGCTGCACAATGTGAATGCACTTATGCCATGGAGCTGTACACTTCACATGGTTACAATCATAAATTTTATATTTTATGTATTTTAAAACTATAAACAATCAAATGAATAATTCAATGAATAAAAACAAGAAATGCTCCAAGACTATGCACGACCATCAAATGAATGGCCCAAAAAATCAGGGGAGACAGGAATCAGTACAAGACAGATTTGTCTGAGAAGGACTCTCAAGGAGGCAGAACTCCAGGTAGTTCTCAAGGATCTGGGTAGTACCAGGAGGGGCAGAAAAGAAGAGCACACCCAGGAAGGGGTTGATATTTAGGGGGAATAGCGGAGTAGAAGCTCAGAGATGGGAAAGCGAGGAGCACAGCAGACAGGAGCCAGAGTGATTTTAAACTCTCACAAGAGCTCAGAATGCCAAGTGGTCTCATGCCCAAATATCTCACCTTGTTTTCTTGATCTCCTGGTTCGGTAGCTTCATCTCTGGAGACAAACTTGTCTATACTGCTGTCAGAGGGCTGCCTGCTGTGGCCCATGCTTTTCAATAAATGTGCTTGCTGAAGGGCTTCAAAATCAGAGAAATCAAGATTGAGTGACAAGTTTCTAGTTCAAGAAATCAATATGCATATTTACACAAAGTCCACATGAAAGTTCAGGATTTAGAACAAAACCAAGGACAATCATTCCTCAACTAACCTTCTGCATTTGCTATTTACAGCTCAGAAAACAAAGCTATCTAAAGATCTCTTCCTGGAAGCTAAGGTAAAACAGATGTCAGGTTGAAACCAGACCATTCCACAGTGCACTGCTGACGTCCACATACCAACTGAAGAGGTTCTGAAAGCATCTGCATCTTCATCTGGAAGAATGCCTGCGGCTTCCTCATCCTCGTCCTGTGGCTGTCCAATCTGCATCCCCGAATACTGGCTGTCAGCACCATCTAACACCTGCACGGTTCGAGAGGGGCCGGTGAGGGTTCTGAAGGGACACCACCGAGGGACAGACTCTCCCACATGGAAAGGTAAAGCCAGAAACCACACGGACCACATCTTGTGCACTCACACAAAGGTCATTTCCTGAAACGCACAATAGGCATGCGTATCAGTGATCAAGCTTCACTGATCACACACTGCTACTACATTATAAAGAGCTTTACAACTATAAACATGCCAAAGAAATTCCAATCAGAAAATTTCTCGTGATATTAAGAAAAAAACCTCTAAACAAAAATTTTTATCTTCATAAACAAGTTTTACAGTAAGTCAACAATGAGGAACATTTTTTAGACAAACACCTAGCACGTCAGGTTAGCTTCTAAACTGCTAGGACAAATCGACATACAATATGCCATAGATTTAGCCTTAAGCTTGGATTATGATTCCATATTGCAAGATTTTTCACATTCACTTGAAATCCCAGGTAATTTACTTGGAAAACTGAATGATAAAAACTCTATAACTTACTAATTACTGAAATAAATTCTGTATCATTAAGAAGTCAGTCCAAAATCCTTAGAATAAAATACACCAAGCTACATGTTCAAAATCAACCAAGAAAGAAATGATTTCTTCCACTCTCCCAATTAGTTTATCAAAAAATCCTTACCTCGGTTTAAAAAAAAAAAAAAAAAAAGATTAAAATGAGCAATTTTACAATAAAAAATAATACTTTTTGAGTATTTTACTACAATGCATCACTTCCCTTAATCTTTGTACATCTTAACAGCATTAAGTACTGTCACCCTCAATATATGGATAAGAAAACTTGAGGCAAGAAGGGACACAAGCACTCCTAGATACACAACTAGGAAATGGCAGAGCCAAAATTCTCATCCTGGTGGTTCCCAGCAGCAGCCCCTTGGCCACCGTACTGGGCTGTCTCATGAGGATATTCCCTATCCCTTTCACTTTGTTTCTTTTTCTCTATGGCATTCATCACCATCTGACTACATATTTGTTTAGTGAATGATTATTAGCTCATTATCTGCCGCCTACACACATGCACACCCATGGCCTAATGACCAAACCTGGCCCATCTATTTCTGTAAATAAAGTTTTATTGGAATACTAACTTGTTTACATATAGTTGATAGCCACTTTGACACCACAATGGCAGAGAGGAGCACACGACAGAGTATGTATGGCTCAGAAAACCAAAGATCTTTGCTGCCTGGTCCAATGTGGAAGAAGTGTCTTGACTCCTACCCTAGAACATCAGCTTCATGTGAGCAGTTTTGCATGTGTGCCCTCTACTTCATCTGAAGCTTGTGAACAACCCTTGGAACTTAATAGGCACTCAATATACTTGTTCAGGAAAAATATTAATGATTATATAACAGACATGGAAGCACCTCATACACCAGAACTTCACCAATGTGGGAATTATCAAGGGAAGATGCTCGTTCTCTCTATGGGCCTGAGAGACCTGCAGAGGCCCCACTCCCAGCACTGTTACCCAGTGAATAACAGGGTGATTTTCAAAGACTGAAAGTTTTCAGAACTTCTTATCGTCCTTCATTCCTATTTCTAACAAATCCACCAGAAATCATCCATGGAAGTTGGTGTAATAAACACACAACAGAATCTCCCCTGACACACTTAACACACTGCTACTGAGCCAGCACTATCTATCCCAACCTTCTCTTCTCCCTGCATACTGGCTAGAACTTGTTCACCCTTTCCTTACTTAAAATCCTTTCCCACTGTTCCAATTATCTGTCTTCTAGTTAAAAACTCCAACTGTGAACCCACTTCTCTACCCAAGGAACTGTAAACCCACATGGCCATCAGAAACCACATCCATGTGACACCCTACAACTGCTCAGTAGGGACATGCAAGTGTTTTATCCCATGATTTGTCATTCAATCCTTCTGCATTCATCCACATTAAAAAAAAATGTTCTTAATAAAATCTATTAAATAGTAGCAGAACACTTAATATTACAAATTGTTTTTTAAAAATAGTGTGTTAAACTCTGTATCACTTTTAAGTGCCTCTTGTCCACTAGCTCAGAGACCAGAAATACTTAAACCCATGTTCTATAAGATAGGTTGCAGAAGGTTTTGAAAAGCCAAAAAATGTTAAAATAATGCACATTAATGTTTTTAATTACAGTGCATTAAGACCACAGACCTGTTGATAAGCTCCTTACAGATTTTTTAAAATAACAATTTAATCTGTGCCCAGTAAGTTCTTAAAAAATTTAAAATGCACCCAATTTTAGCAAAGTTCGTATCATCAACTAACCTAATTTCTGACCTCCATGGTCAACACAAATGACATTTAGCCATTTCCTTTAGTGAGGGTCTCAAAGATGGGATTGAACTCCCCATTAATGACCTGAGCTAGTGACCTCTGCTCTCTTATTAGCAAGTTAGATGGGGAGAGGAAAATAAGCAGGAGGGTCTAGTCTGGGCCTGTAGGCAAGACTCCTCCCACCGACTTACAATTTCAGAACTGTCTGAGGGGGTCACAGCTGAATCCGGCCCTTCAGTGGTGGTCTGGGAGCTGTCGCTGACCGGGGAGGAGGCCTGGGTGCCATCGTTCAGGTCCATGGCTGGGTCCGACGGGACAGCACTGATCTGGCTGGAGCTGTGGCTCAAGATGTCCTCCTCATCCCCATCGGTGGCAGCACTCGCCAGGTCACAGCTGGTCAGATCCACTGAGTCTGGCTGCAGTGTGTGCTGTGACCGGGGCTGCTCGGTGATGATGTCATGCCCCACGGAGTCGGTGGCTGAACTGGCAGAGCCAGGAGTAGAGACCCCGGAAGAGGCAGCCAGCTCACCACCAATCTCACCCTTGACCGAGGCTGAAGACAAAGAAATACTCATTCCTCAAAGGGCCAGGAAAAATGTTCAACAGGGAATCAATGTTTACAAAACATTCACCCCAAAATTCACTGTACCAAATGTTTTAACTGCAAAAAATCACGAAACATAGTGAAAATATGAACTAGTAAATTTCAAAAGACAAGAGTGCATCCTTCAAAGATACTAAAATTGCTTTTTACTGTATTCTTGACTTACCTTTTACTCTATTACCATGTCATACTCATAAAATAAGGATTATAAGATGTTTTCTAAATGCTATGAGTATTCTCAAATGGTATTTCACTGTAAAAATTGAAGTATGCTCAGTAACATTACCACTTCAAGTCCTTGAACAACTACACCAGCCTCAGCTTGGAGCAGCACAGAAAGACTTTCACAATCCACAGGCCACCTGGTCAGACACAAGTGCCCAGGCCCTCTCAGCAAGCAGCGCTCAGAAACATCAGAAAGTCATCATCTCTTGGACGTGGGGTTTCCTTCTCCCCAGACCCTGTTCAAGACTTCTAAGCCAGTCCTACCTTCCTGTAGGGCAAATATGCAGCATGTTTTCCTAGTTTAGTTTTTAAATTCTCATTAAAAAAATCCAAACACTACATAAATATCACTACAAATAGATCTATACAAGATGTTAGCAGTGGTCACTCCAAGAGGCCACTGGGTCAGTGAGCACTTGAGCTTTAGAATTTTTTTTTTACTTTTGTAATTAAAAAAAATTGATTTCTTTTTATAAAAGTAAATAATCACCACTGGAATTATTTTCCTTCCCAAATACTTTAATCTTACTTTCAGTTGTTTAAAAATATTCTTTTGCATAAGACTATACAATCCAAATCACTCTCACTTAATTCAATTATCATCAATGCCTCTCTCATAAAGTGAATAAAGAATCTGTAAGGAGATGTAAATTTCTTTCAAGTTAAGCTATCCACAGACCATTTTTAATCCCATTTTCTCTCACAACCCATCAAATTCGTGAGACATTTACCTACCATCCCCTACTACACAAGAAGACTTACGCTCAGGGAATATAAACCTAATATTAAAAAAGCCTAAACCAAGAAAACTGCAAATACTCAATACACGGGGATACACACACACACACACACACACACACACACACACGTCTCAAAGTAAATGTTCTGAAAGAAGTGTGAATGAGCCACCATCTGAGCAAGCTGGTTCCACCACTATCCCGAGGAGCACAGCCCCTCATAAGGGGCAGAAGGGAGGGGCAGGGAGTGAGCCCAGGCAGGAGGAGGGCACCACCGCCCCTCCCCAAGAGCTACCTGTGAAGGCGGGGCTGCTGCCCTCCGACCTGGACTCGGAGTCATCATCCAAGGCTGCCGCTTCTCCGAAGAGCACTTTCCCTAAGGGGAAATGACGTAGCAAGAGTCCTTAAGCTTGCTACAGGAAGGGCTTTGAAAATCAAATAGATGCATGTTCTAAGTGGAAAATCATAAGCATATTTAGTTCACTCTCATATGGTATATATGTTTTTATGCCTCTAGTGTGCTAAACACAAAGAATGCCAGGATATTATATTTAAATGTTATTAAAATAAAAAAAACCTATATGGCACAAAGTTAAAAGCAATGATTCTCAAACTATAACACTAAGTATTTTAATAACTATTTACTGACTTAGACCTGCATTAATGTTGAATAATTTATATTACTATTTAATCTTAAAAGACTATAAGCTATGGCTGAGACCAATTCTATTAGCCCTTAGGATATTCACATAGTATCTTCAATGGCAATCAGAGGGTAGACATAGCTACTGTGCACCTGAAACTAATGAAACTAATGTAACGCTGTGTGCTAGCCAACTGCAATCAAAATAAAAACTTAAAAACACAAAGAGTTCATACATAAAACTGTCACCCTAAAGGTCACTTCTACTCTGTTCTTTACGTTGCCAGATTCTATGGCTGATAATCAGAACCTGAGGATCATAGGATCTAGAAGGATGGGATAATAGTTCATCTTTTGCAAAGCTGTAAAAATACAACTTCTTTACAGTTCTTCGTTTCCAAGTTATATCAATTTATATTATACTGATAAGAAAAAAGGAGTCTTAGTATGATTTAATTGGACTAATTAAGTCATTATGGTTACATTACACATTAAGTCACTAAATGACATCCTAGATAATAATTATTGGCAATTTCCAATTTCTAACTTCACTACTTTTCAAGGAATAGGTCATAGGTATGATATGTCTAGAAATCTACACTGATGGCACTAAAGAGGGAAAAAAAGGCAAAGAAAAAGCAAAGGAAACCCAAAATCTAGATGAAATTAACAGAGCAACTTGGCTTATATAAGTAATAGGATCCTTCATTACAGAACAAGTGGTTTACCTTGAGAAACCAAGTAAAATTCTACCATGCACATGGTAGGTTAGTGAGAGCAGTCTCTGTGCTTGGAATCTGTCCCAAGGAGCCCTCCTCAAAGGGGTGCAAGGTCCAGGCTGCAGCCAGAAGGGCCACCAGGCTGCCACACTACCCCCTGCACTCATCTAGCATCAAGTTTGCTTTTATTTCTTACAGATTTGCAGATCTTAAGTGAACAACAAAAAAAGGATTTTGCAATTATAACAAATAAAAGCTTAAAAGCCACAGCTCTCAATGAAAAAAGAAAACAAAACCCTAGAAACACAAAAAAGATAGAGGATCTATCAACTTCCTATCCAGAAGGAATAGCTCATCTCAATGGTGGACCGCCCAGACAGGCAAGTGCAGAGCACCTCAGTCACCTGCCTGAATGGTCCCTTCCAGCTCCAGGAACAGAGAGGCTGACTTTTTCTGGAAGCCGGTAGCCTTCAAACACCCTGTGTTTCACCAAAATTTCACACTTAAGTGTAGTGCATTATGAGGACCAAAAAACGATGGATTCTAGGTTCTAGGAAATGTTAACCCTAGTCAAGGCTAGAATATTATTCCTGTTAAGGTCCCATTCAATACTGTAAATAATACTAGGCATTGGGTTCACAGTCATGACACAAAAAACGACTTGTGTGTTGTGTATCAATGATACCTCAATAAATTCTTAAAAAGATTTGTCTTTTAAAATTTCAAACAGAAAATGGCAGCAATTCTTTCCTATGGATCCCAGACTGGAAAAAAAAATAATTGGTGCTGTAAAGTGCTCATGTGTACCAAAACTATCAGATTATAGATCAGAAACACTTTAATAAAAATTAATGGACTGTATCAGAACATTCTGGCATGTACAAAGCTAAATATGGCTGAAAAATTATCATCAGCCCAAATTAACCAAATAATTAACTAAACATCATTCTTGACCAATGACACACAAAATTCAGAGAAAAGGTAAATTACCTTTATAAAATGTAACAGTCTCTAAAGTAGGAGCAGGCGAACTACAGCAGGCCTATTTCAGTAAACCAAGTTTCACAGGAAGGAACAGCCATTAGCTGAGCATCACCCATGGCTGCCTTGCACCACAAGAAAGCCAAATAGTTAAGAGGCAGGAAAGTCCACAAGGCTAAACAGGCCCTTTACAGAAAAAGTTTGCCGACCCCTGACCTAAAGCATTAGAAATTTATGACAAAGTGATTTTTATATACAATTTTCAAGAGCTACCCTACAGAACCATTCAGGCCCATTTTCCAGCAATGTTTATATATACAATCGTTCTGTTGAGAAGAGGTATGGGAACAGTTGACAGCATTATAGAAATACAGAAAAGTCTGTGAGACTCAATATGAGAGTCTGATTTCTGAAATAATCACCTTTTTGTTTTCTTGAAAGGACAGGGCTGCATGAAGAACCCCCTCCAGCTGTAAATCACAGAAAATGACAGATGAAAGTAAGGTAATAAGCTGCTAAAATCCAGAAGGCATTTGAAAATCTTCAAAAAGCATGATTCAACTTTAAAACACAGAATGTAAAAAAAAATAAGTAAAAAATAAATAAAATAAAATAAATAAAATAAATAAAAAATAAAATAAAATAAAATAAAATAAAATAAAATAAAATAAAATAAAATACAGAATGTGTGAACATATTTCCACAGATGGTACATAAACACCTGCAACACCTGAGTCCTGACATACGAAAATTACACCAACATTCAAATGCACAGTTCTAGAGATAGGACCTAAAATGTCAAAGAAGTACAAATAAACTGCATTGAAAAATTCAAATTAAAAACATTAGAAATCTCAGATTGCTTGGTCAACTACTAATCAAATATAAATTTTCACTACAAACAATTATTAGTCATTAGTATTTCCAACCAAGTATTTGTACAGTATGTGTTCCAAGGAGAAAAGGATTCTGGAGTACACAGAACTGTGGACAGGCATATTCTCACTTTCTGTCTGTGGTTCAGAGAAACATTTATGTTCAGACAGGCAGCAATTATGTCTTCAGTCAAAACCTCTAGGTTGTCAACACTGTTGAGTAAAGGCCATGCAGTGGGTGCGTTGTGCTAAATCAACCACACGCCACTGGGCCCAGGTGAAGTCTGGAGTCCGCCAAGGCCACAGAAACCTG
The DNA here is from genome assembly GCF_053574225.1 of Canis aureus. Classification (NCBI taxonomy): domain Eukaryota; kingdom Metazoa; phylum Chordata; class Mammalia; order Carnivora; family Canidae; genus Canis; species Canis aureus. Next base: position 62,050,280 of record NC_135612.1, read on the forward strand.
TTCTGTGCCAGATCCAGTTCTAGAGGCCGTGCTTCAGGGATCCCATCTACTCCAGCTCTCAAGGGGCTGGAGGAACACCAGCGGTCACTCTGTAGGGCAGGGCCCCGTGGAAGGATGAGGGCCCAGCCCCCAAAAGCATAAAGAGCAACAGCGGGGTAGAGGGGTATCCTAGAGGCAGTGAGGACAGCAAAAAAAGGACCTCAAGGGCAGGAAGGTACTCTAAAATCCCCACAAGGACTCGAAGGCCCCATCTCTAGCCAAGTGCAAGTACTAAAGTTTTTGTTTCACCGTGGATGAGATGCCCCGTGGAGGCAGCCAAGCAAGAGTAGAGAAGCCAGCTTCTGAGGCAGGCTTCATTCTGCCACCTAACCTTGCACACTTGCGTCCTCCCGTCTACAGACTAGGTTTCTGAGGAGGTGAACTTCGCCCTGCATGGCACCGTGCTGGCCCTGAGTTCACCCAGCAGGGAACATACCTAGGAGCTCCACGATGCTGCTGCTGCGGCTCCGGCACCCAGGCTGCTGCTGCGTGGCATTGAGCAGCCCGCCACCGGGTGTGCTCAGAGCCTGCAGGAGCTCGGGCGGGGGCGTGCGGAACAGCTGCTGCAGGAGCTCCAGCGCTCCAGTCACAGCGTTGTGGTCTTGGTGCTGAGTATAATGCAAGGTCAGTTCATAAACCTGCAAACAGAGGTACAAGTGTTATCCCCATGGTTTTTAAAATGTGTCCTAGGCTTTCCTGTTTTTGTTTCTAAGTCTTACGTTAGCCCAATTTGTGCCTCAATTTCTGCCCTAGATATTTCTCCATCATGTCTCCCTATGTGGGCATAGCTTCCATGTTATTTTCTAAACTCCTGTGACTTTGTCCACTGTGAGATTAATTCCTTATAAATAAGAAGAGCACTTCATGTGAGGCAGCATGCTAATGCAGACCTCTGTCTGCCTAACTGGTGACGAGAAAACAGAAAATAAAGATCACGAATGTGGTAAGTATAGCTGGTCTCCTCCACAAAATCCAAGAAACACTTCCCTGAGCACCACAGAAAGTTTCCCAACATATTAAAGGTATTACGTCAAATTTTACTAGTGCTTTTAATACTATATTATATGAACATGCTGAACGCACTTTTTCTTTTTTTTTATTTAATTGTTTTTTAAAAAATACTTTATTTACTTATTTAAGGGAGAGGGAGAGCACATAGGACAAGAGTGGGCAGAGGAGGAAGCAGACTCTTTGCTGAGTAGGGAGCCTGAATCAGAGCTCGAACCCAGGACCCCAGGATCATGGCCCAAGCCAAAGGCAGACACTTCACCAACTGAGCCACCCAGGTGCATCTTATTTTATTTTTTTAGTAATCTCTACACTCAGTGTAGGGTTCAAACTCACAACTCCAAGATCAAGAGTCACAGGCTCTTCAAACTGAGCCAGCTGGGCACCTCTTTTTCCATTTCATTAGTGTTGCCCAATAAAATACTAATTAAGCATCTAGTTTGATTTGAATTTCAGATAGACAAATAATTTTGTGCATAACTATGTCCTGTGCAATTTCAGGCTTACTTGCACCCCCAAATTATTCATGATTTCTCTGCAATTCTAACTGGCACCCTGTATTAAAGTTAGGCAGGCCTACCTTTAATATCATAAAAGTAATACATGTTAAAACAAACAAACAACAGTATAGAAGGGTATAAAATAAAGTCTCTAGGCAGCTTCTTTTACCATTTATGCCTCATTTTTCTGAGGGTGGCTCCTATAACCACAGGAGCTCCAGATCTGCAAACCACCGTCCATAGGCCAAATCTGGTCCAACACCTGTTTCTGTTTTCCTGGAACACAGCCACATCTGTGTATCATCTGTGGCTGCTTTCCTGCTGCACTGGGACAGCTCAATAGTTGGCTCACTACAGATAAAGGATGCCGCGACCCTCTCTAGATCTTTAACCATCACCTCTGTTAATCTACAAGAAGCCCTGAGACCTTCACAGGACCTATACTAGTGCCTGTCTGTGCACATGTACTCACATGCTGCATGCACCCTCAGACTTGACAAAGTAGTCTCTGTCTATAAAACTTCTTCCAACTCCCTGTGTCTGGTCAAGTCCCATTCACCAATCAGCATCAGCTCATAACTGAGCTTCTACAGTACACTTCCCTGACCCTGGTCATGCAGGGGCCTCCCCACCTTGTGCTCTTACAGCACCCTGCACCCACCACCTTACCACGTCAATTTAGTGACTACTTGCTTGCTTCTCCTGGGAGACCAATGGTCTCCAAAATCTCTGGACTAAGCAGCCTTTTTTTTTTTTTTTAACATCAGAAGAAAATTCTGAGCATACAATCCCAATACTTATGTATTTATTTTAAAATATTACAGTGATGGGCAGCCCCGGTGGCCCAGCAGTTTAGTGCCACCTTCAGCCCGGAGTGTGATCCTGGAGACCCGGGATCGAGTCCCACGTTGGGCTCCTTGCAGGGAGCCTACTTCTCCCTCTGCCTGTGTCTCTGCCTCTCTCTCTCTCTATGTCTCTCATAAATAAAGAAAATCATTAAAAAAAAAATTTTCAGTGGCACTTGGGTTGCTCAGTTGGTTAGGCATCTGCCTTCAGCTTGGGTCATGATCCCAGAGCCCTGGGATCAAACCCCACATCAGGCTCCCTGCTCGGTGGGGAGCTTGCCTCTCCCTATCCTTCTGCTCCCACCCCCCACTCTATCACTTGCACGCTCTCTAACAAATAAATACAATCTTTTTTTAAAAGATTATATAAGCACTACAGAACTCAGATATCAAGTACATTATAAAATGTACACTAAATCTGACAAGACTATCTTGTTACCAATTTATAGGAAATACAGAGACAAGAAACATGTTAATTTACATAATGAGATGGCAAGTAATACATCAGACTGCCAGGAGTTTCACAGGACATTTTTGCCAACAAATGAACTCTAAGGGAAACAGGGATGGAAGGGGCTCTCAGATCAAAGAGATTCACAGTTCTAATCAACCAATCTTATTTGTATACTGAGTCCAAAAGAATCGAGGAAACACCTGACAGAGAATGAGCAGGTATTTATTTGATGTTAAGGAAATGTTTCTTTTTTTTAGGTGTGACAGTGGCACTGTCATTAAGTTTTAAAAACAAAGAGTTCTCACCTATAGAGATATATACCAGAATACTTACAAATAAGTTAATATAATGATTGGGATTTGCTTCAAAATAACACAAAAAGAGAACGAAGTGGGATTATAAGTGAACAGTTACATAACTGGCCCTTGAGTTGACAATTATTAACACCAGTGATAATGACTGAAGGCAGTTCACAATGCTATTCTGTCTATTTTTATATGTCTGGAAATCTCCATGGTAATAAAACAAACAACAAGGTAAAGATGAAATAACCTATTTTAAAAATATATTATTACCACTAGAACACCTGTTTTACTAAAGAAAACATTCAATAATGGTTTTTTGTGAGGGCAATATAATTAAGTGCCATATCTCATGGGAATGTCATTGCTTGTATCCTGTGAAGGGCAGCTGGGTGGAGCAGAACAGTCAGCCCCACCCCTGCTCGGTTACCTGCAATCCACCAGCACTCCCAGGGCTTCACCACACACCAGGAAGGATTCTACGCACTTTACAGATACTACCTGACTCAATGTTTAAATCATTAAATCATTGGGCAGCCCAGGTGGCTCAGCAGTTTAGCACCACCTTCAGCCCAGGGTGTGATCCTGGAGACCTGGGATCCAGTCCCATGTCAAGCTTCCTGCATAGAGCCTGCTTCTCCCTCTGCCTGTGTCTCTGCCTCTCTCTCTGTGTCTCTCATGAATAAATTAATAAAATCTTTAAAAAAAAAATCATTAAATCATTTTAAATTCATGACTTCTATATAAGAATTATTTTAAGCCACTTATAATTTTGCACCTACAAAATTTAGGCAACAGACACAACTCCAAGTCCATTTGACCCAAATACCTACAAACTACAATGTCGACAATATCCCAAAAGCAGAAAACAGAGTCAAGGCAGCCCTCTCAGGACCCCAGATTGTGTCTCGAGTCCTACATGTGCCGTGTGACCATCTGACTTACAGAAAGGGTGAGGGCTGCAGTAGCATCCAGTATATTAAATATGGTAAAAACCCTAACATTTTAAGCCAAATTCACAAAATCCAACTGCTTAAAATGCAGCTGTACTGTTTCAAGGTTAACAAAATAACCTGGATGAGCAAGCTGCAAAGAAATGAAATCAATTACTGAAGTCTGATGCAGATCACATTGTATTAGAATGCATACAGGGTTTCTCTATATTGGAAAGGGAAGTTTTAACATATTGTTCCTATACTCCAATGGACCCTGTCCCTAACTCCTTGGGTGTATACGTAGTGCACCAGACCACAGGTTCCAGGGGCAGACATCACACCCAAAATGCTCACCAATGTGTCCCCCAAGCACAGTGGGCACTCAGTAAATACTAAATGAATGAACACATTTCATGAGTCCTGGTTTTTACAAACAAGATAACAGCATTCATTTTCTGTGCCAGGCTGTAGCCTAAGAGGTTTACATAATATTCTTGGTAAATTTTATTTTTTTAAAGATTTTATTTATTCATTTAAGAGAGAGAGAGAGCGCGCGCATGCGCATGAGCACACACAAGCAGGGGGAGTGGCAGGCATAATGAGAGAGAGAAGCAGGCTCCATGCATGGAGCCCAATGCAGGACTTGATCCCAATACCTTGGGATAATGACATAAGCCAAACGCAGACACTTAACTAACTGAGCCACCCAGGTGCCCCTCTTGGTAATCTTACAAGAGATTACCTTCATTGTACTCTGATGTCACTGCCATCCAGAGGTCAGGACCCAAGATCTGACCCAGGTGGTCCATGGGCAAAGACCAAGCTCTTAAATCTCGGTTCTACCATTTCTCTTCCAATTTTTTTTATTTCTTCGAATGTCCATCATTTACATATAAGGCACTAGAATAAACCATGTGGCTCCTACCTGGATGAGTTGCTCTGTTGAGGGAGAGACTTCCAGTTCTTTCCGTGTCACTCCAAAGCTGCCTTTCAGGCTCGTGTCCTTAACCTGCTGCTGCAGTAAAGGCACCAGATACCTCAGTGTGAGCAGCACTCCAAGAATCAGGAGGGTAGAGTGTTCACCCTCAACAGGGACCAGCAAACCTGTAAGGGAGCAATAATATCTCTTAACATCATCGTCCACTTGGGGATTTGTGGTTTAATCTGTTTTTTTTTTTAAGGTTTTACTTATTTATTCATGAGAGACAGAGAGAGAGAGAGAGAGAGAGAGAGAAGCAGAGAGACAGGCAGAGGGAAAAGCAGGCTCCATGCAGGGAGCCCGATGTGGGGATTCGATCCCAGGACTCCAGGATCACACCCTGGGCTGAAGGCAGGCGCTAAACCGCTGAGTTAGCCAGGGATCCCGTTTAATTTGTTTAAAAGAAGAGACCCATAGTTGAACTGTATTATGAGCTTGGTGGTAAGGGATAAAGATGGCACAAATATTACTGCAGGAAAACATACAGGTATCCCATCTTTAGGCCAAAATCCAAAGGGTAATCTTTGGGACGCCTGGGTGGCTCAGTAGTTGAACATCTGCCTTCAGCTCAGGTCGTGTTCCTGGGGTCCTGGGATCAAGTCCTACATCGAGCTCCCCCCATGGAGGCTGCTTCTCCCTCTGCCTATGTCTCTACCTCTGTGTGTCTCTCACGAATAAATAAAATCTTTTTTTTTTTTTTTTTTTTTTTTTAAAGAGTAATCTTCACATCTTTAGTCAAGCAAGGCCCATTAGTGAGCTGGGCTGCATTTGAAAGTCAGGCAGTTCTTTCCTATCAAATACCCATATGGCCCTCAGCACTTGCTTGTGCTGATTTCCATACACTACTCCAAGTATAGGAGAAATCATCAGCAGAGAACCTGCAAAGACCCCAGGCTCCACTTCTGGCCCCAGGGTTTCATTGCACTCAGAGTCAGCACTTACTGCTGTGAAGTCTGCTGCATAAGGGCCAGGCTGAGGAAGGCGGGTGGGGCTGCACACTGCCTGACACGTGTCACCCTGCTAGCTGTCCTTGGGGACAGCAGCACCTACACTCCGGCACAGAAAAGGGGCCTTTTCCTTGTCATCACAAAGATCCAACATGGGCTCATGGCAGCCTTGACACACTTCCCATTCATTAGTGAGCCAGTGGCAAAGGGCCTGGGCTGGGAGCTAAGGGATTGCCGGATTTTAGAGAATATAAAAGACCTATCTCAGGTAAATGCTACAGACTCCAGCACACTGTGGGAGAAAATCACTAATATAGCTACACCTTACCTAAAAGCACATTTAGTAGCCAGCTGTAAAAATACTGTGTCCTTCTTGAGTGCTGGCAGATGCTCACTGCTGAGCCAGCTGCTGTCCGTCGAATGGTCGGGGAGCTTGACTTCAGATTCGCTATGAAAGCCTTTAATAGAACCTAGGGCAGCAAAAATCCAAGTAGATAAAAGACAAAACTCCTATGAAGCTTATCATGTTATTTCATAAAATTACTCCAAATTCTTACAGATTTTAGATTATAAACAACTAGACTTTCCTCCAGCTAAATAAAAGCACCCCAAATTTGGGATATTCCAGAGCAGTCTGCAAATATGTAGTCTATTTACTTCCTTACTGTAAGTAGAGACTTGCTCAGTATCTATGTCCTCTACCCAAAAGTGAAAACCTCAGTTTTTAGAAAAGGTGTACCTATAGCATTTGGGTACAGGGTCAGTAAATGAAGCCATGTAAAATAAAGGCAGTTAAAACAAAACAAAAAAAACACTCAAATAATGAATTCAAGGAGAAAAGAGTAGCCAACTAGAGCCCCGTCCCAGCCTGAGAGACGACTTGTAGACATGCTGCTAACGTTACTAACAGATGTTCTCTGGTCTGGAAAGCATTCAAATGAGCTGAGCCGCAACAGCAGAGCACCCATGAGTATTTTCCTAAGGAGAAAAGACTTGGTCACAGAACCTCCAGGATAAACCAAAGGTGATCAAGCTAGAATTCCAATGATGGCCATTTAAGTCTTAACAAAAATATCCAAAGAATGAAAAGGCGTGGGATGCCTAGGTGGCTCAGTCAGTTGAACGTCCAATTCTTGGTTTAGGCTCAGGGATTTGTGATCTCCTGGTTGGGAGATCAAGCCCTACATTGGGCTCTGTGCTCAGCAGGAGTCTGCTTCTCTCTCTCCCTCTGCTCCCCCTACCCCCACACTCTCATAAATAAATCAAAAAAAAAAAAAAAGGAAAGAAAAGGCATGATCATCTAGCTTCATGTTTGGGAACTAGCTTACCTAAGAATGCCCATTTCCATCACCCTAAAAGCCATTCTGAGCAATGGTTTGGTCCCAATTACTGTTCAGCATGCACTGAGCAAAGAGAACTGGGCCTGGGACACCACTAGGGCCCCACCACTGAAAGAGGCATGACCCCAGGCAAATGACCAGCACATTAACAGACAGGTGTTTGACTTATAAAAAAACTCCTTCTTAACAATGTGCTTAACATCAACTGGTTCTCAGAGGCTCCTCAATTCTCGGTGAACTTACAGACTGGCTCTCTGGAGCCAGAGAGGCAGAGGACCAGACCTCAGCCCCAGGATGTCCTATGGTTTATGCCCTCTGTTCCTCCTATAGACACCACAGAGAGAACACAACCAACTCATCTCAAACAAACCTCCTTAACTCCAAGAAAAGATACTAGTACCTTTAAGAACCCCTCTGAGTGAAAACACACATACATCATTGAACTAGTAGGAGTCATTCTGTATCAGTCCACACTTACAATCACAATGAAAGCTGAGCAGTATCATAAACAGTGAGCCCACAGTGAACTTCAGTAGTTTGGACTAATAAAATCAAATTAGAGAGCTTAAGGGGGCCTTCTCAGGTCCAAATCCCACAATGCTAAGAACACTGTGGAGAAGGCAGCTGGCAGGAGGTACCCAGACCACGTGTAAGCTCTTCTCATAATGGGGAGGAAGTGTGCTAGATTTTAGGGCAGATAGCTCCACTTTCCAATAATACATATGACATTTTTAAGAGTACTACAAAAAGGAAAAGATGCAAAAATCATTCAACTTTAGAGTCAAGATGATTGTAGGGGATGGAAACAGAAATTAAAATCAAAATACAACACCAGGGCAGTCATCAGAACGGCTAAACTTGAAAGGACCCATAGCAGTGAGGTCCACAAGGAGGCAGAGCCACTGGGGCTCTCACATGCCATGGACACAGGCATGAGCAGGAGCAGACACTCGACAGCTTTTTGGCAGCATCCACTGAAGGTGAAATGTACGTCCCTACAATCCAGTAACACCCCGTTCTAGGATCCACCACAGTAGGCTGCACCTGTGCTCCAAATGACACACGCGAGAGCAGGCACAGCAGCAGCATTCGCAAAGACCACAAAATAGAAATGGCCCGATGCTCAGCTACAATAAATGATAAACCGTGGCATATCTGCACAGTGATGTGCCACACAGGCATGAAAACTGCATGAATTAACACACTGATGACGTGGAAGACTCTCAACTTAATATGCAGCAACAACAAAACCAGACAAAAAGAATGTATACTGAATGGCTCTACATATGTAGATTTTAAGAACAGCCCCTGTGGCTTCAAAAGACAGGTCAGTGGTAACTCCAGGGAGGCAGGAGGAACAGTGACAGGGAGAGGGAAGAAGGTATAAGGAGTTCCCAGGACTGGTAACACTCAACTTTACTCTATGACGGCCCAACAAGGGGCACAGCAGTAATTTCTGTCTTGCCCTGTGTGTGCACTACACGTGAGTAAAACAAGCCTCAGGAGTCTCAGTCTCCAGTAGGTCATCCTGAAAATGACCCTACACCTGAGATTCAAACTTCAGAACGAACGTGTTGTACTAGATGTATGAATGAACCTCTGCCACCCAGACACTCCCCTAAAATCATGTGCCCAAATTTTAAGAAGCATCAACTTACAAGGACAAAAAGAACAAGACAGGGACAAGAGGAGACTAGAGGTATTCACAAATTCTGCAAGCTAGAAAGTAATAAACAAGTGCTGACTGCCCACCTGGCGTCCCACAGGCAGACACATATAGGCAAGCTTTTCTGGGAGTTGTGGAAGGCTTCTGAAGGCCGCTAAAGAAAGGCAAGCTCACTCAAGCCACAGAACTGCAAACAGCTCAGGTTTGGGAGACGCCAGGGACACCTGAAAGCAGCCTGTCTGATCCTGTACACACTGCTGGCCACTCAACCCCAGGTCTCCCCTCCCACCCAGCAGCCCAGGACGTAGCCTTCGATTCCCACTTCCCACAAAGACTGGGGGATAATCTCCAAAGATGTTGGCAGAGCTGAGGTCAGACATGACGCAAAGAGAGAGAACAGATAAATGAAGAAAAAGTGACCAGTGAGACCACTGGCCTCGTGTATACCAGGATCCCAGGACAAACACAGCCAAGCTTACCTCTCAAAGTGGAGAATGAGGAACTTTCCCGTAGGGATACCGATCGCCTCAAGAAGAAAAGACTTACTGAGATTGACACTTACAGAGACACAGTGGAAAAAGCAGGATCATGCTTCAGGAAGCTCACACAGGACAGACCCTGCCACACACTTGCTTCCAATAAACTTTTTAAAGTCTCACTCAAATCTAAATAGACAACTGCCAACATAAAAGTGAAAGACCAGAACAAGGAGAACAGAGGAAGTCAGAAGAAATGGACAATGTAGAAGTCAAAGAAGGTTGTCAAGAAAACTATAATTGATATCCTCAGAAAGATATCTGAGTATATTCACGAACCAAGAAGAGGATGATAGAAAACAAACATTCTGAACACAAGGAGGAGCTCTTAGAAATTAAAAACACAACAGCAGGTACAAAAACTCAGCAGAAGGGTTTGAGATGGACATCTAGGAAGTACAGAAAAAAGAAAATGAAAATAGAAATAAAACATAACATAAATTCCATCACAAAAAGGGAGGATGCCTAGAAAGGTAAAGATATGGCATCTAGAAATCAGGCACCTAACACGAGAGCAGCAAAAATAGGATGACATTAAAGAAAAGTCCTAAGACATGACTATGCTTCACACCTAAAGAGCATCTAGACTAGACTGGGGCAAACAGCTGGAGAATTCTAGGACAGAGGACTCTGGTGGAGAAAACACACCCAACAAATTGTCTGTCATGTGGAGAATTGCATTAAGACATATTTTACAAAGCTGCTGGAAGGTATGAGAACACATGAATGGCCAAAGGATAACAAGCAAAATTAAAAAGAGGCGATTATTAACTCCCATAAAAACAAGTTCAACAAAGAAATAGAATTCTAGCATAGACATAACTAGTTTTGACTATTACTCAGGCATGATAATGTCACAATGAATACTGATATAACTACAGTAAGAAGATGGGAGCCACATTAGGGCTAAATTTATCTCTCAGAGTAAAAAAAATAAAAAAAAAAAAAATCCCATACCAGAAGTATATTGCTATAATACACATGCTATACAGCATAGTATCTAGAAGTGTGGAGGAAAATACCAAAAGAAACACTAACAAAGAACTGACCCACAAAAAGGAGGAAGTTAAGAACCTATAATCCTCAGACTATATGGCAGGGTCACAATTTCTGGACATTAAAAATAAAACATGGGGATCCCTGGGTGGCGCAGCGGGTTGGCGCCTGCCTTTGGCCCAGGGCGCGATCCTGGAGACCCGGGATCGAATCCCACGTCGGGCTCCCGGTGCATGGAGCCTGCTTCTCTCTCTGCCTGTGTCTCTGCCCCTCTCTCTCTCTCTGTGACTATCATGAATAAATAAATAAAATCTTTTAAAAAAATAAAAAAATAAAAAAATAAAAAAAATAAAACATGAACATGGAGTTTGCTTGTTTTTGCTTGTTGAGGCACAAAACAAACAGGAAGGCAAGTAGTCCCCACCAGCTGCAAGGTATCATCAGTGAGTTCTTCTGCCTGCAATCCTGGGATGGTCATCTCTCCCAAGCTAGGTCAGTCTAATACACCAAAAACCAATCTGTTCTGGAAAATCGCCTTTTGACTTTGCATCTATAAACCTTCTCCCTACTTAACTTTTCACTACATGGTAAGAAAGCAGAAGTAGAAAGAAGCGCTTAGTGTGTCAAAAATAATTCAAAAGATTTTCTTTTTTTTTCTTTTTTTTTTTTTTCAAAAGATTTTCATCTAAATCATGAAGCAGGGATCCCTGGGTGGTGCAGCGGTTTGGCACCTGCCTTTGGCCCAGGGCGCGATCTTGGAGACCTGGGATCGAATCCCATGTCGGGCTCCCGGGGCATGGAGCCTGCTTCTCCTCTGCCTATGTCTCTGCCTCTCTCTCTCTCTCTCTCTCTGTGTGACTATCATAAATAAATAAAAATTAAAAAAAATAAATAAATCATGAAGCATAGTGTAACTCAAGAAGCACTCTGAAGTGACTGTCCAAAAGCCCTAACTGCCCACAAGACTCATTCACATCTGTGACTTGAGGTAATAATCATACCTTAATTTCATTGTCATTTGCAAAATTGCCAAAAGAAGCCATAATTTTGGGTACAGCTGCAGCCAAGGTCTCCTGAACAGATTCCTCAGGTCTCTTGCTTATTCGAGTCAGGCAAGGCAAAAGGTTTACCAAGTAAGGCCTGCATATGTGAAAGGAACATGAGTTATTCTTCCAGGTCTACTTTAGTGAGAAATATAAGCAATTATTTAGTACCTGTTAGGGAAGAGCCAGCTTTTATATGCAAAACAGTCTTTAACAGAAAGTAGGCAAATCTCAGTAAAAAGAATAAGAGGGCTAAATGCAGACCAAGTTCATATGCTGGGAGACACTTATCCTTCTTTTCTTCTATGATCACAGAGGACTCACAAAGCTGTTTTAAAAATTGTCTGTACTAAATTATAATAGTATTCATATTTTAAATTAGAAAATAACATAAGAAAACACCAATTAAAAAAAAAGAAATGAAAAAGTTTTCTTGAAAAAGGAGCATTACAAGGAAATATTTTTAGGTGTTCAAACTAAATAAAGCCTTAGAGATAAGACCGGCCCTCCAAATAGGAAGCTACTACAGGCAGTACAGGATGCAGGAGAAGCCAGTCACTGGGCAGAAGGCTGAAACCATAGGAGTCCCCTCAACAAACACGGGGCTAATGTGACAGGTGCCCTCATGTGGCAGAGAAAAGCAGTTCTACTCCTGGGACTATAGCAGGGAAGCTAGGCTGGCCTAAGGAGATGACTATTTTGCCAGAAAAAAATAAACCAGCCATGAGGAGCAAGAGAAACCTGCATGACTTTTAGAAGAAGCAAAATCAGGCCAATGAGTCAACCGAGAGTGTCTGAGACGATGGTAGCCACTGGAGGCTAAATCTCCCTAGGTAAGGAGTTTGGATTTTATCTGAACAGCTCTGGGGAATGAGTAAAAAGTTTAAGTATGGGAATGACATGACCCAATCACATTTTTTAAGGTCACTCTGGCTGCTTTGTGGAGAACTTGTGATGTGTTGCTTCAGAAATATAACAAAATTTTCAAAATAAGGATAGTAAAAGAAAAACGTTATATAAAAAGAAATTTCCTTAGTGATGTATCTCTACAGCCACTTAAGATTCTTATTAAACTCAAGCTCTGTGGGATAAATCATTGTTTCTTATTAACAGTGAGAATTTCAGCCCTCCACCGGTTCCTCAGGGACACAGCCAAAGGTCTGTTGTGGGCCTCAGTTTTGCCGGTTAAGGAGAAGGAAGGCACAGATGAAACCTGGGGTCTTCTGATTCTCAATCCACTAAGGATAGACTGTTGCCACTAGTCAGACTTTATTCACAGTTTAACAGTCATAGTTTTAACTTATGTGAGAGACAAGGGCATATTTTTCTAAAAGCAACGATGAGACTGGTTCTCAACCTTTGACCATGTGACAAGTATCCTTTCAGTAACCAGCAAGTGCAGACACAGTTCTCAGGACTGAGCTACAGAGGAGGACAGACAGGGAAGACCCCTGCTGTCCTGGGGAGCACAACTCTGTCTCTTGGTGGTGGTGGGGAATCAACAGAAAATGAACAAGCAAACTGATAGCGTCCCCGAATATTGCTGAGAGCGAGAAGTGCTACAAAGGAAAGACAAGCAGGAAACATCAACTGTGACGCAGAGGCAGATAGCATTAAAGCTTGGGGAAGACCTCTGAGCCAGTGACACCGGAGCCGAGAGGGAAAGCAGCCACAGGAGCTGGCTCCCCACCAAAAGACAGTAATAATAATCCTGAGTGCACAACTCACCTGCATTTCTGAGGCCGAACCAGGTGAGCCAGCTCAGCAAACCTCCACAGGGCAGCGCGCAGGCTCCGGGGAGCACCGTTCTGAGTGGGTTGAGAGTTACATTTAAGAATCCCTGATGCTACTCCAAAAGGACTTCATAAAAAGAGCATTAATGTGACCGTTTATTTCTATGTTTAGACACAAGGTCACGCAAACGTGTAACTGCTGCAGAAGTGTTGACGTCTAGGGGCTTTAATTATAAAGACAGAAAAATTAATTCCTGTCCCATCTTATAAATAACGAAGAGGAACCTTGTGAAGGAAAATAAAGCAGTGAAGTCTACTTTACCAATAGCATTTCCATCTAACATTCCCACTTAGTAAATAAAAGACAAGATTTCACACAATCCAGGGGAGCAGTTATCATTTGTTCAATGACAGAAAACCAAAGCCTACCTTTTTGATTTCCTTATAGAGTTCTAACTGTAACCTCGGAAGATTAGAGTCCATCAGGGCCTACAACAAAACACAAGAGAGCTGTTCGCAGAAGACTCACTCCACCAGCCTAGGAGAAAACTAAAAGGCAATTAAAATTTCAATTTGGGGGCAAAGTGGAAGATAGCAGCAGCTGAACTAAGAACCTGCTCATTAAGAAAGAATGTGTGTGTGTGTGTGTGTGTGTGTGTGTGTGTGTGTGTGTATTAAACCTTTAATATTCAATGAGAGGAGAAAACACCCGAAAGGCTTCCTTCTTCATTAAAGTGCACGCTGCTGGATGAACCAACATCAGTACCCTGTGGCGCCAGCAGGGTGGTTAAGCATACCTGGAAGACCAGAGCCTCTCGCTCTGGTGTGCAGAGCCTCCATACTTTCTGAGGGTCCTCCCTCAATGCATGGATGCTCCCAGTCCTATGGCTCAGAACCCACAGCCAGCGAGGAGCCTCATGCTCCTCTTAACACCTTCCTTACCCTCATTCCTGCTCACTTATGGGCCAAACCACAACTAATGGCCATGAGGCCAACTTCAACCCAGTGAGAATGGCTGAAGGCAACCACTACCAGGAGCACAAAGTCCACGTTAGAGAGGGCTTCTCAAGATGGAAGGAAGGGAGGGGAAAGATTCCTGGCCCCCACACGTGCCCGCAGGGAACAACTTCTCTGAAATGGTGTGTCAATGGCCTGTTCACCAAGAAGAGAGGAAAAGACGGAAAACCAAGCCTCTAATCAAGCTTCTTTCACCTGACTTAGAGCATATGATGTCTACAAACTGAGCTGCTCTTAGTAAAACTCACATAAGTTCACTTACTAGTTCAGTGAGCCTGAAAAATCAAACGCAGACTCACATTTGGGGAGTTTCCAAAGCATAACAGTATCTCAGAAGTTTGTAAATCCCAACTCTTCCATTTCAGTTTGTACCAAATCCTTCAGCAAGCACACCAAAACATACAGGTATTAAGATGCTACTTTGCAAATAAAATCAGAAGCTATATTCAAGTTTTATTTCATTTTGCTTTTTTGTTTTTTTTTTTTAAGATTTTATTTATTTATTCATGAGATACAGAGAGAGAGAGGCAGAGACACAGGCAGAGGGAGAAGCAGGCTCCACGCAGGGAGCCCGACGTGGGACTTGATCCTCCAGGGACTTCAGGATCACGCCCTGGGCCAAAGGCAGGCGCTAAACCGCTGAGCCACCCAGGGATACCCCCTTCATTTTGTTTTATAAACTAATCTCAAACTTACTTTATAACAAGAGAAAACTAAACTTCAAATCCCTAATAATAGCACAGAATCAGGGTTACCAGTCACTGGGTGATAGCAGTTTGATCCCTCTCTGCTCCTGAACCCCTTCCTCGCCAAAGCAGACACATCCACTCAGCTACCAATCGAGCCCACAACAGTCCACCTCTGCCTCCTCGCTCACACTCCCAGGGCCCCTGTCCTGGCTTAGACCTCACTCTCCCATGCCTGGTCTTCTCAGCCTCTCACGTGGATTCTCAGTACACAGGTCTTTCTCTACTTCAACACAGGTTCCTCTTCCTTAATAAAGCACTCCACTGACCACATCAAAAATCTTTGAGAGCTCCTCACTGTCTACCAAATAAAGTACAAGTCCCCACGAACTGACTCTCAACCCCTCCCTCCCACTCTCTGAGGGCACACACGGGAGCCACCCTCTTCTTTGAACTTGCAGAGGTTTCCTGGAGCCCCCTGGAGGCAGGGTGCTGCAGTGGTTAAGAAGGCCCCTAACCTCCTCACTCACCTACTAGCCACCACGTCCAGGAAGCCTTCTCTGCCTCCCCAGACAGAAGTCACCTAAGTCTCCTGACCACCATGATGACTTGCCAATGTCTCGCAGAACTTAAGAGTTTGTGTCATGTGTTGAGTTACTTCTGTACGAATGTGCTTCCCCACCCAAGACTGTAAATTACATAAGGTAGGAGCACACTGTCAGGCTGAGTCAGATCCCCACTGCATTTTCCTACATAAATGAAAAGCAACAGGTCCCATCTGCTAGGACCATGAGTCTGGTCCTCATTAGAAGCATATAACAATACTTAACAGAAGACGGAAGTCCAGGACCTGACTCTCAGGTGACCATGTCTGTGTCCCACCCCTCCCTGACATCCAAGCCAAGGACTATCTACACTCTCCCAAGCCTGTCCTTCCTCAGCCACAATGAAAGCAAATCCAGCCAGATGCTGATCCGGCTCCAGCCTCCAGCCTGAATCTTAAGACTAGAGCATCTGAAGAAGCATAGATGTGAGTACAGCCAAATCCCACCATGGCCACCTTCAAGCAGAAAAAAGAGGTTGAGGCTGATCTCTTAACGTCTAGGGACGTAACAGGAGAAACTATAATCTCTACACTGGGAGGCCTAACACAGCGGAAATGGGAACAGGAGATGGCCAGTAAGACAACCCAGACCTTATATGACAACCCAGGGTCACAGCCCTCCATCACCACACATATGCCAAACTATTCAGTCCAGCAGTTCTTGGAAATAGGTCACTGAAGACAAAAGGCTTAAAAATGGAACAAAGCCCACATGTCCAATGGCCAACATCAGAGCAGTCTGGGGTCATACTGTTCCCTCTGTCCTCCTTAATCCCCAGCCCGCCACAAAGCAAGGCATGGTGCCCTCTTTAGGTGTTCTGATTCTAAGAACCAAGTTCAAGAACTGAAATATCAGAAAAAGCCCAGCCTGGTCCTGCCAGTGGGAATAAATAAAGCAAGCAAGGATATTTAGGCTTGGGGAGAAGTAAACAAACTGAAAGAGGCCATCTGTAAATATGCTGTGGGACCCCACATGCATGTGGGTATCACCAAGCGGTCACCTGGCATGGAGAGGAAGGTTAACCAGTCACCAGCTGTATGTTGCTACTGAAGACTGGGTACAAGCAACAGCAGGACGTGTAGGTGGAAGAAGACCAGGCAGCTACCTACAGATGGAAGAGGGCCTCCCTACAGCTGATCCCGACTGAGCAGGCTGAGACGCTGTGGCTGCTGAGATGCTGTGGCTACTGAGGAGCCAGGAAAGTGTGGCCAGCCAAGTAAAAACATGCTGCCAGAAAGGAAGGATTCCTAGATGGCGGGAGACCACGAAGTCTCTGTGACAGATGAGAGAGACCAGCTGGTATTCTTGCATGCCCCTCAATCTCTTTGGTAAGAATATAAGAATCTCATTATTGGGGCACTTGGGGGGCTCAGTCAGTTAAGCGTCCTTTGGCTCAGGTCATGATCTCAGGGGGCAGGAGTCCTTGCTCAGCAGGGAACCTGCTTTTCTCTTTTCCTCTGCCCCCTCCCTGCTTGTGTGAATGTATGCTCTCTCTCGCAAATCAATATTTAAAAAAAAAAAAAAAAACTCATTATTAGTAAGAATACTTCTCACCACATGGAGGACCAGTGAGTGGCCAAGATGGTGCTAAGCACATTACCTACATCACACCTTTAACCCTCACACACACTAGCAAACTTTGTCTGATCCCCTTTGTAGGTAAGGAAACTGAGGCTCACAGAACTAAATACATTTCCCAAAGTTGTTCAGTTAGTAAAGGACAAGGCAAGACTCAAACATAGGTCTCCTTCACTCCAAAATCCATGTATGCTCTATCTGCCTGGCAGAGTGCCTCAATTTCCTTGAACGTAGAGGCAGGAGTGATCCTCTTCTGGAGGAAGGTTGAGCCCATGGAGGAGAAAGGAAGGGTAACTGCTTGGCCAATGTAAAATGTGACCACTCTCCAGAGAAAGCCCTGAGAAGGACTCCAAAGAACAATTTTGTTTATCAAGATCCTAACGGGAAGGAAAACAGTCAACTAATCCACATTAGCTTGCAGTCCCTGGTTTATCTGGCCAAGTGAGTATTACTAGAAAAAAAGCCTTCAAGGAAAATGAAGAAATGCAGGCTCTTCTCCAAGGCTTATCTAAATAAACTTCTGGGGTGGAACTGGAAGCAGTAGGGGAAAAATAAGAAAACTAGGAAGATCGAAGAAACAAGGATTCCTGCAGAGGAAGTAACAAGGTGTATTATCTTATCAAGAAATAGTTTTTGGAAAGAGTTACAACGCCAACTACAATGCTAGCACACCTACAGTGGGAGCTCCATCTAAGTCTGGACACACAGTCCAAAAGGCCCATCCACAAACACCAAAGTAGCTTAGAGGAAGGTGACCGGGATAGGCTGGGGACCCAAATGAGAAGGGCAGAATGAGAAAAACAAGGATAGTTCTCCAATACACTAAGAGTTATGGAAGAAGGACTTTATCTTCAAGGGCAAGAGAAAACAGTAGCTTGAAGCTCTGGTGATCTTGGGCTTGACATCAGCTACAGGACACGGAAGCAGTAGCAGCAGCAACGGACATTCTCCCCCTGCTCCTCAGCTTGCCTGTGGCCCAAGCCCTTTAGCTTTTTGGCTCTGCTGTCCTTCCCTGGGAACTCCTTCTGACCAGTCCAGCACCCCTAACCCCAGCTACCTGTTACGGAAGTTGCATCTTAACAGGCACATAGCGCTGCCTGAGCCAGGTCTCTGCAGGGGTGGGGAAAGCAGACAAAGGAAGGGAGGCAGGAGACACAGAGACACCACTGGCGGGTTCCATTCACCCATCCCCTGCCTTCCCAGGGCCTCATAGCTGCTCTAGGCTCTGCACAAACAAAAGTTGGTGGCCGCAGTGAATTTTCCCCCAGAATACCAGTGGCCCTCAGGAGTGCCCACGTGTGACCTATGCATTGATTGGGTGTAAGGGAGAACACACTGCCTTCAAACTGAGCAGGGATAGCAAGCACGCAGACCGATATGAGAGCACCATCAAAGCACACACCAAATAGAACAGGTGCAAACATGCATAGGGACTCTGCCACTTAAATTGAAAGTTAAGACAGTTTCTCATCTCAGCCCCAAGTCCAGCTCAGAGAGCGAGGCTCACAGGGTCTTACTTTTATGACTCTGTTGAGGCACTCGTCAGCCACCATCCGGACATCCGACTCTGCATCATCACTGCACAGCAGAAAAAGTTCCATAGCGATGCCCAGAAGTTTCTGAAATTCTGGAGAATTTCTAAATAAAAAAAAAGAGAGAGAGAGAGAGAGAAAGACTGTCACAGCCAAGAGGAGCCTAAGAAGACATGACACCGAAATGCAATGAGGTATCTGGTATCTTATATGGGATTTTGGAACAAAAAAAATGACATTACATAAACATTAAGGTTAATGAGTATATTAACACTGGTTCATTAATTGTGAAAAACATACCACAGTAATATAAGATGCTAAGAATTGGGGTAACTGGATGTGGGGTATAGGGCAACTCTCTAGATTATCTTCACAATCTAAAACTATTCTAAAATTTACAAGTTTATTTTAAAAAGAGATTGCACTTGCAAGACATTTCATTTTTTTTTAAAGTTTTATTTTAAAAATCTTAAAAAGAACTATTTTATATGTATTTAAACTCAAAAAAAAAAAAAAAGAGAAAAAGACACTAGTTCACTCCCCGAGAGCCCCCTGCTTGCTTTCTGCCAACAGGTTACTTTTACTTACAAAATTCTTGAAACCCTGAGCACAGTAGACCAAAATAACTCCCCCTCCTTTTTAATTTTACTTTTGATGTATCCCAAAGTATAACCATATTTCACTGTAGGCTACACACAATCACAGTCAGGCTGTGGTTTTGTTGCTCTAGTTCAGTTCTACAAAGACTGGAGTCTATATACTGCTTGTAAGTGATTTTAAGATGTTTGACTAAGAGAGCCTGTCTGGGCTGTCAGGATCCATGTGGCTGAACACAACCGAGAGAGAGAGGCTGATGGGCCATGTACGTGGAACTGGATTAACAGTACCATGGAGTACTGTGAGCCAATAATAGGGCCCCTATATAATGCTGTTATTTTTGAAACCTCAAAATCCAATTACTGTCTCATGATCTTGACCAGCAGTACTCTGAAACAGAGGTCCCTCCCTTTCCCACTATATCATAATTCCTACCAAAAGTCAGAAGAGCCACAAGCCTAAGAGAAACCAAAGGACACGTGAGCAACAATCAACAAATTCAAGCAAGAAACAAAACATGCTACCCAGCAGCACATCAGCCCTCATCCAAGTGGCACACAGCTGTGAGGACAGCACCAAGCAGGAAAGGCCTCTCTGATGGGGGCACTGCATTCAAATGCTGCCCCAAACAGCACTGGCTACTGCAGCACAATGAGAGCCACAGGTCTGATTTTATGCTTTCTAATGGGTACAACAAAAATAAAAAGAAACAGGTAAAACTAATTTTAAAAATATATTTCATTTAATCCAATATATCGAAAATATGATTATTTCAACATGTAATCAATGAAGAAATTAGTGGTATACGTAACAATCGTTTTTATAGCATATCTCAATTCGAACGCAAAATTTTCATCAGCTATATGTTATCTGTGTCTCAACTTCATAAAACCCACAGATAAAAGTAGGTTCACTTTCAAGTTATAGATAAGTTCTGAAGAGCTAATGTACAACAGTGACTATAATCAACAATACTGTATTATGACTTCAAAGCTACTAATAAGAGACCCGATCTTAACTTTTCTCAACACGGAAAGGAAACAATAACTATGTGACCTGAGAAAGGTGTCAGCTACCACTACTGTGGCAACCATACTGCAGCATATACAGACATCAAATCAACACACCATATACACCATACACTGCAAACCTGCAAAATGTCATAAAGTCAATCATGTCTCAAAAGAAAAAAGAAAAAGAAGGTTCATACACCATTTCCAATTATGTTTAAAAGTTCTTCAATAACTAGACTGAATACTGATTTTTAAATTTTAATTTCATTAATAAAACAGATACAGGGCCAATGAGGTTACAGATTTCTTCCTGAGAGAGCTTTAGAAATATGCCTCATGAAACCTGTCCATTTCACCTAAATCGCCGAATTTACCACATAATGTTGTTCCTAATACTCCCTCATAATTCTGTTGATTATCTACAGAACACATACTAAACTCACCTTCCTCACTCTAGACACTGGTAACGTGTAACTTCACTCTTTCTTACCTGGTCAGTGGGTCCAATGAAGCTTACCGAGGCTCTCAAAGAACTCACTTCCAGCTTTATTGACCTTCTGTATTTATAGACTTCTGTTTTCTATTTTATTAACTGCAGCTCTTATCTTTATGTTTATTCTTCTGCTAAATTTGGGTTTCATTTGCTCTTGCTTTTCAAGTTTCCTGAGATGGAAGCAGAGGTCACTGATTTGAGACCTTTCTGTTTTTCCTACAGCATGCACTGGCTGCTATAAACTGCCCTCGGATATGCTGCAGCAGTATACCACAACTTTTGAAATCCTGTTTTTATTTTCAGTCAATTCAAAATACTTTCAGATTTCCCCTTGATTTTCTCTGTGACCCCGGGTCATGTGGAAATGTCTTACTTGTGTTAGAGACGATCTTTCTGGAACAGATTCCAATTCAATCCCATTGAGGTCAGAGAGCACACTTGTATGAACCTTCCTACACACAGACTTGCTGTATACCCCAACATATGGTCTCTCTTGGCAAATGTGCTGTGAGCACCTGAGAAGAGCGTGTCTCCTGCTGTTCTGGGTGGAGTGTATATATGCCAACCAGGCCACAGGGGTGGGTAGTGTTGTTCCAGTCTTCCAGATCCAGATTTGATGTCTGCTGCTCTTAAGAATGCTTGAGAGAGGTTACTGAAATCTGACTATAATTGTCAATTTGTCTATTTTTCTTGCAATTCAATAAGGTTTTGCTTCATGTATTTTTGAAGCTCTTTACTTAGCCACATAAACATTAAGGATTGTTATGCTCCTTCAATGAACTGATGCATTTATCATTATAAAATGACCATCTTATTTCTGGTAATAGCTTTTGCTTAGAAATTCATCGTCTGATATTAACAGAAGTACCTGTGATTAGTGCTAGCATGGTCAGCCTCTTTCTATTCTTTTATTATTAAGCTATGTGTGCCTTTATACTTAAAAACAGGTTTACTCTAGGCAGAATATATGGGGTCTTTTTCATCAGATCTGAAAAAACTTGTCTTTCATGCTTAATGGCATTATTGATGTAACTAGATTTAAACCTACCATCACACTACTTCCTTCCTTCTTATCCCAGGTGCTCTTTATGTGCCTTTTTCCCTATTTCTGCTTTCTTTTGGGTTGAGTATTTTTACAACTCCATTTTGTCTTGTTTTTCAGTTTATTAGCTATAACTCTGTTATACTTTCAATTTTTGCCTTGTTCATAGTATACATCTTTAATGCATCCCAGTCTGCCTTAATGACATTACAGGACATCACATATAGCATAAGAAGCTAACGACAGTACTAGATTCCTTTCCTGAGGCTGCTGTAACAAATTACTAGAAACTGGGTGGCTGAAAATCACAGGCTTTCACCCTTTCACAGTTCCAGAGGCCAGAAGGCCAAAATCAGTATATCACTGGGCCAAACATCAAGGTACCTCCCTCCAGAGACTCAAAGGAGAAGTGCTCCTTGCTTCTTCCAGTTTGGGGGTGGCCGCCTCCCTCTGCTCTTCAAGCCTGTTTCTGTTCGGTCTTTGCATCATCATGTGCGTGTGATCTCCCTCGGCCTTCTCATAAGGACACTTGTGGCTATATTTGAGGTCCCCCTGGACAACTCAGGATAATCTCTCCATCTCACAATCCTTACCTTGATCATATCTGGGAAGATCTTTTCCCTTAGAGGTCCAGTTACACAGCATTCCAGGAATCAAGACCCATGTCTCTGGGGGCAGGGACGCTCCTCCACCTCCCACAAGCTATTTCCAGCCTTTGTGCTAGTGTTGTCACACATTCTACTTCTACATCATAAAGCCCCAAAATATATGGTTAGTATTTTTACTCCAAGCAATCAACTAACTTTTAATGAGGAGGAAACACTTCTATTCACACTGCACAGCTGCCACCTCTCTGCACTTCAATCCTGTGTGGGCTCAGGTCCCTCTCTGATCCTTACTTTCCTTCTACCTGAAATACTTTCTTTTTTGTTACTGTTGTTGACTTTTATTATGTTTTTATTTAAATTCATTTTGCCAACATATAACACCCAGTGCTCATCTCATCACATGCCCTCCTCAACGCCCATCACCCAGACCCCGTTCCCCCACTCCCCTCCCCCCCTTCCACAACCCTTTGTTTCCTGTGATTAAGAGTCTCTCCTGATTTGTCTCCCTTTCCCCACTTCCCCATTCAGTGATTTTCCCCACTCAGTTTCCCCCCTTCCCTTATGGTCCCTTTCACTATTCATATATTCCACATGAGTGAAACCATATAATAATTGTCTTTCTCTGATTTATTTCACTCAGCATCATACCCTCTAACTTCATCCATGTCAATGTAAATAGTAGTAGGTAGGTATTCATCCTCTGAAACACCTTCTTTAATATTTCTTAAAGTGGCCACCTGCTGGACATAAATTATTTCAGCTTTTGCACGTCTGAAAAAGTGTTTACTTCACCTTTGTTTTTGAGAGAGACAGATCTACTGGCTATGCAGTTCCAAGGTGTTTTCCTTCCACCACTTCACAAACGATGTCTTACTGACTTCTGATGTCCATTGTTCCAGTGAGGTATCTGCTACCCTTCTCACCTTTGTTCAACTTAGCTCTTTTTAATGTCTTATCTCTACTTAACACATTCGATCTTTCCTCTAGCTTCTGAATACATAAAATAAAGTAACTGTTCTCATGGTTGTGTACAAATTGTAGCATCTGTGCAATTTCTGAGTCATTTCAACTGACTACTACAAATTTTATTTTCCTGTTTCTTTGCACTCCTGAAAATTTTTGACTGGATGCCGGATCTTGACTTTTACCTTTTGACTTTTACCTCGTTAGGCACTACATACTTTTGAATTCCTATAAACACTCTTGCACTTTGCTCTGGGATGCAATTATGTTACTATGAAAGAGTACAATCTTGGGTTTGCCTCTAAGTTTTCTCAGGCAGGATCAGAATCACATCTTAGTTCAGGGCTAAGTTAACCCCACCGTTAGGGCAAACCCTTCTCCACACTCTAGCCAAGGCCCAGGAAGGACACGTGTCCACTGCGGCTGGTGTGAGCAGGACCTTTTCGCACACTACCGTGAGTTCCAGCAAGTGTTCCTACTAATCCTTCTGAGGTGACCATATCCTATCCCAGCTGTGTCCTCACAAGCATGTGTACTTCACTAGGAGCTAAAGACTCAAGGACCCCTCTTCCTCCACAGGCTCCAGAGATCATTCTGTGCAGCTCTCTCAATGGGCTGCAGCTAGCAGCTCTGTCTCCTCAACCACACATCCTAGGGGCTCTGCCAGGGTTTCCACTCCCCACATTACTCCTTCCAGACAGTAATGGGGTGGGGGGGGGGGGGGAATCATACACCTCCCACACTGGTTTTCCATTTTTCGAGGACTGCTGTTGTTCTTTGCCTGAAGTCTTGAAAACCACTGTCACATATGTTTTGTTTATTATCAAGTGTCATAGGCAGGAGAGTAAATCTGTCTTTTTGGTATTTATCTTAGCCAGAGCAAATCTTTCTTGATATTTTAAACCTAAGTTGTTTTTTTTTGTTTTTTTTTTTTAATTTTTTTTTTTATTTATTTATGATAGTCACAGAGAGAGAGAGAGAGGCAGAGACACAGGCAGAGGGAGAAGCAGGCTCCATGCACCGGGAGCCCGACGTGGGATTCGATCCTGGGTCTCCAGGATCGCGCCCTGGGCCAAAGGCAGGCGCCAAACCGCTGCGCCACCCAGGGATCCCTAAACTTAAGTTGTTAACAGTGTTAATACATTTTCTGGTAACAAATATACATATCTAACAATCATCTTTTATAAAGTTAACATTTTCTTCTATAAATGTATCTTACTCTTTCAATTCTAGTAATGATAAGTCATTATTTTTAATTTTCTAGTGGGATGAACAGCACTGCACTGACACCTTCACACACTTTCCCAAGGATAAAGTCCTCAGGAGAAACTGCCACAAAGACTTGATATTTTGCCAAAATGCCTTTTAAGAAGGTTGTATCACCTCTGACAAAAAACCTAAGTATTTCTTGATGTTTGCCAATTTGACAAATGGAACCTGTTCTTGATTTTGTATTAGTCTCTTTCCTCTGATGACTAGTAAATGTGAACACTTCCCTAAAGCACAAAGTATATATCAGCTGTCAGGTTCACTGGCCCACACGTATTTCTTATTTCCTTAACTACCTGGTCATGTTCTTTGCCTACTTTCCTATTAAGCTGATAGTCTTTTCCTTAATGATTTACAATTGCTCCTTATATAGCTATTAAACCTTTGATATATATGCTGTCAATACCATCCGCAAGTTGAATTTATTTTCAAGTACATTGAAGGTGGATTTTGACATACTGGAACTATATATACTCCAGTCAAAACAATGTTTTCCTTTATATCCTTAATCTTCATCCACCTAAGATCAAATACCCTTTTTTAATAATTTCATTTTTCTTAGATTTAAGTAATTAACCTGGCATTTATGTCTGTTTGCAATATGAGGCACAGATATAATTCCCTTCAAGTCATTTGATTCAATAACCCATCACTTCTCTACTGATACAAAATGTTATCTTTACCATAAATTCACACACACACAGATGCACACATATACTCTCCTTTCTATCCTATATCTTCCTTAATGTCTAACAGCTACTTTAATGTTATGTACACCACCTCTCACAATATTGTAGATGTTTCAGGTTTTCTTTTTAACATTTGTGTATTTATTCTTGCAAGTGAACAAGTTCAAAAATACCCCTCCTAGAACTATGATCAAGACTATTTAAATTTGTGGATTAATTTAGAGACAATTCAGCTCTATGAAAAAAAAGTCTTTCATTTAGGAAGGGAAGTAGTCATTTATACCTTTCAGGAAAACCAACAGCAGCCCACATATTTTCTGCATATTTCTTGTCAGTTCCTTGAACTTTGTTATGTTAGTGCCACGGTGAATTGGATCTTGATCCTGATAGTTTCTGACTGACTTATGCTAATATACAGGAAACCTATGGATTTCTGTATATTTCTTTTTACCCAACCACTTTATCAAAGTGCACACACTTAGATAAGGGTTCCTAGGTTTACCCAAGAGGAGACTTATTAAAAAACAAAGCCCCAGACTACATCTGAACAGAAAATGTAAGTGTGTTTAGGAAAGAGGGCAATGAGGTATCTTCATTACTGTACTTCTGACAAATTTTCTGGATGATCTTGACGCTCATCCATACTTAGGAAGTAGCAGGTTACACCACCAAATTTAAAGCTGAAGAACACTAATAGTCACAATACCCAGGAAGTTTTAGATGACTTCCCATATTAAAAACTCCTTAAGTGGGACACCTGGGTGGCTCATGACTGAGCGTCTGCCTTTGGCTCAGGTTGTGATCCCGGGGTCCTGTGATCAAGTCCCGCACTGGGCTCCCCACAGGGAGCCTGCTTCTCCCCCTGCCTGCGTCTCTGCCTCTCTCTGTGTCTCAAATAAATAAATAAATAAATAGGTAGGTAGGTAGATAAAATCTTATTTAAAAAGGAAAAATAAATTAAATAATAAATAATAAATAAAATAAAATTTAAAAATAAAAACTCCAGAAGCTACCACTGAAATAACCCCTCTAGACAGGGTTAGTATATCACAGAAATGTACCAAAAATGTAGTTATATTCAAAGAGACATCATACAAAATACCAGCTATAAAGATTTCATAAAACATTATATATATATAAATAATTCTAAAAATATATTTATAATATATAAATAAATATATAACCTATATATTATAATCTGAATATATATAAATATAAATATAAATATACATATACATATAAATAAATAAATAAATATATATATATATATATAAATCTACTTGAGCTCTACACTCGGAAATTCCTGCAGAGTAAGTAAAGTATCTTAAAATTAAACTGTTCTTTGATGACACCAAAGACGACCTCTCTGGATCCATAAAATATTCCATCAACATGTTCCTCTGCAGAACAAGAAGTATATCAATCAGTATTACTCCATAAAAACAGAAGAACTATACTACTGTGAAAACCATTAACAGCTATTATTTTGAGTTAAGATGGTAAACTGAACCACAAACCAATCCTAAGATATCCCAACATGCTTTACTAATATGAAAATCTAAGCCAACATCCCATCAATTCCACTGAGAAAGACCAAAAGAAATGGAGTAAGTATAAAGCATGAAGCATTCAAAATGGAAGACAGCTTGTCTTCTGCATCCATAAACTTTCACAGTGAAATGTTCTTTGAGTCCTGAATGCTAGAGGTCAGATAAGCAAAACTGTGCTCTAAGAGCAGGGCAGCAAATGTTTGTCAGAGATTTGAAGTCACTTCAAATGAAAGTAGTGACACTTTATAGAGTTCTGGACAAGACCCATCACAACCATATAGAGCCCT
Source organism: Canis aureus (assembly GCF_053574225.1). Lineage (NCBI taxonomy): Eukaryota > Metazoa > Chordata > Mammalia > Carnivora > Canidae > Canis > Canis aureus. Next base: position 62,077,532 of record NC_135612.1, read on the forward strand.
CACTCCCACATGGCTAACACACACACGTACACAGTGTCATCCAATCTCACAAGAACCCTAAAAATAAAGACTTACAGTTCATAAATGCTGCAACAGAGACTGAAAGTTAAATTTATTCAAAATCAGCTGGCTTTTAAGTAGTAGAGATGGAATTCAAACCTTTTTTCCCCTACTTTTATCACAGTGTTGTTTTCTACAATAGCATGCTTAGAATTTTTATTTTCAGCACATACTCTCATTTGTTATTTCACTTGGCTCCCACATTTCTACAAATTAGAAACAGAAATCATCCACCACATTCCCAAACGATGGAATAAGCTCAGCTAAAATGAATTATTGTATGTGAAATCACTTTGAAAATATAAAATACAAATACAAGGTGCCATTAAAAATATGTAAGTCACTAAGTTTTTGTCAGTACTAAGATCAAAATTATTTTTCTAACAGATTATAGAGAGCTGAAGAACAGGTCAATAACATGAATTATTTGTTCCAAGAAACAGAAAAGCAGAGAGAGAAGTATTTCACACACATCCAACCAGGTAACACAATTCAGAAATCTCAGGCACATCTTCTACTCAGCCCCTAGAAACTGGCCTGAAATATTTACCATCCACAGCCACAAGGAACAGTGGTTAGAGAGAAAGACAACCAAAAGCAAGAGAATGAGGAGACTCGACAAAGACACAAAAGAAGGTGCCATAAGTTCACCCCAGAAAAAAGATGAAGCAAGGGAGACAGGTCTATAGTCAACTGCCCAGGAACCCTGCTGATCCCCGAGTGCAAGTGAACAGGTACCAGCAGGGAACCACCAAACGGCAGCAGGGTGCCAATGAAAAGCAAACACAAGATAAGTCACTGGACAGTCTCCTGTCCTTCCAATTACTGCAATAATGTAAAAATACCACACAAAACTATTTTCAATGATCACAGTTACCAAGAGTACTAACTAAATATAAAAATGCTGTTCAATTATCATAATGGTTATTACAACTGTCTACATAAGTTACAAAAAAGAAACATGACTCCTTATAGCTATAGCCAGAAATATGGGGAAGGGGGCCTTTAAATGTCTTAAGACAACTGGGGAGACAAAGAATATCCTAGCCCATTAGAAACAAAAATATAGTTTTAATTTTTACTATAAAGTTCAAAGTGAACTTTACCTGAGTGACTGTGCCACTATGTTTTCACATATTGTCAGACAATGATTGACGCGGTCCTTCTTGGTAGCTGAGAGTTCTTTCTTTCTAAAAGAAAAAAAAAAAAAAGGAAAAGAAGTGAACATGTGTTGTTAAATTATCCACTCCACTGATTTTCACACATCATCCATTCATTCTGCAGCACTTCTGGACCACCAGGAAGAAACCACATACTCCATGCTAGGGGGCAGGTGGGGTCAGCTCGGGGAGGTACAGATGAGCTCAACCAAAGGCTTTGTAAACTACATGACTCCATAGAAAAGTCAGGTGATGTCACACTGATGCACTTATTTTTCCTATTTTACAGGAGAAACTACAGTGCAAACAGTGACTCACCCGAGATTGAAACGATGGAGGGGGTACATGATTCAATGAAATATGACGTCATACCTACTCCTTCTACCACGTTGCCTGCACTGCTAGAAATCACACTGTTAACTGACTGCAGACCTCACAGTCCCTGTGGAGAGACTGACTGCTCCTACACCCACAGGCAGCTTAGAAGAGAAGTGCTCTGAAGCCTCCCTATGAGGATGTCTGGGGCAAACACAAGGAGACAAACGTCCTGCCCAAGATCAGAGTAAAGGCACTTGCTTCCCACCCAAACTTGCAGCTTCAGATGCCTTCAGGGTATGCACCTTCAAAGCCAGGTATGATCCAAAGAGGAAGCCAAAAACTAAACTAGCTGAAGAACTACATTCAGCAAAGAATTTGAGTGTGGTTACTAGTACATGGTACTAACTAGAAACAACTAAACCAGAAGACCACTAGTTTTTGAAGGACTTATATTACCAAAGGCGGGGGGTGTGGGGGGTGGGGTGTGTGTTACCTATGAACACCTGTGATTATGTAATCCCCAATGCAACCCTCAGGCTGCAAGGAACCTCAAGGAACAGGATATTACAGTCTGTACAAATCCAAGGAAGGCAAAGCCTCCAAAAGGCACATGAAATGTGGCTGAAGAAAAGGAACAAAGGAAGAGCCTCCACAGAGGGAAGCCAGAAGTCAAAACCAAAAACAGACAGGGCCCCAAACAAGAAGAGAATCAGGGCCTGGGCAAGAAGTCTCCTTCGTGGTAAGTAGAGGGGGAAGCTTCCCAATGACTGGCCAACTAAAATCTGTTATTACAGGAACATGTGAGTGTGTCTTTCCCGCTGGTCTGTTTCCTAAATGGGACTTTCACTGGTAAGTTAATCCTGCAGCCTGCCTGCTAGACATCCACCCAAACACCAACCTCTCCATCATGGACACAGGCCCCCAGTTAGAAATTCCATTGCTCAGCCTCCCTGCAGGTAGGGAGGGACACACCCACCTTAGCTCTCACAGAAGAAATGAGAATGGAAGTGCTATGTGGAGCATCTGGCTCACTGGCTTACTTACCCTAGGTATCTATCTCCCCTTCTAGTTCCCTCCAATTGGAACAAATACGCCTAACATCCGGTTTTTGTACGGATAAAGACAAGAAGATTGCATAACAACAGGATGGAAGGAGACTGGGTCCCTCAGTGACCATGTGAAGCAGAGGACTGTCACCTCCATCCTCAGGAACCACCCACTCCTAAGGCACTATCATGGAAACAACCTAAATATCCTTCACCTGGTGGATGGATGCACAAACCCCGACAACCAAACAAGAGACTACTGCTTAGCAGTAAAAAGGAGCAAGCCACTAATACACACAAGGGTGAATCTCAAGGTACCAGATTCAAGATGACATAGCAGTGGGTTCCATCTCTGTGCTGTTCTGGAAGAGAAAAAAAACTATAGGAACAGCAAGTGATCCGCAATTTACAGGGGCTGGGGAGAGGAGAGGCAGCAAAGAGGCAGGGAAAGCTTGAGGGGCATTGAAACTGTGCTAACCCCAATTGTGGTAGTAGTTACACAGTGTAACGCATTGTCAAAGCTCACAGAGCTATATACTGCTCAGGGTACACTGTGCTATTTGTAAATTGTACCTTAAAGAAGAAAGTGCTATGAGAATTAAAACGTTCTTTTCTTTAAACCAACAGACTAAATTCTCCATTACAACAGCTTAGAGTTTGCCCAGTTTAAGACTGCCATAAAGAAAATTAAAGCATGGACCATTTTAAGCAATCAGGAAGCAAACTAACTTGCCTATCCATTACCTTTTGATTTCCAAAGTGAAAATATGCCCAAGGCCTTAAATGAACTGAATTCACATCCCAGGGTACTAGAAAAGAGTGAAAAAGTCACCAGCTTCACACTAATTACACATATGCTTAATGGAGAACTAGCCAGGCCAATGGAACATTCACCTTTTCAGAGTGACAGATACAAATACGAGTCTTAACAAGAACTCTGTCTCCCTCTTCATAAATGGAATAAACTGAAAGAATACACTGAGCAATAAAAAGCTGTTGCCCTTTGCCAGAACCTGAGCAAATGTTCATGAAACAAGCAAAAAGTCAAAAACAGAATATGGATCTCACCCAGGAAAATAAAAACACATTCTTCTGTTGTCTATTGCCCTCCTGCTCCCCCTCCAGGAGCAGGCTCCTGGTGGGGAAAGTCTGTCTCATTCCCCCGGGCTCCCTCCCCAGGCCCGGGCTCCCTCCCCAGGCCCGGCAGACAGCCAGCTTCAGCCAGCCAGCCTGGGGGCACTCAATAACAACTGCTCCAGCAGTGGCCTCCCTAGGACACCAGAGCAAGGGCCACAGCATGTCTCTCCTACTAGGCACTCAGCACAACACCTATACTTCACAGATGTTCCGTAAAAAGCCGATAAAGAAATGGATAAATCAACATTTTCAGTAGAATAAGTGAAATACATATTAAAACTGACTCAAAAGTTCTTCAGTCTTACAGATAGGATTCAGAAAGATAAATGATATTTTAAACCTGAGTTTCTAGAACCAAGAGATAAAAAAAAAAAAAAAAAAAGTAGAAACAGCAAAGCTTAAAGCAAAAGAACCCGTGGAGTGATCCCCAAATACTTGAACTCAAACCCTGCACGTAATTGAAGCTGAAGCCTGTGGAATCCCTCTGGCTATAATCTAGAAAATTGATCACAGGTCTCTTAACAGCACCATCGATGATTCTCATCATGAAAAAGAGGACAGTATACTTTGTTACAGTCAGCTAAGAAAAAAGCACGTTTTAAGTTTCTCTTCTTACCTGAGTCACAATAATTTCTTAGCAATGATTAAATTTTAATCTTTTCCACACCCAACAGACAGCCCAAGAATCACAAAATTCTGCAAGTAGACAAAGTTTTCAATGGTTGCTAAACTTGGCATTAAATTTAAAAAAAAATAGTAAGTACTTGTTTTGTGTGAGAAGCACAAACACAAACCATCTGATTGCTACCAAATATTTTAATTTCGTCCCATTTTTCTCAAATCCATTATTATTGCCAACATAGCTAAATGTGTGAAACTGACGCATTATCATTAAAGAATGACACAATTTTACTGCATCAAACTCCCAAAAATGCCTGCTTAAAAAGTCTGAGAAGTGTAACCAAAACCCTGTAAAAAGTACCTCTTCTTTTATCACACTGAAGAATACCCACATTTTAAAGTGCGGGATCAGACTTACCCTCAGCCCAACAAAGAGACATTTACCAAAACAATCAGAAAAGGGGAGAACAATCCTTCCAGTATTACCTACTGAAAGTGGTAAGCACACCGACCCAATGTACACAGCACAAGCCACTGCCCTTGAATGAATACTCCCAAACCAGGCCTAACCAAGCCCATTAGAACACAGCCTCAGGCTACTTTCCAGCCCCACATTCCCCAGCCTTCAGGGAATTCTGATCACTCAGATTAACTCAGTTGTTTAGGTTGTGCATCTTCAAACTCAATTCTTATACAGCCTATGGTCCCCACTTGAAATACTTCCTTCCTACTTTATTTTGTCCAATAAGCAAACTTGGAAATTTAGGAAAACCACAACTGCTTCATTCCCCCATGGGATTTAACTTGACTGATGAACCCATAGGTCAAACTGATTTGTTCTATGTGAAAAGTAATGGAACCGCCTTGTTCTAGGCAGACACTGGATGAACAGGGTAAGCAGTCCCCACTCTCCCCCAACTTTTGTAAACGTCATCATGTTAATTTCACCTTCAAAATGCAAACTAACTTCAGTTGGCTGCTCTTATGTACTGAAGCAATCTGCACAGAACCATACATTGGCAAGGAGGTGGAAAGAGGTAAGGCCTCCACAGGGCAGGGCACTATGACCCATTAAAACAATTACCAAAGAATTCATTCTAAGAAGGGGAATTCAAGCCCTCATCTAAATTCTTTTTTTTTTTTTTTCCTCATCTAAATTCTTATTGTTAATATCATATTATTTTAAGACTATGGTTGAAAAATATGGTTCCAGGTTGAGGCCTGGCAGGGGAAAGGCCCAGAATCCAAAGGGACTTGAAAAACACTGCCTGTCTTTAGCTCTCCTGGCTCTTCATACTCCCTTTCCTTCATACTTTCCCACCCAGCAAGCAGGACTGAGGGCTCCCCAGACCCCTGACTCCTCGCCGCCACCACTTCACTTTCAGTAAGTACTGTATTAATGTGAGTGCTCCTAAAACATTAGGGCGCTCTCAAATTTTAAGAAGGAAGGGACACCAAAAGTTACTGTGGAATTATGTATCATACCTAATTTAAAAATAAAAGTGCTGTGGCTTAGGGGAACCAAGGACTCTAAGACTTCCCCAATCTACAATCTGTGTCATAGAAAAAGACCATTAAAATAAAGCCTTTCTTGGAGCACCTGAGTGGCTCAGTCAATTAAACATCCGGACTCTTGATTTTGGCTCATGTCTCAGGGAATCAAGCCATGTTGCGCTCTGTTCTCAGCACAGTCTGCTTGTCTCTCTCCCTCCCCCTGCTTGCTCTCTCTCTCTCTCTCTCAAAAATAAAATAAGGAGCGCCTGGGTGGCTCAGTCGGTTAAGTGTCTGCCTTTGGCTCAGGTCATGATCTCAGGGTCCTGGGATCAAGTCCCACCTTAGGCTCTCTACTCAACGGGGAGCCTGCTTCTCCCTCTCCTTCTCCCTCTGCCATTTCCCCTGCTTGTGCTCTCTGGCTCTCTCTCTGATAGATGATTGATAGATAGATAGATAGATAGATAGATAGATAGATAGATAGATAGAATCTTTAAAAAATAAAAATAAAACCTTTACCAGGATCTAACTAAATACAGTAACAACCACTACCTGAAAAAGGTACATTTCAAAAAACCAATGTTAAGCTAAATGAAAAAAGCCTTTTCTTCACTCCTGTGTATGTGTTTAGTTCTATACAATTTTATCAGATGTGTAAGTCTATGGATCTACCACAGTAGAACATTTCCATCACCACAAGGGCCCCCCTCTTAGAGCCACAGCCACCTCCTGCCCCTCCTCCCTACTTACCACTAGCAATCACTCATCTAGTCTCCATTCCAAAAACCCTGCCATTTCAAAAATGATACATAAATAGAATTATAGTTTGTAGCCTTTCAGGATTTGGCTATTTTCAAGGACATGATTTCCTTAGGGAGTCACCTCAGTTGTGTCAAGTATCCAGAGCTGAGCAGTTTAACAATTCACCTGCCAAAGGACATCCAAACTGACTGCAGATTTTGAATATTATGAGTAAATCTACTATAAACACTTGTGTACAAATTCTTGTGTGAACAGAATTTTCATTTCTCTGGGATAAATGCTCAGGAGTACAACTGTCAAGTCAAATAGTAATTGTACATTCAGTTCTATAAGAAACTGCCAAACTTTTTGAGAGTAGCCATACCATTTTCTGTGCCCACCAGCAATGATTAAGTGACCAAGCCAGTTTTGTCTGTGCCAGCATTTGGTGCCGTCAAAGCGATCTTTCACAAACATAAATTAGATCACCTGTTTTACCACACAAGTATGCATCTGGGCAGAGTAAAGTCCAAAGGACTAGTGACGTTAGTGCACAAAGCCCAATTTGGTTGACCCTCATCTCTGTAACCTCGCGTCCCTAATTCTGCCCTTCATTTTGCTGCAGCTACCAGCCTCCTTACTACTCCCTCAAGTATGGGACACACACTCAGTTTTCTGTTCCTTCTCCCTGGATCTCTTCTTCCAGATATCCAACCATTCTGCTCCAGCAGAACCTTCTCAATGCACTTTATACCCTAAATAAAAGTGCACACCTCTTCTCCCCCTTATTCTGTTTTGTTTTTTCTCCCCATAGTATTCAACACCGTTGGTCTTACTGCTGTAGCCCCAGGGCCCAAAACAGGGCCTGGCACAAAACCAGCACTTGGTTGAAAGGACTCCTTCCAGGTCATCAAGTTCAGTTCCCCACTTAAGACCCCATTCCCAGAAACTGGGGGCTCTTCATGCCCACCGCAGCTCATGCATCAGGGTTACAAAAGCTTTGGGGCTACACAAATGCTCAATGGCCCTGGGCCAGAGAAGTGACTGCCTCAGCTACATCTGGACACAGAGAAGCAGCCCAAGTCTTCCTTCCCAAATGCTGACAGCATGGTTAACAACAGAGCCTGACCAGCTACAGAGGGGGGTTTACAAGCTTCAGTGTGCACACAGATTGCTCACAGAACGTGTCAATATGCAGACTCTGATTCAGTATGTCTCAGGTGGGGAAAAGATTCTGTATTCCTTATAAGCTCACAAGTGACAGCAAACTGCTGGCCCTGAGACCACACTTTGAGCAGCAAGAATCTATGGCAGATCATGTCTCTAACACATATTCTAGTACATGAGCTGATTCAATTCTAAGACTCACAACAATAAACAATGTCTTATACGGTGTTTTATTTTTCCTTGTCTGAATAAGACTAAATGTCTTGCCGGTAGACCCACTCCAAGGTAGTTCACCAGATGGCTGGCTCACTTTCAAGAACTAGAAGTAATGGGGGTGGGGACTCTACTTAGTCATCAGTCCATGTGAAAGCCAGGACAATGTGAAACCTCCCCCTTTACAGCTCCAAAAGCCCTATTAAAAAAAGAAATTCCGGTCAATGTACGAACTGTCATTGAATTATACACTTTAAAATGGTTCATTTTATGTTATGTGAATTTCATCTCCAAATAAATAAATAAACAAGAAATTCTACACTATTACACAGCAATTAGGAAAAATTAAATGTACCCCTAGGGAACAATGTCTGCAATATACTGCTCTATGAGAAATACAGGGCCATCTCAGTCATCTCAAAAACAAGGACACATTTAAATGCTTGAATATGAATCTAAAAAATCAGAGAAGATGACAAGAGAAGTTTAATAATTATTATTTTTAGGGAATAAGACTAGGATAGACTGGGAGGAGGGCTTTGTTTTTCATCTTGTGCTGTTTGAAAATGTTTTATGATATATATGTTTAACTTTCATAATTTTTTAAACTAGTTAATAGAAAGTAACCAGAAAAGAAATGCCTCACAAAAGCTGTCCCACATATTTAATCTAGGGGCAGGTAAACTACAGCCAGCCTGTTTTGGGACCTAAGAAATGTTTTCACACTTTTAAATGGTTGATAATAATAATAATATTTCATGACATATGAAAATCACAGGAGATTCAAATTTCAATGTCATTAATAAAATGTTACTGGAACATACCTACACTCATTCATTTACATATTGCCTCCGGCTGCTTCTATTCTACCATGGCAGAGCTAAATAATTGCAACAGACACCATGCCCACAAAGCCTTAAAAAGGCCCACTATCTGACCCTTTACATAAAAACTTTGCCAATGTTCATAAATCGGGAATAATATTGTTAAGGTGCCAATACTTCCCAAATTGATCTACTACAGATTCAGTGCAATCTCTATCAGAATCCTACCTGGCTTCTTTGTGGAAGGTGACAATCAGACCTTACAACCATATAGAAATGTATGGGGCCCAGTAGAGCCAAAACTATCTTAAAAAAAGAACAAAGAAAAAAAAAAAAAAAAAAAAAAAAAAAAGGAACAAAGCTGGAGGCTCAAATTTCATTAGTTGAAATTGTGATTTAAAAAACTATAATAAGGCAGCCCGGAGGGCTCAGCGGTTTAGCACCACGTTTCACCCAGGTGTGATCCTGGAGACCAGGAAGTGAGTCCCACATCGGGTTCCCAGCATGAAGCCTGCTTCTCCCTCTGCCTGTATCTCTGCCTGCCTCTCTCTGCCTCTCTCTGTGTGTGTGTGTGTGTGTGTGTGTGTGTGTCTCATGAATAAATAAAATCTTTAAAAAAAAAAGTAAAATAAATGAAATTTAAAAAACTATAGTAATCAAGACTTATAGAATTAGTAGAGAAGAGACATTTACATCAAGGGAATAGAAAGTCCAGAAATAAATCTGTACGTTTATTGGCTATTAATTTTTAACAAGGGTGCCAATATAAGTCAATGGGGAAAGAAGAATCTCTTCAATAAATGGTGCTGGGACAACTGGACATCCACATGAAAAGAATGAAGCTGGACCCTTACCTTACACCATATATAAAAATTAACTCAAAATGGATCAGACTTAAATGTAAAACTCTAAAATTCTTAGAAGAAAACATAAGAGTCATACATCTCTGTGACTTTGAATTAGGCCAAGAGTTTCATAGATATGACACTGAAAGCACAGCAACCAAAGACAAAATAAAAACTGGACTTCAAAATTGAAGACTTTTGTGCTTTCAAAGGACACTACCAAGATGAAGAGACAATCCACAAAAAAGAAGAATGTTTTAAAAATCATGTATCTGATAAGGGTCCAGTGTCCAGAATATATAAAGAATGCTGTCGATTCTACAAAAAAAGGACAAATAACTTTAAAAAATGAGAAAGAATGAGGACTAGGGCTTACAAATTAAGAATAAGAAAGTGTGGGGTGCCTGGCTGGCTCAGACAGTAGAGCGTGCACCTCTTGATCTCAGGGTCGTGAGTTCGAGTCCCACATTCGGTGGAGGGAAGGGAGGAGGGAAGAAGAAGGAAGCGCCCAGGTCCCTCATCTCGTTCAGCCTCCTTAGACTCTTCGTCTTGTAATAAACTCTCACCCGTTTCAGCTACTGCAGCAGGGTTTCCCATTATTTGCAGCTAAATATATCCTGACTGAAAACATCAGCCTCAGCTAAATCACCTCACACTTAGCAGAGAGGAACAAGTCCTGTTGGTTCTACCTTCAAAATTCAGTCACCTTTTACCTTGCCACTGAGAGGATCACGACAGAATCCACCACCATTTCTCACGGATCACTTTAATATCTTCCTAACTGGTTTCCTGCTTCGGCCCATGCTCCCCTTCGTTCTGTCCTCAACCACGATTCATGTAAAATGGAACTCAAATCCTGCCACTCCTTTCACCAAGCCCTGCAATGACTTCCCATCTCACCTAGAATAAACACCAACGTCTTTAATCCACCTACAAGCAAGGGCCTACTCATCTGGTATGGCTCTCTCTCTTCTTCTTGGAGAGAAGGAGAGTCTCCCCCTCTAACTAATTCACCCAACCAAACCAACCTCCTTGGTATTCCTCACACAGGGGGCCTCTAGACCTGCCTGCTAGCCCGGAATGCCCCCTCCCTACACCTTAGTGGCTATATCTTTAACGTTCTTCAAGTGTTTGTTTACTCAAGAGCCACAGTCTCCATGGTCCTTCCCTGGACATTCTACCTAAAATGTCAACCCCTTATCAGTACTAACATTTCCAACTTCCTTTCCCTGCTTTGCTCTTCCTCCTTCACTTATCACTACCTAACACACTTTAGATTATATTTTACTTATCCATCTTGTTTATTTTCTATGTCCCTCTCTAAGATGAAACCTCCACAAGGGCAGAGCTTTATCTGTTGATTGCTGCAGCCCTGCAACTATTAGCACAGAGGCATACATTAGATGCTCAGTAAATATTTATCGATGGATGAATAACTAAAGTCAGGTGGAAACCAGGTGGGAATCTGAAGGACAGTAAGAAAAGCACTAAACACAAATGTCAACTATCTCATAATAGAGTTAGGACCGTCCCCACCTCTGGCACTCCCCTGCATGCCAGCCCTGCTGAGATTCTAGCCGGTCCCCTCCCACAACCCCAGCATCCCTGCATCCTACATGCTGAGCAGCAAGCAGGCACTAAAGCCCACGCATGGCTGTGACACTACAGCTCCACACAACAGAAGAGAACCATAAAAATAGAACAGATACTTTCTAAATCATTTTTGGACAATCCTGCTTTGGGGAATGGATTTTTCAGCTGAAGCACCTGAACAGAAATGCCAGGATCCAAACTTGTAAGCAGAGTCTGTTACTCAAAATTCATAAATTTCTACTTTCTCAACAGCAAAGTGCCTACAAATATGATATTTATGTATTTTATTTAAAATAACTACTATTAGGCCCATCAATGTAGTTGATTTCAGAGCATGCTAGGAAGCTTTAAAAGTTACTACTCTGAAATATTTCTATTTTAAATAACTCGAAATCTCTCTTCATGTATCCATGGGTTCTATCTGTAAGGGTACAGAAGGAAGAAGTTTAAGAGAGCTTGCCTCTGGGAACACAGTTAGGTACTCAGGAGAAACAGACGGAAGAGAGACATTTTAATTATTATATTTTTGTAATTCAAGAATTTGCATCATGGGAGTGTACTATTTACATGAAAATAATAAATTACGCTTTTTAAATAAGTCAATCACATATGACCTTAAAATAGGGTAATAAAACAACATCTATCTACTTTTGCAAGGGCAGTTTTAGAAAAAAAAAAACCTACTTTATACCCATATTTTGAAGATAAACAAATTCAGATTCTGTCAAATCAGTGTAAGAAACAGATGGCATATTTTTAGACTGACCAAGTATTTGAACAAGCCTACAGTGACAGCAGTAAGGTCTCCCTTCCCACCCAAAGCCCTCCCTCCTTAACGCTTCCTGTTATACAAGACCCATGCAATGTGTGAACTTCCATGACATCTACCTCCTAGAGAGAGGCAGTCCAATAAAAGTCTGGGATGAATTATGATGATAAATTACCTGATGTAGAAAGAACTCAAATTATTTTTTAAGTATTTTTTTTCTCGAAGCATCCAAACAGGTTTTTCACCTCTTAGAAGAAAAATTAATTTACTTCTAAAGTCTATCCTAACAGCCAAGTCAACATCACTCCCCAAGTCATTTTCTAATTGAACTCTCAAGACATGGCAAGGACCACGTCAGAAACACAAAGAATAAAAAAACACTACTAAAATTGAACGTGACATTATAAAGGGGCTGCCCCTTGGAAACTGTCCTCATTAAATGCCACCACGCATCCAGATGGCAAACCCAGACGCCGGGGGAGAGAGGCCCGGACCGCCGCCGAGCACTCCCGCACTCCCGAGCTCACGGAGCCCGGGGAAAGTACCTGGGTTCCGCCGGCAGGAGCGGTCTCCAGGCACAAGCAGCAGAGACCCCTAGCTTCCAAACAGTAGCACGCAGGCGTCTCCAGCGAAGGAAACAGGAGCCACCCACAGGGACCGCAGGCAAGCCGAACTCCGAGCTGGTGTAATGCACATCATTCCTCCCCCAGCGCTGAACCTCCCTCTCGGCAACGGGTTGTTTTTATTGCCAAGTGAACACAGGCAATAAACTTCAGGCGACTCTTCCTAATAATGACCTTCTAAGCAGCTCACCACTTCCTTGGGTCTGCAAACCAGCTTGAGCTTAGACACGCGAGCGGATCTCCTCCTGATGCCAGCGGACACGCCTCGGGAGGATGCGGGAAGGCAGCCTCGAGGCGCAGAGAAGAGCCCCGCGGCGCCGGGGCCGCACTCCCGCGCCCTCCCCGCCCCCGGCGGCCTGAAGGCATGATGTCACCGCTCTCCCCCCGCCCCACCCCCCGCGCTCGCTCCCAAGCCCGGCTCGCGGCGGGGTGTCCGGAGCCCGCGCTCCTTCCTCTCAGGGACGCCCAGGGGGAAGGGAAGCGGCGGCCTCGGCTATCCAAGTTCTGCCCACAGCACAGCCCGTTTCGTGCAGATACAAAGCAGCAAGTTCCTCCCCTAACTTCGCACGCCGGGAAAGGCGGGGGGCCGAGGCCGTGCCCGCCTCGGTGGCCTCGGGGGCGGCCGGCGAGCCCGTGTCCGCCTGCCGAGGGGCGCAGACACCCCCGGGGCCGGGTCTGGCCGCAGGACGGGCGGCGGTGCGCGCCCGGGGTTCGGGGAGCCGCGGGGCCGGGGTCTGCAGGGGCGCCGCAGCCCCCCGCCGTCGCGGGGCCGGAACTGCAGCGAGGCGGTACTCACGGTCGGTGCAGCGGCTCTTCGGCCACCGCCGGGCCCGGGGGCGGGGGGGGCGGGGGCGGCGGGGGCGGCTGCGGTAGCGGCGGCTGCGCCTGCGGCAGCGGCTGAGGAGGCTGAGGAGGTGGCGGCGGCGGAGGCTGCTGCTGCTGCTGCTGCTGCTGCTGGAAGGACTTGAGGGACTCGAAGGCCTTCATCAGCTTTTCCAGGGTCGCCATGGCGGCCTCCCGTCCCGCGGGGACAGCCCCCCGAGCCCTCGAGCCGACCGGCGGCGGCGCTCAGCAACGCGGCAATGAATGGGGCTCGAGGCCGCGGACATGAGCGGAACCAAGGAGCCCGGCCATCTTGGACCCGTCCCGGCAGCCCCCGCGGCCGTGCGTCTCTCGACGCTGCGCCGGCGGGGCGGGGCCAGGGCGGCGGGATTGACAGCCCGGGGCGGAGACCTCTGCCAATGGCCGGCCTAAGCGCCGGCCTAAGCGCCGCCTGCCCCTCCCGCGCCCGCCCGCTCGGCTCCCAGCACCGCCGCGCGGCTGAGATCACAGCCCCACTTTCCGGTGGGGGCGGGGCGGGGCCCGGCGGGGCGGGGATGGGGGCGGGGCCGGGGCGGGGCAAAGAGGGCGGACGAGGCAGGGGACGCGGCGGGGAAGCACCTGCGGCGGGAGGGGCGGGGCGGAGGAGGTAGGGCGCAGGGTGGGAGGCGGGGCAAAGCACAGGGTGCAGGGTGGGGGCGGGCAGTGAGGCGGGGCAGAGAGGGCGGGACAAAGAGGGCGGGCGTGGCAGGGGGCGCGGCGGTGAGGCACCAGGGCGGGAACGGCTGGGCGCGCCAGGCAGAGGATGGGGGGGGGGGCAGGGGGCGGGGCAGAGGTGACAGGGCGGGGGGTGAGGCACGGCGAGGCGGGGAGGGGAGGGGAGGGCCTAGGACAGGCACCGGGTAGAAACCTGCCGGGTCAGTGCCTGCAGCCCGCAGAGGCTGTGGCTGGTGCCGCGAGCAGCCACTTAGACCCCAGAGGCGCCACGCATAGCAATGATGGCCCAACCCTAACGGGTTCGCTTGGAGGAGAAGACCCTTGCTCCACAGAGGTCTGCAGGGCACCTCCTGCTTAGGGTGGGTAGGCCCTGAGAAGGGTCCTGGGCTCCAGAGCCCCACTCCTTGGAGGCGAGGAAGTGAGCCAGCAGAGGACCACAGAGGGCGGTGGCGCATCAGGGGGCACCCTGCCTGGCAGGGAGTGGGTTGGCCCCAGAGAGAGTTGCCTGGGGAGGGGAGAAGGGACGGGGGTTGATGCATGCACTATGAACCCTCCCGATCCCACTCTGCCCACAGGCCACAACTCCACCTTCTCTCACCGCCAGTCAGTTGTCCCAAGTGGTCAGATAAAGGGAAGCCCAGCGGCACCACAGAAGCATTGCCCCTGAGGGGAGAACGACAGGACCCCCCCCCCTTCAGGGAAAGGACATCAGAGAATGTGCCCCGAGCCTGGAGGGCCTAGTTCCCTGAAGTTAATAATGAGGTGTGTACCAGGTCTCAGGCATGGCAGGCCACAGCGGCCAGGCTCCAAGTGTCGGGTGCTGTGGTCTGCAGACATTAAGACAGCCAGGTGACCCCTTCCTGATATTCATGATATCCATGCCTTCGTATGATCAGATCCCCTTGAGTGTGGCCTGAACCTGTCGTCACATGCTTGTAACCAACTAAGTAAGGCAAAAGTGGCACTCGATGGGTACCAGGATGTAAACCACATCCTGGCGTGATGGAGCTGGAAGGAGCCAGGGCCCAGAGGAGTGGGTGGAGGTGCCATTCCAGCCTGGTCAGATGAGAATCTGTGAGAGAGAAATAGGATTCTATTTGCTTAAACTACCATTGCTTTGGATCACTCTGTTTCTATTGCTTCTAAATCAAATTCTAACCAGTCCAGAGCAGATGAGTCATGAGACCTTATTTGCCCACAGCAGATCGTGGCCGCTTCAACCAGGGCAGGAAGTCATCTGGCCCAAAACTTACCATAACCCAGGCAGGATATCTTACAAGAAAGCCTTATAGAAAGGGACTGTCACAAAGGCAGATTTTCTAAGTTCAGAGAAAAGTTTGGCAGAATACAAACCAGAGCCATTTTAGGTAAACACAGCTGGGTGGGCACTTTGGCCTGGTGTCTCCAAAGCGTTAAACACAGGCAGAGTCCCTGAACAGCAATGACACTTCAGTAATTCACTAGGAAAACAGTCACGTGCATGTGAGCACGTTGATTGTTACAGCAACATAGTGATGACATAAGCATGGGATAGAGTGGACAGTGAAACGAATCGAGGGGCATCCACACGATGGGAAGCTATGCAGTTGTTCAAATCCTGTTTGAGGTGAGCACTTGGGACACAGGCAAAGCTGTACAATGTGTGAGTGGACTACCATGGAGGGCACAACCCCCCTCTTAGAAAGAAAGAAAGAAAGAAAGAAAGAAAGAAAGAAAGAAAGAAAGAAAGAAAGAAAGAAAAGAAAAGAAAGAAGAGAAGAGAGAGAAGAGAAGAGAGAGAAGAGAAGAGAAGAGAAGAGAGAGAAGAGAAGAGAAGAGAAGAGAAGAGAAGAGAAGAGAAGAGAAGAGAAGAGAAGAGAAGAGAAGAGAAGAGAAAAAAACAACACACACATACATAGCAAAGGGACCTGGTCATTAAATCTGTAACAGTGACTCTCTGTGAACAAGGATATCATAAGTGATTTATATCTTAATCCTTGTGTTTTCCTGTATTTTTCAAATCTTCTGCAACAAACCTCTACTATTGAGGGGGGAAAATGTAAAAGAATAGGTTTTGGTGGAGAGCTAAAAACGAAAGCCTAGCAACACACTTGTGATGATCCTGCACAGGGAGAGAGGGAGATATAAATATCTAACACCTAACACCCCCCACAAATGGGGCACACTGCAGCTGGAGGCTGGCTCCCACTCTGCATCCCGAAGCAGGTAGGAGTCTGTGGGGTGTGAGGCCGAGCCACAGGGAATGAGGTGAGTGGCTGGTAGCTCCCAAGGGTGCCTTGGCGGCTCCTGCCCATTTTCCCCAAAGCTTCATCCAACTGAGAGTGTATTTTAATGCTGCCTAAGTACACACGCATACTGCAGGAGATACAGACACAGTAACTGTTAGTTTGCACACTCGACATTTGACTCCCACATTTACTGTTTTTCTTCCTCTTCATTCCCTCCTGCATCTCCAATCTTCCATCTGGGATAATTTCCTTTTGCCTGAAAACACCCTATAGAGTTGCTTTTACAGTGGACCTTTTATTGCTGAAATTTGTTTCAGTTTATCTGAAAAAATCCTCAATTTGCCTTCATTCTCAGTAGATTTTTGGTTGGGTAAAGAATTCAAGGTTGGCAGATACTTTCAGCAGCAGATGACAGATCTGGACATCACTGTCTTCCACTTTTCATTCTGGCTGTTGAGAAGTCAGTTGTTGATCTAATGGTCGCTCCTCTGAGGGTGACTTGTCTTTTTACCCCTCTGTCTGCTTTTAACATCTTCTTGCGGTCTTTGGCTCTCTGTAGTTGCACTGTACCAGGTCTCCATGTGTATGGAGAGATGAGCCTGCCTCTTGACAGTGGCCTCGGGTAACCCAATTGGCAATGTAGCAGTCAGCTGCTCAGCAGGAAAGGCTTGGAAGGCTGGCTGATACCCATTCTAGAAGTTCTAGAATGCTCGATCCCTGGTGAAAGATGTCTAGGATCAGGATGTTCTTTTCAGTAGCAAAGCTATTGCCCAGAGCCTGAAGTCTGCCAGTCCTGCCTGGCTAACCAGCTGTTCCCTATTCTTTTTGACTCCCCATAAACACACACAATAACATGGGGCAAGGCCCTTCTCCTGGGACGCTTCCAGTGGCCGTAGCCACCTGGCCTGGAGCTAACACCCAGCGAGGGTTGGGACAGGTGCTTCTCCTAATGGTCCTCTGCCTCCATGTTTCTCCAATGAGCTCCACTGTAGGCCTGCACTGTGTGTCATCTGTGGTATGGGTCATTCCTGGCTTGGTTAGCAGCAGGATTCATTTCATTTAATCTGTTTGGAAATAGTTGAGTTTGATGACTTTCATGGTTTGGAAAACTATCAGTCTAACTATCTCAATGTATTTCTTTTGTCCCACTCTCCCTCTCTCTTCCTGGTGTTCCTGGTAAATGTATGTTAGGTGTTCTCACCATATCCTATCCTATCTTCCGTTTCCTTGGTTATGTTGGTGGTGGTGGTGCCTGTCAGTGCTTTATGCTGGGTGGTTTCATCTCACTTGTTTTACTAGTTCTCTTCCTGGCTGTTTCCATTCTGTCTTTAAACCCTTGTTTACCCATTAGGTTCTAGAATTTTGTAGCTTTCTGTCTAGAATTTACACTCAACTCTACAATATGCCATGCCACTTTTTACAGTTTCTAGTTGCCTGCGGAATTCTTCATGTCTTGGACATAATGTGCACAGTTGTTGAAGACTGTGTCTCCTTGATTCCCACTGCCCAGAGTTTCTAAAGGGATGTCTCTCTGGTCCATGATTTCTGCTAATTCTCAAGTATTGTTTTGACTTGTGTCCCTGGTTATCTTTTATTGTATGCTAGACATCATATTTGTAAATTATTATAGAATAATTTAAAGCTTAAGGTATTGTCTTTCTCCAGGGAAGATTTTATTTGCAATGCTGAGCAACTCAAGACATAAGAAAACCCAGGCTGTCTTAATCCACGTTGCAATTGTGAAGTCCTCTGGGGCATCCCAGACTGACTTACTCTCAGCTCATCCTTATTCTTGGGTGGGCTGGACCCCAGAATGGAGAGTGGCCTGCCTGGGGCCCCAGTCTTGGCCTGCCTTGGGTTTGACTTTTGTTCCCCTGCCCCAGGAGGCACACTTAGCCCAGTCTCTCAGGACCTCCCTCCCTCCACAGCAGGAGGCACCCTGATGTGTGGCTCATCTCTCTGGGTTCCCACTCTCTCCTGCCTGTCAGCCCTGACAGTTGCTTACTCTCTTGATGTTTGTATTTGTCTAGATTTGTTAGTTATTTTCATCAGAAAGGTAGATCTGTAGCTCACCCTTGCTGTATGTGGAAATTCTTCCTATGTATATGAAATAGGATGCCAATTGAGAGTGGCCGTCCTTCTCTTATTCCTGATTTTTAGCATGAATGCCTCCCGGGTATACTCTCATCAGGTAAGATGCTGCCTTCTGAGCCAATATATCTATTTTATCATACTAAAGAAGTATTTATTCATTTAATTGACTGAATAAAATATAAATAAAATGCATCCCCATTCTAGGGAGCTCATAGCCCAGTGGATGAGGCCGGGCTATAATGAACTGTTGCTTCTACATCCGGTTATAGCACAGACGTGACCATTTCTTCCCATCTCCACACATGCCACCTGCCTGACTGCTGTTGGCTCCCACATGGCTCCCTACTTCCACTTCTACTGCCCCAAACCTGGTCTTCATACAGCAGCCTGAGTGCACTTTTCATTTCTCTTCTACACATACAAGAAATCAGTAGTAGAATGATGGTACCCAGTACACTTTCCTCTATAGTCAATGGTTATTAACATCTTGTCCTATTTTCTTTCACTTCTCCAATCACTGGAAGGTGAGTTGAAGACATTGTCACACTCTACCCCGCAGTACTTCAGATGTCTCCAAAACTAAAGGCCACAATACTATTTTCATGTAACTATCTAACAACACCTAAAATCAATCAGTCCTGAGTGAAATTTCCAAATGGCTCCAATGTGTCTTTTAAGTTTTTTAAAATAAGGATCAAATCAAGGGTCATGCATTGCACTTGGTTGTCATAATTTTTTTTTTTTATAGATAGTCCCCCTATGCTGTTGTTTTTAAAATGACATTGGCCTTCTAAAGCATCAAGGCCCGTTTCTTGTGAAAAGTCCTCCCTTGTGCATTTGACTGCCTCCTGGTGGTGTGCTTTTACTTATTCTCGTATCCCCTGCATTTTGTCACCTGGAAGATAGGCATGTGGCTACACTGCCCCATATGTTAGCCACATGTGGCTATCAAGCATTTGAAAGGTAATAACTCTGAATTGAGTTGTGCTTTAAGTGTAAAATACACACCAGATTTCAAATACTTAGTACAAAATAATGTAAAATATTTTATTATGTGGATACTGGTTACATGTAGAAATAATATTTGGATATATTGGGTTAAACAAAAATTATTAAAAGCAGTTTTTTACTTTTTAAAAGTTACATATGTGAGTCACATATTTTATTGGATGGCTTTGGTGGGGAGGTCAGCTAGATTCCATCAAGCCCTTAGGAAGGGGGCTTCACAGGCGGGATTTGTCCTGGAGTCAGTTGCCCTCAGTGGGGCTGGGGCTGGTCACTCAGTAAAGGTGGTAGCTGCCAGATTTCTCCAATGCAAAGGCACATTTTTCTCTATAATTAGTAAGTCCTTTGTGGTGGTTCCCTATAGTTCTCTGGAACTCCTCTCTGAGGAAGAGCTTTCCTCCCCCATACCACAACCACCACCTCCTTTCCTTTTCTTCTCTGAATCTTAAAAATTATATGTTGTAACCAGTTTCATCATTATTCTTTTGTTGAAGCTTGAATTGTCCCCAGTACAACAGAAGCCCCGTCGAGCTAGCTCCTGTGTCCCTTTGCCATGACCCATCATTTCTTGAGCACTTTCTTATTTAATGTCACAACAAGATGTTCCCAGCCCAACCCTCCCTCCTCAAACCTGGAATCAGCGACTTCTCTAAGGAGCCCTGACTCCTTTTAGTAGAAAACGGTATTTACAAACCAAGAGCTGGGTGCCAGGTATGCTCATCGCTGTGGGGGTGTCATTGCTTCTGGGCCTTTCAGAGCACAGAGCTGGGGAATTAGGAACTTCTATCTCAGTTCAATTCTTTAATTCCTTTTTATTGTAGTAAAATACACAGAACATAAAATTGACCATCTTAATCATTCTTAGTAGACAGTTCAGTGGCAGTAGGTACATGCACATTATGCACCTGACTCAAATTTGTACTGCAAGATTTTGATGTCTTTAAAATGCATCTCACAAAGAATGTAAAGTCAGAGTACCTCTAATTTTTCCCTGTGATCCTGTTTCTTTCTTGTCTACTTCATTTTTGTCCTTGGCTGATTTCACTCCTCTTCTCTATCACCCCTGACTATACTTTTGGTCATAGGCTCTACCTCTCGGAACCTGGGTAATTTAGTATCCATGAATGAGATTGAAGATCTTCTTCAGTATCTGTCCTTGGTTCACTCATCTCTCATTCCATATCTTCATGCTAACTCCCCATTATTCAGATAGTTAGGATTAGAGGAGGTCAAGAGGGTGGACCCCCATGACTGGGTTAGTAGTGCCCTTGTAGGAGTCATGAGAGAGCTTGCTTCCCCTCTCTGCTCTCTGCCTTGTGAGGACAGAACTGTGGGAGATGCAATTCTGTTGTTTATAAGCTTCCTGGTTCAGGTGTTCTGCTACAGCAGCCCAGATGGACAGTGCCCTGGTTATTGGTAGTTGTGTGACTAGACTAAAAACATCAGAAAGGCTATGACCATGTCTGTGATTCACTGCTAAAAGCTTCAGCCCAGGGAGGGAATCTTCACCTGCCCTTGGGAGGAGGCTCAGGAAGACTTCTTTAGGATATCTGGCCAGCATTGACTGCTGTATTAATAAATGAGGTCTAGGTGAGGTGCAATACTCCTTCCTCTAGGAGAGCTATGTTCTTTCCTGAGCAAAGACTCCAAAGTCCAGTCGTTTCCTCATTAGATGATCAAGACTGAAAATTTCTATTTCCTATTTAAAACCATGACTTAAGGAACTACTGGGCCATGACACATGACAAACAGATGCACAGTACCCCCAGCACACACAGCAGGCTCTCCGCGGGGCTCCTCTTCCGTGGAGAAGGGAAAGAAATGTGTCCTAATTCAAAGAACTTCACCCACACTCAGCTGCCTGCAGTTAAGAGGAATAGCACAATGGAGCAGAAGAGAAAGAGGCCAGAGCCTGCTGCACCAGAGGTCCTCTGAGATGGGCTTAATTCAGAGTCGGGATCTAAGAGAAGAGATGTCAAGATCTTGAGATGTCAAAGAATGAGCCACAGTGAAACTTTTCTTACTCCACATGCCTCACTTTGTAGATGATAAACCACAGAGCCAGGAGGAGAGGTGGCATGAAATCACATGTTGTGCCTGCATCACCACGTCCTGAAACTGATGCTCTAGGTAAGGTGAGCACTAAGGGGAAACTGAGTTAGCAACTCAAACGTAGTACACTCACGATTCAATAAGAACCTAAGACAGGACAAGCAAAGATTAGACTAACCAGGATTGGTAAGAACCCATGGAAACAGGACTTCCAAAAACTGCTACTTATAATAAATTATTAATCACTTTTCTGAAGAGGAATGTGTAATTTGGCAGCATCCATCAAAAGATTTAAGTACACAAACCATCTGACTTAGCATATACTTAAAGAGTGCTGCCCTAGGGACATTCTTAGATAAACATTCTAAGACACATGGAGACATAGAGATGTCATTGAAGCAATATTAATATCACAAAGATGAAACAGCATAAATGTCCAACAATAAGGCATTGGTAGAAATATTCATACTTTTATATACTAGGATAATGCCAAAAAGCCATTAAAAATGACATGTTCAGGAGGATGTGGAGAAACAGGAACCCTGTGCAGTGTTGGTGGGAATGCAAACTGGTGCAGCCGCTGTGGAAAACAGTATGGTAGTTCCTCAAAAAAATTAAAGATGGAACTACCCTACGACCCTGTGATTCCACTTCTGGGTATTTACCCAAAAGGATTGGAAGCAGGGTCTCAGAGAGACATTTGTACACTGTACACAGAACCATGATTCACAATAGTTAAGAGGTGGAAGCAATCAAAGCACCCACCAACAGATAATTGGATAAACACAATGTGGCCCATCCACACAGTGGAACATTATTCAGCCTTAAACAGGAAGGATGTTCTGACACCTGCTATAACGTGGATGAACCTTGAGGACATTATGCTGAGCAAAATAAGCCAGTCACAAAAGAACAAATACTGTATGATTCCATTTATGTGAGCTTGGGGACTCAAATCCAAAGAAACAGATAGTAGATGGTGGGTGCCAGGGGCTAGGGGGAGGGTGGATGGTTAGTGTTTAATGGGGACAGAGTGGCAGATTCACAAGGTCAGTTCTGGAGACAGATGGTGGGGACGGCTACACGACAATGTGAATGTACTTAATGCCATGGAACTGGACACTTACCAATGTTGAGAGGGTACATTTTGTGTATGTCTGACCACAGGAAAAATAAATAAATAAAATAAAGAAAATACTTTAAAAATAAAGAAAAATATTTTGCTTCTAGTGAAACTCTTCACCAAAATAAAAACCTAGTTTTTGGTAAAACTAGCAAGAACTGTTAGATGTTTTTGGTGGGAAGGGGAAATTTTTTAAAAAAATTTTTTATTTAAAAAATAAAATAAAATAAAATAAAATAAAAAATAAAAATTTTTTATCTATTTATGATAGTCACACAGAGAGAGAGAGAGAGGCAGAGACACAGGCAGAGGGAGAAGCAGGCTCCATGCACCGGGAGCCCGACGTGGGATTTGATCCCGGGTCTCCAGGATCGCGCCCTGGGCCAAAGGCAGGTGCCAAACCGCTACGCCACCCAGGGATCCCTGGAAATTTTTAAAAATTTTCAGAAAAGCAATTTATTCACATGGGTGTATAATATATATTCTTTTAAAATGCCCATGCAAAAAAAATATAAATAAAATAAAATGCCCATGTACCTTTTTTTTAGTATGTAATTGTGCTTTATTTGGGGAAAGCAGATAATTCTCACAATGCAATGTTTATCCCACTGGTATACCGACTTGGTCCAAAGGAAAAGTCAGACACAGTGCTTGTAAAGAAAACAGCATTCCTCTGCCCCACTGCTGCCCATACCAGGGGGAAGGCTTGCCAGACAGAGCCGCTTTTAATCCCTTCAGCTCTTTCTTGTAAGGTTCACACAAACTGTTCATACACTTTAATCAAGGGATTCACTGCTACCTTAAAAACATTATCACGAACCCTAAAAAAAATAAACAAACATTATCACATATGTGCCCAAAGATGTAGGTACAGGGATGTCCAACCCATGGGTGTTTATAATAACAAGAAAGCTAGAAGCAACAATTGTTTGGATGGTTTGATAAACAATGGCCCTAAATATGCCCCAAAAGATTAAGGAGCCAGATATATTTAAATGACATGGCAAAACGATAAATAAATAAAATAAATAAATAAATAAATAAATAAATAAATAAATAAATAAATGACATGGCAAGAGATAAGTAACTACAGATGATAGAAATATAGAATAAAATGCTGATAGGAATTATCTTTGGACAGTGGGTGATATTAAAGATGAGTTTTTCATTGTGTATTCTATTTTCAAAACTCTCCTCAATAAATACATGCTTGCTTATAACCAGAGCGGGGGGCAATGGCATAGCAATACATCAAAGTCCCAGCTTGTAAAATCCTTTCCCAGATTCACTGTATCAGTCAGGATGCTTCCCTCAGGCCCGGGACGGCTCAGTTCAGACAAGCTGAGGCAGGACAGAGGACTGACTCCTGGATATCCTTCCCGGCCAGAGCTCTGCAGGCTAGCACCCTCCACCCCATGGAGACCCAGCAGGAATGAGGTGCACAGCACACCACTGCCCTTGTGTCCACATTGATAACCGAGGGTCTTCAAGGCCTCGGAATATAAACAGGTGGCAGGAATAAAGGTGATTTGGATTTTCTTTGAAACTTCCTGCAGTGTTTACCATAAGCATGCATTACTTTTCCACAATTACTAACCTATTTACTGAATGGGTAGCACCTACCAAATGCTGTACCCTCACCCAGGTTCAGAGCACACTCCGATCGACTTCTGCTGGTCTCACAGGACATGGCTGGAGGTGCTTCCTCCGAAGCACGCTGTGTGCCAGGCTGCCGTGAACATGGGTGGAGACCCAACTTTAGAAATGCTACCATGTCAACGGCACTCCTGGAAGCACTCTTGGGTGCAGGTGTCTGCCCAGGGACACGTGACGGTGTGACAGCAACACTGAATCCAGGCACATGGGTGACCCTGGCTCACTTTCCTTTGGCCATATCATGACATCCAGATCAAGTTCTTGCTGTTTGGTTAAAGTCACCAAGGTCTGGCCCCTGGCTTCTCACCCAGCTCCTGCTGAAAGCCTTGTGCATGTGGACACAGGAAAAAGCCCCAGTTCTGCATCTCAGGGCCACCAGTCGGCCAGTGACATGACCACCTCTCCACAGAAGTCTGCAGCCCCCCATGGTCCTCCCATGCCCGTGGGTGCGAGCACCCTCTCCCCAAGCAACAGAGCCCACGTTCCCACCACGGCTAAGGGGCTTCACCTTCCTCTTCGGGAAGTCATGCCCGAGGGAAAGAGTTACTAGAAGGCACCACATAGCCCTGGAGGCTCACAAGCCACCACAGGTGGGGGGAGCAGCCATGGAGGGCCAACCCCTGGCCCTGGAGTGCCAGACACACCCTCTTTCAGCACATACATAGGAATATCACAAAGACATGCACACAGGAAGATGCACACATCTGGCAGGAGAATCTTGGGGAGTGAGCAGATGTCAATGTGAGTGCCAATGACACTTGGCACAATTACCTTCTGACACAGGGGCCATGTGGAGAGTGGGGACCCACCTGCCTCCCTCCCACCTCCATGAGCACCCGAGGACACTCTGGGGTGAGGAACAGGACCCTTGGCTCCAGACACTGTTGGGCTGACACTCAAGCCCACTCTTCCCCCCTCCTCAAGGGCACACGTGGCACTTGGGTCCCAGCCACAAGATGTCCACACCCGGGGATTCTGGGCATTAGGGTGGTCCTCAAGTGTCTTCTT
Source organism: Canis aureus (assembly GCF_053574225.1). Lineage (NCBI taxonomy): Eukaryota > Metazoa > Chordata > Mammalia > Carnivora > Canidae > Canis > Canis aureus. The sequence goes on from NC_135612.1 coordinate 62,102,842, forward strand.
CTTCAGTCCAGCCTTGGTGAAAACACGATTCAGGTATGAGTTTAGAGAAATCTGCAGACTCATAAGGCTTGTGTTAAGCTGTGTCACATGTTTATTGCCATTCACAGATAAGATGGATCACTGAGCATGTGCTCCTTGGCGATGGGGTCTGGCTCTGCAGTGAGTAGTCACAGCCTTGGGGGCAGCTCTTCCTTTTCGCTGGGGCCACTGCTAATGCAGCCCTGCAACACGGCAGAGCGGCGGGTCAGTCACTTACCTAATGCAAGCCGGCTCCACTTTCCTGTGCTAGATACGAGGGTTTACAAGCACAGGGTGGGGGCACTGACGTTAGCCTGAGTTCCACATGTCCTCTTATGCTCTTCATGGTACAGAGGATGCTCAGTTCACACACACACACACACACACACACACACACACACACACACACCCAGCATCTCAGGTTCACTTTTTTGTACATTCAATCCAATTACATGACCCAGGCTGAGTGCTGAAAGGGAATGAGGCCCAGGCTCTTCCCATCAGCACCACTGTGGCATGGAGCGGCCCATCCTGCACCGTGACATTCTACAGCAGGTGTCCCTGACCAGCTCCCCTTGCACCAGGTAGGCCTCAGTGTGGAGTGTGTCCAGGAAGGACTTCCTGTGCATGGATAGATCAGCTGCTCAGGAGAACCCCTACCCTAATTCACACTTTGCCCCCGTTCTCTGAGAAAATGTGGTCACAGTGGATGCACTCTGATGACCTTTCCCACCAAAAGCTTGTTTTTCATACTGAACAAAGATGGATTCAAATGTTAGTGGACAACCTCTGAACAGACAGGGTACAAAGCAGGGTGATTCACTCGTCCAAGGAGAAAAACCTCACTAGGAGAAAAACTTTTAAATACAATACTACCCTAGGAAGTCTCTCAGTGTCACTCTTCCATGTTCTGTATGAGAGCAGGCCAGCCAGCAAGGTAGCAGCAACAAAGTCAGCGGGAAGATGGAGAGCTACATGAGCTGTTCCACGACCATTCTACACCACACTCATTTCTGAGCATGCATATGTGCCTCCTCACTGAGGGAGGAATCTGAGTGTTGGTGAATCAAAACAATCTTCATACCAACAGCAAAACGACACAGTGAAGATTTTTCTGGAGGGGCTCAAATTGCACCATATGGCTAGAGCTCTTAAATTATGTGAAATGTCTTAATAAGAAAGCTGACAAAACAAAGTTTTTTACCTTGGTGAAATATTTCTTCTCTTTTAAAACATCCCATTAAAAAAAAAACTCAAAGTAATAAAATGCTTGTTACTCTTACCCCTCTCCTGAGGAGTCTGTAGAAGAAGCCTCTCTTCTTTTTGGGAACCTGGTAATGCATTTTCTCTTCTAGATTCAACACCGTGTTTTCATCAAACTCATCTTTGTTGATGTCATTAAAACAACCTGATTCAATCATCTGTGTCCATACAAGAGTAGGACAGAGAAGAGGAGACCCCGTGAGGTCAGTCAGCCATTTCCCACCCTGTAACCAGCTCAGCACATGGGCCTCTCCAGTTCCCATCCTCTTTCCTGCTTGCTGACCTCCGCTCAGGATAGGGAAGACGGCCTCCCACTCCTCCCTCTGAGAGGACCCCCAGAGCAGGTAAGGACCAGATGCTAGCAAGGCCCGCTTTGGAAGTGGGACCAGGATGGCCAATTGTCCCCCTCCTGTACATGGACCAGGGCAGCTGCCTTGCATCATCTTACCTCCAAACATACACACACACACACACACACACACACACACACACACACACACAGATTTTTTTTCTCCTGGCATCATACCCAGTATAAACCGTCAGTACCTCATTCTGCCAGGGGATGGAGACACACCCTGTAGCAAATTGACCATAGAACATGTCATCATTGGTGTCCAGGTAGACTCCTCTCACGGTAGAGAACTGCTCTATATCCAGTATGTCCTTACAGTAAACGGCTTGTGGCTGTGCACCGAGAACAAAGAGATGTGAGCCTCTGAAAGCCCTGGAATGGTTCTTAGTCTCCTTAATTACTAAGAACACAGTGCGTGTGAAATCAATGCACATCTGCGGTATCTAAAGCCCTTCCCTCCCTCTAGGGAGCTCTCATCAGTCACAGGCCCCCTGGCCACCGTCTGGTCTGCAAACCTCCCGAGGCTCCCATCCTTGCCTTTCCTGCAGTGGAAGATGGGTGATGGGCAGAGGCAGGGATGAAGAGGGGCCATGCAACATGGAGTCCCGCCTCTGCCTCCAACCCTTGGCTTCCTTCATGTGAAGCATCCCACACAAAGTCTAAGTGAACAACTGCAGGTCTTGCTTCTCAACTTCCTGTCAGAGCTCATCTAGTGGCTTCCAGTTGCTCCTCCTCTGGGACAAGAGCCCCGGCCTACAGCGCTCCCCACCCTGGCACTGTGGCCATGGGATGCAAGCCAGCAGAGCGTGGCCATCCTGGGCCTTGCCCTCCTCCAAAGCAGCCCCTGCACTCCTGGAAATTAGAACAGCTACTGGCCAAATCATGGTCATGCAAGAGGTGCCTGGCACTTCTGAGTAACGTCCTCCCTGCATGCCATACGATCAAAGCAGAGACATTCCGTAGGCCGCTGGGCAACACACCTCAGAGCAGCCGTTACCCATTCAGTCCCCACACAGCGGGGATGTGGAAGCAAGTAGGCCACAGTCAGAGGGTGGCCCAGAAGAAGGTCAGGACTGTGCCCAGGCTGAAGGGCCACCCCCACCCCCACCCTTATTCCCACCTTGGAAAGAACTGCCTGACCTGTTAGCCCAGGGCCTCCCATCAGCTGGCCCTCACAGCTCCTCTGGTTACATCCAGGAGAATACCCCAAATGTCAGCTCAGAGCCTGCACCTGGCAGGCTCTGGCCCAAGTCTCTTGAGCACAGCAAGGGGTGTGACACTGCTCCCTAGGGAAGACTGCCTTCCTGCTCCTTGCAGACCCGATGGCCCATCTCCAGTCCCTGTGGTCCACAACCATAGTCCAATGGTTGGCTCAGTTTGTCACTTGTTTCGCTGCCCGCATCTGCAGGCTGGAGCGAGGTCCATAGTGGCAAGACTGCTTTTTTGATCTCCCTATGGCCTTAATACTGCCACCTGCATCTAGCACGTAATGTGTGAACTTGTTCACAGGAAGGAGGTGCTACTACCACATACGGGGATATGAAAACATAATAAGTCTCGACGGTACAACTAAAAACACATTAATTGTATGCCTCCTTTCCACCATGTCCTGCAGAATTCTCTTATCTTCACATCTCTTTGATGTGCTGGTAGCAGACTGTCAAGGAGAGGGTCCAGACTGTTCTCCGTCCATTCCTGCTTTCCTTAACAGACTCGGACATGAGCCAGACCCTGTGTAGAGCCCTGGGGCACACCCCCTGAAGCGGCCTACAAAGCAAGCCCATAAGGAGGCTCGGCCAACCTCCAGGGCTCCAGGCGTGGAGCCAGGACCTTGGAGACACAGGGAGAGCAAGGGCTTCCCAGACTAAAAGGCGGGCATGCTGGCACAAACACGAGGAAGGGGACACAGCCACAGGGAAGGTCTTGGGCGGTGCTGAAGTTCTGAGCAGTGCAGAGCCAGAATCAGCTGCTGGGAAGGCCTGTAGGGATCTGTGAGGACAGCTTGGTGAGTGGCCAGGGGCTGGAGGGGACCAAGGTGGGTGGGTGGGGCATCCCATGCAGAAGCACAGCGGGACTGTACCACTGATCCTGTATCTGCTGGGAAGTCACTGTGTTCCTGGACCCCTTGTCTTGGGACGCTCTGCTCCTCTCTAGGCAACATACTCACATCAGGGCAGAATGGAGGATCTAACATATTCGCTTCCAGTCTCTTGAAGTTAATGTCCTTGAACACGGGGTGTCCTTTTACCTCCACTGCTCCAGCCTTGCAGCCTAGTCGATGTTTGGGATTCTTGGTGAGTAACTGTCCAAGGGGCAGAAACGGAGTCAAAAGAAGAGAGAACTTGGAAGTCTCCATAATAACAAGCAAAGAATTAGGGGTGGCAAAGAGCACATCCACCTAAACAAAGTTGCTGCAATTTCAACTTTTCAACCAAACCTCCTTAATTCAGATTTCACAAATTTAGAACATATGATGCTTTCAAAAGGAGTAGAAACTAATAACAGCCTTTGAGCTACCAATAAATAGTCGGCTAAGTAAATCCTTCAGGAAAAAATTGTAACCATGTAAAAATTAGGAGACTTTTTAAAAAGAAATAGGAACTGTCAAAAACTTCACAGATACCATTTTAATGCACAGTCATGTTTATAATTAGAAACTATCTTAATCTGTTCATTAAATAGATCACTAAGGAGCTCAGATGAGGCAAAAATTTGGCAAACTGAGTTCTAGAAGTTGTATATTCTTAAAATGAGTAGATAGCATCTCTTTCAAAAGTTTTCCTTACTCATATATTCATAATTTTCACCATATAGGCCTTCCCCCACAATTATCATCAGTCAGAAAAGTTTAGCTGGGCTCAAAGCCACACAAAACAGGTCTGGCTCTACAGTATGGCTGGTGCCTGCCCCATACACAAGGTTTCACCACAACGCAGCCCAGCCCATGACTTCGGCTGTGTCTGGTGCTGCTCTTGCAGTACGGTGGTGGAGCTGACCAGCCATGTGAGGGACCCACAAAGCCTAAGAACTACTTACTATCTGGCCCCCCACAGAAAAGTTTGCCAACCCTGGCCTAGCCTCACCACCAGCACCCGCTGCTTTTCTGAAGAGAAACCAAAGTCCCAGGCAAAGAGCCAAGCACACTTTGCGTTGGGCTGATGTGCACTGGCCTGCACACCCTGCAGCCCTGGCTGCATGAACTCTGGATGTAGCACACATTGACCTGTGTGTGCCTATGGCCTGCACACATGCCATGCCCTCTGTCTAGAAGACCCTTTGCCTGGCTGACTAGGTTTCCAGCTCCCTGCCTCGGAGCATGCTTCCTTCGGACACCTGTCACTCCTGGCATGACATCAATACTAGTCTCTCCTGCTGGACACAAGCCCCCAGAGGCAGGGCCACAGGAACTCCTGCTCACTGCGATAGCCCCAGCACATAGCCAGGGCAAGGGCTCAACAAGATTTGCTCAGTGCAGTTATTCTTGGCAATGCTTTGTTAATTAAAAGCAGATCTGAAAATTCAGTGTGATGTCAAATATAATCCCTATGTCTCCAGGGTTCCACGACTCCATCATCGAGTCTGCTGTCGACACATACCCATCAGATGGCCTTGGGCTTGTGGTCAGAAAGCCTGGGTTCAAGTTCTCCACTGTCATCCCACTATGGGATGTCAAATAAAATTTTTAGGGGCACCTGGGTGGTTCTGTGGGTTAAGCTGCCAACTCTTAATTTTGGCTCAGGTCATGATCTCAGGGTTGTGGGATCGAGCCCCACGTCAGGCTCTGGGCTCAGCGGGGAGTCTGCTTGGGATTCTCTCTCTCCCTCTCCCTCTGCTCTTCCACCTGCTCATGCTCTCTCTCTCTCTCTCTAAAATAAATAAATAAAACTTATTTTAAAAATCAAACTCTTAATTTTTCAACTGTGAGGCTAAGAAAACTCCTTAGAAGTCCACTCTCAGGATCAGATGAGGTAATATATGAGAGCTTTCAAAACCAGACAGGTGTCCACATGTCAGGCACTACTCTGGCCACCTGTTTAGGTCAGTGTAAAAATCTGGCACTTCCTCAGCCCTTCCTTCTGCTCCATCGAACACAAGTGCAATACTCTGACCTCACATCACATCTCGCTCACTCACTGGGCATGGATGTAGTATGCTGGAGGCAGGTAGAGGGCGAAGAGCCTGCAGCCCCCCTGTGAGTGCGCTCAGCACTGGGGCCCCGCCCACCATCTCTGTCCCCATGGGTGCTGTCCTCTCCAAACCCCCACCCTGCTGCTTCCTGAGATGCCCTCTTCTGTAATCCCTGTTTGCTGGGATTGAACCCTGGCTCCAAGAAGCAGCTGTCTCTGCTCACAGGAGCTACTGAGGATTTGTGCATCACTAGGCACGTCACACACGCTTGTGCACTGCCTCTTCTGGCAAGCCTATGAGGGAGAATTTATCACCATCCACAGGTCAGACACGAGAAACCAGAGACTGGACAGGTAAGCCCAGTATGGGGAGCCTAGACGATCTCCAAGCCAGAGCTCGAAGTCCCAACCCTGGTTCTCATTAAGGCACTGCCTTCCTTCTCCAGGACCACAGCAGCACACAGCATTTCTCCATCCTGAACACCCTTGAGGCCTTGTTTCTCTCTTGTTCATGGCACCCATCAAATTCCGCTTTTTCACTATAGTTATTTTTTGTGTTTGTTCTAGGCCTGCCATTAAACTGTGAGCTCCTTAGGGGGCAGGCTCTACTTCTAACTTATATTTTTACACCCCTATGGCCCTTATCAGAGTGTCTGTGGGTCCCAAGCACCAGGTCAAATAGCAGCTTGGCCAGAATGCTGTTAAACACAGAGGAGCTGACTAACTGCCCGCTCCAAGCAGAACAAGCTGGCGGGAAGGAAGGCCAGGCTGCTTCCCCTGCTTGTGACAGGCCACTAATACTCATCACTCCACACATGACAACAACAGGGAAGAGAAAACAAAATCGGCATTTCCAGTCACCCACAACTCACCTAAGTTACTGACATACTCAGTCACAGGTACAGAAGTTGCTGGTTCCAGCAGGCACCCACTTGGGGACCCACGGCCCGCCTCCCCGTGACCCCCTCACTGACCCATGGCCCTCTCCCAGCCAGCCCTGCTTTCCTCTCCCTGTGCCCCAGGCTTCCTGACTCTGGGGAGGAAGAGCCACAACCCCAACAGGCAGTGCTCACACTTTGCCTCCACTGCACTGACTGCCCCTTGCCCTGAGTCCCCGCACCTGCATCCTCCTATACTCCACCTGGATTCCACCACTCATCTTTCACCCCACCTCCATCTCTGTCCCTATCTCCTCCCCGCAGTGACATGCAGACCCAGGAAAGCAGCAGGACCACGCAGCCCATCAGGTTGGGGTGTCGATCTTGCCCATGATCCCCAACAGCTAGTTAAATAGGAAAGAAACACCGGCAGACAGAAAAACCTCACTGCTCCTGAGAAACAAGATTGTTTGATCTTTAGTTTCACAGGAAGCGGGCGACCTTGGCATCAGTCTCCCCTCTCAGGGGCTCCTTTTGAAAAATCAAACCACAAACTGCTCTACTTTGCTCCTGTCAGCTGGAAGCCCAATCACGTGTTCTCCCAGGCCAGGTCACCAGGGTGGCAATTCCCATGAGTGGCTGATGCAGCAGTGGCAGCAGCTCCCCAGGTGCCAGCCCAGTGGGAACCACCCCAGCCTGAGAGGGGTTCCCTCCCACCCTCTCCAGAGCCCAACCCACCATCTTGCAGATGGACTTTGAGTCCTCAGAAAACTTCTTCGAATACTCCTCAGTGTCTTTCTTCACTCTTCGTTCCACCTCCTCTCGCTTGACTTTCTCTTTGAACTTTCTGAATGGAGAATGTCCCTGAATCATTTCATATATCAGACAGCCAAGTCCCCACCAATCAGGACTAAATGTATAGTTTTCATTATTGATAACTTCAGGAGCTACATAACAAATACAGGAAATTTAAATTAAATTTTGGCTTTAAATTTTCTAGTAATTAATTCCAAATAACACATTATAAATTTAACATTTGTTACAACATGAACCCTGGAAACATGTTAGGGAAAGAAGCCAGACACAGAAGGCCCAATTCTATTTAAATAAAGCAGGCTAACTAGACAGGTCCATGGAGACAAGAAGTGGGTGAGTGGCCACAGGGCCAGGGCGAGAGGGGATGCTGATGGGCCTGGGTTCTCATCCTGGTGGGGGTAGGTGCACAGGTCTGTGTGTGTGCTAAAATCCAATCACATGTACTCTTCAGAGTGGTGGATTTCATGGTATATGACTTATATTTCAACAAGTAGGTTTCTGGAAATAGTCTGTACCATCCCCAGGGTATGAAATGAACAGCCACAGGGTAATGAACATGGGGAACCAGGGCTCTAGGGAAGACCCTGCCTCCCAATGAGGGAGCTCCCTCAGACACACAGAGCCATGCCCACCAGCACCCAAAGGGCATTGAGCCCCACAGCAGGTAACACCAGACATGGTGGCATGTGGGGTGTTACTAAAGGACTCTGCAGAGGCCCTTGGGGTCCCTCATGTCAGAGGCCACTTCTGGGTCAGTCTGGCATCGTCAGGCTGGGATCTGACCCCAGGCCAAGGCCTCCCAGTCTTGGAGGCTTTGCAATAACCAGGGAACAATGGCTTCACCAGGGGCCAGAAGGGCCAGTGTGCCCAGGGTGGTGGCAGTGGCAGAGTGAGGGGCCCTAGGTCCTGTCCTGGTTCTGCCCTCACTCAGCTGTATGACCTCTGCTGGCAGGAGGGCAGATGGGAGGACTCCTCTGCAGTCCCAACACTGGCTGAGGACAGACTTCAAACACTGCCTGTGCTCCCTCCAAGTGGTTTAGAACTTTTCTGTGTTCTGAAGGTGCAGGCATCCAGAGAGAGCACAAGGATGTGGAGGTAGCCTATCACATACCCATGTAGCCGACTGTACCCACTCTTCCTCGGATGGTCTCCCCTTCCGGAATCTCCATGGCTAAACCGAGGTCTGAGATCCGGATGTGCCCTGTGTGTGTTCAAGCACATTACACAAACCACAGGGGGCATGCTGACACATTCATGACAATAAATTGGTGGGGAAAAGTCTAAAATTACATTTAACTTATCCACTTTTAGTGAATACTACACAGAGCTCCACAAATACAATGGGAAGTTAGATTTATAGCTACTAATCAGGAAGTCCTTAACCACAATCACTTGATAAGATAGAAGCATGGTGTTTATTATTTAATTTCCTATAACTACCAGATCCGTAAATAAAACGATAATGAATAGTACATGAACTACATAATAGAAAATAAATACTTTCTGTCAGAACACCAATAGGCTTATATACAGGAACAACAGGCAAATAATAAGTTTTTCTCTAAAGAACAAATTGTAACAGCAAAATAATAAATAAGATGAAGAAAATTCACTTAAAAGACTGTTATGTGTTAATGTCTTTATATAGAAAAATTTAAATAGTTATTAAATTCAGTATGAAAATAACAAACTATGGAAAATTTTCTTTCGAGAGTCTAGAGAGATAAACCAGTCCTGGAGGCAGATACCTGCTCACCTTATTTGCCATGTCTCCAGCTCCTGATACAGTACCTGCATATTATAGGTGCTCAATAAATATTGAAGAAATGAATGAACCAACCAGTAAATATGTGCTCAACACTGAAAATCTGCAACATACCATTTGAGGCACTGAAGCTGCTTTAGCACATTCTACACTATGCCTTAGACAGGAAAATGGACCTTTCCCTTAGCACGCCACACTGACTCACATTACTCCCTGTGGTGGGCCCTCACCAGGGGAGGCAGGGTGCTGGAGCCCTTGGAGTGGATTCTGGAGCCATACGGCTTGGGTTTGAGTCCCAGCCCTGCCATTTACTAGCGTGTCTCAGGTTCCTGCTTTTGTATGGGAACCTTTCCTCAATAAGGTAGCTTTTTTAAAACGTATTTAAACGTATTTAACAAAACGTATTTTGTTAAGTACCAGCATGTTATGAAATTTTAAGTATCCTTTCTTATTATTCTTTAAAAAAGTGATTTTTTTAACTGAGAAATGAAAAGTAAAACTACTGACAAATTGACAAAGACTCAGTTTGAGAAGCCAGTTTGTTGGTGGGGCCACAGGGAAGCAGGTGCACACATACCCTGCCCGTGTGCATACAGACCAGTACAGCTCCATCACTCAGTACTCGGCAATGTTTCCCATCCTTCAGCCTCACACCCCTCACCAGGGGCCTACCCAAGGACACAAGGAAATAACATGTGTACAGGGCTGTATGTTGCAGCATTAACTGAAAAGAACAGAGGGCTGGGAACAGCCTGCTATCCACCAGTGCGGACTGGGCAGATCAAGCTGGTCCGTCCACAGGCAGCTGGATGAAAGAATAAGGAAGATCTTCATTTAGTATCGTAGAATGGTCTATGTTATATATTTAAAAAGCAGAGAAAAATATTGTAATCATACTAATGTCATCAGGAACTAGTATTTTCCACGTAAGGACAAAAAAACACAAATGTGAAATGAAGAAGTTAAACGAGAATAGAAATATCATTATGAATCCCTGATGAATATTTTCTTTTAAAACAACAAGAATGGGACGCCTGAGTGGCTCAGTGGTTGAGCATCTGCCTTCAGCCCAGGTCGTGATCCCGGGGTCCTCGGATCGGGTCCTGCATCAGGTTCCCTGCAGGGAGCCTGGTTCTCCCTCTGCCTATGTCTCTGCCTCTCTCTGTGTGTCTCATGAATAAATAAATAAAATATTTTTTAAAATTAAAAAAATAAAATAAGAACAATGTTTTCTCTCCCTGAAAAGGCCTGGGAAGAATGACCAGCATTGGCAGCAAGGGCACCTGGCACTCACATTGTGCTCTCCACACAGAGGACAAGGCCCCTTGGAGACACAGTCGACGTCAGGGTTCAGTAAGCATGTGCAAGGTCACTCTGGAACATCTTCAACAAGAAAGAAGAGCAGAAAACCAGGAACTCATTAGAGGCCCTGGATATTCACTGGCCAAAGATGGGCCAAAAAACATCAAAAAAGAATAATGACTCCAATAGATTAAACCGTATCAGAGGGTTAAGATCTGCACATTAATGACACCAAAATAGAATAAAACAGGAACCACCTTGATCATCTTGGAGAATAGAGAACTAACACAATCTCCTGAAAAGTAGAAATGAAAGGAGGCATTCATGTATTTCACCTGCTTTTCCTGAACAAACAGGTAAACAAAGTTCTTTTTTACAGATGGATCTCAACAAATAAGTGCACTAGGAATGATGGAATTAGAATGCCATCACTCTACAGCTCCAGGGAAATGCTGTATCTTGATATTGATCATTCACGAAAAGCTGGTGGGAAATGGATAATGGAGAAATTGAGCCTGACAGAGGTTTGAAACCATTCATCACTCTGAACACCATAAGAGGAGACACGCTCTTCAAATGCCTGCTGACGTCGTACAACAGGAAGGACACACAAAGTATACTCCCCAAAAATCAAATCTGGACCTATTTCAGCCTCTAGATCTAACTACTGGCTTACAGGAAGAATAGGGGACATAGCGAACACGTTAAATCCAGCTAAATTCAGAACCTGGGAAATTCTATAGGACAAATGTCTGTGTTCTAGCCTGCCAAGACTGCCATAACCAAAGTGCTACAGCTTAGGACTGAAAAGGGCAGATATTTATTTCCCTAGAGACTGGAAGTCCAAGATCAAGGGCCAGAAAGTGTGTAGATGATTGACCTCACCCTGTGTATTCATAGCCTCTTCCCTCTCCCATCTGTCCATCTCTGCGCCCTAATCTCTTCCCCTTACAAGAACACCAGTCATATACATTCAGGACTCTTCATAGTGGCCTCATTCAGCTGGAATCACACTTTTAAAAGCCTTCATTCCAAACACAGTTGACCCTTGAACAACACGGGCTTGAACTACATGGGTGCACTTACACAGGCCTTTTTTTTTTTTTTTTTTTTTTTTTAGCAAAGGACAGCATTGTAAATGTATTTGCTCTTTCTTTCTTTCTTATGATTTTCTTAACATCTTTTTTCTAGCCTATGTTATTGTAAGAATACAGTATAATACATAGAATATGTGTTAATCGACTGTTTATGTCATCACTAAGGCTTCTTGTCAAAAGTAGGCTATTAGTAGTTAAGTTTTGAGGGACTTGAAAAGTTATATGTGGGGGCATCTGGGTGACTCAGGCACTTAAACATCCAGTTCTTTATTTCCAGTAAGGTCAAGATATCGCAGTTGTGAGCTCGAGCCCCACTTTGGATTCTACACTCAATGCAGAGTCTGCTTAAGATTCTCTCTCCCTCTTCCTATGCCTCTCCCCCTTCTCCAGCTTACACTCTCTCACTCAAAAAAAGAAAAGTTACATGTGGATTTTTGACCATGTGGGGAGTTGGTGTCCCTGATCCCCCCATGGTCCAAAGCTATACAGTCACATTCTGAGGTACTGGGGGTTAGGGCTTTGTGACATGACTTTTAGAGGGACCATAAAGCCTGGTTTCACAAACAAATGACACAGAGTAGCAGGGAGGAGGAACCTATGAGATTAAACAAACTCAACAAGATATCAATCAAACGTGATGTGAACTTCATGCTACATTTAACACACAATTCAACACATAATTAAAGAAGATGTAAAGCCTATGGGAGGGGTAGAGGGAGAAGAGAGAATCTCAAGGAGGTTCCACACTCAGTGCAGAGCCTGATGTGGGGCTTGATCTCCCAACCCTGAGATCATGATCTGTGCCAAACTCAAGAGTCTGATGCTTAACCAACTGAGCCACTTAGGCACCTTAAATAATTGTTAAATACTTTTGGATGTAATAATAGCATTGGGTTTATTTTTTAATATTAAATAATTTTTTAAAATAAAATATTACCTTTAAAAAAAAATAAAATATTACCTTTGATATATATTTTATAGATAGAAGAATATGATGTAGAGGATTTCCTTTAAAATCATTGTCAATAATAAAATGCTACTATTCTTTTAAAAAATTCACTGCTTATCCTGTTTTGTAGGAATACATGATAGTTTTCTTTTTTATCTCAACTACCAGTTAAATTTCATAAACCAAGTCCCTCCTAATTTCGAAGTTTTCAAAAAAGATTGCTGACATATTTAGGATGGACAAACAGTAAATGTACCTAACAACCTAGAACAGATAATAATCACCTTTTTTAAATTTTAAATTTTAACTCCCGTATAGTTAACGTAGTGTTATATTAGTTTTGGGTGTACAATATAGTGATTCAACACTTCCATATATTACTCAATGCCCATCACAGTAAGTGTCCTCTTCATCTCCTTCACCTGTTTTACCCATCCCCCATCACTCCCCTCCAGGGACCATCAGTGTGTTCTCTACAGTTAAGAGTCTGTCTTTTGGTTTCTCTTTTTTTCCCTTTGTTCATTTATTTTGTTTCTTAAATTCCATGTATGAGTGAAATCATACAGTTTGACTTCCCCTGAATAATTTATTTCACTTACCATTATACTCTGTAGATTCATCCATTGCTGCAAATGGCAAGATTTCATTATTTTTATGGCTGAATAATAGTCCATTGTATATATACACCACCTCTTCTTTATCCATTCGTTAATTGATGGACCTTTTGGGCTGCTTCCATACCTTCGCTATTGTAAATAATGCTGCAATTAATATAGGATCGCATATTTTTTTTTAAATTAGTGTTCTCCTATTCTTTAGGTAAATACCCAGTAGTATGATTGCTGGATCATATGGTAGCTCTATTTTTAACTTTTTGAGGAATCTCCATACTGTCTTCCACAGTGGTCTTTCTGTTTGCATTCCCACCAACAGTCCATGAGGGTTCCTTTTTCTCTACATCCTCACCAATACTTGTTGTTTCTTGTGTTTTTTATTTTAGCCATTCTGACAAGTGTGATGTGGTATCTCATTGCGGTTTTAATTTGCATTTCCCTGGTGATGAAGGATATTGAGTTCCTTTTCATGTGTCTGTTGGCCATCTGGTTGTCTTCTTCAGAGAAATGTCTGTTCTTATCTTCTGCCTATTTCTAATTGGGTGTTGAGTTTTAGAAGTTCTCTATATATTTTGGATACTAATCCTCTATTGGATATGTCATTTGTAAATATCCTCTCCCATTCAGTAGGTTATCTTTTTGTTTTGTTGATTCTTTCCTTTGTTGTGCAGAAACTTTTTATTTTAATCAAGTCCCAATACTTAAGTTTTGTTTTTTTTTCTGTTTCCTTGCCTCAGGAGTCATATCCAGAAAAAAGTTGCTATGGCCAATGTCAAAGAAACTACTTCTTGTGCTCTCTTCTAGGAGTTTTATGTTTTCAGGTCTCATATTTAGATCCTTAATCCATTTTGAATTTATTTTTGTGTATGGTATAAGAAAATGGTCCAGTTTTCCCAGGACTATTTGTTGAAGAGACTGTCTGTTTCCCATTGCATATTATTGCCTCTTTTGTTAAAGATTAATTGACCAGGATCCCTGGGTGGCGCAGCAGTTTAGCGCCTGCCTTTGGCCCAGGGTGCAATCCTGGAGACCTGGGATCGAGTCCTGCGTCGGGCTCCCGGTGCATGGAGCCTGCTTCTCCCTATGCCTGTGTCTCTGCCCCCCCCCCCCTCTCTCTCTCTCTCTCTCTGTGACTATCATAAATAAATAAATTTTAAAAAAATTAAAAAAAATTAATTGACCACATAACTGTGGATTTATTTCTGGGTTTTCTGTTCTGTTCTATTGGTCTGTTTATCTATTCTTGTGCCAGTACCACACTGTTTTGATTACTACAGCTTTGTGTTTTACCTTGAAATTTGGAATTGTGATACCTCCAGCTTTGTTTTTCTTTTTCAAGATTGCTTTGGCTATTTGAGGTCTCTGTGGTTCCATATAAAATTTAGGATTATTTGTTCTAGTTCTATGAAAAGTGCTATCGGTATTTTGATAGGGATTGCATAAATCTGTAGATTGCTTGTGGTAATATAGATATTTTAACAAAATCTATTCTTCCAGTCCACGAGCATGGAATATCATTCTATCTGTTTGTATTGTCTTCAATTTATTTCATCAATTTTTAAAAATTTTCAGGGTACAGTCCTTTCACCTTTTTGGTTGAATTTATTCCTAGGCATTTTATTATTTTTGGTATAATTATAAATGGGATTGTTTTCTTAATTTTCTCTTTCTACTGTTTCATTATTGATGTATAGAAGTGCAAAGGATTTCTATACATTGATTTTATATACTGCAACCTTACTTAATTCATTTATCAGTTCTAGTAGTTTTTTGGTAGAGTCCTTAGGGTTTTCTATATTTAGTATCATATCATCTGCAAATTGTGAAAGTTTTATTTCTTCCTTACCAATTTGGATGCCTTTTGTTCCTTTTTCTGGTCTGATTGCTGTAGCTAGGATTTCCAGCACTATGTTGAATAAAAGTGGTGAGAGTGGACATCCTTGTCTTATTCCTGACCTTAGGGGAAAAGCTCTCAGTTTTTCCCATTGAGGATGAGATTAGCCATGGGTTTTTCACATATAGCCTTTATTATGTTGAGGCATGTTTTCTCTAAACCTACTTTGTTAAGGGTTTTTATCATGAATGGGAGTTGTACTTTGTCAAATGCTTTTTCTGCATCTATTGAAATGATCATGTGGTTTTTTTCCTTTCTCTTATTGATGTTATATATCACATTGATTTGCAAATATTGAACCACTCTTTCATCCTGGTAATAAATCAATCACACTGATCATGGCGAATGATTTAATCAAATGATTAAATGTATTCTTGGATTCAGTTTGGTAGTATTTTGTTGAAGATTTTTATATGTATGTTTATCAGACATATTGGCCTGTAGTTCTATCGATTACCATTTTTAACCTAATTTCACCACAAATGTGAAGTTCTACTTTAGAGACAAAAACAGAAATGCTAAAAAGTTGTCCATATTGGAAATGAAAGAGTTCATCTTATATTCTATGGTTTCTGGTGGAAATTAGTTCTTGGGAATTTTAATCACATGATACTTTTAAAAAAACAAAAATCAATTGCATTTGTAAGTCATAAAGTATAGCTAGAATTAGACTTTAAAAATTAAAAGAGTAGGAAAACAAAAAGAAAATATTAGAAATCTCCTGAATCAAGAAAAGCAAAACAAAGTTCTGTCATTCCTTTCCATTTTTATTTTTATTTTTATTTTTTATTTTTTTTTAATTTATTTTTTATTGGTGTTCAATTTACTAACATACAGAATAACCCCCAGTGCCCGTCACCCATTCACTCCCACCCCCCGCCCTCCTCCCCTTCTACCACTCCTAGTTCGTTTCCCAGAGTTAGCAGTCTTTACGTTCTGTCTCCCTTTCTGATATTTCCCACACATTTCTTCTCCCTTCCCTTATATTCCCTTTCACTATTATTTATATTCCCCAAATGAATGAGAACATATAATGTTTATCCTTCTCCGACTGACTTACTTCACTCAGCATAATACCCTCCAGTTCCATCCAATGTAACCAGGTCACAGTCTCTGAAGAATAAGGAACAGCACCACAGAAATGACACTTGGCACCTGCTTTGGGGCAGGCTGACAAAGGTCATGGTGGCCTATTCTACTACTGACCACAACTGCAGAGCCTAACAGATCACACAAGTTATACTTTAAGAGAATCAATGGGCCACAGCAGTGACTAGACCCAATGCACTGAGACTATGTATGGAGAACCAACCAGAGGTGAGCTGCAAGGGGCACTTGTGGTTCCTCAGAAGCATTTGCAAATCCTGGTCAAACCAGAGGTTGTTCACTGGGAGAGGGGGACACATACAGCCACTCTCCAGCTGCTCCCACCTGGGACTCTTGCTGAGAGTCCCAGGTGGGAGCAGCTGGAAGCTGAGCCAAGACTTTTGGGCCCCTGGAGCCTCTGCAGGGACACAGACAGCAGTAGAACTCTGGCACACCCAGCATTGCAAAGACACAGAGACCCAGGGCCCTCAAAAACAGGGCCAGCTTCATCTTCAAAATATCAGGAAACAGAATCTAGCAATCTATGTAAGTAACAGCTCATTATGCCCACATTGGATTTATTTCAGAAATGAAAGGTTAGTATAATATTTGAAAATTAACTATATTAATAGAAAAAAAAGAACATCATATAATCATCTTGATGGAAAAGGAATGACACAATTCAACAACTGTTATTTTTTTAAAAAGGAAAATTCTTGAGGTGCCTGGGTCTCAGTCAGTTAAGCATCTGCCTTTGGCTCAGGTCATGATCCCAGGGTCCTGGGATCCTGCTCAGCGGGGAGTCTACTTCTCCCTCTCCCTCTGCTCCTCCCCTTGCTCATGCTCTTGCACTCTCTCTCTCTCAAATAAATAAGTATAATCTTTTTTTTTTTTTTAAGGACAATTCTAAGGGGGCCCTGGGTAGAAATACACCTCTAAGACAAAAAGTAAGATGTGGGCCAACAGCAAGAAGTAGGAGAGAGAAAAATGTTCTTACTGTGAGTTTATTTTAATATGTTTCTCAAACTCTTAACTGAAATTAACTAATTTCAGTTAACTAAATTAATCGAAATTTATGACCAATTCTGCTTCTTGCCTAAATACAGGGGGAATGACAATGTTATCTCCATTATGTTTTCAAAAGAACACATACCAAAGAGTTTCTCTTTTTGTTGTTTTATCTGTTCTGCAACAATAGGCTAAGTCCACATTAACTTTCTATAACCAAGTCTCTCTTAACAAAGTCTTACACTTTAGATGTGAAAAGCTCACTCACCACGGTCATCGAGGAGAATATTCTCAGGCTTTAAGTCTCTACAAAGGAAGAGACAACAACAAAAAGCTCAATTATTCAGAAAGTGACACTGTGATTCATCAGTACCCAGCAGAAACAACCATAGATGTCTCTGCTATGAGCAGCGGCAGGAGCAGGATAACAAAACTGTCCTTTGTGGGTCATGAGTCCTTCGTGCTGTCGCTGGGAAGGACCAGGACTCCATGAAGGATTCATCTCAATGAACACAGTAGGTATGATAGCACTGTGCAAACCACTCTGCCCAGGTCTGCAGACCTGACTGAGACAGTTCAGTGATGGAAGGTATAGCCCCGTAGTAAGGAACTAGTCCTTCATGAACTTGGCTCAATTTCTCTTATCATTCATATACTTTTTAAAATGTCAACACCCGAAAATTTCCCATACCAGAAGTACACAGCTTCAGGGTTCAGACAGGCATGGATTTGAATGCTAACTCTGCTGCTTCTCTGCCATGTGACCTGAAGCGCTCCAGCCACAGTGCCCTCCCCTGGAACTTTACGTGATCCACACCCACCCACCCACCTCCCCAGCAATACGGGGTTGGAGAGCTCAGGCCTGGCAGCAGGAAGCCTGTAATCACAGCAGTAACTGTTACTCAGTTTATTGTGGAGGAGGAGGGGTACCGAAGACTTTGAATAAATACAGATCATTAAAGACTAAAATATCTTAGATGTAATATTTCAAACTGCTTATTTGTTTCTTCCCTTTGAAAAAAAAGATTTAGTTTTTAGAGGATTTATATTTAACTCTGATTTCAAATGCAGCCCTATCACAACTCTCCCTCTCCCCTGAACATCGCCCCTCCATTGAGACCAGATTACTAGAACCTCCACACAAAAGCAACAGCAGATGGAAGATGGCTGGACTTGGGAAAGCTCTGTAAAGAGACGGAACTGAGAGCTAGCTGCAGTGAGACCTCCCAATACCTCGAAAGGCCATAATTAGTGTGAAACCTGCTCAACTCAAGCCCACACCACCAGGAAAAGATGACAAGAGACCCTGTTAGCAGTTCAGGGAGATGTGAACACACGCATGAGTGGCTGCAGAGAAACCTTCCTGTAGCAACCATGCCACCACGCTCACAGTCCTGCTCACAGAAGCAGAGGAGCAGGTGGCTTCTGTGTTTGCATTTTCCAGCCTGTGCATATGCTCCTGCACTATCTGGATGGGATGATGAGCATTTTTTATTTCCCCTTTATTCTTTTCTGTATTTAAAAAAAAAACCTTATAAATATTATTAAAAACAAAGTAGCCTTCCTTGACAGGGAACCTCCACAGTCTCCTCATTTATGTAGGTTCGTACTCAGCGTCAACACAACAGCTGTCCCCTGAATTACTTTAAATGTCTCCTGGGACATCTTAAACCCCACTGCTCCTAGTGTGGGCCAGTGCTGCTGCAGAGCAGAAAGCAAGCTGCAGGCCAGTGAGAGAGCCCCTGCCCCAAACCGGCCCTCCAGCCATCCACCCAGCTGTCACCTAGCACTGCCAGTCAGCTGGCTCTAAGAAGCTATGTGTTGTATCTGTTTCACAAAGGAGAAACAGCGGTGCAGTAATAACATCAGTGACTCACCAAATACCCGCCACACATGCCACAGGCACCATCTCCTGTCAGGGCCACAAAATCTCTGGGAAGCAGCTGTAGACGGGGGCTAGCAAAGTCCAGTGGGCCACACAGAAGCTAAATGACAAGCTGGAACAAAGTGCAAAGCGACCCTCACTTGCCCCACCCCGCACGCTGGGCGCTGGATGCGTACAAGTATCAAGTGCCACAGCATTAGGCCTCAGGGTATTGTCATTTCTTGTACCTTCCTTCAAAAATGATTTTTCCAGGCTTTTTTTCTTTTTTAAAAGATTTCATTTATATATTCATGAGAGACACACAGAGAGAGGCAGAGACATAGGCAGAGGGAGAAGTAGGCTCCCCGGTGTGGGACTCAATCCCAGGACCCTGGGATCATTCCCTGAGCCCAAAGCAGATGCTTAACCACTGAGCCACTCAGGCGTCCCTGTTTTCTCTAGGCTTTTAATCAACTTAACAGCTATCTTCACATATCTCCAAGTTTGGGCACAGGGCACTGTGTGGAGGATGCTGAACAATGCCTCACCAATGTCAGCCACTCAGCCTCCAGGATGTGGCTTCCTCAACTGTCAAGTGAAGGGGTTTCCTAGTGATCTTTTCAGTTCCTTTTGGATTGCAAAGTGATGATCTAATTATAATCTTAAGCCAGGAATACAAATTTAGGTCAACATCCTGTATAGGAGGGTCCAGCCAAAGCTGAGATTAAAAGAAGTGAGACTGTCTTCTTACATTTGTACAACCTTCCACCCCCAGCCTGCTGACTCGGGTATAACTTGTATATCGTTTGTTGTGCTCTCAGGTCATTAGAAGTGATCTCATACCTCCATGCTCTAGTACACCAGAAACACATTTTGCCGGTTTCATGTCCATTCTTTTTGTTAAAAAAAGTACTTGCCATCTGAATCCCATTTTCCCAGCCAGTTACTGAGGCATGAATTATCATGAGAAGTTGATTTCCAGGAGACCAAGGCTTGAACCATTGCCTGGTCCATGGCTCATCTGCATGACTCTCCTCCCTTGTCCCAGGCCATATCTGCATCCCACTACCCTGCTTTCTCCTGGTGACCCTCTGTCTCCCACTATCACCTTACTTCCCACTGGTTCCTGTCAGTTAGCCAGCCTCTCCTGGGGAGTAAGGCTGTATGTGAACAACCGGCTGGATATGCTTTGGGAATCAGGTGAAGAGAATGACGAAGGCTGGCCCGGCCACAGGTGTGGGTTTCCTAAACCCCTGCATAACTGGAACTTCAGTACAGTCTATATAGACCACAGTCTTGGACGGGGGGCACCTGGGTGGCTCAGTGGTTGAGCATCTGCCTTCAGCTCAGGTCTTGATCCCGGAGTCCTGGGATCAAGTCCTACATCGGGCTCCCTGCAGGAAGCCTGCTTCTCCCTCTGCCTCTGCCCTCTCTCTCTGAGTCTCCCATGAATAAATAAATAAAATCTTAAAAAAAAAAAAAAAGACCACAGTCTTGGAAAACAGCTCCAATCTGATCAGAAGGCATCAAGAACAATGTTCTTGATCAGGGAAGGGCAGAGTAAGGGAACCAGGGTAAAAATAACTTTGGCTCCCTCCCTAATGTTCTCCTAAACAGTCTTCAAGATAATATTACTCACTAGTCTCAGGGCATGATTCTAAGGTCTGTCCCTGTCGCCTGCCTCCCACCATGCACTCCCCCTTCAGAGAAGCTGACTTGCCTAAGAGTCTCCAGGGAATGAGCCTGTTACTATTGTTTTTATTTTTTATTTTTTTACTATTGTTTTTAGAGACAGATACTGTGAGGCAGAAATTTTCAATCTGGAATAATGTAGGTCATATATGGATGAATAGTTCTTTTAAACATTAAGATCTGCCATTCTTGGGATGCCTGGGTGGCTCAGTTGTTGAGCGTCTGCCTTAGGCTTAGGGCATGATTCTGGAATCGAGTCCCTCATCTGACTGCATGAAGCCTGCTTCTCCCTCTGCCGTGTCTCTCTCTGTGCGTCTCTCATGAATAAATAAAATGTTTTTTAAAATCTGCCATTCTTTTTTAAAATCATTTTTACTTTAAATTAGCTTCCATGTTTCGAAAACAATAGAAACGAGATTATCCTTTGAGTACTTACTGTAAATGGTAAGCATATCTCCATTTTCTTTGCATGCTACCTTTCTAGCCTCTACGTTGTAAGTTTCCTGAGGACAAGGACTTCAAAATCCAATTTGCTCCCCAGAGTGTGCATCTAGCACGCAACTGAGAAGTGTGTATACATCTGGGACTTGATGTATATTTCTGGAATGACTGAATGGTCCTTCCTGCTACTGAAAACTCTAATGTGATAGTAATAATCTGTACTGCCTAATGGCCTGTATCGGCCAATTCACTACTGAAAAAGTATAGGTCTGAAATGTTTCCTTCCCACCAGGAGTCTGTACACCAACTGCCTTCTCCTCACAGTGGATCATATCATCTACTTGTCAACCCACATAGAGATCCAATATATAGCTAAACATCTATTTCCCTTAATAATTTCCAACTATAGCATTCTAAACAGGTGGAAATTTCATCCTGTTTAATTAAGGAAGAGTCAACTTTCTAGAGAAATGTAACAAAACAGTAAAAGTACCACGTTAAGACTCAGGTTTTCCCTCCTGCTACAGGAAAGACTGAAGTACAAAGCACAGAGCACAACATCTGCACTGGTACCCATCACCCACCAGGAAGGTGACAAGAGCCATCTCTCATCTGTAAATAGACATAATCCTTCAGAAGACTGTCGGCAGGATACCATGATAATGTGTGCCAGAGTGCTCTGAAAATGCCGTGTGCTCTACAAAGAAATGCTGTTAGTATATATTTTGACTATATCCAGCAACAATTTTTGTTATTCATATCATAGTGAGTGGTTTTCTTTAAATACAGAGATACATGGAAACAAAGTAAAATGGCACGTACCCTAAGTTTAGTTTGTTCATCATTATAAAATTAAACCCTAGAAATCATCCTGATTGAACAACTACTTTTAGTGTTGTGAAAATTAATAAAAGGAAACTTTGTTTACAATAGAGTCTGCAGGCAGGCAGGGGGAGCTCCAGGCCCTACCACTCCCCGTCATCTGCAGACCCAACAGGAGATGCACCAGCACCTGGATGTTACCTTAGCTCCCACTTTACCATCCCAACAGGAGGAAGGAAGGTTTCCTCCTCCCCCAGCAACAGTCCAGCCAACGAGAGACAGGTACAGCCCAGCCAATGAGACACTGCCACAGCCCAGTTGCTACACTTCCTGCTCCCAGTTTACCCCCAATAGACTTTGTGTTTACAGCAGCCCTCCCAACCTCCCTACCTCGGTAAAAGAGCCTCCCCTCCTTTGTTCTACAGACTCACCTGTGGTTTCACTTTGCTTGTCCCAGATTGCAATTCTCTGCTATTACAGAATAAGCCTATTTTTTCTGGGAAAATAATGGGCAGTTTTAAAGTTAACAGTTGTGAACATTTGACAACTGGACCTCAATGGTCTCCAGGAACACACTATTTGCAGAAAACCAGAACCATAATGCATTACCCTGAACACTTCTACTCCTGAAACAACAGATTACATCCTTCCTCCTCTGAGAGAGGAAGAGGCAAGGAGCTTCTCTTTTAAATAATTTTATATCTTAAGAAAACGAAAGCTCTTCCCAGAGGATGGCCTAATCACTTTAAAGCATGCAAACCCAGCTCACTGCATAGTGTCCCTCTTTCATGGCTGACCTCTGACGCACGTGAGTGTAGTGCAGGGTGTCCAGATCCACTCAGAACTGCTGAAAGACACCACGATGATCAAATATAATTCCAGATAACTCCCAGCCTGAACAGTGAGAGTCCATGTAGCACTATTTTCAGGACAAGTACCTTATCTTCCAGAATTTAACAAACCACAATCAGCCTGGATTTCACAATCCCTGTAGTGTGAGCCCTGACATGTGGTCTCTTTTCTGTAAAGCCAGTGTCTGACTCAAGCTCTGCTGGCTGAGTGTCCACTTCAAAGATGCCTCTTTCAGTAGAAACACTGCAGACACCTGGCTGGAGAAAGACCCAGCCCCACCCCCACCCTAGGCTCCTCTGTTTTAGAGACCTTGGTTTATTTAAATAACAGACCATTTGGGTGGCTTGTTTTTTCTCTTTCCAGTGCTTTAATTTTTTTCTTCTTCTTCCAGTGCTTTAAATTCCCATTCTTATGTTTTAAATTCACTGATAAAGAGTGAGACTGTGGGAGTCTAGGCACCCAACCTTGACCCCAATAAATGCAGGAACTCAGACTCACATGCTCACATGTTCCCTCTCCCCCACCCCTGCAGACCTTTCTGTGTGGTCCCTGGTATTGCATGGAATTGCCAGGACTTATAAGTAATAACCTTTTCCTCTTTCAAAGATTCTTGATGGCTATTACTGAGGCATCTTGCAGTTATAATAAGAATCTCAAGGGCTGGTCCAGCCACAGAACTGGTCATTGATGGGCTGAGGCCAGCACAGAACAGTACATTTGTTGGTAAAAGAGTATACAATAAAGCTGTAACTGCAGAGAAATGTTTTGAGAAGATTCTGGATCACAAATCAAGACAAAGCAAAAGTGATTTAATGATTAAGGTAAGCAGTTCTCATTCTGAGAACTGGCCTTGTGACCTAAAGAATCTACACAAAACGAAAATGTAAAACAAAATCAAACTTAAGAAGTAACTGTAGATCTTTTTATTCACTAAATATCTGAACTTGGTATCAGCTAAAAATTGCAAACTCCACATTCTTTTTTTTTTTTTAAATGATAGCTTTATTTTTTTTTTTAATTTTTATTTTTTTATGATAGTCACAGAGAGAGAGAGAGAGGCAGAGACACAGGCAGAGGAAGAAGCAGGCTCCATGCACCGGGAGCCTGACGTGGGATTCGATCCCGGGTCTCCAGGATCGCGCCCTGGGCCAAAGGCAGGCGTCAAACCGCTGCGCCACCCAGGGATCCCCAAACTCCACATTCTTAAATACAAAACAACTACAATGATAGGCCTGACCTTCTAGTATACAAACTAGAGATTTTGCCTCTGACAGTGACACAAGAGGACACTTGATAGGAGGGAAGGGACAGATGTGGCCTCTGTGATCATTCTCAAATTGTCTTTTCTCTGTATTCATTGTATATAAATGTAAACAGCATTTATCAGGCTGGTTTTTAATTACTCATTTCTAGTCCGCTTCAATTCAAGGTTTTGTATGTCTATCCAAAATTTCTCTCTTGTGAAGTACCAACAGAAGCAGCAGGATTCTAGATGGGGAAAAAATGAACAAACATGCATCTACTGTCTTTATTCACAGGTGACATGATTTTATATGTAGAAAATCCTAAGAAATTCACAACAAAACTTCTAAAGCTAATAAAAGAGTTGAGGAAGGATACAAGATCAATGTACAGAAATCAAATGTATTTCTACACACTAGCAATGAACAGTCCAAAAATGAAATTATAAAACAATTGCAGGGGCACCTGGGTAGCTCAGTTGGTTAAGTATCTGACTTTTCATTTTGGTTTAGGTCATTATCTCAAAGTCGTGAGATCAAGCCCTGTGTTGGGCTCCACACTCAGTGCTTAATATTCTCTCTCTCCTTCTCGCTTTGTCCCTCCTCTCTCTAAAAAAAAAAAAAAAAAAAAGGAAACAACTGCATTTGAAATAGCATTTAGAACAAGTTCAGGGGCATCTGAGTGGCTCAGTGGTTGAGCATCTGTCTTCAGCCCAGGTCATGATCCTGGGGTCCTGGTATTGAGTCCCACATCAGGCTCCCCACAGGGAGCCTGCTTCTCCCTCTGCCTATGTCTCTGCCTATCTCATGAATAAATAAATAACATCTTTTTTAAAAATCCAATAAATTCAGGAATACATTTAACAGCAAAAAAAAAAGGTACAAGATGTACATACTGAAAAGTATAAAATATTCCTGAGAAAAATTTAGGAATATCTAAGTGAGTGAAAAGACAACTTGTGTTCACAGGTCAGAAGATCCAGTAATGTTCAAATGTCCATAATCCCCAAATTGAACTATGGATTCAATGTAACCCTAAGCAGCAACTTTTGTCCCAGAAATTGGCAAGCTGATCCTAACATTCATATGGAAATGCCAAGGACCCAGAATAGCCAAAATAATCTCAAAAAAGAACAAAGTTAGAGGCCTATACTTCCCAAGTTCAAAGCTTACCACAAAGTTATAGTAATTAAGACAGTATGGCACTGCCAGAAGACAGACATACAGACCAACAGAATAGAATTCAGAGTCCAGAAATAAACCTGCCCTCTCAAAAAAATAAAAAATAAATAAAATAAAAATAAACCTGCCCTCTCATAGTCAAGCAGTTTTAGAAAAAAGTGCCAAGGCAATTCACTGGGGGAAATGATAATATTTTCAACAAACGATTCTGGGCTGGAGTCTCTTCACCCACCCACACTGTACTAACAACTTAACTCAAAATGGGTCATAAACCTAAAGATAAGACTTAAAACCATAAAATTCTTAGAAAAAAATATGGGACAAAATCCTCACAATGAGGGTTAGACAATGGTTTCTTAGAGAAACATCAAAAGTGTAATCAACAACAAAACCCTGATAAATTGGACCTCACTAATATTAAAAAGTTTTGCAATTCAAAAGACACTATTAAGAACATTAAAAGATTAGCCACAGACTGGAAGAAAGTATTTGCAAATTTTACATCTAGTAAAGGACAAGTATCCAGAATATAAAAAATGTTTGCGGGATCCCTGTGTGGCTCAGTGGTTTAGCGCCTGCCTTTGGCCCAGGGCGCGATCCTGGAGACCCGGGATAGAATCCCACGTCGGACTCCCTGCATGGAGCCTGCTTCTCCCTCTGCCTGTGTCTCTGCCTCTCTCTCTCTCTCTCTCTCTCTGTGTGGTTATCATAAATAAATAAAAATAAATTTAAAAATAAATTAAAAAATAAAAAAAATAAAAAATGTTTGCCACCTAATATAATAATAATAATAATAATAATAATAATAATAATATTTGTTTGCCATCAAATAACCTAAATTGAAAATGAGCACAATATTTAAATAAACATTTAACCAAAGAATATATAAGGATGGTCAATAAGTGTATGAAAAGATACTCAATAGCATCAGTCACCAGGAAAATGCAAATCAAACTTACCAAGAGAAAAAACAAAATACATAAAAACCCACTATGAGATATCACTTCACTGCTACTGGGGTGTGCTAGTATTAAACAATGAGATACAAATAAGTTTGGGGACAATGTGAGTGATTGGAGTCCTAGAAGGAATGTTAAATGGTGCAGCCACTTTGGAAGAGAGTTTGCAATTGTTTTAAAAAAGTAAACATAAATTTTCCATGAGATCGAGAAATTCCACTTGTTGGTATCTACCCAAGAGAACTAAAAATCTATGTCCAAACAAAGCTTTGTACACAAATGTCCATAGCAGTGTGATCCGTAATAGCCAAAAAGTGGAACCGATCCAAAGAGTTGAGTGAGAAAAAAAAAGAGTTGAGCGAGGCAAAAAGGATAAATAAAATGTGGCCCATCCATACAATGGAATATTATTCTACCATAAAAAAGAACCAGGTACTGATAAGAGGGATGAGCCTTTGACAAGAGGGATGAGCCTCAAAAACATTATGCTAGTGGACAGAAGTCAGATGCAAAAGGTCAGATGATGGTTCTATTTGTATGTCATGTGCAGAAAGGTTCATCTACAGAGAAATGATGCCCCATTTCCCCAGTATGTGCACCTCTTCAACAGTGAGTGCACCCAAGATGACATGCCCAGGGTCAGGAGGGAGGGTAAAGGCTGACCTTTCTGGAACATAACACATGAGGTCACTGAGAAACAGTCAATGCGAGCATCTCCAGCCCCTCACCCATTTATCATCTGTCTTAGATGGTCTTTTATTGTTTCTATAACTGCTAGAAAGTGCAATGAAATTGATAACTTTTTTTTTCTTAAAATTGTGAAAGGATTCCTCCACACTAGTTAATTGACACATCCACCACCCCGCATTTTTTTTGTGTGTGAGAACATTTAAATCTTGGTCCCTTAGAAAATTTTAATTATACAATATGGTGTTATCAGCTTATATGTTAATGTTTTACATTAGATCCAAAGTCTATTTTTCTTATGGCTGAAGGTTTGTGCTGTCTTGCCAACCTCTTCCTACTCCCCACGGCCCCCTGCCCTCAGTGACCACTTTTCTATTCTCTTTCCATGAGTTTGACTTAAAAAAAAAAAAAAACCACTCCACGTGTTAATGATACCACACAGTATTTGTCTGCGTCTTAGCTTACTTAGCGTGATGCTCTCAAGGTCCATTGTGTTGTCACAAATAGCAGGATTTCCTTCATTCTCAAATAATAATTCCATTGTGTATGTATATACCACATTTTCTGTATCCATCCAGCCACTGATGGACACTTAGGTTGTTTCTATATGTTGGCTATTATGAATAATGCTGCAGTGAACACAGAAATGCAAACATCTCTTTGACATACTACAGATATTATTTAGAATACACCCAGAAGTGGGATTGCTAGGTTATAGCGTGGTTCTATTTTTAATTTTTTGAGGAATCTCTTTACTGATTTCCATAGTGGCAAAATTGAAAACATTTTAAAAAGCTAGCTTTTTGCCATATTCACCTGCATACAGAATGTTATTATGCAAAAATAATTCTTGTAATTTAAAAGACACTACACTGCCCAAACAATAGAAAGCAGAATCCGCCCTCCCCAGAGAGGCTGAAGAACACAAAGAAGGCTGTTCTCCACATCCAGCTGCTGCTAGGACAAGACTTCCCTGAGGCTTCAGGCTGGTCTTGGGAAATGTTTTTACATGAAAAGAAAATATAACTTGCCCTTGAACAACATGGGTTTGAACTGCTTAGGTCTCCTTACTCATGCCGTAGATGTACGTTCTCTTCCTTATGATTTTCTTACTAACATTTCCTATTCTCTAGCTTGCTTTCCTATAGGAATATAATGCGGAATACATATAACACAAAAAATATATGTTCCTCAACTGTTTACATCATTAGTAAGTCTTCCAGTCAACAGTAGACTATTGGTAGGCAAGTTTTAGGGGAGTCAAAAAGTTACATGCTAATTTTCAACTGGGTCAATGCTCCAACCTCCACGCTGTACAAGGATCAACCACACAGAGACTTGAGTGCTATTTAATAAGGAATTGGTTATTCCCGCATATTAATATTTAGATAGTGTTAGGGTACTCGTGGGGGTCTGTCCCTAGATATAAGCATTTTAGTTCATCTGATTGTATAGAAATGATGTTCCTCAGTTAATTTTTGAAGGACATTTAAAACCCCAAAGGCAACAGTCCCCTTAGACTTCTGCAAAATGAACGGGCAGCACGTCATGAAATACTTTGGGAGAGTATGCAGCTGGACTTAAAATGCACACACACACAAATATCTTTATTTATTGCTGTGTTTTAATTAAACAGTTGACCTCTTAGGTAAAGATATGGTTGCATGCTGAAAACTATATCAAGATCCTCTCTATATGTATCCTTTCTTTTACTTGCTTTTTCTCATTGAACAATTTAGACAAAGCCATGTTACAAGTAGACACATGTAAAGGTAGGACGCAAACTCCTACACCCAAAAACCAAACACGGGGATCCCTGGGTGGCTCAGCGGTTTAGCGCCTGCCTTTGGCCCAGGGCGCAATCCTGGAGTCCCGGAGTCAAGTGGGAGTCAAGTCTCACGTCGGGCTCCCAGCATGGAGCCTGCTTCTCCCTCCTCCTGTGTCTTTGCCTCTCTCTCTCTATGTCTATCATAAATAAATAAATAAATCTTTAAAAACAAACAAAAACAAATACCAAACACCCACGCCTCTCACATAGTCAGACACTGCCTCCCTGCCTGCCTACCCTGTCAGCACTGTGCCAGGACTGTCCTGAGGCTGGCACTCCTTTTGTGTTGTGCTGTTATGTAGTTTAAGGCATTTTATCTGAACAAACAGCAGAGGACAGTAGACAAAAAAAGACAAAATATACCAGAAAAATCCTATCTGGAATAAAAGGGCCTCTAGGATGCTATGGCATTTTAGCAACTTTTTAACCTTTTATCCAAATAAATAACAGATGCAAAAGGGCACAGCCTAGGGCCTGGCAGACAAGAGAAAGCCAACATGTTTGCTCCTTCCTTCCTCCTCTCTTTATGACCACAATGGTTTGCATGGACTCCTCTGCCCATTTCCTCCAGAATGTGAACACAGCACACATCTCCCCAGAAAGAATGATCCCTCCTCCCTCTGCTCAGATCTTAGCCGTCGAGCCAAGCTGCCATGTGAGTCCAACTACTCCCAAAAGCCTTTTCTGAGCAGGTCTGGGCCCAATTTAAATCATTTATGCTAGAAAGAATTCCATTGCCCATGAGGTCTAACTGTCTGTGCTACAACATCATCCTGGTGCTTCCAAGAGATGGCCACACATGAAGCCTTGGCACTCTCAAGGCAGCCCCACAGACCAGGGTGAGGGAGCCCCCAAGCTCTCATTCTGACTAACATGTGGTACCCTAAGAATAGCTTAAAGTCCAACTGAGTGCCTCCTCCTCTCTGACCTTAGACTGCTGAAATAGTAAAGCATTTTTATTTGTACCATCCCTCTGCAAAAAGGAAGGTCATCTTTCTGGCACCTGGTCTGACAAAGATTGTCAAGAGGCAACCTCTGACAAGAAAGAAGTTTGAAGAGTGAAAGTGGTGCTTTACAAGTTCCTAGGTGGGGGGACCTGTAAAGTTATTGGTCATTCATTCAACAAACAGTGGGCACCTCCTTATGGTGGGTGTTGTAGACACTTAGTGCTGGCTAACCCATGCCTTTCACTTGCTCTGTCTGAGGGCAAATGGAGGCCAAAGGTGAAAGGTTGGGAGAAATGAAAATCTTCTAATAAATCCAGTAATACAGGTGTACCTCAGAGGTACTGGGGTTTGGTCCCAGACCAGCACAATAAAAGGAGCCAAATGAATTTTTTGATTTCCCAGTGCATGTAAAAGTTATGTTTACACTATACTGTGGCCTATTAAGTGTTCAATAGCATTATGTCCAAACAAACAATGAATACCTTAATTAAAAAATGCTTTATTGGGATCCCTGGGTGGCGCAGCGGTTTGGCGCCTGCCTTTGGCCCAGGGCGCGATCCTGGAGACCCAGGATCGAATCCCACATCGGGCTCCCGGTGCATGGAGCCTGCTTCTCCCTCTGCCTGTGTCTCTGCCTCTCTCTCTCTCTCTCTCTCTCTCTCTGTGTGACTATCATAAATAAATAAAAATTAAAAAAAAATGCTTTATTGCTAACCATCATTTAAGCTTTCAAAAGTTTTAATCCTTTTGCTGATGGAGGTTCTTACCTCAATGTTGATGGCTGCTAACAATCAGGGTGGGGGTGCTGAAGACTGCGGTGTCTGTGGCAGTTTCTTAAAATAAGAGAATAAATTTGCCACACTGATTGACCCTTCCTTTCCCAAATGATTTCTCTGTAGCATGTGATATTGTCTGATAGCATTTTACCCACAGTGGAACGTCTCTCAAAATTGGAGTCAGTCCTCTCAAATCCGGCTACTTTGTCAACAAAGTTTATGCAATATTCTCAATCCTTATTGTCATCTCAACAATCTTCACAGCCTCATCACCAGGAGTAGACTCCATCTCAAGAAGCCACCTTCTTGGCTCCTCCATAAGAAGTACTTCCTCATCCATTCAAGTGTTATCCTGAGATGGCAGCATTTCTGTCACCCCTCCAGGCCCCACTTCTAGTTCTCCTGCTGTTCCCAACAAATCTGCAGTGGCTTCCTCCATGAGCACTGGAACCCACTTCTTCCACACTCCTGTTAGTATTGATATTGATCCATAGGAACATTTTCTTAGCAGCATCTAGAATGGTGAATCTTTCCAGAAGATTCTCAATGTACTTTGTGCCCAGATCTAGCATAGGAATCACCATCTACAACCTTGTGAAATGTATCTCTCTCTCTTTTTTTTTTTAAGATTTTATTTATTTGAGAGAGTGAGCAAGAGATGAGAGGGCACAAGCCGGGGGAGGGGCAAAGGGAGAGTGAGAAGCAGACTCCTTGCTGAACAGGGAGCCCTGTGCAGGACTCGATCCCAGGACCCCAGGATCATGACCTGAGGAGAAGGCAGATCCCTAACTGACTGAGCCACCCAGGCACCCCTGAAATGTATCTTTTAAATAATAAGACTCGAAAGTCAAAACAACTCCTTGCTCTGTGGGCTGCAGTACGGGCATTATGTTAGCAGGCGTGAAAACACTAATCTCCCTGTACATCATCAGAGCTCTTGGGTGACCAGGTACAATGTCAGGGAGCAGTAATATTTCAAAATGAATCTTTTTTTCTGTGCAGTAGGTTTCAACAGTGGAGTTAGGATATTTGGTAAACCATGTTGTAAACACATATGCTGTGGTCCAGGCTGTGTTGTTCCATTTGTAGAGCACAGGCTGAGGAGAGGGAGCCTAATTCTTAAGGGCCCTAAGAATCTCCAGGATAGTAAATGCGTACTGGCTTCAACTTAAAGTCACCAGCTGCATTAGCCCCTAACAAGGGAGTCCGCCTGTCCCTCGAACCTTTGCAACCTGGCGCTGAGGACTCCTTTCTAGCTAGGAAGTGCTACTAGATGGCATCTTCTCCCTAAATAAGGCTTTTGTGTCTACACTGAGAATCTATTGTGCTGGAACCACCTTCATGAGTGATCCTAGCTGGATCTTCTGCGGGATTCGCAGCTTCTCTATCAGCACTTGCTGCTTCACCTGGCACTTCTTTCCTTAAGCCTCAGGAACCCACCTCTGCTAGCTTCAGACTTTTCTTCTGCAGCTTCCTCACCTCCCTCAGCCTTCGTGGAACTGAAGAGAGTCAGGGCCTTGCTCTGGATTAGGCTTTGGCTTAAGGGAGCATTGGGGCTGGTTCGATCTTCTATCCAGACCACTAAAATTTCCCCCCTATCAACAATTGGCCATTTTACTTTCTTATGGTTCATGTGTCAGCAGGAGTAGCGCTCTTAACTTCCTTCAAGAACTTTTCCTTGGCATTTGCAACTTGGCCGTTTGGCACAAGTGGCCTATCTTTCTGCATATCTCAGCTTTAAACATCCCCTCCTCACTAAGCTTAATCATTTCTAGCTTTTGATTTCAAGTGAGGCATGTATGACTCTTCCTTTCACTTGAATACTTAGAGGCCATTACAGGGTTATTAATTGGCCTAATTTCCATACTGCTGTGTCTCAGGGACTAGGGAGGCCGAGAAGGAGAGAGTGGGGAAGAGATGGCCAGTGGAATAATCAGAACACACACAACATGACAACATGTATTGATTAAGTATCAATGAGTGTGGCTCATGATGCTCCAAAACAAGTACAATAGTAATATGAAAAATCACTGATAATAATGAAAAGATCAAGTATAATAATGAAAATATTTGAAACATTGCAGTAATTACCAAAATGTGACAAAGACACGAAGTGAGCAAATGCTATTGGAAAAATAGCACTGATAGGACTTGCTCAATACAGGGTTGTCACTAATCTTCAATTTGTAAAAAAGATATTTGTGAAGCACAATAATGGAAAGAGCAATAAAATGAGGTGTGCCTGCACATCTTCCCACCAGAAACAAGCAGAGGGGGCTTAATTCTACTTAACTGTAATAACCTATAAGGCCCTCCAGAGTAAAAGAGGAAATCAAAGCTCCTACAGGCTTGTTCCTTGCTTCAGGGCCACCAGTCACTCCCTGTGATATGGTGACAAGGTATTCTCCATGCAGACAATGGCCTGCCTATGTAGGAATGGCTCCCAAGGCGCCAATCCACCCTTTGCTCAGCATCTCAAGATGGGCTGCATCAGCCCCATGGCCAAGCCTGGTATCTGGCCTTTGAGAGGTATTAACATGGCTCTGGGAAATGTAAGACAAAGCCAAGAGTCCATCAGAATAGGGATCCGATAAAGGCCTTTTGAGAAGCTTACAGCTAGCATGACCAGCCCTCCATTGGGACAACACAGGTGCTGTGAGGAAGCCCAAGGGGAGCTATGCCCATGTTATCTGGGGCAGGGGCCTTATGGAAAGCGGACACTGCCATGCTAACTCTGGACAATGAGCTGCGGTTTCTCAGAATGAAGAGGGGCTGCCATGAAGAAAGTCATCTGACAAGTGGACCACATGTGCAAAGGTATAAAGATGTGAGGATGCTTGAGAAGTTCTGGGAGCTGCAAATACATGCACATTACAAAATGGGCAAAGAGTCCCTACTTGTGGTACAGCAGGACCCTGGGATAGAGAAGTCAGTGGGGAGTAGCATCACACCAGGTCAGGAGAGCTAGCCCCACAGGGCTCCAAGCTAGGGATAATATGACAGGATCGGATTCATACTACAGGAAGGTCTGTTACTGGTCTCTCAGGCCAGGAACTGGAGCAAGAATGGCATCAGCAAGAGCATTCAAGTGTCTGCCTGCCAGGTAACCTATGGAAGACACGAACTAAGCCAATGGCCCAAAAGGCTGATGTGGGAAACATTCAGGGGTGATTTGGTGACGAACTGGATGGGGAAGATGAAGGCAGGGGATACACAGAACCCTTGGAAATTTAGAGGGAAAAGCAAGGTGAGAAAAGCCTGTAGGGAATGGTCCATGCATGGAGGTGACTGTCTGCAAAGAGGTGAAGGGATGGAGTGGTTGAGAAAGGTGTCAGAGCCCAGGAGCTCCACAACTGCAGGATGGGTGGAGGGATTGCTTTCCCTAAAATTAAATATTTGATCATACTAATTCAATTCTATTAAATTAAATGTAATTTTCTTTACTGAATTCTAAGATGCAAAATATTAAAATAAGTATTATTAATTTGAGACATTTAATTGTTGCACTATTTTGTTGGAACAGAGTCCACAGTCCTAAATAGAACTATTTTGCAAATGGGCTCTTTTCATGCTTCCGCCTATATTTAACAAATAAAACCAGCCTACTAGAGATCAAAGAAAACTAAAAAGAAAACCAAAGTCCACCACTGACTGACCACATTCCCAACAGTGTGAGTGCCCAGACCCTATAAATTGCCACCAAGGGGCTCCACAGCAGTCCACTACCCAGGCTCCTGAGTGGCCAGAGGGAGCCCAGTGGGAGCCTAAGGCTCAAGATGAGCAGGCTGCCAGGCCCCAGGAGTTCATGCTATTCTTACCTGTACACAATTCTTTCCTTCTGCAAGTCCTCCAAGCCACAGCATAGCTCAGCAGCATAGAAAATAGCTCTCTGCTCATCAAAGCCAGGGTTTCCCAGGTTGTGGATGTGAAACTTCAAGTCCCCTCCATTCATAATGGTTAGCACCAAGCACAAGGAATCTTTGGTTTCATAAGTGTAGGACAAACTAACCTAAAGACAACAGCATCATAAAACAAACCTGCTCATTCATTGGTGATTTACTCTATATGTTAATGTTATTCAAATAATCCATGTTATATTTATAATTAGAACACTCAAATACTACATGCTTCAGGGAAATGCATACCATGCATCTGGTGCTTCTTGGACGTTTACCTATCAAAGATCTTACAGCAGTTCTGTACTGAGAGGAGAGAACTTTCTATGGCTAAGTGGGTAGGTAGCAAAACTTCACAAAGACACGTGGGATCATAATTCATCAAAGCTACGCTCTAATCCTTGAGCAGTGATATTCCATATTTCTAGAACACCCATATTTAGCATACAAGTTAAAGACACCCTTCCACAGTGTAAGAGAGGTCTTGCTGCTGCGCATTCTTCCAACATTTTGTGTTGCCAGTGAATGCTGCTGAAGCATAGTTGTCTCTTATTGCAGTTTTAATGTGTGGCTTTAATGTGCATTTCTTTGTATATACAAATACAGAAGACACTTCTTATACTTTTTCATATATTTATCCATTTGGAATCACTTGTGTGAAGTACCTGTCCAAGTTTTTTGCCTGCTTTTCTCTTGGTTTGTAGGTCAATTTATACATACACACACACT
Source organism: Canis aureus (assembly GCF_053574225.1). Classification (NCBI taxonomy): domain Eukaryota; kingdom Metazoa; phylum Chordata; class Mammalia; order Carnivora; family Canidae; genus Canis; species Canis aureus. Next base: position 62,137,927 of record NC_135612.1, read on the forward strand.
CTGCTGGGATTTTGATTGGGATCACATTTAACTCATTTAATCTATATACCAATTTAGGAGAACCAACATCGTCATACATTGAGTCTTCTAACCCTTAAACATAGTATCCCTCCATTTATTTGGTCTTCTTTAATTTCTTGTAATAGTATTTTGACTCTTAGTATAGAAATCTTGTACATTTTCATTAAATTTTTGCTTTGGTTATGATGTTTCTTGATGCTACTATAAATGGTTTCAATTAAAATTTTTTATTTTCTAACTATTTGTAGCTGGTATTGTATCTAATAACTTGGCTAGATGCACAATAAACTACATAGAAAGTGTTAGACTTTCCACACATATAATCATGTTGTGGGCCAGCCAGAGTGGGCAGTGGGAAGGAGGAGAGGATAAGTGTGATACAGGTACCGATCAGGACCCACTGATCAACTGTAAGCAGAGAGGGAAAAAAACAATCAAGGAGGAAGGAAAATTCGAAGAGTAAACCAAAACCTTCCTTGAGATAAATAAAATGAAAATATAACTTTCCAAAATCTATGGGATGCAGCAAAAGCAGCTCTAAGAGAGAAGTTCAGAGACACAGTTTCTACCCCAAGAAACAAGAAAAATCCCCCCAAAATAATCTCCCTTTATAGCTAAAGGAACTAGAAAAAGAATAAAGCCCAAAGTTAGTAGAAGGAAGGAAATAATAAGGATCAGAGTAGAAATAAATGAAATAGAAATTTAAAAAACAATAGAAAAGATCAATGAAACTAAAACCTGGTTCTTGAAAAAAATAAATAAAATCATTAAATTTCTAGCCAGACTCATCAATAATAAACAAATATATAAATTTTTTAAAAATCAGAAATTAAAGAGAAGTTCCAAGTGACACCACAGAAATACAAAGAATCATAAGAGATCAGTATGAACAATTACACACCAACATATTGGACAACCTAGAAGAAATAAGTTACTAGAAATCAAACCTTCGAGACTGAATCACACAAAAATGGAAAATATGAACAGACCAATTACAAGTAATGAAATTGAAGCAGTAATTTTAAAACTCCTGAGAAACAAAAGCCTAGGGGTACCTGGGTATCTCACTTGGTTAAGCTCTTTGGCTCAGGTCATGATCCCAGGATCTGGAGATCAAGCCCCAAGTCAGGCTCCCTGCTCAGCGTGGAGCCTGCTTCTCCTTCTCCTTCTGCCCTCCCTCAACTTGTGTTCTCTCTCTCTCTCTCTCTCTGTCAAATTAATTAATTAAATCTTTAACAAGAAACAAAGAAACAAAAACCCAGGACCACATGGCTTCACAAGTGAATTCTACCAAACATTTTTTTTAAAGATTTTATTTATTCATTCATGAGAGACACAGAAAGAAGGAGGCAGAGACTTAGGCAGAGGGAGAAACAGGCTCCATGCAAATAGCCCAATGTGGGACTCAATCCCGGAACTCCAGAATCACGCCCTGAGCCGAAGGCAGTTGCTCAACTGCTGAGCCATCCAGGCGTCCCTCTACCAAACATTTAAAGAAGGATTAGTATCCATCCTTCTCAAACTTTTCCAAAAAATTGGAAGAGGAAAGAAAGCTTCCAAATTCATTTCACAAAGCCAGAATCCCCCAGATACTGAAACCAGATAAAAACACTACAAAAAAGAAAATTATAAGAAAACATCCCTAATGAACATATATATAAAAATCCTCAACACAACATTACTGAATCCAATTTAACAATATATTAAAAGGATCATACACCACGATCAAGTGGAATTTATTCCAGGGATGCAAGGATGGTTCAATATCCACAAATACATCAACATGATGCATCACATTAACAAAATGAACAATATGATCATCTCAATAGATGCAGAAAAAACATACGACAAAATTCAATATCTATCTATGATTAAAAACTCTCAATAACGTGGGAACAGAAGGAACATATCTTAACATAATAAAGGTCATATTGAGAAACTCATAGCTAACATCCTCAATGGTTAAAAGCTGAAAGATTTTCAATACTTAACATAGTATTTAAGGTCCTAGCCACAGCAATTAGGTAAGAAAAAGAAATAAAAGGCATCTAAATTGGAAAGAAATAAGTAAAACTGTTTGAAGATGACATGATATTATATGTAGAAAACCCTAAAGATTCCACCAAAGATCTGTGAGAACTAATTAATAATTTCAGCAAAGTTACAAGGTACAAAATTAACATACAAACAGGTTGCACTTCTATACACTAATAATATGATATCAGAAATAGAAATTAAGAAAACAATCCCAGGGGCACCAGGGTGACTCAGTTGGTTAAGCATGTGACTCTCACTTTTGGCTTAAGTCATGATCTTATGAGTCACGGGATCAAGGCAAATCAAAACCACCAGGAGATATCACTTCACACCTGTCAGAATGGCTAGCATCAAAAAGATAAGAAATAGCAAGTGTTGGTGAGGATGTGTAGGAAGAGGAACCCTTGTGCACTATAGGTGGGAATGCAAACTGATAGGCCACTGTGGAAGACAGTATGGAGGGTCCTCAAAAAATTAAAAATAGAAATATCATATGGTCCAGCAATTGTACCTTTAGGTATTTATCTGAAGAAAATGAAAACACCAATCCAAAGAGATATCTGCCCTCCTATGTTCACTGCCACCTTATTTACAACATCCAAGATATAGATATATGAATGAATATAGAAGATGTGGTCCATATATACAATGGAATATTACACAGCCATAAAAAGGATGAAATCTCACCACTTGCAGCAACATGGACAAACTTATACCAAGTGAAATAAGTCAGTCAGGGAAAGACAGACAAATACCACATGGTTTTACACATATGTGGAATCTTAAAAACAAAACTAACATACAAAACAGAAACAAGACTCAGATGTGGAGAACAAACTATTGATTATCAGGGTAGGGAAGGGTTGGGGAGTCAGAAAAGAAGTGGAAGGGATTAAGAGGTACAAACTTTGGGGCGCCTGGCTGGCTCATTTGGAAGAGCATGTGACTCAATCTCAGGGTCATGAGCTCAAGCCCCATGTTAGGAGTAGAGATTACTTAAATAAATAAGTAAACTTAAAAAAAAGAGGTACAAACTTTTAGTTATAAAACAAATAAGTCAAGGAGATGTAATGTACAACATAGGGAATATAGTCAATAATATTGTAGTAACAGCATTGTAATAGATGATCTAGACTTTTCATGGGGGTTATTTCATAATGCATAAAAATATGGAATCCCTATGATGTACACTTGAAACTAATAGGATATTGTTATGTCAATATATTTCAATTAGAAAAAAAAAGGATGAAGGAAAATATTTCTTGGTTCCTTGGGAGAGGCCAAGAATATAGGAACCAAAATATTTCACTTAAGTAGTATAAACCATAGGTACCATTTATGATCCTTTCATAAAGCTAGATTGTGGATTTCTGCATTTCGGGGTAGTTATACAAACAAATTTAAAACAATTCCAAGATGAGCCAATTTTATTAAGGGTTTCCTGTAGTGTATGAGGAGAGAGATATCATACACTGAGATAAATGTAGGAGATGGCTGTGAATGCCACTGTTTGCAAAGTTCATCCCCTAGCACAAAGCAGAGAACCTCAATACTGAGACAGAAATAACTTGGAGGAAGTAAATCTAACACTGCAAAGTCTTTCCTATGTTATCTTTCCCTCTCCTCCTTCACACAGACCCTCCTGTTGCTACAGATGCTCCAGGAGATACTAATGCAGTGGAGAGAAGCTAGGTTTGGCAATGAACACTGCAGCACCTCATGGTGCACCTCATAGCACATGGCCTGGCAGGACCCTGGGGTTTACCCCAGCCCCACTTGTCCAACCCTTGCCTGACACAGTGAAGGTGGGATTTGTAGCTTCATACAATTGAGGTATGCCAACCAAGGGCCAGCAGTACATTTTCCAGGTGTCAGACCAAGGCCTCAGAGATGGGAGGACTTGGGGCAGTGCTTTCAAGCACAGGAAGCAGTAGCTCCACGCCCCAAGATAAGCACTGGCTGTCAAGGAAGGGTACTGGCCTGGTAAAAGCATGCTGCTGGGTGTGAGGAGGAGCCCATTAGACCAGGCACTGGTGGGCAGGATCCCCAGTGCTTTAGGTGTGTGTTTAATAAGAGGTGGATAAGGAAGAAGAGGCTGCCAGCAGGACGAGGCTGTCCCGTGCCGGCCCCTGTCCCCACTGCCAGCATAGGCAGCACTGCCCACACCTCCAGCCAGCAGGTGGGCCCAGCAGCAGGTGTGTCAAGGAAAGAGATCCTCACCATGCCATCCACAATGAGGACTAAACCAAGATACTCACTACAAATCTGCTATGCACTTTTTCTAGCATTCTCTTTTCATTAAGAGCCATGGCTTCACCTTTCCTCTTCTTTATTCTTTTTTTCTCTAGCTTTTTACAGGCATACATCCTTCCTGTAGCTCGCACTTGACAGGCACAAACCTAGTTTTAAAAAAGGGAAAGAAAGGTTTCTACACACCTGCCACCTCTTAGGCCACCACCACCACCAGCCACAACCAAACCCCATTTCTTCCACAGTCATGCCTTCTGGTAAACAGCAGTGACGGGCTGTGCTGAGCCCAGACCATGTTGCTCGTGGCACCCTAGAATGCCAACACCACTCTTCCTCTGCACCTAAGGCAGTGGACACACTCAGGCAGACAGCAGGCCACACTCTGCAAGCCTGACCCCTGTGGATACATAATATTTTATAATCTCCTGTTTTCATCTTAGAGTGTGACTGTTTTCTCAGTATTAAATTTTCTCCCAATATATGACTACTCCAAAGTTTATTTAATCATTTTCCTACCATTAAGTCTCTGTACATAAATCTTGGCATATCTCTTCTTCATTAACTTAATTATTTAAAGTGGAATTGCCAAGTCAAAGAAAGAGAAGGGAAAACAGGTAAGGGTGCCAGACACTGCACTCTCAGCTGGATGGGAATACTCATTGGCTGCTCACCACAACCCCAGGAAGCAGGGACCATCTCCCTCTTGTGATGAGAATGAAGTAGTGAGCCCAAGGTCACACAGCTGGAATCAAGCCCGGCTCTTATAGATGTGCTTCCTCCACAGCGCTGCGCTGCCTCAGGATCCTACACATCTATTCTGGGGGACTTAAAGCATAACTGAAAGCGCTGTAGTTGACAAAATAAGACCAAAATGTTTGTCCTGGAAGAGGTGTTAGCATTTGCAAAAGTAAATCCACTGTTGGAATTTGGACTTCCAAGGCACTGAGGCTGTGTGCATGAGGGCTATGGGGCTCCCTCTGACAGGGGTGCACAAGACAAATGGACTATTTACTCTCCTCGCAGATGCGATATAATAAATAGCACATCCAGAACAGGTCTGTGAAAAACCAGAATGGTTTACCCATCTGCACAATCTTTTCTTTGGAAACACAAATAAATGTGTTAAAAAAAATCTATATATATAAATATACTAAACCTTTCACAACAGTTAAAATGGGCTAACATGTTACTACTGAGTCCATTTCTAAAACTCACACATGGCTACAACTAGAACTACATTCTTTTGTAAACACAAGACCCATTTGCTGGAAACAACCTCTGTTCTTTTTTTTTTTTTTTTAAGATTTTATTTATTCATTCATGAGAGACACAGAGAGAAAGAGAGGCAGAGACACAGGCAGAGGGAGAAGCAGGCTCCATGCAGGGAGCCCGATGCGGGATTCGATCTGGGGTCTTCAGGCAAAAGCCAGGTGCTAAACCACTGAGCTACCCAGGGATCCCAACGACCTCTGTTCTTAGAATCTGAGTTGTTTTTTTTTGTTTTTTGTTTTTTTTTCAGAATCTGAGTTTTAATACTTGGGCCCCATGAGAGGAAGACTGGTATGAATTAAAGAGAGGAAATAACTTTTCTGCAACCAGAGGATGGATTTCTTATAGAAATCTCTATCCTAGAAGAGTTACAACAAGCACTTGGTTGGATCATTGAAAATACTCTAAAAAGTCTCCAGAACTGTGTCAGGCGTAACATTGCTGCTTCTCCTGAGGTACTGGCAACAGTGGCCAAGCTCTCACCACCCCTGAGCACAGCGGTAGGAGAGGCCTCACTTGTAGGCCAGCCTTGTAGGCTAGCTTCCTAATTTACATTAAGGGAACTCTGGTGGCTTTGGTTCAGGCTTCCAGTGGGAATCTGGGAGTATGCATGATTTGAATCACATGTGGAGAGTTTAACTTGCTACCAACGACACATGCAGCTTTGGTTCCTCTGGGCAGTTACAAATGCTGGAATTGAATATGACCACTCCAGATAACTGATGCGGCAATTAACACCTCTTCAGATGACCTGATAGAACTGCATGTGATTCTTTTAACACTGCTCAACAATAGTCTCTATCCAGGAGAGCCATCATATCTAAAGGTCATCTCTCAGGAATTTGTGGGTAGTCTCCCTAGGATTTCCCCACATTTACACATTTTCTAGTATCCTTTGATGTTGGTATGGGGGCACATACATGTCCAGAGTTGAGATAAATAGGCATATTTAATCATATACTCTATACTACATGAGCATTTCGGCTAGTCCTAAATCATGGAAATAGAGTGACAGAAATTCCACGTATGGAAACAGAATCATTTTTTCAATCAGGACAAACAGAGCTTGAACGTCAAGCACCGAACTTGGGAAAACAACTTCTTTAAGAACCATGAAGTCAAAGAAAAACAAAATCACATAGATGGCAATTTTTTTCTTTCCAGATCTCCAAATCTTAAAAGCATGCAGCAAAGTACCTTTTGTTTGAAATCCAAACTTTTTTTTTTAAAGATTTTATTTATTTATTCATGAGAGACACACAGAGAGAGGCAGAGACACAGGCAGAGGGAGAAGCAAGCTCCATGCAGGGAGCCCGATGTGGGACTCGATCCCGGGTCTCAAGGATCACACCCTGGACTGAAGGCAGTGCTAAACCACTGAGCCACCCGGGCTGCCCATGAAATCCAAACTTAATGCTCACGGTTGCCTAAACTATTCCCAAAACACATAGTAAGGAGAGAAAGTCATTTGTAAGGTCTCCCAAGTACCTTGCTGTCCTACTTTTCTAGAAATATTGCTGATAGCTAGTCACATTTGACTTACCTCTCCAAATCCGCCTTTTCCTAGAACTCTGTAATTTCTAAATGTGTTCTTTGTTACTGGTTGCCTAATTAATTAAAAAGAAAAAAAGCTTCAGGTCTCACATCACACTGTTATTTTAAAACAGAAAAATCTACCTAGCTCCTGGCCTGGCCTTATGTGTGACCCTGCACTGTTCCAAGGGGGTGCCTGGGGCAAGGGTATCTGCACTCAGGGACTGTGGCTCCCCCAGCTGGGACAGCCCTCCATTGCACCAAGAGACAAAATCACATGTTTACCGAAAACACTCGAGATAGATACAGAACAATCCAATGAGCCTTACTAACTAAAGAAAGGTTAGCAAGGAGTCCAAACCATGAAATATGTATGTATGGAGCCTATTGGAAAGCTGTGGAGGAAAATTACGTATCTACAGTACACTAACCTTTGGAAAAAGAATCTCAGAGATGTTTATACTCAAAGTCTTGAAAGAAATGTGCATGAAGTAGAACTGAAAATTCAATCAATCAATAATAATTGTAACAACAACAGCCCTAAGTGGCACCTAACACTTACGGAGCACTTACTTTGTACACCAAGCTCCACACATTTCTCAGGTGGCCCCAGGAGCCCAGTAGGGTAAATTCTAGAATTGCCTCTATCTTCTAGAATGGGGACATGATGCTCACCAAGGCTGAGTCCCTTCACTTAGTCCTCATAGCTAGCATAAGGCCAAGCAGGGCTCAGACCACAAGATTGAACCAGGGTACATTAGATTGTATTTCCATGAATCTAGGATCTGTTTTACTTTCTGACTACTGTGCCCACAGGGCTGACTGCCATTTTAAAAGGAGAGAATAGAGTCAACTAAATCAGAAAAATTATATAACACATATTAATAATTTGTGTACAAAAATACCATATACAGCCCAAGATTTCCAATAGTATTTTGACAGATGGAAAAGTATACAACAATACAAAGTACACATTATGAGAAGTTACTACTTCTTTTAGTTGAATTTCAAATTAGAACATACCTTTCCAACCATTTCCACTGTAGAAATCGGGAAAAATATGGGCTTTCTAGGTATTCTTCAAATGGTTCTCCACTTAAATAGTAATGGACAAAACTAAAAAAAGATTTTACATAATTACATACATTTGTTGCATTACAATATGAAAACAACTGTGTTTCAATGCATTCATCAACACTGGATACAGGAAATCAATCATTATACACAAATAGACACTAAATTTTGCAATTATAGAATTTCACACTAGTTTCTAATGTTATCAGTAAAAATATGAAGGCAAGAATTCAAAAGAAATGAAACTGTTTACCCTTCTAAGGTCAAAAGTTCTTTTTAAGTAAATGTATTCAAGGGGTGTATGTATGTATGTGTGTGTGGTGTGTGTATGCATGCACCCAAGCATGTGTATTTCAGTAGGGATTGCAAACATTTTGTATGTAAGATCAGAGATCAGAATGAATATCTAAATGATAATGGTCACATTGTAGAAAATGTTAATATGTGACACACTTTTTTTTTTTTCTTTTACTATTTAAGATTTTTATTTATTTATTTGAAAGAGAGATAGCAAGAAAGAGCACAAGCAGGGGAAGGGGCAGAGGTAGAGGGAGAAGTATGGCTTCCCACTACACTGGAAGCCTGATGCAGGGCTCATTCATTCTCAGGACCCCAAGACCATGACCTGAGCTGAAGGCAGACGCTTCACCAACTGAGCCACCCGGGCACCAATTGACACAATCTTTTTTTAACACTGAAACTAAAACACCCAATGAATTATGTTATGCTATATATTTCCAGAAGAAATTTTATGCAATTAGCCATGCTTCTAAAGTTTTATTTGGAATTTTATGAATTTTATAAAATTATATAAATTTATAAAATTTTATAAATTTTATTACAGAAGTAATAAAATTCTAATTTGTACAGTAGATAAGGGATGGAATATAGTCTGTTATTCAGAATATAGCACAGTGATTCTCAAAATGTGTTCTCAGGATCCATATGGATTCTGAGACCATTTCAGGGGGTGTTTAATAATGAAACTATATTTGTAACAATGCTAAGACATGTGCCTTTTAAAAACCTCATTTTCACGGAGAGGGTTGCAGTTGTTTCACTGAGGCACCCAGCCCCCTCCCAACTGCACACATTTTTTGAAAGTTATGACATTTAAAACTGAGCATCAGTTCAACATTGGTTTTAATATATTCGTCCTGGGGCTCCCCACTAACCATCACCTTATGCTGCCTCTCTTACGACTTCTTACAGAAAACAGCAGGTAGCCTAAAGGAAACATTTATGTCCGTTATGCAACATCTGTGTTCTGGAATCCAAAATGAGAAAGAAGGTTTTTGGGAAATCAAGATTGTAGCAATACAGAAATGAGACAGAATAGTGGGGAACCCTGAACCTCTGGCTTCTGTCCCCTCCCTCCCCTAACACAGTTCCAGCTAAGGACCCTGTGCTGCAAGGAGGAGACAGAGCCAGGCAGTAGGAGCCAGAATGATGTGGAGAGGGAGGGGGAGATTGGCTGTAGCCATCTGCTCTTAGCACACTCTTCTCTTCAGTCCCCCTTCTGCCCACATGCCTGGGCCTGGCCTCCACGCCCACAGCCTCAGTCACATGTGCACAGGAGGCTATGACCCCCACCCAGATCCTGCCTCTTGTGAGTCTCAAGAGAACACTCCAGATTCAGCTATTGACCTCTCAGCTCTGTTCCATGTCTGGAAAGCAACTCAAACTCAAACGTGTCCCCAGAGAGACTACATTGTGCCCCCCCGTCCCCCCACCCTTGCCCATCAGCCTCATGGATTTCTCCAAAATCCATTCATCTGTCTCCATTATCACTGCCACTAGCCAGTCCAGGCTGCCATCACCTGAACAACTGCCACAATGAAATGTGTCTCTCTAATTGCTGTTAGAGCAAAGGACAAATTCTCCCTGGTCCCTGGGCCTCTGTTCCTCTGAAATGAGGGTTGATCTCCAAAAGGTCACGTGAGGACTCCTGTGTGAACCCTCACAAAGTGATAGAGAGGGCACCTGGGAACAAGGACCAGGCCCTGGTGTCACCCCATCCCCCTGGCCCTCCTAGGCTGCAGTAGCAGCAGGGACCCTCCACCAGCACCTCCCCCACCAGCCTCTCCCCTTATGGGCCTGTGTGCTCTCTCTGCCCCTCTGCAGCCTGAACAGACTCCTCTAGTGGCCCCCGCTAGGAGAGGTGCCCTGAAAGCTCCCACCCTGGTAACTCACTCAGCACCTGTGGTAGGCTGAATAATGAATGACCCAAATGCATCCAGGTCCTAATCCCTGGAACCAGTGAATTCTCCTACATGGCAACAGGGACTCTGCATATGGGAAAATGATCCTGGATTATCTGGGTGGGCTGCACACATGATAATGAGAGGGAGACAGAGAGAGATGTGGACACAGGTAAGGCAGGAGCAGAGAGAGACCTGAGGATCCTGGACGGCTGGTTTTAAACATGAGGTCAGGGACCATGAGCCAAGTAACACATCCCTAGAAGCCAGAGCAAAAAAAGAAAACAGATTCTCCCCTAGATCTTCAATGGAACAAGGCCCTACTGGCACCTGGTTTCTGCCCAGCGATACTCCTTTCAGACTTTTGACTTCCAGAACCATAAGGAAATAGATGTGTGTTGTTTTAGGCCATCATGTGCAAGGAAATCTGTTACGGCAGCAACGGGAGACTAATACAGATTACTCTGTCATTTCCACTTGGTCATAAACTCCCTAGAAATAAAGAACCAACTCATTCTTGCTTATCATTTTATTCCTGGAAACAAGATCAATGACAGGCATATAATAGGCGCTTAATAATTATTTTCCCAAAAAATGACTAAGAAGCAAGGTTCTGCAATTCATATTTTCTGAAGGCATATAAGAATGAAAACTTGGGATCCCTGGGTGGCACAGCGGTTTGGCGCCTGCCTTTGGCCCGGGGCGCGATCCTGGAGACCCGGGATCGAGACCCACGTCGGGCTCCCAGTGCATGGAGCCTGCTTCTCCCTCTGCCTGTGTCTCTGCCTCTCTGTCTCTCTCTGTGTGACTATCATGAATAAATAAATAAAATCTTTAAAAAAAAAAAAAAAAAGAATGAAAACTTAAGGGCAGCCCCGGTGGCAAAGTGGTTTGGTGCCGCCTGCAGCCTGGGGTGTGATCCTGGAGACCCAGGATCAAGTCCCACATCGGGCTCCCTGCATGGAGCTTGCTTCTCCCTCTGCCTGTGTCTCTGCCTCTCTCTCTCTCTGTGTCTATGAATAAATAAATAAAATCTAAAAAAACCAACAACAAAAAAACTACTTAAAAAAATTCTTAAAAAAAAAAAGAATGAAAACTTAAGTCAGCACTGGTTTGTTTTTTGTTCCCTAGCATAACCTCAACCCAAAGAAGCAAACGATTATGACATGAAATGCGTCTCCGAAACAGATGTGTTGAGGTCCTAACCCTGGTGCCTGTATGTCAGCCTTACTTGCAGGAAGGGTCTTTGCAGATATCATTGGTTAAGTTGAGGCCACACCAGAGCAGGGTGGGCTCTGGTCCCATGTGACTGGTGCTTTTATGAGGAGAAGACACAGGACCATAGACAGCAGAGACAGAAGTGCTGCTGCACAGGCCTAGAGACACTAGGTATTGCTGCCCAAGAACTAGCAGAAACGAGGAAGGACCCTCTCCTCCAGAGACCTGGACTTCAGACTCCCAGCTTCCAGAACTCTGACAATAAACTTCTGTTGTTGTTGTTTATTAAGATTTTATTTGAGAGTGAGAGGGAGAATTAGTGGTGGCAAGGGGAAGGGCAGATGGAGAGGGATAAGTGGAGCAGTGAGCCGAATCCAGGATTCGATCCCAGAACCCCGTGATCATGACCTGAGGTGAAGACAAATGCTCAACGGCTAAGCCACCCAGGCACCTAGAGAATAAATTTCTGTTGTTTGAAGCCACCTGAGTTTGTGCAACTTTGTTATGGTAGTCCCAGGAAACAAACACAGCACCTGACGGAGAATCGGCACTCAACCAGCATCTGTTAAAGGGATCTTAGGATAAGCAATACCAGAATGCTGCATGACTGGACAGAGGACTCCATGTTCTGGGCCAGATCAGTCCAGAAACCATTCTGTCTCCCTGTGTACATAAGGAGCCGGATTAATCAGTGCCCTGATTTAGAATTTTCCTGTCTATACTGCAAACATCTAGAGAGAAGATATTTTCAGCAAGTGCCTAGCTAGGGCTTTAAAAAACAATACTTTATGGGAACCTTTTCATCCCAGATACATGCATTTTAGAAGGCTGAGTGAAGGGGCCAGGGGTCCACATGCTAATACATTGGCTCTCCACAGATGTGACCTGCTTCAGTGTGTCCCTTATGTCTGTAGAATTATCATCACTCTTTGTTTGCTTTGTTCTAGTCAAAGTGACCACTTTAATTTGGAAAGTACCACAGTAAGGACTGGTCTCGTGTAGAGAAAGCTCCTGTAAGCCCCATCTACTAATAGCCGTGCACCCTTGCAGGGTGGTGCTGGCCACTTACCTGGTGCATTCCTCAAAGACGTCCTTGTCAGGGTTCTCCTTCAGTTTCAACCAACATTCTCTCAAAACACGTGAGGGTATTTCTGGTAAAGGGACTGCTGACTGCATACAGCACAAACCAAATGCATAACAATTAGTGATTTCATAATTTACCAATTGTAAACAGAACCTAATGCTTACTGTAAAAAAAAAAAGTATAACGTCAAGTGTATGAAATAACAAGTCAAAGTGTCACCTTCACGTGCCACCCCAGTGTCATTTTCCAGAGTTCACTGTGTTGTCTACCTCTTTATATCTTTTCCTGTGTAAATCAAACCAGAGCGAAAAGCAAGGGTGCCAAGAGCTATCTGTACTCCCATGTACACAGCAGCATTATTCACAATATCCAAAAGGTGGGACCAATCCAAAGGTCTATTGACAGATGAATGGATAAACATGGTGGTCCACCTTTGCAGGGGAATGTTATTCAGCCTCAAAAAGGAGGGGAAAGTAGGAGCTGTGTTTAACGAGGACAGAGTTTCAGATTTGCAGGATAAAGAAAGTTCAGGACATGGATGGTGGTGAAGGCTGCCCATCAAAGTAGATATGTGTAAAGCTACAGAACTGTGCACTTAAAAACGGTTAAGATGATCAATTTTATGTCTTTTTTGCCACAATTAAAAATGTAAACACATACAAATGCACACAAACTCTCAGAAATACACATTTTTTATACAAATGAGATAATATATGTGTAGTTTTGCAAATATGTGCTGATACTTAGAGAGCTACCTTATTTTCTGAAAGACTGCATGGTTTTCCAGAGTATGTGTTTATGTCTTTCTTACGTGTTCTAGCTGCCCATTTTCTCCACTGCAGACCCCATTCCCATGAACATCTTTGTACAATTGTGTTTTTATAAGACAGATTCCTGGAAATAGAATTATGAGTTCAAGGGATACATGTCTCTTAAGCATTGATATTTATTGCAAAGCTGACCTCCAAAAACACTCTACCACTTACATTCTCACTAATATGTCCCCATGGGCCATCCTACCATTCTCTTATCCCTCAACTAGAGAATTCTGGAAAAACATAACAAAACGATTGCCCAGATTTATTGAAAAAGATACTCAGATTATGTTCAATTATACATTTATCATTAGGGATGACAAATGCATTCTAGGCTGAATTCTGGCAGTGGTATAGCTGAGTTACCACAGGAAAATTGTTTTATACAAATCAAAGAAATGCTTTCATCAAAGAAGTTGAACTAGTGACAGAAATGTACAATGTAGAAAACTCACACTTAAAAAAATGAGTAATATTGTTATAATTAATCCTAATAGGTGTCATTTAAATGACCTAACAGAAGTGAGGCATTTTCCCTTCTATACTATGTCAGTTAGCCTTACAATCCTCTGGACAGATGAGGCTGAGGGAGCTCTAGGATGTTCTGGTGCACTCACAGCAATAAGTGGAAGAGCCAAGATGGAATCATGCTCTCAGGACCTCCAAGACCAGTTTCTTGCTACACAGCAAAGCCATAGTAAAGATAAGATGGATCTGTTCATTTCACCATTTCAGAAAAGAAATTTGTTTGTTCATTTACCCAACACACATTGTTATAGACATAGAAAACAAGACAAAATTTCACAGGACACAAAGCCATTATATTCCAAAACTGCCTCAAAAATACATATTTTTAAGAAATAGCTCTTGGGTGCCTGGGTGGCTTAGTCAGTGAAGTGTCTGCCTTCAGCTCAGGTCATGATCTCAGTCCTGGGATTGAGCCCTGAGTCGGGCTCCCTGCTTATCAGGGAGTCTGATTCTCCCTCTACCCCTCCCTCCTGCTCATGCCCTCTCTTTCAAACATACAAATAAATAAATAAAATCTTTAAAAAATAAGAAATAGCTCTAGTGTTTTCTATAATCTCATTTCTCCTCTAAAAATCCTAATTTTCTGAAGCTAGATAGGTTAATTTAGCAAAACTGTGTAATGATTAACTCCAAATAGAGATCCCTTTTAAGTATCTTAGAAAAATTTTATGTTAATAGAAATTTATCCCAAAGAAAGGAAAAGCAATGCTTCCAATCTTCCATGAGCAGAGAAGTAACTAATTTGAAGTTACTTTTTTTATATATGGTGTGAGGTAGGGGTTCAACTTCATTCTTCTACATATGAGTTGTCCCAACACCATTTATTGAAGACCATTCCTTTGTCCATTGAATTGTCCTGCACCATTATTATAAGTCAACTGACTGTAAATGTATGAGTTTATCTCTGGATCTATTCTATTCCAATGACCTGTATGTCAGTCCTTATGCCAGTACCATACCGTTTTGATTACTGTAGCTTTGTAGTAAGTTTTGAAATGAAGAAGTCTAAGTCCTCCAACTTTGTCCTTCTTCAAGATTGTTATGACTATTTGGGGTACTTTACATATGCATGTTAATTCTGAAATCAGCTTTTTAATTTCTACAAAAAAAAGGATATAGGGTTTTGACAGGGATTATATTGAATCTGTAGATCAATTTAGGGAGTATTGCCATCTTAATAATATTAAGTCTTCTTAATACATGAACATGAGATTTCTTTCTATTTATTTAAGTTCTTTAATTTCTTTCAATGATGTTTTGAAGTTTTCAGTGTATAAGCCTTGAACTTCTTTTTTGCATTACTCCTATTTTATTCTTTTTGATGCTATCATAAATGGAGTTGCTTTCTTAATTCATCTTTGGATTTTAATTGTTAGTATACAGAAATACAATTGAGGGATGCCTGGGTGGCTCAACAGTTGGGTGTCTGCCTTCCAGCTCAGGGCATAATGCTGGAGTCCTGGGGATTGAGTCCCACATAGGGCTCCCTGCATGAAGCCTGCTTCTCCCTCTACCTGTGTCTCTGCCTCTCTCTCTCTGTGTGTCTCTCATGAATAAATAAATAAAATCTTTAAAAAAAAGAAATACAATAGAATTTTGTATAATGATCTAGTATCCTGCAACCTTGCTGAACTCATTATTAGTTCTGGTAGTTTTGTTGTGTTTTTTCCTAATGTGTGTGTGAATACTTTAGGATTGTTTTTTTAAGATTTTATTGTACTTAGCACAGAATCCACTTGAGGTTCTGTCTTCCTCTCTCTCTGCCCCTCACCCTGCTCTCTCTCTCTCTAGTAAATAAATAATTTTTAAAAAATAGAGGTGTTTGGGTGGCTCAATCAGTTAAGCTTCTGCCTTCAGCTCAAGTCATGATCCAGAGGTCCTGGGATTGAGCTCCAAGTCAAGTTTCCTGCTCAGTGGGGAGTGTGCTTCTCCCTCTGCCCCTCCCACTCCCCCACCTGTGTGCACTCTCCCTCTCTTTCAAATAAATAAATAAATAAATAAATAAATAAATAAATAAATAAATAAAATCTTTATTAAAAATAAAATAATATAATAAGTAAAATAAAATAAAAAAGAAAGAGAGATAAAGAGCTTCCTAGGCAAACAAAAACCAAAGGAGTTTGTGACCACTAAACCAGCCTTGCAAGAAATATTAAAGGGGACTCTTTGAGTGGAAAGGAAAGACCAAAAATGACAGTATGAAGGTGGGAAATACAAAAGCAGTAAAAATGAATATTTCTGTAAAAAATCAGTCATGGACCTCACAAAATAAAAGAATGTAAAATATGACACCATATACCTAAAATGTGGGAAGGAAAGGAGTAAAGAATGGATTCAAACTTATACTATCAACTTAATACAGACTGCTATATGCAGAAGATGTTATGTACAGACTTAATGGTAAGCACAAATCCAAAACCACTAATAAATACGCAAAGAATAAAAAGAAATAAATTCAAATATATTACTAAGGAAAACCAGAAAACTATGAAAGAGAGAAAGACAAGAAAGGTTCAGAGAAAATCTTCAAAAATACTATAAAACAAGTAATAAAATGGCAATAAATACATAGCTATCAATAATTACTTTGAATGTAAATGAACTAAATGCTTCAATCAAAAGACATGGGGTGACAGGGTGGATAAAAAAAAGACCCATCTCTACACTACCTACAAGGGACTCATTTTAGAACTAAAGACACCAGCAGATTGAAAGTGAGGGGATAAAGAAATATGCAAATGGATGTCAAAAGAAAGCCAGAGTAGCAATACTTATACCAGACAAACTAGAGTTTAAAACAAAGACTATAAAAATCAATCAATCAAAGACTCTAATGAGCAACAAAGAAGGACATTATGTAATAAATAATAAAGGTGCAATCCTACAAGAAGATACAACAATTATAAATATTTATGCATCTAACTTGGAAGCACCCAAATACATAAAACAGTTAATAACAAACATATAGAATTTAATCAATAATAATACAATAATAGTAGAAACATCCCACTTACATCAAAGGACAGATCATCCAAACAGGAAATCAATAAGGAAACAATGGCTTATGAATGACACACTGGGCCAAGTGGATTTAACAGATATATTCAGAACATTCCATCCTCAAACAGCAGAATATACTTTTTAAGTGTACATGGAACATTCTCCAGAAAAGATCACATATTAGGCCACAAAATAAGTCTTAACAAAAAAGATCAAAGTCATACTATGTATCTTTTCTGACCACAACACTATGAAACTAGAAGTCAGCTACACGGAAAAGATCTGGAAAGACCACAAATACAAGGAGGTTAAATACCTTGCTATTAAACAATGGGGCAGGGATCCCTGGGTGGTGCAGCGGTTTGGTGCCTGCCTTTGGCCCAGGGTGCGATCCTGGAGACCCGAGATCAAATCCTACATCAGGCTCCAGGTGCATGGAGCCTGCTTCTCCCTCTGCCTATGTCTCTGCCCCCCCCTCTCTCTGTATTACTATCATAAATAAATCTTTAAAAAAATTTTAAAAAACAATGGGGCAACCAGGAAATAAAAGATGAAATTAAAAAGTACATGGAAATAAATGAAAATGAAAACACAATGGTTCAGGGGCACCTGGGTGGCTCAGTTGGTTAAGTGTCTGCCTTCAGCTCAGATCATGATCCCAAGGTCCTGGGATCGAGCCCCAAGTCGGGCTCCCCTGCTCAGTGAGGAGCCTGCTTCTCCCTCTCCTTCTGCTGCTCCTCTTCCTTGTTCTCTTTCTCTCTCAAATAAATAAATATAACCTTTAAAAAAAAGAAAAGAAAATATAATGGTTCAAAACCTTTGGGACATAGCAAAAGTACCCATAAGAGGGAAGTTTAGGAACACCTGGGTGGGCTCTGTGGTTGAGCTTCTGCCTTTGGCTCAGGGCATGATCCTGGGGTCCCAGGATCAAGTGTCACATTGGGCTCCCTGCATGGAGCCTGCTTCTTCCTCTGCCTATCTCTCTGCCTCTCTCTCTGTGTCTCTCATGAACAAATAAATAAAATCTTTACACAAAAAAAAGCAAGAAAAATCTCAAATAACCTAAACTTACATCTAAAGGAGCTAGAAAAAGAACAACAAACAAAACCTAAAACCAACAGAAGGAAGCAAATAATAAGTATTAGAGCAGAAATAAATGGTATAGGAACTAAAAAACCAATAGAACAGATCAATGTAACTATGAGCTGGTTCTCTGAAAAAAAAATCAATAAAATTTATAAACCTCTAACCAGACTTATCATGGAAAAATAAAGAATTCAAATAAGTAAAATCACAAATGAGAGAAGAGAAATACCAACAAACACTACAGAAATACAAATACTACAATTATTATGAAAAACTATATGCCAACAAATTGGACAATGTAGAAGAAATGGATAAATTCCTAGAAACATATAAGCTACCCAAACTTAAACAGGAAGAAATAGAAAATCTGAACAGACCAATTACCAGCAAAGAAACTGAATCCATAATTTAAAAAAAACTCCTGGACAAAAGTCCAAGACCAGATGGTTTCACAGGAAAATTTTACCAAATATTTAAAGAAGAGTTAATACCTATTCCTTTCAAGCTATTCCAAAAAATAGAAAAGGAAGGAAAACTTCCAAATTCATGCTATGAGGTCAGCATTACCCTGATAACAAAACCAGATAAAGACATCACAGATAAGAGTATAGGCCAATATCTCTGAGGAACACAGGGGAGGTATTTGCAATATTTGCAGATCAATCAACATGATACATCAAATCCACAAGAGAAAGGATAAAAAACACAGGATCATATCAACAGATGCAGAAAAAGCATTTGACAAAGTACAACATCCATTCATGATAAAAACCCTCAACAAAGTAAGTTTAGAGAAACACACCTGAACATAATGTTCATATATGAAAAACTCACAGCTAACATCATCCGCACTGGGGAAAAACAGAGCTTTTCCTCTATAGTCAGGAACAAAACAGGGACGTCCACTCTCACCACTTTTATTCAACATAGTACTGGAAATCCTAGCCACAGTAATAAGACAAGAAAAAGGAATAAAGGGCAGTCAGATTGGTAAAGAAGTAAAACTTTCAATATTTGCAGATGACCTCATGCTATATGTAGAAAATCCTAAGGACTCCAAAAAAACAAAACAAACAAACAAAACTTACTAGAACTGATAAATGATTTCAGTAAGGTTGCAGTATACAAATCAATGTATAGAAATACTTTGCACTTCTATACGTCAATAATGAAGCAACAGAATGAAAAATTAAGAAAACAGTCTTATTTATAATTATACCGAAAATAATAAAATGCCTAGGAATAAGCTCAACCAAGTCAGTGAAAGAACTGTACTCTGAAAATTTTAAAACACTTATGAAAGAAATTAAAGACAATACCAATAGATGGAAAAATATTACATGCTTGTCAATTGGAAGAATAAATTTTGTTAAAATGTCTATATTACCACAGTCTACAGATTTAATGCAGTCTCTATCAAAATACCAATAGAATTTTGCATAGAACTGGAAAACAATCCTAAAATTTATATGGAACCACAAAGACCTCAAATAGCCAAAGCAATCTTGAAAAAGGAAAACAAAGCTGGAGGTATCACAATTCCAGATTTCAAGATATACCATAAAGCTGTATTAATTAAAACAGTATGTTACTGGCCCAAGAATAGACACATAGATCCATAGAACAGAATAGAAAACCCAGAAGTAAACCCACAGTAATATGGTCATTTAATCTTTAACAAATGAGGCAAGAAAGAATATTCAATGAGAAAAAGTCTCTTCAACAAATAGTGCTGGGAAAACTCGATCACTTTCTTATACCATACACAAAAATAAATTCAAAATGGATTAAGGATCTAAATGTGAGACCTGAAAACATAAAACTCCTAAAAGAGAGCACAAGGAGTAACTTCTCTGACATTGACCATAGCAACTTTTTTCTAGATATGACTCCTGAGGCAAGGAAACAAAAGCAAAAATTAAGTATTGGGACTTGATTAAAATAAAAAGTTTCTGCACAGCAAAGGAAAGAATCAACAAAACAAAAAGATAACCTACTGAATGGGAGAGGATATTTACAAATGACACATCCAATAAAGGATTAGTATCCAAAATATATAAAGAACTTCTAAAACTCAACACCCAATTAGAAATAGGCAGAAGGAGGGATGCCTGGGTGGCTCAGCGGTTGAGCGTCTGCCTTTGGCTCAGGGAGTGATCCCAGAGTCCCAGAATAGAGTCCTACAGTTCCTGCAGGGAACCTGCTTCTTCCTCTGCCTATGTCTTTGCCTCTCTCTCTCTGTATCTCTCATGAATAAATAAATAAAATCTTTTAAAAAATAGGCAGAAGACACAAACAGACATTTCTCTGAAGAAGACATCCAGATGGCAAACAGACACATGAAAAGGAACTCAACATCCCTCACCACAAGGGAAATGCAAATCAAAACCACAAAGACATACCACCTCACACTTGTCAGAATGGCTAAAATAAAAACATAAGAAACACATGTGTTGGTGAGGATATGGAGAAAAAGGAACCCTCATGGACTGTTGGTGGGAATGCAAACTGATAGACTACTGTGGAAGACAGTATGGAGATTCCTCAAAAAGTTAAAAGTAGAGCTACCATATGATTCAGCAATCACACTACTGGGTATTTACCCAAATACAAAAACTCTAATTCAAAGGGAAACATGCACTCCTGTGTTTATTGCAGCATTATTTACAATAGCCAAACAATGGAAGCAGCCTGAAGGTCCATCAACTGATGAATGGATAAAAATGTGATATAGACAGATTGACAGAGAGACAGATCTATATCTATATCTATATATCTCTCCCTCTCTCTCTCTCTCCATATATATATATATATATTATATATATATTATTCAGCCATAAGAAAGAATGAAATCTTGTCATTTGCAATGATATGGATGGAGCTAGAG
This sequence comes from Canis aureus, assembly GCF_053574225.1. Classification (NCBI taxonomy): domain Eukaryota; kingdom Metazoa; phylum Chordata; class Mammalia; order Carnivora; family Canidae; genus Canis; species Canis aureus. The sequence goes on from NC_135612.1 coordinate 62,158,930, forward strand.
AATTTTATGCTAAGTGAAATAAATCAGAGAGAGAAGGACAAATACCATATGATTTCACTCATACATGGACTTTAAGAAACAAATAAGTTAAAAAAAAAAAGAGAAAGAGGGGGATCCCTGGGTGGCGCAGCGGTTTGGCGCCTGCCTTTGGCCCAGGGCGCGATCCTGGAGACCCGGGATCGAATCCCACATCGGGCTCCCGGTGCATGGAGCCTGCTTCTCCCTCTGCCTGTGTCTCTGCCTCTCTCTCTCTCTCACTGTGTGCCTATCATAAATAAATAAATAAATAAAGTTTAAAAAAAAAAAAAGAAAACTATTAAAAAAAAAAAGAGAAAGAGAGTCAAACTAAGAAACAGACTCAACTATGGAGAACAGATGGTCACCAGAGGGGTGGCAGGTTGGGGGGTGGGGGAAATAGGTGATGGGGACTAAGAAGGGTACTTGTGGTGAGCACCAGGTGATTAAAATTAAAACTTAAAAAAAAAAACCTCATTGGGAAAATTAAAACAATGTTTCATGTTTTGATTAATCATTGTGGATACAGTTATACAATAATGTCAATGTCAAAACTAACTTTAAGGTAAGAAATGTTTATTTCTGTTGTCAAACATTTTTTTAAGTCCAAAAATAAAAAAAGAATTAGGTAAATGAAACTTCTCATCTATTCCTCCCAATCAGTGACTGGGGGTACCTACAAATATGTGGATGATGTAGCAGCTGTGTTGGAAAAGAATTACCTAGGAGCCATGGTACTGATGCTGGAGACTTTGGCAAGTGAAGGCTTTGGAGTCAAAACCTATCTGGTCTGAACCACATCTCTGCCACCACTGACCACATCTCTGCCACCACTGGTTGTGTGTGTATCTTTGTGCTCACTTGTTAATCCACTGGCCTTCTCTACTCCCCCCAGTTCCCGCCAGTCTCTCTTGAAGGCCCTACCATCTTGAGTTAGCTAGGCTCAGAATCTGAACATTCTCACCACACTATTCTCCAACCCGTCTCTCCGTGTTTTGGACTCATTCTCACCACACTATTCTCCAACCCGTCTCTCCGTGTTTGATTCCTTAACAAGCTGTATAACCTTTGGTAAACCACTTAACTACTCTGATTTTCAGTCTTACCACATAATAATAGACATAATAATGTATCCACCTCATAGCACTGTTATCTTAACTTGTTGCATGTGCATGGCTTAGAGCAGTGTTCACTAAGTGTTAGCTATCCCTGTTATTGTTCTCCACCAATCCTATAACACAGGGGCCTGCCCAGGGTTTAGGACTTCTCTTATAGCCTACAGAAAGGAAATCATATGAAGAGGAGCAGCTTACAGATCTATTTCAGGGACACACTAAACTGTAAGAATCTACTGAGTCAAAAAAGCATAAAAACTGAGACCCATTAAAGCTTTTAGGAGAAAAATCTTATTTTCAGCCCAAGACAGACAAATAAAATTCTCTAATGCTGTATTCTGTTTGGGGAAACATAGAAGCTTTTAAATTCTTTAAATCAATTTTCTAAGAGATTCATTAAATTCCTCACTGACTCAAAAGAAAAAGCATAAGAGAAATATTTCTAAGAAATTAAAGGTTTTTAATCCAACTAAGTGAGAAAGGCTAGGTACTATTAGAAAACACACCTCGACACTGAAGAACGTGTTGAAGACCTGCAGTCCATAGCTTCTTTGGTCCTCATCAGCGGTCACTTCATACTCTCCCTGACGGTAGAGATGAGAACAAAGAAAAATAGTAGTGGAGTTTCTTCACTGATTTCACAGTGTTTTCAATTCTCAGACATACAGAATTGGCAGGGTACCCTGAGAACCACAGAGTAGCTCTAATTGATTTGATATTGGTCAAGTATCTGCAGCTTTTCTTTGGGAAACTAGGAAAAAGCAGTTTTCTTTAAAGGGTGAATGATGTACTAGAGCAACACATTCCATGGTGCTCGCTGTTATATTACACTTGCAGCCCTTAAATGAGGCCAAATAAAATAGAATTAAATAAACAACTTGGATTGCTCATGGCAACAGAATTTTAGAAATATCCAAGAGGCATGTGGAAAACCTGAATGCAGATCACCCAGAGAAACCAGAGCTGGCGATACCAAAGCAGAAGACATCCGTACGCAGGTGTCAGGCAAAGACCATAAGAGAGGTACTACCACATAGGCCAGAAAACAGAGGAAGGGTCAAGGCAGAACTTGATCTATATCTAAACATCTACAGAGAATAAGCAAGTGAAAAAAAGATGAAAGAGAATATCAGAGGAGAGATCATAAAAGCCTGGCTAAGAGAATCTCAAGCAGAGGTGACTCGACAATGTCAATAGACATGGAGACTGAAGCACAAGGAGGCCTCAGGGAAGCACTTTGATCCTGCAGGTGCAGGCCTGAGAAGAGCAAGGAAGCTAAAAGCCAGATGGAGTTGAAGAGATTAGTGAAGAAACGAAGACTGAAGGAAGTTCATCTACTGAACTTATAAAGCCCTTTTGGGCAGGAGTCAGACCTCATACTTGATCCTTCATTCTCCACTGGTTCAGCACTAGAGCCATGGTTGTCAGGCTGATGACCCAGTCTGAGCCAGCTTCATGCTCTGTGTTCAAGGGCACTGTACTCCCCTTGACTAGTAATCAGACACCATAACTAGAACCTTCCAGCTTATGTTCTAGATGCTGGACAGCATGCACTCAACAGAAAAGCACTGGGATTTTGTGATGGTCTTTCCACATGCCAACCTAGCAGGTACAATGTCCAGTTATTCAAATACTAATCTAGTCATTGCTGTACTAGTATTTGGAGATGTGATTAAAGTCTTTATCATTTGACTTTAAGTAAAGGAGATTATTTTAGAGAATCTGGATAAGCCTGATTTAATCAGTTAAAAGATGTTAGAACCAGAGTTGAGCCTTCCTCAAAGGAATTCTGCCTGAGGACAGCAACTTCACTCCATTTTTGCAGGATTCCCTCCTGTCCTATAGATTTCAGACTCTCCTAACTAATCTCATAGTCATGAAAGCCAATTCCTTGCAATAGATCTCTTAACACATCTCTCCTATTGGTTGTTTCTTTCACTGAACACTGAACATTGGTTGCCACAGATGATTCAGTCAACAAACATTAAGCAGAAAAGAGAGCAAACAATCATTCTGGGTGCCATAAGGGAAATAGATAAGATGCTGTCTCTCCACACCAAAAACTCTGAGAACTTGCAATTACCTACCACAAGGACAGTCCAAGCAGTTAAGTGTTGTACAAATGGCATAATCAGGCATTATTTATTAGCCCACACAGCTTCCATCAAAAACAAAACAAAACACAGAACAGAACCTGTCGTTGCAGTCAACTGGCAGTCACCTAAACACTAACAGGTCTCATGTCACTACCAGAAGATCCAAACCTGAAAGAGCTTTAACAATGCAATTTAGTCATTTTGAAATAAAGAACTGTGGGTCTCTAAATTCTTAAAAAATAGCAGCTTGGCAAATATGACCCACTACACTAATACATACCTACATTCTACTCTTGGAACTGACAAAGCCTGCCCCTCTACACCAGAGTTCTAGCTAAAAGCAAAAACAAAAACAAACAAGAAAAAAACCAACCTCCTTTCAAAGCTTTGTCTTATTCTAGCAAAGGCACAGGAAAGGAAAGGAAAGGAAAGGGAAGGGAAGGGAAGGGAAGGGAAGGGAAGGGAAGGGAAGGGAAGGGAAGGGAAGGGAAGGGAAGGGAAGGGAAGGGAAGGGAAGGGAAGGAAAGGAAAGGAAAGGAAAGGAAAGGAAAGGAAAGGAAAGGAAAGGAAAGGAAAGGAAAGGAAGCTCTGAGGAGCTCCACAGAGGATAGGCAAGAGCCTCAAATGTTTTTCTGACTGCTCCACCAACCAGTCATTCCCCTCTGTCTCCCTCTCCTCCAGCCTCCTAATTCATCAAGACACAACAACACTGAAATTGGGCCAATTACATACTATAAAGTCAATGCATAGAAATCAGTTGCATTTCTATACACTAACAATGAGACAGAATAAAGAGAAATTAAGGAGTCAATCTCATTTACAATTGTACCCCAAACCATAAGAGAAGTAGGAATAAACCTAAACAAAGAAGTAAAGCGTCTATATGTAGAAAACTATAAAACACTTATGACAGAAATTGAGGAAGACACAAAGAAATGGAAAAACATTCCATGCTCATGGATTGGAAGAACAAATATTGTTAAAATATATATGTTCCCTAGAGCAATCTATACATTCAATGCAATCCCTATCAAAATACCATTAACTTATTTCACAGAGTTGGAACAAATAATCCTAAAATTTGTATGGAACCAGAATAGATCCTGAATAGCCAGAGGAATGTTGAAAAAGAAAAACAAAACTGGTGGCATCACAATCTCAGACTTCAAGCTCTAGTACAAAGCTGTAATCATCAATACACATAGATCAATGGAACAGAATAGAGAACCCAGAAATGGACCCTCAACTCTACGGTCAACTAATCTTCAACAAAGCAGGGAAGAATATCCAATGGAAAACAGACAGTTTCTTCAATAAACGGCATTGGGAAAATTGAACAGCCACATGCAAAAGACTTAAACTCGGCCATTTCCTCACACCTACACTAAGATAACTCAAAATAGATGAAAAACCTAAATGCGAGACAGAAATACCTCACAATCTTAGAGGAGAACACAGGTAGAAACCTTTGTGACCTTGGCCACAGCAAATTCTTGCTAGACACATCTCCAAAGGCAAGGGAATCCAGGCAAAAATGAACTATTGGGACTTTATGATGATAAAAAGCTCTTGCACAGCAAAGGAAACAGTTGACGAGACTAAAAGACAACCTATGGAATAGGAGAAAATATTTGCAAATGACATACCAGATAAAGGGCTAGTATTCAAGTTCTATAAATAACTTATCAAACTCAACACCCAAAGAACAAATAATCCAGTCAAGAAATGGGCAGAAGACCTGAACAGACATTTCTCCAAAGAAGGCCTACACACGGCCAACAGGCACATGGAAAAAAAATGTTCAACATCCCTCAGCATCAGGTAAATATAAATCAAAACCACAATGAGATACCACCTCATGCCAGTCAGAATGGCTAAAATAAACAAGGAAATGACAGATGTTGGAGAGGATGTGAAGAAAGGGGAACCCTCTTACACTGCTGGTAGGAATGCAAGCTAGTGCAGCCACTCTGGAAAGCAGTATGGAGGTTCCTCAAAAAATTGAAAATAGAACTACCCTATGACCTAGAAATTGCACTACTGAATATTTACCCCAAAGATACAAATGTAGTGATACAAAGGGGCACCTGCACTCTAAGGTTTATAGAAGCAATGTCCACAATAGCCAAACTATGGAAAGAGCCAGATGTCCATCGACAGATGAATGGATAATGAAGATGCGGTATATATACAATGGAATATTACTCAGCCATCAAAAAGTATGAAGTCTTGCCATCTGCAATGACATGAATAGAATTAGAGGGTAATATGCTAAGCCAAATAAGTCAGAGAAAGACAATTATCATATGATCTCACTTACATGTGGAATTTAAGAAACAAACAGGATTATAGGGGAAGAGAGGAAAAAAATAAAACAAGATGAAATCAGAGAGGGAGACAAACCATAAGAGACTCTTAAATCACAGGAAACAAACTGAGGGTCTCCGAAAGGGAGGGGTGTAGGGGGATGGGGTAACTGGGTAATGTTTATTAAGGAGGGCATGTGATGTCATGAGCACTGGATATTATAAAAGACTGATGAATCACTGGCCTCTACTTCTGAATCCAATAATACATTATATGATAATTAAATTTAAGGGATCCTTGGGTGGTGCAGCGGTTTGGCGCCTGCCTTTGGCCCAGGGCGCCATCATGGAGCCTGCTTCTCCCTCTGCCTGTGTCTCAGCCTCTCTCTCTCTCTCTCTCTCTCTCTATCATAAATAAATAAAAATTTTTAAAAATTAAATTTAAATAAAATTTAAAAATAAAAAAAGAAATTAGGCCAATTAATAACCTTATGATGGCCTCTACGAGCACCTGGGTGGCTCAGTAGGTTAAGTGTCTGCCTTCAGTTCAGGTCGTGATCTCAGGGTCCTGGGATTGGGCCCCACATCGGGCTCCCCACTCAGCAGGCAGTCTGCTTGTCCCTCTGCGTGCTCCCTCTCAGATATGCATTCTCTCTCTCTCAAATAAATAAGATCTTTTAAAAAAAAATGCCTATAACAAAAAAAATGCCTATAACAGCCTCTAAGTGTTCAAGTGAAAGAGAGATTCAATGGATGTTGCAAACTTCTATCTTGTCTTATTTTAAGAAATTGTCTTAAAAGACACCCCAACCTTCAGTAACCCCCACCCTGACCAGCCGGTAGCCGTCAACATTGAGGCAGGACCCTCCACTAGGAAAAAGATGATGCCTTGCTGAAAGGTCAGAGTACAATTAGCATTTTCCAGCAACAGAGTATTTTTTAACTAAGGTATGAACATTGCTTTTTTTAGATATAATGTTACTGTACAATTAATAGATTACAGTAGAGTGTAGAGATAACTTTTATATGCAGTGGGAAACAAAAAAATTCATGTGACTCGCCTCATTGAGATATTTGCTTCATTGCCATGGTCTGGAACTAGACCCACAATATCTCTGAGTGTGCCTGCATTGACCATATGTCAGAAGGAGGGTCATCTGCTTCTGGACTACAGCTGACCACAGGTAATTGAAACTATGGAAAGCAAAATCATGGATAAGGGGGAATATTATATAGGGATTTCCATACCAAGGAAACATGACACCAAGAAACTAGTTTATCCATTCTTACCATCATTGTCAGGGTCTACTTAACTTCAGAGACCCAAGTTTTTAGATCTAATCTGTTAATTTTCAAAAACACAAGATTGAGTAGTTCAACACTGAGATAAATTGCTTACCACTGCATCCAGGAATTCGATGCATCCCTTTAGATCATATTTTGTATCACAGAATTGCCTGAAGAGAAGTCTTCCTATGGGCTGCTTGTCACAAAGACTGCTATAATCCTTTTCTGGGTGAAGAGAGGGGATAGGAAATAAACAAATATAATCCTTACAATTCAGAAAGTGCTCTCTAGGGATCCCTGGGTGGTTCATCAGTTTAGCACCTGCCTTTGATCCAGAGTGTGATCCTGGAGTCCCAGGATCGAGTCTCACATCGGGCCCCCTGCATGGAGCCTGCTTCTCTCTCTGCCTGTGTCTCTGCCTCTCTCTCTCTCTGTGTCTCTCATGAATAAATAAATAAAATCTTAAAAAAAAAAAGAAAGAAAGAAAGTGCTTTCTGAACTTTGCTGTTTTCACCTGATAAAATAAAAGTCAAAAATAGTATTTGGGTGTTTTTAAAAATACTTGTTTGTTTACTAATATAGACTGGGTTATCAGGAATTTTATTAATACCTGGACAGAGACAAAGACTGGAGAACTGATAAAGGTGTGTGAAGCATAACTGGAAATGTCCCTGCTCCCCTCCAAAAGGAATTATGCAGGGGAGCATTATTCCCCAGGGAACTGAGCAGTCAAGATCACAGCCAAGGGAGAGAGGGGCTCCATCCTTCTGCAGGATCTAGCCACCCAGTGTACTTGGCACAAACTGCACGTATATGAAATACATCCCAGGAATGTACACAAGTACATTTTTAAAAACATTTTTCCGTTTTGCTACCTTACTACACTTTTACAAGTTACAAACATTATATATGCTTAATTATTTTTAACTGCCATTGGTTTTATTTTTTTTTTCTTTTCAATGGGGTAATAGTTTATATACCTTAACCTTACCCCAAACACTGATACTGTTTTGAGAACATGGCACTAATATTTAGTCAAAGTGTCAAGAGGAATATAAAACAAAAATGTTATCTTCAAAATAGGTTAATTTAAACATCAGCAAGGAAATCAATTGCTCTTTTAGCAGTGGCTCTGAACCTGAAATGAACACTATAAATGAAGTACTCGTAAAGTGGCTCTAAAGCCAAAGAATTAAATAAAATTCATGAAAAGTAAGCAAGCCATAACAAATTCCTCAATTACAGGTTTTATTCATGCCAAGTAATTCTAAGAATCTAAACAATACTACTTAGGTCGCTGAATTTACAAATAGAAAGGTATAGGCAATGAGATAAATATTTTGGTGGAAAGGGAGGTGGGCAGGGCGTTGGGGTGACTGGGTGGCGGGCACTGAGGGGGTCACTTGACGGGATGAGCACTGGGTGATATGCTATATGTTGGCAAATTGAACTCCCATTAAAAATAATAATAATAGGGATCCCTGGGTGGCGCAGCGGTTTGGTGCCTGCCTTTGGCCCAGGGCGCGATCCTGGAGACCTGGGATCGAATCCCATGTCGGGCTCCCGGTGCATGGAGCCTGCTTCTCCCTCTGCCTGTGTCTCTGCCTCTCTCTCTGTGTGTGTGACTATCATAAATAAATAAAAATTAAAAAAATAATAATAATAAAAATATTTTGGTTGTCAATGCACAGTCGCTTGTTTTTAACAAAAAACAGAATGGCTAAAATTCTACTACCTATTTTGTCCAATTTTACTACCACATTTTATTTTAGGGATTCTATATTTAAAAAACAAAAAACAAAAGACACAGGCAGTAAAAAGGTGATGTTTTTCAAACGTTGAGAGTTTTTAACACTTTCCTCCCAAATTCAAGAGTTCAGAAATGTTCCTTATTTTCAGCTAAGATTTGCAAATGGAGCATACAGGTCTGCCTACTTTTTCTCCCAGATTCCTAAAGAAATCATAAAAAAATTAAAACAAAAACCAAAGCCACAACAAAAAGAATGAAACCCAACATGGAAAATGAATAAAGGGTATCCATAGGAGTCAGAAATTTGAGGATTACCTGGAAGAGAGAAAGCTGCTGGGTTGGATTATTAAAGAATCACTCAGCTTAAGCCCTAGAGACAAGCTGGACTTTTGTAAAGGAGCCCTGCCCACATGCCTAGAGCCCAGCATGGGAGCCCCACCTTCATATCTAGATCATGGGAGCCCCGGCACACATCTAGATCAGGGAACTCTGCCCACACACCTAGAACAGGGGAGCCCCGCCCACCTGCCTAGAGCCTTGCTGAAGTGGGTGGGTTACCCAGTCCTGATCAGAATGACTGGTCAAGGGGCCAAAGATTTAGAGCCCTACTAAGTGCTAAACATAATTTATGGCAGCTGACTCACATCCAGAGGCACCCCAGTGACATTCCCGACAGTAAGGAAAAACAAGGTAACCTCTGAGAAAGAACAAAAGGTTAGCTACAACATGCAATGCATCAGAGACACTGTATTAACAAAGCCAGAAACTAGTACACCAATGTTTTCAAAGTTCAGGGTTCAAGGAAGGTAGAAATACTCAATTCTGTAACTATCAAACAAGAAGTCAAAAAAGGGACATTTTCCAAAATTTAAGAACTCCGAAACTTTACTTTCCATTCACCCTATATTAAAAAAAGAATTACTTGAGGAGTTCTAATAATAAGATAGGAGAGAAATTAAAAAATGAAGAAACCAAAAAGGACAAACAGTACTTCTACAGAAGCAAAGAAATGTAGAAAAAGAAATATCAAGATATTAGAAATACTATCCTTGGCAAAATGTGATCAGTACAGAATATTTTCTTTTTTATGACTCCTACCACACTTAGTCATTTCCAGATTACATGGAATATAATTATAATATGTATTACTGTACCATATTTTAATTCTTCGTGTAGTCTATGGACCAAGAGATGTGGAACATAAGTGACTGACACTACACGCAGTTCATAGTGGCTGAAGAGGGGAATCAGGGAAGCAAAATGTAGAGGCAAATGAAGTTTGAAAAACTGGAAAGGAAAAAAAAAAGGCTGGGATCATATTTTCCACCAGCCTTGATATCACACCAAGGAAGTTCTCTCTACCCTAGAAGGAAGAGAGAGAAACATAGTAACGAGTATTGAGCCACCTTTTACAGTGTATCTGGTACTATTTTGAGTCCTTTCTGTGCATTATTTCATTGACTCCTCACAATAATGAGTGTACCATCTTAAGCAAAGCAGAGAGCTAGCTTTTGGGAACTGCTCAGTCCTGAGGCCACTAGGATCCTGGGGCAGCGGAGGTGAAGTGGAGGCAGTACAGGCTGGGATAAGGGGACTAGCCAGCAGTGGAGCAGCTGGACCAGAACACAGGCAGCAGAGTGGGAAGGAAGAGGCCAATTCTCTGGTAACAAATGAATTTCAGAAGGCAACTTATTCAAATTTGGTCCAGTCTCCCTCCTCAGTGAGGACATTACAACAGGCACCACAAAAGCCCTATTCTCAAGGAACCCATTCTCTACTGAGGGGATGATGAGGAAGCTGATGTGGTCAAAAGGTAGTACCTCTCATGGAGATGAGAGCCTGTGAGTGGAATAGATGAGAGGAGCTGGGAGAAGGACAGTCCTGGACTCTGGGTGTATTGTGGGCAACAACATCTGTATGGTGGAGGCAGCACTGGGGAAACGGAAGGAGGGGCTGACTTGGTCCCATGAGCAGAAGAAGGGGCTGCAAAGCAGATGGCCAGAGTTACACCTGTGGGATGGGGAGCCCTTTGGGACACCTAGGGCTGCAGAAGTGCTCCACAGCCAGGGAGATCAGGGGAAGATGCCATGGCAGTGGGTCAGGAGGTAACAGCCTGACCAGGAAGAAAACATTGCACTCCGAGTTAATCTGGCTTATTTGGCAAAGCCAAATGTCTAAAGTTTAAATTTATTTGGGCTGTGTGTGTGGGTAGTTACAGGTATATTTCAGTTTGTTTTGCATTTTATGTTTATATCATCCCCAGATACTAAAAAATACTTGGTTATTAGAGATGGATTCCACTCAGGCTTTTCAGATTTTTTTCTTGGACTACTTTTAATTACATCCAGAACTCTTAATTAACTGCTAGATCTCAGCCCTTACTTGTAAAGGAAGCTATAAGTCTTAATTTAAGTGCAAGCAGGAAGAATTTAAGATTATTTGCACTTTTTAGGCCTATATCCTAAAGCTCGGATACTATGTAAATTTCTATCATAACTCTAATCTCCTGAGTAAATGATCACATGAGGTAAGGCACATTTTCGAAAGACCTTTAAAAACATAAACATAAGGTAAGAGCCCCCTGGGTTTTTCCAGAAAGAAGCAGGGTGAAGTGAAAGAGCACGAGGAGGTCTGAGATGAGGTCAGGCCACTTGGCATGCACCTCACACTCCTCTGGAAAATGAGACCACTGCCCTCCACCCACAGCGCTTGAAGGGTCTCAGCACAGCATGTGACTGAGGGGCCAGATCAACAGGGGGAGTTTGATCCTGGGGACAGAGTAGTCTTACAGTGCGATGGGTAGACAACAGGGACATCCAGACTGGACAGCATTGATACAGGCACCTCATGGGAAAACCTCTAATTTTACCCAATCCAATTTTTTTATTTTTTTATTTTTTATTTTTTCAATCCAATTTTTTTTTTAGATTGGCTCAGGTACAGTAGCAAAAATGATGTGTGGCTCAAAAAGACCTTAATTCTAAAATCTTCCACTTATATTTGGGTGGTGGGAACATAGGTGATGATTTATTCAGTAAAGTCCTTTTTCTTCTTTTTTTTTTTTAAGATTTTTATTTATTTATTCATGAGAGACACAGAGACAGGTAGCTGACATAGGCAGAGGGAGAAGCAGGCTTCCTGCAGGGAGCCTGTTGCAGGACTCAATCCCAGGACCCTAGGATCACGACCTGAACTGAAGGCAGATGGTCAACCACTAGGCAACCCAGGCATCCCAGTTAAGTCCTTTTTCTATTTCTAAATATTTAATCACATATAGAATCTGCTCCATCTTACAGCAATTTAAAATTTTCACACTGATGATTGTGGGACCCAAGGAATTTAACAAAGATCCCCTAGCCACCAGAGAATATAAACCCTGCCTTTTGCCCGCCAAACCGTGCCAATTCTGACCAGAGTGATAGGCTAGTTCAAACAGTCACTATAGGGTAAATTGTAATTCAATTGGCCACCTGCGTGTGGACCAACAGGACTATGCAACTTTCTGTGTGTGTTACAATCTCATTGGCCACTGGCCCCTATAAAACTGCTACGCCTCTTAACCTCCGGGTCCAAGTCCCTGCTGCCCTGTGTTGGGTACTTGGACCCAAGCTCGAGCTTGCAAATAAATCCTCGTGCGCTTGCATCGGTGTTGGCTCCTTGATGGTTTCTCGGATACATGATCATAACAGAATATTAGAGAAATGACAGCAACATCACAGAACCCATAGGAAGTAATATAATCAGGGAATTTATTTATTTATTTTTAAAAGATTTTAGAGATTTGAGAGAGACAGCATGAGCTGGGGGGAGGGGTAAAGGGATATGGAAAAGCAGACTCTGCTGAGCAGGGAGCTAATCCAGGAATTTTAAGAAAAAATGTTTCTTGGGACACCTGGGTGGCTCAGCAGTTGACCATCTGCCTTCAGCTCAAGTGTGATCCCAGGTCTGGGGATTGAGTCCCACATTGGGCTCCCTGTGAGGAGCCTGCTCCTCCTTCTGCCTATGTCTCTGCCTCTCTCTGTGTGTCTTTCATGAATAAATAAATAATATTTTAAAAAATGTTTCTCTAAATCAATCTTTAAAAATCTAGCATTTATATAGTCACAAAAAACCTTATCTGGCTCACAATTCTATTAATGGTTTCACTTTTCCATGCATTAGATTTTATATATTACTAAAATTCAATACTATAAATCACAGAAATGTGCCACAAAATATGATGTCTCAGAAGCAGTAGACAGCCTCCTCTGTCTTTCCATCAGAGGTCCTGGTCCTGCAGGATACAGAAGACCCAGTCTCTTCTTTTGATCCCTCAGAGACTACAAAGTGAACCATCTATTATCCCAGCCATGAATGAGCAGAAATGGGAAGAGAGAGAGAGAGGCCATGCCCCACATGGAACTCAGGACACAGGAAGGGAGAACCACACAGAAGCCTTCTGGGGCTAGAGCCCTCAGGGCACCAGAGCCCAGGTCCACTCCTAAGAGGCACTCTCCTGATGGGCAGTGTTGGAAAGGGAACCAGCTAATCAAGAGACTGGTGTTTCTAAGTGCACCAAATTCTGAGACTAGGATGAGCATGAGCCACTTATCAGAAGCTCTCTTTCTTATTTTCAAAGTGATTTTATAGCTTATGGATTCTCTAGCATCCATAAATTTAGAACCACCAAAGGATAACAATTAGAAAAACCCAAAATATGCTTACTATCACACTAAATCAAATGCATATGTAAACTAATCAAATAAAGAGCTACATACAAAGTAGGGGGTATCTCAGTAGAAACATTCTTTTCAGTGATAAAGTCAGCTTGTACATCTGCCCTGAAGCAACTCCAGCTAAGGAGTTGCCCAGCCAACTCCAACTAAGGTCACCAATTCATTCATTCCTTTATTCAATCGCTTAATAAAACTGTGGCTGAGCATTGTTCTAGAGATGGAAACAAAGACTTTGACTTTAGGGATGAATCCAATGGCTGCTCAACTTCTCTGCAACAGCCTCTATGACTCCTGCCTGGAGCCATCTTGGTCTTCTGTTCTCTTGACCTCTCCACTCCCTATACTGCACACAGACCCATCTGACTAGTTCCCCTCAGTCTGCTTCACCTGAGCCATACCAGGATGTGAGAGTGCTTCTTCTCATCCTTCTGTCTCTAGGGAGAATTTACATTCCCAGTCATGTGACTCTGAAATATCAGGGAGACACAGATATCTCCTAGATTCACTCCTACAGCCCAGCCTCTTTTGATATCTAAACATGAATATACAGCTTCCATCCAAAACAGCTCCTCATGCTGTGAACCTGATCTCAGTGGGTAGATCAGACCTGGAAGTCATCCTTAGTACCTCCACCCTTCCTACTTCCTCACATAAGTCAATCAGATTCTACATCTTAAGGATTTCTCATAGTCATTCAGTTTCATGGCCTCTGGCGAAGGCTGGGCTTTATCATCTCTTGCTCGCACAATGGCAAAAGTTTTTCATTCAGCTTTCCTGCCCCCTCTCACCACTCTAAATCACAGTCCTCACACTGAAGTCCAAGGTGCCCTTCAAAAACTGCATCCACTTATGTTATCCCTCCACTGAAAATCTGACAGCGCTGGCTTTCTAATATAAATGCCCTCACTGGCCCATGAGCCCAGCCCCCTCCTTTCCTCTCATCCAGTGCCACTCTTCATCTACACTCCAGGAAGACTACCCTTTCTCAAGTCCATGGAAATTGCCATGCTCTGCCCTACCTTGGGGCCCTTGTACTTACCCAGCAGTCTGTCTCTTTTCCTTCAAAGGGCTTACTGCTGTAATTACGTTTACTTCTACAATTCTTTATTTTATAACCATCTCTGCCAAGAGGGCAGAGGTCACATCTGTTGCTTAGTCACTGTATTGGTAGTGCCATACCCCGTGCTGGGTACATGAAAGCAAATAAATGATGACATTTCAAAGTTAACTGAAGGTGTTGTACACTTTAAACTTATACAATGTTATATGTAAATGATATCTCAATAAAAATAAATTAATTTTAAAAAAAGCATGAACTGGGGGGAAAAGTTAACTAATGGGACATTTAATGTAATTCACTTTATTCTGTGCACTAAAACCTACCCCCAAAGAAACAGAAGCATACTGAGGTAATTAATATGCAAAGACATGAAAATGTTTCTTTTCTTTTTGAAAATGTTTCTATAACCCTATGAATATATTAAATAGCATAAATAGTCCCCAAGTAAAGTTTATAATATCTTAATTACAATGTAAATGTCAAATAATGGAATCAACCTCCATACTAATCACTTGGTGCTATATGCAGAAAAAAATCACTATTAACACTATGGATCAAATATCAGTTGGCCCAAAGAAGCATGGCCAATAATCACATAAATAGATGCTCAACATTAGTCATTAGTGAAATGTAAATCACACTCATGAAGGTGGCTATAATGAAAATAAGTGTTGGCAAGGAAGTAGAGAAACTGGAACTCTCATATATTGCTGGTGGGGATGTAAGATATGCAGCTACTTTGAAAAACAGTTTGCCAGTTCCTCAAAAGGTTAAGCCTAGAGTTACCATCTGTAACAGGTTGAATAATGGCCCTCCTAAGGCATCAGGTCCTAATCCCTATAAATACAATCTTATTTGAAAAAAGGGCCTTTGCAAATATGATTAAGTCAAGGATCTTGAGATGGAAGACTGTCCTGGATTATCTGGGTGGGCCTAAATACAAACATGTGTATCCTCACAAGTGTCTAGAAATAAACCATCAGGGGATCCCTGGGTGGCGCAGCGGTTTGGCGCCTGCCTTTGGCCCAGGGCGCGATCCTGGAGACCCGGGATCAAATCCCACATCGGGCTCCCGGTGCATGGAGCCTGCTTCTCCCTCTGCCTGTGTCTCTGCCTCTCTCTCTCTCTCTCTGTGACTATCATAAATAAATAAAAATTGAAAAAAAAAACAAAAAAAAAAAAAAGAAATAAACCATCACCTTCAGTCAGTTGATTTTTTATAAAGGCACTAAGACAATTCAATGGTGAAAAAATAGTCTGAAATATTCAGGAATAAATGGATATCCAATGCAAGGAATGAAACTGGATCCCTACATCACACCATACCCAAAAATTAACTACAACTGGATCAAATACCTAAATGTAAGAGCTAAAACTATAAAACTCTTAGCAGAAAACATAGGTGTAAATCTTTGTGACTTTCGATTAAGCAGTGGTTTCTTAGATATGACACCAAAAGCACAGCCACAAAAGAAAAAAATAGATCAATTGGACTTCATCAAAATAAAACTTGTGTTCTTCAAAGAACATCACCAAGAAAGTAAAGGAAAACACAGAATGGGAGAAGATATTTGGAAATCAAATATCTAATAAGAGTCTAGTAACTAAAATATATAGAGAACACTTACATTTCAACAATGAAAATGCAATCCAATTGAAAAATGGACAAAGGGGATACCTGGGTGGATCAATTAAGTGTCTGACTCTTGGTCTCAGGGTCATGAGTTCAAGCCCCACATTGGGCTCCACACTGGGCACAAAGCCTACTTTTAAAAAAATGGCAAAGGATTTGAATAGATATTTCTCCAAAGAAGATACACAAATGGCTAATAAGCACATAGAAAAATGTTCAACATCATTAATCATGGGAAATACAAATCAAAACACAATGAGATAGGGGCACCTGTCTGACTCAGTCAGAGAAGCATGTGACTCTTGATCTCAAGGTTGTGAGTTGGAGCCCCACGTAGGGTGTAGAGATTTCTTAATAAATAAAAACTCACAATGAGATACCCTTTCACACCCACTCAGATGGCTGTACTAAAAACAAAATGGAAAATAAAAAGTGTCAGAGAGGACATGAAGAAACTGGAATCATATATTGCTGGTGGGAACATAAAATGGTGTAGCCACACTGGAAAACACTCTGGTAGTGCCTTACAAAATTAAATATAGAATTACCATATTATCCAGCAATTCCAATGGAGCATATATACAGAAAAGAATTGAAAACAGGGACTCAAACATTTATACACCAATGCTCCTAACAGCATTATTCACAATAGCCAAGTGGAGAAACAACCCAAATGTCCATCAACAGATGAATGGATACACAAAATGTAGTACATACATACAAAATCTAAATTAATGCCACTGCACTTTGTATCTAAAAATGATTAAAACGAGGGGCCCCTAGGCAGCACAGTCAGTTAAGCATTGGACTCTTGGTTTCAGCTCAGGTCATGATCTCAGGGCCATGAGACTGAGCCCCATGTCTGGCTCCATGCTCAGCACAGAGTCTGCTTGTCTTCCTCTCCTTTTGTCCCTCACTGCCATGTGTGCATGCTCCCGCTCTCTCGCTTTCTCTCTCTCTAATAAATCTTTTCAAAAAATGTTTAAAATGGCAATTTTTATGTGTGCTCTACCACAAACACAAGGAAAATGCTTGTATATGAATGTTTCTAGCAGCATTATTCATAATAGACAAAAGGAAATAACTCATCTATCAACCAATGATTGGTAAATAAATATATATATCCATATCCATATGGATATATCCATATGATGGAGTGTTATTTGCCAAGAAAAAGGAATTAAGTACTTATTCATGCTACAGCATGGGTGAACCTTGAAAATACCATGTCCACTTCTAGAGAGATGATTAGTTGGGTCACGGGGAGAGAAACTTTTACTTTATTACTCTTCTGTTCCATATAGAACAATGAGTATGTATAACTCTGTAAAAGAATAACATCTAACAAATGTTATGATGCCAGACATGATCTTCAGGCTGGCACTGCTTACTCACCAATAGAATGTCTAAGCTCTCTGCACTGGCTGACAGGAGGCAGCTTCAGCATTTCCCTCCATCTTTTACTACGGCCACTTTTTTTGCCATATCCTCCTCCTAAATTTGGGGGGAAAATTATTTTTTTAATGATCAGAAATATCCAACTATAACATCTATTTCCACTAATATATTCTATTTTGAGTAGTTTGGTACCTATGGTGAGTGAAAATACAAGCTTATAATAATTTGTCTTATCTAGAAGTCAGCTTAACTAAGTGTAAAAATCCCAAGGGATGCAATCAGTCACTGGCTTTATTATTTAGTAATGTAACCTGATCTTCTGTAAGTAACTCTGTTGAGCTCAAACTTCCAAATTTGTAAACTCGACCTAACATGACATATCATACATGGCTGTATACCTACTACAGAGCAATACCTGCAAAGAACAGGAAATACAATGGTAAAAAAAGACAACATCCCTCCCCTCAATTCTAGTGAAGGAGAAAGATTTTTTTTTTAAGCAGTTAATGACAAGTGATAAAAAAAAATTAGCCAAGCCTACAGTGCTAAATGGCATGAAACAAAAACAAACAAGGCCAAGATGCAGGGTGCTATTAGGGCTAAGGTGAGATCAGAAAAGGCCTCTCAAGAGAGTCATGCTTAGGCAGAGATCTGAAGGGGGTGAAGGAATGAACCATGTGAAGATCTGGAAGTGAGACAAGAATGGTGGAAAAAGCTAGTAGACAATATTTTAGCAGATGGTGGCTACACTTGCAGGAAGCATGGCATAAAGTATGATCCTGAATCATTATGTCATACACCTGAAACTAATGTTAACATTGTGCGTCAACTATACTCAAATAAAATTTTTAATAAAGTAAAATAAAATTTTAAAAAGATCTTTTTAAATAAGCCCCTTCAAACAAAACTCAGAGAAATTAGAGCCTTTCATTTTAAGCATTCTGAGGAACTGAAATTTTATTAAATTTTATCCAAGAGAAAACATCACATTTTTGGCCAGCGACTAAAGGACTCCAGGGCTATTGGAAAGAATTGGGAAATGAGAAGGAAAGCCATGTTCCGGGAAATGATGAGCTCTGCCCTGAGCACAGTGAGTGGATGGCTGTGAGGGAAAGCTATCTGGAGGATGGCTGGACTGGTGTTGTTTAGGAGAGAAGGCCTGGATAGAGGTATGGATTTGATAGCAGTCTGCCAAACAGATAATGGTCGGAGATGCAAGAGCTCCTTCCATGGGCTTCTTTTTGCTCCTCTACCCACTCCCTCCATTTCAACTGGGATCACAACTCTAGACTTATAACCAATACACTGAAGCCCCAGAGTACCTCAAAGTCAACATGTTGAAATCACACTCAATTGTCTTTCCCTCAAATGCAATCCTCTTTCCACACTATGCCTTCGGTTAACTATCTACCATCTGCTAGACGAATGGAGCTGGAAACTGGAGCACTATATAATTCTATCCCTGAAGTGCCTCATCCATTTATTCCAAAAGCATTTGCAGCCCAAGTCCTGTATGCTGGGCACTGTCTGGGCACCAGGCTGGTCAGGTGGCCAGCCCTGCCTGCAAAGGTGTTCCTGTCCCCTATTGTCCTTGCCCATGCTATTACCAAGGTCATTGGCCTTCCTCCACACCACCTTCTACCATTACCTTCCTAAAGTGCAATTATCAGCTCACTTCTGAGCTTAGGGCTGAAGGGAGAATAAAGCACAGCACTGCCTATCATCACTCCACAGGCACAGCATGTCCAAACCACACTGTCTAGAAAGGCCCCAAAGAAGCCAGAGCAGGTTCCAGAAACCACCAATGCCTAGACTGTCACTCTGGCCTTATTTATGTAGGTAAATCTCTACTCAGTTTAAGCAGAAACCCCCTCTCCTTCCCCAGAGCCTGGCCCTCCTTTCCTAGGAATTGTAGGCACTCCAACTCCTTCCTCTTCATGCCCTTTGCATCTTGAAAACATCTTCATTAAATCTCAGCAAGGGCAGGTTCTAGGTTCAGGGCCTTATTCCCAGTCTATCTCCAGCATTTGAAACCTGATTGAAGGGATAAGTAAATGGGCTCCAGGCACACTGCACACAGCAGACACTAAAGGAATGTTTTCTAACTTTGAGGAGACCAAGGAACTGCAGATGCTGACTCCAGCACATGAGTCAGAGGTAGAATGAAATTGCCAAGGGCTAGGAGGAGGAGGAGAGGGAATAAGAATTAGATTTATTGAGTATTTATTATGTGCCAGACACCTGTCTAGAAGCTTCATATATATTGACTCATCAAATCATCCCTCATCCTATGATGAAAATGCTACCATTCTTCCCTTTTCTCAGATAAGGGACCAAAAGCAAAGAGGTCAAATCCCTCATCCAACATCACACAACTAGTGAGATGTGTGGGTCTGCTCCAGAAATCCTACTTACCCATTACTGTTATTAAGCAAAATGGTGTAATCAAAGCCTTTTTGAAAAGTATACAAACATTTAAAATAAATTATTTGCCATAAACACGTTCGAAATTAAGGGATGTTATAAAATGAAAATATTAAACCAAAGCTTCTCAAATGTCAGAAATGGTTATAGTGACGGCCCTAATAACAAGTAGCCCTTATTAGCACAGTCTATAAGCTAGATGCTGTGCCAGAAGATCCACAAGTCTACTCTAATTAGATCCTCTTGTCAATCCTATGAGGTGAGCACTGCCACTATGCTCTTGTTACAATCCTAATGTTACAGGTGACAAAACTAAGACACATATGTCCAATAATGTGCTGAAAGTATTATAAGTGGTAAATGGAGAAGCTGGGATTTGAGCCCACGTAATCACACTGGCCAAACAGGGACACCACCTTTATCATAACAGCAACTTTTCTACCAATAAACAGGACCACTGAAGTAAATGCATAATGTGAGAAAGAACTGGGCTCTGGTCTACAAATCTGCTGGATATTAAGAGGTTTCAGGTTTGATTTTATACTATAAATACCACAATAATTTTTATAACATATTCTGGGATATTATACACCATCCTTAGTCTGAGACCCACCAGAACAAACAATCACAATCATAAATTTAGTGTTTGTAAATGTGTGTGTGTGTGTGTGTGTGTGTGTGTGTGTGTAGCCTTGAACAATATATTGTTTTAGAAAAAGATTCTTATCCTGGCATTCACAGGCAGATATAAGGGTGTCCCAGGATTTGGACAGAAAAAAAAAATCACCTTTAGTTTCATTAACTTCTAACCAAACTTCATCATTTCTTTCAGCCATAAATGTGGGCAAGAATATAATATTAGTAGTGCCTGTGACTTCATGACTTCATCATCAAGAAAATTCAGATTTTCCTATCACATTATAGTTGTTACATTTACACTCACACTACTTAAAAATTATAATAGAGGTGCCAGACCAGGTGCCAGATTGTCTCCAAGTGCTTAGGTGATGGAGCCACACAACCCCTAGGCAGCTTTGTGCCTGATGGTTAATTGATCAGACTCCAAATGGCCAGGTCCTATGTTCTCACATGGATGGTCCAGCTATGCATTTTACTCTGTGACTCCCTAAAACTGTGTTGATGGACAGACACTTGGAAGCAGGCAAGTCAAAGGCCATCCCACAGTTTAAAAGCCCCATTCAAACTAGCAATGATGGCCTTCACTCTGATGGATCTTTAAAGGATGAGATTTTAAACTGCCTATGTATTGCCTTGTTACTTAATGCTCTGATAACAAAGCACTTTTATAACACAAATCTGTTTCAAAATGTTACAATTATTTCAATAGAATTGATTTCTTTTATAATCATATGTATTTTATTTAGATTAAGAACTTCTCCTCTAGAAGTTGTTAACAGGAATAGTGTGCTACTTCATACATAATTCTACAATTTGATTTTTTCCACACAGCTCAGTCCACTTTGACATAGACTGTTTATTGTGTCCTAGCCAGGCTCTTTTCTGCTCCCTACCCTCTGCAGTCTCATGTTTCATGACCCAAAAAGTTCTTCCTCAGCAAAGCTAGATCCCTCATCTCCTCAGGTCTTTGCTCCTGTCCACCCAATCTAAGCTTTCATGTCCTACTCCCATGCCTAACCCTTAGCACCCCCCTTCACTGCTTTATTATCTCTTCTCAGCCCTTATCAGTCTACCATACAATCTACTTCATGTATCCCATTGAGGATCTGTCTCCCCACGAGATTAGAAACTCCTTAAAAAAAGGAGTTTATCTGTATTATTCACAGCCATAACCCCAATAGCTAGATGAGTGGCTTGCATAAAATAGGCATTCAATAACTATTTTGTGAGTAAGTGAATGAATTTGCTTTAACTCCTGTATAGTAATCTACTATATAAATATTCTATTTATCTACTTCCTATTTATGGTTATTTAATGTTTCTGATTTACAGTATTACAAATAATATTATAGCAAACATTCTTACAAATGTCTCCTTTACCATCATTTCTGCAGAGTATAGGCCTAGAAGAAGAGTTCTTAACCTGGGTGTGTGATTTTTTTCAACATCAATGGATACTGTTCAATTGTTCTCCAAAATGGTTGTAATTTACCACAATTACTTAAACTACAGCATACATACT
This sequence comes from Canis aureus, assembly GCF_053574225.1. Taxonomy (NCBI): domain Eukaryota; kingdom Metazoa; phylum Chordata; class Mammalia; order Carnivora; family Canidae; genus Canis; species Canis aureus. The sequence continues at coordinate 62,180,890 of NC_135612.1, forward strand.
AGGTGTAATACCCTTGACAGGAGCCATTCATGTAACATAAGTTTGTAGAATTGAAAAGGGGACACCTCCTCCCTTAGTTTGGAACAACTTTAGTTAGTCAGAAGAAGAGCTCCACGAAGAGCATAGGCTGAGACTAAGCAAAATGAACTTAGTTCACTTGCCTCTTAAAGTCAGCTACAACCACAGGGCTCCAGACAGTCTTCCACCTTCTCAAATTCTTACCATCCCCACAAAGTTGCAGACACAGATGTGATGGTGAGAATCAGGCCATTAGGAAGTTAGCATTTATGTTCAGCAGGGAGCCCCTCAAAGGTACACTGTGGTCACTGAATTCAGCAGGAAGCCATTTGCTAAAGCTGGCAGAGCCACTGTCAGCCTGGGTCCTACATGACAGAACAACAGCACTGCTGCCAAGCTGGACCTGGACTCTTGCAGGACTCTTGCAGGACTCTTGCAGGACAGGAAGAACTATTGGGTTGGAGATGACATTTGGGGTCTATATGTTACATCAATTGAGGCTGCCCTAAATAATAAGCTGTGCTTTGATGAACAGGATAGCTCCACTACAGGATTTGTAATATTGTAAGATAAAAATGAATATGGCTTGATTTATCTGAAAATAAAAATTTTGATTAACATACCCAAAACTGACTTATAAATAATAGCAACATCATTTAATCAACTCAAAGACATCTAAGAACCAGTAAGAAAAAGAACTTCTGTCAACCACAGAAGGGGCCATATTGTATTTACTCATAAAAGAACTTCTTAGGCACTGATGTCTTTTCCTATTCATGTACAATTCTTATTCCTTGGTTTTAATTTCCTATACCACAACAAATTAGAAACAAATATACTAAAGAAAAGAAATATGTGTAATAGGTAATTTATAGACAGATTGATGTGACAGCAAATTGAAAGAATAGTCACAAAACACAATAAAAAGGACGGGTGCCTAGGTGGCTCAGTCAGTTAAACATCCGACTCTTGATTTTGGCTCAATTCATGATCTCAGGGTCATGAGACTGAGCTCCACACTCAGTAAGGAGTCTGCTTGGGATTCTCTCTGTCCCTCTCCCTCTACTCCTTCCCCTGCTCATGCTCTCTGTCTCTCTTTAAAATAAAAAAAATAAATAAACTATTTAAAAAAAAAACACAATAAAAAGGAAATATAATCATTCAAAGCATGGCATCAAGGCCACTTGGCATAGGGATAAAGAGGCAAATACTATAGACCCTGAGAATAGCTTTAAACATATGGAAGATCACAATATGGCCCTAAGTTATCCAAGATAAATTAATCCGGGCTCTATTTAATAAAGGCAGAAAGGGTACAGTGTAGAAATGACAATTTTAAAGTGTCAATGTTCAAGGAAGTAAATCCCAAATACTCAGACACCTCAGAGACTAGAATAATATATTCCCTGGTTTCAGAAAGCAAAGGTTTCTATGTATTTTGTGAAATAAACATTTTTCACTGAACCAAAAGAAAAAAACAAAAAGTTGAATATTCTTATGTTCTTTGAGAATAATGGATAATTAAGGTGCAGCTCTGCACAGAATCTGTGGACTAGAATCCCACATGGCTGAGCTCCATGTCATGCAGAATAGAAACTTTACCGAATGACATTCAACCATTTTAAAGATTTTTCTCATTTATTTTAGAACAAGAAAGAGAGAGAGGATATGTTTGAGCAGGAGAAGGGCAGGTAGAGAGAATCCCATGGAGACTCCCTGCTGAGTGGAGAGACCAACATGGGACTCTATCTCACAACCTGACCTGAGCTGAAACCAAGAGTCAGACGCTTAGCCAACTGAGCTGTCCAGGTGCCCCTCAACCTTTTTAATACATAAATTAAGTATAAAATGAGTTGGTTTGGATTCAGTGGGAAAGAACTGAAGCTTAAGAGGCTTGGTGCATTCCAAAGGCACAGCATGGCATTTCTAGTTATTTGCATAATTATTAAATCTCCAAACCATCTCCACTTTCCTGCACAGCAAGGTAAAAGAATGTCCTTAAATGCTTTTCAATAATGTGACAAAAATTCATTTTCTTTATTACCTAACCAGATGTGTACGTTTTATGCTAAGCAGGTTTTCCTCAAGTTCTATTTTGTCAGCCACATGTTGAGCAAAAGGTTTTAGCAGACAGAAACAGCTCAAAACAGATGAAAAAGAATCTAAAAATATGTACATGACGTAATGAGCACTGGGTATTATATAACACTGATGAATCACTAACCTCTGTCTCTGAACCAATAATACATAATATGTTAATTAATTACATTTAAATTTAAAAATAAAATAAAATAAAAATATGCACCAATTCCCTCAAGATATCACTAGCACACTAGGTGGAGAAGACAGGAAGGGAGACTCCCACAATAGCCTAATGAGAGAGGAAATGGCAAGAAACACACACTCAAAAAAAATCAAACAGAAATAGTACTTTTACCATGTTTAGCTAGGCAGATTTGGACTTCTTAGTTTTTCATTCCATACCTCTACAAGTAAGTCAAAATAAACATCAGATTAGCTGATTATTGAGTCCAAATATTCAAAAAAATTTTAAATTTAGTTTATCATCAACTAGCTAACTACGGGAAGCCTCAATCTATGAGACAAACCAGGAGCCAAGAAGTATCCACGTGGCTCTTTCCACCATCTCTCGGAGCCGCCACAATGGTGCACATGAATGTCCTGGCAGATGCTCTTAAGAGCATCAACAATGCTGAAAAGAGAGGCAAACGCCATGTTCTTATCAGGCCATGCTCCAAAGTCATCGTCCGATTTCTCACTATGAGGATGAATCATGGTTACATTGGCGAATCTGAAATCATCAATGATCACAGAGCTGGGAAAATTGTTGTGAACCTCACAGGCAGGTTAAACAAATGTGGAGTGATCAGCCCCAGATTTGATGTACAACTGAAAGACCCAGAAAAATGGCAGAATAACCTGCTCCCATCCCACCAGTTTGGTTTCATTATACTGACAACCTCAGCTGGCATCATGGACCACAAAGAAGCAAGACAAAAACACACAGGAGGGAAAATCCTGGGATTCTTTTTCTAGGGATGTAATTCATACGTGCAAATAAAATGCCTCAATGGACCAAAAAAAAAGTATCAAAGTGAAGAGGTTTTGGAGATTTCTTCCCACTCAATATAGGGCTTTAGGAGAAATGAATACAGCAACTGACTTTTAGGACTTTCCATAAATTCTAGATCGATTCCAGCTATAAACACGAAGAAAAATATTCTATCATCAAGAGAGAACTAATCATGACACCAAAGGCACAGGCAAGGCAAGAAAAGAAACAGAAAAATTGAACTTCATGGAAGTTTCCAATATTGTGCATCAAAAGATCGTTTCAACAGGGGGAAAAGGCAACCCACAGAATGAGTTGCCTATTCTTCGATTTGCAAATGATAAATCTATTAAGGGATTACTATCCAGAATAAATGGAGAATTCCTAAAATTCAACAACAAAAAAACTAAACAATGTAATTCAAAAATGGGTAGAGGACTTGAACAGACATTTTTTCCAAAGAAGGTATATACAGATGGCCAGTATGCACCTGAAAAGAAGCTTAGCATCACTCATCATTCAGGAAAGGCAAATTAAAACAATGAGATACCACCTCATACCCATAAAGATGGCTACTATCCAAAAACAGAAAATTCTAAGTGTTGGTGAGGATGTGGAGAAAAAGGAACCCTCATGCACTGTTGGTGAGAATGCAAACTGGGACAGCCACTCTGGGAAACAGTATGGAGGTTCCTCAAAAAGCTAAAAATGGAATTACCATATGATCCAGCAATTATATACAAAATCCAAAAGAAGTGAGAGCAAGGTCTCGGCAGTGAAGCAAATGGGCAACAGCCTCATCAAGGTGAACGGGCAGCCCCTAGAGAAGCCAGCCCCATGCTCTGCAGTACAAGCCACTGGAACCTATTCCACTTCCAGGCAAGGAGTGATTTGCTGGGGGTGGACAGGCCAGTTCGAGGGAAGGGTGGTGATCACATGGCCCAGACTGATGCAATCTACAAGTCCATCTCCAAAGCCCTGGTGGCCAATTATCAGAAATATGTAGAAGTGGCTTCCAAGCAGATCAAAGACCTCCTCGTCCCAAATGACCAGACCCCATGGGTAGCTGATCCCCAGAACAGTGAATCCAAAAAGTTTGGCAGTCTTGGTGTCTGTGCTTGCTACCAGAAATCCTACCAATAAGCCCACCATGAAGACCAGGATTCACCTTTGAAATAAATAATGGTCATGGGATTTGAGGTTTTTTAAAAAAGGGGATAGAAATCCTGACACATGCTTCAACATGGATAAATCTTAAAGGCATTATGCTAAGTGAAATAAGCCAGTCATTGAAAAGTCAAATACTGTAAGATTCCATTTATATGAGGTATTAGTAGCCAAATCACAGCAGGATGGAGGTTGCCAGGGACTAGAGAGAGGGGAGAATGGGGAGTTATTACTAGTGGGAACAGAGTTTCAGTTGAGAAAGATGAAAAGAGTTCTGGAGGTGAATGGTGGTGATGTTTGCACAATAGTTAAGATGTACTTAATACCACTGAACTGTGCACTTAACTATATTTTACAACAAAAAAATTTTTGAAAAAAAACTTATTCAAACAACATAAAATCATTTGTTGTTTAAGTGCTAAAAAGGTATCACCCAAATTGCCCACTTTTTATTCATCCAGAAATGAAAACAGATATGCAAACACAAATCCTTTTTAATTAATTAATTAATTAATTAATAATTAATTAATTAAGAGAGCTTTAGCAGAGGGGAGGGGGAGAGGGAGAGGAAGAGAAAGAGAATTTCAAGCAGACTCTCTGATAAGCATAGCCTGATGCAGGGCTCAGTCCCACAACCTTGAGATCATGATCTGAGCCAAAATCAAGAGTCTGATGCCCATCTGACTGAGTCACCCAGGTGCCCTGCAGGCATAACAGTTTTGATTAGGGTATTATTCAATGTAACCACTAATCCTGCAGAAAATTCTCTCAGCACATAGCAGTCTTTACCCAAAATTATTACACTGGAGCAGTATATCTAAGTCCCAGCTCACTCCATTAGTAGATTCAAAGGCTGTTTTTCTTCTTCACTGCAGCTAATGTCAGCAGTTACCTAATACGATCAAAGCAAAAGAGTCAGGGGAAAAACGCTGGTGGGCCTCCCAGTTCTTTCTCATCCCATGATAAAATCACAGGGTTGTTTTGTATTTCACCAAACAGAAAAATAAGGTCTATTTTATTTTTTTAAAGATTTGTTTATTTATTGATTCATGAGAGACTCAGAGACAGAGGCAGAGACATATGCAGAGGGAGAAGGAGACTCCCTCCAGGGAGCCCGATGTGAAACTCAATCCTGGAACTCCCGGGGATGATGCCCTGAGGCGAAGGCAGACGTTCACCCGCCAATCCACCCAGGTGTACCAAAGTCTATTTTTATCAACACTTCCTGAGAAAGGCTATTACCATGCAAAAGAAGTAGGGTGTACAATCTTCAAGTATGGTCTGCTAACTACATAGATCTGCTCTTATTTAAAACCCAGTACAAGGCAGCCCAGGTGGCTCAGCGGTTTAGTGCCTAACTTCAGGCCAGGGCGTGATCCTGGGGTCCCGAATCAGGCTCCCTGCATGGAGCCTGCTTCTCCTTCTGCCTCTGCCTCTGCCTCTCTCTCTCTCTCTGTGTCTCTCATGAATAAATAAATAAAATCTTAAAAAACAGAACCCAGTACATTGTTTTCACTATTCCCATTTAACCACGTCAATGAAAACTTTGCTCTGGTAACTTCTGTCCAGGAGAAATATAGCTACAACAGAAACTCTGTTTTGCTTTTATGCCCTGTTTTATGCCATAAAACAAAACACATATTCATTTTAATGTGATCTGTATGAGCACAATTTTACCTTTCTTTTTTTTTTAATTTTTTAAAAAATTTTATGATAGGCACACAGTGAGAGAGAGAGGCAGAGACATAGGCAGAGGGAGAAGCAGGCTCCATGCACCGGGAGCCCAACGTGGGATTCGATCCTGGGTCTCCAGGATCGCGCCCTGGGCCAAAGGCAGGCGCTAAACCGCTGCACCACCCAGGGATCCCCAATTTTACCTTTCTTTGGCAATTATCTTTAAGATGCCTTATTCCTAATCAAGCTCTACCCATGTCTCCTCTTTCATTTCTGATATTAGTAATTGGTGTCTTCTTTTTTTCTTAATGTGGCTAGGACTTACAGATTTTATTAACCTTCTCAAAGAATCAGATTTTTATTTTGCTGATTTCCTGTCTTTGGTTTCACAGATTTCTACTCTAAAATTTTATTATTGAGGAGACTCGGTGGCTCAGTCGGTTAAGTGTCTGCCTTCAGCTTAGGTCATGATTCCAGGATCCTGGGATGGAGCAACATGTCAGGCTCCCTGCTCAGTGGGAAGTCTGCTTCTCCCTCTCCCTCTGCCTCTCCCCCTACTGGTGCTCTCTCTTTCAAATAAATAAATATCTTTTAAAATTAAAATTATATCTATTATTACTTTTCTTCTGCTTACTTTGGACTTGATTTGCTCTTCTTCCTCTGGTCTCCTAAGGCGGAAGGTTAGATGGTCAATTTTAGATCTTCTGTTTTAATAAATGCATCTAAAGCTATAAATCTCCCTCAAGCACTGCTTTTGCGACATCTCACAAATTCTGATGTTTTACTCTTATTTTCATTTAGTTCAGAGTATTTTTTAGTTTCTCTTGAGATATTTCTGGCCCCTGTGTTATTTAGAAGTGTGCTGTTTAGGGGCACCTGGGTGGTTTAGTCAGTTAAGCATGGAGTATGTTTAATCTCCATGTATTTGGGGGATTTTCCAGCTGTCTGTTATGATTTCTAGTTTAATTCCACTGTGGTCTGAGAGCAGATTTATTCTAGTCTTTTAAATTTGTCGCAATGTGTTTTATGGTCCAGAATGTGGACTATCTTAGAGGATGTTCCATGTGACCTTGAGAAGAATGTGTAGTGTATTCATCAATTTCTCCTTGAAGTTCTATTAGGTTTTGCCTCACATATTCTGACTGCATGTTGTTAGGCATATACACATTAAGGATGCTATATCTTTTTGGAGAATTGACCCTTTTGTTGTTATACAATGCCCCTCTTTATCCTTGATAACTTTCTTTGCTCTGAAATTTAAACTATTTTGAATTAACATAGATATTCCTTCTGCCTTTGATTAGTGGTAGCATGGAATACTTTTCTCTATCCCTTTATTTTTAATCCATGTTTTTTTTTATACTTAAAGTGGGTTTTCTATAGGCAACATGTAGTTGGGTCTTATTTTTCTATCCACTCTGACTATCTCTGTCTTCTGATTGGTGCACCATTGATGTTTAAAGTGATCACTGATATATAATACAGGTATACCTCGGAGACATTGTGGGTTTAGTTCCAGACCACTGCAATAAAGCAAGTATCACAATAAAGCAATACAAATGAAATTTTTGGCTTCTTAAAGAGTGCATATAAAAATTACATTTATACTATGCTGTACTCTGTTAACCATGCAATGGCATTATGCCTAAAAAACAATGTATATACCTTAATTTTAAAATACTTTATTGCTAAAAATGCTAACCATCATCTGCACTTTCAGTAAGTCATAATCACTGATCACACAGCACCAAAACAAATAAAACATTATACTTTAAAAGTTTGAAATAAGAATTACCAAAATGTGACAAAGACATAAAGAGAAAAAATACTGTTGGGAAAATGGCATCAAAAGACTTGACACAGGGTTGCCACAAACTTCAATTTGTAAAAAATACAGTATCTATAAAACAAGGTATGTCTGAGGTTGGATTAATTATCTACCATATTTTTACTACTATTTGTTGCTCTTGTCTTGTTTTTATTGTTGTCTTCCATGCTTATTTTTTTTTAAGATTTTATTTATTTATTCATAGAAACACAGAGAGAGAATGAGAGGCAGAGACACAGGCAGAGGGAGAAGCAGGCTCCATGCAGGGAACCCGACGTGGGACTTGATCCAGGGTCTCCAGTATCACGCCCTGGGCTGCAGGCGGCGCTAAACCGCTGCGCCACCGGGGCTGCCCTCTTCCGTGCTTATTTTTGCCTTTTGTGGCTTTGATCATCTTATGGGATTCTATTTTCACATCTTTCTTTTGTTTAAGATTTTATTTATTTATTCATGAGATACACAGAGAGAGGCAGAGACATAGGCAGAGGGAGAAGCAGGCTCCCTGTGGGCAGCCCAGTGTGGGACTTGATCCCAGAACTCCAGGATCACACCATGTGGTGAAGGCAGTCACTCAACCACTCAGCCACCTAGGCGTCCCTTTCCACATCTTTCTTAGCACATCAACTATATTTCTTTTTAAACTGTTTTAGTGATGCCCTAGAGTTAGCAACATACATTTACAACTAATCCAAGTCCCCTTTCAAATAACATTATACCACTTCACAGGTAGTACGAATACCTTATAAATAACAAAATATTCCTAATTTCCCCTCCTACTCCTTGTATCATTGCTGTCATTCATTTCACTTACACATAGCGTTATCTTTTATTTTATTTTATTTTATTTTATTTTATTTTATTTTATTTTATTTATGATAGTCACAGAGAGAGAGAGAGAGAGAGAGAGAGAGAGAGGCAGAGACACAGGCAGAGGGAGAAGCAGGCTCCATGCACCGGGAGCCTGACGTGGGATTCGATCCCGGGTCTCCAGGATCACGCCCTGGGCCAAAGGCAGGCGCCAAACCGCTGCGCCACCCAGGGATCCCAAGTGTTATCTTTTATATATATATTTATGTGTGTGTGTGTGTGTGTGTATGTGTTACCTGTTATCTGACGGCTCTTAGGTTAAAAATAAGAAAAACAGGTCTTCCTTTTACCTTCATCTATTCATTCTCCAATGCTCTTCCTTTCTTTTTTTTTTTTTTTTTTTTTTTTTTTTCTTTTTTTTTGCTCTTCCTTTCTTTATGTAGATCCAAGTTCCTGAATATATAATTTTTCTTTCTCTCTAAACAACTCATTTTAACATTTCTTGCAAGGCAGGTCTACTGGCAATAAATTCCCTCAGTTTTTGTCTGATAAAGTCTTCATTTCTCCTCACTTTTGAAGGATAATTTCACAGGGTACAGAATTCTGGGTTGGTGGGTTTTTCTCCCAATACTTTAAATGTTTCACACTCCTGTCTTCTTCATTGCATGGGTTCTATAAAGAAATCAGATATAATCCGTATCTTTGGTCCTGTATTGGTAAAGTGTTTTTATCTATGGCTCCTTTCAAGAGTTTTTCTTTGATTTCCTGAAGGTTAAAGATGATATTCCTAAGTGTCATTCTTTTTTAAGATTTTGAGAAAGAGAGAGAGTGCACACAAATGAGGGAGGGGCAGAGGAAGAGGGAGACACAGGCTCCCCACAGAGCAGGGAGCCAGATTTGAGTCTGGATCCCAGGACCCTGGGATCATGACCTGAGCTAAAGGCAGATGCTTTACCAACTGAGCCACCCAGGCACCTGTCTTAGGCATCATTCTTTTGGCATTTATCCTGTTTCATGTTTTCTAAGCTTCATGGATCTGTGGGTTGGTATCTGGCATTAATTTGAGGAAAGTCTCAGTCATTACTACTTCAAATATCTCATCTGTTCCTTTCTTTCTCTCTGCTCCTCCTGGCTTTCCCATTATGCATATGTTCTGCCTTTTACAGCTGTGCCAGTTTTTGGATATTTTATTGTGATTTTTTTTTTTTTAGTCTTTTTTCTCTTTGCTTTTCAGTTTTAGAAATCTCCAGTCATATCCTCAAGCTCAGAGATTCTTTCCTCAGTCCTGACCAGTCAGTTAATGAAGTCATCAAAGGGAGTTTTCATTTATTATTGTTTTGGTTCTTACCTCTAGCGTTTTTCTTTGTTAGAATTACCATCTTAAAAAAAAAAAAAAAAGAATTACCATCTTTCTGCTTACATTATCCGTTTTTTGCCTGTTGTCTACTTTTCCCATTAAAGCCCTTATGATATCAATCACAGTCTTTAAAAATTCCTGGTCTAATAATTCGAACATTCCTCCTTTTACTCTGCTTGGTCTGGGAGGCTATGACAAGGGTTTGGAGGAGAGGGCTGACACCTTGACTTAAGTTTTAATAGGATCATTATGGCTGGTATATTGAGGACAGACTGTAGGGTCAGAAAGGCAGAAGCTGAGGCCAAGTAGCAGCCAACTGTGATCTTCCAGGTGAGATAGGTTGATGGCTTGAGCCATGCTGAAAGCAGCTGTAGCAGTGAGAGGTCAGATTCTTTGCATTTTGAAGGGAGATCTAAAAAAATATTTGTCCAGGGACTGGATGTGGGGTATAACGAATTAAAAATCAACTGCAAGATTTTCAGCCTGAGTATAAACTGAGGTGCAGAAGGAAAAAAAAATGGGGCAGGGTGGGCATTAAGAGTTTTGACTGTGTGTGCGTGTTTGTGTACATGCCAATGAGGTTTTTAAGTAGCAATGTCTGGTGGGCAAGTAGAGAACAAGCTGCAGTTCAATGGAAAGTTTCAGTCTGTAGATCTCAATTTGAGGGACAGTAGCTTCCTTCAAACCATGTTACTGAAGAAGAAGATCACAAGGAGTGAGACTCTATGGAATGAGCCTTGGGAGCATTTCAATATGAAGAGATCTAGTGAATGAGAGGCAACCAGTCAAGCAGCCTGAGAGGATAAGAATTGAAATAGCAGAAAACCATGAAGGGTGGTGGTCTAGAAGGACGTACTGACTGAGGAGATCCCTATGATGAGCTATGTAATGTGCAGCCCACAAGTGTAATAGGATGAGAATCAAGAACTGACCCTGATGATCTTGACAAGGGTGGTCTTAGTGGACTGGTAGATGTGAGAGCTTGGAACCCAGCACATAACTCACTCAAAACTTATGTTTAAAGAGTAGGTGACATATATGCAATAGTGCATACACCATGTACCTCCAAACACAGGGCCTCATGCACATTTCACTAAACACAGCAGTGCACACACATATACCATATATCACTACAAAAGACCCCCTTTTCCCTAGACAAGGCTCTTTGGCTTGGTCTTTAGAAGAATGCAACAAGGTAAAGGGGAGAGAAGAATGGGGTCCTCTCCATGGGTTTCTCTATCACCTCAGACTGCTATAATGAAATACCATATTCTGGGTGACTTAAACAACACACATTTATTTCTCAGAGTTCTGGAAGCTGGAAATTCCTATATTAAGGTACCAGCAGACTGGTGACTGGTGAGGGCCCTTCCTGGTTTGTAGATGGCTATCTTCTCACTATGTCCTCACAGGCCTTTCCTTGCTACATACAATTGAACGGAGAGATCTCACATCTCTCCTTTTTCTAAGGATGTTAATTCCATCAAGAGGGCCCCCCTTATGACCTAATGTAACCATAATTACTTTCCAAAGGCCCTACTTCCAAATACCATCACACTATGAATTAGAGCTTCAATAATTAAATTGGGAGAGGACACATTCACTTCATAGCAGCAGTCTTGGGGCACACATGCTGATGAACTGAAGCAGCCATCCCACCCCTCAAGCAGCTCTTCTTGATTCCAAAAGTCTCTACTGACAAGTCATAGCAAAGTCTAGCACCAATTTTCTGAGATGTCCCATCCAGGTACAGTCAGACTCAAGATGAGTTGGGTGGCATTCACTATACCATGTCAAGACAGGAAGACCAGTGGGGAAGAAACAAAGCAAGAAAAGAAAGAACATCTACATTAAGTTATGCGATCATGGCTTATATCAACCGTGGTTGGCATGACCCAAGCTATTTACACAGAAGACCTTCCACAGATCCTAAAACCTGAGTGGGGCAAAAACAAGAGGTACAGTCCACGAGGGCAGAATATTGTGTCCCCAAAAGTAGACAGTGATGTGAGGCCACAGCATTTGAAGGCAACAGTCCCACATCTAGAAAGCTAATTTTATGCCAGAAGCTAAAAACAAAGTATCAACCCATTTCCATTAAAATTGATAAACCAAGGAAGTCTCAACAGACAGCATTACATGATTAGTTAGAGCATGGGTCTCAGACCAGACAACTGGGCTGAATCCTGACATTCCCATTTCCTGGTGATATAACCTTGAGCAAGTCACTTCTCTTTCCCTCATCTGTGACAGGGGATAATACCTGCCCCAAGAGGTCAGGAGGACACTACCAGTTCAGCAGCCTTGTCGACTTTGCAAATCTAGTGCACAGAAATGCTCACAAAAAAAGATCTAGGATTACCATGCAAATGCTCAAGCACAATATCTCTGCCAGGAAGTGAGATAAATAGCACAGGAGTAAGGGGGCAGCAAAGGGAGTGCTGCCATGTGTTCTTTGAACTAGGAACTCTCAATTTGGTAAAAACAGATAGTTTTCATTCTAAAAGGTAAACACACGTGCCTGGCCTTTTGCTAACATCCTAACTAGTTATGGTTGACCCTGCTATCTTTGCTAGTGATGAACATGTAAATATTGAGAGGGGAACTATAGGTTGCATTACAGATATAATTAAGCATTTTAATACTGATTTAATAAAAACAAAAATATCAAATTCAAAATGAAATAAAAAGCACTCACCACTGACATTCTAAAGTTGAAGAAAATCTCAGTTTTTGTTCCCTATTTCCAGATGACTAGTCAAAAAAGACAGTTTAGTTTGAAACCTTAATTTCTGGTTATCATTGGTATTGAGAGAATTCCTGAGGTGTGCTCTTTTGTCCTCAGTCATCGGTTGGCATTCATAGAGCATATACTGGGTGCTAGCACAGTGCTAGATGCTGGTGACACAGAAGGGGAGGCCCAGAGCTGCCTTGAGTCAGCCCAGTGCAGTAACAGTTCATCCTGGGCACAACAGGGGCACAAAGGATGGAATGAACAAGCCTCCTGCGGGAGTGTTGAAGTTCCCAGGAAAGGCATTTGGGCTGGAACACAGTGGAGGAGGAACAAAACTTCGCCAGGCAGGAAGGCATGAAGGGGTATAATACACTCAGCCACAGATGGACAAGGAGAGCAGAGCTAGGTCACTGAGGTCAGGTAGGAGCCTGTGGGGGTCCTGGAATGGAGGTCTAGATCCAAATTTTAAAAAGATTAAGGGAACATATCTGTGCTTTTTAGTGTTTTAGCAGCACTGGGATGCTAAAGGTGAAGAAAGTCTGGAAACAGACCAGCTAGGAAATTCTTGCCTTCAGTCAAGTCAAGAGGACCCTGGGGCAGGGCTACTGGGGAAGGACAGACATGAATGGATGTGAGAAATAACAAAGCTTAAGGATAAATGAGGTTCAAAGACCTATCACACATGAGAATTTAGGAAGAGGAAAGCTATACTTTTGGGAAATCTAATAATGAGAATAGACTAGAGACAAAGAACGAGGTTCAAATTAGCATAACTGCATGTTGAAGTGCCAGCTCTTCATCCAGACACTAGACACTAGACATAACAACAAAATCTACAACCACAACTATTAACCTTTACTGAGTACTTTCTGAGCACCAACCACCGTGACACGTTATCCTACACAATGTTTTTTTTATTTTTTATTTTTTTAAAGATTTTATTTATTTATTCATGAGAATACAGAGAGGAGAGAGAGAAGCAGAGACACAGGCAGAGGGAGAAGCAGGCTCCACACAGGGAGCCCGACGTGGGACTCGATCCCGGGTCTCCAGGATCACACCCTGGGCTGAAGGCGGCGCTAAACCGCGGAGCCACCGGCACTGCCCTATTTTTTTATTTTTTATTGGTGTTCAATTTGCCAACATATAGAATAACACCCAGTGCTCATCCCGTCAAGTGCCCACCTCAGTGCCCGTCACCCAGGCACCCCCACCCCCCGCCCACCTCCCCTTCCACCACCCCTAGTTTGTTTCCCAGAGTTAGGAGTCTTTCATGTTCTGTCTCCCTTTCTGATATTTCCCACTCATTTTTCCTCCTTTCCTCTTTATTCCCTTTCACCATTTTTTATATTCCCCAAATGAATGAGACCATATAATGTTTGTCCTTCTCCGATTGACTTATTTCTTTTTTTTTTCTTTTCTTTTTAATGATTTAGTACATTCTTTTTTTTTTTTAATTTATTTTTTATTGGTGTTCAATTTACTAACATACAGAATAACCCCCAGTGCCCGTCACCCATTCACTCCCACCCCCCGCCCTCCTCCCCTTCCACCACCCCTAGTTCGTTTCCCAGAGTTAGCAGTCTTTACGTTCTGTCTCCCTTTCTGATATTTCCCACACATTTCTTCCCCCTTCCCTTATATTCCCTTTCACTATTATTTATATTCCCCAAATGAATGAGAACATATAATGTTTGTCCTTCTCCGACTGGCTTACTTCACTCAGCATGATACCCTCCAGTTCCATCCACGTTGAAGCAAATGGTGGGTATTTGTCATTTCTAATAACTGAGTAATATTCCATTGTATACATAAACCACATCTTCTTTATCCATTCATCTTTCGTTGGACACCGAGGCTCCTTCCACAGTTTGGCTATCGTGGCCATTGCTGCTATAAACATCGGGGTGCAGGTGTCCCGGCGTTTCATTGCATTTGTATCTTTGGGGTAAATCCCCAACAGTGCAATTGCTGGGTCGTAGGGCAGGTCTATTTTTAACTGTTTGAGGAACCTCCACACAGTTTTCCAGAGTGGCAGCACCAGTTCACATTCCCACCAACAATGTAAGAGGGTTCCCTTTTCTCCGCATCCTCTCCAACATTTGTTGTTTCCTGCCTTGTTAATTTTCCCCATTCTCACTGGTGTGAGGTGGTATCTCATTGTGGTTTTGATTTGTATTTCCCTGATGGCAAGTGATGCAGAGCATTTTCTCATATGCATGTTGGCCATGTCTATGTCTTCCTCTGTGAGATTTCTGTTCATGTCTTTTGCCCATTTCATGATTGGATTGCTTGTTTCTTTGGTGTTGAGTTTGATAAGTTCTTTATAGATCTTGGAAACTAGCCCTTTATCTGATATGTCATTTGCAAATATCTTCTCCCATTCTGTAGGTTGTCTTTGAGTTTTGTTGACTGTATCCTTTGCTGTGCAAAAGCTTCTTATCTTGATGAAGTCCCAATAGTTCATTTTTGCTTTTGTTTCTTTTGCCTTCGTGGATGTATCTTGCAAGAAGTTACTATGGCCGAGTTCAAAAAGGGTGTTGCCTGTGTTCTTCTCTAGGATTTTGATGGAATCTTGTCTCACATTTAGATCTTTCATCCATTTTGAGTTTATCTTTGTGTATGGTGAAAGAGAGTGGTCTAGTTTCATTCTTCTGCATGTGGATGTCCAATTTTCCCAGCACCATTTATTGAAAAGACTGTCTTTCTTCCAATGGATAGTCTTTCCTCCTTTATCGAATATTAGTTGCCCATAAAGTTCAGGGTCCACTTCTGGATTCTCTATTCTGTTCCACTGATCTATGTGTCTGTTTTTGTGCCAGTACCACACTGTCTTGATGACCACAGCTTTGTAGTACAACCTGAAATCTGGCATTGTGATGCCCCCAGATATGGTTTTCTTTTTTAAAATTCCCCTGGCTATTCGGGGTCTTTTCTGATTCCACACAAATCTTAAAATAATTTGTTCTAACTCTCTGAAGAAAGTCCATGGTATTTTGATAGGGATTGCATTAAACGTGTATATTGTCCTGGGTAACATTGACATTTTCACAATATTAATTCTTCCAATCCATGAGCATGGAATATTTTTCCATCTCTTTGTGTCTTCCTCAATTTCTTTCAGAAGTGTTCTATAGTTTTGAGGGTATAGATCCTTTACATCTTTGGTTAGGTTTATTCCTAGGTATCTTATGCTTTTGGGTGCAATTGTAAATGGGATTGACTCCTTAATTTCTCTTTCTTCAGTCTCATTGTTAGTGTATCGAAATGCCACTGACTTCTGGGCATTGATTTTGTATCCTGCCACGCTACCGAATTGCTGTATGAGTTCTAGCAATCTTGGGGTGGAGACTTTTGGGTTTTCTATGTAGAGTATCATGTCATCGGCGAAGAGGGAGAGTTTGACTTCTTCTTTGCCAATTTGAATGCCTTTAATGTCTTTTTGTTGTCTGATTGCTGAGGCTAGGACTTCCAGTACTACGATTGACTTATTTCACTCAGCATAATACCCTCCAGTTCCATCCACGTTGAAGCAAATGGTGGGTATTTGTCATTTCTAATGGCTGAGTAATATTCCATTGTATACATAAACCACTCATCTTTATCCACTCATCTTTCGATGGACACCAAGGCTCCTTCCACAGTTTGGCTATTGTGGACATTGCTGCTATAAACATCGGGGTGCAGGAGTCCCGGCGTTTCATTGCATCTGTATCTTTGGGCTAAATCCCTAGCAGTGCAATTGCTGAGTCGTAGGGCAGTTCTATTTTTAACTCTTTGAGGAACCTCCACACAGTTTTCCAGAGTGGCTGCACCAGTTCACATTCCCACCAACAGTGCAGGAGGGTTACCCTTTCTCCACATCCTCTCCAACATTTGTGGTTTCCTGCTTTGTTAATTCTCCCCATTCTCACCAGTGTGAGGTGGTATTTCATTGTGGTTTTGATTTGTATTTCCCTGATGGCAAGTGATGTGGAGCATTTTCTCATATGCTTGTTGGCCATGTCTATGTCTTCCTCTGTGAGATTTCTGTTCATGTCTTTTGCCCATTTCGTGATTGGATTGTTTCTTTGCTATTGAGTTTAATAAGTTCTTTATAGATCTTGGATACTAGCCCTTTATCTGATACGCCATTTGCAAATATCTTCTCCCTTTCTGTAGGTTGTCTTTGAGTTTTGTTGACGGTATCTTTTGCTGTGCAAAAGCTTCTTATCTTGATGAAGTCCCAATAATTCATTTTTGCTTTTGTTTCTCTTGCCTTCATGGATGAATCTTGCAAGAAGTTACTGTGGCCAAGTTCAAAAAGGGTGTTGCCTGTGTTCTCCTCTAGGATTTTGATGGAATCTTGTCTCACATTAAGATCTTTCATCCATTTTGAGTTTATCTGTATGTATGGTGCAAGAGAGTGGTCTCATTCATTCTTCCGCATGTGGATGTCCAATTCTCCCAGCACCATTTACTGAAGAAACTGTATTTTTTCCAGTGGATAGTCTTTCCTCCTTTGTCGAATATTAGTTGACCATAAAGCTGAGGGCCCACTTCTGGATTCTCTCTTCTGTTCCATTGATCTATGTGTCTGTTTTTGTGCCAGTACCACACTGTCTTGATGACCACAGTTTTGTAGTACAACCTGAAATCTGGCATTGTGATGCCCCCAGCTATGGTTTTCTTTTTTAAAATTCCCCTGGCTATTCGGGGTCTTTTCTGATTCCACACAAATCTTAAAATAATTTGTTCCAACTCTCTGAAGAAAGTCCATGGTATTTTGATAGGGATTGCATTAAATGTATAAATTGTCCTGGGTAACATTGACATTTTCACAATATTAATTCTTCCAATCCATGAGCATGGAATATTTTTCCATCTCTTTGTGTCTTCCTCAATTTCTTTCAGAAGTGTTCTATAGTTTTTAGGGTATAGATCCTTTACCTCTTTGGTATTAACTTTTTTCCTAGGTATCTTATACTTTTGGGTGCAATTGTAAATGGGATTGACTCCTTAATTCCTCTTTCTTCAGTCTCATTGTTCGTGTATGGAAATGCCACTGACTTCTGGGCATTGACTTTGTATCCTGCCACACTGCCAAATTGCTGTATGAGTTCTAGCAATCTTGGGGTGGAGTCTTTTGGGTGTTCTATGTAGAGTATCATGTCATCGGCGAAGAGGGAGAGTTTGACTTCTTTGCCAATTTGAATGCCTTTTATTTCTTTTTGTTGTCTGATTACTGAGGCTAGGACTTCTAGTACTATGTTGAATAGCAGTGGTGAGAATGGACATCCCTGTCTTGTTCCTGATCTTAGGGGAAAGGCTCCCAGTGCTTCCCCATTGAGAATGATATTTGCTGCTACACAGTCTTCTTAACACTGAAGCAGAATTATTATCAGTCTGGTGCTATAGGTTAGAAGGAGGGATAGGACTAGCTGGGATAACACTCATAAAGAATTTAGCGTGCTGCTTGGACAGAACAAACCCGCACTGATGTTAGCTATCCTTATCAACAAGTAGGCTCTATGGCACACTTGGAACGTGCTTTATTTCCTCCAAATGGAGCCAATCCTTTTTATTTTCCATATGAATTTCATCTTCTCTTTCTTATATTTAGTAAAGTAACAAATCATCCCCTTAATCTCTAATTGTTTACCAAGTACCAATTAAATGGCTAGCCAGCACTGAAAGAAATAAAAAATAAAGGTAAATCTATGCCCTGCCCACACAGACTAAAATTTGGCTGGAGAAAGAATCACTGACTATGCTGACCTCACTTCTGAATCCCAAGTTCCAAATTCCCCAAGGGCAGAGAGTGCCACCAAGCTGGAAGAATTAAAGCAAGCTACAAAGAAAATGAAGGTAAACCGGATTCTGAAGGATGGAAAGAAATGAACAAGAAGAAAGCAAGGACGGCCAGCCACACGGAAGATTGGAATAGCAAGCATACAAGAACATGTCCAAATGAACACGAAAGTTGTTGATTGTTTTACAATAAAAATACATTAAGTAGGTCTTGGGTGTGGGATCAAAATAAGTGCAATGAAGGAAACAAAAATATTAGCTACTATACTTTCTAAATCAAAGGACTTATACAGGGATCCCTGGGTGGCGCAGCGGTTTGGCGCCTGCCTTTGGCCCAGGGCGCGATCCTGGAGACCCGGGATCGAATCCCACATCGGGCTCCCGGTGCATGGAGCCTGCTTCTCCCTCTGCCTATGTCTCTGCCTCTCTCTCTCTCTCTCTCTCTGTATGACTATCATAAATAAATAAAAATTAAAAAAAAAAAGGACTTATACATCTAGAAACCCTTTACAATCAAAATCCTGGAGAGGAAGTCACAGCGAGACAGCTCATGAAAATGACACCAGGTGTATTAACTATGCATCAGATGCTAAACAACTGCTAAATAATGCTATCATCTGAAATCAGAACAGAATACGACATATAAGACCAAAATCCACACTAAATGTACATACCTTTTATTCCTCCCTCTGCATTTATGCTGTCAATTTCTCCAACAGAGAAAATGGGGCGAGTCTCCTCAGAAGTATGATGTGAAACAATTTAAAGTTAACATTTAAAGCCATAAGGTCACAAAATGCTTAACAAATGTATAACACAGGGGGAAAAAATCCTAAATGTTAAAAAAAAAAAAAGCAGTGATTTTGTGTTTGATGAACAGAATGACCATTATTTTCTACTTCCTTACAGTGTGCCTGGCAGAGCGACAACTTTTTCAATGCGGAATTATCTGCCAACATTTCTGAAAAGGAGGAACAAATTTAAACACCTTCTGTTTGAGAACAACAGAGAAATTGATTTTATTTGAAATAAATCTAGAAAATGACTGGATTCATTCATAATGTTAAACCAACAGTGAAGGCCAACATATAACTGCTGTGTTATATACGCTTCTTTCAAATGTTAATTTTTTAATACCTGAGCCAGAGAAACTAAATAAGGAACTAGCAATGAACAGACACGTTCAAGAAGACACTCCCTAGGGGATCCCACTTGAGCTTCTAAAGCAAATAAACTGTCGACTTGAGAGAACAGCCCTAAGTTATAACCAACACTCAGCATATATTCATCTTTCTGATATTTCATATTCAACTTCTCTAAGCATTCATCACAAGGACATGACTCTTTGAAAACAGGAGTAAACATTCTCTGTTGGCAAAAGGCAGAACTAACAATTACACTACTACGAGTTAATACTTCAGGGAACAAAAATTAAAACTCTTTTGGAAGCAGGCTTTCAAAAGGCTTTTTGGCAGAAAATACTAGTTTTATGATTTTTTTTTTTTTTTTTTAGATTTTAAGTAATCTCTATATCCCAGGTGGAACTTGAACTCACAACTCTGAGACCAAGAGTCACAGGCTCTTGTGACTGAGCCAGGTGGCCGCCCCTGGTTTTATGTATTTAGCACTTAGCTAGCACTTATATTTACCTCTTTGTCTCATCTCTAAAGCACTGTATGGAAGTGTGCTTGACACACGTCTGTTTTCATACATCACACCCAAAGATGATGGTACAGTGGAAAAGAAGACCAGTTGAGCAATGGGTCAGATGGGTTTTCCACGGAGGATAACAATTCACCTCTGTGACCAATCTGGAGTCAAAGTGAGAAACACCAGACACAATGAAATGCTCCAATGAAACACACTGATCTGAGCTCACCCCATTGCCTTAACAGAAAAATAAGACCCCATTCTCTTTCTGCCCTTCCTTGGTCTTCTATTCAAGATAACCCAGGTTAGCACACAAAAATATTGAGATGAGGGCTCTATTCTCAATTCTTAAACTAAGAGACATTTTACAAAATAAATCTGGATCCTTCCATTTAAACCCCAACCTGGGTATCTAATTCTCTGCACCAGTCAGAGAATGTTTTGTGGAGAATTCCTGTTCAATGTTGGACTCAAGGTCTCCAGTGAGTTGAGGAACCAGGCACTTTCTCATCCAATCTTTCCTTCTGAAAGACACTTAGGACACAAATGGTAAGGGGGGTGGATTAAGAAGAAAACAAAGCCCAAAGACCTGAGAGAACTGTATTCCAGGTGACCTTCTCCCACACAGCCTTATTCACTATTCCAATCACAAGAGGAATTAACTGATGCTTCCCAACAGCACCCCAAGTCACCAGGAGCACCCCTCCACGGCCATGTGGGCCCAGGACAGAACCCCAGCCCTGGGGACATGGTGCACAAAACGCACCTTGCACATGCTCTTCAGCACAGAGTTCTGGCCATTGTGCACCTGCAGGCCACATTTATCGCGCTTGCAGCTCCTGCTCCAGCACCGACTCCGCAGGAGCCCAGGGGCTGAAGAACCGCAGGCGGGCAGCTCTGTCGCCTGCTCCCCCGACTCTTGGGCTACAGAGGACTCGAGCAGCCAGCCATCTGCGCGGAAGGGCTGGGCCAGCGGCACCCCCTCGTTTCATCCGTCGGCACGTCGTGGTAACACCCACTCTACGCACCCTAAAGCTTCAGGTCAGACCTCAAAACCAAGAAGGCGCGCTGCAATACCAGTCCACACACACTAAGGGCAGGCCCCCGCTCAGGGCACGCACAGGCTTCTGCTCGTCGTCCCTTCTGGCCTCTTCGCTCCGTGGCCTGGCCTGGCTCCCTCGCCCTCGGGTTAGGGCCCTGCCCCGGGCGCCCGCACCACCACCGGACGCTGCGCGGAGGCTCAGACCAAGGAGCGGGGCCGCAGACTAGCCTAACTCGGGTCTGGAGGTGCCGAGAGGGGTGCGGGGCAGCGGGCGGGGCTCCGGGAGGGTGCGGGTGGGCGGGGGGCCGGGCGCCCGCCGTGCACCCACCTTGGCGCGCTTTCAGCAGCAGCGTGTTGGCCACGAGGTTCTCCAGCTCCACGGCCCGCCGCCGCCGCCGCCGCCGCCGCCGCCGCCGGGGTCCGCGGGCCCGAGGAGGCGGGGAGGGGGCGGGGGGCGCCGCCGCCTCGGCGCATGGCCCGCAGGACGCCACCCGGCCGGGCGACCCCTCGAGGGGCCCGAGGGAGCTGCGCCGCCGCCGCCGCCGCCGCCGCCGCCACGGCCACCGCCACCGCCACCGCCACCAGCCGCCGCGCCGCCTCCGGGCCAGCCTGCGGCGCCGCCGCTCTCTCTGCCGCTGTCGCCGCCGGCGCCGGCCGGGGGAGCCCTCGTCGTCCTCGCGTCCCGGGCCTCCGGCGGGGGCGGGGGTGAGGTTGGGGCCAGGGGAGCTGGCGGCGCCGCCGCCGGGGAACTCCGCGCTCACCGCCGCCTCGCCGGGGCCGGGGCTCTCGGCCCCATCGCTCGCGCCTGGCGCGGGCAACTCTCCCCTCAGGGCCCGGCTCCCGGGCCGCCCGGAGTGTCGGCCGAGCCCCGCCCCCCGGAGGGGCTCCCCGACCGAGGCTGCCCGCCGCCGCCGCCGCCTCCTACTAGCACAGCGGCCGGCTCCCTCCAACGGCTTCCCAGCAGAGGGCGCCCGAGCGCTCCCCCCGCCGCCGCGCCCTGAGGGGGGTGCGGCGCCGCGCCGCGCAGGGCACTACCGCTCCCAGAAGGCCGTGCGGCGGGAGGAGACGACGGCGCGTCGGGCGCGCGTGCCCTGCTGGGAGTTGTAGTCGCACGACCGTAGGCGCGCAGGCTCCTGGCGAGTCGCATATACTTCTCGCCGTCAGGTTCTCGCGGGACGAGGGCGGAGCGGCTCCCGGGTTCCCGCACGCGCCTGCGGAGGGACCCGGCGTCGCGGCCTGGGGGCTTCGCCATGGGGAAGGCGAGGCTGGCGGCGTTTCGCCGGAAGGGCTCCGGGGCCCCCGCGGGGGCGCAGAGCGGCCGCGCGAGGCCCAACCCCAACCCGTTCGAAGTGAAGGTGAACCGGCAGAAGTTCCCGGTCCTGGGCAGGAAGGCGCGCCACGCCGTGGGGCAGCCCGGGGTGTCGCGAGCGCGGGCCGTCCAGAAGGTAAGGACTGCCGGGGTCTGGGGCGGCGAGGGCGGGCGGGCGGTCTGGAGAGTGCTCGCCGGTCAGGACGGGGCCGGTGGTGAGGACGGGGCGTGTGGACCGTGGGTCCCCTGTGGGTCGTGACCCCTGTGGGTCGTGACTCCCGCGAGCTGAGCGTGAGTCACCCCGATCCTGTGTGCTGGGGGGAGCCGCCCCGGGAACCCGGCGCCCAGGGGACGCCCTGCAGCCCTGTGCGCCGGTCCCTCGGTGCTTCTGGCATCTGTGCGCGCAGTTTATGGCCTGTTCTCTAGGGGACTTGGAGCCTCTGGTCTAGGGGTGGTGCATCTTTTTCTTTGCAAGGTGGATATGCCACAGATGCTAGGAGAACAAGTGCACCTCTCTTTCCAAGCACAGCACCCTGTCCCTCGCAGGAAGATTGAAATGCCACCTGTGTGTTCCCAGCCCCAAAGTATTCTGTGCCTTTCAGGCTCCGTATAGATGGCATTCCGCATTCCTTGTGCAGCTTCTGAGGCAGGTTTTTAGGTTTAACAATATTTGTTGTTACTATAAGGAAAGCACATTAGTGCCCTATTGAAAAAATTAAGGTAGGTGGAAAAGTTAGGGCACAGAAAGGACCTACGTTTCCCAAGGACGCAGCTAAGGGCTGGGTTTGCATGCGATTTGAAGGAGAAGCCTGAAGCGCCCAGAGAACTTCAGCTGTAAGCTCCCTCCAACTGCTGGGAGATAAAGGTAAGGGAAGACTTGACCCCTGCCTTCCAGGACCTGCACTTATGTGATGCCATAGTTTGCAACAAGCAGGCCATCTTTGAACTGACAAGGTAGACTCAGCAGCCGGTGATGAGGCCGGTACAGCATACCCCAAGGCAGGTGTGGGGACCGGGTGGCCTGGGCTCTAGAGCAACCATGTTTGTTTCCACTAGCTAAGTGTTTTCTCATATCCAGAGCAAGGATAATAATATCCTTCCTTTCCCTAGTGGTCATTTAAGATTAAATAAAATGGCATATTTAGCACATAGTAAGTTGTCTAAACACTAGCTATTATTCTTAAACTTTTCAGCTTGTCATTCTCAGACTCCACAATCTGGCCACAACCTGTTGTCCTTGCTTTGCCTCTTGCAACTCAGCTTGTCCAAAAGGTCCTGTCTTATCCCAGCACATGCTTTGGTGGCCAGCACAAGTCACCACTTCTGATACTTTCCCAAGCCCCACAGCCCAAATAGGGCCAGTTGCTCACACTTGTAATACCTCCTGCTCTGTGCTGAAGGCCTGCGGTGAATGGCCTGGAGGCCTGTGTTGATGCCTCCTCTTGTCCCCAGTGCTTTGGGGGCTCACAATCAGGATATATAGTATATAGTATATAGTGTGTGTGTGTATGTGTGTATATATATATATATACACACATACACACACACGTATACGTACCTACGTGTATATATATGTAGTAAGAAAGCATATGTGATATATATAATAGGAAATACAAATAACAGGAAAACCAAGAACTTTTTCATAGAGGGAGTCACACTTGAGCTCGGAAGGGTGAGTAGAATGTTACTGGTGGGGACAGAGGTACCTTGTCCCCTGTTACGGAGTGTGCGGCACTGCCTGGGGTGGGAGAGCTCAGAGCTGTCCAGAAGGAACTCAGGTCGTGCAGGGCAGTTAAAGCATGTAGTGTGTGTCAGGGCAAATGGGGCGGCAAGATGGTCCTAGTCTTCTCGCTGGTGACGGGCCCTCAGAAGTAAATGTGCTGTCCCATGTGTCTCCTCCAATCCGTGGCAGCACTTTGGGTAGCACCCGCCTGCGTGGTGATACTACAGGTGTGATCCCAGTGCCATCCTGTGCTGGCTGGGCCTCCCTCTTCTTGTTTCTCACAGAAGTGGTGAGATAAGTAGAGTTAATGTATCTGGGATCCTTCCAGTGGAATAGATGTTTTATCAAGAAACGTCTGTTGAATCCCCACAGCCAGCCTTTATGAGGGAAGTACTGGCATTATCCCCATTAATGCATGAGGAACCAAAACAAGGAATCATTCCAGAACTTTCTTTAGGTCAGGAGTAGGGGAGCTGAGACCCAAATCCAGACTTGAGTGTGTAACACACAACAAACACTACCTGTCCCCAGCTTTGTCCTGAGCCACCTTGTGTAAACTCTTGTGATCCCGTAGCAGCAGCCAACGGGAGGTACTATTGCTATTTCCCTCTTACAGGTGCCCCCCAGAGTCCGAGCCATCACATTCTTGATTGTATCTCCTAGGCCCCACACATATGAATGACCACGAAGGTGCCCTGGGCAGTGGTTTGGGGTCACATAACCTTTAGCAAGTAGACAAATGTGCAGATCTGGACTCCAGGAGGAGCAAGGATCGACTGTACAGATAAAGGCATCATGTGACAGAGAAAATAAGCAATTCTGCTACAGTCCATGTCTGTAATTGGTCATCACGTTGTTGTTGACGTGCTCGGCTTCTGTGGTAACTCCTTGTTCATGTTTCCCTGACTCTCAGCTAGAACCACAGCGCTTCTGGTGTCTACATGACTGAGCCACTTCTTAGTGCTCCTTTGTTGGGCTTTGCTCTGATTGCTTTTGATTTTCTTTTTTTGTTGTTGTTTAAGATTTTATTTATTTATTTGACAGAGAGGGTGAGCAGGGGAAGGGGAGGACGGAGAGGGAGAAGTGGACTCCCTGCTGGAGCAGGGATCCCAATGCAGGACTCCATCCCTGGACCCCAGGATCATGACCTGAGCCCAAGGCACATGCTTTCCTGATGGAACCACCCAGGCATCCTGCTCTGATATTCTCTAACCTATAGTGCTGGACACAGAAGTCCTGAGGCATGCTCCAGAGAGCTTCCCAAGCCCCAGACACAGTCCTCTCTGCCTTCATTGTATGGTAACAACCCCACTTCCTCTGTAACTGAGATCTGTTTTTCCAGCCAGTAGATGAGCCCTTTTTTTGACTGTTGGTTTCAGTGGCCTGTAGGGCATACAGAATGGCCAGGTGGCCATGGCATCCTACAATTCAGTGGAGCCCTTGTGTGTCCCCTTGTGGAAGCATTTCTTCTTGAGGGACCGAGATCACCAAGCCATCAGAGCTCAGAGTTGCCAGGACCAGCCTGAGATGTCTCTGTGATCTGTTTTCCAGCGTACCCAGACATTACTGAAGGAATACAAGGAAAGGGATAAGTCTAACGTATTCACTGATAAGCGCTTTGGGGAATACAGTAGCAGCATGAGTCCAGAGGAGAAGATGATGAAGAGGTTTGCCTTGGAACAGCAGGTATGCTAGACAAGGAGAGGAGGGCCTTAGGCTGTGGTTATACACAGAAGTCAGGCGCAAGAAGGTGGTTGCCCCATTGCTCACCTATACTTGGGTGGGCGCTCCCCCCAAGGTCCAGTGGGCCAGTGCTCTACCCTTGTCTAGCCACCAGCGGGGTGGAAAGGTATGTTAACTGGAACACATGCAATGATGTGTCCTGGGAGTCATTGACCAATGTGCGACCCATGGCTCGGTTGGGTGGAAAGCAAGTAGATTGTGGAACACTGGCATGATTTCCCAGTGGCTTTGGCTGGCCCATTGATTCGTTTACCTTCTGTGGGTTCTGTTTATATCTGAATCATTGCTCAGATGACCCACAATCATCTTATGTGCTTTGGGCTAGGTTATCACATTATACAAATAGTGGGAAAATAACTGGGCTTTGCCATTAAATGAACGTGGAAATTTTAGGAAACTGATTTTTCTCCCTCTTCTGTCAGCGGCAACATGAAAAAAAAAGCATCTACAACCTCAATGAGGATGAAGAATTAACTCATTACGGCCAGTCTTTGGCAGACATTGAAAAGCATAATGACATTGTTGACAGTGACAGTGACGCTGAGGAACGAGGAACGCTATCTGGTGAGGGCTGGGGGGCAAGGGGACAGTCTACTCCTGGTTACTTTCTTCCTGTCCTTCCTGGAGACCCAGGAAGACGTGGGATACCAGTGTCACCGATCATTAACCTCTCAAGTCATTGCACACACACACAGGGTTCTTTGGGTATTTTTTCACTTGAGAATGTTCAGAAAATGTGTATGTGGATAGGCAGCAGCTTCTGCAGGCTGAGAACATTCTCACATATCCGTTATCTTATTTGAACTGCCCCTTCAGCTTACTTTACCCAGGAGCTCAGAGAAACAGCCATTTGTCTGACCCCTGCATAGACTCTTGTGCATTCTCCTGCACCATGTGATCAGTTTGGGCAGAATGTTTGTACTAACAATGTTTACGGTTCCTTAGTCTTTATAACTGTGGAACCAATCGTGTTAGTTGGGGGGCGGGAATAATATTGAGTTTCTTCCTTATAGATGGTAACAAAGCAGATTAAATTTAGTATCAGTTACCATTCCCATACAGCTGGGTGTTTCTCAAGTGCTACTGCTCCTGTGGTCTCCTACAGCTACTGTGTGTGAGAGTTTTTTCTTGAATATGGAATTGGTTCTTGAGATTGTACTCAGATAACGGTTGGTGAGTGCTGCAGGAATGGGTAACTGTGCCAGCATCTGGCTTCACAGATGTGTTTTTTGCTCTTTGTCTCCAGCTGAGCTGACCGCCGCCCATTTTGGAGGTGGTGGCGGGCTCCTTCATAAGAAGACCCTGCAGCAGCAAGGCGAGGATGAGGAGAAACCAAGGTCACGCAAAGAACTGATTGAAGAGCTCATTGCAAAGTCAAAACAGGAGAAGGTGCGTTAGTGCTCCCAGTGGGGGCCTCCATCACCAGAGACGCTCATCAAAACAACTTTTGGCCTTTTTTTTCCTTGTACAATTTTAGGCTGTATTTAACATTTTCTGTAAATTTAAAAGAAGCATTCATTTTGAATAGTAGTATTTTAAATTTCATCACGTGTACTTCTTATGGTCTGTTGCGTTTGGGGGTAGGGGGACTTGGGGTGTTTTTAGCTAGTTGATTTTTGTATTTTGACGTGTTTTATGGTCTTTTACTACCAGTAAACTGCTAGGAGCTTCTAGATGCATGGTTTATAGCAGGAAATTAGTTCTGTGTGATGAGATTCTGTAGCTTCCATTTTTTTTTTAAGATACTGATTTCTCACGGTATCTCTTGTGCCAATACATTAAGTGTTGACTCCGTTGAGCATGGCCTGGACATGAGTGGGGCTGCTCGCTTGTGGCTCAGCACTAGTAGCATGTGCCATGTCTGTTCTCTTTCCCCAGAGGGAGAGACAGGCACAGCGGGAAGGCGCCCTGGAGCTCACAGAGAAGCTGGATCAAGACTGGAAAGAAATCCAGACCCTGCTGGCTCATAAGACACCCAAGCCTGAGAATAGGGACCAAAAGGAGAAGCCCAAGGTGGGTATTAAGTTGACTTGACCTTCCTCTGGGGAAAAGGTGGAGGCCAACATCTCTCCGGACCTGTACAGCCACTGTCCTTATCTCTCAGCTCCTGTGTGTCACGGGGAACTTTTCATGTAGCTGTCTTGATACTTGTAATGTCCACATAGAGCTACACAAAAAGGGACTTCAGTTTCTACTCCTGGATAATTAAAGGAAATGGTTGTTTGTGGTTGAGAAGTCCTTAGATTGGGGGGCGGAGGGGCTTCCTCAGGCGGTGTCTGAATTTTCCTGTTACGCATCTGTACATCCGTATATACAGTTATTTTTCTCTCCAAACAGTACTTGATTCCTACCACATTCTTTTTAGTCTAAATTATTGGAAAAGCTGCATTCACCTGCATGTCTGGCTCCTAGGATTTTACCAGGTGGCCGTGTCATGGGGTGAGGTGTTCACCTTTGGGGGTTGCTATCACTGTTCCTGTCTCCTTCACCTCAGCTTGTTTTGTGGGCTTAATGCCTAATGAGCAGTGTTTAGTTTTGATAAAGCAGGTATGTTTTGAGAAGAGTTTCTCAAAAAAATCCTATGTGACCTTAAGTGTCCTGCAGATCAGAATGGCTTTCTTTCAGGACAGACTTGGGTACGATTTGGCTTCCTCCTTCATGGTGTCCAGATGTTACCAGACATGCAGGAAGCTGCCTGTACAGATCGTTTTTTAAAAAGACTAAAAATGAAAAGTTTCTTCTTTCTGCCCAGCCTGATGCGTATGACATGATGGTTCGTGAGCTGGGCTTTGAGATGAAGGCCCAACCCTCTAACAGGATGAAGACGGAAGAGGAACTGGCAAAGGAGGAGCAGGAGCGGCTCCAGAAGCTGGAGGTATGGGTGTGGCCATGGCCATGATGGTGATGTGGGGCGCCATGGGATCTATGTTTGAGGCCTGCCTTCTCCATCTTTGAGATGGGTTGAGATGTGTTACTGTATCAAAGGGATCTTCTTATTTTATTTAAAGTTTATATTTATTTTACTATAAGTGCCTGTTTTTTATTATAAAAGCAAGAAAAATGCAGCTGATACCCAAAAATACCAAATAAAAAAATGTTTGCTCTAATCCCTGTACCTTAAAACAACTGCTAACGAGACAAGGCACCGTCTTCTCAACGTTTCTCCTGTGCCTTAAGAAAGGGTTTTAAAGTTTCATTACATTGAAACAAAGACAAACACTGACACACTGCTCTGTACCTGGCCATTTCTCCGGGCCCATGGCCTGTCCACACACGGCAGCATCCTTGAGTGCCTGGCTTGGCCATGCAGACCTTGCTGTGGTGGCTACTCTCTTCCATGGCTGCATCGTGGGGAATGAAGTCTGCATGGTTGAGCCAGAAAGACCTTAGAACAGCCGGCTTACCTTCCTGGTGGCTAGAACACACTTGTGCCGCAATACTTGTTTCCATTTGTTTCTGGGGCGGGGAGTGTCGCATGTGGCGCTTCTCCTGGTACCTGCAGCCAGGTTGAAGCTGAAGGCGGAAAGCGGGTTCAGAGCCCCTTCACGAGCGTGGCCTGGGGGAGGGGAGGAGCGCATGCCTCCTGCCACAGGTGCGCAGTGGCACAAGCGCCACAGGTGGCTGTGCTTCATTCCTATACAGGCTGCGAGGCTTCGGAGGATGCGCGGTGAAGACATGCACGGTGATAGTAGAAAACCGAAGCACCTGTCCGCGGACGACCTAAATGACGACTTTGTTCTGGACAAAGACGACAGGCGCTTGCTTTCTTACACGGTAAGAGGTTTTTCCTTCACTCGATGGCTTGCTCTGTGAATCCCAAAGCAAGGTTTCTGGTGTGGAAGAGGTTCATCATGAATGGAATGTACTTTGCATCCGGGAGTGCGAGGTGGGTCCAATACCGTGGCTGTGGACTGGCCAGGCAGGCTACCTAGAGGAGGGCACCCCAGCCTCGTGCTATGTACTTGTGTGCTCCCATCAGCCTCTTTGCTCATAAGTGTGTGGTTATCTGCAGGCTTGGCAGGGCCTTTGAGGGAGCAAATAAAATAATTGAGTTTCTAAAACTTGCTGTGAGGACTTCACCCTCCTCTCTTTAGCATGAATCAGCCCTGTTTCGGGGTGGGGAAAGAGAAGGAGGCCAGGCACGCTGAGCAGAAGAGGATCTGAGGGAAGAACCAGGTGCTCACAGAATGCCAGGTTATTTGGCAGGAGAGCAGTCATCCACCTCTGGATGTGGCCCAGACACCGGGAAGCCCCCACTGACTTGCTGCTCCCCAGCCCCAGAGCCAGTGGTGGGAGGCTACAGACACAGCTGCTGGTGCCTGTGGCCACCAGGGCGCCTGCCACAGCTTGGGTCCCACTGCTCCACGCAGATGCTAAGCTTTGCCTAGAGCCCTGGAGCCTCGGCGCCCAAGATCAGGAAGCTGTGCCCTGGCCTATTGGCAAGGCGGGCCCGGAGCTGGTGTCAGTGGGTGAATGCCACACTCACGGCTTTGCCCCAGGTGTGTGCAGCATTTCCATGTCGTTCAGGGTGCTCCCCTGGGTAGTGAGGCCTGTGGTTCCCCCATTCTCCAGGATGGAAAGATGAGCGTGGAGGAAGAGCAGAGCAGGGAAGCCAGTGACGGTGAGAGTGAGGAAGATCACCACGAAGACCCGAGTGACGAGAACCTAGAGGAGAGCAGTGACCCAGATGGGCACTCAGACCTGGACTCGGACACAGAGACCGAGGAGGACTGTGGGCGGCCAGACACAGAGCCCCGGCTGGCCCCACAGAAGAGGTTGGCCAACAATGGCCACAAAGCTCGAGAAGCCGCCAGAAACGAGCTGCCCTATACATTTGCAGGTAGACAGACACTGGGTCTGCTTATGCGTTGGGATAATCTCTGTGACCTGGCTATAAGTCTGCCTCTCTGGGGCCACCTCAGTAGAGTGGAGACTGAGGGTGTGCTTCCAGGCACATGGACATGTGCCCACCTACGACGTCAGGGCTTGTCACTGGCATGGTCTGGCATCTGGCCAGAGTGTTAGCCGGCCTTTGTTGTGTGACTGCAGGCAGTTTGTGGGCTGAAAGCAGAACAAGGACAACACACACCTTTCCACTGAAGGGTACTGTGCTCTTTCCATGGCCAGCCTTTTGTGGTGGAAACCCATGTGGCTGCCACAGAGAGCCGGGAAGGGCCTGGGAGACTAGGGAGTCACCTGTGAGGCTTCCCGTGTTCAGACCTGGGCTCTCATTTGACCACATGGCACCTTACAGTGAACGTTGTGTGTTGTGTTGTCTGGTGTGTGTAGAAAAATCATCCAGTTATAGCAAGGAGTCCTAAATTGTCCTGTGACTTACGGTCACTTCCAGAGGATGAACTAGCAAGAGAGGCTGGCTTCCCTGGACATGGCCTGCAGGCGGTGGGGGTCTGGGTGGTTCCTTCAAACTCATTCTGAGCCAGCATGAACACTGAAACCAGCACCCTGCTGCCTTGCTCCCCACATGCTGGCGGTAAAGTCCTTCCTCGGGTGCTACGTGGTCACTGGTAAATAGTCGTCCCACTGCACCTCACCCCCAGACATGCCAGAGCATACATTAGGTCTACCAGCAGTGGTCATGGTGGGAGGTGAAACATGTTTGTAGAATACACGTGAAATTGTCTCTTGGGGAATTACTGTCACCCCATTGTTTCGTTTTTAATCTCTGTGTTCTCAGAAATGTGATTCTCCTTTTGAATGTTAACTGTGGAGTGTGTTTTGCATTTCTGACAGCCCCTGAATCCTACGAGGAGCTGAAATCTTTATTATCAGGAAAAACGATGGAAGAGCAGCTATTAGTGGTGGAGAGAATTAAAACATGCAACCATCCAAGTCTTGCAGCAGGAAACAAAGCAAAATTGGAAGTACGTACATGTTGCATTGCATGTTGGGGGGTGGTGGTGGTGGCAGCGGTCTGTGTCCGGACGCTGCCAGTCACCAGGTGCGCGCAGTGACCCAGGCCCAGGAGGAGATGCTGTCACCCTCACCTAGCAGAGGAGGGACACCGAGGTGGGGGCGGCGGGCCTGTGGCTTCTCTGGCCCATGCATGGCAGAGCCAGACTTTCAAGGAGATGAATGACTTGGAGCGCCTTTTCTCCTCAGCAAGCGCTGCCCGCCTATGAATGAGGCGCAGTGCTGGCCACGTCCTTGGTCATGTGAAGACCTGTGTGCTGTCTGCCCATCTGCAGAAGTATGTACCCAAGCCCTCCTCGGCCTGCAGTCAGCGTGTTCCTAGCAGTGGCCCTGAGGCGCGTGTGCACTTGTTTTAGCCAGAACAGGGAGACAGCACCTTGTGTTCCTGTGATTTTATTCTGGGGGTCAGCACTGAACTCTGTTCCCAATCCATGTTCCTGCAGAAACTGTTTGGCTTCCTTTTGGAGTATGTTGGAGATTTGGCTACAAGTGATACCCCAGACCTCGGAGTAATTGATAAGTTGGTTGTGTAAGTAACGATGGTGGTTGACTGGAATATGGGGCTGCATTGAGTGACTCTTCTATTGGCAGTTGTAAAACCATGTCTCAGGGTTAGCACAGTTGACCTTGTAAACGGGCACCACGGCATACACGAGCCACAGTGATTTCAGCGGTAATGGCCCCCCTCCGCCACCCCGGAGACAGACCTGCTGTTAACTGCAAATACGTTGACTTTATGACAGGTGAACATGTCAGACTTGTTCATGCTGTTTGGAAGCCTGTTTTCTGGTTCATTCAACAATGAAATCTCAAACTATACTCGGACAGGCTGACAGGTGTTTGGGGTACATGGTAGACCGTGTTCTGTTACTGCCCAGAGACCTGCCCACTCCAGGTCCGTGCCTCAGTGGAACCTGACATCTCATGCTGCGAGCGTCAGGGAGGGCAGTGCCTCCTATCTTCCTGTTCCCACCCTGCCCAGGGGCGGCTGAGCTCTCGCACCAGAACCCCTGTAAAAGCAGAGACTGGAGCATGGCTCCCAGCCCCAGGTCAGCTGGAGGTGGTGTGGTGAAGGGAGGGTTAGTGAGCACCAGGACTCATAGGGGCCTCCCTGTGGCCAGCCACATATTGCACACCCCTCATTCCCATGCCACCTTCTGCCAGCACAGCAGTGCTTTTGAAGGACCGTGAGTTCTTGCGGATGGCACGTTGGAACCGTCTGCTGACTCTGGCACGTAGAATGTGCTCCTTGCGGCATTAGGCTTCTACTATTGCTGCAGAAAAGTTACGGCTTCTTAGGATTGATATAAAACAAACACTATTAGAAAGATTATCTGATTGCCAAGAAGGCCAGCCAGATCCATAAGAGAAGTGGAGTCATCCAGGGGTTCCAAGCTATCTTGCCCACTCAGTAGACAATTTAACGGGAAAATGGTGAGTGGGAGGTTGGGAGCCTTTTTTCCTAATTGCCTTATCTGAAGTCATTTCCCCTGACCTGTGTTTCTGATCAACAGGCAATTATATAATCTTTGCCAGATGTTTCCTGACTCTGCAAGCAACTCCATAAAATTTGTCCTACGAGATGCCATGCATGAGATGGAAGGGTCTGTTGAGGCCAGAGGCCGGGTGGCGTTTCCGGGCCTGGACGTGGTGAGCAGGGACTTGGTCTCAGGCTCCAGGGGCCAGTGCTGTCAGCTGCCCAGAAGGGCTGGCTGAGTACAGGGGCACGCAGTTTGGTGGGTTCGCCAGACCATAGAGCCTCCAGATTGAGCTGGAGAACAAACGGGTACAAGGCGGAAAGAATTGTTTACTTGCCAACAAGTAACTGAAATGTTTGATAAAAGAGGGAGCTCTGGGCTGATTCCCCATGAGTGGAGCTGTGGTGGGTGGCCTTAGTGGCGAAGAGGCTTTAGGGCAAATAGAATGAGTGTGTTGGTGAGGACCAAGCCCACACAACGGCTCTGCCACGGACTTGCTGAGGCACCTGAGCACCCCTGAGGGCTCTGGCAGCTTGTGGCAGCCACAGCCACTTCGTCCATGTTGGTGACCGTGAAGTGCTTGCTCAGTCTGTCCAGTGTTCTAGGGTTTCTGCAGAAATAAGAAGGAGTGATTAACAGAAACTTAAAAATACCGGGTTTGCGTTCCTGGTTTTCATGGCCTCCTCAAAGCAGGATCGGACCAGTGTCCTTCAGCTGTGGCTGGTGACTTTCCTTGTAAGCCTCAGCCCTCAGCAGACACTCCCCTATTTAACCGCTGTAGTGGCCTGTTTTCCCATGGTGTGCTGGTGCAAGACCGTGCAGCAGGGCCCATCCCAGCCCCCCGAGGACCCACGTGGTCCTGGCCTCTTGCCTTATCTATCATCAGAGGCGGTGGTCGCCTCTTGCCCTGGAGACCTGCCATGAGGATTCAGGAGTTAACATGTCACACAGCCGTCTCACAGCTGGGACTCAGCAGCCAGTATGTGGGAACCATCACTGTCAACACTGCCCTTTCAGTGGACACATGCGGTCCGTGACGGGCAGAGTGAGGAGGAGCAAGCCGGGAACCAGGCGGGCCATCCTCTCCTCTGCCTCCCCAGGCCTAGTGTTCTCTGGGATCACAGGGTGGCATGGAGGGCTCTGTGGAAGGCCCTCCCAGCAGGTTGGTGCTAGACCCCCTGCCAGGAGCAGGAAGGAGGACGTGAGGTCTCCCACATGACATTTTCAAAGTGGTCCAGTTTTGGGAGTTCAGGGGGGATTTCTGTGCCTTCAGACAAGTTGGAGGGCCTGCAGATCCTACAGAGCCGGGGTGCAGGGCCGCTATTCTGCTCTGAGAACCAGCCCCTGTGGTGCCTTCTGGATGGGTGGCCTGTGAGTGCACCTGGCCTGGGTCATCCCTGAAAAGTAAGGGCCAGTGGTTGTTGGCTTCTAAGCCCATCATCTCCGGGGTAACCTTCCGCTGCCTGCAGCCGCATTTGCAGTTCAGTCCCAGGGGTGCAGGCCGGAGTTGTCGCTCACACTACGGACTCAGTGTGTCCATGGAGGGAGCATGTTCTTCCTGTTTCCGACGCTTGTCCGCACGGCTTCTCCTGCCCCTCCCCATGCCACAGCCTTGCCACAGCCTCACCCAAGTACCCAGCTTTTCTTTACTCATTTGAGAAAAAAAGTAGTGGTCTGTGACATAGCCTTATAAGCCTGCATTTCTCTCATCGTGAGCCGAGCCAAGGATGTTCTCATGTATCAGAGGAATTTGTTTTGGCGAGTAGGTCTTGCTGTGTCCTCTGCCTGTTCCTGTCAGGCTGTTGGGGGGCTCCTCAGGGCTTAGCGGGTGCTCGGATGAAGTCTGGTGTGGGTGCGGTGTGGTGGAGAGAGCTTGGCCATGCCCGGTGTGTGCCCGCAGGTGGCCGGGGAGGCGCTTGGGCCACCAGGCCGCCATGGAGGTGGGATGTGTTCAAGTCTACAGCCTTTCCCCATGAGGGCCTACAGCGGGTTTGCTCCTGGGCCCTTCGTTAGGCCGTGTTTTTTGTTTGTTTTTTTTTTAAGATTTTATTTATTCATTCATAGAGACACAGAGAGACAGAGAGAGAGAGAGAGAGGCAGAGACACAGGCAGAGGGAGACACAGGCTCCATGCAGAGAGCCCGACGTGGGACTCGATCCAGGGTCTCCAGGATCACGCCCTGGGCTGCAGGTGGCACTAAACCGGAGCTGCCCTGTTTTGGTTTTTTTGTTGTTTTTTTTTTTTTAAGATTTTATTTATTCATGACAGACAGAGAGAGAGAGAGGCAGAGACACAGGCAGAGACAGAAGCAGGCTCCATGCAGGGAGCCCGATGTGGGACTTGATCCCGGGTCTCCAGGATCATGCCCTAAGCTGAAGACTGCTCTAAACCTTTGAGCCACCAGGGCTGCTCTAGGCCAGATTTTATATTTCATATCTCTAATCTGTGTGGTGACGTTCCCTTTCTAGCTCATTTATTTGAAAATTGCTGGGATGTTATTTCCAACCTCTGATTTCTGGCACCCCGTCACAACGCCTGCGCTGGTGTGCATGAGCCAGCTGCTCACCAAGGTATGTCCTTCCCTGTGTGTGTGGCTGGCGCAGCTGAGTGAGCCTGGGGGGTGTCACTATCTGGGGCCAAGCACGGGAAGGCCTCATCAAAGCGGGTCTGGGAAGATAACCCAGAAGTGGCCCCAGGTAAGGTTGGGGAGGGGTTGATACCAAAAAGAGCCCTTCAGGTCAGTGGTGACAGCAAGTAAGTCTGGTGTGGGTCTCTGTTGCCATCCGCTTCAAAAGTCTGGCATCTGACTGATGCACGCTCAGTGGCACTTGCAATGCAGTGGGTCTCCTCAGAAAGGCAGGATGCTAGGGCCAACCCAGGCTCTTGACCTGGTTTATGCCCACTGGACCACACTGCCGCATGGGGCCATAGCTCAGTCAGGAAGCCAGTGCAGCCTTTGAGGATGTTGTTCCTGACTGCTGACCGCAGCCCGTGCTCCCAATGCCAGTGTCCCGTCCTGTCTCTGCACGACGTGGTGAAGGGCCTGTTCGTGTGCTGCATGTTCCTGGACTATGTGTCTCTGTCTCGGAGGTTCATACCTGAGCTCGTGAATTTCCTCCTTGGGATCCTTTACATTGCAACTCCAAACAAGCATGGCCAAGGTGAGTGGTTCAACAGAGCTTCTCCAAGCATATATTTTCCCTGCGTGTTTACAAGTTGTTGGTACTTGTGTGGAGAGCGTGAACGTGGGGAAGTTAGACAAGATATCTGAAGCCCCACCGGCCAGAGTAGCAGCCTTCCTGTCCTCTGCAGCTGTGTGGATGCCGCCCAGGAGAGAGCCGGGTCCTGCTGGTCCATCCACCACGCGACCAGTGCCATTGGTGCCTTGTCCCCCAGATGTCCACTGCTTACTGTCAGAAACATGTAAAACTTCTCAGTTTGTTTAGATTGAAGTGATAATATGTTGAAATAACAGTTTTACATCTTGGGTTAAATGAATACATCATTAAGACCTATCTTTTATTACTCTCTCATATAAGAACATTTACACTTAGAGTGGCCGTATTGTGTTTCTAGTGTACGGTCCTGTCTGTGTAGTTTCTAGAGCGCTGGGAAATTTGGAAGGAGTGACCGTCAGAAGCAACATTGTAATGAGGAGGAGTTCCAGCATCTGTCGATCTTCTAGACTGTCCCGCAGGTCTTAGGTCCCCTGCCTCCCTCTAGCAGCGCTCGCGGTGCAGACACACTCACTTCTTCCCTCTCGGGTTGTCTGGGCACCGCTTGGTCTCCGCCCCTTGCTGTTTTGTGTCCATAGGATCACTTTTCCTGCCCTAATCGTACATCGTGTGGATCTGGGCAGGGGCGGGGACTTCAGCCCTGGCAGCTCTTCCATTCAGGAACCTAAGCACACTGTCTGTCCTACTTCTCTTGAGACCTCATAGCAGACCCTCCTGCACGCAGCTGCTGCGCCCCAACTCACTGACCCCTGTGCCAATGCGGCTGTGTGCTAGGGCCAGGGCGGCAGGGAGTAGGTTTGGAGAGGTGCGGTCATACCCTGAGGACCTGTCAGAAATGGTCGTAGCTCAAGGCCAAGTGCTGCAGCAGAAAGCCCTGGAGGCTGCAAGTGGCAGGCAGTGGGCTCGCCGGGTGTTGGCCCTGTGTCCCTCTCCCTCCACCCTGCCACCACTGGCTTTGCTGTGCCCGGAGCAGACTGTGCCTGGCCAGCCCTGCCTGCTGCCTCGGTTGCTCTTCTGGGTGGTGACAGGGTTAAGTCCTCTCTGCTGGCATCCACCGTCTTCTGGGATAGGCCATCTCTGACTGGGTTAACTGTGCCACCTCCGTCTTGTTCCCTTTTGTCTCACGGGTGTTGGCTACTGCCTGTCTCCCTCACGAGGTCAGGCACCTGACCCTGTGCCCTCAGTCACCCCTACGGAAGCTGGAACCCCACTTCTGTGTATTAAAAATAGGATGCGTGTGTCAGCAGTGAGCCTTCTAACTGCCTCACCATGCAGAGCCTGCCCTGTGAGCCCATGATGCTCAGAGGCCACCTCTGTCTTTGTCTTGCTGGGACTTCAGGTTACACTCTGGTGCACCCTTTCAGAGCATCTGGGAAGAACTCAGAACTG
Source organism: Canis aureus (assembly GCF_053574225.1). Classification (NCBI taxonomy): domain Eukaryota; kingdom Metazoa; phylum Chordata; class Mammalia; order Carnivora; family Canidae; genus Canis; species Canis aureus. Next base: position 62,218,839 of record NC_135612.1, read on the forward strand.
CTCTTGGTTTCTGATGAAGAGGACACGGCCACATGGCAGAGGACAGGCCTGTCCCTCCGCTGGGCAAGTGGACTGAAGGCCCAGACTAAGACAGAGGCCAACCACACCAGGTAGGTATAGGGCCTGCAGCACCTAGGGGAGCGGGCTCAGTATCCGGCCAGCCTGGAGCTGGACACACCAGAGTCACTGTTGCAGATGGTAGATGTTATATGTGGGAGATCCTCAAGACTACAAAAAGTTGTTAGATCTAATAAATTACTACAGTGAAGTAACCAAGTACAAAGTCAGCAAAAACTTGCATTTTTATACACGGTGAACAGTTTTAAAGGAAATTTTAAAATTTTATTTATAACAGCATCAAAAAGACTAAAGCATGGGAATTAACCAAGGAGGGAAAGTTCATTGAGATTACAAGATCTCTGGAGGCTGTGAGGGACCTAAGTGGACCTAAGTGCGAGGAAGCACAGCCTTGTTCAAGGATTGGAGGACTCCCCTCCAGACACTGTCCTGCTAGGAATTCGGTTTTAGCACGTGAATTTGGGGGACACACATTCAGTCCACAGGAGGGCTGGGGCTGTTTGTCAGAAATCCCTTTGTTCTCTGATTTTTTTAAATTATGGATGACTTGAAATATTCTCTGGTTGTAGCAGAAGACACAACAGAAGGTTTACCATCTTAATCATTCTTAAGAGACCAGTTAGTGGTTTTCAGTACATTTACACCCTGGAACAGCCAACACCACCATTCATCCCCAGAAGTCCTCATTTGTAAGACAGATTGTATACCTGACACGTGCTCACTCCCCAGCCCCTGGTCCCCCACATACCTTCAGTCTGGAGGATCTGTCTTCTCTGGGGCCTCCTAGAAGTGGGGTCACACAGTCTCCGTCCTTCCGTGGCTGGCATATTTCACTTCATAACACAGCGTCTTCCAGGTTCACCCCATTCTAGCAGGTGTCCGAGCATCCTTCCTGTTTATGGCTGAATAACGTTCCATCATACGGATAGACTATATTTTGTCTGTCTATCTGTCCATGGACACATGGGTGCTCCTGTGTCTTAGCTGCTGTGAACATGGGGGTGCAGGCATCTCTTCAAGGCCCTTCTTTTCATCCTTAGGGTATATACTCAGAAGCTTTTCCGTGCACTATATTACCTTAGATGCTGTCAGCGGTGCACAGGGGTCCTGCATCTTCCATGTCCTCATCAGCATTTATTTCTTGTTTTTTTAACAGAATTTCTGAGGGGTATGAAGTGTTAACTCGACACGGTTTTAATTTGTATTCCTCTAGAAACCAGTGCTGCTGGTCATCTTTGTGTCTTCTGTGGGAATGTCTGATCCGGGCCATGAAAAAAAAAAAAACTTTCCCAGGATGTGTGCATTATTTTTCAAGATATGTCTGCTTGATTTTGCAAATAGTAATTTAAAAACTTAAGTTGGAGCCACTGTTTTCAGGTTGTTGCTGTGTTTTGCACAGCGGCCCTCTCTACCCAGGATACGGGGCACTTTGCACGCCTGATACTATGAGCCATTGGCCATTGTGGGCACTGCGCGTGGGCAGATGCTTAGCTTCCTGAAACACGGTGTTGGGTTTCTCAGCACTGCATGTTAGCCAAGATGATTGGCTCCAGCAGTGACTGAAGGAGCTGGTCTCCTTCCTGCTCCCGGCCCTTACCCTGGGTGTCACCCTCTTGCAGACTATCCTGCTTGGCAGTGTGTGTGGCTCTGGTGAAGCACTGTGTGCTACTGTACAGCTCACTGCCCGCCTTCCATGACATCATGAGGCCACTCAGGGCCCTGCTGACGGAGCACCTGGCCAACCGCACTCACCCCCCGGAACTCCAGGTGAGTCCTGACCCCAGAGCTCCTTCCAGAAATGGGGATCAGGTTAGTGGGCCTTCTCGCCTTGAGGTCGCAGCTCTAGAAGTTATGGTGGTGGGACAACCGAGCCCAAATAACCGTTCTCTTGGATGGACTCCGGCTCTTCAGTGTAAGAGCCGCTCCACAGCTCTGTGCCTGCAGCCAGGGCGGCAGCTCCAGATCCACGTCCCCCCTGGGCCTCACAGATTTTCTGAGGACAGTCCCACTGTCCTTCACAAGGTGATAGGAACACTTAAAGGATGTTCTAAGTTTGGCCTGAAACTCCCATGTGTTTGTTAAACAGTTGTCTTGGGCTCCCTCCGTTCCCTGGCACATCTTTTACTTGTTCCGACGCTAACATCCAGGGCCTTCCCTGTATGCCCCCTCCCTACCCTGTCTTCTGCCAGAGGGGGTGTCGGTGCTATTGGGACACAAGGCCAAGGCAGGACTGGGATGCATGAGGCCAGACGACCTGGCATGCTCCCCAGCCTGCTCTGACCCCCTCATCTGGACACTTTACACTTGCCCTTCCCGCTGCCCAGAATGCTATCCCTAAAGTCATGTCTCCTTTCCTTACTTTCCTCAGGAGTAAGGGTCCCGCGGGATTTGGGCTGGTGGAGGGGCCGTGATGGTGTTCCTGGACCACAGGTGGGCCGAGCTGGCCATGCTCTCCATGTAGTCCCCTTGGAGACCGGGCTCTGGCCCTCAGAGGCAAACGTCTGGGCAAGGGGTGCAGGTGGCTATGCCTGTGATGCAAGCAAGCTTGAGTTCCAGGATACACTTACATGAGGGAAAAGAACAGAACCGTCAGCAGGTTGGCTTCTAGAAAGTTTCTCAGAAGCCCAGCCAATTGTTTCTTCTGGGAGCCACAGCCATGATGGAGGTGCCTTAAACCTCTGGTTCTGTTGGTCAGACCATCAGGTCTTGCTCCGTGCCCATAGCACAGCTCCCTGTGGGCTGCCCCTGCACTCCTGGCCGCCCCAGGTACAGGATAGGCTCCCATGTGTGTCCGTGAAGGGGAGTCATTCATGCCCATCGTGACAAGTTTCTCTGGGAAAGGCAATTCCACTATGCGCTAGATGCTGAAGCACTGGCTGTTTCTACTCCTCAGTGCCCCAGGAGCCTTCTAGAAGGGCGTCAGCAGGTCTGTACTGCCCCCAAAAGTGTGAGCCATCCTGCAGTGCACAGGCCCCCCCACCTGTTGACGAACCGCTGGGGCTCCCTCGTGGCCACACCCCTGTAAGCAGAGGAGGCCATGGGCCCAGAGGGGCGAGGCAGTGGGCGAGTCTGTCTGCTCTCCAAGGCGTGCCTCTTCCAGCCTCAGTGTCTCCGCTCCCCTCCGCGTTTCAGGAGCTGTGCCAGAGCACGTTGAGCACGCTGACCGACATGGGAAAGCAGAGCCAGCGCTGCCGGCCGCTGGTCTGTGAGAAGAGCAAGCCCGTGCCACTGAGGCTCTTCACCCCCCGGCTGGTCAAAGTGTGCGTGCCAGCCCCACTGCAAGGGGCCCAGTGTGGGGTGGGTGGGGGCAGGGGGAGGGATAGCCTTTGGGAGGCAGACAGCAGGGGGAGGCAGGTGGGCTGGCCCCCTGACACTGGCTCCCCACCCCTCCAGCCTCGAGTTTGGAAGGAAGCAGGGAAGCAGCAAGGAGGAACAGGAAAGAAAAAGACTGATCCACAAACACAAGCGTGAATTTAAAGGAGCAGTCCGGGAGATCCGCAGGGACAACCAGTTCCTGGCACGGATGCAACTCTCGGAGACCTTGGAACGGTGAGTGGGCAGTGGTGGCAGGTGTCCCTAGGGTGACTTCCGGGCCCAGGTAGTCACTGCTGTGTTCCCTGCTGTGAGTGCCCTGGCCCGTGTGGACATGAGCTGCCAGTGGGTCATGTGGGGAAAAGGACAAAACATCCTGCAAAACCTAATGTAAAAATGATTTATTTTTTTTAAGGGATGCGGAAAGAAAGCGAAAAGTGAAACAGCTTTTTAACAGTCTGGCCACTCAGGAAGGTGAATGGAAGGCTCTGAAGAGGAAAAAGTTCAAAAAATAAGTAGTTTCACAGATGAGGCAGGAAGATGCCGAGCCCTGTTAATAAAGGCTGCCGTCCTGTGCACCTGGTCTCTTCCCTGGCCCCACTGGCCCCAGTGTGCTCCATCATGTGCAGACACACCCCGTTAATCCCCACGTTTGGGACTGAGAGCAAGGACCTGTTCTGTCACAGTGATGTCTCATGAGGCACTCGAGTCTCCTCTGCTCGGCAGGTGACACAGGCAACGCGGGGCTCGGGCTGGCGGTGGGAGCCATGTCACACAGCACATGGTACGCTGAGCAGCCCTGCAAGAAGCCAGTTGCTGGGGTCACTGCCAGCCACAGCAGTGACCACAGAGACTTGAGGATGAGCCAGAATGGATGTGGGGGCCAGGAGAGGGTGACCTGACTGCGTGGTGGGGAGAATGGGGAGCTTGATTTTGGACAAGTTGGGGGGTGTGGGAATGCAGAGTATGGGGCCAGAGTGTACCTGCGGGGAATTGGGGCTGAAGCTGAGCTTGCCCACAGCAGCCTTGGGTCTTGAGTAAGACGCCAGAGCCATGCCTGCCAGGTGTGCGGCTCCACAGATCGGAAGGTCCTGTCACACCCACGCCCCAGGCGGGTTCAGCTCATCCAGTGAGGCCTGGCCTCCCTTACACAGCTCTTGCTACTTTAATTCACCCAAGTCCCTGGTCCTGGACTCTTGCCCAACGACCAAGTGGGACCAAGTCAGATGCTGGGGTGTTAGGTCCACGAGGACGGGATGTGCCCACAACTAGCCCATAAAGCCCCCGTTTGGATCCCGTATCACCAGAACATACCACTCTGCCCACGCTGGGCCTTTCCCCAAGCCCACTCCAGACGTAGTTCTTGGAAATGTGAGTATCTGTGGAGCGGCCCCTGGAAGCCCTGCCTCCCCGCCTTGCAGAAGGGAGTACGCAGGATGGCTTGTGGAGAAGGCGGTGCGCCCTGGGCAGTTCCCCGCAGTCTGGAGTCCTCCGTCCTCCACCATCCCAGATGGGAAGGTAGCGCCTCAGGGTAACCCACAGGCCGCTGAAGAGGGAGAGGCTCAGCCGGAAGGAAGAGCGGCCCGAAGGTCCTTCGGTGACAGCGGTTACCTTGTGGCGAGGGTGGACTCCGGCTCTCCGGCAGCGTGACTATGATCTTCAGGGTTTTAGTGCGGTGTGTGAGGGCCCAGGGGACAAGGGGTGGGCGGGGGACACACGCGCACTTGGAAGCCGAGCCAGCTTCCCCAGGCTTGCCGTGACCTCCGGGTCGGCAGGGTCGCAGGAACCCCGGCAGCCAGGTCCGGGGTGCAGACGGAGGCGCGAAGGCGCCGAAGGAAGTCGTTGCTACAGAGCGGGGAGGACACGGGGGGCGGGCGGAGGGCACCCCGGGAGCGGCACCCCGCGAGCAGCACCCCGCGAGCAGCACCCCGCGGCCCCGGGCGCGCCGGCCGGAAGGGGAAGCGGACGCCGTCCCCACTTCCGGGGCGGGGCGTGGTCAGCGGGCGCCCCGCCCCCGGGCCCGGCGGGCCATTCCGCGTCCGTCTCCGTCCGTGTGTCCGTGTCCGTCTGTCCGCCCCGAGCGCGCGACCGCGGCAAGTGCAGGGCGGGGCTGCCCCGCGTGCAGTGCGCGCGCCACCGCCCCGCCCAGGAGGGAGCCGGGCGGGGGCCGGGGGCCGGGGGCCGGGGGCCCGGGCGGGGCAGGGGGAGGTTTCCGGCGGGGCAGGTCGGGGCCGGGGGACTGGATCCCGGGGTGTTCGAGGCGCAGGCGCCCGCACCCCCGCCGGGGCCAACCTCCGCGCGGGCCTCAGTTTCCCTGCCCGCTCCGCACGGGGCCGTGGGGTGGGAAGGTGCCCCGGGGCCGCGATGCCCCCATCCGGCCTCCTGGGACGGTTGGCATCAGTGGCTGCGGTTTCTTTGCGCAAGTCCGCAGCCTGCGTTTCCTGCTGCCCGGGGTCGGGGCGGGGGCGCACAGAGGGACCCCTGTGTTGGGGAGAGGGCGCTCCCGTGAGGGTGCTTGCTGGCCGCTGGCTGCTTGGGGGCATGGTGGGTGCTGGGGACCAGAGATGGCTCCATGCAGACTTGCCCCCACGTTGGCCAGGCGGGATCCCAGCAGCCGTCATGGGCTGGGGAGCCGGAGGCAGCTGCACCCCGCGCCCACCCATCCACCAGCAGACGCCTCAGGACACCCGCGTGATCACTGTGGTCTTCCTCGGCCTCCTGCTGGACCTTCTGGCCTTCACTCTGCTACTGCCCCTGCTGCCAGGACTGCTGGAGAGCCACAGTCGTGCCCACGTGAGACCTCCCCCGGGTCCAGAGGCCTCGGGACTCCCAGGATGGCTGCCCACTGCCCCCAAACCCTATCACACCTCCATGTTCCCCAGGACCCCCTCTATGGCTCGTGGCAGCGAGGTGTGGACTGGTTTGCAGCAGCCATCAGGATGCCAGCAGAGAAGAGGTACAACAGCGTCCTGTTTGGAGGTACGGCCCCCAGCCCCGTGTGGCGCCCCTGTGATCCTGCCTGGGCTCCGGTCCTCCTGCTCCTGGGTGCTGTCTGCCCCCTACCCAAGTGCTGTATCCACTCGCTGTCAGGGCGCCCCAGCCGGCTGGGGAGTGCAGGGCCCACCCCAAGTGATCAGACTTTTGGGAACAGACTGTCGTGGTGACCAGAATGTCTATTTCTCACAGGTCTGATTGGCTCCGTCTTCTCCTTCCTGCAGTTCCTCCTGGCACCACTCACGGGGGCAGTCTCTGACTGCTTGGGGAGGCGCCCCACGATGCTGCTGTCCCTGGTATGTGGCACCCAAGGCGTGGGAATGTGCAGTTCTCTCGCCCACCTGGCAGCCCTCTGGGGAGCCCCTCGTTGCCCCCTGGGTGTGGTGCTTGAGGTGCAGGTGGCTTCTGTGGCTAAGCCAGGCTTTCCCAGAGCTGCTCCTGCCACCTATGGGGACAGTAGGGACCCTGGGCGCTCCAGAACAGGGCAGTGCCCCAAGGGTGTTACCTGGGTTTTTTGGCCCCATTCTGGGCCCCTCCCAGCCTCAAGTGACCATACCCACCCACCCCATGGACGCTTCCCCGAGGCAGACAGGTCTGGTCATGTCGTATGCCGTGTGGGCCACCTCGAGGAGCTTCGCAGCCTTCCTGGCTTCAAGGGTGATTGGGGGCATCAGCAAGGGGAACGTCAGCCTCTCCACAGCCATCATCGCTGACCTGAGCTCACCTTCTGCGCGCAGCCGAGGCATGGTGCGTGCAGGAGGTGGGGATGAGCGGTTGGGGGTTCCTTGGCTGGGGCCTTCCTGCCTAGCTCAGGTGGCCCTCTTCCCAGGCAGTCATTGGGGTGGCCTTCTCGCTGGGCTTCACACTGGGCCCCATGCTTGGTGCCTCACTGCCCTCGGAGACAGTGCCCTGGCTTGCCCTGCTCTTCGCGGTCTCCAACCTGTTGTTCATGTTCTGCTTCCTGCCAGAGACGCTGCTTCCAGAGAAGCGGGTAAGGTGGGACCCAGGAAGAAACCACTGTCGGGTCCTAGGGCTGGGGGCTGGGTCATGTGGGCACGCGGGGATACCCATCGTATGCACCAGTCCCAGATGCCAGGGGAGGCTGGGCTGTTCTTCTCCTGGTGTGCAGAGGCTCAGGGCCACAGAGCCTCCCGAGGCCCCTGCCAGGAAGGCCTGGCAGGTGGACTGGAGCCCAGGGCGGGAGGTCCTGCCCCTCCCAGGCCACCTGGCAGGCCTTTCCAGTCCCGCCCCCATCCCAGGCACCCTCCATCACCCCCGGGTTCCGAGCTGCTGCTGACCTGCTCAGCCCCCTGGCCCTGCTCCGATTCTCAGCCGTGACTCACAGTCAGGACACACCTGCTGGAGACAGTAAGGAGTCACCCCCCTTCACGAGGGTGGGGTTGTGGCTCCCTCTAGTTGCCATCATCTGGGCTGTGGACCCCTGACAACCAACCTCCACTGCCTGCCAGGACTCTGGAGCCTGCGCCGCCTGGGCCTGGTGTACTTCCTCTACCTCTTCCTGTTCTCGGGCCTGGAGTACACGCTCAGCTTCCTTGCCCACCAGCGCTTCCAGTTCAGCAGGTAGGGCTGCCGAGGCCCCTTGAAGGACTTGACTCCCCCGCCTCCGGGGGGCCATCCCCCACCGTCTCCCTGTCCTGCCCCTCCCACCCCCTGTGGACTGCAGGGACCCAGCTGTCACCGGGGCTCCCTGGCTTCAGCAGAACTGAAGCCCTCACGGCTCCCCCACTCCCAGCCTGCAGCAGGGGAAGATGTTCTTCTCCATCGGCCTCAGCATGGCTGCTGTGCAGGGGGCCTACGCACGGAGGATCAGCCCTGGTGGGGAGATCACAGCTGTGAAGCGGGTACAAAGCTCCCCCGGGAGAGGCGGGGGGCAGGCCGAGTCCCGGGTTCCACTGGAAAGCGTGGGGGTGGGTCCTGACCCTGCTGTGCCCATCTGCAGGCCATCCTGCTGCTCGTGCCTGCCTTCCTCCTCATCGGCTGGGGGCTCACACTGCCCGTGCTGGGCTTGGGGCTGCTGCTCTACTCCTTCGGTGAGTGGGCACCTGGTGAGAGGGCCAGGGTGGACACAGGTGGGAGCCAGGGGCCAGGCGTCCAGGGTCACGGCCCCCCCTGGCGTCTCCTGTGGGCTGACTTCCACCTCTTGGGTGTCCCCGCCAGCTGCCGCCGTGGTGGTGCCCTGCCTATCCTCCGTGGTTGCTGACTATGGTGAGAAGCCCTCCCCTTGCCCGAGGCCCCTGGGTGGGAGGAGGCAGCAGGAGCCTGATGGCCTCCCTTCTCCCCCAAAGGCTCAGCCGGGCAGAAAGGCACAATCATGGGCACACTGCGAAGCCTGGGCGCCCTGGCCAGGGCGGTGGGACCCATGGTGGCTGCCTCAGGTGAGGGCCCTGGGACAGCACTTCTGGGCAGGCATGTGCCCCAGGGGGTGGGGCCGGGCCTGGGGGCTGCGGGCCCAGGCTGGGCCCATTGACCGCTCAGGCCATCTCTCTGGATCTCTGCAGTGTACTGGCTGGCGGGGGCCAGGGTCTGCTTTACCGTGTGCTCTGGCCTCTTCCTGCTCCCCTTCCTGCTCCTGAGGAAGCTGAGGCCTCCAGCCCACACACTCAAGGCCGAGTAGCTGAGCCAGCCCTGCCTGCCCAGAGCTGGGGGACAGGAGGCCCTGGGCCCCCTCCCTGCGCCCCTCTCCCCCCTGGCCCAGCCCCAGGGTCCCTGAGACACTCCCAGCCCCTCCCTACGTGCAGACGTGCACAGCCCTGCTGGTTGGGCTGGGAGCAGTGACTCCAGAACCTTCCAAGCTTTCTGGGGGCTTTTCTCTCGGTAACACAGGTGTCAGCCAGACCACTGGATGGCAAAATAAAGCAGCTATTTTATATCCAGTGCCTTTCTCCAGTACACTGCTGTACCTTGCCACCCCTGACCCCAGGGGCCACCAGGCTCTTCCTGTATCTGCTGCCATTCTGCAGGAGGAGGATGACAGAAAGGGTGGGACACAGGGCCCTCCATGGCTGGGCTCAGCATACATGAGGCAACACAGGGGCAGACCGGGGAGGAGGGGCCCCTGTGCCAGGCTCTCGCCATCACAAGTCCTGCCCTTGCCTGAGAAGGGCAGTTCTGGGCTGCAGGGTCCTCCCTGGTACAAAGCAGCAGTGTTTGATCAAGAAATAAACACTTGGTGCAGAGCGGGGATGGGTCCACCTCGGTGACACAGTCAGTTGAATGTCTGACTGGATTTCAGCTAAGGTTGTGATTTCAGGGTCGTGGGATTGAGCCCTGCATCGGGATCTGCACTGGGGTGGGGGTGGGTCTGGAGATGTCCAGTCTGCTGGAGATTCCCTATCCCTCTGCCCCCCCCCCACCACCAGTGTGCTTGCTCGCTTGCTCTCCCTCCCTCTCTCTCAAAGCTTAAAAAGACACCTGGGGATCCTTTTTGGGACTCAAGGCAAATTTCTGGGAGTCCTACCTTAAAGGAGCAAAGAAAAGGAATTAAGATGCAAAACTACTTTCCAAGTTTAGACAAGGAAACTGCTTAAAGAATTTTATTTGTGAGTAAAACATGTTACAGTGAAGGACACAGGACCCGTCCTCCCAAGCCTGTGTCCATATATGCGACTAAACTTCATGTTGTGATACAAAGAGTTAAAATAAACTACAAAAGTGAAATGAAAGTCATTGCATATGTGGGACAAAAGGAAGGGCTACAGTCCATGGTTAACTGGAGGACAGGGCGAGGGCAGAGAACCTGAACACCACCGTGGCAACAACATGATACACCAGAGAAGAGCGTCGCCAGAAAGCTTAAAGCAGCGGTCAGCGCCATGCAGCCAGCCTCAGGTCCTGCTTGGGGGCAGGAGCGTGGGGCCCAGGTCTGGCACCAGGTCCACCAGGGGCCCCTCCCCACGTGCGAGGAGGAGGCTTGCCAGTGCCTGGTCAGGCTGGCACCAGGTGGCCCCTGGAATGGGTCACCCACTAGTTCCCACTAAGCAGCTTCACGTGATTTTTTAGGAATCTCAGTGGAAATTTACGACATCCAACAAGGAGAGCCAGGCATGGCTCCATGAATGACTAGTGTAAGAAGTTGGGGAGAGACCACTGGGTCCCCTTCTACCTTGAGCTACCCTTTCCCAAAACCAGGAGATCTTTTCAGGCTGAGTTAAAGAGGAGATCCCTTCTCAGTTCCAAGCCCCCGCCCAAATCAGTGAAGTGCATTTTGCTGTACTCCGTGGCAGGCTGTAGGGAGAAAACTAAAGCAAAAAGTGGCCAATTCATGTTCATGGTCAAAGATGTAGGATGAATTGCAAATCTGAAAGAAAATTCTAGAAAGGACTCTTCCCCCTCTTAATGTATCTTCCCCATGACAGGAGAAATCTAGAGACCCCAGTGAGTGAGAAACTGGGGGCCCCTTACCTTTGTTTCCGGCCTCAGGCCAATCAGACCATGCACAAGGCATGTCAGGTATACCCAGCCCTTTGCTGCTAGGTCCCCGGTTCAGCCCGAACTCGCTTCTCAAAGGCCATCAGGATACCCTGGACTGCTGGCAGGCACGGAGTGCTTTCCCAAGACTGAGGCTCTAGCTGCGAACAAAGTGAGATCACAGAGCAGGTAATGCCAGCAGGAAGCTCCCAGTCTGATTCGGTCACCTGAGGCCTGGGGATGAAGGGGAGCCTAGCACACACACAGCATGGGGTACTGCACAACAGGAGGGAGGGCAAGGCCAGGGCGAGCAGGGCCTCCAAGTGTCCAGCCAGAAGCAGGACGTGCGGCCCCGGGGGAGAGCCCGGCCCCTGAGGTGCAGGTCCCAGAAGGGCACGGTGGACGCTGAGGGGCCGTGGAGGCTCGTCTCTCCCAGCACCCGCCGCACACGCCCAGGAGGTTAGCACCGGTCTACGTGGGGATTTGGTCACGCCGTGAGGGGAGCTCTAGCTATGTGGAGGGACGGGCTGTTTGCATTCCGTTACACAAGAAGACAGAACATGAGACACAATCGGGGACAGTCTGGTGGCATTGGTGTGTGCAGGACGGGCCTTCAGGAGTCACTCCTCTTCTTGCTCTTCTTCAGAAAGGAGGGGGTGCGGAATTTCTTCTTCTTTTTGGAAGGGGACTTGCCCGGAGATCCATCGCTGCCAGGGTCCACGGCAGCCCCCTCCTCGGCAGCTGGAGAGGCAGCCTCTTCGGCCACCTGGGCTGAGGCTGGCTCAGGGCTGGCCGCCACGGGGGAACCAGTGGGGCTGGGAGGCTCGCGGGCTTCACTGAGTGCCTCCCCCTCCTCTTCCTCCTCCTCCAAGGTGGGGAAGCCGAGCGCTTCTGAAGGCTCATCAGGGGACAGGTCGGGGAGAGTTGGCTTGAAGGTGGCAGCATCACTGTCCTCTCCAGAAATGGGCTCCTGTGGCAGGTCTGGTGGGCAGGGGGCAAGAGACAGGGCTGAAGAGTGCAGTGGGACAGGGGCGGCCCGGGAGAGGCAGCGCCCCACAGAGACGGCCGCAGAGCTGGGCTCTAGGGGCTTCTACTGCAACAAGAGTGAGAAACTTTGACAAAGGACTACTCTACGTCAGGGCTGGATGTGGCTCATCATACGAAACATAGATGTAGCCTTGGGCCATTTCCAGCTCCTCTTTGTGGACCCAGACCCAGTCTTGGGGCTTTGGGGGCTCCGGTCAAAGGTGCGCAAGCAGAGGGGACTGCAGTAGGACAACAACTTGACCAAGGTTTTGTTCTAGAACCCTGTGAGCATGTGTTAGTCCTGAAATGAGGCCTAAATTTGGGTCCACAGCACCTGGTCTCCGCAAGGAGAAAACCATGGAAAACCAGAGTTAGCTCCCAGACCCCATGGGCGCTACCAACGTCAAACAGAATGAAATCATTTTAGGCTGGAGAATGAAAGAAGGGAGAGGAACTGCAAGGTAAGAGATGGGGTCAAGAGCCAGGCCAGCCTCAGCCCAGAAGGTGGAAACTAAAAGGGCAAAGTGGGAGGCGCCATAAAGACACAGCCTCGGGGGAGTTCCCAGGGAATGCCCTATCAGCACATTAGTCTACATGGGCTCTGACTAGGGGGAAACCAGTTTTGTAAATTTTTAAAAACATCATACAGAATTACAAGGGACCGGCTGCTTAGGCAACACTAAACCTCAGTACGGAGAATGAAGCCGCAGGCCCACAGGGGACTCAGTGCGGGTGAGGCACATGGCTAGCCGCTGGAGGCTCCAGGCCCCAAACACTTAGTGCTTTGGCTCTGGGAGGCTGTGGCCACCCTAGCCTGGCCCCTGGCCACCTTCTGTCCCAGGACAGTTAAATGTCCTTACTCAGCGGGGGCAAGAGGAAGTTAGCATTCACCCCGCGTGCCCAGGTTGCCCATGGGTGCCTCCAGGGAACTTTAAGTGACCAAATGTCACTTGAGAAACAGCACCGAACAACACTCTCCCGCCTCATCCCCAAGGATGCTTAAGCACTCAGCTTAAGCAAAGATCCAAACCCAAGCAACCTACATGCAGCAGGAGGTAAACCCCACCCCACCCCAGCCCCGGCCATAGAACCTCTCCTACATGTGTCTGATCTACCGACCGCCTAGCAATCACAGGCATCACAGGCGGAGCAGGGCAACAGGATTGCTCTGGAACCCCTGAGACCCAGAGTGCTCCAGGAGGCTCCGGGGCCCACCCCACAACCCCACCATCCAACTCTGGGGTGGCCGAACCCCCCCACCAAGATGCCACTGCCTGGGATGGAGGAACTGGGTACAAGAAAGGATGGGCTGGGGGGGCTCTACCTTTATTTTGAATAAACAGAAAACAGAACTTAATAAGCAACAAAGAAGCAGGAAAATGAGGCAAAGCACAGGGAATTCCGGTTAAGCAGCAGAGGGCCAAACGCGGCGGTACTTACTATGGTAACAGGTACTCTTTAGCACATCCACCTCCTGTTTGTAACGCAGCCACAGGAAGAGAAAAGCACAGGGAGAGAATCTAGGCATTCAGTCACAGCCACTGGGTTACAGAAGAACGGCTGAGCCATTCTGTGGACAGACAGTGGGGAGGAAGGCGAGCCACAGGCTCCCCACAGGCACAGGAAGCACAACACGTAAGACTGAGGGACAGACACAAGGGCCACACGCCCACAGACACGCAGCAGGTGGTCTGAGGGGCCAGTGGAGGCCAGCACGACATGGACTTGTCACTATAGCAGGCCACACACGGTCCTGCAGCCCAGACATGATGGTAGACACTTCCAGAGGGTGAGGTTTAAGAAACGTGTAAGCAGTGGGCAGAGCTGGCATCATAAATGAAGGTGAGATCCGACCCTTGAAGCCTGTCCTCCCACCCTGCCCTGACGTCTCACTAATAAATCCGTTTTATTCCCCAGGACAGAACCAAAACAGGAGCAAGGGAGATGGGCCAGTTCGGAGCCATGTGACATGCTGGTTTCTACGAGAATGCACGCTTCCCCACCACTGTCAGGGTAACACGGACACTCATTTGCTCCCCCGCTCTGGACAGAACACAAAGTCCGGCCCTTGTGGCGGACACTGGACCACACAAGGCCATGCACCCTCCCCCAGCAGGGCGGCCACAAACTTGTCCCTTGGAGCTCACCTTCCCCAAGCTTGACAGGGGTGCTGGGGGGGGTGTGGGGGGCAGCAGCGTGCTCTGGAGGGCTCTTTTCTTTCTGTTCTCTGGTCTCGTCCAGATTCTCTGCAGAGTGACAGAAACATAGTGAAGGGCTTCACACACCACAGGCCTTCACTCTCCTCAGACGCAGACAGAGCCCCCCTGCTCTGTCCACCTGCCTGCCTTGCAGATGGCAGCTGAGGCTTCTCATTTCTCAGGTGCATCTGAGAAACAAGGAGGGCCCATGGCCATGCCGTCTTCATCTCTCCAACGGAACGAAGAAGCCGACTGTGACTGGGGTGTGGATCTGAATCTCAGTAAGATTCAACCTACTTTGTATACAAAACTCATCTCCATTCTTATTCCAGAAAGAATTATGCCAGAACCACTTTGTGACCCTGCACTCCAGGGAGGAGCCCCTCCCCACACTGAGCCAGCAGCCTGGGGTTCCAGGCACCCTACCCGACTTGCCACCTCAAAGGATGGAACATGAGAACCACATTGGTTTGCGTTTTTTATGCAGAGCATTTTCTATCAATAATTTAAACTTGGCAACTGTAACTTTATTTTCTGAAGTAAAATATGCCGATGAGGACCAGAGGAAAAACTACAGGTACCAGGACCCAGAATCCAGAAAATTCCAAGTCTACTCACTTACGGAAAAATACGTACTAATGTTATCCTAATTCCTTGACTCTCCTTCTCCCGTTTAAGTTTTTTATATTAGTAGCTTAACATCACTAGGTCTCGTATTTTGAACAAGCAGCTATAATCAATCGGCAAGGCCTCTGATCTCACAGAGATGCCAACCCACCTTCCTGAAGCCAGAGATCTATGAACAAAGGCCTTTCCATCTCCCACGAGCTCCCTCAACAGGAGCCCTGGCCCCCAAAGCCCCCCTGCCAAGGGCCAGCACCAGCACCGGGCAGGGGTCTCCTGGCAGTGCCCCTCAGCTGGCACTCCCACTGCTGACAGCTCTTTGATCTGCCAGCTCTTTGATCAGAGCATGGTCACAGCCATCCTATCCACTCAACTGCTGAAAACCTTGCTCCTCGCGGAGCCTCATGTGTAAGGAAACTCCCATGTGTCTTGTGATTTGACTCAAAAAACATTTTCTTATAATCTAGATTTCCCAGACACTGGAAGGGTCCAAAGGGCAGAAACATGTGTGCTCTGGAGTTGGGATTCACTGACAAGACTAAGAGCTCAGGCCCATGTACCACCCTGGGGCAGGGACTTATGGCAACAGCACAGACACAGCTCTCTGCAGGGCTACTTGTACCATTTAAGGGCAATGATCAGAAGTGGAGTGCGATGTGACCGGAACACCGGGCTCATCCTGATTCGATGTGTGGTAATCTTAATTCTAATGCACAGCTAACAGAAAGGGATAGGCAGTGATGCTGTAAACACACGCTGAAAACAATTATTCAATAATAATTTTTTGCACAACACAAATATCAACAGCATCTACAAAATGCATTAGCTGGTCTAAAACCAGACCAAAAGAACCTAAATCGGGACAAATCAGAGGTTATCTGAAGAACAATATGTAATTGCCTGGACAATCCCCATGGACCCAGGGCTATGGAACACTGCAGGACTTCCATTCCTGAAGGCTGATTCCCAGGGAGCAAGCTGAGCTGTGGTCCCTGCTTAAAAGCTGAGGCTTTAGTACAAAGACCGGGGTTGGAAGTTATGGCCCTGAGGACGCACCATTGAACCTCCTAGCTGGGGGTGTCTATGCCCAGGGCCTTCCTGGTAACCAGCCAAAGGTGCTCAGGGAAAGCAAGAGACCGCTTGTGCCTTCTTGGCCAAAGCAGGGGGAGGCTAGGTTCTCAAAATTCTTGGATCTACTTTTTAAAACGTAAAGTTTGAAACTGCTCCAGGAAGTTCTGGCTCTTAAGAGTCATTCACTCTCATTTGTTCCAAAATAGTAGCATTTTGTTTTACAAAAAGATGATGTCCTGGGTCAGTAAGTTAGTTACCAGGAGAAATAAAGGCTGCACCAGCATGTAGCCACACTCTTCACTTAGCCTGGGAATGTGCCAGAGCAGTCAACATGCTGGCACATGAGCCTGCGATCACGCCCTGCCCAGAAGGACCTCCATGGTTTGTGCGGAAAGAGAGCAGTCCAGCTCTCCCACACAGTGTCTTACACAGCTGGTCTGCAGGCCCCTCCTGAGCAGACGGTTCTACAAGTATGCTTCCCCTTCTGACCCCCCCAGAACTAGGAAACGTGCCCTAACATTCTAATCTTAACCACACACAGGGCTGACTTTTCCTGCAAGTGACTGTCCTCATCAGTCACCATCAACACCTGGGCACAAAGGTGCTGGCAGGGCAGCCTCTCTGGCTTCAGGTAGCCCACGCTGAGTGCCTAGGATGTGCACACACTCACCTTCCGGGCCCTTCTGCTTCCGCTCTACCTCCCTGCGGTACTCTTCTAGCTCTCTGTCAGTGAGCGCATTGAAGGGGTTGGGGCCTGTGGTGCTCACGATGACATGGGGCTGGTATTCCTTCTCAATGATGGCCTTGGAGGCTGTCACAAGCTCCCCCTGCAGATGAAAAGGGACAGGTGGTTTGGAGAAGCCTTGCCTGAGGGAACTCTCCCCCCTCCCAGGCCAGGCTGCAGGCAAGGCGGGGTGGGCAAACTTCTCGGAGCACACAGCCGTCTGGGGGAATCCAGGGCAGCACCCCGGCCCTGAGGCTGAGGCTGAGCAGCAGCCTCCAGTGGTCAGACACAGAGAAACACAACTCTGAAGCTACAAAACAAATTAAGAGGAGAAAACAATCCTAGTCCTTCAGGTTTCAGGACGGCACACAGCACCTCAAGAGGAATGCAGTCTCCTTCCCACCAGGGATGGAAGAGCTGACTTGTCAGTCCACTGCCCTCCTCCGGACATCACAAAACATCCAGGATCCCAAGTCAGGGAAGGTATGCTAGGAGATCTGCTTACTTTCTAAGTTCGCAGACTGAGTTCTGTTCTTTTAACTATGTGTTGAGTTTATAACTAGCTCCTGGATCTCGTCCCAAAACAAAGACATTTTTTAGGAAGTCCGAAAATACCAGTATGTATCTGAGGAATTTGGGAAACCAAGAACGTGTAGGAAAGAAAGAGAAAAGCAAGTAAGCAGAGCACAAGGGTGGCTGGCAGGGAGGCAGCCCCAGCTGGGAAGGGTGGGGTGGGGAGGAAGCCCTGGAAGGAAGAGCCCATGAGGGAGGCAGCCTTGGGGTGCAGGAAGTCCTGCCTACACTCACCTGCCCTAGCACAGCTCTGTGCCCTACCACCCAGCCTGGTTGGCCCTCAAATGCCAGGGGTTCATTTTCTGAGAAAGTTAGCCCACACACACACACACACACACACACACACACACACACACACACACACCCATTACTTAATGGGAGCTTCCAAAAACAAACCACAGTAGCAGAATCCAAAATTCGGATACTAGGCAGGGTCTGTCAATACTCCCCTCAGTAAGGGCCAAACAGCAGAGAGAGCACTCGAGCAATGTGCCCGAGAGACAGCACCAAACTGAGTGCTGGGGAAATTCCAGCTCACCTGGGACACCTGCTGCCCTGACAAAGCCTAGGGAGCTTGGGCTGAAGCACAGCTGTTCAGCGCACTCCAGGATTGACCATGGCCACAGAGCCAGGGAGGAGAAGCAAAGAACCTGCTGGAGTTGGCCACCTTTGCTCAGAGTGCCTCAAGATTCAAGATGACCTGGATGGTCGGGGTTGGGGGGCTCCTTCTGACCAATGCTGACCCAAAGTCAACTGGCCTTTCACTCAGAAGCAGCCCTGTCTCCCCAAGACAGGGAACTGAATCCCTGCCTGCCACTCACTGCCCACTGAAGCCTATTCCTAAGCACAGGCTCCAGCTCTGTGGCTGACAGCAGCTGAGCCGGTCTGTAAATCAAGGGCAACTTGGCTCAATGTACCTGCATCCTGGTATCATGGCCAATAAAATGAGGAGGTGACATGAGGTTTGAGAGAAAGGTTTCAATTAACTTAAAATTTCAAATCAAGGAATGAATAAAATACCAAGAATCACCTGCCACAGAGGCACCTGTGGATAAGCAAAGCCCCTCCTGTGCAGAGACACCTGACCATACAGGACCTCCTTCCTCCAAGTTCCTCAGCCAACAGCCAAGTGGCCACCAACACCAAGGCTCAGAACAGACTAGGGGACAGAGGGACCCTGTTCTCTGGGGGGGGGGGGGGGGGGAGGAAATGGAGCAAGGCTTGGGATGCAGAAGGAAACGGCCCCTGCAGAGCAGCCTGGGCTGAGAAAGCAGGATGGAAGGCAGCTGCTCTCACCAGCAGGCTACATGGAGGCTCTTGCTGCTTCCCCCACTTCTAGCCACAGAACAGAGGCTCTAAGCAAACCCAGTGCCCAGGAACTCCTTCTGCACTTGGTGAAGGCAGCTGGCGAGCAATATGAACACGGCTATGACCCAACCTCTCCGAACATCAGGCTTTCCTCCGTAAAACCCACTCAGCTTGGAATTCACGTTCTTAGTGTCGGGCCACACACTTGTGGTTGTTCAACAAGTTTACCAAGTAAGTGTGCCAGGTGGGCTCAGGCCCCTGCTGTTTCTACCATGCAGTCCGAAGCATGGGAAGGCCATGGCCCAAGTGCAGGGGAACATGGAGAACAGGGAGATGCAACTGTTGCCTGCACAGGGTAGCTTTCAGCATCAACTTGTCTGCTTGATGTATCACAGCTCGATTCACTAGTAACCAAGTCCGGAAGGCACCAGATTATTTCAGGCTACGTGCCGGCAGGCGCCATGCGTGCTGGGGTCAAGAGAGCCTTCAGCTGAACTCAGGATTCCTTTCGGAACCAGAGTCTCAGGGTATGGCTGACAGTTCACAGCCCCTTCTTCCATCAGAAGACAACACTGCTCTGAATGGACGGCCATTGTCAGGGAGGGAGAGATGGAAGCAAAGGGAAGTCCTTCTTAAAAGCCCTAACTTCCTATGTCCCAAACACACATTCCTCAGAGTCTCAAATGGAATGCAAGGATCCATACACCTGCTTATAGGAAAAAGGACATTTTTAGGATATTTAACAAAGCCCTTTTCACTCGGTCAAAGGGAAACTCAAAGTGCAGGCAAGCAGCGCCATCTTGTAGAAGGAGCAATACAGTCTGCATTTTTGAGAACCACACAAAAGACGTGGGGACCGTCAAGGCCTAGAGCAGAATCATATTTTCAACATAGACATGAAATCTGCTTAGTCAGTGTGAGAAAGACCATGGGTGCACATGTGAGCCCCAGAAGAAGGGTGCTGGAGAAAACGCAAGCGGGAAGGAGAATCTAGGGATGGGACAGGGACACCTCAGCTGGGCTGGGCACAGTTTCCTGACGTAACCCCACCTGGATGCACCACTCACACAGAGTGCGGTGTTCACACCGTGAGGAGGACACTGCAGTTGCCAGGAGTCCCATTCCCACCGACTCGGACTTCCTGGCCTGGGAGGGCTTGTGTCTATACTTCATGAAACACTCACAGGTGACATGACACACAGCCAAGCCTGACATGGCCAGAGCAACGACAGACTTGGGGCTAGTTGAGGACCCAGCCAAAAAAGCCCCCTTTAAATGCAGCCCACCTTTCAGAGAGCACTGACAGGGTGTAAGCAGAAACCACTACGTGTGCTACAGGGCCAGAGAGACTGCAGAGCAATGACTGCTCCAACCAGCTCTGCCCGCAGAGTGACAGGTGACAGCCATAGGTGGACACTGCACACTAAGTCCCCTGCCCCCTAGGCTCATGGATTCAGCACACCATTACACATCTGAGGGAAAAAAAATATGAACTCACAAGATCACAACAGCTTACAAGGCCAAAGAACTGAGATATGCAAAACAAGCACATCTTTCTCCCTTGCTCTGAAGAGTTCCTCCAAGAAAGGAAGCTGGAAACACATTCTATCAATAAGGAGAAATAGGACCCGTGGAATTAATACAGAAGTATGCAAAATAACATTATGGGTGGGAATTCCACATAGGAATATAGAACCTTTAATACAAATCTGCTTCTTTCTGGCAATTGGAATATCACTACAGTGATACCTGCATCTCAGTGGAGCCGCACAAAGTCAAAAAGAGATACCCCTATATTTCCTTTAAACACAGGGTAAACATGACTAAGACTCAGGATGTCCGCCCTCAGCACCAAGGAGCACACCCTCAGCCCAAATGCTCACAGGAAGTCTCCTTCTGCCTGGGCAAGTAACACCACACACACTCCCACCTGCCACCTCTGGTATCCATATACACAGACGACAACTTTGAACTTCAAAGTTTTGTGTCTCCCCACCACCACTTCTTAAAAATCATTGAGAGGGATGGCGCTTGGGGTGCTCAGTTGATGAAGTGTCTGCCTTCAGCTCAGGTCATGATCCCAGGGTCCTAGGCTTGAGCCCTGAGTTGGGCTCCCTGCTCAGTGGGGAGTCTGCTTCTCCCTCTCCCTCTGCCCCTCCCCACTGCTCATGCACTCACTCTCTTTCTCTCAAGTTAAATAAATAAAATCTTTTCTGGGACACCTAGGTGGCTCAGTGGTTGAGCACTTCCCTTCAGCCCAGGGCGTTATCCTGGAGTCCTGGGATCAAGTCCCACATTGCGCTCCCTGCATGCAGCCTGCTTCTCCCTCTGCCTGTATCTCTGCCTCTCTGTGTGTCTCTCATGAATAAATAAGATCTTTAAAAAAAGAAAAAAACTTTAAAAAATTTATCTCTAAGTTTTTAAGGGAAAAAAAGAAATATATTTCATCAATAAAAACTGGTCTGATTTCTTTCCTATTCCTCTGAAATCACATACCCTCCCGCTGCCAGGTCCACTCCACGTGCAGTCACAGCTGAGCAAGCAAAGGTAGAAGGCCACAGAGGAGCACTGCCACTGCCCACGGTCTGCCCACACGAGCCTTTTGCAATCAGCATCTTATAAAAGGCAAACTAAAACCCAAAAGCATGCACTACCCAAAGTCACGTGCACAAGTCCAGAAAGGCACCACGCCATTAAGATGGGCCCATTCTCTGCAACCTTGTGGAATAATGACAATTGTAAAATTGTCTTCATTAAAGAAGAGGCAGAAGAGAACCTCTGCACAACCCCACAAGTAACTCAGAAACTAATTTAAAGCTCCTCCATCAGTAAGACAGTGGCTGGCGAGAGCAGACAGGTGGGGTCGGGCAGGTGGAGTGCGGCGCGTGCTGACAGGTGGTGAGGACAGGGCAGTGAGTACCTTTCTAAAAGAGAGGGGTTTAGCAGGACTAAAGGTCTGCTCTGTGAGCTCGAGCCCTTCGATTGTCTCCGTACAGTCAGAGAGGGGTGCGTCCTGCAACAGTAAACTGAGTCATCAGAGCCCACCAGGCCCAGCTTTGAAGTATCAACTGAGAGCGCAGGGTGGAGCCAGCTGAGGGCATGCAGCAGATAGCCGTCCACATGAAAGCAGTGGTGATGGCGGTGCCACATGCAAGCACAGACCACACAACCAGGACCCCAGCTGACCACATTCGGAAAGCAGTCACCTACCCTGCAGTCGTGGTTAACGCATTCAGTGGCAACTTCATTTCCAGAGATAACTACTTACATGATTATCTTCAATGGGCCACGAAGTATAGTCCCTTTACAGAAAGGCATGTAAATGCGGTTCACATTTACAGGTGCCCTCTGTAAGCACTTTTCCCCAAGCAGCACTTTATTGCAGATAGCAATGTGTACACGAGAACAAAAAGTCCATTAAACCCGCCCTCTTCTAGCCTTTTCCCCAGTGTACTGCTAAAATCAGGGCACATCCAGGTCCCAACGCAGGCATGCATTGCATGGAGCAGGGCTGGGGGAGGACGCGGCCCGTGGGCATGCTTATGCTAAGTCTACAACTTCAGGAAAAGTGGCAGGGTTATTTATCGTGAGGATTTTTCACGGAGATAACTGGTTGCCTAGAACACTTACCTCATTGAGTCATTCTCTCCCAACTCAAGAATAATTTTGGAGTAGACAGCCATTAGAGGCACCACCCACTAACGTCAGACATTCTGAGCTCTCACCTGGACTAGGCTCCTGTCCATCACTACACCACACAGAACCTGGGACTGGGGGCCAGCCGTCTTAATGTCCTGTAAGTTCTGCTCTCGGATCTGAGGATGCAAGAAGGAGAAACACATTAACAGTACAGAGAAGCCTCCCTGTGACTTCCAGTCACTGTTTGGGCACTGGAGCCCCAGAACCACACCCAAGTTGCACTTCTGTACCTGGCCCTCACAGTCCCACATGGCCATAGTGCCCACCCAATGCTGCCAGTCCAGCTTGTTGAGAAGTTCCTGAGTCGTAGGGGATGGACTAATCCATTCCTTTCTGTACTTTCTAGATGGCTTGGGTAAGCACAGATCTCTCACCATACTCATTATGTTGAGCGGGAACATTCCCCATGTGCCCATGTTATAGCGACACCCGGAACACTGGTACATCTCATGTTCTAACCAGCAAACATTCACAGCTCAATAAGTGAACGCTAGAATGCAGGGGCAAAGGCTGTTCTCACCAGAAACAGGTTCTCTGGCTTCCAATCCTGCCTGCCATGTGAGCTGAGCAAGCATCTGCTCAAGAACCACAGGGCCCCAGACTGTCACTCACACATCACACTTGTTAGCACAATAGCAGAAGCAGTGAAAAGACTTGGCCTTTGCCGCAAAAGCAGTGACAGCAGATGCCATCCATTGGGGCAAGTGCGCTCTGCACCCCATCCAACCTGTTGCTGCTTCTGCTCACATGCAAATTTCCACTGAGGGCTGACAGCCACCGATACTCACCTTGTTTCTCATCTCCTGGACCTCTTTGGGGTTAGTGTTCAATGGAACAAACAGGTTAGGGACAGCAGAGGTGGAGGTTCTATGTCCATCCTCTTTAGTCCACTGCAAATATCAAGAACAGTTGAAAAGTCAGAATTGGGACAACAGTACATGACACCACAGCATCCAATCTGTCCAATGTGTCTCACACCTGGTCATGCATGGACATCACAGAGAATGAACCAATGACCACACCTCCTGTCACCACAGCAGGGGGATCAGGGCAGGGCATGTGCAAATAGGAAGCCAAGTCGTGACTGACCAGCACACACCATCCACAAGGCCTAGTGGAAAACTAGGGCCCAGTACAGGCTGATGACAGAGCGATGCTCTGTGACTCCCGTGGACTAGTCAGGGCCGGGGTGTGTGTGTGTGTGTGTGTGTGTGTGTGTGTGTGTGTGTGTGTGTGTGTTTGTGTGTGTGTGTGTGTGTGTGTGTGTGTGTGTGAGACCCTGCAGAGCACATTGGTTCACTGCCCTGAGAGTCATTAATGCCAAAGCCGCTGGTAGCATGAGATGGCAGGGTCATGAAAAGCAATGTGATGTTGCCATCCAGGTGGAGGGAAAGACCGCACTGTGGGCAAAAGTGGGCATCACCGAAGTTCTGCATGGAGATCAACGAGAGCATCGGAATGCCGGCAGAGCCTGCTCAACTCAAGAAAATCACTGTGCGGGTGTGCGTGGTGGCTGCCCAGTGGAGAGTTTGGTGATGCTGAATATTTTATATAACTTAATACTTTAGAGCGTTACAAAAATATCCCCAACAAATGTAAAGCGCTCCATGAGTTCTCATCATAAGGCTGTTTTAGTTTCAGTGCGAAGCATCAGCACACCGCGCCTTTCACATGCTGGATTTTTTTGATCTCTGATTAAATAGGAGATTTTTCATCAAATTCTAATTCTCCGGCATGGGCGGGCACTGAACATTAAAACAAGGCCAGCGATGGTGTGCCTTTCAGAGTACTTTAAGGAGGCAGGAGGGTAGCCAAAAACCATAAGGCTTTAAAGAAAGCAACAGAACTGGCCGATGCTTAGCCGCTGTGAAGGGAAATGTGGGATGGGCATGAGCTGGGAGGTACTCACTGATGATTATCTTCTCAGATAAAAATAACTCCAGCTTTTTATTAAACATACGTTTTAGTCAAAACATTAACCCAATAACCTCAGAAGCTTGAACATGTCTGAAACTTAAGAACAGTCACGGTGAGTTCACATACCAACCTGGGAGCACAGCGTGGAGCGTGCACTGTTCCGCAACGGTAAGAAACACACTTAGCTGCGGAACGAGACCTCCCCTTCAATGGGCACACACGGCTCCCCAAGACACCTCACGTGATCTCGTGTATCCCCAAGCCAACAGCAAATACAGCTCACAGCTGCTACTACACATGTGCTTGGGGACACCTCAGCACTGCGACTCAGCACTATGTATCGGTATCAGCAGTGGAAAGTTGGTTTTTAGGCCCACCCCCTTAACAAGTAAAATAAATATAAACAAAACAAATGAAACTGGAAAAGAAAAACAAAACGAAGGAGAGGGAGAGAGGGAGGGCGAGGGAGAGGAGAGACGGGCTCGAACGCAGAGTCTCTGCCCACATGACCCGTCTGCTCAGGAGCACAAAGGCTCTCTCACCAGAGCCACCTGGGGAAGACAGAGCTGCTTTCTTTGGAATAAATCTATAAAGTAAAAACACTGTTATTAGGGAAAGGGAGACCCCGTCTGCTTCCTCGGGGCCTATTGTTTGAGGCCCTCTGACCTAACATCACCTGGACTCCTGCAGAACGCGTCATGCAGAAAGAAGCCTGCCCTGGCCCCAGTCTCTTCACAAGACCCCATGTCAGGGGTGGGCGCCCTACTCTGTGGCGCAGGAGCCAAGGGAGGGGGTGGTGAAGACCAGTCCCCATGGGATGTGAGCACCAGGACAGCAGAGTATCTCTCAGGGCAGTGCTTGTGACTACCGCACAAAGCACGCCTGGCAGGGTCTGTCGCTGGTGCCTGCAGATGGCCTGCACTGCACTTAGGTCATGCCACACCCAGCAGGAGTCACATGACTCACCACTATGGCCATCTACTCACATGCAACAGTCCATGCACAAGGCAGCTGGCTTAGAGCATTCGGAGGCTTTGGGACAGCAAGTGAGGCACGAGGCTAATGAGAAAGGATGAGGTCAGCTGATAAAACACCTGTGAGACCAGAGGCAAACTGCTTAAGAAAGCACGGAAGACTTTAAAGCACAGACTGCAGTGATTTTGCAAAATGGCTGGAGGTAATAACACTAAAATCACAGCTCAAGACTCAACTACCATTTTGTGCATGAGGTTTCAGGATTCCTTGAATACAATTTGAATTAAACGGCAGCTTGACTTGTGGGTTAACAGGTAAGTTACTTAGTATCCCTGCTACTGTGAGTTAGGTGATGCTGGCATTACTGGAGCCCAACCACAGATCTTAAGCAGTTTCAAGCAGACAGATTCTGGTTGATGCTAAAGAAGGTTAATGAAGAAAGTTTGCCTTCAATCTGAGTCAGAGGGGCTGGATTCCCAAAGCCTCCGAAGCCCCAGCTGTCCAACTTGCTCTACATCATCTAACTATGAACAGTAAGGTAGGCACAGACCAAGCAGTTGGTAATACAGCTTGGCACGCAGACACCGGACGAGAGAGACTGCAGCAAGGGTTTCACGCGATCGTGTGTAACGTTCGTCCACACCTTAGTCTTCGACTTGGGGCTGCTTCCATTCTGCCCCTCCTCGGAAGCATCGTCACCTCGGCCAGAGCTCAGCCATCTTGTCTTCTCCCGCTGCTGCTTCTGAAAACTGTGTCTGAGAGGGGAGCAAGTGCCTGGGTCCCCGTCACCAGCGAAAGAGTAACCTGTGACACTCGCAGGAGCCTCCACATCGCTATGTTTTTTAGATTTCTCTCTCAGAGCAGGGTATCGGTAAGGGTAGCCAGTTCTGTAACCCTAGGATCCAAAGAGATGGAAATACAGTCACTATTCCAGATTTTGACACAGTGTTACTTAAGAAAGCTGTGTGGAATCCCCTAGAAAAGCTAGACGTGTGCACACCCGGCAACGCTGCAGGGCAGCAGAGACACAGGATATTCACCCAAATTCTGAAAGTAGACCTATTCCTAACAGCCCCAGATCAGAAAGAGCCAGCAACCCTCAACGGGGCCAACTGAGGAAGATCTACGCCACAGAGTAGGGCCCAGGAATCTGAGCAAACACCCCATTACTAAGGCACCATTAGGATGAATCTCACAAATATGACGCTGAGTCAAAGAAACCAAATGGGAAAGAACACCCTGTATTATTCTACTCATAAAAAGGACAGAAAGAGGCAAGCCAATCTTTGTCATTAGAAGATAAAACAATGGTCACCCTTGGGGTGAGGTAAGTGCCTAAAAGGAAGACGAAAGGTATTGAGGTGCTGCTGGGGTGTTTTGTTTTGTTTGTTTTAAAATACGCTCCATGCCCGACATGAGGCTTGAATTTACAACCCTGAAGTCAAGGGTCGCATGCTGTACTGACTGAGCCAGCTGGGCTAGGTGCCTGAGCACGGCCAGCTTTTGATTTGGGTATCGTTTATACGGTGTGTCCAGTTTTTGAAAGTTAATAAACTAGATACTTAAGGCTTACTTGCTGCTGGCTATAGTATAGGTTGTATTGATCAACCTAGTTAATTTTTTTTTTTTTTTTTACCTTTTAAGACAAAGTTTAGATACTGTGACAATCTTTGGGGAAGACCAAACAAGTCTACCTCATGACAACTAGTTCTTGGCAAAACTACTTTACCTTTAAACATATCAATGTTTGAGTTCAACTTTCGATTCTGCCTCATAACCACTCACCAGGGCTTTAGGACATGGGGCCCACTAGTTAACACCTCTGTAACACACTGTAACAGCCCTCAGCCCTTGGGCTGGACTAACCTGTGTGCTAGCTCCCATAGACCATCTCTCTGAGGAAAGGATGACATTTTTTTTTTTAAGATTTTATTTATCTATCCATGAGAGAGAGAGAGAGAGAGAGGCAGAGACACAGGCAGAGGGAGAAGCAGGCTCCATGCAGGGAGCCTGACGTAGGACTCGATCCCGGGACTCCAGGATCACGCACTAAACCGCTAAGCCACCCAGGGATCCCCTCTGACATCTTACACATCCCTCCCTTCCAGTACTTACTTAGCATCCAGTGGGTGTGGCATAAAGACTTTATGGTGGCCTCCATGGTCCCCACCTGCTGTTAAGGCCCTCCTCCTACACTGTGGGCAGGATCTGACTTTGCTTCTAACCAGAGAAATTTGGCAAAGGTGGTAGGATGTATTACTTAAGAGTGTAGCACTTTTTTTTTTTTTTTTTTAAGATATATTTCAGAGAGAGAGTGTAAGAGCACACAAGTGTGAGAGGCAGAGAGAATCTCAAGCAGACTCTGCGATGGAGCGCAGATGGAGCTCCATCCCATGACCCTGAGATCATGACCCAAGCTGAAACCATGAGTCGGGCGTTTAACCAACTGTGCCATCAGGCACCCCAAGAGTGTAGCACCCATCTTGAGAGGCTCTCTCTGTCCATCACTGGTTCAAAGAACCAAGGTGCCAGGACTCTCACAGCTATTAAGGAAAGGAATCCCTCTCACAATCCTGGGGAGTCCGGGTTCTGCCCCCTCCAGCCTTCTGATGACAGTCCCGTCTGGGTCGACACCCCGACTACAGGATTCCTTTTGAGACCCTAAGCCAAGAAGGTGGCTCAGCTGGCTCCTGACCCACAGCTGCATGTCTGGACCAAGTCATTCACAGCAATGAATGAACAATGAATGACAGGAGAATTAGGGGCTAGTCATACAAGAGGGGCCATAGCCTGTGCCCTGCATTCTGCAGTGCTCTGGAATCATTCACATTTCTCCCAATTCAAGAATTTGCCCCCTCCCCTTTGAGTGCTCCTCTTCTTTGGGAAGCCATTTTCATTACCAATCACTTCTTTGCTACATTAAAAAAAAGGGTGCTAATAATCCCTAAATGTGATCATGGGTGGCTGTTTTCTCCACCACTGTCCTCAGGAAGATAGGTAAATGTCTACACTACAGTCTTCCCATTGAGAACATACTCTGTTGAGGAAAGAGAAGAACACTGTAGAAAGGCTATCTTCAGAAAAATACAGTTCTTGTTAATTCAAGTTTCCTCTTGCTTAGGGAGCCAAGACTCTTGAGTAGTCTCCATGACTTCAGGATAAACCACCAGAACCTCACAAAATTTTATCCTGAGAGGGTAGAGTTGTTATTATTATTGTTATTCTCCTTTAAATGCTGTGAAGCCGAAATTAGAGGTGATCCTTGGCCATCAGACTTGTTGTAGGGCTTGGCTTAAGAGTCGAACATACAGATTCATTCCTTCTTTGAAAAGCTGGAATTACATCTTGATATTGTAGGGAAGCAATTTAGCACTTCTAATTCTATGTTAAAATACTTCTTACATGGGCAGCCCAGGTGGCTCAGCGGTTTAGCGCCATCTTCAGCCCAGGGCGTGATCCTGGAGACTCAGAATTGATCGAGTCCCGCATTGGGCTCCCTTCATAGAGACTGCTTCTCCCTCTGCCTGTGTCTCTGCCTCTTTCTGTGTGTGAAGATTTTTAAAATCTTTTTTTTTTTAATTTTTATTTATTTATGATAGTCACACACAGAGAGAGAGAGAGAATCTTCAACTATTATCTACCCTGCTCAACTATGTGCATAACATACATGGTTAATCAGAATGCTACGTTAAAACATGGACTATAGGGGTGCCTGGAGGGCTCAGCCGGTTAAGCTTCTGCCTTTGGCTCAGGTCACGATCTCAGGGTCCTAAGATGGAGGCCCATGTCAGGCCCCTGCTCAGTGGGGCTCGCTACTCTCTGTCAAATAAATAAAATCTTTAAAAAACTGGACTATAATCCTAATTATTATTTTTTATACACTACATAGCCTTCTCATATCAAAAATGACAGCAATGACAGTGTGTAGTAGGGACGCTGAACACAACACCACTGTAATGAGCACTTCACTATTCATCTTTCATTCTTTCTCTCCCTCTAGGCAAATTAGAATTACTGCCTAATTCTGATTTCTCTCCACCTTCTAGAAAATGTGGGGGCTGGTGTTCTTGATTCTTAGTCCTCTCTCTTCCCTACCTAATGTTTAGGTCACAGAGCAGTGAGCCATCAGAGTACCTGCCAGAAGGAGAAGCCGCTGCCCCGCGCTCCTTGCTTCACCAGGCCCCTTGAGGGAACCTGCCACCCAATGCTGATATCTGGGCCACTCCCCCCACCCAACTCCAGCTGCTTCTTCCACCTTCTTAGGGAGCTTCCTTCCTCCACCTGCTTCCCACAAGCAGTCCTGGCCTGTGCCCCATCTCTGCCTCTGAGGCCCTCACTATGCTCTGTTAGAACCCACATCCCAGATACTTGGCTGCATCTGGAATTGTGTATCCCTCTTCCTGATGAAGTCATGCATTCCTCGTGTCCTGTTAATGGCTTTAGGCTCAACAGTAGATGGTCAGTTAATGCAACCCATCTATTTTTTTTTTTTTTAAGATTTATTTATTCCCAAGAGACATAAAGAGAGAGGCAGAGACAAAGACGGAGGGAGAAGCAGTCTCCCCATGGGGAGTCTAATGTGGGACTCGATCCCAGAACCCCAGGATCACGACCTGAGCCAAAGGCAGATGTTCAACCGCTGAGCCACCCAGGTGCCCCAATGCAACCCATCTTTACTGGTCTAATGAATTCAGAAGTTATGGAAGATTCTGCTTTCTCTGTTCACTCCTCCCTGACTAACCAAATCCAGCCCCTGAAGACACTTAGCACATCCTGAATCAGATCCTTGAATTCTTTTGGTTCCACAATCTTCTAGAAAGTTAAACTCCCTGCCTTCTGAAGCCACCCCTCCCATCTATGACCTGGTCTAATAGTCAGGACTTCCTCAGTTTAGGCTAGACTGTGTACCAGTGGTCCTGTGCTGCCATCTACAGTTCCCAGCACAGCCACAGACACACATGGGGACTTCAGCCCTTCCTTTTTTTTTTTTTTTTTTAATAGTTATTTATTCATGAGAGACACACAGAGAGAGAGGCAGAGACAGAGGCAGAGGGAGAAGCAGGCTCCATGGAGGGAGCCCAATGTGGCACTCGATCCTGGGACTCCAGGATCACGCCCTGGGCTGACGGTGGTGCTAAACCACTGAACCACCCAGGGATCCCCGACTTCAGCCCTTCCTACAGCTTCTCAGTCCCACACTCCTGGGACAGGTCCTCCTGTCTCCATTGCCTAATGTCACATGGCAAGATGATGGACTCTCTGAACTCCATCAAAACAGTGTGACATTGCAGCAGGCAATAGGGCCCTTTATCGTTTGTCCTACAATACCTTGTTCTGAATATGCAAAGAACCTGCTCACACCAGAGACGTGGCCACCCTGGAAAGCAAATCCTCACCCCACCCCCATCCCCACTGTGGCATCTTCATTGCGCAGACATCTTCCTTCTGCCAACTCAGCCTACCACAATTTTACCTACTCTTTGAGGTCATTTCCAAGTGCCACCCACATAGTTTCCCCCGATCCCTGCCAAAGGAGGAGACTGCTCACTGAACCCTCTAGCACAGACTGCACCCTGCTGGGTACCACCCAAACATCCCAATTATGCTGTAACACCAGGCCCAGTTTCTGTGTTGTGCTGGGCTCCGGGTCACTGCACCATGGGAAAAGGGTCTCCCACACAGTAAATCAGCAGCAAATGTCTGTGGAACACAGTAGTCAGGCCACACGTGGCTAGAACTTGCTGTTAAAAAGCAAAACGTGGCTAGCTTCCCCACCCCCATCCCATGGCTTGTTTGTGGGAAGATGGGTACTGAGCTGACTGCTGCTCCAGGAGCCAGTTACCCAGTAGCCCACTTCAGAGCAGAGCAAGCTCTGTGCTCTTGCCCCCACCTCATCCAAAGGAGATTCCTTTTGAACCACACAGGAACACAAGAAACCCTCCTCTTTATATTTTACAGTGACTTAGCTTCGGAGTTCAATTACCCTGGTGCTTCTGTATGATTTTTGAGGGTGAAAGCATTCAGATACTGCATGAAGACAGCAATTTTACTTGCTATAAAAACACCAACACTGCTGCTTTCAGAACAAAAGCTTTACCATCATGTGGTAGCAACATTCTTACCAGATTATCGAGCATCCGCATGAGGGCTTCAAACTCCTGCTCGCCAATCTGCCACTTGGGAGGTGAGCTGGTGCCCTCCCCTGCCGGGGACCCCGGGGAACGGGATTTGGCTTTGTACTTGCCAGGATCCAGGAGAACTAAGTTGTCTGGCCCTCCTGCACTGGCCAGAGTTCGAACCTTTTCAAAACAAGCAAACAGTATAGTTTGAGTTCCTTACTGAGGGCAAGACAATCAGATCAGCTGACTACAAGAGATTACTCAAACAGAAACCAAATTTCTAAGAGTGTAAGAATGAAAAATGCAGGATGGACAGCAACAGGCTATCCATATACAAGGTCACTTTTGAAAGTTCTTTAGAAAACAAAAATACTACACGCTCATGCTTGGAAGGAGCCTGAGGACTTGCAGGACTGCTCAGATGTATGTCAAGTTACCATCAGGGAGTACACACTTGGGGTTGAGCAGAGCTGGCTCGGTGTCACCCACCACCACAGGACAGTGGGTAAGTCTCTCCTTCTCTGTACCTGCTTTTCCACGAACAGTGTCATGGGGGGGCACACGTAAATAAAGCACCTGATACCAGGGCTGGCACACACTAGTACTCCATAAATGGTGGTGACTCATGTATTTGAATAATACAAAACTAAAAACAAAAAGTCCAGTAATCATTTGATAACTTAAATCAGTGAAAGGGCATTTGCTCTGGTCAATATTCAAATCCACTAGGCTCATCTCGGACAAAGAGGTTAGCAAAGACTCATTCCTACAAAACAAGTATCAAAAATCAACAAGAACCCTGCAAACACTCAGAGAAGCCACAGGCTGCAGAGGGAGGCTGCCGCCTACCTGGATCTCACATGCGACCACCAGGTTATGGATGTAGTAGAAGGCCTCCTCAACGCTCTCTCCGACAGACACCAGCCCGTGATTCCGGAGAATAAGAACCTGCCAGGAAATACGAAAGCTCGAGGGAGCTACACAAGAAGACTGCTACTTTGACTTTTTTCTTTCCTCTACAAATTAAGCACCAGATTAGATGCCTACTGACCTTGCTTTTAGGCCCCAAATTTTTCTGAATTAATACTTTTTCCTCCTCATCAACCAGAATCCCATGATAATCATGGTAAGCCACTTCTCCAAGGGAAAGTGCCTCTGGGGAGATTGGCAAGAGGCCGCATTTCATCGCAGAGACCTAGAGAACAAGCAGTCACCATGAATGAAGGCAAAGTGACAGCCACACACTGATGATGTAGCAAATGCTTTCCTCAAAGAAATGAAAGGGAACATATTTCATTCCGTTCTCTTCTCAGAAATAAATAAAACTATAAACTTAGGATGAACCTTACTTGGGGGGCTAACTAACACTTAAAAGTCAAAGGCATTGCTTGCTACCCTGGGAGAGCCTCAGAAGAAACTCCACAGCTTTCTGGACTTCTCCCACACTGATCATGACCCCGTATGAGCTCAGGCTTCACGCCAAGACAAGCCAGGCCCTACAGTTCCCTTTGAGTGAGTCATGACCCTGCAAAGAGAGGTTTTAGAAATGCTGTAAGGTTCTGATGCACTTTTCCTCTAAGGATGCAGGTGAAATTGAAACCTGAAATGTAGATAAACGCCAATTTCTGAAGTTTACAATAATCATGCTTCCTCTACTGAAGTAAAACAATCTAAGTGTTCATATAACCCTTAAGTTTCCTTAACTTTCCCAAACTGAACTTAAAACATGTTACTTTTGAAGGTTTTCTACCTAGACTAACAGGCTCCAAAGATTTCAACAGCACTCACAGGGGAACAACTGCACACAAAGGTGCAACTAAAAGACTCAAAAAAGACGCCACATTTAATCCCTTTCATGGCATCAGCCCTCCTGGGAAAAGAACTTTCCAAGTGAAGTGATTTGGTATGTTTTAAAACAAATTACATGGTAAGCTGTTTGCAACCATATTCTCAAAGGTACCTCTACTGGTTTGTTAAAATGCATGGACTTTTTTGTGGTTGAAAGAACATGCATTTTTTTTTTTAGAAAAAAAATTCAGAAAATGATGGAGCTAATAAAATAAAACTCATGTGGACATTTAGAACCACATGTTCAAAATTTAAAAAAAAAAAGCCAGATAGATCTAACATTCATTAAAATAACCCAATATATATGACATTAAAACATCAAGATAGATTAAAATTCACCATTACTGAATCCACAAGGTCATGTGTGGTATAGTCGTCATGGTTCCCTGTCACATGACTGTACCAACAACCGGAATCGCGTTTTCATGCTGGGAGGTGTGGGCTGCTGGCACCAGAAGGGCCTGGGCTTTGTGACCAGGCTGAGGCAGGCTCTGGGCTCCAGGCTTGGAGGCCAGATCTCCTAACAGCTATGTATAAGGGTTGTGCCTTCTCCTTGCAACAGCCCCTTCCTTCCTATCTTGACCCAGCCTGGGCGTCTGCTGGCTCTATGCAGACATCTAAGGGCCTCTACGCCTCAATCTCTCCCTCCCATACCTGGCTCTTCCCCACAGTCCATCAGCAGGCTTAGGTTTCCTGCATCCCCCAGGCCTTCCCTGAGCCCACAGCACCCTCACCCCGCAGTCTGCCTGAGCCCCTCTCTTCCTCCTGTCCTACCCTCTTCCCAGACGAGGTGTCTGTGCAGTCTCTCTGCAGATCCCAGCAGTCTTCTATACCCTGAAGTCTGACCTCACCCTCAGCATGCTGATTTTCTATTAAGTCTAGTGGACACTTTCAGACTCACACAGGTTTTCCAAAAACTAGATAGCGTATGGACCCCTTAAAAGAAAAGAAAAAAATTTTTAAGATGTTATTTATTCATGAAAGACACAGAGAGGCAAAGACCTAGGTAGAGGGAGAAGCAGGCTTCCCGCAGGGAACCTGATGAGGGATTCGATCCCGGGACCCCAGGATCATGCCCCTCATCCGAAGGCAGATGCTCAACCACTGAGCTACCCAGGCGTCCCCAAAAAAATTCTTTTAAGAAAGTCAAACTTAGTTAAAAAAAAAAAAAATACTTTACTCCAACAAAATTGGCTTATTGACATATTGCCTCAAGAGAGCACAATTATAAGGAAATGTGAAGTGCCTTCCACTAAATAATTTTAAAATCGGAGTTGCTACCAGAGCAGCACACTCACCGCAGCTCCTGCTGGTATATGAATATGCACAACACACTTCACATCTGGTCGCGCAGCATAAATGGCAGAGTGTAACACGAAGCCAGCTTGATTTACTCCTAGGTTAGTACTTCCACGATCTACTACATCTCCTTGTAAATTGATTTTAACCTGAAAATACGCAAATAAAAAATTTAAATATCGAGGATTTCAAATTACCTTTCTAAGAAATTATTTAAACCAAAGTTTTAAGTGTTTATAACAAATTCTAAAGCTTTTTTCTGAATTTATCACACAAAACATAAACTTATTTTTCATTCTGGGATTGAAAGGTGTTTAATTATCGACTATGGCCTAAACACACATGATGCCCAAGAGGAAAAGGATATTCTTACCAAACTGGATGCAGTCACTTCACTATAGAGAAGTCCAAAGGGAACAATGAGGAAATGTTCCTGCTCGGAGCTCACTCTGGTCTGTAAGAAAAATTATTGACTCAGCTAAAAAATCCAATTGAAATTATTTGCATCTCTTTCCATCCACAAACTCTACTGTGCACATTCAGTGAACTACAGAGGAAAGCACGTAAGTAACAGTGCCTGTCACAGAATCAAGAGGTACTGGAAACTTTCTACCATTGCAGGTAGTAACTTCTCAGGTACAGAAAGTGCACACTGGTCACATTCATGACAACGGACTTTATAAAGAAAATACTTGGTGGCTACCAACACAGTATCACATGAAACCAAAACCTGCAGGATAGTGAACGATCACAACGACAAACAGGGAGTCCCTCCTTATTGCCTGGTTGATTTCAAAAAGTCTCTACCACACCACATCATTGTGCTCACAACCAGTTGGCTCCTTCCTCAATCACTTCCTGTCCACAATTCATTCAGTACAGACGTGGCACATACTATGTACCTGCTAGATGCAGGTACTAAGTGCTAGATGCCAGTAACACAATAGAACAAAAGAGTCCTGCCCTCCAAAAATCAGTTTAGTTTTTTTATTTTATTTACTTGACAGAAAGAGAAAGAGCGAGAGAGCGAGCGAACACAAGCAAGGGGAGGGGCAGGGGGAGAGGGAGAAGCAGGCTCCCGGCTCAGCAGGGAGCCCGACTCAGGACTGGATCCCAGGACCTTGGCATCATAACCTGAGCTGAAGGCAGCTGCTCAACCAAGTTACCCAGGCACCCTGAAGTGTAGTTTTTATGATGATTTTGGGAGACATTATATTAGCAGGTGTTCACTGCTTGGGCAAAGAACCCCAATGGGGGTAGGGCAGGTAGAGTGAAGTGTTTGTGGAAAAGGACTTACAGTGTTTGGCCCAACTTCCCAACTGGTGTAGTGACTTCTGTAATGACCCAAACAGAAGCACATATGGGGTCTGCTGGGCAGGTGTGGTGATGGGACGCTCACCACGTCCTCTCTGCCTCCGCATTTCCTCATTCAGCAAAGAGTCACTGAACCACCAGCTCCAACATAGGGGCTGGGGTACAGACGGAAATAAAGCTAGAGACCTGGTCATCAAACATTCTCTCTCACACTGAGCAGAAATCTGTCTTCCTGAGTTTTTCATCATTCTTTCTAGTATGCAACACAGAACAAACTCAATCCACCACTTCTGCAATTTAGTTCTCAGATACCTGAAATGATCCTACCTTCTCATGTCACCTTCGTCTAAACCCATGTGATTTGCTTGGCATAGTACGACGCAGATCCACAATCATGTAAGACCTTAGTGAAATCCTAGCTCTGCCAAGTAGGGGGCTATGCTGCTTTGGGGACCCTGGCTTCCTGGTCTCCTTCCCCCCAGGGTAAGGAGGGGATGATAAGAGCTCACACTCACCATAAAGAGAAAATGGCATCTCCCCAGGAGGACTATTATTAGTGATAGTAGGAGCAGCAGCAGTAAATCACGAATGAGCCTGTTCTAAATTCACCTCCATGATATATTCACCTCCATGATATCCATTCACTTAACCCCATTCTCTGCTCTTAGTTTGTTTCAAAAATGCACATGTGGTTTCTACCCTTTCTGAAAATATTTTCCCATTAACAGTGAGTTAGTCAGGCTTATTTCTAAAGTTTGTTCTTGTATTTTAAAAAGCATGGGATCCCTGGGTGGCACAGCGGTTTGGCGCCTGCCTTTGGCCCAGAGCGTGATCCTGGAGACCCGGGATCGAATCCCACGTCGGGCTCCCAGTGCATGGAGCCTGCTTCTCCCTCTGCCTGTGTCTCTGCCTCTCTCTCTCTCTCTGTGACTATCATAAAAAAAAAATAATAATAAAAAAAAAATAATAATAAAAAGCATGCATCTTTTTAACTATCTAAAACAAAACTAACAGGCACCTGGGAGGCTCAAACAGTGAAGCATCTGCCTTCAACTCAGGTCACAATCCCAGGGTCCCGGGATGCAGCCCCACATTGGGCTCCCTGCTCAGCATGGAGTCTGCTTCTCCCTCTCCCTTTGCCCCAGCTCACACTCGCTCTCTCTCAAATAAAATAAATAAATCTTAAAAAAAAAAAAAAAAAGAGCCTAGCAAATCTACATATTCTAATGGAAAAAGCTTAAAATCTATCATTTTCTGAGTCTGAAGCAAAAAAAGGAAAAAGTGCTGAGGCACCTGCATAGCTCATTTGGTTAAGCATCTGACTCGTGATTTCTGCTCAGGTCATGATCTCAGGCCTGTGAGAACAGACCCACATCAGGCTCTGTGCAGAGTGTGCAGCCTGCTTAATTTTCTCTCTCTTCCTCTTCTGCCTTTCCCTGCCTCTCCCCTCCCTCCACATGCATACTCTCTCTCTAAAATAAATAAATATTTTAAAAATATAGGTATGAAGTGAAACAAGAGCAAAGGATCTCTGCAAGTGAGTTTCCAACAGGCTGGTGCTACCCTCAATGCATGTCTTCCCACACACCAGACGCCCCTTGCCTGTCCACAAGGACTGAGCACTCATGTCGCAGATTTTAAGGTCATTCCCTGAAAACCAAACACGCCAAACACGGCATCTCTGGCAAATATCCATACCACGTCCCAGAAGCACAGTGCTTCACAAAGGTGGGCTCCACACCTCCTCCTCAGAGGTTTAGCACTCCCTGAGTCCACACAGGGACTGAACCTAGGCTCCACTACTGCCACGAGGCATTCAGAGATAGAAAGGTCTCAGCATCCACTAAGTGCCATCATGAGGAAAAGTCCAGCTCATGTGCTAACCGGGCCACCCTGGCTTCTGACACACCCCAAAGCTTCTCAAAACCGGACGCCATCATAAAGACAGAAATCCAATTCAGACAATCATCTCCAATCCTCTAACACCTACTAACACCCTTAACTTCCTTCAGCAGAAAATCCTCATGGCCCTCTTTCAAAGAAAGGGCACAATGAGCTATGAGCACATTTTAGTTGCATGGACAAACACTGTTAGTGTTTCTTTTCTGGTAAGAGTTTATATAGTAACACTTAGATTGTAAAACAAAAAATGAATGCCATAAATAGTTCAAAAAAAATTTCTCTCTCAAAGATTCTCCAGTTCACAAGATACAGGAAATACTTTTGTGCTTAAATATCTTTTTTACTCAGTATTAAAGGTCACACAGATCATCTACAAAAGAAGGAACATCTGACTAATGTTTTAATTCTGCCAAATCTTAACTAAAGGGGGCAATGTGTGGGAATAGCCATTTCAGCAATTTAAACTTATTTCAACAGCATCTTCAACTCCCCAAGAATGCGAAGCTGTTAGTAAAGCCAAGAATTACATTGCTGATTAGACATGTAACATTTTCATGGAACTAATTTTTAGCCAACCATGGGGCATTAAGTCTGAACATAGAGCACTCTGTCAAGTACAATCAGTAAGAGATGCCAGCAGTCTTCACGCAGGCACCAGATCAGAAATGGCACTCTGGTAGGCTAAGTGGACCCCTTAACCAAGTATCAAATGGCACCATGGAGTTCTCATTTGATATTCTTAGAGGCCAGATTTTGGTTTGTTGTGTGCCTATTATACACCCAGCACAGCTCCTAGTCTTGGGGACATGACAGAAACCAACAGAGTCAATACTCCTGTGAGTGGAGATGGATGGGAAATAAGCAGATGCAAACTATGGATGACAGTGACTGCTTTGGAGGATATGAAGTAGGTCTGCTGGGGTGGAGGTAACTTCCAACAGACCTAACAGTGTAGATATGTCAGGGCCAGGTTTGCATGCCGAAAAGCAAACTTTAACAGCAACGTGGGTAAGAGAGAGGGGAGGGTAACACAGCCTCTTTGCCAAAGACCCATATGACGCCCTGGAAGCACAGTGCACCAGCCACAGAGATAGGTTCTGAACCTCCTCCTCAGAGGCTTAGCATTCCCCGCAGTCTACAATGCAGGCACCACTCTGAGTCAGCATGGGAAAATCACCTACATGTGTGCTGTCTATGGAGAAAAGGGTAAAACAACCTAAATGCCGTTAACACCAGCTGCCTCAAGGGAGGTAAGAGTGTTGGGCGGACGAACTTCTTTAGACATCCATGTGAGGTACACGTATTACTAGAAGTAGGCATTAGATTAATAATTTGAAATTTCCAATAACAGAAATCAAATGAAGAAACAGAGACTGGAACAAGTTTCAAAGTCAAAGAAAGAGATTATCTCTATAAAAGAGCAGAGAAGAAAACAGAAACCTGACAATGCATTAGGAATCTAAAAAGGCAGCAGGGGGTGAAACTCCAACTGGGAAACAAAGTTTGGCTATAGGCAGGAAGTAGGTAGTGAAGTGCTCCCATTTGCTCTGTGACACACTGTGCTCATTTGCTAAGAGTCAGGAGTTTTGAAGACAGTCGACAGAGCAGAGATATATCAGTGAGCTTCTAAATGAGACATCCTACAGTGCCAGGTAGTGCTGCAGGTCCATTTGAAGCTCTGGCTGTAGTCTGTGGAGGAAGCCAACAAGTTCTGTGAAGGCTCTCTGCAGCAAGCTCCAGTGCTCAGGTGCCAGAAGGTATAGCACAGAACTGGCAGGGAGTGTTACTGACAGGATGTACTGAGCTGGACCAAACAGAGAGTGGATATGGGCCAGTGGCTTAGGATGAAGAAAGGAAGAGCCACAAAGGCAGGATTTGCCTCACAAATAGAATCCCAGAGTTAGAACAATGCTTGGTATAGAATCAGTATTTACAGCAGACACCCAGTAAATATTTACTCCAAGAAAAAAACAGAAGTCCTAATAATGTTAAAAATAGCTAGAACTGGAGTAAAGAAAAAAAACTATGAGAAATCGAAAGCTTGGGTCAGAATAGGAAAGAAAAAATCCTCATTCTTAGGTTTCCAGGAATAAAAAGGTTTTGGGTAACTGCTTATACACTAGTTCCCCCTTATCCCTGGGAGAGACATTCCAAGACCCCCCCAGTGGGTGCCTGAAGCCGCAGACAGTACCAAATCCTAAGTACATTGTTCTCTCCCATGGATATGAAACTGTGGTAAAGTTTAATTTATAAATTAGGCACAGGAGATTAATAACAATAACTAATAATAAACCAGAATAAGTCTAATAATACACTGCAATGAAAGCTGTGTGAATGTGGTCTCTCGCTCTCAAAATGTCTCTGTCCTATGCTCAAACTTCTTGTAATGATGTGAGGAGATGTAGGAGGGGAATGATGTGAGCATGTGATGCAGCATGAGGCTACTCCTGACCCTCTGACAATACACCAGGAGGAGGACCGCGTGCTTCTGGACTGGTGGACTGCATGTTCCACTGAAACCACAGAAAGTGATCCCCCAGGTAATAGAGGACCACTTTACTTTGGTAAACACCATTTATTAGGTTAGAATGGAGTTTTAGGTTAGAAAGGAGTTTACTGCCCTCATAATTTTTAATTCCAACTACATAATTCTCAGATTATATACTCTGCAGTCAGCAATCAAAAAGAAGGTGTTCTAAGATTTACTTCAGCTTCTTTTCATCGGGAAGAGATGGTGCCAGACTCGTAATATTCCATTTACCACTCAATTACTACTCCATTTAATACTTACTGTGATATGATTGTAGATAAGCTGAGACCATCCAAAGAGATCTGCCAGTCGGTAAAATGCTGCCAGCTTACATCTCAATAATTTTTCGCCTTTGTCATAAGCGATGGAGTCAGATCCTCTTAGGTCATTCACAGGAGTCACCATACCAAGACCTGAAATAGAAGAGAAACAAACTCAAACACTTACTATTTCCATAAATAAATAAAAAATAAAAAATAAAAATAAATAAAAAAAATAAAAACACTTACTGTTTCTTATCAAATATAAGACAAATAGGGCAGTCCTGGTGGTCCAGCGGTTTAGCGCCGCATTCAGCCCAGGGCGTGATCCTGGAGACCCGGGATCGAGTCCTACATCAGGCTCCCCACATGGAGCCTGCTTCTCCCTCTGCCTATGTCTCTGCCTCTCTCTCTCTCTCTCTCTCTCTGTGTCTCTCATGAATAAATAAAATCTTTTAAAAAAATAATAAAGTCATATGCAATTAAAAAAAACAAACATAAGACAAATAATCCTGAGCTATTAATCTTCCACTTCCACAGCCACACAGGCTGTGCAGTAAGTCTTGAAAGCTTCAGAGACTATTTCATAAAGATCATGTTCCCCAACTTTAACACAATTAAGTTAGAAATGAAAAAAAAAAAAAAACAGTAGCAAAATTTGTGGGATGCAGTAAAACAATGCACAGAAAGAAATTTACAGTAGTAAACTAGATATCAGAAGAGTTTTTAGAAAAATGATCTAGGTTCCACCTTATGAAACTGAAAAAAGAAAAGAAAGAAAACTGAATCCAAAAAGAATAAGAAAAAAAAGAAGTATCAATCAAACGAAAGTAACAGAAGTGGGGTGCCTGGGTGGTTCTATCAAGCATCAGGCTCTTGGTTTAGGCTCAGGTCATCATCTCAAGGTCATATGATACAGCCCCCATGTTCAGGCTCCATGCTCAGTCTGCTGGATGATTCTTTTTCCCTCTCCCTCTGCCTGCCCCCCTCCCACTTGCTCACATTCTCTCTCTCAAAAATAAATAAATCTATAAAAAAAAAAAGAAAGAAAAATAGAGGAAAATGCATTTAAAGAAGATTAAAAACAAAATAATGAAATAAAAGGAAATGAAACACAAAATACACCTCTAGGCAGACTCCAACAAAACACAGCAGAGGTAGAAGTTACCAGTATGAAGCAATGGAGAGGGGACATCACTACAGACCTACAGACATTAAAAGGATAATAAGAACAACTATATCAGCAAATATTCTAACTTACACAAAATAGACAAAATCCTAGAAAGACACAAAAAGCTCACTTCAGAAGAAACAGACATACTGAATAGTCCTGTTTCCATTAAGCTGAATTTACAGTTAAAAACATTTCCATAAAGAAAACTCCTGGCCAAGGGGTGGCTCAGTGGGTTAAGCATCTCAGTCTTGATTTTGGCTCAGGCTATGATCTCGGGGTTGTGGGATTGAGCCCCACATGGGGCTCTGTGCTTAGGGCAGAGTCCACTTAGTATTCTTTCCCCCTCCTTTCCCCTCCACTTTCCCCCCATAGGACCTCCCTCTCTAAAATAAATAAATAAAATCTTTAAAAAAAACACAAAAAACAAAACTCCAGGCCCAGATGACATCACTGTAAATTCTACCACACATATAAGAAATACCAATTCTATACAAACTCTTCCCAAAAATTCTTTTTTTTTTTTAAGATTTTATTTATTTATTCATGAAAGACACAGAGAAGGAGAGAGGCAAAGACACAGGCAGAGGGAGAAGCAGGCTCCATGGAGGGAGCCCGACGTGGGACTCGATCCTGAGACTCCAGGATCATGCCCTGAGCCAAAGGCAGGTGCTAAACCACTGAGCCACCCAGGGATTCCCTCTTCCCAAAAATTCTACACAGACTCTTCCAGAAACATCTTCCAATTCACTCTATCAGACCCAGGGTTACCTTGATATCAAAACTATACAAAGACATTATGTTACATGAATCACAAGAGAAACACAGACCAATCTCTCTCGTGAATACAGGCTAAAAATTACTTAACAAAATTTAAGCAAATAATCTAGTAATAAATAGAATAACACATCATGATGGGGGGGAATTATCTCAGGTATATAAAATTGGTTCACCATTCAAAAAGCAGTAAATATAATTCACTATATTTA
The DNA here is from genome assembly GCF_053574225.1 of Canis aureus. Lineage (NCBI taxonomy): Eukaryota > Metazoa > Chordata > Mammalia > Carnivora > Canidae > Canis > Canis aureus. Next base: position 62,261,198 of record NC_135612.1, read on the forward strand.
ACTAAAGAAAAAAAACCATGGGATCATTTTAATAGATACAGAAAGAACATTTTACAAAATTCAATATCCATTTAGGATAAAACCTCTCCACAAATTAGGAGCAAAAAATAATGTCCTCAACTTGATAAGGGACATCCACAAAAAACCTACCACTAACATTAAATATGATGAAAGACTGAATGTTTTCTCCACAAAATCAGGAACTATACAGGGATGTATTCTCTGGCATTCTTACTGATTACTGTACTGGGGATTCTCACCCATGCAATAAGGCAAGAAAAAGGAAAAAAACAAAAACATACGTACAGAAAAGAAAGAAAAATAAAGGTATTTGCATGATTCCCCATTACATGTTGCTAGATTTTAATGTTTTTTTTTTTTAAGATTTTATGTATTTATTCATAAGAGACACACAGAGAGAGGCAGAGACACCAGCAGAGGGAGAAACAGGCACCTTGCAGGGAGCCTGATGTGAGACTCAATCCAGGACCCAGGATCATGCCCTAAGCCAAAGGCAGACGCTCAACCACCAAGCTACCCAGGCGTCCTGAATCTTTTCTTGTTAATTATAAACACCTTAAGCATATAGAAAAATACAGAGAATAATGTAAAAAATCACCTATTATCTTAACATAGGTCAATCATCTACTACAGATCTTTAATTCTTAAAAAATGTTTTTTAGAAGATTTTCAGAAGATGGTGGCAGTAACAGTATAGTTTTTAAATCTTATTAAATCTCTATCCCAACCCTGCACAAAAGAATTACCTAGACCAACTAAGATATCAAACCCAAAAATCACGGATGATTTCTACAACACTAGGTAATAAGGTAGACACACAAAACCGAAACTATCATCGGGTAGGGTTGACACAGAGTGCACGATATCAGCATCTCTTTAGGAACCATGGACCATTTGCCAAACTCCCAAAAGAACCATCAGAAACTCACTACAAAGCTCAGAAGGCTAATTTGGGAACAATAGCTGAAACCAAGTGTTCTGCACACTTAAAGCCTTAAAAATTCTCCAAATTAACCATTTAAAGTGGACTTTCAGGACAAAGTCTCACACTAAGAAATTTGTGGTAATTAGAACCCAAACTGACTTGCACAGAACTATAAGGAAAACAGAAGAGTCCAGATAAAAGCAAGGAAAGGGAATGAACCTGACTGGTTCAATAAACTGCCATATTTTTTAGCATTTCACAAAACAACAGAAGAGGGAGCTCTAGAGACGTAACATTAGGAGAGTTTTCCTAAACCAGAATCCTCCAAGAAAATTAACCTCATGTAAAAACTAACAGGAAAGGGAGTGCCTGGGTGGCTTAGTGGTTAAGCATCTGACTTCAGCTGAGGTCATGATTTCAGGGTCCTGAAACTGGGTCGCCAACTGGGCTCCATGCTAAATGGGCAGTCTGCTTGTCCTTCTCCCTCTCCCTCTGCCCCTCCCTTCCCCTAGTCATGCTCTCTCTAAAATAAGTAAATAAGGGACGCCTGGGTGGCTCAATGGTTGATCTGCCTTTGACTTAGGGTATGATCCCGGGGTCGCTGGATCAAGTCCCACATCAGGCTCCCCACAGGGAGCCTGCTTCTGCCTCTATCTCTGGCTTTCTCTGTCTCTCATGAATAAATAAAATTAAAAAAAAAAAAAAAAGATACCTATGCATCTTAAAAAATAAATAAAAATCTTTTAAAAAATTTAATAGAAAAATATCATGATCAAATACCATACAAAAATTATATTAAGGAGAGCAGAATCACATCCATACAGATAAGGAAAACACAAGAAAGACATGTCCATAAAACAGATGAAAACTATAAAACCTATTATTTCATAACATGGTAAATAAAGATATTAAGAAATTCATAAAATATATGGTAGCATTTAATATAATTAGAAAAACTCAGAAATGAGGGCTAGGACATAAAAGGAATTAGATGTAAATGAAAAAATAATTTTAAAAATAAATACTAAACTCAAAGTAGGGGAAAAGAACATGAAAAGCAAAATTTTCGTAAATCCTAAAGAAATGAAGCAATAAACAGGACTTGAGAACAAGTGACAGTTAAAGAAGACAAACTCCAACATGTAACTAACAGCATCTGAGCCGTAACAAACAAAAGGGAACAGAATAAATGCTAAAAACCAATTCCATGTTGCTATAATACAAAAGATCTGAAAAAAGTATGTCATCTGAGAAAATTACCCAGCAAGACCGATGGATGCTAAGATATATTCTGGTAAAACTACTGGACTCTAAAGAAAAGTACTCTGAACATCCAGGAAAAGAGACCAAGTCACTTACATGGAAAGATTCTCTTCAATTTTAGTAGCAATGCTTTGAGCCAGAAAAAAATTAATTACCTATTTAAGATACATAATATAGGAAATCTGAGTCTAAGGTCTTATACCCTAACTAACCAAACCAAATTCATACTGACCTATAAGGCCACAGAATGCAAGAACTCAAGAGTATTGTTTCCATAAGCATATTCTGAGAAGGCTATTAAAGAAGGCACTTCAGATAAACCAAAATAACTACAATAGGAGTTATCAATAACACTGATAGGAGGACGGTGATGAGCATTAAATACGTATTTATTACAGAATTAAGTTATTAATTATAATACTAAATGAGCATTATAAGAGGGGGATCACATCTTCCAATGGTGGTATGCTCTGATAACAGAATGTAACTATTTTCAATCATGAAGAGAGAACATACTGTTGGTAGAGTTATTGGTATTTTGTGTTGATATATGGGAAAACAAATGAGTGATTATGTAATATTCTGGTTTTGTTATTCCTGGTTGTCCTTAAAAATTAGAATTCTTATGGTGGAAGAGAGGAGAGTAAGTATTAGAAGAGATTGGGTAAAAACCTCTTAGCACTGACTTATGGGTATAATGCCACTATATACTTAAAATTCCAATGTGCCAACAATATGCAATATAATTCACAAGGGAATACTAGACTTCCTAGTTCTTTCTATTAAAGAGGCCTAGAAAGAATGACTAACCCAGTAGCAATGACCATCCCTAGCACCCAGACTAATTTCTATCTCCCACAAAAAGAAATAAAGATTTCTTTTTGAAATGGCTGATTCCAGACCTGAGGCAGGAAATATACTTGGTAAGCCTAGAGTATCTCCTCACGGGGGATAGCTTGGAAAGTCAAAGACCTTCCTCGGGGGTCAACTTGGAGGGACTTACACTCATCAGAAAAGATAACCGCAATGTTCTAAAACACATTAAAGTATTTAAATCTATGAGTTCAAAATAATACTAAAAATAACAATGACAGGAAACCAACTTCTTATTTTGAAAAGTGTTACCGTTCTCATATAAACCGCACCACTGGGTAACCAAAAAAAATTGAGGGAAAGCTCCTTTTCTCGTGTGCATGCCTGATTTCAATAGATCATAGTGACTAAACTGCTCTGCTATGTGTGAAACTCTGACCCAGAAACAGGTCATCTACAAATAGTTTAGCAAGAGGTTTGAATGTAGAGGGTTACATCTAAAATAGTTTAGCAAGAGGTTTGAATGTAGAGGGCAAGAGGTTTCCCTGGAACATGCAATGAGTGATGGGGAAGGAGGTGGCCCCATTTCCACAGAAGTTTCTCTGTTCCTCACCCTTTTAGCAGCAGTAAGGAATAATGGATAAGAAATGCTGGCCTGGCTGAAATAAGTTCAGGCAAAACTGATGTGCTACTCCACAAACATAGTTTCTGATGAATTTTAGTTCACAAAGGGTCTGAGAAACCACATAAAAAGTCATCTGCCTGAGAAATAACAGTCCCTTTGGCTCATAAAAAAAGAGAGCCATCTAGAGGTACCTGGAGTGATTTAGTGGGTTAAGTGTCTGCCTTGGTTTCAGGTCATGATCTCAGGGTGCTGGGATGGAGTCCCACGTCTTAGGCTCCCTGCTCAGTGGGGAGTCTGCTTCTCCTCTGTTCATATGTGTGCTCTCTCTCTCTCTCTCAAATAAATAAAATTGTTTAAAAAAATAAATTAAAAAAAAAAGAGAACCCTCAGGATATGTGGGTCGGCTCAGTGGTTGAGCGTCTGCCTTTGGTTCAGGGCGTGATCCCGGAGTCCTGGGATGGAGTCCCACACTGGGCTCCCCACATGGAGCCTGCTTCTCCCTCTGCCTATGTCTCTGCCTCTCTCTCTGTGTCTCTTATGAATAAATAAATAAAATCTTTTTTTAAAAAAAGGGCGGGGGAAGGAGTCCTCTACATTCAAAACATTTTCAGACTTACAGCCTATCTTTTACTATAGGGAAAATATTAATTTTTTAAAAATTCAATTGTATGTATTACACTGTACACAGATCTATTTCACATGAGAAACTATCAGGAAATTTAACCTATAAAATGATAGAACATGTATATAGAGTCAGCAACTACTCACTCATGTTTAAGGCAGCCATCCCTCCTTGTGGAGCTGCAGGATAGACATTCGGTACGTTCGTGGTCATAAAATCTGCAATCTGCTGTAATGCCAATAGGCCCGTGGGATTCTTCCCCTTCTTAAACTGTTCCTGTATCATTGATTCCAACTCTTCACAGAAAGCCTAATAAAAGGCAAATTAAAACAGTGAGACACTATTTCTTTTCCATTACTTGGGAAGGCAGAGGTAACTATCACAGAGACTGCTTTTCTGTTTGTTTTCATCCAGTGCTAGAAAATTGGAAAAAAAAAAAGAAAAAGAAAAAGAAAAAGAAAAAGTAAATGGATATTCTCATATATTACTACTTGGAGCATAAATTGCTACATTATTTCTAGAAAATAAACAATACAAAAATTTAAAAACAAGTCATTCTACTGCTAATAATCTTTTCTTAGGAAATATTCAGGAATATGTTCAGAGATTTATTCATACGGATGTTCATCCCGGCAGGACTGACAAAAGGGAAAGCAGAGAACTGTTGGCATCTGAAACAGGAGAAAACTGATTTCACACATGCATCCACCTTACCACGGAATTCTATGCAATGAAAGGCTGAGAAAAATTTAATGACACAAAATTGCTCTTGATATATTTTTGATTATGAACTGGTTGTAAAGTAAACCAGCCAGTGTTTTGTAAGAGTCAATACAGATCTAAATAGAGAAGCTAAAATAAATACATCAAAATGTTCACTATACTTATCTTAGTGATGGTATTATTAGCAATTTTTGCACTTCTCAATATTTTCTTCAGAGTAGGTTTTTTAAAATTACTTTTTAAAAGTTGAAAAGAGGATCCTAAAATAAAATATTCATCCTTTATCAAATAATCCTAAATTTTTTTTAAAAGATCCTAAATTAGGCAAAAGATTAAGAAGGGTTAATGGTGATTTTCATATAAAGTCACTACTGAAACACTACAGGTTAATTTATAGCTTTCCCAAACCATACTGAAATAATTTTTCACAGGGATCCCTGGGTGGCTCAGCAGTTTGGCGCCTGCCTTTGGTCCAGGGCGCGATCCTGGAGTCCCGGGATCGAGTCCCACGTCGGGCTCCCCGCATGGAGCCTACTTCTCCCTACTGCTGTGTCTCTGCCCCTCTCTCTCTCTATGTCTATCATAAATAAATAAATAAATCTTTAAAAAAAAAAAAAGAAAGAATTTTTCACATATCCTTTGAAAAATATCTTATCAAATAAATATTTAATATGAAAATGTGAGCTCACTAATGAATAGCCACATCTGAGATTATAAACACCCTGAGGGCTTCTGGATGAGTCTATATAAAACTTCTAGTTCTTCACTGCTTATATGAAAAGCTGTAAAAATACATTGCCCAGGGATAGTCTAAGTAGAGCTCTCCCTTGCAGGAAGCAAGCACACCTGTAGTACACTTAACACAATGGCAAAGAAGAATGTAAGGAACCAAGAACTCCTGGAGGAGCCCCTATTTACCATATATCATGACAAATAATGCCACAGATCATATTCCGTGGGAGTCAAGGAAGGAGGAGGAAAAGCTGACAGGTGCTTTGACTACAAAGAAGAAATCAAGCAACAAAACACAGCCATCTTTGTTATCAATGTCCAAGGCAACGATATAGACAGATACACAAAGATGCATAATAAAGGGACACAGACACACAGAGAACCTCTACTAAAGGTCACAGAGAAAAAAAATAAAATAAAAAATAAAGGTCACAGAGTATGCTGGGCACACAATCCCTTGCCCCCACCAGCCCTCCATCTGAAAAATCAAGCCACCCATTTCCACGGTTTCCAAATCCACAGATATATTGATGGGAAGCTCAATTCAACACACATGTACTACATAGGTACACAACACCACAACTAAGCACACACACACAGTGCAGCACACATAAGTATCAGGTGCTGGTCTAGGTACTGAAGACATGCAGACAGAAAAAATGGTCCTTGTCATCAGGGCACTTAAAGCTTAGCAAGTAACACACAGAAAGAAAACCACAGTGTAAGAAGCCCTCAGTATCCACAGTGTCCCTGATGACCTACACGTGCAGTAAGGTGATGACTGTAGCAGGGACTGGTGAGGGCCTGGAGCCACCCATTCAGATTCCAGAGTCTAGCTCCAGCCAGCACTCACCGGCCAGTGACCTTGTGTGCTTCCTTGGTCCTAACTCCCAACAGCTCTACATCCACACCCTAACCTCTCAGCATCCTGTCTGCCTTTTCTCCCTTGACCCTATCATCCAACTCACCTGGGCATCCCACACACGTGATCAGGTCCTAGACATGCTCTTTCCTAGTAATTGTGCCTCTCTTTAGTCTTATAGCCAAGCATGGGTTCTCCAAACACCGACCTTCCCCGAGCATCTAGCTCACCCTTTCTTCAACCCTATCATAACCCTAACACCTGTCCCTTCCTTTCCCTGTGTCCTGACCTCCTTCACCCAGCTTAGAGCCTTGGTTTAACATTATAAATCATTCCCTTACTCACACCTCCAATTCTCTATCATTTCACCCGGTAAAACCCCAACACTGGTTAAATTCAACCCTTCACTCTATTCATGCTGCTCAAAGTGGCTGAAGGGGGGTGGAGACCATGCTGCATTGTCTCACAATAAATTCATGACCCTAACCTGAGTGTACCCTTCGCATTAACCCAAGGACAGTCCATCCCCTCACTCACTGTCACACCTTCTCTCTCCTTGAACCTCACTAGGCCCGTTCTCAGTAGGTGACCCACTTACGATTCCCTGATAACAAAGGATCAGCCCGAAGAAAATTCTCTCCAGCATCTATCCAGCCATCAGCATCTGGGCCCACAGGGTGGGCTTTCCCACTCCATACAGTAGTGCTCAACTCCTGTGCTCCTAAAACCAAGAATCCACCACCAGTACATTACTAAGAAGCAATCCCAGGTTTTCTGGATTTTTAGCTTATGTCCTTTTTCCATTCCAGGGTCCATACTGCATTCAGCTCCATAACAGCTGATGCTTATTGGGTATATTCTAGATAACATGTGGATGGGGGTCTACTCAGCACCTGCACAGCAGCTCCTATAGGTCTACTTTCTGCACTCTACCCCTAGTGATGTTTACTTTGTTTCTTGTGGCTTGTACATAGAAAACTACTCAAGCCAAAAGTGTAGGTGTTCCCTGATTTCTTTCTATCCTACCTCTTCTTCGCCATCCAGCAGCAAGTCCTATTTATCTCCCCTCAAAATAAAACTCAAAAACTACTGCTTGGAAGTATGGCTTTCTCTCTTGCCCCAACAATATTTTCTTTCTTTTTTTTTTTTTTTTAAGTAGGCTCCACACCCGAAGTGGGGCTTGAATTCATGACCCTGAGATTAATAGCCATGTGCTCTACACACTGAGCCAGCTGGGTACCCCTACAATACTCTTTCTATACCAAACCCAGAATGAGTTCTTCAAAACAAAATTGCACCAGGGGCACCTGGGCAGCTCAGTTAAATGTCTGACTCTTGATTTCGGCTCAGGTCATGACCTTAGGGTCGAACCCGATGTCTGGCTCTGTGCTGGGTGTGGAGCTTGCTTAAGATTCTTTTGCTCATGTTCCCCCACCACCCCCTACTCTCCACTCGCACAAATGCTCTCTCTCTAAAAAATAAAATAGAACAAAATAGCACCATTCCTGTCTGCGGCCCTCTGATGACTCTCTCTGAGCTCTGAATGCAAAACAAACTCCTAACCCAAGCCTACATAGCCTTCCAGGACCTGCCCCTCCCTCCTGCCTCCTTGTTCAAACCATACTGGAGTCTTCTGACTCTCCAAGTCCATCCAACTCACCCCTATCCTAAGGATTTCACTAGTTGCCCCTCAACTAGATCACTGTTCTCCTCACCCGTGCATGGCTGGCTCCTTCCAGTCATTGAGACTCAGGGGAAATCTCCCCTCCTCAGAGAAGCCTGTTTGAACCACCATTCAATTGAACCACCCCACTTGTCCCAGGTGAGTGTGTGGAATCTGAGACTTGTCCCAGGTGCTTACACAGGTATTATACATGTGTCAAAATTCACCAAGTTGTACACTTAAGATTTGCAGACAGTCCTCTAGGTTATACCTCCACATATGCAAATAGTAATACTAACTAACCAAATAAAATCTATTAGAGGACTTATGTGTCCTGTTCACTATTAACTCTCCAGGTTCCTTGAACAGCATTTAAAAGATAAACATTTAAAAAATTCAGTGAATATCTCTCAAATGGCTCCCCGAAGGATTAAAAGAACAAAACAAGATTAGAAGGAAAAAAAGAATAAAGCGCATACAAGGGCAGCAGTGCCAACACGAGGAAGCAATGGAGACAGAATTCCTTCATGTAAGGACACAAACAGAAGACAGGTGGGTGTGCTTGTGGTTTAAAATGCTGGTGTCACTAAAGGTAAAACCCATCAGTGATGAGGTCCTAGGGCAGCCCTGGTGGCACAAGCAGTTTAGCGCCACCTGCAGCCCGGGGCATGATCCTAGAAACCTGGGATCAAGTCCCAAGTCGGGCTCCCTGCATGGAGCCTGCATCTCCCTCTGCCTGTGTCTCTGCCTCTCTCTGTGTCTCTATGAATGGATAAATAAAATCTTAAAAAAAAAAAAAAAAAATGATGTGGTCCTATTAAGGCCTGCCAAGGGCCCAGCACCAAGTGAGGTGGCCTGGAGGAAACAGTAATTTTTAAGTGGTCCCAATATATAAACAGATTCTCTGGAGAAGTAGTGAGAGAGTAAAAATGAGAAGCAAGCCCCTCCTCTCCTTTATAATACTGAAGATTTTTCATTTATTTTGCCTGATAACTTGAACCAAACAGAATTCTTTCCAGAGCCAAGTACACATATACAAGGCACTGATTTCCCAGGTACAAATGCATGGACTCTGGTACACACAACAGAGCTAAGAGCTGACGTATCAGAGGAGGAAGAAGACACTGTGCAGAGAGAAGGCTTCTCTTACAGGGCTCTGCAGGATCATGGATACTCTCTTCTTCTGCTCCATCATATTGAAGTCCTGGCGGAGGTCCGGTGCCATGTTCCTCTCTCGCAAGTACTCCGGATTGTTCTCATCCACCCTGTCAAAGTACCTCTCCTTGTGTGGGGCTGTGGTCGGGGGTGGTGAGGTCACCACTGCGGCCCGAGTATCACCATTCATCGCACAATCTTTCTCGGCTCCTACAGAATCAAAATACAAGAAAGTTTTGTGTTTGAATCAATGTCCAATAGCACTGCATAACACACACGCCGGCCAGACAAACACTATCTTCAGCAAGAGAAGGCTACCAGTGAATGAGGCAGAACCATGATGTGCAAGCCTTCTTTGTGGCCCTGGAGGCACATGGCTCATCAGCCAGCTCCCTACTGGCCAATGGCACTTCTTGTCCTCACCATTGTTCTCTAGTCAATAGCAGAACAAGCTCACAAAGCTATTATGTTCTCTGTCAAACAGAAAAAGAACTTGATACTGAATTCTTACAAGATAGTTTTAGTCGTGATGCTGACCTACCAACAGCAGCATGGTTCATTCCTGGAGAAATCTCATTTATGATATTCTCCCAAAAATGTGTCAGTCATGATTTTGCAAAGGATTCTCCAGATGGATCAATAAGAAAGCAGCTGTTCACACATCTGTATTCATGCACAAGGGAAATAAAGCTCCTCATCAGATCACCTTTTCAGTTCAAAGAAGAGCAGGCACTAAAAGTCAACACACCCTAATTTGTGACTACCCTACAAGATGCCCAAATGCCTCAAATTTAAAAATCTGTTGTTATGGCTACTTACTTAGAATCTTTTTAATCCCAATATTTTATTTGAATGATATTCAAATACTAAATTTAGTCATCTGTAACTACTAAATCTCTAAATGGCACCCTTTACTAATCACATAAATAGTTTAATTTCTACTGTTTCTATGAAAGAGTGAATGCCAGCCCTAACTATATGTATGCAGTATTTACTAAGCATCTTATTATATCTAGCCACCGTGCTAGGCACAGAAAGCAATCGACCATTGTGTTCCCCTTGGGGAAGCTGGATTCACAGATTGAAGAAGGAAGAGGGGCTGGTTAAGAAGTTATTAGCACAGAGACAGCAACTAAGGCCAGAGAGGAGAGAAACTGGCTAGTGGGGCACGAAGCGGGAAGGAGGAGCAGAATCCGCACCTGGAGCAGTTGCTGGCATTTCTTGGTCTATAAAGAAAAACACTGGGGATAAATTAAGAACAAGAAGGAAAGGATGAAGAGACAAGGGGAGAAACAGACTCAGGAGCCATGGGCAGAGTTTTCATGGTGAGTGGACAACAGTTCCTCACGCTGCACAGGATGAGCAAGGAAGAGATTTTAAAGAGTTGATTAAATGAGCAACTCAAATGCAATCAGTGCCCCTTCCTTACACCGTACACAAAAATCCATTCCCAATGGAGCACAGGCCTAAATGTAACAGCAAAAGCTATTAAATTCTTAGAAGAAAACACAGAAGCAAATCTATGATACTCTGGGTCAGGCACAGATTTATATGACATCAAAAGGACAAGCAACAAGCAGAAAGAAAGAGATAAGTTAGACTTCCCCAAAATTAAAAATCTCAGCGCTTCAAAGGACACATAAGTAAAGAGACAGCCACAGAATAGGAGGAAATATTTGAAAATCATTTATCCATGAAGAAATCTATATCCAGAATATATAAAGAACTCTTACAACTTAATAATTACAGTAACAATTTTTAAAACTTGCAAACCATTACTTGGCCTCAGTGGACACCACAGAGAACACAAGAACAGAGCAGCTGAGACTGCCTACATTCCTGAGCCACAAAATCATGAGACATGAGTATTAAGATCCTGAATTTAAGCTGGGAAGTCCCAGACCGCTTGTTTTGCTGCCACAAAGCACTGAGACAATGGTGAGAGGGGGAGGGAGCATGCACGCCACGCCTCCCCTTCTCTTGGAATTGATCCTTGCACATCCCTATCTGCTGATGCACTACTGTCTCCCTCACTGTATAGTGAGCTCGAGGCACTCAGCTAGGAAGCAGCAAGGCAGAGATTCAAACTACAAGCCATCTGGCGGCAGAGCTTTTGTTCTTAACCTCCAAGTCAGACTGTACATGTAAGGGGGGCGCAGGAGCAGCAATGGGGGAACAGTGGCCCCAAAGGGATAAGAAGGGATGAAAACAAGGGCCTGAGATTCTGCAAGTCTCATGAGCTCCCAAGTCCTACCAATGCCACTGAGGTTGGACCACAATGTGAATAGCAAGGCTTTAAAGAAGAGTTTATATAAAAAATATCTTATGTATCAACAGCCAAAGAATCAACTGGGGAAACACTCCCCCCCTCTTTTTTTAAGACAGATCAATTTGGATATTGCTCTTCTGAAACCTACCAATGTGACAGAAATAACATATGCTTAAAGTGACACTACTTCAAGGACTCAAAGACAAAGTGTGAAAACGGTCAGGACCAAAAGTCAACACAGAACAAACCAAGGACCTGAATGTAGTCTTTAAAACTCACTCTTCTCTAAGTGTATCCTTTAAAATTTTGGTTTAATCTGTTCATTTTAACAGTTTGTTTGTCAAAAAGTTTGTTCTAGTTTGTTCTAAAAGAATGACGCAAAGAACAAAATAATGGTTGTCTGACAGTTCATCAGATATAAATGAAGCCAAACGTTCTGAGCCAATGACACAAATGTTGTACTTCAATGTTTTGGAAAACAGAAAAGGAGAAGAATATACAGTATTGTTACTTCTCTATTACTAAATGAGTGCCAACCTGAAGCCATCTTCACCAGTAAATAAGAACACAGCACAACACTTCAGAGGCAACCATAGTTGTTTCTTGGTTCCCAGAGCTGACCCACAGAAACTCCGAAAAACAAGATAAGGCAGAGATTGCTCTCTTTTTATTATGAATTGCTATGCAAATGGGGTAAGATAAAGACTGCAGACTAGATATGCATGTGCTGCTTTCCCTTCAATAAGGAAGTCTATAAACTTAAATCAAAGTATACATATTCTGAGCCCAGTTATCAAGAATAAACATATCATTGTTAAAGCACAAACCTGTACTTAATTTTTGTCAATTATGCCTTCAGGTTTCATTAACCTAGTTTCTAGGAACATGCTAAAACAGCAAATGTTTCTAGAAAGAGCTCTGCAATAAGTTATTACTTAATCCCAATTTTTTAAAAAATGGGAAATGCTAGATGCAAAAAAAAACTTTCTGGCAACATTAGAGTATTTTTAAATAATTTAAAAGGTAGTGGGGTGCCCAGGTGGCTCATTCAGTTAGGCATCCGATTCCTGATTTCAGCTCAGGTCATGATCTAGGGTTCGTGAGATCAAGCCCCACGTTGGGCTCTGCACTCAGCCCAGAGTCTGCTGGAGACTCTTCCTTTCCTTTGCCCCCTGGTCCCCTCAGCACTTGCAAGCATGCTCACGAGCTCTCGCTTTCTCTCTCTCAAATAAATAAATCTTTAGGGATCCCTGGGTGGCGCAGCAGTTTGGTGCCTGCCTTTGGCCCAGGGCGCGATCCTGGAGACCTGGGATCGAATCCCATATCAGGCTCCCGGTGCATGGAGCTTGCTTCTCCCTCTGCCTATGTCTCTGCCTCTCTCTCTCTCTCTCTCTCTCTCTGTGTGACTATCATAAATAAATAAAAATTAAAAAATAAATAAATAAATAAATCTTTAGTAAAATAGATAAATAAAATCTTTAATAATAATTTAAAAGGTAATAACAAGCCCAGTAGTTGTTAACATCTAACAGTACATGAGTGGTCACAAAATCAATAGTGAGTAAATCTGCTCAGTAGGGACACCTGGGTGGTTCAGCAGTTGGGTGTCTGCCCTCAGCTCAGGGCATGATCCCAAAGTCCCAGGATTGATTCCCATACTGGGCTCCTTGCATGGAGCCTGCTTCTCCTATCTCTGCCTCTCTCTCTGCCTCTCTGTGTCTCTCATGAATAAGTAAATAGGGGCACCTGGGTGGCTCAGTGGTTGAGCATCTGCCATCGGCTCAGGTCATGATCCTGGGGTCTTGAGATTGAGTCCTACATCAGGCTCCTCACAGGGAGCCTACTTCTCCCTCTGCCTATGTCTCTGCCTCTCTGTCATGAATAAATAAATAAAATCTTGAAAGTGAAACCTTGGGGCACCTGGGTGGCTCAGTGGTTGAGTGCCTGCATTTGGTCCAGAGCATGGTCCTGGAGCCCCAGGATCAAGTCCCACATCCAGCTGCCTGCATAGAGCCTGCTTCTCTGCCTCTCTGTCTCTGTCTCTGTCTCTCTCTCGAATGAATAAAAATCTTTAAAAAAAGAAAAGAATAAGTAAATAAAATTTTTAAAAAATCTGCTCAATACAATATATTATGAAACTATAAAGATTCTTTGGGATAACATACATAAGAGAATGATAACATTTAAGTGAAAAACTATAAAACTTCCTATTCTATTCTGTAATCTTATTAATACTGTAATTATGATCACACAGACAAGATGATGTTATTGGCAAATAAGATGTACTAAAGCTGAATAAATTGATTAAAGAAAAGTGTGGATCAGTGTTTCTCTCTACCTTAATGCTCTATCAAGTTGCTATAATTTTACCTGTGTAAAAATTTTAAGATTTCACTAATTTTACTATGTTGCTACCTTTCAAATAAACACACACACTCAACAGAACCCAAAGGTCTAGATGAACCCTAACAACCAAGCTTGGCCTGCCCACACATCTCAAATCCACTCCTGGACACACAACAGCCTCCTAATCAGCTTCTCTACTTGTCTCCCAACAACCCCCACACCAACCCACTGCCACAATGAGACCAAGAAGTTTCAAAATTATGCTGGATGACAGAACTCACTCCCCTGCTTAAAACCTGATGACTAATAAAAAGACTTTAGTTGAACCCTGATCTAAATCTAAAAATGACATTTGAGACAATTAGACATTTGAACAACAACCAGACTTGGACGGCATTAAGGAATCATTGTTAAAAAGTTTTAGGTGTGATATTATGGTTATATTAGATATCTAAGATACACACAGAAATACTTATGGATGAAATAATAAGATACCTGGAACTTGCCTGAAGCTTCTCTGCGGGGACAGGAGTAGGTAGGAGTTACACAAAACAAACGAGTCGGGCCAGCGCTAACAGCTGGAGCTGGAGACAGATATTTTGTCCATTCTGTATTGTCTGAAAGGCTCTATAATTTTCCCTGATCTTAGAATAAAGCACCTCAACACCTCACATAAGTTAGTCTCTGCCTGCCTTCAGATGAACACATTTCAGTAAGTTTTTTTCACACAGGGCAGCCCTGGTGGTGCAGCAGTCTAGTGCCGCCTGCAGCCCGGGGCGTGATCCTGGAGACCCTGGATCGAGTCCCACGTCGGGCTCTCTGCATGGAGCCTGCTTCTCCCTCTGCCTGTGTCTCTGCCTCTCATTCTCTGTGTCTCTATGAATAAATAAATAAAATCTTTTTTAAAAAAAGTTTTTTTCACACAGATACCACTGATACTGGGATGAAAGGATATTTGAAGATTAACATCCCTTGTCTAATGTCCCACAGACACCACTGTGCATTGTATGTTATTTACTGACCTGGAAATAGCGAAGTGGTGCCCTGGAATATTCTTTTTTGCCAAGTGTTCTTTGATCCCCAGAATGATCCATCCCAATGTGTAACTAAACCTTAGATCAGAAACTAGACAAGTTTTTGCTTCTCTAAAATACGTATGAGCTCATTCTAGAGCCTGTGGGCAGGTTCAATTATTTCTTTACATCTTCCTTCTGGCACAGATATTTTGCTAATGGCTAACTATTCCAAACATTCACTTGATTTGCTTCTGAATCCCTAAAGGCAGAACACTCAAACCAAAGGCTGAAACAAGAAGGTGGCCATTAACAAAATCCTCTGGCTCAAGTGTCTACTACAAGTCCCAGAGGGTCATGTCAGTTTCTAATATTCTTAAAACATTTCTCAGAAACCATAATGACTGCCAGGTGATAATTACTGCTCCAAAGAAAATAAATCAGGAGGTATTAAAAATGCTCACGTAGTCATAAAAGTGGTAGTTTCTGCTGGTGTTCTTGGCCACCTGAAACCCAACTCCAGACAGACTTTGGAATCAACGTAACCTTTGGGATAAATGTAAAGACATGACCTCAGCCCTATCTTCCTTTACTTCTATTATCTCCATCTGTCTACTTTCCCCATTATGTGCAAGGCACTAGAAATAAAAAAGTTGCAAAAGGAGTAGATGATAGACAAATAAATGTAATCAAATACTCTCGCTGCCATGTACCAGCAAGGGAGAAGTGTGTGAGGGTGAGAGGTAGAAAGAGCAGAGTGAGGGTGTTAGGAGTTGAGCTGTGTCCCCTCAGGATACATCTGATTTGGAAATAGGATCACTGCAGATGTAATTAGTTAAAACAAGGTCAGAACTGACTGGACCCCTAATCTAGTATGACTGGTGTCCTTATAAAAAGAGGGCATTAAGATACAGACACAGATACAAGGAGAATGCCATGTGAAGATGAAGGCAGAGGTCAGCTGAGGTGATGCATCTACAAGCCAAGGAACACCAACGACTGCCAGAAAATTACCAGCAGCTAGTAGAAAGACTTGGAACAGATTCATTGTTATGGCCTCAGATGGAACTGTCCTACTGACACCTCAATCCTGTACTTTTGGCGTCCAGAACTGAAATACAATGAGTTTCTGTTGTATGAATCACCCAGGCTATGATACTCTGTCATGGCGGCCCCAAGAAACTAATAGAGGGCTGTTGGGAAAGCTTCACAGGAAAGATACTTTTAGAAATAAGAGGTTGCTTCCAGGTGGCACAGGGCAGGTGGCAGTTACCTGGTGAATGAACATCTACAGAGACTTAGAGACAGCAGCAGAGCTAGCACAGTGAGTGCTCAATGTCCCCTGCTTTCACACGGAGTGCCTGGCACCCAGTGGGAAGGTGCTTAAGGAGCTTTTAATGACCTTCCTGAGCTGTTCTCTCTTCCAAACATTTCAGCCCTGCTCATACTTAAGATCCAACTCAAATATATCCTGCTCTGTGAAGCATCCCCAAGCCTCTGAGCTCGACACTTGGCCTCATATGTTCTGAGGTACTTTACTCAGACCTCTTTTCAGCCATTTGCAAACAGAACCAAACATCTGTATGCTGGTCCCATCACCAGTCTGTTGGCCCACGAAGAAAAGGGACTCTTGATCTCTAACTCATTTTTGTAAATAAGCCCTGGGAGAGTAGCGACTCAAGAGAGACTTTGTTCCTGCAGTAAGGTACCCACTACAAGGGACATTCTAACCTCTCTGGAAGGGCTCCACAAGGTTTCCACCCAGAATTAAACTTCATCATCAGGACACACTCACTGAAATAAATGGCAGAATCGCCCAAAACAAAAACAAAACCAAAAATGTAGCTATAAGCAGTGATGGATGTGTTAGCTTGATTGTGACAATCACTTCACGGTGTATACGCATATCAAATCATCAGACTATACACTATAAATATATTATTTTGTCAATTATACCTCAATAAAGCTGGGTGGGAAAGCTTAAAAATTGTGGAGTCTTTGCTGGAATTAGTGGCAAGCTTTTAAACAGGAGGAGCTAAAATGATGGCTAAGCTCAGGTGAAGAACTGGGAATAGTGCTGCATAGACAGTCCACACCCCATTCAGTGCCCCAGGTGGGAAAGCAAAAGAGAGGAGAACTCTAGCCAGAAATTCATGATGAACTCTTAGCAAATGGGTTGCTATGCCAGCCAGTGAAAGAGTCCCTAATACCTCCTGGCAGGAAGGAGCTCAACTTTGGAGCTCTCTCCCAAATTAAACAGAACACAACCGTATGAGTTCTTCCCCTCACGTCTCACATTACTAGCCTCGTTCTCCACTTCCCCTATTGGACAACACCCACCTTATGTTTAAGATTCTTCTTCACGGGCTCAGTCTGACTCAGGGTTGTGCCCTACTTGGAACCTCAAAGTTAAGTAAAAGCCTTTAATTACTCTGATCGGATCATTTCTATTCCTGTGTCTCTGGATGTTCTCTGGCAGACGAAAACGCTCAAAAGTCCCCTTTAAAATAATCACGGCTTACTATGTGGTTAAGTGCTGATTTCAATTGTACAAATTCAATTGCAGGGGCACCTGAGTGGCTCAGTCAGTTACGCATCCACCTCTTGATTTCAGCTCAGGTCAGGACCTCAGGGTTCTGGAAGTGAGTTCTGCATTGGTTAGTTAATAAGTTCCCAGACTCAACCTTCCACTATTTAGTGTTTACATACAGCCATAT
Organism: Canis aureus; assembly: GCF_053574225.1. NCBI lineage: Eukaryota > Metazoa > Chordata > Mammalia > Carnivora > Canidae > Canis > Canis aureus. Next base: position 62,278,947 of record NC_135612.1, read on the forward strand.
ACCTGCTGTTGTTCTTTTAACTATAGCTTCTTTTTTTTTTTTAAGATTTTATTTATTTATTAGAGAGAGAGAGCAAGAGCATGGGCAGGGGGCAGGGAGGGGCACAGAAGCAGACTCCTCACTGAGCAGGGAGCCCAACATAGGGCTCAATCCCTGGACCCCAGGATCATGACTTGAGCAACGCAGATGCTTCACCAACTGAACCACCCAGGCGTCACCAACTGAGCCACCCAGGCGTCCCCAACTATAGCTTCTTGATCAATTTTATGGTGTACTATTACAGAGTCCAGTTGTTTTAAGGATACATAGCCATTAGTGCAAAAGCAAGGATTTGAAAATAAGACTATGGTTTAGAGATTGCCCTCTTAATTGCTTCACGTTAAATAGCCTTCATGTGCTGACAGGACCCTCCAGTCCCAGGTCAGCACTGGACAGTGGACAGGCCACTGCGCCCAGCATCAGTGGTTAGTCCCACTCCTTCCACTGCATGACATCAACAAGGACCAAGTCCTCATCCATAAAATAAAGATATCTCCCTAACCTAATGAATCAAATGAGACAACACAGCCAAAAGTACCTTGGAGAAAAAATGAGAAAATGGGATGACTCACATCCCATCCCATCTCATCTATGACTCCCAACTCCACACCTGATGCTTCTCAATCCAGTTAAGAATGCATCTAGAGGGATCCCTGGGTGGCGCAGCGGTTTGGCGCCTGCCTTTGGCCCAGGGCGCGATCCTGGAGACCCGGGATCGAGTCCCACATCGGGCTCCCGGTGCTTGGAGCCTGCTTCTCCCTCTGCCTGTGTCTCTGCCTCTCTCTCTCTCTCTCTCCGTGTGACTATCATGAATAAATAAATTAAAAAAAAAAAAAAAAAGAATGCATCTAGAAAGTGCAAAGGAGGGCAGCCCGGGTGGCTCAGCAGTTTAGCACCTGCCTTCAGCCCAGGGCATAATCCTGGAGACCTGGGATCGAGTCCCACATCGGGTTCCCTGCATGGAGCCTGCTTCTTCCTCTGCCTGTGTCTCTCATGAGTAAATAAATAAAATCTTAAAAAAAAAAAAAAGTGCAAGGGATCCAGAAGAGAGCCCCAGTCGTGAACTTTATAGGAGTGTGACAAAGGCCCTGCCTGCGGTGGACCAGTTAGTTCACTCGAACAACTGTGAGAGTTCCCCACCTGCAGGTGAAGAATTGACTCTGAGTTTCAAGTTTCTGAGGTCTCAAGATAAATAAAGAGCCAAGTCAGGCCATGGACCCAAGCCCACTGACTCCAAGTGCCACACTCATCCTTTGACGAAGTCAAAAGGTGGGCACTGGCCAAGGGTGGGAACCACAGCACTCTCCCCACCATTTAGCACCTAACAGGCCCTCAATAAAGATATGGTAAATGAATGGTGAAGAAAGACAAAGTAATCCTCCGTTACTCATTTAACAAAATTTGCTTCTGTAGAGAAAAATTATAAAGTGATTAAGTACTTTCAGATGGCACATGAGTTTGTATAAACCAGTTTACTCTCAAACAAGTGCCTGCCTGCCTGGCTTCCTTCCTTCTAAACATTTTATTTTTAAGTAATCTCTCTCCTCAATGTGGGGCTTGAACTCACAACCCCGAGGTCAAGAGTCATATGCTCCACCAACTGAGCCGGCCAGGAGCCCCAAACAAGTGCTTTCCAAGAAGAAATTCCACAAAGGAAACCGCAATTCTGATTTCAAGAGAGGAATGTGGGAGGAGTAAAGCTATATACAGTGCCTCACAATTTAACCAGTAACAGCCCGTTCCATAGAAAGTCTCCACTGCAATTACTGGTCCACTCCTTCTAAGCCACATGCCGTGAACCACCACACATAATTGAGAGCAGAAGTCAACTTTATCCTCTGACAGTGCCAACTCTTTCTCTATTTTTGCTCCTTCACACTATTACTGTCCTTCCATTACTATATGATTTTTATTTTTCACTGTATTTTTACTGAAGAAATGGAGTCTTTCGAAACTTGGTGTTTTACTGAAACAAAACTCCTCCTGAATTTCACTCCATGAAGGTGTCTGTTTATTTTCCTGGGGGTTAGGAGGAGGTAGGGAAGTTTGACAGGGTTATAAGAGTAAGGGAGATTAAAAACACTGACCACAAAAAAAATTAAAAAAAAAAAAAAAAAAAAAAACACTGACCACAAAAACAAACAGGTTTTTCAGAATTTAATGGTCGGTGACTAAATGTTCTTATTCGTGAAGTAATTGGTTCCCCTGGAAAACAAATGATGAAAGGAAGCCTTGAAGATAATAGTCAACTAAGGCTAACAGGCTGAGAAGGACACAAGTGCTGAGCATGCTAACACAAAGATATTCTGCACACGCCAAGGTCGAGCTGTGAACTACTTTATTAACTCTAGGACTTCTGAAAACAGGGCCAGGTTCTCCTCTTTGGAGCTAGTCAGGAAGTATTTAAAATCACAAGTATAAGCCTAAGTAGAATTCTGCCAAAGGTATACTCTCTGAAAAGTAATTATGCCGCTGATCAGGAATGAAAACCCTTAATGCTACCAAGTAATTATGAGCACACAAGTTTTTAGATGATCTAGTTTTCACAGAAATAAGGATATACTATGAAGTGAAAAAAGCAAAATACGAAGAATGATGTATGTATGGTGCCTTTCAGAGGGGAAGGGAGGGTATAAAAAATATTTGTATTTGCTTGTATCTGCAATAAAGAAATGAAAGAAGAATATACAAGAAACTTTAAATGGTGGTTTCCTTGTTAAAATAAGAAGGATCTGGGGATCCCTGGGTGGCGCAGTGGTTTAGCGCCTGCCTTTGGCCCAGGGCGCGATCCTGGAGACCCGAGATCGAGTCCCACGTCGGGCTCCCAGTGCATGGAGCCCGCTTCTCCCTCTGCCTATGTCTCTGTCTTTCTCTCTCTCGCTCTGTGTGACTATCATAAATAAATAAAAATTAAAAAAAAAAAAAAGGATCTGGGTAGACAGAAGACAGAGATGGCCAGGAGTCCTTATTAGTCATACATATAGTTTTTTTTAATTTATAAAGAAAAGAAAAATTTTTAATGTAACAGCATTAAGAACATCAACACAGTAAGCATCACTGAAGGTATAAAATACAGAGTACACAGTACATTGTATTTCCAGCAGCATAAGGATATCAAACATGTGTTTAGTTTTATAGTTTGATAGAGATTCTGTTAAGTGTTTTAGTAGGGTGGCCCTATCCTGATTTTACAGGTGATAAGACATAGGTTAAGAGACTGTTTTACCCTAAGTAGAGATAGCAAGAGTTGAGCTGAGAATGTATAGGGTTAAATGAACCCCTCACAGTCTCTCCTCCAAAATGATTCCATATGTATCAGAGTTGTTAATAACTGAGTATTTCTTTAAATCAGCACCGGCTGATTAAAACGGGATATTTCTTTAAATCCAGGGATCCCTGGGTGGCGCAGCAGTTTGGTGCCTGCCTTTGGCCCAGGGCGCGATCCTGGAGACCCGGGCTCGAATCCCACATCAGGCTCCCGGTGCATGGAGCCTGCTTCTCCCTCTGCCTGTGTCTCTGCCTCTCTCTCTCTCTCTCTCTCTCTCTCTCTCTCTGTGACTATCATAAATAAATAAAAATTAAAAAATAAATAAATAAATAAATAAATAAATAAGTAAGTAAATAAATAAATAAATAAATAAATAAATCCATATTGGCTCTACTTTGCAGCCACTACTTCCATGTTGCCAAAAGCACTGGAGTTCCTGCCCAAAGGGCATTTCATTCTACAAGGAATCAAACCAATACGAGGCACCTCTTTTCTGGTATTAGAGGATGACAGGCAAGGGTTAGTCTGAAGAACAGGCCCTGGTCACACTGGCCCTGAAGTCTGCAGCTGTGAGGGGAACACAGTCCAGCTTGCTTTATGACTATCTGTGGTCTAACGGCATCCTACGCTGCTACCTGCTACATAGAAGGTGTTCCTTAAGTGTGCCGAACTGAGGCAGTAGAGCAGGCGTGAGGACCCTACAGCCACCTGACTCAGGGTAGCAAAGGTCTCCACAACAGACCCCTTAACTCTGATCCCTTCTTTTTACAAGCAGGAACCTGAGGCTCAGAAGATGAGAGGACTGTGGGAACCCCAGGAATCACTGGCAGAGAGCAGAAGCCCAATGTGTCTCAAGTCACACCACAACCAAGTGCGAGTCTACCACACTGCTTACTAGGTGATCTGGACAAGGACCTTCTCTCTGGGATGCAGTTTTCTCCTCTATCAACAGGATATGGTAATGGTAACCTTGAGGGAGATCTCAAGAATCCGAAATGCTGTTTGGAGAGCATTCAGCAGTGTTTGGCAGACGGTACACACACATTAAGGAGTGGCCATGATTACTGGACACACCAAGGTGTCCCAGCCAGGCCTATGAGCTTCCACACCATCAATCCACTTCTTGCTCACATGGTTTTCATTGTTTGTGACAAATAACTGAATATTTCTATCTTTATCACAACTACAGCTACTTTCAAAAAGACATTAAAATGGGACACCTGGGTGGCTCAGTGGTTGAGCGTCTGCCTTCAGCTCGGGTCCTGATCCCAGGTCTGGGGATCGAGTCCCGCATTGGGCTCCTGCTTCTCCCTCTGCCTATGTCTCTGCTTCTCTCTCTGGGTCTCTCATGAATAAATAAAATCTTTAAAAAAATACATTAAAAGTAACTTCTCACATATAATTTATTTCTCAATATTGCTAACACTAGGTTAATATCCAAATAACCTCTGAAGTCTTTAAAAATTCCAGATGATACCTGAAAGGGGAAATTACAAAAGTCTTAATAACTGTAAACCCGGGGAACTTGGGTGGCTCAGTGGTTGAGCATCTGCCTTTGGCTCAGGGCATGATCCCGGGGTCCTGGGATTGAGTCCTGCGTCAGGCTCCCTCCCCACAGGGAGCTTGCTTCTCCCTCTGCCTATGTCTCTGCCTTTCTCTGTGTCTCTCATAAATAAATAAATAGAATATTTTTTTTAAATAACCTAAACCAAAAAAAGGTCAAAAACAAATTTAGACAAAGGAAAATTATGCTTCAAATTACATATATTAGTTTTTGCTTTCCAAAACAGTGCCATTTCAATAGACATGACACTACTGCAGGAGAGGGGACAATCCAAACTCTAAAAGGCTCCACACACAGCCTGCAAACAGAAGGGATAGGTCCTAGCAGAGGGGACTGGGCAGTCTGCACAATAAGTAAGTAAATCACATGGTGCGTCAGCAGGTAAGAAGTGCTGTGGGCAGGGGACTGGCTGGACAAGGAGATGGGGAGGCAGGTCTCAATACTATGTGGGAGGGCAGAAGGCTCTGGGGAAGGTGACATCACAGGTGGTGTGAGTGTCCAGCCACTCCGAGCAGAGGGACAGCTGGAGCCAAGGCCAGGAGTGAGGGCTGACATCTGCCTGGAAGTGGGGGAGAAGGATAAAACAAAGTTTATCATCATTTTCTTGAAGCATTAAAATATTACATTTACATTTTGGTAAAGAAGCAAACAAAGATACCTTTGTTATCTTTGGTATCTTTGATACCACTCTAACCTAACTCATTCAAAACGAGACTTTGAATCTTCCCCTAGTCTTGTCTCCCTGCTTCTACCCTCAAATTCTTATAGTTTGTTCTCCATAAAAATATAATCAAACCATGTCCTGCCCCTGCTTAATTCCCACCAATGGCTTCTCACGGTTCCTAGAATAAAATCTGAAATCCTGACTACAGCCACCAGGACCGTCCCAGTTTGGCCCCCAGCCATCTCTCTGCTGTGATGTCCCAGATACACTAGCCTCCCTTCTGTCCACACACACACCCCCAACTCCTTCCTGCCTGACAGCTTTAGACTTGCTCTTCTCTCTGTCCAGAACAAACTTATTCCAGCTATGTTGAGTGTCTTACTCCATATTTTAGGAGTAAGTTTTAGGTCAAATTTCACCTCTAAATCTTGAGATCAGTTTCCCTGCCCATGCTATCTAGAGTAGTCCCTAATCCCCGCTCTTTCAAATCGCCCTGGGTTTTCTTTCCCTTCAAGGCTCTTATCACCACTGTCAGGGCACAGACTCTAGAGCCAGAATGCTTGAGTTCAAATTCCAGCTCAGCCACTTACTGGCTCTGTATGCTTAAGACAATTTCTTAACTTCTCTGGCCCCAGTTCTCACTTCTGAAATAGTAAGGTTAACACAGTTAATGCATGTAAAATGCTCAGAAACAAGTATCTGGGGACACCTGGGTGGCACAGCAGTTGAGCGTCTGCCTTTGGCTCAGGGCATGATTCTGGAATCCTGGGATCGAGTCCCACATCGGGCTCCCTGCATGGAGCCTGCTTCTCTCTCTGCCTGTGTCTCTGTCTCTCTCTGTGTCTCTCATGAATAAATAAAATCTTAAAAAAAAAAGAAAAAAAGAAACAAGTATCTGACACTCAGGAAGCGTTCAAGTGTTTGCTGTTGGTATTACTGTCTCCCAATTAGCACATAACCTCAACAGGGCAAGAGACTCATCTGCACCATTCATCACTATATTCACAGATATACATACATAAATATATACATATATATACACATATATATAAAGAGACAGGGGGGTTGAGAGGTGGAGAGGGAGGGAGAGGAAGAGGGAAAGGGCGAGGGAGAGGGAAGTACAGGTTCAAGTCTAACATTCCGGACTGGTAATGTTAATCTAAGTACTGAGATTCCAGAGCATTTGACTGTAAGAAAAGCTATCACCCTGCTTCATTTAATCACAACTGACGTATAACTGAAAAGACTCTGGGGACACAAGCAGCAGACTCAACAGACTCCAAATCTCTATCTGCCACTCACAAGGAAGCTCCAGACTGCAAATGGACAATCTGTATATCAAATTGGGTTTTGTGTTTTGAGATGCCTGGGTTTTAAGTTTCTAAGAATTACGCCAATTCCCAAAGTTTGTATACCAGGACAGTAGCTGGATCTATCACTAGCTGACTGGATCTGAAGACTCAAGCAAGTCTAGCCCCCAGAGGCAGGAAAATCAGGAGAATTGTAGACCTCACAACTAAGTGTACATGGTACTCTAGCGAGGCTCATAAAGACTGCAGAAGACCCAGCCGAGATTGAGTAGATACATGTGAGTTTAGAAAATTCTATCCAGGGCAGCCTGGGTGGCTCAGCGGTTTAGTGCCACCTTCAGCCCAGGGCGTGATCCTGGAAACCGGGAATCAAGTCCAACGTTGCGCTCTCTACATGGAGCCTGCTTCTCCCTCTGCCTGTGTCTCTGCCTCTCTCTCATTCTCTCTCTCTCTCATGAATAAATAAATAAAAATCTTTAAAATAAAATAAAATAAAATAAAATAGAATAGAATAGAAAAGAAAAGAAAAGAAAAGAAAAGAAAAGAAAAGAAAAGAAAATTCTATCCAGATTTGATGAGGAAGAAAACACCCACCAGTACTCTACCCACCAGTACTCCTAAGCACATTAGGAGGGGCTGTCTAACACCACTAGCCTGAGGTGAGCATGTTTCCCCTGATAAACATATGAATCAGTATCAGAGGAAGCATTTAATAGCTACAAAGAAATAGAATGGAAAAGTAGTCATAAAAATGATCTTATGAGCAATATGTAGAATATAGGCAATACTTTAAGCTGTTGAAATAGCATGTACAAAATATTACTGCAGTAATGCAACAAGGCAAGTCCACAACACTGAGAGGCCAATGTAGCTAGACAGAGGCTTCTGTCAACCTCTCTTCATCCCACAACCCCTAGTATCTGTTGGATGTCTTTGAGTGATCCAATAGCTCTGTCCTCCACCTGTAATCAGCCTAAAAATCAGTATCTTCTGGGAGGCAGCAGATGGTAAGAAAGTCCTTGAGCGGACAACCCTCAGGTCCTACAACCACCACAGAGAAGCAGTGATGCTTAATGGGAAGAAAGGAGGCTCTGGGATTACCAGGGTTCAAACCCCAGTCAGACACTTACTAAGAGGATACCCCAGACAAGCTCACCATCTGTACCTCAGTTTTCTCATGGGTGGAGAGAGACAATAATAACCATCTTACACGATTGTTGAGTGAACATGATATGTTCGATACCATGTCTGTACAAAGTCCCATTCATCTGTCAGTGTAATCATGACAACTGGTACCTGAAAACATTTTCCCTTGGTCATAGGGCAGCATCACTGTCCATGTCCCACCCCTAAGCCAGATCTAAACTTTCAGATCTATTTCAATGAATACCAGAGGAACTCCCTGAAGTAACAGAACAGAGAGACATGGCTATTAAACAGAAATATCTAGTTAACTGATATTCTGATTAATAAGACTGCCAGTTATATCCTAGAATATAATAAAACATACCTAACACTAATAAACACTGAGCAAATCAACCTTTGGTAGTTAAAATTCTCTAGACTTATTTTATACACCTAAATGAATGTCAACAGCTCTCAAATACAAACCCCGCATTTTAAAAAGTACTACACATCTTGGGATTGAGGGAAATGTGTTTAAAAATGAAAACACAATGCGTAAACACAGAACAATTTAACATCTGTTTATGCAGCAATGCTTTTAAAACCTTAAATCATGGGGCACCTTGGATGGAACTAGAGGGTATTATGCTAAGTGAAATAAGTCCATTAGAGAAAGACAATTATCATACAATCTCATTCATACGTAGAATTTAAGAAGCAAAACAGGATCATAGGGGAAGACAAAAACAAAACAAGATGAAATCAGAGAGGGAGACAAACCGTAAGAGATTCTTAATCACAGGAAACAAACTGAGGGTCGCTAAAGAGGGGAGCGAGGGGGGGTGTAACTGGGTGATGGGCTTTGAGGAGGGCATGTGATTTCATGAGCGCTGGGTATTATATAAGACTGATGAATCACTGAACTCTACCTCTGAAACTAATAATACACTATATGTTAATTAATTTAATTTAATTTTAAAAATTAAAATAAAAAGCAAAAATTAAATAATAATAATAATTATAGTGTAATATAGTGTAATAATACACTATATGTTAATTAATTTAATTTAATTTTAAAAATTAAAATTAAAATCAAAAGAATCAGCACCTGGCTGGCTCAATTCATAGAGCACATGACTTGATCTCAGGGTTGTGAGTTCAAGCTCCATGCTGGGTATGGCACTTACTGAAAAAATAATAATAATAATATGACCTTAAAATCATGATTAGGGCAGCCCCGGTGGCTCAGTGGTTGAGCACCACCATCAGCCTAGGGCCTGGTCCTGGAGACCCAGGATCGAGTCCCACGTAGGGCTCCCTGCATGGAGCCTGCGTCTCCCTCTGCCTGTGTCTCTGCCTCTCTCTCTCTCTCTGTGTCTATCATGAATAAATAAAATAAAAATTTTAAAAAAATAAAATCATGATTAAAATTTTAGAAATCAAATCTTTTCAATTCAGGGGGAAAACAACATGGAGGACAGTAGAAAAGATTCACATTCTGAGATCACTGACTGTTGATTTTACCCAAACATGCTAAGTGGCAATGTAAATAGAATTGTGGAAGAAATTCAAGATACAGGGTGAAACATTAATAATATGTCTTTAGAGGAGGCACTGTTAAGCCCAGCAGAACTCTTTCAAAGGAGAAAAAAAAGTTTATCCCTTCCATTCTGTCATTTAACAACTAAGTAATACTAGCACTTTTAAACTGAACCTAACCCAGCTCTGAAATGAGCAAATAATTCATTCTTTCCCAAGCATCTTATACTGGTATGTCTAGGAAAATCCTGTGCCTCGGTTTTGCAGCCTGACCTTCTTGGGAGTTATATAAAATAGAAACAATCAAGGTATTCAGCCCAAGCTTCAAATTAATAAAAACACTTTTACTTAGGGGAGGCAATTGTATTCAGGTCCCAAAAGCATGGCATACAGTACTTCAAAATAGTTTCCACACAACAGTTCAGAACACTTATGAAAAAAACTACAGCATATTTTAACAAGCCAATAAAAAAGCAAAGCATTCTCAAGTAATTATGACATGGCAAATAAAATAAATATCCCAGAAAATGTGACCCCTTCAGAAAATTCTAGCTGCAGGGCCTTGCCTAGGGTGGGGACTCAAAAATCAGTTGAAGGAAATAGCAGAAAACTATGCCTCTAAAATAACTGCTGGAAAGGTAAATCTGTCACGGGAAAGGAAAGTGCAAAGTATGGGACACCTGGGTGGCTCAAGGGTTGAGCGTCTGTCTGCCTTTGCTTCAGGGCATGATTCGGGTCCAGGGATCCAGTCCTCTATCGGCTCCCAGCAAGGAGCCTGCTTCTCCCTCTGCCTATGTCTCTGCCTCTGTGTATCTATCATGAATAAATAAAATCTTAAAAAAAAAAAAAGTGCACAATAAAAGAAACCCCCAAATTGGTTAGAACCAAGTATAAAGTTTCACTTCCTTTTGGCTTACATAATCTGAAAAAGAAACAGAGGTATCACACCAAAATTTCCCTGCTCTGGTAGATCCGAAGTGGCTGCTTCGTCATTTCTCTGATTAGTAGATAAGGATAAAAGGTTTTCATGTGTTTATTTACATCTCAAAATTCCCATAGGGTCTATTAATCTCTGTCCACCTATTTCTCAAAATCTTGATGTAGTTATTCTTATAAATAAAAAAAAAGGAGTATACCTATTGACCTTTTTTCATATTTGACTCCTATAATTTTATTTTTCAATGAGCAAATATTTTTATATTTTCCATATTCTGCAAACTTTTTCCTCAGACTCCTCCTCTTAAAGAGACAGTTCTCATTCCTTCACAGGCACATCTCAAAATGTTCCAAGAAAGTTTTCAGGAATTAGCTGATAAACATTCCATTTTGCTTCCCTCACCCCGCCCCCCCCCCCCCCCACAGTCTCTCTAGTTTTAAACATTTGTCCTTAATCCATCTGGAATTTATTTCCACGAATGATGTTTTCCAGTTATCTCATGGCTAATAACCGCCCCTCCTCAGAGACACAGAGGTGTGGTTCTTTACTCCCCCCAACAGGCCTGCTGGTGCAAGGGGCAGAGCTCTGAGCCAGCAGCACCCCACAATCTACATGGTCTGACCTGCATTGTTTCCTCTCAAGTCATATGTTCCAAGGTTGTTGGAGTAATTAGAAAGGATAATAAATGTAAAGTATCTAGCACAATGTCTAACACATAGTGGATACCCTATCAATAAGGAAATAATTATCTAATATTTGATGAAAATATAAAAGTAACATGTTAAAAATTTCACTTCAAAAACTTCAAGAATATTAGGTTTAACCAACTGAAAGTTGAAATACATTATTTTAATTAACATTCTATTATAAGCTCATTAGCTTATTTTTAAATTAAAACTTATTGTATTCTATCTATATCAACACATTTAGTATAGTTAATTGAGACCACTCACTTTAACTCAATCCCTAAACCAATACCCTACTGTGGCTTCTTACTGAAACTGACTTGGGTGTGGTTTTGAAAACAATTCTGGGTGAGGCAACTAAAGATAAGCTGACCAACCATCTGTTTGACTAAACAAATTTAAGTGAACTTTAACGTACTCTATCCTGTTGAGATTTCCAAAATCTATCTGATGCCAATTGGTACAGAAAGATTCTGGCTGATTAATTAACATGCTCAATTCACATTAGAGTTTAGACTCCAGGCCCAGACCACCTGGGTACTGATCCCAGCTCATCACTTAATAGCTATGTAGCCTTAGGCACATTTCTTCATCTTTCTCTATATATATATACTTCAGTTTCTTCGTCTGTAAAATCAGAATTTACGTCAAGTGTTTTGTATAGGTCTGGCACACAGTAAGCAATAAATTAAAGCACTATAATAAATAGCAACTACTATTATAAGCAGCAGCACCTTGAAAGATGAACTGAATCTCTTTTAAAAAGACACTGGAAGAACATTGTGATGGGTACTAATTAACTGTCCTCCTTAATGTGTGCACAGGGACACATAGTAGCACCACTTCCTAGAAGTCTCTCTTACAGACAGCATCACTACTCTGTATTGTGCATTATTATTTTAGAGAGAGAGCATGCACAAGAGTGCAGCGGGGGCAGAGGGGAAGGAAGGGCAGAGGGGGAAAGAGAATCCCAAGCAGACTCCCTGCTGAGCAGGGAGCCCAACATGGGGCTAAATCCCAAAACCCTGAGATCACAACCTGGGAGGAAATCAACAGTAGGTCACTCAACAGACTGAGCCACCCAGGCGCCCCTATATTATCCATTTTTCATACCAAAGCTAGACCTCAAGCTTATGGAAAGCAGGAACTATCATGATGCTTATATTCTGACGTTCCCAACACAGTGCTCTGAACACAGATCTTAAATAATGTTTATAAAATTAATATATTTAATAAGGAGGTGCCTGGGGTGGCATAGTGAGCTAAGCCTTGGACTCTTGATTTGGGCTCAGGTTGTGATCTCAGGGTTGTGAGATCCTGCTGTGGACCTGGCTTGCGTTCAGCATGCAGAGTCGCTTGAGATTCTCTCTCCTTCTTCCTCTGCCCCTCCCACTAGTGCTTGCATGTGTGCTCTCTAAAAAATCAATCTTTTAAAAGAAAATTAATAGGATAAATATTAAAAGGATAAATAAATAGGCAGTAAGGAGGCGCCTGGGTTACTCAGTCGGTGAAGCATCTACCTTCAGCTCAGGTCATGATCCCAGAGTCCTGAGATCGAGTCCTACATTGGGCTCCCTGCTCAGTAGGAAGTTGGCTTCTCTCTCTGCCTGCCCCACCCCCTGCTCTCTCTCTCTCACACTAATAATTTTTTTTTAAGTCAGTAAGACAAAACCTTAGAAGCATATATTTTTAGCACCAGAAGAACTTTAAAAGTCATCCTGAAAAAAATAAAAAATAAAAAATAAATAAAAGTCATCCTGTTACAGGGGCGCCTGGGTGGCTCAGTTAAGCATCTGCCTTCAGCATGAGTCATGATCTCAGGATCCTGGGATGAAGCCCTCCCTACCCTCCCAGGCTCCTGCTCCTTGAGGTAGTCTGCTTCTCCCTGTCCCTCCCCTTGTTGGTGTGCACTCATGTTCTCTCTCTCTCAAATAAATAAAATCTTTAAAAAAACATTTTTTAAAAATAAGCAGAGTTGAAAAAGAAACTAAATAGAACTTTCAGAAATAAAATGTTGAAAAAATTATTAACAGGGCACTTGGCTGGCTTAGCTGGTGAAGCATATAACTCTTGATCTTAGGATTTTGAGTTCAAGCCCCACACTGGGTGTAGAGATTACTTAAAAAATAAAATCTTAGGGTGCCTGGGTGGCTCAGTCAGTTTGGCATCTGCCTTCAGCTCAGGTCATGATCCCAGGATCTTGGCATCAAGACCCACATCTGGCTCCCTGCTCAGCCAGGTGTCTGTCTCTCCCTCTCCCTCTGTCACTCCCCCATCCTCATGCTCTCTCTTGCACATGTATGAGTGGGTGCTCTCTCTCAAATAAATAATAAATAAAATTTAAACAATAAAATAAAATCTTTTAAAACCTCAAAAAAATTCTTTACAAATCAACTAATGAATTAATAGCAGATAAAGACACAAATAAAGAGGAATTAGTGAATTAAAAGAGAGATCTGAAAAAATTCCCCAGAAACCAGCACAGGGAGACAAGGAGATACAAGCTATACCAGAAGAGATAGAATAAGAACATCCACTACACATTTACTAGAGTCACAGGCTGAGATAACAAAGAACAGTGAAAAGTCTGCTGAGACAACTGCCCCAGAGCCTCCTTGAACCACCCAGCCACAGCCAAACCCACCATATCCTTCAGTCTCTGTGGACAGTGAGCCCTTCGGCTGCATCTCCTTGGAGCTGTTTGCAAAGTTCCAGACAGTGAAGAACTTTCATGATGAACACTAGGGAGAAGGGACTTGGTTATAAAGATTCCTGCTGGGCAGCCCCAGTGGCTCAACGGTTTAGTGCCGCCTTCAGCCCAGGGCCTGATCCTGGAGACCCAGGATCAAGTCCCACATCAGGCTCCCTGCACAGAGCCTGCTTCTCCCTCTGCCTGTGTCTCTGCATCTCTCTCTCTCTCCCTCTGTGTTTCTCATGAATAAATAAATAAAATCTTTTTAAAAAATAAAATAAAATAAATATTCCTGCTTTTACAGGATTATTCCAAGATTTATATGCCAAGTGACTTCACATGCCATAATGGCACTGGAGGCCAGTCGATCCATGGGGAGAACTTTGATGATAAGAATTTCATCCTGAAGCATACAAGTCCTAGCATTTTGTCTATGGCAAATGCTGGACCCAACACAAAAGGTTCCCAGTTTTTTGTCTGCATTGCCAAGACCAAGTGGTCAGATGGTAAGCATGTGGTCTTTGACAAAGTGAAAGAATTCCACAGGAATATTGTGGAAGCCATGGAATGCTATGGGTCCAGGAACCCCAAAACCAGCATTATGATCACCATTGCTAACTGTGGACAAACCTAATAAATTTGATTTGTGTTTTATCTTAACTACCAGACCATTCCTTCCATAGCTCAGGAGAGTACCCCTTCACCTCCATCTGCTGGAAATATTCTAGCATCTTTGTGCTCTTGCTGCAGTTCTATGGGTTGAATGTTTTCCTTACTCCCTTCCAAGTCTAGCTGGATCAGAGTTAAGTTTATGATTGTGACATAAAAACTAAACAAGTGGCAGAAATTGGCTCTGTCCACAAACAAGTGTCAGAAATTAGCTCTGTCCACTCTCCTGTTTTAGTAGCTTCTTCCCCAAAGTCATGGCCTGAAAGTTGGATTTGCTGCTGCCACAGGCCTGTCTCACCCTATTCCCTGCCCCTCTGCCTCTGGAGTGAGCCTCGCCTCCCCACAAGGAAAGAGGAGTAAAATACCTGGAAAAAAAAAAAAAGACTGGTGCAAGGAAGAAGGCAAAGAACCACCAGGAACATGAAAAACAGCTCAGAGCATCAAGAAGCACCACAGATTTAGCTAAACAACCATGCAATGCATCAATGGTAGCAGCTCTTTTGGATACTTGTTGATGGTTAAAAAACGGAAAAATAAATATCTGAAAAACGCCTGTATAAAATTTTAGTGAATACAAATAATAATAATAATAATAATAATAATAATAATAACCTAAACAGTTTAACAACAACAAAAAAAAAGAGTGAAGAGTCAATATAATATCCAAGGACAGGGGGTCCCTGGGTGGCTTAGCACTTTAGCACCTGGCTTCAGCTCCAGGGCGTGATCCTGGAGTCCCGGGATCAAGTCCCACATCGGGCTCCCTGCATGGAGCCTGCTTATCCCTCTGCCTGTGTCTCTGCCTCTCTCTGTGTGTGTCTCTCATGAATAAATAACTAAAATCTTAAAAAAAAAAAATCCAAGGACAGAATGGCTAGCAAGTTTTCATAATTGAAAGACATGAATTCACAAATACCAAGCAAAATAAATAGAGAAATATACATCTTGTATACACAGTAATGAATCTCCCTCCAGAACAGTAAAGGCAGGGAAAAAAAAAAAGATCACCCACAAAGGACTAACAATTAGACACTGGCAAACTTGTAACAGAAACAACAAAAGAGGAATAGGGTATCATCAAAATGATGAAAGGAAATAACAGGCAATCTGGATTTCTACACCAAGCAAAACTATCTTTCGAGAATGTGTGTGAAATAAAGTCACTTCAGGTGAACAAAACAAAAGTACTACCTACAGACTTGCAGAAAATGAACTTCTAAAGAAGAAAAAATGATCCCAGGAAGCAAAATCAGAAATGCCATAAGGGGGCAGCCCCAGTGGCTCAGCGGTTTAGCACCACCTTCAACCCAGGGTGGAATCCTGGAGACCTGGAATCGAGTCCCATGTCAGTCTCTCTCTCTGTCTCTCATGCATAAATAAATAAAATCTTTTTAAAAAATAAAAATAAAAATAAAAAAAATAAAAAAGAAATGCCATAAGGACTACAAAGAAAGAAACTGCTAAACAGAAATCTAAAAATGTATTTTGTTTAGTGATGATGTCCAACTTAAGAGGTTAAAAAAAGGCTGGACTAAAATACTGAACAGTAGTATATAACTTGATAGTTGAGTATAACTGGAATCAAAGTGCTTCAATGTCCTTGTTTTGTCTGGTAGAAGAAGATAGTATTAATTTCAGACTTTGTTACATATATGCAGAATAAAATTTCAAAGGCGACAACTAAAAGAGAACGTAACAGAATATGTAATTTCCAAATGAAAACGGGGGAGAACATAAAGGAAAAAGCAAAACAAAACTTAGTTGTTTAAAAGGCAAGCCTAGGAGCACCTGGGTGGCTCAGTGGGTTGAGCATCTGACTCTAGATTTGGGGCTCAGTTCATGATCTCAGGATCATGGGATCAACTCAGCATGAAGTATGCTTTTCACTCCCCTCTGCTCCTCCCCCTGCTTGCTCACTCTCCCCCTTCCCCTCAAACAAAATCTTTTTTTAAATTTTACTTATGCATTTGAGACACAGAAAGAGAGAGAGGCAGAGACACAGGCAGAGGGAGAAGCAGGCTCCCTGTTGGGAGCCTGATGTGGACTCAACCCCAGGACCATGACCTGCCTAAGGCAGACACTCAACCACTGAGCCACCCAGGTGTCCCACAAATAAAATCTTAAAAAAAAAAAAAAAAAAAAGGCAAATAGAAAACAAAATGTAAAATGATAGAAAAAGTACAAATTTATCAGAATCATGATAAATGTAATGCCAATTAAAAGAAATTATAATCCGTGTGGTACACTAAATAATGGTCACCAGAGATATTAGTTATAATCCCAACAGCCTATAAATGCTATTTTATATGGCAAAGACTTTGCAGATGTGATTAGACTAAAGATTTGGGGTGATGAGATTATCCTGGACTACATGGACTACCTAAATGCAACTGCCAATAAAAGAAGGCAGAAGGGACACCTGGGTGGCTCAATCAGTTAAGCATCTGCCTTCAGCTCAGGTCATGATCCCAGGATCCTGGGATCGGGCCCCATGTCAGGTTCCTTGGCCAGTGGAGTGTCTGCTTCTCCCTCTACCCCTCTGCTCATGCTTACTCTCGTGTGCGCTCTCTCTCTCTCTCTCAAATAAATAAGATCTTTTAAAAGGAAGAAGAAGAAGAAGACGATGACGACGACGACGACGGTGGCGGCGGCGGCAGAAGGAAATCTGACTACACATTCATAAGACAAGAGAATAGTATGACCAGGGACACAGAGACTGCAGTGAAGCAGCCACAAGAAAGGAATGCTGGCAGCCATAAGAAGGTGAAAGAGGCAAGGGGCAAATTCTCTTCTAAGAACCTCCAGAGCCATCACCTTAATGTCAGCTCAGTGATACTGATTTTGGACTTCTGGCCTCCAGAAGTATAAGAGAATATTTTTGTGTTTTAAGGCACAAAGTTTGAGATAATCTGTTATAACATCCACACACACACACAAAGAATATATCAATAAAATATAAGAACAGAAAAGTTTACAAGTAAATGGCTGAAAATAGGTATACCAGGCAAATACCAACCAAAAGAAAATGGAGTTTCTGTATTCATATGAAACAAAAAAAGACCATAGAAAATAAAAGCATTTATTTGGGATGAAAAAAACTACTACAATGATAAAAAAAAGTTCACTCCAATAGAAAGATTAAAAAAATAGATGCCTGATAAAATGGTCCCAAGACATATGATGCAAAAATTGCTGGTACTCAGAGAAAAACTGACAAATCTACCATCACAATGGAGAACTAAAACATTACTGAATTTTTTTTATTTTATTTTATTTTTAATTTTTATTTATTTATGATAGTCACAGAGAGACAGAGAGAGAGAGAGAGAGAGAGAGAGAGAGGGAGAGGCAGAGACACAGGCAGATGGAGAAGCAGGCTCTATGCACCGGGAGCCCGATGTGGGATTCGGTCCCGGGTGTCCAGGATCGCGCCCTGGGCCAAAAGCAGGCACCAAACCGCTGCGCCACCCAGGGATCCCCACATTACTGAATTATTAATAGGCAAAGCAGTCAAAAATTAGTAAACAGTAAAAAGAAAATAAGAACCACTAACATATTACATCTTTAGAGGTATAGAGAACCTTGCACCTCCCTGTTTTCTAAAAACAAAGAATATATATTCTTCTTTAAAATACAAAAAACAAAAAAAATAAAATACAAAAAACATCTATAAATATTAATTTCATATCTGGATAGAAAATTTTTAAATCTCAACAAATTCCAGAGGGTCACTAGCATACAAACAATTTCTCTGGTCACAATCTAATTAAAACATATCAATAACAAAAATTAGTGTTTGGGATCCCTGGGTGGCGCAGCGGTTTGGCGCCTGCCTTTGGCCCAGGGCGCGATCCTGGAGATCCGGGATCGAATCCCACGTCAGGCTCCCGGTGCATGGAGCCTGCTTCTCCCTCTGCCTGTGTCTCTGCCTCTCTCTCTCTCACTGTGTGCCTATCATGAATAAATAAAAATTAAAAAAAATTTAAAAATTTACATATATGTAAATATATATAGGATATACATACACACACATACATATATATAAAAATGTATTTTTAAAATATTTTTAAAGCACTTTTTTTTAGGGGGAGAGAAAATCCAGAGTGGGCTCCATACCCAATGTGGGGCTCAATCCCACAACCCCAAGATCATGACATGAGCGGAAACCAAGAGTTGGGAAGTCAACCCACTGAGTCACCCAGGCACCCATAAGAGCATAGTTTTAAACAACTTACAGGCTGAAGAAATAAATGAAATTTTAAGCACACTTACATAATGGAAAGATAATACATGAAAATCACTGGCTTCACTAAAGAGCTACTTTTAGAGAAATGTATAGATTCAAATCCTTTATGTTAAAAAAGTAATCAACTTCTAAGAAGTTAGAAAATGAATAAATTTCACACCATTTAGCAATACATAACCCTCACTATGCTTTACATACATATTTTTTCTAATCCTCAAACAACTCTGAAAATCAGATTATAGCGACAGCTATACTGTACTGATTACCTGAGTTTAAAAGTACAAACCATATGTCCTTTCAGAGGAAAAAAATTGTAATTCATGTATTTGCTCTAGCAAATAACATGCAGCCTTGATTTTTACTGAGAATAAAGATGATGTCATAGCTTTTTTCATACACAGTGAAATCTGGGGTCAATGGCCTCAAAAACTGAAATAATGTACAAATTCCTTCTTTTATGAAAAAGGTACTGGCAGTCTCTCATAGCCAAAATCATGAAAATCTGTAGTTTTCATGAGGATTCTACTTTATCCTACTGCATTATGAAGCAACAAAAACAGAAATTACCTACCATCTTTAAAACAGAAATGCTAGCTTGATTTTCCTAAGACAGAAATGATAAAAGTAACTGTGGGTGGGACACCTGAGTGGCACATGTCTGCTTAAGTGGTGATTTCACAATGAACTCCAAATCAGGCTCCATGCGGGGTAGAGTCTGCTTGGGGTTCTCTCGCCCTCTCCCTTTGCCCCTCCTGCTCATGCTCCCCCTCAAATAAATAAATCTTTAATAAAAAAAAGTAACTGTAGGTGAGTGACATGAAACAGCTCAATGTTAAACAACTATAAGAGGCACCCACCTCAAGTCCCTCCCGAAGGCCCAGCAGGTGAGCCCAAGGAGCCAGCCTCATGGGCTTACATGGTGCTCTATCTGACCTCAGGAGCCCTGAGCCCTTCAAGTGGGGCCTCTGTTCCTGTTATCTTTCATTCCTGAATGCTGAGTACAAATCCTGCTTCACTGAAGGCTTTTTTTAAAGTTCAATGAATTAATACGTCTCCTAAATGCTAGTATCACTTAGAAACTAGAGACAAAGAAAATTCATACTCTCATCACTTGAGTAAAAGCTGGAAAAGAAATGCTTCCTTCCCCTAAAGAAACCCCCTGCTTTCCAAACAGTCCATCAGCCAGAAACCCCAGGCAGAGAGCAGAACACATTAAGTATTCCAGATACTATGGGGCAGTGACATTCCTAGTGTTTATGCTGTCAAAGTACATCGTGCTTCAGTCCCTGGATGCTCAGAACAAACTATGATCATGTTATCTGGATGTGCGGTCATCTAGTTCCCCTAAAGATGGGTGAATCATGTCACATCCCTTCCTCCTGAAATAGACAATCCTAAAGGGAGCTCATTCCATGAGACTCAAGCCCCATTTCTAACCTTCCCTGCCTGCCTGCAGCTCTACGCAACAATAACTTGATTAATGGTATCATCTGGGAATGAGCTTGGCCTGTAAACTATTTTTTTTAAGGTTTTATTTGTTTATTCATGAGAGACAGAGAGAGACAGGCAGAGGCATAGGTAAAGGGAGAAGCAGGCTCCATACGGGGAGCCCGATGTGGGACTCAGTCCCACGACCACAGGTTCCCAACCTGAGCCAAAAGCAGATGCTCAACCGCTGAGCCACCCAGGCATCCCTAAACTAAAATATTCTTAAATCTTAGCATAGTTAACCACAAAATCCTTACTAAGCTACAAACATGTACAGCTGTACATGACCCAATTATCTTTGCACAAAGCTTTGACTTATTAAAAAAAAAGTGGAAATCGCTAGTAAACAGGCTCTCTATTGCGTTCATGTGCCTTTCTCCATTAGCATCCACTTCTCACCAATTTATACATTGGAAAAAGAGCATAATGAAGCACACCTGTGTGCCATAAGTAGTCCAATGTCTCACTATGGCCCCACATGGCTCTAGATTAGACAAGATTGTTACTGTGACTACTCAAACTTGTACAGATGATTTCAGAGAATTTTGCTAACTTGATTGAGGGCCACATCTTGACACCATATCCCTAATACTGAGCACTAATATGACAGTTGACAACTGACTCACTTCAGGGAGACTAGAACTCCTAATGTAGCATTTACACGTGTACAGTTTTACTGAGATCTGTTCACATACCATAAAATTCATCCAATTAAAGAGTAGAGTTCAGTAGTTTTTCATTTATTCACAGAGATGTGCAACTACCACCAAGATCTAATTTTGTAAGATATTCAACACGCAAAAAGAAACCCCATGCACACTAGCAGGCACTCCCTATTCCAACTCCTCCCTCCTCCTCCTTTCTCTGGCTTCCTTCTTAGCACAAGATTTTCCAAGTTTCTGCACGTCCAGCATGTATCAGCACTTCATTCCTTATTGTTGCCAAATAATGCTCCACTGCACGGATATACCATGTTATCATTCATCAGTTAATGAATATATGTGTTCTTTCTACTTTTCAGCTATTAAGAATAATGCTGCTGTGAACATTCATGCACCAGCTTCTGTGTGGGCAGATGTTCTCATTTGGCATTTGCATTTGCTTTTTCTAAGATTTAATTTATTTATTTATTTATTAGAGAGAAAGACAGCACAAGTGTACAGGGGGAGGGACAGAGGAAGAGGCAGGCTCCCAGGATCCTAGCTGAAGTCAGACACTTAACTGACTGAGCCACCCAGGTATCCACCACTTGCATTTTCCAAGTGTTTTCATAACGTTCTCTGCTTTGCATCTTAAAACTGCTTCATTTTGTGGTGGAGAAAATGAAGCCTCAAAGCAGTGAAGTGCCTTTAACACCTAGTGTTCTATTGCCCTCAGTGGACCAGCTGTAAACCCACACCTTCTCACTGAAGACCAGCTCCTTCCTTAATACCACCCCACTCGGGGAGCCTGGGTGGCTCAGCAGTTTAGCGTCGCCTTCGGCCCAGGGCATGATCCTGGAGTCCCGGGATTGAGTCCCACGTCAGGCTCCCTGCATGGAGCCTGCTTCTCCCTTTGCCTGTGTCTCTGCCTCTCTCTCTCTCTCTTTCCACATCTCTCATGAATAAATACATAAAAATCTAAAAAAAAAAAAAAAAACCCACTCCATCTCCCCTGCAAGTAATTTCAAGCAAGAGCAAGCAGAGGAGTAAACCCATATTTTTAGGTAAAGAGGTCCTTAAGTTATTCTAAATCAATCCTTAAGGCAAACCGACATTAAGCCTTTCAAAATACGAGAAGAAAAAACAAAGTGCTCAGGACAGGATGTTCTAGTGATCCCTCTCAAGTGATGGCCTTCTCCTTTCTCATGCAAATAGCAAAAGCTGTCACTCCAGGGTACTGTGAAGGCACAAGCCAGAATAAATGTCCCTGTGAGCCACCAAGGGCCTAGCACAAGCCTGCAGGTGCCTGTAGGCTCCACCCACTGAAATCAGCCTCCAGAGGCTAAGGGGCCCAGAGGCTGGATGCAGAGCCAATTTGTTCTGACACAGGTGACAGTATCTGGGGGGCACACACTGCTAGGCCAACTGTATCATTTTTCTTTCCCAACCTCCTGAAACAGTTCCCCGACTTACATTTCTGGTAATAAAGTTCAGAAAAAAGGTTTATAATTATATTAGTAATATACATAATAATAGCCATTTACTGGCAGCTTACCAGGTACCTCACAATAACTGTGTAACATAAGCCCATTCTTACTTCCATGGTACATGTAAACACTTCCTTATTTGGGGAAATCACATGGCTGATGGGAGTATAAATTGGTATAACTTCTCGGGAGGGTAATTTGTAAACAGCTACGGAAACTAAAGTGCAAACATCTTTGGACCAGGCAATTCATTCCTTAGAACAGATCTACAAATATACTTACTTCATAGCGCCCAAAGATGGAGATGCCAAGAATATTCACTGAAACAGTTTATAACAGTAAAATTCTGAAAACAAATACCTATCAATACAGAAGTGATTAAATAATAGTATACCTGTAAAATGGGACACTTGAGACTGCTAAGGAACATAGTATCTGTGTGCTGATATTGAGGATTCTCCAAAGATGTATTTATTAAGGGGGAGCAAAATCAAAATCACTATTTGTGACTTTTTTTTTCATATAGTTATTAAATTTTCTGTAACTTACTTCTTGTGCTTTTTTTTTTTTTTTAAGTGAGCTCTATGCCCAACATGGGGCTTAAACTCACCACCTCAGGATCAAGGACTGCCTGCTACCAAGTAAGCCAGCCAGGCGCCGCACTAAGTGTAACTATTTCTTAAAGGAGATATATGTGTAAACCACCATTCTGGCTGTGCACTCTCAGGCAAGTCCACATCTGCAAAGTGGAACACAATACTTCAATACAGTCCTCAATAAAAGTTACCTGTGGCCACTGCTATAATTTAATGATTACACAATCATGACACTATTATTATAATAATAATTTTACTGTTGCTGTTATTAGATGAGCTCCCCGCCAAAAAAAATAAAAATTCAGTTTGACACCTACACCCCCCAGTAACAGGCATTAGGCTGACACAGAGCAACAGCATCCATTTTGTGCTATCTTCTCATCTAGCTCATAGCCCACAAGGGCTTATTTCCCAGACACCCCGGTGGAGGGCCTGGCCCCTCAATATCTGCCACCAATGGGCAACAAGAAAGCACAGGCAGTGAGATGGATCTCCACTGCCACTGCCCAAACATCAGCTCTCGGATACACACAGATTTCATCTCTGATCAAATGTCTCCTCAGTCAACCCAGTTCTCTATTTGAAATAGATCCTGCTTACATCAAACTCCATTTCCTCATGCCTCCCATCTTCAGGGCAGTTACTACTACCTAACTTAATGTTTATTCCTCATCTCTTTTTTTTTAAGATTTTATTTATTTATTCATAAGAGACACAGAGAGAGAGGTAGAGACATAGGCAGAGGGAGAAGCAGGCTCCCTGTAGGGAGACCAATGCAGGACTTGATCCCTGGACCCCAGGCTCACGCCCTAAGCCGAAGGCAGACACTCAACCACTGACCCACCCAGGCATCCCTATTCCTCATCTCTCATTCTAGAACAGAAGTTCCCGAGATGGAGAATGTATCTCCACCCACTGGGCCTACCTAGAACAACACCCATTATAAAACAGGTGCTCACTAAGTACACGTGAAGAGGTGGGACTGATATGCAAGTTAGTAAAAGTTATAGAACAGGAAATATGTTTATAAAATAACATTTTTAAATATTACTGTTGTTATTTTATCCTGGCAAAGTGGGTTTTGAAGGCATTGTTAAAAGCTAAGTGTCAGGACGCCTGAGTGGCTCAGTAGTTGAGCATCTGCCTTCAGCTCAGATCGTGATCCTGGGGTCCTGGGGTCAAGTCCCCACATCAGGCTCTCTCTGCAGGGAGCCTGCTTCTCTCTCTCTGCCTATGTCTCTGCCTCTCTCTCTCTCTCTCTGTCTCTCATGAACAAATAAAATCTTTTAAAAATAAATAAATAATAAAAATAAAAGCTAAGTGTCCTACAGACAAGTCCCACTGTATTTAAATTGCTATGTCCTCCCTATGTAACATAAACCCATTAAAAAAAAAAAAAAACACCTTGTGGGCAGCCCCGCCTGCAGCCCACGGCGTGATCCTGGAGACCCGGGATAGGGATCCAGTCCCACATCAGGCTCTCTGTATGGTGCCTGCTTCTCCCTCTGCCTGTGTCTCTCTCTGCCTCTCTCTCTCTCTGTCTCTATGAATAAATAAATAAAAATCTTAAAAAAAAAAAACACCTTGTCAAAATACACTGAACAATTTTAAACTAAAGTGTCAAAATACACTGAACACTTTTCAGCTATGAGAAACAATGTACATTAGTCATAACAGTTGTTTAAAAAGGTACTTCTGGAATAAATAAAGCACAAAGGGCAAAATGAATTAAACTTGCTTGCCTTCATTTTCTCCAACTCACATTTCCTACATGTAGGTCAGAATAAGTATTAACTATTAAACAGTTCTATTAAAGTTTAATGTTATACTATGTTCAGATTCCTAACTACTTTAAGGAGACATGTGATAGCCAGTAAGCACTGACCAAACTAAAGGTTTATTAGCATATTTACCTCTGTTACTAACCAAATCTTGGATTCAGTTTTGAAAACCTTTAAAAGATAGGGAATTTAAAAAAGGACATGCTTACCACTTGCCAAAATAACTTCCCAAAGCATGGAGGAAAATAAAAACAAAAAATATAGGACTCACAGGTAAGTAGGGGTTTTTTTTAGTGAATTTAGATTCTCAAGAAAGCTGAGAACTTAATTTACATAAAAAGAAAATGTCACAATTCACCAATTTTTCACCAAGGAAAATTTTAAAGTCCTGTTGCTAATGTAACAGAACATCAAGAATACTTAAATAACTATTCAAAACAGAACAAAAAAATAAATAAAATTTAAAAAATAAAAAATAACAGAACAACGTATAATAAAATTTACAATGTCTGGTATCCAATAAAAAAAAAAAAATCCAACAAGCAAAGTGCAGGAAAATATAACCCTGACTGAGGAGATAAATCAATCAAAACTAACCCAGAACTGAAAGAGAAGTTAAAAATAGCAGACAAGGTCATTAAAACAGTTGGTACAAATATATTCTATATTTTCAAAACCTTAAGTAGAGAAATGGAAGATATAAAAATGATACAAATAGGAAGCACAGGGGTGGCTCAGTGGGTGAAGCATCCGACTTCACCTCATGTCATGATCCCAGGGTCCTGGCATCAAGTCCCACATTGGGCTCCCTGCTCTGTCAAATACAGAAATATTTTTTTTTTAAAGAACACAAATAGAACTTGTAAAGATGAAAGCCAGGATGTCTAATATGAAAAATTACACTAAACAAGAACAACAGCAGATTGAACATTGCAGAAGAAAAAAAAAACAGTGAATGTGAAGATACAGTATAAAGACTATCCAAAATGAAACCTACAGAAAAAAGACAAATAAAGGAGTATCAGTTAGCTGTGGGACAACTTTTCATGGTCTAAAATACATGGTACCAAAGCCCTCAAAGCAGAGGACATGGAGAAGGAACAGGAAAATATGTGAAAAACAACACCCAAAATTTCCCCAAATTTGATGAACATTATAAATCCATAGATCCAAGAAAAAGCTCAATGAATCCCACAAGTACAAGAAACATGCACACAAAGGCACATCAAAATAAAACTGTTTGGGGCTCCATGCTTAGTGTGGAGTCTGCTTGAGATTCTCTCCCACTCACTGTGTTCCTCCCCTCGTGCTCTAAAATAAATAAAAATCTTAAAAAAAAAGAAAAAAAGCTGCTCAAAACCAGTGACAAGGAAGTCTTAAAAGCATCCAGAGAAAAAGAACACATCATATAAAAAAACAAAACTTAAGATGACAGCAGATTCTTGGAGGAAATGATGCAGCAAAAAGAGAGTGAAGCAACACCTTTTGAAAAAATAAAACTTAAGAGTTAGCCCAAAGGTTTTGAGCTCTGAACCTGCTGGCTCAAATCTATACTTATGTGTACCAAACTTCTGTGGCAATAAGCACCTTCGAATTGCAAACATTTCTTTTTCTGAAACACCAGCATCTCATCTGGTTAAATCAGATGTAGTATACGAGCATCTGCTTTCTTAGTAAAATGTCATAGACCCAAAAGCCCTAAGTATCTGTTGGGAGTGCACCTAAGAGAATCCACAGTAACCTCTGGGCCAGGTAAAGTGCTCCCAGTTCACTTACATTATACCTAACCCCATAAATATGCCAAATGTGAGGCAGGAAAGATGTCCTCCTCTTTTACAATTCAAGACACAAGGTTAATTTGGCAAAGAAAATCACACAGCTAGGTGTAACCAAGTCTTTCTCACTCCATATAGCTTTCTATTAACCCACACCTGAAATATATGAAGCTAAAGGAAAAACAAAATACAAAAGTTCATTCTGGGATAGAGCTAGAATGATGAAGCAGAGAATTCTACTCAAAGAAAAATAAAGTAGATTTCTTAATGAAAATAAAGGACAGTCTTTTCTTCCACTTATTATAATGGACAAGGCTCCCAACAACTGCCCTACAACCAATATGACACCGAGTTTCAGAACACTGTCTCTTCTACATGCTCCTTAATGGACACCAAAGTACGGCGCAAGAGAACAAAGGGCACTGGCAGACAAAACAATTCAGTTCCAGAGAGAGGTCTATTTTGATCTAATGATAAAATTTATTCTTTGGGCGGAAATCAGCAAATGATGACCACCTGCCAGGCCAAATGGTTTTATAAGGGCCACAAGCTAAGATTAATATTTAAAGTTTGAAAAAATAACAATATTAAACATAAATAACAGTAGATAATAGACCTGGAAATCAATTCAAATTTCAATGTCCACAAAGACTACTTTATTGGAACAGTCATGCACATCCATTTGCCTATCACTTATGGCTGCTTCCTGTGACAGCTGCAGAGCTCAGGAGTTGCAACAGAGACCCTACAACTCTCAAAACTTGAAATGTCTATTATCTGGCCCTTTACAGAAGGTTTGCCAACCACTGCTTTAAGAAAACAGATGGGCCACACCATCTTGAACAATTTGCCATGAACATTATTCCTCACAACTAAGCTTTTAAAATGTAACTGAAGGGCAGCCCCGGTGGCGCAGCGGTCTAGCGCCGCCTGCAGCCCAGGGTGTGATCCTGGAGACCCGGGATTGAGTCCCACATCGGGCTTCCTGCAGGGAGCCTGCTTCTCCCTCTGCCTGTGTCTCTGCCTCTCTCTTCGCGCTCTCTGAATGAATAAATAAATAAACCTTAAATAAAATAAATATTTAAAAAAATAAAATAAATAAAATATAACTGAAGATCATTCATGCAGTAACTATGTCTTAAGGATCTGCTCTGTGCCAAGCATTGTGCTAGACTCAGGGAATACAGCTCTTACCCTCCTGGGGAAGACCAGAACCAATCACTACAATCAAGTGCCTAAAGTGTTAGGATTGAGCAAGTATGGAGAAGGCAGGTAGCATAGCCTGTGGCTAAGAGCATCATCTATGGAGTCAGACAGCCTTGGTTTCAATCCCAGCTCCATCACCTAACTATATGACCTTGGCAACCACTTCAGTTTTTTTCAACTGAGAAAAAAGATAATCGGAGAAACTGGATGGCTCAGTCAGTTAAGTGGCTGACTCTTGATTTTGGTTCAGGTCATGCCCCCACAGCAGGGCTCTGTGCTCAGCAGGGAATCTGCTTGGGATTCCCTCCCTCTGCCCCTCCCCCACACCAATTTGCATGTGTACTCTCACTGCCATAAAACATGGTTACAAAAAATTTAGTCTTTAAAAAATATTTCTGAAGCGCCTTGGTGGTGCTCTCGCTTAATCGCCTGACTCTTGGTTTCAGCTCATGTGATGATCTCAAGGTCCTGGGACTGAGCCCCACATTGGGCTCTGCACTCAGCAGGATCTGCACTCAGCGTGGACTCTGCTTGAGATTCTCTCTCTCTACCCCTCTCACTCATGCTCTCTCTAAAATGAATAAATAAAATGTTTAAAACACACACACATATACTCCCATTTCTCCTTCACAGAATGGTACTTTCCCCTTTACCCACCATACCCACCTTGTAAGGATAAGTTTAAACTCTACCTTCTTTATGTAGCCTTCCCTGAAGCTTATGAACTCATGTTTTTAGCTAACCTTTTCCCAAGAGTGTGACTTAATTTCCCAAAGACTTAAACAGACTGAGTCTTAAAATCATTCATTCCACAAATATTTACTGGGCACATACTGTGTGCCAGGTTACCATGCTCAGAACACAGTGGGAAGCAAGACCAAAGTGTTGTAAGAGAAGAAAATGGAGATACATATGAGAAGAGGCCAAACCTTGAAGTCTGCTCCAGGAGCTCGGAATGTATGGACTAGGGGGAGTCGCTGAAAAGCTCTAGGCAGGGAAGTGTCATGGTCTCGTCTATAACTAAGAACTCATTCTAGCAAAAACACAAAGGAGCCAGCTTAAACAGTGGATAAATATGCTCTCCACCTTCATGAAGCATCATTACTGTGGAAGAAAAAACAAGAGTAAACACATAACTAAATCATTAAAAATGAAGGACACCAGAAGTGTCTAAGTTAGCAAATAACAAGAGAAACCCATTTGACAGAGGGCAGATAAGGAGAGTCTCTTTAAGAGACATTTAAGAAGAGCCTAAAAGAGAAGCTGGCCATGCAGAGTGGTATAAGTGTTCACTCTAGGCAAGGGATCAATGTACGATTCCCAAATTCCAAGAGCTAGGTTCCAGGAAAACCATTGTAAATGCAGCATAAGTGAGCAAGTGGAAAAATGGTAGAAAGTGAACTTGGAGATCAAGAAATTTGGATTCTGTCATTAAATATAACATGAAGTCACTGGGTTTTTATTTCTTTGTGAGATGACTATCTTATTCTGAGTACATAATCCAACTACATGACCTGAAACATATATCCAAAGATAAATAAGCTTATACAGTGAAAACAAATTCTCCTCCCACCCCATTCCCTAGCCACAGAGTTCCCTGTGCCTAGAGGTGACCACTTTTATCAGTCTTGAAAGGTTTTAAGCAAGACAGAACATGATCTAATTTATCTTCTGTGTAAATCACCCTGGTTGAAAGGTAGAGAATGGGTACGAAGGACTCAGGGAAACCAGGTGGAGCCTGCTGTGCAAGTTCAAGGGAGATGTGATAATTGCTGGGTCCCAGGTGGTGACAGTGGAGAAGGGACAGAAGGTCTGCTTTAGGATGTATTATGAAGGTAAAATTGACAAAACTGATTCTGACAAAACATCATTAATAACTATGACTACAGGCACTGTTTTTCACACACTTAAATTCTATAGGTCTAATATTTTAGACTGCAAATCTTAAATATCTCAGAGTTCAATGAACACCTACAGAGATAATGGGTGAAAAAATACCAGTTAACATGAGAAAAAACAGATTACTAAAATGTAATGTTAATGAATTGATTAATGGGGAATCTGGGTGGCTCCACTGGTGAAGTGTCTGCTTTTAGCTCAGGTGATGAGCTCAGAGTCCTGGGATCCAAACCCACGTAGGGCTCCCTGCTCAGTGGGGAGTCTGCTTCTCCCTCTCCCTCTGCCCCTCCCCCAACTTGTTCTCTTTCTCTCTCTCTCATGCTTTCTCTCTCAAAAAACCTTTTAAAAATAACTGATTAAAGAACTCACTGTGTCAGTGAGTTAGACGATTTCATCTCAGAAATAACACTGCTAGGGCGTCTGGGTGGCTCAGCAGTTGAGCCTCTGCCTTTGGCTCAGGGCGTGATCCTGGAGTCCTGGGATCAAGTCCACATCGGGGTACCTGCATGGAGCCCGCTTCTCTCTCTGCCTATGTCTCTGCCTTTCTCTCTCTGTCTCTCATGAATAAATAAAATCTTGAAAAGAAAAGAAAAGAAAAGAAAAGAAAAGAAAAGAAAAGAAAAGAAAAGAAAAGAAAAGAACATTGCTAAAACCCACCCAAAACAGTACTGCTATAGTTGAAGGGCTAAAATGGCAGCTATTTTTTAAAAAAAAGAAAAATGCAAAACTGAAGTCTTTACTACTGGTAGCTGTCAACCACCACATAATAAAGAAGGCTAGGGACGCCTGGGTGGCTCAGTGGTTGAGCATCTGCCCTCAGCTCAGGGCATGATCTTGGGGATCCTGGGATCAAGTCCACATCGGGGTACCTGCATGGAGCCCGCTTCTCTCTCTGCCTATGTCTCTGCCTCTCTCTCTCTGTGTCTCTCATGAATAAATAAATAAATAAAATCTTGGAAGAAAGGAAGCAAGCAAGCAAGCTAGAACCAGGGCACCTGGGGGGCTCCAGCAGTGAAGCGTCTGCCTTCAGCTCAGGTCATGATCCTGGAACCCGGGATGGAGCCCTGCGTCAGGCTCCCTGCTCAGCTTCCCTGTCTGCTTCTCCCTCTGCCCCTGCCCCTCCCCCTGCTCCTTCTCTCTCTCATTCACTCTCTTGCAAATAAATAAATAAAAATAAAATATTTTTTTAAAAAAGGCTAGAATCTTCTCAGTAGAATTTTAGTATGACATCACACCAACTTAAAATGTACCAAAAAATTCAGTTTTCCAGTTATGTGCTATATCTACATAAGAGTATTATTAAGTCTTCAAAAGTAAGGATGTTCTGACACATGCTACAACACGGATGAACCTTGACAACGTTATGCTCAGTGAAATGAGCCCGTAACCAAAGGGCAACCACCACATGGTTCCAATTATATGAGAGAGTAGTTAAAATCATAGGACACAGACAGGAGCTGGGAGCAGAAGAGAATGTGGGGTTATTGCTTACTAGGCACAAAGATCCAGTTTCACAAGATGAAAAGGTCCTGGGATGATGGTAGTGATGGCTGCAGAACAATGTGCTTGTATATAATACCAGTGAACCATACATTTACAAATGGTTAAGATGGCAAATTTTATATTGTATGTATTTTACCACATTAAAAAAAAAAAACTTTTAAAGTATGGTGAAAAAATGTGTATAATACACTACCACCTATCTAATAAAGAGGAAGTTTGAATGTAACCATAAAATTAAAATGTAAAAAGGTCACCCACAAGAGGCATAGGTGAAAATTAAGGGAAAGAAGACTTCCTTGACTATACCTTGTTCCATACATTTGACTTTGAAAACCTTTTAATATTTTACAGAATTATCAAATTTTTAAAAAGTAATCCCTAAATACTGAAAGATAAAACCCCCAGAAACCTATGCACCCAACAGCAAAATCAGAGTAACTATTTTAAGTGACTTTAAAACACAGTAATTTGGGATCCCTGGGTGGCGCAGTGGTTTAGCGCCTGCCTTTGGCCCAGGGCGCGATCCTGGAGACCCGGGATCAAATCCCATGTCGGGCTCCCGGTGCATGGAGCCTGCTTCTCCCTCTGCCTGTGTCTCTGCCTCTCTCTCTCTCTCTCTCTCTCTCTGTGACTATCATAAATAAATAAAAATTTAAAAAATTTAAAAAATTAAAAAAAAAAAAACAGTAATTTGACTTTTTATCTCTAATGGGGATGCAAAAAAAATTAATTTTTATTAATTGATGATAGTTTTCATATTCTTCTGAAGCTGAGATGTGTACAGTGTAGGATAAAATAAGTAATTAGGGGCGCCTGGGTGGCTCAGTCAGTTAAGGGTCCGCCTTTGGCTCAAGTCAGGAGGTCAGGATTCTGGAATCAAGGCCCCAAATCAGTCGGGCTCCCTGCTCAGCAGGAAGTCTGCTTCTCCCTCTCCCTCTGTCCCCCCACCCCCAACTCAGTGAGCTCACGCGCTTTCTCTCTCTCTATCAAATAAATAAATAAAGCCTTAAAAATGAGTAATTAGAATCAAGATGTCTGTCTTGGAAGAAAAAAAGATACTGGCATAAGATCAAGAAGGTTAAGTAGAGGCGCACCTTGGTGGTTCAGTGGTCAAGCGTTTGCCTTCAGCTCAGGTCGTGATCCCAGGGTCATGGGATCAAGTCCCGCATCAGGCTCCCCACAAGGAGCCTGCTTCTCCCTCTGCCTCAGCCCCTCTGTGTCTCTCATGAATAAATAAAAATCTTAAAATAAAAAAAAAAAAAGAAGATTAGGTAGAACTCTGTGTAGTGACCTGAGATCTATCTGTGCACTGGGAAGACCTAGAAACAATGATCAACCTAGAAACACTGAACAACCCCAGGGTACAGACTGTCATTACTAAATGTCATTTTTCATTAAAAGAAATCAAAGCCCCTTGGAGAAATGGATCATTCCAGGGCTTGGGACAGAAAATGTACAAGAGGGGGCACCTGGCTCAGCAGTTGAATGTCTGCCTTTGGCTCAGGACACAATCCTGGGGTCCTGGGATGGAGTCCCACATCAGGCTCCCCATGGAGAGCCTGCCTCTCCCTCTGCCTATATCTCTGCCTCTCTGTGTCTCTCATGAAGAAATAAAATCTTTAAAAACGGGGGAAAAAATGTATAAGAGGAGCCTAGTGCAGTTTGTCACACTAGAAAGATCAAAGACTTTTAGAGTTGTGTTCAAAGCATCAATAAGGATAATACCTACAGTGGACTGAACCATATCAAATATGTTTAAATCCACCAGTTTACAAAGACACGAACACATACACAACTCACTAGCCACTTTTAGAGTATCCCAACTCATTTTGAGAACTAGTGAATACTGCAGACAAATTAACCATTTAGCCTACATTGCCCAAAAGAGCTAAAATCAGGGTAACCAAATTATGGAAGGAGCATTTTTCTTTTTTTTTTTTTTTTTTTGTAAAGATTTATTTATTTATTTGAGAGAGAACATACCTGCATGAGAGAGCAGGGGGAGGGGCAGAGAGATTAGGAGAGAATCTCCAAAGACTGCCCACTTAGCACAGAGCCCCGAGCGGGGCTCAATCCCAAGAACCCAGGGACGCCTGGATGGCTCAGTGGTCAAGTGTCGGCCTTAGGCTCAGGGCATAATCCTGGGGTCCTGGGATGGAGTCCCACATCCGGCTCCCCACGGGAAGCCTGCCTCTCCCTCTGCCTATGTCTCTGCCTCTCTCTGTGTCTCTCATGAATAAATAAAATCTTTTTATAAAAAAATAAAATAAAATAAAATAAAATAATAAAATAAAATAAAATAAAATAAAATAAAATAAAATAATAAAATGTAATGTTTGATTTAAAAAAAAAAAACAAAAACCCAAGAGAACCAAGATCATGACCTGAACTGAAATCAACCACCCAGGACACCCCAGGACATTTCTCTTTATAGAAGCATTCCAGCTAATAAATTATGAAGTTATAGAATTAAAATATCATCACTTCCCAAAGCCTAATAAAATAATGACTCTGGGGCATCTGCATGGCTCAGTTAAGTAATCAACTCTTGATTTTGGCTCAAGTTGTGGGATCAAGCCCCATGAGGGACTCCACACTGAGCATGGAGTCTTCCTAAGAGTCTCTCTCTTTCTCCCTCTGCCCCTGCCTGCTTGCGTTCTCTATCTAAATTAAATAAATGAATAAAGAAATAAAATGATTGGAGGCATTGAGCATCAAGGGCTGCTAACAAGAAGAAAGACTACTAATCATTACCTGCCTACTACCCTATTAAGGTTTTTGTTGCCAAAAATAAATCAAATCTCAATTTGATCACACCTTTAAATTTATCTACCTATGCACATTCATTTCTGTGTAGTTAAACTACAATACAGAATAAAATCCAGACTGTGTGTAACTCCACAGGACAAACCACAGAGTTTCATCAATAAATAAATTGCAAGGAAAGATAAAAGATGGAGGCAGACCCACAGATTAAAACAAGTTACAGGGACGCCTGAGTGGCTCAGCAGATTAGCGCTGCCTTCAACCCAGGGTGTGATCCTGGAGACCCGGGATGGGGTCCCACATCGGGCTCCCAGCATGGAGCCTGCTTCTCTCTCTGCATATGTCTCTGACTCTCTCTTGGTCTCTCTCTGTGTCTCATGAATAAATGAATTAAAAAAAAAAAATCTTAAAAAAAAAAGTTACAATGTACAAATAGCATTTGGATCCTGATTCAAACTGTTACCAAAAAACAAAAAAACAAACAAAAAACTACTACACAATCGGAAAAATTTAACATTGGTTGGGTATTTGAAGGTAATGAGAAATTATTCATTTTTTGTGACAGTCGTATTTGTGTTTATCTTTTTTTTAAATGTATGTAGATATACACACTGAAATATTTAAGTTAAAATGACATGAAATCTGGGTTTGGGCATACAGATAAAGACTGGCTATGAGTTAATAACTGTTAATAGCTGAAGCTGGATGAGATTAAACAGGGACTTATTGCACCCTTCTCGCTACATGTACATGACAACATGTAAAGTAAGTAAGTCAATCTGTACTCTTAAGTTTCCTATAATATACTTTTTTTTTTTTTTTTGTCAAACTGTTAGAAATTGAGACAAGGTGAATTTTAACACTGATAGGATATGTGATTTTTTTTTTTAACAACCTGTTTTAAAGCATTTCAAGTATTTACTTTTCAGACAATACACTTGACTATTTGAAAGAACTACCTGGAAACTAATAATCATCTAAAGAAACAGCTTTTGTGGTAAAAATCGGTTAACGCAAAGCTGAACACCAAACAAAATCTTATCAGAATCAAGTAATGTCAAAGACTTAAAGGAAAAATGGTCAGCTGTATAAATCGTATTTTAGAAAGAAAACTATCCATCTTTTGGAGACTGGGTAGAATTTAGATTCATGGCATTCAGTGAGCCTGTGTGACTAAAATCTAAACCTAGCAACAAGCAGTAAAACAAATCATACCAGCTGACCTGCTGTAAACCACATCAAAACTCTGAAAAGCAGTTGTAACTGCCAAAACCATTCACTTCCTTAAAAAACACCTTTACTATTCTAGTTTTCCCCCACAGTCAGAAATCGAGGGGTATATTATGACTTCGGATTTTAAAAAATAATTTCTACACTGCTAGCATCAGCCCATTAACTGGAGACTGAATTTTACAATCGCACCCTCACACCACTCACCCCCCAGGCCAGATGCGCGCTCCCCTCCCGGCGCCTGCTGAACTCTTACTCATCCACTCCCACTCCGCAGGACTGATGTTTTGCAAAGGAAACAGCGCGCACCTTTCAGCAAGCCTATTTCTTCTCCCCATTAAGATTTCTCTTTTTTTTTTAAGACTTCATTTATTTGTTGGGAGGGGGTGGGGAGCACAAACAAGGGGAGAGGCAGAGGGAGAAGCCCCCAGCGTGCGGGGAGCTCAAGCCCAGGACCCCGGGATCCTGACCTGAGCCGAAGGCGGAGGAAGAACCCACCGAGCCACCCAGGCACCCCTCCCCATTAAGATTTCAATCCACTTTCCACATATACCCCAAACAATCTTTCCGTAATCATTCACCAACAATGCATACAGCTCTCAGACGTGTTTCGCTTCTTAGGGATACACCAGTTGCTTTATGTCCTTTAGGCATAAAATCACCTACCACACTGCCAGCACTTTCAGGTTAGCCAACGTATTTATCGGAAGGTACGCGAGCATGAAGCCAACACAAATCACCTACAAACACATCCTGAACCGGGAATTACAAGAGTACAAACAAAAGTAACTGTTGAAAGCACGAAGCCCTGGCACCTCCCCCAGAAAACCTTAGCGAAAGAAGAGCGAGAGGATGACCGAGAAGCTCCAGGACAACCGCCGCCGTCTTCACGCAGGTCTGGCGGGCAGCACTGCCGCCCTCAAACGCCCAGAGCCCACGGGCAGCGACGCTGCGGGGGCCGCACGGAGCCCGGAGCCGCAGGCCGAGGCCCCGGCGGCCGCCAGCACCTGCTGCCCCGGCGTCCGCTCGCGACCCCGCCGCGCCCCGCCCCCCCCCCCCGCCGGCCGCCCCGCCGCTCCCACCGAGGAACGCGCGCCGCCGACGGTCCGCGGGGAGCGGTCCTGCCTGCGCCGGGTCACGGCCGCCGGCCGAGGGGCGACCACCCCTCCCAGCGCGGCCCCGCGCCCCCGCCAGCGCCCCGCCCCGCGCGGCCCCCGCCCGCCTCCGCCCGGCCTCCCGCGCCGCCGCTGCAGGCCCCACGGACCGGCCTGCGGCCCCCGGCGCCCCGCCGCCGCCGCCCCCGCGCGCGGGCCTCACCTCAGGGGGCGAATCGCGGGCAGCGCACAGGCTCCCAGGTCCGAGGGCGGCTGCCGCGCGTCGGCTCCAGCTCCGGCTCCGGCTCCGGCTCCGCCCCCTGTCCGCCGGGCGCTCCCTAGCCCGCAGCCCCGGCCCGCCCGGCCTCTCCGCCCCCTCAGCCTCCAGCGCTGCCCCCGCCGCCCGAGCTGGGTGCGGCCTGCGGCGCTGCAGCCCAACAACGCGCCCCCCTGTAGGCCCAGCCCGCCCCGCGCCGCCCAGCAACGCGCCCTGCGATTGGCTGACCCCGGGCGGTGGGGCGCGGAGGGGGCGGGGCCCGGGCGGCGCGGGGGAGGGCAGGAGCAGAGGCCCTGCGTGCTGCTGCCGCGGGCCGCGGGGATCCCTCTGGGTGTGGCGCCGCCCGCCGCCCGCCGCCCGCCGCCCGCCCGCTGCGGAAGGTCCGCCACCCCTGGGCGGCGGGGCCAGCGGCGCCCGCTCTTCCAGAACCGCGCGTGCACTCGCTCGTGGCCGCTGGACAGACCCTAGCGGAGGCCTCTGCGGGCCCGCTGCCCGGGATGCGCTACAGGGCGTCCTAAACCGCCCGTTCCAGCCCAGAGGGGCCGTCCGAGCCCGGGCCGCCCCCTGCCCACCTTGAGCACTCCTCCAGCACGCGGACTCCTGGACCCTGTGCCCGGCCCTCTCCTCGCCGGGCGGGGTCACTGCAGGGTTTGGGACTGGCAGCCAGGGTGGAGTCCGGGCAGTGGGATCTGTGGATGGCGATAAGGCTTCGCAAAGACAGGGTGGCTGCTTGGGGCCCAGGGCCTGGCCTGCCGGTGCTGGATGAACGAGCACCGGTCACCTCTGCAGAACCAGTACAGTAGTAGAGTCTAGGCCTGGGCATTGGCAAGATCAGGCCACCTGCCAGTGACCTGGAGGCCAGCCTAGAGACCACACCAGTACCTGCCCCTACCCTCTTCCCCCTCTTGTTTCATCCGAGCCCCCAAGAGACCCAGGAAACAGAAGCAGGGTTTCATGTTCCCTTTACACCATAGGAAGCTGAGGCCCAGCGCTGGGTGGGGGAAGCACAGCAGGGAACCCAGGCCTCCCCAGGAGGGAGCTCTTTGGCTTTGCCCACAGAAAGGTCAAGAATGTTGTCTAGGGATAGGTCCCTGACCTCTGATCTCCAAGCACTTCTGGACAACACTCTGCAATTCTACATCAGTCATTTGTTTCCCTTGCGCCCAGGAAGAAGGCCTGGCACTTAAGAGCTATCAGTGAAGTGGGTGCCTGGGTGGCTCAGTCAGTTGAGCACGGGACTCTTGATTTCAACTCAAGTCATGAGCTTAGGGTCATGCCCTGGGTCTGGCTCCTTGCTCATCTGGGAGTCTGCTTCTCTCCCTCTCCTTCCTCTGCCCCCCCGCCCCCATCTAAAAAAAAAAAAAAGAGAGAGAGAGCTGTCAGTGTCCCTTCTTGAAAGGGAGCCAGGGAATTTGTGTCTGAATGGACTGAACTTAATGTGAGCTGTGAAGAAATCCAGAATGGGAGGTAGAAAAGGAAGATGTTCAGTAGGATTTGAAAGAAGGGACACTGACAACTCTCTTTTTTTTTTTTTTTTTTTTTGTAGACAAAAAAGACTCAGATCGAGCTTCTAAAAGAAAATATATCAGAAATGGAAAATATACTGAATGAGACTAACAGCAGATTAAACACAGCAAAAGAATAAGTGAACTGGAAGACATAGAAAAAGTAAATGAGACAGAGAAACGAGCCTAAAAAGAACAAACAGAACACCAGTGAGCTGTAGGACAACTTCAAGAGGCCTAATGTGTAATTGGAGTCCCTGCAAATGGATGCAGGGGTTGGGAAGAAGACAAATACTATTTGAAAATATAATAGCTGATATGTCTTTTCAAATTTGATGGAAACTACAAACTCACAGATCAAGCAACTCAAAAAGTAACTTCTGGCTTGCTACTGGGCTCTGGTAGATGGAAAGTTTCCATGGGACATCAGAAGTGACTCAGAGGCGAGAATTGCCCATCACTTGTTTCCATCAGGCTACCAAAACATAAAGTCAGGTAGAGACATCATAATCTAAGGGGCAGATCCAGGATTAGAAGGCTTCGTGTAGGGATCCCTGGGTGGCTCAGCGGTTTGGTGCCTGCCTTTGGCCCAGGGCATGATCCTGGAGTCCTGGGATTGAGTCCCACATCAGGCTTCCTGCATGGAGCCTGCTTCTCCCTCTGCCTGTGTCTCTGCCTCTCTCTCTCTCTCTCTGTGTCTCTCATAAATAAATAAATAAAATGTTTAAAAAAAAAAAAAGAAGAAGAAGAAGAAGGCTTCGTGTAGATGCAGATGTAGGTGGTCCAGATCCTTTGTCACCTACCACTATAGCACCAACATCTATCACCAATTGTCTCAGGGATTCCCTGGACATGGTGACAGAGGAGCAAAAAGCAAGTGCTTGGTTCATAGGAAGGTTGGATCAATATGTTGGTATGGGCTGAAAATGGTCTACTGCTGCACTGTATCCCCATTCAGCAGCTTCCCTGAAAGACAGTGGTGAGAGGCAGTCACCCCCATAGGCAAAGCTTCAGGCAGTGAACTTGGCCATTCACTTTGTGTGGCAGGAAATGTAGCCTGAACTCATAGACAGTGGTACATGGCTTAGTTGGCCTGTTGGGACCCTGAAAGGAGCAATCTGAAAGTTCAGAGATAAAAAGGTCTGAGGACAAGGCATGTTGGCAGGCCTATGGGAATTGGTACAGAGAGTGAAGATCTTTGTATTGTATGTTAATGTTCACCAGTGAGCATCCACCACAGAGGCTCTATACAACCAAGCCTATAGAATGGACTGACTAATGAGCATAAGCCAGGCTCTGCCCTCTTGTCCCCGTAGTGCTGGCACATTAGTCTCCCCAGTGAAGTAGTCGTGGTAGCAGAGTGGAAGCTATCTATGCATGAGCCCAAAAGCATGGGCTCCTTCTAACCAAGGATGACCCAGCTACTGCCACTGCCAAATGTAACCTGACACCATCAGAAACCAAGACTGAGCTCCCTGCAGGAGCCAACTAGCTACTTTTGGCAAGTTGATTGCACTGGATCCCTTCTATTCTAGAAAGAGCAATAACTCATGTTCACCAAGACTGCCATGTATCTGGATGTGGGTTTGCCTTTTCTGCTGCAATACTTCAGCGCTACTATCAAGAGCTCACGAGGTGTCTGATTGGCTGACGTGGAATCCCACATAACTGCCTAGTGACCAAAGGACCTGCATTATGGCATAGTAGGTATGGCAATGGGCATATTACCAGGAACCCACCATTCTGACCAAATATGCACCATTCAGAAGTTGCTGGTAGAATGAAGGGCTATCCACATGGAGATTCAGATGAGGCTACAACTTGGAGATGACACCTGGGAGGTGGAATGCTAGCCTCCAGGAAGCAGTATATACACTGTATCAATAACCACTTTATGCTGTGTCCCTAATATGTACAATACCCAGTGACCTGCTTGAGGAATTTGTGCTTCCTGTTCTGCAACATGTGAGCCCCTTGATCCTAGAAGTCACCTAAGAGGACATTTCTACCAGGGGTCATAATCATGTTGAAACTATGACTGCCCCTTGATCAAGTGGGACAACTCGTGCTAGTAGATCAGTGGGCAGAGAAGGGAGTAACTGTATTGCCAGGGATAACTGACCTTCATCACTGGGAGTATGTAGGGCTACCTGCCACATGATGGGGGCAGGCAGGAATGTGTATGGTGTGCTCAGGCAATCAGAGCAGGCATTCAGGGGAATGGGAATGTTTTGGTGCTCCCACACCCGGTAACCATAAATAAGCAAGAATGGCAACATGCCCTCCCAGGAGCTCAGCCCCCAGGCATGAACAATCTAGGAAAGCCAAAGTGTGAGCTGTGAAGAAATCCAGAATGGGAGGCAGAAAAGGAAGATGTTCAGTAGGATTTGTGGCCTGGAGGTAAACTGCAGTTCATCCTCTACCCATTTCTCACAAGTTCCCCCAGATACTGTGACCCATTAGAATACTGCAGAATTTGTGTCTGAATAGATTGAACTTAATGTGAGGAAGAAGTAGATGTGAGCAGTTCAAGGGATAGACTTGGTGGTCACTGGTGGGGCCCTACCCAGATGCTCTTTCTGGCTTGGAGCTGGGAGTGGGCCCTGCCTGAGTGCTGTGAGTGTTAGCGGCTAATGGCCCTAGCCCAGGAGATCATCTCTCTACTTGGAGCGCCAATTTCTTGCTGATCCTGGGGCCCATGAGGCTGGTGCCTTGACCTCAAGGCAGGACCACCTGTGGGACAATTCATACTCCAGAGCTTCCTATGGGATCCGCTAAAGCTAGACTCCAGCCAAGACCACTTCCATCCTTTGTTTTTTTCCTTTTACTTCAACCTATCCTGATTCCTCCATTCAGCTTATCCTGAGAACATTCCCTCTATAAATCACTTGCACAAAATCTCCATTTCAGGTTTTGCTCCTAAAGAATCCAATCTAAGAAAATTACATATTAAAAATACTGTATAGGGATCCCTGGGTGGCGCAGCGGTTTGGCGCCTGCCTTTGGCCCAGGGCGCGATCCTGGAGACCCGGGATCGAATCCCACGTCGGGCTCCCGGTGCATGGAGCCTGCTTCTCCCTCTGCCTGTGTCTCTGCCTCTCTCTCTCTCACTGTGTGCCTATCATAAATAAATTAAAAAAAAAAAAAAGAAAACCATAAAAAATAAAAATACTGTATAAAAAATAAAAATAAAAATAAATAAATAAAAATGATAAAAATACTGTCTAGGGATGCCTGGGTGGCTCAGAGGTTAAGTGTCTGCCTTTGGCTCAGGGTGTGATCCTGGAGTCCCAGGATCGAATACCACATTGGGCTTCCTGCATGGAGCCTGCTTCTCCCTCTGCCTGTCTCTCTTTCTCTCTCTCTCATGAATAAATAAATAAAATCTTTAAATAAATAAATAATACTGTCTATGACAACACCAAGAAAGCAAACAATCTAGTTAAGAAATCGGCAAAGGACTTGAACATTTTTCCAAAGATATGTAGATGGCGGAGAGCCAGTCGGTTCAGTCGGTTAAGCATCCGACTCTTTATTTCTGCTCGAGTCGTGATCTTAGGGTCATAAGCTTGAGCCCTACATGGGGCTCTGTGCCAGGCATGGGGCCTACTTAGGATTCTCTGTCTCCCCCTACCTCTGCCCCCGCATGTGTGGCCCCCGCATGTGTGCGCATGCTTTCTCTCTCTCTCTCTCTAAAACAAGGAAGGAATTCCTGACACCTACTATAATGTGGATGAATCTTAAAGACACTATGCTGAGTGAGATAGGCCAGACAGAAAAGGACAAGACAATGCCACCTGCATGAGGTTCCCAGAGTAGTGACATTCATCCTTGTGCAGGGGCCATGCTAATCTCTGTATCATTCCAATTTTAGTACATGTGCTACTCAAGTGGGCACAGATGAAGTACTGGCCTGTACAGGGAGTGAACCCTCGACCCTGGTGTTATTAGCATCGCACTCTAACCAACTGAGCTTACTGCCCAACTATGTGTCAGAATCATTAAATTCAGAGACAAAATAGAATAGTGGGCACCAGGGCCTAGAGTAGGGAGAATGGGGAGCTGTTTAATGGGGACAGTTTCTGCTTTACAGGAGCAAGAGTTCAAAGGATAGATGGTAGTGATGATTCCCAGTAATGAGAATATACTGAATGCCACAGAATCGTACATTTAAAATGGTAAGTTTTTAAAGGCCATTTAGGGATCCCTGGGTGGCGCAGAGGCTTAGCGCCTGCCTTTGGCCTAGGGTGCAATCCTGAAGACCCGGGATCGAATCCCACGTCGGGCTCCCGCCTGCTTCTCCCTCTGCCTGTGTCTCTGCCTCTCTCTCTCTCTCTCTGTGTGTGACTATCATAAATAAGTAAAAATTTAAAAAAAAGGCCATTTATTATTTTTTAAAGATTTTATTAATTTACTTGAGAGGGGAGAGAAAGTGAGAGTGCAAGAACAAGAGGACAGAGAAACAGACTCTGCAGAGCAGGGAGTCTGATGTGAGGCTCGATCCCAGGATGCCAGGATCATAACCTGAGCCAACGGCAGATGCTTAACCAACTGAGTCCCTTAGGTGCCCCTAAAATGGTAAAGTTCATATTACATATATTTTAGCATAATAAAAGAGTTTTAAGATTTAATTC
This sequence comes from Canis aureus, assembly GCF_053574225.1. NCBI lineage: Eukaryota > Metazoa > Chordata > Mammalia > Carnivora > Canidae > Canis > Canis aureus. Next base: position 62,321,568 of record NC_135612.1, read on the forward strand.
TTTGCAGTGGGGGAGGGGCAGTGAGAGACTCTCAAGCAGACTCTCCAGTGAGCATGATGAGTTTCATAACCTTGAGATCACAACCTGAGCCAAAACCAAGAGTTGGATGCTTAACCAACTGGGCCACACAGGTGCCCCAATAAAAAAGTTTTATTTTTTTTAAGATTTTTTTATTCATGAGAGAGAGAGAGAGAGGCGCAGACATAGGCAGATGGAGAAGCAGGCTCCATGCAGGGAGCCCAATGTTGGACTCGATCCTGGATCCTGGGATCATGCCCTGAGCTGAAGGCAGAGGCTCAACCACTGAGCCACTCAGGCATCCTGCAAAAGTTTTAATACTATTAAAATACCCCTTCCTTTTTCAAGGGGGGGGGGAGAAGAAACACTGTCTTGATAAATAAAAAAATATATATATATAAATTTTTTAAAAAATAAAAAAAAAGGGCAGCCCCGGTGGTGCAGCGGTTTGGCACCGCCTGCAGCCCAGGGCGTGATCCTGGAGACCTGGGATCGAGTTCCACGTCGGGCTCCCTGCATGGAGCCTGCTTCTCCCTCTGCCTGTGTCTCTGACTCTCTGTTTCTCTCTGTGTTGCACATGAATTAAAAAAAAAAAAAATTAAGAAACACTGTCTTGGATGGGAGTTGTTTCTTTTTCTTTCTTTCTTTCTCCTTCTCCTTCTCCTTCTTTCCTTCTTTCCTTTTGGATGGGAGTTAAATAACAACAACAATACAGAATTAGATACATACAATGATATCAGGTATTGAAGGAGATCGATGGTGCCAAAGTCACCAGAAGTCCTTATGTTGTCTAAGAGGGTAAAAATATTTGTTCCTCTAGACTCAGGTGAGAACAGAAATAGACTGTATAACTTTCCAATTAGAAGAGGAAAGTAGAATGACTTTAAAATTAAAAAAAAAAAAAAAAAAAAAAAAAAAAAGCTGCTCAATCCAAAAGTGGAGAAGGTAAGGGAAAGGAGGAATGGGTCTCAAAGACATGATGAGCAAAAGAAGCCAGGTGTCAAAGCTTTCATCTATGATTCCATTCACATAAAATACAAAAACAGGAAACCACTGTGATGGATGTATAATTGAGTGGTGAAGGCTTTATAGCAAAACAAGAACAGGAACCTCCCCAAAGCCCCAGCAGGGGTTGCTGGTGACACAGGAGGGGCAGTGCTGTGATGGGTAGGGCACACGGGGGCTGGAGATCCTTGGTAGGATGATAAAAATGTTCAAGTCATAGCAACTTTTTAGGCTGCACATTTGTGCTTTGCTCATTTTTCTAAATGTGTGTTTTGCTGTACAGGAAATAAAACGAAAAAGGAGTGTGCTTCTGCTCTAAGCGGCTGAGCATGACCAGAGCTGAAGCCAGAGGGGGATGTTAGGCAGCCTTCAAGGATTTGTGAGGAGCAAAGGAAGGTCTGAAGGAAGATGGTTTGGGATCTGCTCTGTGTCTCAAGACTCTCCATCCATGGGCACTAGGGTGTCTCAGTTGGTTAAGCGTCTGCCTTCGGCTCAGGTCATGATCTTGGGGTCCTGGGATTGAGCACTGTGTCGGGCTCGAAGCTCAACCGGGAGTCTGTTTCTCCCTCTGCCCCTCCCTCCCTCCCTCCTGCCGTCTCTCAAATAAAATCTATTAAAAAAAAAAAAAGACTCTCCCTCTGGTGGGAGTGTTGCTAGAAGGTAGCCTAATGGGGGACAACCACTACTGACCACCTTGAAGGTCACTGCCCCCCTGGACTGGCGCCCTCTCTGAGTTCCCCCCATTAGGCAGTCATTTCCAGGGGGAGGCATAGGGCAGGCAGGCAGACACAGGGAACTGGGTGTGGCAAGTGAGGGGCTCGATGCCACGGGGTCCCAGCCAGAGACAGGTCCTCCCCTCACTGCCCTCCTCTAGAGACACATGGATTTGGTGTAAGTGGCAGCTCTGCCTCATATTCCTTTGTGTGTCCTTCGTGTCCTCCAGACCTCCTTCAGGAGGCCAGTCCCGGTGGGCACTGGGCAAGAAGCCCCTAGGCCCCAGGCTGTTGCCTCTTCTCCCCTGGTGTCCTGTCCCGCCACCGGTCCCACCAGGGTGCAGAGAGAGCCTCCTTGGACCAGCAGGAGGCGTCTCCGCAATGTGACTCAGAGCTGGGGCAGGGGCCAGAACAACTCAGGACTTGTTTTTAAGATTTATTTATTTGAGAGAGAAAGAGAGAGGGAGAGAGACGATCTCAAGAAGACTCCATGCTGAGTGTGGAGCCCAATACAGGGCTCGATCTCATGCCCCTGAGATCATGACCTGAGCTGTAACCCACTGTGCTGCCCAGGCACCCTCCAGATCTGTTTTGTGAGGTCTCTTCTGGTTCTAAAATCATCTTTGTTCACAATAAAAATCTCTATTAACAGAAGGTATAGGATCCCTGGGTGGCGCAGCGGTTTGGCGCCTGCCTTTGGCCCAGGGCGTGATCCCGGAGACCCGGGATCGAATCCCACATCGGGCTCCCGGTGCGTGGAGCCTGCTTCTCCCTCTGCCTGTGTCTCTGCCTCCCTCTCTCTCTCTCTCTGTAACTATCATAAATTAAAAAAAAAAAAATTATTAACAGAAGGTATAGTAGCTCACTCTTTCTGATCAACTGTAAAAGTAAAACTATGTTTAGTCATTGGCTTGGAGCAGCTTCCCAAAGGGTCTGGGGCCTTCCTCAGGCCCAGGAGTTGGACCTATCTCTGAACTCACTGTAATGCTCAACAAGGCAATGAAGACTCTCTGAGCCTCAGCTTCCCCATCTGTAAGATGAGGAAGCAGGCTAGCCCCTGAAGCAGGTCCTAGGCCTCCTCTTATCCCAGAACTGGGCCCAGGGGGCAAAGCAGAGGGAGGCAGGCCAGTTTTGTTCCCCCTGCACTGAGCTGTGGCCCCAGGGCGCACCCAGAACTGTGTAGACCCTCCACATGACTGTCAGAAGCCCTGAGGGGAGATGGGGAGGTAGGCAGGGGCTGGGATCTGGGCTCAGGGCAGCAGAGGACAGGTCACATGGTAGTAAGTAGCCCACCTGGAACTTGGATCCAGAACTCTGACCCTCCATTTTCTTACTTGTAAAATGGGCACACAGCAGCTTCTTCTCCAAGCAAACTATGTCAGTACCCATGGGGCTCAGCACCTGGAGCCCAGGAGATACTTGGCAAGTGGTAAACACCTTCCAACATTATATGAGGAATAGAATGTTGATGGCAGTTCTCAGGAGGGAGCAGATCCCTCTGGCCCCTCCTTCATGCTGGTGACCATACCTGGGACCCCGCAGCACACACTCTTATAGCTGAGGCCCTGGGCCCCTGGGGCAGTTCACAAACAGGTGGGAGTCTGTCCTGGACAGGTTTAGGGCCTGGGAGGAGAGGTAAAGCCAGTTTGGGCCCTAGGGTGGACTTTGGGCAGTCACAGGCCTCAGCTGTCACTAAGATGTTGACCAGAGGACCTATCACCTGGCCCTGGGCCCCAGATCCCCCCACACCTTCCAGCTCTGGAGTCTTAAAATTTTTAGCCACTGAGCTGGCCACATGTGAGGTAAAAGTAATAAAGTATCCCATATGCGGTAGCGCGTCACTAGCAAGCAGCGCCCCAGGCACTGACTGGAAGCCACTTTTCTGGTCCAAATCCCCCCTTCAAATTTTTACAGGAAGGGAGGCTGCAGCCACAGGAGGGAACAGCATGCTTCCATGGGCTCCCCTTGCTAGTTCAGGGCAGGGAGGGCAAAGAACTACAACCACAGGAAGGAGGGATTGCTGGTTCCCAGAGATGGAGTGGAATGCCCGAAACTAGACAGTGCCCCTGCTGACACACACACCTCCACCCACCCCCCACACCCCTGCCAGGATTGAGAGGAAACATCTGCAGTGACAGTGCTGGACACTTGGTTCCTGGAAGCAGATGGCTGTCATCCCCCCAGCACCTCTCCCACCCACTGTGGCCTCATCCCTCCCCCTCCTCCAGTACACCACCCCATCCCCCAAAACATGCCCAGGGGCACAGGGGAAGGAAGTGCAGACATAGGGCCCTCTCCAGATGGTGAATCCTTGGCTGGGGACACAGTGCTGTCCTGGGTTCGAATCTCACACAGCAAACTTCTTTCCCAATATAAGGTGCAGGGAAGACCTGATGCTTTTAGGATCCCTGCCAGGCCTGACCCTAAGCTGAGTCTGTTTTTACACATACACAACAATCCAGCCTGGATGGTCATGCCAGGGAACATGGATGAGGGAATTCCACAGCAGGTAGAGAGGGGCGACCAGAGCCAGACTTGGGCTGGGTGCTGCCCAGAAGACCAGGCATCTGGGGACCACCCTCTCCACCCACGTTTAGCCTCTTCGCACTCCTCTGTGGCCAAGACTTTCTCCAAGAAGTCTTCCTGGAGCCTCCAACAGGGTTCTAAGCTCCCCACCAAAGCCAGTGTGTACCCAACTGTGTCCTAGGAACCACTAACTATAGATGTGGGGACCTTTCAGCCCTACAGTCCAATTGCCTTATACCTGGCCTATGGCACTTCAGAGATTATGCTGAGTCTAGACTTCCTGAGTCCGGGTCCTGTTGGGTTACTAGCTATGCACCCAGAGCAAGTTCTTTAACGACCTGTGCCCTGAAGACTACCACTTCTGTGGCTTCCTGTGTTGAGCTGCTAGAGTCACCATTTGGATGTGAGTGGGGGTACTCAGTAAGGCTGGTCATCCCCTCTTTCCCAACAAAGCCCTGGCCACTGAGGCAAAGGTCATCTTTGCTTTATTGTACATCAGTGGCCCATCCTGGAGCCTGGTCTTAGAGTTCCTGGGGGCCAGCCCTGCCCTCAACCCCAAATACCCCAGTCCTGCCCAGCTCCCAACACAGTACAGGATTAGTGTGGTAGGGGAGTTGGGGAGGGGCGGGGATGACCACGATTCTTTTCCACAAAGTCCAGGCAGGGCTCAGTCCTGGGACCCCAGGCTCCTGGGAGGTGGGGTAGGGTGGGCTGCATGGCACAGGAGAGCCCCCCAGTCCTCTGCAGTGCAGAGCCTAGCCTAGCCCCATGAACCCAGCCTGCTGAGTGGGGCCTGGCTGGGCAGATTCTACAAGGTATCTGTTGTGGAGGCCCCAGATCGGAACATGGCGCTCACTCTGGCTCATCCTCCCATGCAGGCCTGTCACATCTGCGTGGCCTGGGGTCACAGCCCCAGTGGCTTGTCTCTGCCCAGCAACATGTGTCGCAGGCGTCACCTGGGCCTCGTGTAGCCGTAGGGGCGCTGCAGCAGCAGGCTCTGGTGGCTGGGCAGCACGTGGGTATGGTAGTGTTCCACGAGGCTGCCCACACTCACAAACAGGACCTCGCCCTCCAGGTAGAATTTAGAGTCCTGGAAAGGAGAGAGAGAGGTAGGGTTGGGGAACAGGGGTCTCCTGTGACACAGGGTGCTCAGCAACAAGGATGACAGTCAGGCAGGCTCCTAGACGTCCTGTGTCACTTCTGCGCCTGCAGCCTCCTGTCCCACCCAGGGCCCTGGGACGGGGCCGGCCTGCCCACCTTCTCAAAGATGCGGTAGTTCCTCACTTTGTTGGAACTTTCATCCCACACAACCAGAACCTGCAGGGAAAGAAGCAACAGATGGATGGGTAGGCAGAGGCTTCGCAGCTGGTCCTTGGGCTCTTACGATAACCTAGGGAGGAACACCGACAGTAGGGTCGAAATGGGCAGTCCCCTGCTCTCTGAGGAGACTCGAGTAACAGCAGCAGGTACCTGGCTCACCCTAGGACCATTTTTGACATACATGGGAGAACAGGGGGTGCCTCACTGGCTCTGTTGGTAGAGCGTGCAACTCTTGATCTTGGGGTCGTGGATTTATTTTTTAAATTTTTTTGCGGTGGTCATGGATTTGACCCCCACTGTTAGGCACAGAGCTTACTTAAATCAATAAATACATAAATAATACCAAAAAAAAAAAAAAGTGAGGCTCAGTGAAATCATGCAATTCACCCTCGGAGGAGCGGAGGCACAGCTAGCCGACTCTTGCAATTCTCCTGCCCCAAGAGCCTCCCCTTCAAAGCACATGAAAAACCCGAGCCCCATTAGAGTTCTGGGAGCCCCCCCCTGCACTTCCCTCCCATCTCCCGCCTGTGCTGGGAGGCCAGCCACCATCACCCTCAGTGTGCAGACTGTGTTCAGTTCCTGACAACAGACAGGGCAGGGACTGCTGGGCAGAGACCCCAAAGACAGGAGTGCTTGAGGCGCCCAGGTTGGGGAAGTGATGTCTATACCACAAAGTGCTCTGCTGGCTGTCAGCCAGGGTGTGTGGAGAGCCAGGGGAGCCCAGCACAATGCAGCAGTCCCCCTAGGGCCTGGGCTCAGCAGGGTGACTGTTGGGGCACTTACCTTCCCTGACTTGGTAGAGGAGTTCCGGATGCAGTAGAGTCCATCCTGGGGCTCTCCCTGGGGGCTTGTGGCTTTGAACAGCCTAAAAAAAGACAGGTGCGTCAGCAAATGGACTGTCCTCAGAGACAGTCTCTCAGGGACCCGCCAGCCCCACTCCTCAGTGTGGGTTTCAGTCTTCTCACTATTCTGCAACACAGGTTCCAAGAGCAGCAGGCTACAGGAGGGCTGGCCTGTGCCGGGCCTGGGCTGATGGCACTGCGCACTCAGGGCCATGTACCTGTGCTGGCAACTGCTCAGCACCGAGGCAAGTGAGGGGAACAGAAAGAAATGCAGGGAGCCTAGTGTCTGCAAAAACAAGGATTTGGAAAAAGAAGGGCTTGGTGCTAACCTTTCCACTTCACAGGATTCCGTGGTATTGATAAACACAGAGCTGGGCAGCGGCACCTGGAGAGGCCAGTGGTGGTCAAGGTCAGAATCAAGAGTCAGGTGGTGCTTGCAGTCAGCCCCTGCCACACCCCCAAAAGGCTGCCAACTTGTGCCCAGATCTGGGGCTCTGCACCATGCTCCTGCCCTCCCCAACTCCAGCGACCTGGGGCTCCTTCTCAAGATACCCAGTGAGGGGTTGCCCTGGCCAGCAGCTCTCTCTCGGCCGCCCACCATGGCTGCGATCTGGGCCCCACCTTCTCATAATCCTCATCAGAGTCCTCCCCACCAGCGTTGTCGGCCTTTGAGGGTCGTCGGGGTTTTTCAAAGGAGAAGCTCCTGAAACTCTGCCCATCAGGGGGTGACCTCCTGGGAGGGGAGCAAGGAGAGGAAGGCACATCACTGTCACCTGCCCCCCCTCCACCGCACCCTCCACTCCCCACCCCCATGCACCCTGATGGTTGTCAGAGGCCCATGACAGGCCCTTGTTGACTGCCCTGGGGCGACAGGAATCGCCTGAGGCCTGGAGGCCTAAACTGGGCTCTGGGCTGCCGAGGACACTGGCAAGAGGGGCCCTGGGGGCCTGAACTCTGATGTCCTCACACCAGAGACAAGTGTTCTGGACGCTGTGGGAGAAGGCCCCAGGCTGGAAGAGGTGGGGCGGCTTGGCTCTGGCTGGAGCGCCTCTGCAGCTGACCAGCTCTGTGACCTTGGCCACATCATGCCCCTCCCAGAGCCACAGAAAATGGATGAATATGAGTGGACGGAGCCCACAGGACACGTCCCACACATGCGGTCAGGTGGTCCAAAGTCTCCAAGGTTTCAAGGAGGATTCAAAGAGGCCACTCTGGGCTGTGGGCTGCTGGGCTGTGGATGATCGGCCGTGGTACAGCCACGAAGCACTTGGCAAACTGACCTAGTCTGCGCCACTGTGGCCCCTCATGAAATGGAACCATAATATGGCACCCTCCCATGGACAACAGAGCTAATGGAGTCCTAGGAAGAAGGGTGCCAGGGTCAATGGTGTTCAGGGAGTACTGCGTAAGCACACCCACTCAAGGCTCGCCCCTGTAGCTCTCAGAACCTTCATGGTTGGGGGCCCCAGACATTGCTGACGACAGGCTGCTGGCATGAATGACACTCTGAGCATGGGGGTGGGGGGGAACACACCAGTCTCCCAACACCACCCAGCAATAAAGAAGAGAGTGTTTTGAGCAGACCTCACAGGTGAGTCACCAACATACTCCACATTCTGGCAAATTCCCAATCAGGAAGAGCACAAAGGCAGCCTTGGTGGCTCAAGAGCCCCAGGCAGGGTTGGGAAGGAGGGTTCTGGATCAGGAAGGCCTGCAGTGGCATACTATTTCCAAGAGGCTCACAGCCCAAACCCCTACCATTCCCTACCATCTATCCCAGAGCCTGCAGTCAGCTCTGACAGCCCCTCCCTAGACCCTGCAGGGGCATCAGATTGCTTAGTACACCCAGAAGAGGCTTATTTCCCCAGAGACGCTCTCGTCCACCCCCCTAGGCAGCATCGGGCTCCAGGCCCACCACCCACTTGGCTGACATTTCTCTAGGGCAAGGGTGGGTCAGGTGCAGGGGAGGCTGCTCAGCCTAAGCCTCCCTGCTCTTGTACTAGGGCTGTCTGGTCCCCGTCATGGACAGGGAATGCCAGAGACGAGGCAGCCAGGGCACCAGCACGAGGATCTGCCAGTTGGGGAGGGGTCCCAGGGGCATGAGCGCCAAATGAACTCACTGGAGATAGGGGAGGGGTGGCTTCTCTGACCTCGGCAGGACTGCTGGCTTGGCTATGGCCTCAGGTGTGGGTAGCTTCAGTCCAGGAGGCCTAGGGGCCACAGCAGGCACGAAGAGTCTGGGCTTGACCACCTCCTCTGAGGGGGCCTCTTCAGCCATCTTTAGGAACCTGGGCTTATTGGCTGGCACCGGTGGAGGCTCGGGTGTCGGCGGCCCCCGGGGGGACAGATGAAAGGACTTCAGCTTGTCACAGTTCCTGGAGGAGGTGGTGGCCATGCTGGCAGAGCTGGAGACAGAGCCAGTCCCGTGGCCAGGCACTCGGGGCTCTGAGCTAGGGCTGGCGCTCTCATGGAAACAAGCGGGTTTCCGGAGGCTGGGCACAGGTGGCAGGTGGCCTACTGGGGGGTCACTCATCCTCCGGGGGGCCACAGACACCCTGAGGCCAGCCTCTGGCCGCCTCAGGCCCAGCAGGTCCCTCTTGGAGTCCTCAGAAGTCAGGCTGGCATCAGGGAGGCCACGCTTAGGGGGCGGGGGTGGCAGCAGAGGGCTGGGGCCCTTGGAAGCAAAGGAGTGAGCACGGGGCATGTCAGAGAAGGCTGGCTTCCTGGGTGTGGGCACAGGAGGCGGGGGGTAGGCCGGAGGGTGGGTCAGGGTGTCTGTGGAGTAAAGAGACCCAGTCAGTGCACAGGTGTCACCTGCTGGAGGCTGGGCCACCACCACTGACCTGCGCCACCTTCCCTTCCTCAGCCACCCCCTACCAGCAGCCCACACAAGCTCCCTGAGCCATCAGCTTCCCGGAAGCAGAAATGAGAGAGAAGAGGCAAGGGGACTCTTAGGACTTCGCTTCCGCTGGGGGAAGCTATAATTCCCAGGGACAGAGCTGAGGAGGAAGGATGGGAGCAGGTCGGGAGGTAGAAGGTGGTTGTGTCTGCTGATGTCGCAGGACACACTGAAAGGGTGCCAAGTGCGCTGTTGGGGCACAGGTGTGAGGTTCAGAGGAGAGGTGCTGGCTGGAGTCCCCAGGCTGTCCGTGACACTGGCTGTCCCGGTGACCTGAGGCTGCCGGGAGAGGAGTGAACACGGCCTGAGTCCTGGGGTGGCCTGGCTCGTGCTGATGGCACTGAGTGAGGTGGGAGGGGCCTGGAGCAGAAGGTACCTCTGCAAAGTGCTGCATGTGAGAGTGGGGACACCACTGGAACCCTAATGAGATGTTTTGGGGAGGGAAGGAAGCCTGCTTGGAGTGGGGACTCAGAAGGGTGGGGAGGGGGTGGGCTGGCCATGTGCAGGAGCACTGGCCCCGGAAGCCAAGAGAGGCCCCTAAGTGTTCATCTCTAGCCACATATGACCGCAGTTCAGGGTGGGACAGATGGACATGAGATGGAGCCATGGGCCTTGTGCTGGGGGGGAAGTTGAGGCACATGGCCCGCAGGTCCTGGTGGTGTCCCCAGAGGGAAGGGGCCAGTAGGAGGGAAGGGGGCTGCACCTGCTGCATTTGACAGGGGAGGTGGGGTTGAATGACAGAAGAACAGGGTGGCTGGGGTAGAAGGACTGTCCCAAGTGCCCAGGACAGTGGAAAGGACTGTGGGATGGCAGGACAGAGACACGGCCCTCCCCCAGCTGACCCTGTGCTTGGCTGTGACACATGTACATGATGCCTGGTACATGGCTGCTCCCTTGCTTGGCCACTGGGTGGGAGTGGGTCAGTACCTAACAGGCTGGCCTGCAGGTGCTCTGGAGAGCCATCAGCCACAGGCGGGAGGCCCTGCCCTGGCCCCACCCACTCCTCAGGGTCCCTCCTTCCCCACTCTCAGCCCCCAGGACCACCGCTAGCTCAGCATCACACATGCAGCACCCCCACCTCACACATTTGGAAATCACCTCCCCCCTCCGACCCGGGCCAGCTGCAAAGGCAGGAGGACAAGGCGAACAGAGCCAGCCAAAGCATACATCTCTTTTGTTCTGTCCCTCCTAAAACCTGGGCCACGACAGGGAAACTGAGGCCACCCAGAGCAGTAGTCAGGCTGGCACTCCCAGCCTGGGAGGGGCCCTACCTGGGTTCCACCCCCAGGAGCCTACCAGGCTCACAAGTTGCCCACCTACCCTCGGGCTCCACAGGCTCCGGGGAGTCAGGCTCCATGTATGAGTCGTCTTCATCCTCATGCTCGTAGTCTGAGGCGGATAGAGGGTCAGACCCCAGGCAGCCCAGGCCCAGCTGCACCCAAGAGTGATGGGGCAGGGGCCCTCAGAACACTGGGAGCCAGGACTCAGAGGGGGCACAGGGCAGGGTATGAACCCAGGACCTAGGCTGCCTCTCCTCCTTGGCAGGGGAGGGTATGCAGAGGTGCGGGGACAGGGTATGCAGAGACAGGCCTTACCTTCATTGTCTGTGGGGTATGAAGAAAGGCTGATGTCCACAGGTCGCTCGACTGCACCATAGAAGCTGTCCGTGTCTGAGCTAGAGTCACTGAAGCTGGGGCAGGGGTGGGGCAGTGAGCACTGGGTAGGGGTAGCTCCTCTGCACTCACACATACAGATACACATGCACACCCTTGGCTGTGTGACACATGCACACAGACACAGACACATGCACAAACACGACACACAGAGACACACAGGCATATTCAGAGCTAGACACGAAGTAAGACTCATGCTCAAACAAGCTCCTCATGAGTGATAAAAACAGACCAAGGGACTGGAGGCCTGGTGCCTCCCTGCCACTGCCCTGCCTTGCCAGATGGTGCCAGCCCTCAGGGCTCCCCCAATACCCCACCTACCCTGCCCTGGGGGCTGCCATCAACACTGAACTGAGCTGTTCAGGGTACAGGGCCAGGGAGCTTTGGGGTCAGGCAGGCATCTGTGGCCAAGGCCTCCGTCTCAGCTCCAAAAGGACAGGATGGCTTCTGTTCCTGCCCAGAGGACCTCTGCTGCCTGCTGGGCCTCCTCTCAGTGAGGTCACCGACGCCCAGAGGGACTGAGCCAGTGCCCCAAGGACCCTCTCGCTCCCCTCTCTGTCCCAGGTGGGCCCAGGTGAGCATCAGGGGACTGGGAAGCGAAAGCTCTGAGCTGCTGCAAATGCTGGGCCTCCACCCTGGGCAGGCAGGGTCATGTGGGACCCCTGAGCTGAAACTACCAAGGGGTGTGTGTGGGGGCACACACACACGCACAAACACACACACACGCACACAGCCTGGCTGGCACCTTCTGGGAACACTTCAAGGGAAGGCAGACACGCATGTGAAGCCCAGTGGCCCTGGTGACACCCCACCCACCCCTCCCATGCGCAGGCACACCTGGTGTCCAGGGACAACTCCTTCTTTTCATGGAAGTGCCCAATCTCCTTCCGCAACAAGGCCATCCAGCTCTGTGGGTCAGGCAGGGTCGTAGTGGGTGTACTGCTGCCTTGGGCAGGGTCTGCCCAGGCTGGTCCACACGAAGGTCAGGGAGATACCCTCATGGGCCCTCGGCCTACTCAGAGCTCCACCCAGGACAGCTTCTGAGTGCTTGGTGTTGCTGCCAGGCCCTGGGCTTCAGGAGGAGCACTGAGGCACAGCACCCACCCAGCCCCATGTCCCTGCCACATCCCTTCACTGGCCCTGTCAGCTCCCCACTCCTGAAGGCAGGCTCACCTTGCGCTCATCCTCAGAGGAGGCCGAGAAAAACCACGTGCGGTGCTTCTTGCTGATGTGGACTATTTTGAAGGGGAAGACGTTGTTGGACGTCGTCTCTTCAGCTGCCCGCATCACCCTAGGGACACAGAGTCTGCCATCACCACCCAGTCAGCACCGCCTGGATGGGTCCTGGCACCCAGCACCCACTGTGCCCCAAGGACACGGGCAGGTCTGGATGGTCTGCCCTGCTGATGCTCCAGGACAAAGGCCCTGATGCTTCAGGCAGAGGGAAACATGTAGGCAAAGACAGGCACCAAGTGGACAGGGCTCTGGGGTTGGGGAGGTCATCCTGGGAACAGCAGCCTGTGAGGCTCCAATCCGAGGACATGTCACCCTCACTGCTCACCAATGCCACTTTACTTAGATGCCACCTGCCCACCTCAGGCAGGCCTGCCCGTGGGGGCCCTAACACGTCAGCCTCAGCCCTGCCCCTGCTACCCTAAAGCATCCCGGAGAGCATCTGAAGGATGTGACTGACTGTGGCTACTCTCCCAACCAGGCTCGGGGGTTGTAGAGGGATCACAAGTCTACCATGGGGGAGCCCCCATGGCAGGTACCTGGGGCAGGTGTACCCATCTCCTGGGGTAAGGGTGAGCACCCATGGGCTGAGGGTGGTATGTACCGGGAAAGGAAATATCCCTCCCCGGGGGATCCCAGAGCTCTGATCCCCAAATGCCCACTGGCAGCTTCAGCGGTGGCCCGGCTGGCCTGGAGGCCTGGCATGGGGCTAGATGCCTGCGCAAGGCCCCCACTGAGCTTGTGGCCAGGGTATAGGCCAAAGCATTGAGTCACTGTCCTTATAGGCAGGAGGGGCTGGGCCCTCCCAGGGAGTTGGAGGCACAGGCAAATGCCACAGGGCGCCGGGCCGGTAGTAGAACACTAAGATCCAGAGCCCAGAAGTCACTCTTTGTCCCTGCTCTACAGGCCCCTGATGCTGTGGGGTGGGCTCTCACTTGCCAGCATTTCCCCATTCCACCTAGAAGGCTCTGGCTCAGGGCCCACCTGCCCATCAGCAGACGGCCACTCATGGATGGCCCCAGCCTGGGAGGCCCTGAAGCCAGGCAGGCCTGAGGCAGGGCCTTGGGGGATAGTAGGTCCCTGGGCCCTTGGAGTGTGGCTGTGATGGAGAGGTGGCTGGGTGAGCAGGGAGAAGGGACACAGAAGTCACTGAGAGGGGGCCGAGTGGGGATTCTGGAAAGCAAGTAGTCCCAATGCTTGAAGCCTGCTGAGAACAGAACAGCGGAGGCCTGAGGGAGACTATGAGGCAGCCACAGGAGGCTGAGAGCAGGGGGAGAGGGGGAGAGGCTGGATAGAACCCAAAAGGGTGGAGTGGGAACTGTCTCATGATAGCCTGGACTCTCTGTAGGCAGGCACGAGGGATCTGCTGGGGCCAGGGGGCAGTGGGCACTCACCGGTTATAGCCGCTCAGCGAGAAGGCGCCCTGTGGGGAGGCAGACGTGCTGCTCTTGAAGTAGTAGATGCATCGTTTGTGGATGATGACAAAGCGCAGGGGCCCTGCAGTGTAGTAAGGGCAGAGGGTCCACTCAAGGGGCCACTTCCAGAGGCCCTGGGGGATTTACGGCAGACCTCCTGCCCCTGAACCCCACTACATTGAAGGGCAAGAGCTGGGCTGGTGTGCTGCCCTCTCCCAAGGAGTCCACTGTGGGGCCAAATATAAGCAACCCGTGGCAGGCTGACCAGCCCCCAAGCACCACCCCCAAGGCAGGCCTGGCCCCTCCCAGGGAAGTGGTACACCTTGACCAGCGAGGCTGGCTCAAGGAAGGACAAAGCCAGGCCAGAGGCCATTGCCACCTCTTTCCACCCTAGGATGGCAAAATGAGGGAAGGGGCAAAGAAGCCCAGAGAGTTTGCCAACAAGAGCCACCAGTGTGGAGCTGAATCCCAGGCCAGACAGTTATACTGAGCACTCCCTGTCCAAAGAGCTCCCTCCTTGGAGGCTCCCTGTCCAAAGAGCAGAGCAAACCATTTGGTGCTACACAGAACCAGGGAGCCCAGCCTGGGGTACCCCAACAAGGCAGCACAGCGCCAGGGAGTCCTTGGTGGAGGACACAGCTGGGACGAAGGCATGGGGAACTCATGCCTGGTCAGGGGGACAGGCAGGGCTCTGATGCTCTTCTGCCTTCAATGTCTTGACACCTGGGCATCTCCAGACCTGGGGGCTCCCACTCTCTCCCAACCTACTGTCCTGGGGACCAGAGCCTTGGCCTCATGCAGCTCTGGAAGTCCAGCACCCAGCTGGGTCTTGACACAGAGTTCATTGCAGACCAAGTGACCAACCAACTCACTGAACACCCACTGGATAGTGCAAGGCCAGATGTACCAGGCCACTGAACGGCCCCAGCCCCTGATTGCAGACTGAAGCACCCCTGGACTGCAGTCAGCACTGTGCACCAAATGCCCATCCTACCTCCACTTTGCAGTAGCACCCCAAATCATCCCACAGTCCTGGGGAATCAGGAGACTGACCTCAGGTCCCCCGGGGGGTACTGGCCACCAGAGAGGGAAGGAGACCTCTGGAGGTTCCACCACATCTGAGCAGAGGCTCAGAGAGACAGGTTGCTTGCCCACAGAGGCCCAACAGGGCAGTGGGGCAGCAGGCTGGGGATCAGCTCTGTCCATATATCCTCCTAATATGCTCCCAGCCACCCAGAGGACTCACATCGGAGCAACTGCAGCTGGGTGCCACCCTTCTTGTGCAGGTAGCCAGCTTTGGCCACGCCACCGGGCATGGTTAGCAAGTTCTGGGCACCAATGGCCTTCATCGGGACAGGCCAGTGCATCTCCTCGGCCGCCATGAAGCTGGAAAAAAAAGAGGAAGGAGACTCACCTCAGTCAGGGCTGGGGGCATGCAGTGGGAGACACCGCCAAGATCCTGGAGACAGCACAACGGGTCAAAGCAGCAAGAGGTGAGGAAACTTCAGAAGGCCCCCGGCTTCCAGGTGGGACCCCAAGGAAAGAAAGGGCCACCTGGGTCCACTTGGTCAGCCCCTGGTCTATTTGGTCACACACCTGAGAACAAAGTGTGTCCGCCCCCACTGTCACTGGTCCATCCAGCACACAGCTGCTGAACTCATGTTCCATAGGGGCTAGAGCAGTGAGTGAATTCAAGAAACCACTGGCTCAGGTAAAGTCAGGCCTGAGGCCATAACCATCCCAAGTCTGAATGCCAGGTAAGCCTCTGATGGAGCTGCCAGGGAGGGCTTCCAGGAGGTGACTAGGGTCACAACCTAATGGATACAAAGAGGTACGGGGGTGTGGGCAGGCTATGGCATCCTCTCCATCATCTCTGACCCTCAGTGTGGAAGGGGTGAGGGACATGGCCTCTAAATGCCCCTCTCCACTCCTGCCTGCCCTCAGTCAGCTTCTTTTCCATCCCTTTCTTTTTTTTTAAAGATTTTTTTTTACTTTATTTATTCATAGAGACAGAGAGAGAGAGAGAGAAAGGCAGAGACACAGGCAGAGGGAGAAGCAGGCTCCATGCAGGGAGCCCGACGTGGGACTCGATCCCAGGTCTCCAGGATCACGCCCTGGGCTGCAGGCAGCGCTAAGCTAAACCGCTGCGCCACTGGGGCTGCCCTTTCCAACCCTTTCTTAAGGCCCTGAGACCAGGAAAGCAGGTAGCCAAGAGTCCCTGGTTCCCATTCTGGCTTAGCTTTCTGAAAGATCCCCAGGCCATAGTTATTGGAGCTGTAAGAGGGAGGATAGAGTGGACACAGCCTGGCACACACGACACCCTTGTCAGCAGTGGCCACAATGACTAGCCGGTGGGTTGATGGTATCCTCTGTCTCTCGGTCACCAGCCCCCAGCCTTGTCCAGCCTTTGCTCATCCTAGCTGTTCTCCCTGAAACATGCCAAGGCGTTGCGCACCCTGACCTCTGGCTGGAATGACCAACCACTACCCCTCCTCACATGGAGAACTCATTTATCCTTCAAGACGCAGGCTGGGAATCCCCTGTCCTGCGAGGCACCTCAATATCCAGTCCTATTCAGGACTTCCCCCAAGCTGGTCCCTCTGAACAGCACACCCTCCTCCCTGCCTGTGTCTGTCCTCAATGAATCCAGAGGCCCAGTCCGGGGGGACTCCTGCCGCTGCAGCCCCCTACTCCCCACAACACACACAAAGAGAACCACAGGGCTGCCGGCAGACCCCCTGCAGACACCGGGCTGCTCGCCGGCCTCTGCGCAGGGCCAGCAGCTGCGCCCCTCGGCTCCGGGCGGACAAGACCAGTCCCCCGCCCGGCCCCCGGCCCCCAGCCCCCAGCCCCAGCCGAGCTCGGGCAGGCGCCCCGCCCGCTGCCCCGGGACAGCGCCCCGCCCGGCCGGCCCACGCCCGCCTTTGTTCCCCCAGGAAGGGGGGCTGGCGCTGCGGGCTCGGTACTCACGGCGTCCACGCGGCGGCCCGCCTTCCCTGCGCGCAGCGACACGGCTCCGGCCCGCGCCCCCCGGGGCCCGCCTCCCGGCCGCCCCACCCCGGCCGCCCGCGCCCCGCGCCCGCCATGCCGCGCCCCCCGCCCCCGCGCCCCGCCCCGCCGCCCCTTCGCCCCGCCGCGCCCCCAGCCCCGCGGACCCCGCTCCGCCCCCGGCGGCCCCCGGCTCCTCCCCTCGCGCGCGGGCGGGGCGAGGGCGCGTCAAGTGGGGATCCGGCGCTCCGCCCGCCGCCCCGCGCAACCCCGCGCGGGGCCTCAGTTTCCCCAGGGGCGGACGTCCGCGAGGCCAGGCTGGCCCAAGCCTGCCAGGCTCCCGGCTGCCTCTTGGCGGGGGGGAGGGCCGCCTGCCGCCCAGGGTTGTGGCCAGGGTCGTGGCCGTGGCCGTGGCCGTGGCCGGTGAAGCGGGTCTGGCTGGTCGGCACTGGGGCTCCCGGTGGGTCTCTGGGTCCTCCTGCCCGCTCTCAGGTGGCTTCAGCTTCTGCCACCATGGGCCTCCACCCCCGCATTCCCTGCAGGACTCAGAGGTCCAGTCCGTGGCAGCTCCCACCTCTTGGGTAGATGTGGGCTTCTCTCCTAGGAGACCCCCAGGCTGGCCTAAGGCTGGTGAGGGTCTTGTGGGCCACCCAGACATTCTGCTGCCTCCACCTCCCACCTGCATACAGGCTGCTGGTGAGATGGGCCAGTCCTGGCAGCCGGTAGCTAGAGGACCTTGGGCCCTGCTCCCACCCAGCTGTGCAGAGCACCATGCCCTGGTTTCCCATCCTTCACTTGAGGCTGGCTGTCCATGCCCCTTCCCACTGCAGCAAGAGGCTCTGTCCCACCTGTATGCCTCTGTTCCTAGTGCCCTTGCTAATCCCTCCCCTGGCAGCATACTCTGCCCTCAAGGCCACCGTCCTCCTGCGCCTCCCAGCCATCCTGCCTGGGCAGCCACTCCCACCCTGTCTCAGTTCCCTCCCCTGCGTCCATTCTCTCCCTCCATCATCCTCACTCAGCAGCATGCTCCCCCCCACCCACACATGCCATTCCCATCACTACTTTTCCAGATCTCCAGGGCCTCTTCCTGTGCACTTGGCCTTTCCAGATCTGGCCCCCATGGATCTTTCTCAGGGGATCTCTTCCTGCCCTCCACCTCCCATGCATCTGTGCCATCCAAACCTTGTGAATCCTAAATCCAAAACCCAGAACTACCAAGCACCACCTCCAGGCTGCAGTTCACAGGTTCCACTGCTTGCAGTTGCAACCACACTAACGCAGCCCCCAAGAGTTGGTTCAAATGAACACCAATCCAACATTGACTCCTCCAAAAAATTGAAGAGAAAGGAACTCACTTTCTAAGGCCAGCATTATCCTGACACCAAAACCAAAGATATCACAAGAAAACTACAGACCAATAACCCTTATGATTATAGACATCAAAATCCTCACCAAGGGGTGCCTGCATGGCTCAGTTCATCAAAATACTAGCAAACTGAATTCAGCACCATGTAAAAAGGCTTCTACACCATGCTAAGTGAGACTTATTCCAGGAATACAAGTGTAACACTTAAAATTCAATGATCGCATACAACATATCAATCAAATAAAAGATAAAACCACACGATTTCTCAGACACAGAAAAAGTATTTGACAAAATCTGACAATCTTTCATGATAAGAACAACACTCAACAAACTAGGAATAGGAAAAAACTTCCTCAACATGGTAAAAGTTGTTTATGAAAAACCCAGAGCCAACATCATACTCAAAGGTAAAAGACAGCAAGCTTTCCCCTAAAAGTAGGGACAAGGCAAAGACGTCTGCTCTTGCCATTTCTATTCAACCTGTATCAGAGGTGCTATCCAGTGTAATTAGACAAGAAAAAAGAAAATAAAAAGTATCCAGATTAAATGAAAAAGTAAAACTATTCACAACTTACATGGTTATGTATATAATACATATCAAGGAACTCACTAAAAAGTTATTAGAACTAGTTAATGAACTAGCAGGATATAAGATCAATACACAAAATCCAGTCCTACTTCTACATACTAGCAGTGAACAGTCCAAAAGTGAAATGAGAGTTAGTTCAAGTGTCCCCCCTTTCAGGTGGGCTTCCCTGACCTCTAGGGGGTCCTGTGTCCCTCTGTGGGGCTAGCACAACTTTCCCTCCACATAACACTGACCACACTAGCATGTCACCATCCCCCATCCTCACCAGCTCAGGCCCAGCACAGAGGGGGCTCCAAAGGAAGCATAGAATGTTGACCCTGGAGGGTGGTAACAACTGCAATTGCCTGGAAGGCACAGAATGCCAAAATACAGCCCCCATTCTGGTGTACCTATCGTCTCTGATCTGTAAGAAGACCTGGCATGTGTGCTAGGGCAGGGGCAGCATCTGTGAGGACACATGGAACTCACCATTTCACCTGGCTCCACACGTGGGGGAAGCTGGAGGAGAGGAGTTATAAGGCAATCTACAGCCCCCCTCCGGCTCAGCTCAGGGGCCAGGCCAGCACAGGCCTGTGAAAGCCTTGCTCTTGCCTGGCCACAGTCTCTCTGTGGGCAGGATGAGGGCTCTTAGGCGGCCACTGACTGACCTTGGGTGGGGAGGTGGGTGGTGACAGAGTTAGGTTGCGCCCTACCTTCACCTCCCCCAGGATTGTCCTTGGTTCAGGGACAGATGCCAACATCCTCATCTCCTCTCAAGAGGTTGGACCACCCAGAGGGAAACCCACCCGGATGTCCCCAAAGCTTCCCCCCGCACCTGGTTCTGCCCTGCACCAGGGGGTCAGCTGGTTTGGCACTGGACCAGGGGCCAAGTGCCAGGCCAGGCTGGAGCAGAAAAGGGAAGGAAATGATGGCTTGTGGGTAGGGGTGATGACGACCATTGTTACTGAGGTGACTAGACAGCTTTGGAGACTTCAGTCCAGCTCAAAGATTCCAGCTCCATGGTGCCTGGGAAAATTTAGGGGAGTCCCCAGGAAACTCCCATACTCCTGGCCAGCCTGGCCTTCCTGGTTACCTCCTTCTATGCTCATGGTATCAGCCAGCAGCCTGGTAGTTAAAGTCCACTCCTTTATCCCATGGGCTCAGCAGTAAGGAGCTTCTGTCCCTTCTCCTGCAAGGGTAGACACAGCAGTGGGGGCTCCCTCACACCACGCTGAGCCACCCTGGGTGGGAGCTGTCAGGGAGCCCGGGTTCAAATCCCACCAGGCCTTCCTCCACTGAGCCTCTGCTTCCTCTAATTTAAAGTGGGTACAGAGAGTCCAATCTTCAGAGCACCCCAACACCCCTCAGGGCATTAATCTCTACAGAGGAGGGTACTGAGGCCACCCTGTGTCAGCACTAGGTTCCATGCTGGGGGGGATCTGTTCCCCACAGCTCAGAGGGGCTGTCTGGGGGCAGGATTCTGATGACACAAGGTGGCCAGCATGGTGGTCGCTGCTGGGCTCCAGGAGCCCTTCCAGAAGGCATGAGATCTTGTGTGCTCGAGTGTGCACTGGGAAGACAGAGACCTCAGGCACACTCTCTGCCCTCTGCTCTTCACTCACCCTGGACCTTCTCTTCAAGTTGAGATTAGTCTAGGTGACCAAGGCCTGAGGTGCAGGGCAGATGGGTGAACAGTGCTGTTCCACGGAGACGGGCCCCATTGAGTTCCATGAAGTATAGGGTTTGTGGGTCTCACCCCCCATGGGGCTGTGAGCCCAGAGGCATGTGGTCATTGCCAGCACAGGCCCACAAGTGAGCTGAGGCTCTACCAGCTGGTTGGTGCCACAGACCATGGGCTCAGAGAGCTCACAGCGCAAGTGCAGGTTACAGTGTGCACACCGGTGTATGTGCATGCATGTGCACAGGTGTGAAACTGTGCAAGAGAGTGAGCAGGGGCTCTGGAGGCCAAACTCCTGCATCTCTCCTCTTTCACACCTGCAGACACAGCCCTGGCTGTGGTGAGGAAGCTGGTGCCTCAAGTGACCACAGTGTCAGGGGTTCCTGTCAGTGGTGACCAGATCGGCCCCCTTATGGGAACTGCAGGACAAGGAGGGGCCAGGGGTCCCTGACTGCACTCACACACACTCACCCCATACAAGCACATCATATACAACTCATCATATACAAGCACATACACAATGGTACATATGCTCACTCATTCTCACACACACTGGAGTGTACTATATACTCACACAAGTACTTGTGGGCTTACACTGATATACACACACACTCATTCACTCACTCATATGTACACACACACACAGCCTCCAGAGACTCACAAGACCTTTTGTGGGTACCCCCGGTACCCTGGGCTGACAGCCCAAGCATAGGTCAGAATCGTCATGACCACCCTCCAGCCCCCCATGTGCCCATGGCCAAGTTCCACTTGAGGCTTGGTGCTTTAGTCCCATTTCACAGACTAGAACAGTGGGCCTAGGAGAAGCACACTGGGCACTCACCAGTGGGCAGGCTCTGCCTTTTGGGGATCTCCCATGTTATCATCTCAACATCCCCTGACGTGTGAGCCAGCAGCATCATCCCCACGCCACTGATGAAGACACCAAAGGGTCTGAACGGCTGAAAAACTTGCCCAGAGTTACAGAGCCAGGGAACAGTGCAGGGGGGGAGGGGGGCTCATCAGGCACAGCCACTCCCCCAGCCAGCCCCCAGCAGCCGCAGAGCCCATCTGTTCTCCCCTTTCAGGTCCCCCCTGCTTTCTCTTCCCAGAATCTTCCTCCATAAGAGAATCAAAACCAAAAATCTCCTACGGAGGCTGGAGGCCAGTGAGCAGCAGTACCAGAGGGAAAGGGCATGACCTGGTTTTATAAGGAGAGCCCTTCACCCCCTCAGCTCTGTGCCAGACCCCCAATCACAGTCCCCAGGCACACACACACACTCACTCTCATCTATATTCACACGCTCACTCAATGCGTGTGCTCACAGGACCCAAACGGCAAGCCCAGCACCCCCCCACCCCCGGCAGCATATACGGTAGGAAGGTGCACCCCAACCTTCAGCCAGATGCAGGCTGAGCAGCACATGGTGGGGGGCAGTGGAGTTCCCACTGTGCCCCACTCGGCTCTTGGGGCTCTCCTCAAAGCTTATCACTCTGGAGTCCAGAGCTCAGCTTCCCCGGCCAGTTCTGCAGACACTGGGCCAGTGCCACCTCCCGAGTCCCCAGTCCCAGGGCAGCCCCACTGACCTGATAGCACTGACCCAGCACATGGCTCTCCTCTTGTCTGTTGACGGGCTTGGGGCAGGCTTCCTGAGGCCCAGAGAGGCCATGTGACTCAGGGGTCACAGGGCACATCTGCAGCCTGCCTCCCCCAGGTAGGGAAGGCCTGCTGGCCCCGCATTGCTCTGAGCACCCTCCCGCTGACAGCCGCCTGCTGCATCTAGGGCCTGTGGCCGCCAGGGCTTCCTCCCCACTGACACTTCCTGTTGCCTGTTGCCGGGTCCTTGGGCAGCCCCAGCTCGCCAGCACTTCCTGCTTTCTGTCATCCAAGGTCTCAAGGCCAAACCGAGGCCCAGAGCTGCACCCTTTGTTAGTGCTGTCAGGTCTGCTGAGTTTTTAGCCGACCCCTCCTCCCAACCCATCCTGTGGTCAGAAACCACAGCTCTCCAGGCCCAGGGGCAAGGCTGGCTCTGTCCTGGTCCCCAG
This sequence comes from Canis aureus, assembly GCF_053574225.1. Classification (NCBI taxonomy): domain Eukaryota; kingdom Metazoa; phylum Chordata; class Mammalia; order Carnivora; family Canidae; genus Canis; species Canis aureus. The sequence continues at coordinate 62,343,855 of NC_135612.1, forward strand.
GGAGGAAGCTCCCCGCAGGTCCCCTACCGCACATACTCCATGGCCACTTCTGCATACTTGTCTTCTCCCCAGCAAACCACCAAAGCTCCTTCACAGCCTGGGCTCTCAGACTCCCCTCCTTGGTTCCAGAAGCCCCCTCCCCACACCAAGAAGCTGAGGCTTCCACCCCAGGCAGAGAGCTCACTACCTCCCTCTCTGCCCTTTCATACCAACGGACCAAGGAACCAGGTTCCCGGCAAGGCCCAGGCATTTCCCTTCGCCCCCGCCTCATCTACTACAGGCCTCCCCCATGCACCTGCCAGGCTTACATACCTCTTGTGATCACCACTCCCTGCTGGCCCTGCCAATGCCAGGCTTGCTCCTGCCACTGCTTGACTCTGCCCCAGGTCCCACTCAGGCTCCTCCCAGGCCTATGCTGCCCCACCAAGGAGGGCTTCCTCCCCTGCCTAGACCCACAGCCGAGAAGTTGGGGAACAAGGATTCAAGACCAGGCTGTTTGGTGCCCCCACACCCCCTAGCCCTCCTCTCCTGAGCCTGGGCCTCAAGGTCTTACCTCTCCCACAGAAGACAGGGCAAGCCAAAGGAAGGAGCACCCCAAGACCACCCGTACAGAAGGATCTGAGGGTCAGAGAGGCCATAGAGCACAGGGTCCCCGGGAGTTGTTATCTTGTCCAGCAGGTTTCCTGGGGCACATCCCCCACAATCGACCATGCTGGCACCTAGCCATCCCTCATTCTTGTAGTTGGGGCACTGGAACTCCACTTTGATCACAGCCCCAGACCTCTGCCAAGGCCCTAAGCCACCTGGAGGCCTGTTTGGGGTTACAGACCGCCTGCTGTCTCTTGGAGGGTGGGAGTTTAGGTTTCGTGTTTGAGCTCTCCTCAGGCTGAGCGTGGCCCCCCTGTCCCCCGCCCCAAGCCTGTGCCAGCTTCAATGCCCTCTGGTGGCCAAGGGCAGACTATGCTTTTGGCAGAAAGATGGCTGGGACAGACAGACCTTACATAGCAAGAGGGAGGCTTTGGGGGGGGGGGCTTCTTCCTCTTCTTCCCCTTTGCAGCCTGCCTGGGGTGGACAAAGAACCCCAGAGCAAGACACACTCTGGACACTTGGCCTACCTCCTTTCTGTACTACCCATGTGGCCTCACCCTACTTAGCCCCTCTAAGCCTTAATTTCTTCATCTGTGCAAGGGATGCTGAGGGTTGAGATAAAGTAGCAGGGTGAGGAGCCCCTGGGCCATGATCCAGCCAAGACAAGCCAGGGGGGCAGCGCTGGGCTGGGCACTTTGGCCTCAAGGGGCTAGAGAAGGTGTCAGGCCCAGCAGGCACTAGGTCAGGGGAGGCCTGGGAGGGGGGCAGGTCTGACAGAGGAGGTGAAGTTTGCTGAGAGGGGCTGGGGTGAGGGAGTCAAACACAGGTCAGGGCTCAGGACACCATCCCAGGGTGGGGAGGAATCCAGGGGCAGCAAGGTGGCTGAGGCCCAGGAAGGCTGGGGGACAGGTGTAGGGGTGAGAACCTGCCGTGATAAGAATGAGGAGCCAATGGCTCTCCCTGGGATGTACAGCCCTCACTGGACAGATGGAAGTATGGGTAAGCAGGCCTGAGGTCAAGGCAGCAGCCAGGGCCTCCCCCGCCCTCACCACCTGGAGGGCCCCCCAGCTCCTAAACACAGCAGAGTTGAAGTGGATGGAGGGGCATGAATGAGGTCAGACTAATGTGGGGGTCAGACTAATGTGGGCCCCTTCCCCAACCCTAGTTGGAGTTTCCTATGGGGGCTGAGGTCAGGAGTCCTGGGCTGCTATGTGACCTCTGCAGACTCCTCTTCCCTGGCCTCAGTTTCTTCATGGGCCCTCCTATCTCCTGAGAGGTCCTTAATCCTCGCAGTAAATAACACTGCCATCTATACTCCTGAAAACAGAGCCTCTCCAATAACAGCATCTTTTACGGTATGTAGAAATAGCCACGGAAATGATGGCACACCAGGTGCCCCAAAGTCCTAGGCATGGAAACCACTCCACCACACTGGATGTAGGGTACTTACCCGCGGGGGTGGGAGGGGGCCAGCAGGGCCAGGCAGGGGCTAAGGGTCGGCCTGGAAAAAAAAGAGAGAGGGAGAGTTTTTAGTCTGGGTTCCCAGGGTCTCAGCCTGCTCAGGAGCAAGGCCGACCCCCAGCACAGTGCCACCTCTGTAGCTGGGCACAGAGTCGGCTTCACATCTGTGCTCACAGCGCATGAAGCTGGTGCTAGCTTCACCTGCACCTCCCACGAGGACACTGCCATTCAAGAGGATGGTGCTCGCCAGGCTGACGGCCAGAGAATGGAGGTGTGAGGAATGGAACCATGTCCCTAGGAACCCCAGCTGCAGCTCTCCTGCAGGCACCCTGGGCCCTCGTGCCCAACCTGGTGCCTGCCTGCCACTTCTGGGGGCAGCGCAAGTGCAAAAATTGCCAAGGAGGGCCTGCTGGGCTCAGGGAAGGGCGGCTGGTGCCCATACCGGGGGAAACCTCAAGCTTTCAAAATAAGATGTTTCATATCAGCCACTCCTGCAGGGCCTGGGTCCATCCGCCCAAAGCCAGCCCTAGGACCCCTACTCCCTGAGCCTCACTCTTCTCTCCACACCTGGGGCTGGAAGCTGCCTTCCAGAACAAGGCTGCCAGGAGGGTACTAGGCAGAGGGAGTGGGTAGTGTAGAAGGCAGGGCCCTGCCTGGGGTCACCTGGTGTCATGAGCTACATGGGGGTCCCCAAAGAGATATGTCTAAGCCTTAGCCCCCAGGAATTATACATGGGACCTTATACAGAAAAGGGACCTTTGCCTATGTCATTAAGGTAAGGATCTCATTCTGGATTAGCCAGATGGGCCTGAAATGCAGTGGCAAGTGTCCTTAAAAAATGAAGAGATAGAGGCAATCTCCAGCACTCCCCATTAGCCTGGGTCCCACCAAATCTCCACAGCCAGGTTGGTGCCTGGTCCACAGCAGGGCCCGAAAAACAGATGGATGGATGGACAGATGGGTTCAGAGTTATGTCTGCACACATGACCATCCCTCTACATGGTCTAGGCTGTAACTAGCACATGCCTAGCCTGGCCCTCAGAGCCACAGTGAGGAATTGTGACTTAGAGCTAATCTGACCATCGATAAGAACTGATGTTCAGGGTGGCTACAGCCAAGGCCCACCCATGGCCCAGGACTCTCCTTGGGGGAGTGAGCAGCCAGCTGGCATTGAGCAGGTATTCAAGATTGCTAACTGCAAAGAACAAATCAAGGCACTGGAGCCTGCCAGCATCCCCAAAAAGATAGTAGGGTGCTGGGGGCTAGAAGCCTCCCAGGGCTTTCTCAGGGCTACCCAGGGCAGAGGCAGGAAGCAGCTCCGCCACCTCTGTGTCCAAGGACAAAGGAAGTTAAGGGAAGTGCAGAAAGAGGCCCATGTGGGCCTGGGCTTCTGGGCCAAACCAGGGGCAGGGACAGGGCTTCTACTCTGGGACACTTGGACCCCAAACTCTGTCCCCATGGAAGACTCACAGCACCCCTGTCCCTGGATGTCACAGCAGCCCACAGCACCTGGAGCCTTCCTCTCCCTGGCCAGCAATCTCTGCCTCCAGGAAACATTCCGCAGCCGGGCAGTGAGCGAGCTGGGCTGGGGGCTCCCATGGGGAGCAGAGGCTGCTGCAGGCTTGCACCTGGGCCAGAGCATGCTCCAGTAGAGCCAGGGAGAGGGCAAGGCTCTCCAGACGGGAGCTGGGGCCTGGACAGGAGGAGGGGGAAGGCTGGAGGCCCATCAGGCCAAAAGGCCCATGGGAGGGACAGGGTCCATGCTAGGCTGTGGTGAGGGGCAAGCTGGGTCTGGGGTGGGGGAAGCACAAATTGGCATCGTCACGGGCCGGAGCCACGCTTCTGCCTCAAACCACAAGCCAGCAAAGGCGTTCAGGATTCACACTTCAGTTCATCACAACACAGACAAGTTTGCAACTTTTAATTGCTTGAGAAAAGATTTCCAGAGCGCTGATGTGTGGGCCTGGTCCACACCACCCCCGCCCTGAGTTCCTGGCTGCCTGCTGGTGGAGGCAGCCTCTATCAGCCTTGTTCCTGGAGTGCTCCCTAAGACAGACGCTCAGTCCTGCCTGCCCTGATAGCTCCCCCATGAGAGGGTTACTGTGCCCACAGGACCTGGGTGGCAGGATAGCACAGCGGTTCCTGTGGGAACCAAGCACAGGCGTCCTTGGGGATGGGCCTGGCTCAATCCCCTTTCCTAATCTTGTGGCCCACTCTGATCCTTAGCCTCCTCCTCTGAAGAGTGGGGCTGACAGCTCTGGAGTCGGGTTGTCCCGTGGTGGGCAGGGGTACCTGGTCGCTGGCATTCTGTTGGAAACACAGTCAGCAGGGTCAGGCTGGAAACAGGGAGAGTTCTCTCCAACCGTCCTGCTCAGAGCTGGGTAACACCTTCACACCCCACCCTCTGGGCCCAGACCCTTGAACCCTCCAGTCTCCCGGCCCACCATGGGCCCCCTTCTGAGCTACACCCCCGTAGTGCTGGGAACTCTACCCAAGGATGACTCACAGCACAGCACACTCGCTCTAGGCCCAGGGGTGCCTGCCCCTCCCCTCATCTCCAGCACTGGAACATCTCCAGCATCTGTCTGTAGACTGTCTGCCCCTCCCTCAACATCAGCTTGGGAGGACAGCCACTCCCTGTCCATCTCCTGCAAAGTGCCTAGCAGAAAGCAAGCACCAAGGACCTCTCGCCCCGTCCTCACCCTGACGAGGCTGATGCCCCTTGGTCTCCATGGCATCCAGTTCAGGAGCCTCATTTGTTGAATTAAACCACTCATCTTGCCTCAAGTACCTCAACTTCTCCATCCGTGGGGGCCTCTGGCACCCACCAAGCAGGGCCTGGACCCCTCCCAGAGTGACTTCTTCCAGCCTGTGTCCTTATCCACAAGGCAAGGCTGGTGACCGTCACTGACGAGCAGCACCTTCACACCCCAAGAACCTGCTGGGCCACGCCCGAGGCATAGGGCTGTCCAACACTGCTGCTGACCTTCCAGGGGCCAAGGGAATATGGTTGGCCAGGAGATCTGCTCAGCACCTTGGTCAGGATACCCAGAAACAGAGAGCATCTGGGTCAGAGACAAGCTGACTTCTGGCCACACAAGGAACCAACAGAGAGCAAGTCTTCCCCAAATTCAGCCTATTCTACCTCTGTCCTTCCCAGATCACTATGCTTGGTGCTAAGGTCATGCCACACTGACACCCTATTTTGCGGGAAAGCACAAGGCTCCAGCAGACACTCCTGGTGCTGGGTGGTAGGCCTGCCTCCCTAGCCAGACAGGGCCTGCCTGGTCCCACCCCCAAAAGAGGCCTAGTTCCTGCCACCAGCCCCAGGCTGGCCTCCTCAGGGTCAACCAGACCCTCCTGGGGATACCTCTGTCACCTGCATATTCCCAGGGGACAGCTTCCCCACTTGCTGAGGCCAAGGCATGGGGGGTCATGAGGCTAGTATGCTTTCCTTCTTGTAGTCCCCTCTTCTTACGGAAAGCCAAACTAGTGGGCTGGGGCGGGGACTAGAATGTTCACCCTGCGCCAGTGTGTCAGCCCCATGGCCTACTTGGTCCCCCACTGCTCAAGGATACACACTCCCCTGTATCCCAGGGTGGAAGTACAGGATAAGTGGGCTTTGGCGTGGCCACCCGGCCAGCACTGCCCCGGGGGCCCAGAGCCACCTCGCCCACACTACCCAGCCTGGCATTGCCTGCCAAGGCTAGCTCTAAGAGGGGCATGAGGAAGAGACGGAGGAGCCCTCAAGCCTCCTCTCAGGAAGGACAGTGGTTCCCACCTGGGCAGAACCCGTATCGGCCCAGAGGGCAACCAGAAGAGAGCTGGAGCTGTGAGGAGGCATCGGGCACCGGGCAGAAAGATTGCAGGGTGCAGGTGTATGCCAGCCTGTCCTGATGGGGCTCAGAGTCTGCTTCTGTCTTACTCACATCCAAGGCCCAGGGGGAGCCCAGTCAGGAGACATTCGGCTACAAGCTCCCACTCTGAGCCCTGCTCACTGCTGCCAGTTCCCACAGGGGGAGGGGAGCTGGTGCTTACCTCAGAACGAGGTCTGGCAAGAAGCAAAACCCAAGGCCTCAGTCTCCATCCTAACACGGGCTGTCCCAAGAGCTGGAGGGCTCAGCAGTGCAAGCAGTGCTAAGGCCAGGTGCTCCATGCTAGGGCTCTGTGGACAGGCAGGTCCACACTTCAGCAGAGGTTCAAATGAAGCCAAGGATCAGGCAGCTAGATATTCCAGGAATAATATCTCCATCAGAAAGGTGGGTGCCCTACAGAGCCATGGCCAAGCCCCACTGGATAGCGAAGAAAACTGAGAAGGAGGGGCCAGAGGATGGTCTTTGTTGTCTACCACTGGGCTGGGCTGGGCAGCAGTCATGGGGGCCTGGTCTCTCCTGCACGTGGCATTACCCTAATCCCCAAGTTGTCTTGGTACTGGCACAGAGGGAGGCAGTCAGGGCACTGCCACCTGCCAGAAAACAGTGCATCCTTCACCCTGGGATCCAAGCTGGCCTCACCCTTCATCTGGGGCTCCCAATCTGCTGGGGAGGCAGCCACCTCTGACTCACATCCTTGTGACAACTATTCCACTCAGACATGGTGACACATCAGCCAGGTCCTGGGAGCAATCTTCCACATGAAGTAGCCAAGCAAGGAAATCACATGGAGGGTGTCTTAGGAAGCAGCTAGTGCAAAGGGCCTGGGGTTGGGGTAGGAGGAGGCATGCATCTTCAGACAAGAGGGACAAAAGCAGGCTTATTCCAGAACTGTTTGTCAGGGCCACCTGCCCAGCTGAATGTGGATGAGATCTCAGACCTGCTCCTAGGCTGAGCTCCCAGGCCAGGGTCCCATTTAGGCCTAGGGTCCTGTCCTGGCTTCTGGGCACATGGTACAAGTCACTTCACACCTTCAGCCTCACTTCTTCATTTCCCAAATGAGCTTGTTGCTAATGGCACCTTGAAGACTAAAGAAGACAGCTCCAGGAATTTGAAACAGACCCTTGGCCCAGCAGTTGGTCTCAGGGTCTCTGAGCATCGAGGGTCCTGGCTCAGCCCAGATATCAGCACCAGGGAAAGGTGACAAGAAGGGAACACAGTGGGAATATGAAGGCTGTGAAGCTTCCTCTAGGGTGGGATGGGAGTAGAGGAAGCAGCCAGAGAGACCCAGCCCACTGCTCCAGAGGTGAGCCATGAGGGGTGCACTGTACGGACAGTCACGTGTGCCCAGGCCAGGTCAAGGCAGCTGTATGAGCCCTCCACACTGGCAGCCACTTTCCAAGTCATCTCAGACTGAGCCATCAGGGACGCAGCCACAAGCCCCGCAGTCGTGGCTGCTCTGCCCTCTGCCCCACTGCCCATCTCGTTGGTATCCTTCCTGCCACGGCGGCCTCCCTCGGATGGCAGGAAGCCACGGCCCTCTTCAGCACTTTACCTTTCTCCAGGACAGGGTCCCTAAAAGCACCAAGGCCCAAGGGCAGGAGGTGTGGTCTCCAATCTGGATCCTCTGGCCAGGGGACTGACCCTTGCGGGTCCCTGGAGCACTCAGTCACCAAAAGACCAGGTCACCACTGTCCAGCGGAGCTCTGGCCTCCCGCTCCCCCAGCCCCTGCCAGAACCCAGCACTGGGAGTCCACACAGCAGAGCCCTTTCCCTGCTTGTTTCAACCTTGTAGAGTGAGGTCTCTCTTCTGTTTTAATCCATGTGCTCTTATCCTTTCATCCCTGACACTACTGTTCTTAAGCTGTTCTCAAACCATGTTTGTCTCCGATGCTATTGATCAGCTTTGACTCCTTGAGGTTTTTATTTTATTGCATTGTCTTTTGCTTTTGGTAACATTTTACTCAGTAAAGTTCAGCTTGGCCTCAGTTCTCACACTTGGGCCGGGTCTTACCCACTTCCTGGCTATCCCCTGGGGTCACCCCCTGGCCAGGAGAGGGGGGCACCCTAGTGAACAGGCCAACCCCCCTGCCTGGGCCACAGTGGGTAGGGCCGGGGTGGGGAGAGCAAGCTACAGCCAGTTCTTGGCCTGGCCCGGGTCTCTGGCTGGACAGAGACAAGGAGCCAGAGACAGGCCCAGAAGGCAGGGAGCTGGAAAGAGGCCAGAGGAAGAGGCCAGAGAGAGGGGCCGAAGGGGGAAGGAGGACCAGGCCAGCCCCCCCACACCCCGGGAGAGGAACCGAGAGCAGCGTGTTCCTCCTCTGCCTTGGGAACCCCGGGCCTGGGCGCTGGACAAGATGACTCACAGCTGCTGGCTCCTGCCTGTGCCCCTCATCACAGGCCCACAGGGAGACCAGGCTGTTCCCAGGCGTCCTCACACTGCCCCATTGTTCAGAGGCCCAGTGAGGAAAAAAGCCTGGCAGGGGCCCAGGTTGGCCAGTCTCCCCTGCCCCTCCCAGTGTAGGCGAGGTGAGAGGGGGGTCCTCCATCCAGCCATCCTGCTGTCCTCCACACCGTCCCCTTCCCCAGGCTAGCTGTCCTGTGAGACTGCACCCCAGGCCCAGCCTCCCACTCCCCACACCCCCATGCCATCCGGGGTCTGGGCCACTGTCCCAGCCGCAGCAGAGGGGGTTCCCAAAGGCGACTGCACTCAGGCTGAAGTCCAAGATCCTCAGCCAGCTGGTGCTCCAGCACACTGCACACCTCCTACACCGCTGTCCTGACCTCCTCATATTGTCTCCACTTGATGAACTCCTGCCTGGCCTTGGGACCCAGCTCAGATCATCCAAGACACTCTCTGAGGCCCCACAGTCAGGCTGGGTAGTGGTTCCTTAGGGGTCCCCAGGCAGTCTGGACATTCTCAGAACCAGCTGGGCTGGAAACGAGGGCCTCTGGTGGGAGCTTACCTAGGGTGATCCCTGGTGGCTGCCTAGGGATCCCAGGCCAGGCCCTTCCTGAGGAGTGAGAAGCTCCAACCAGACCCCCAAACACCACAGCCGCTACTAGTATGAGCCCATGGCCAGAGCTCTCCCTGCTGCCCACTTCCCTACACCCTAGCCCCTGCATAGAGCCTTGGAAATCTTCATCAGGTCCCTGGGGCCAAGTGTCTGCCTTGCCCTGACATCTGCCCCTTGGGGCAGCATGAACAGCACTCTCATCTAGCATTCAGTCTGAGGCTCCCAGAGGTGTGGAGGCTTCTGGTGGTCAGCAGAGCCAAGAAGCAAGCTCTTGGGTGCCAGCCCCTAAGGCCTCCCCCTGGCCCAGAACCTGCCACAAGGCTGGGGCAGACTGCACCAAGTGGGGGGGTCCATCTCGGTGGGTGCTCTAGGAGACCCTCCCCTTCTCCAGGGACACAGCCAGGGGGTCACAGCTCTGTGGGCCGGAAAAACTGGCAAAGAAGATTGGGATGGGGGGTGTGCACAGTCAGTACCACCAAGTCTGCCTCAGCAGAGTCACCAACTCCGTCCTGGTCAGTGGACCCCGTCCCCAGCCACCTGCTAGCCTCCTGCAGGCCTGACCTCACCCCCCTACATCAACCCATGCTTCCCCACAGCCATTGTGCAGGGGGAGAGGGCCTGCGGGAGCCTCTCCAGGCCAACCCCTGCTCAAGACCCTCCCATGCCCTGGGGCCTGACCTCTGCAGGCCCTCTGCCTCCTCCAGGCCATTCCTTTATAGCCTCCACACCAGCCCACCTTTCGTCCTTTTCCTTGCCTCCACCTCAAGAAGGCCCCACCATGGATAATTCCCAAGGCACCTCCCATGCCACTCTTGGGTACTGCCCACCAGCAGGGCCAGGACCACAGGGCCAGCCACCCCGGAGGGCTCCATGCAGGTCTTTAAGGGGTGCATGACTCGGCATGGAGCCCAGTGGCCTGGGCTTGGAGTGAGGCGGTTTCCCCCCACTTCCCAAGACCCAGCCCCAGAACCGCTGCCCCTGTGGTGCCTGGCTATCAGGAGACTGGGGCTTGGTGCAAGGCCTCCCAGATCCCCTCAGGAGGGGAGGTTCTCTTTCTCAACCCTCTTCCTTCCCCAGCAACTTCCTGCCCCACAGTGGGCTCGGCTACCACCGACCACAGCATTTCACCCTCTAGTCACAGTCTCAGGACAATGGGAAGACTGGTTTCAGAGAGCTCCGACCCCAGGTGGCAAAGCTTTGGAGGCCAGGCACCCAGGATCCCAGAAAGGGTGGGGGCCTTGGAGACAGGCTCCATTCTTTGCTCCATAGTGGACCCCAAGAACTGCTCACTGTTCCCCGACCCCGGGGATTCTCACTGTACCCCACCACCAGACCAGAGACAGATCCCTGACAGAAAAGCCAGGTAGTGCCCTCCCCTGGGAGCTGCAGCCCATGGTCTGGAACCAAACTGGTCTGGGAGGAGGTTATCACGTCTCCTGCCCCCATGGCCCACCCCCACATAGCTCGCTGTGACAGGGAGCTGGCACCGGGGATCCTGGCCCTGGCCTGTAGCAGGTGCACAGCATCATGATAAGGTCCCTCAGAGGAGCATATTGCTCCTGAGCGGATGTGAGAGAAGACAGGAGGCAGAGGGGAGGAGGACCGTGTGGGGGAACGGTGACCAGCTGGGGATACAACACAGACAAGGCCCTGGCATGTGGTCGGGAGCAGGGCAGCTGTGCAGGGCGGCTGCAGCCTGTGCCTCTAGCGCCAAGCACCGTCAGCCCCGACAAGAGCTGGGGGGTCAGCAGGGAGGCCTTGGTGGCCTGACACCAACCACTGGGGCTCTGAGGCCAGGTCACTACCAAGCACCCTGCTCAGCCCCAGATGACCACCTTGCATTCTCAGAGGTTTAAGGCCTGACAGTGACTAGCAGTGGGAAGTCACCTCCCATCTTGGGCTGAGTGGTAGGAGACACAGCCACTCCACCTTCTGCCTGCCCAGCTGACCACTGACCTGCCTGTCAGGGCCTGGATCCCCGTGCTACATCTGCCCTGCCGTGAGGGGACCCAGGGAGTTGGCACAAACTGCTCATCCCTTTCTGGCCCCAAATAGGAGGAGCGGAAGCGGCTGCATCAGGGAGAGATGTTGTTCCTGACGTTGTTCAGGAAACAAGGTGGGCGCTGAGTTTCTGGCATACCTCCCTCTCGCTCTGACACTAGGCAGTCCTCCTCACACCTGTCCAGTTGGGGCCTCTAGGTCCTTCCTCATAGTTGTCCTGCTGATTGCACATCCAACTCTGGTGGCCCCCCTAGGGGACTGGCTTCCTGGGACTCAAAGACCAGGTTCCCAGAGTGGCCTGTAGTTCAGGGGAGCCCAGGCTGACCTCAGCCTTGGCCCTAACATATGTCTCTAGGAAGGAATAGCCACAGAGAAAGGAACCACTTCCAGTTACGGTGGGGACCCAAGGATACCCCAGCTCAGTGTCCCATCTGTGCCATGCTGGGACCACTGAGGGCCTCTGCAGCCCATGGCTGGGCCCGGGTGGCCGGCTGGGCTGTGGGGCTACAATGGAAAGCTTTCAGCAAGGTTGTGGCACAACCACCCCTGATTATCTGATTGGCAACTCCGCCAAGCTGGGTGGCAGAGGCCTTCAAAGATGACAGAGCACATTTGTGTCAGACGCTGAGCAGACAGTTAAATGTAGGCAGGTAGCAACAAGCCAACCTTAAAGAAGGCCCGGCCCCGCCCGCAGAGACCTGCCCATCTGCTGGCCCTTCAGGCCTTCAGGAGTTTCTGTGATGCTCCTCAGGGGACTTCCCACTAGGAGAGCCTACATGCACCCTCCCCACCTCTGTGCCAGGTCTAGGTGGGCAGTATCACTCAGATATGGCCCTGTCCTTTGAGAGTTCTCAGCTGGGCAGGGGAAGGCAGGGAGGTGAACATGATGACCAAGGAGTGGAGTGGGGGGCCCAGAGGAGGCACCCAGATGGGGGGGTGGCAAGCAAGGGTCCCCCAAGCACCAAGCAGGACAGATACTTAGGCTTTTCATTAAATGGCTTAAAAAAAAGAGATTTTATTTATTTATTTGAGATGAAGGGGGAGCATGATGAGCAAGGGGAGGGACAGAGGGAGAGGGAGAGCAAGTTCCCTGCTTAGCAGGGAACTCAACTGGGGGCTCGATCCCAGGACACTGAGATCACGACCTGAGCTAAAGGCAGACGCTCACCCACTGAGCCCCCCAGGAGCCCTCATTACACTGCTTCTGAGGGAGGCTGGCAGGGTGGGCCAAGGGCTGAGCGGCTACCTGTGGCATCTGCAAGTCTTGCCCTCCAGCCTGTAGGCCTGCCTACTCCTGGGGCCTGTGCTAACCTGGGACTGGTGCACAGAGCACCCAGCACATACGGAGCAGCAGAGGGTGGGGGTAATAGCTTTCTAAAGGATTCCACCTCTGCTTCAGAGGCAAGAGCTAGAGCAGAGAGAGTGGCAAGCTGCCCAGGCCCCCAGCCAGAGCCTCATGTTGACCGTGGGAGCATGCCACAGCCCCATCCTGGCCTCCTGGGCCCCAAGGCTGACCTCTGACCTTCTGCCACTTCGCTGGGGGCAGCCAGCAGTGAGGGCTAGAGAATGACCAGCTCTTACTGCAGCTCAGGGCAGTAGGTGGGGCCTCAGGCAGCTCAGGATAGGAGGCCACGTGTCTCTGGAAGATGACAGAACAGGGTTGCTGGATTGCAACATCACCTCAGGAGAGGCTGGAGCACATCCTCAAAATGGAGCGGTCTGTGAGGGGCCAAGGGCCGGGAGGCCTTGCCTGGGCCTGGGGTGCTGCTTTGCTGGGGCTCCTCAAGGGCCTTAGGATGCCTACAGGGAGGGCTCAGTGGCAGCATCTCATTTACATTCCCCAAGGATACAGGAGTTAGAACTGGTTTTACCCTATTTCACAAGGAGGGAACTAGAGTGTCGAGGACGCAGGCTGCTCTGTGCTGGTAGGGAGGCTGCCCTCTGCCTCCTGACAGAGGCTCTGTGCCAGCCCGAGAAGCCCCCAGGAAGCCTGTGGGCCCACAGGAGAACCCACACCATCACAGCACACACACCACCTCTGGGGCTGTCACGCATCAGTGTGGCTGACCCCGGGGGGGGGGGGGGGGTACTCACTCCCTCTGCAGGCTCCAGCAGGCAGGCACCCACACCCCACCCAGTGGCCTGGAACAGGCATGCTTGGCAGGAGGCCATCCCCTCCCTGGGCTCAGCAAGCGCGCAATAAACATCTGATTCACAAGGAAATGGAGGGCACTTCTCGGAACCAGAGTAGGGCCACAGGGGATAGGGTGTGGATATCACAGGGGTGCTTTTCAACTCCTCAGACCCCCTTGACCTCCCCAGGACACTGACTCCAGTGACCGAGCAAGCTCACACCATGCTAGGAGACCAGCTGGCAAAGAGTGCTAGAACCCGACATGGAAAAAAAGACAAATAAAAAACCTGAGATGGCCAGCCCACAGGGGCCAAGGGTCAGTCACTGCTGGACCTTGGGCCAGGAGTGAAGGAAACACCAGTCCTGCCAGCAGGTTCCATCATGGTCTATAATCTGGGACAGGGGTGAGCTGGGGGTGACCATTCAGATGGCCTTGGGGCTGGAACCTCAGAATCTCTGGTGCCTGGGCAGACCGAAGGAGGTGAAGGGGGACCTTTATCGCCTTGAGCAGAGTAAGGTCCACCCTAATGAGAGCCCAGCCAGGGCTGGCATTTCACTTGTATTGTTCCTAGTGTTCAGGAGCAGCTCGGAGCCTGGCCTCCAAGGCCAAATCCATCAGTGTGACCCAGAGCCAGGGGCTTCTATCACCTGAGGACCAGGAAGGATGTCTCACTAAGGAGGCTCAAGTCTCCTGGTATCATCCTGTCCACCCTCTCATGCACAGGCCCTTGGGGGTGGTGAGGAGGGGGTCAGGCAGCGCCACTGGGCCTGCCCACCTGAGGCTACACAGAGCCCAGAATGTTTTCCCCACTACCTTTGGGATGTACGTGGCCCACATATGGCTCCCCAGCCCATGAATGTCAGGGCCACTGGAGAGATCCGGAGGCCTTTTGGAGATAGGCTGCTGACCTCGGGGGGAGGACTTCACAGCATTCTGAGAGCCCCTCCCGCTGCCTCCCAGGCCCCCTGCCCCTTATTACATCGCCACCATCGCCTGGTCCACGTCCTCACCTTACCCAGCGCACACCAGGCCATTGTGGTCAAACGGGTCTGCCACTCTCCCCACTGCCAAGGCTTTGGCTCAGTCAGTCCCTCGCTCCATGGCTGTCACCAGGGCTCAGAGAGCAGCCCTCCTCCTCTCTGCAAACCCTGCATCCACAGGCCACCAGCAACCCACCTTGCCCAGCCAGGCTGCCCGGGGCTGGTCCTGCTCCCTGGGGTTATTTAAGGACCACATACGCCCGTGCCTGGGACTTACTTAGGTCATCAAGCCTCAGTGTCTCACCACAGAGCTCTAAGAACAGAAGTCAGGAGGATCCAAGTGGCTCCCAATCCTGGCCACTCCTGATAGATGCAGGCCTTTGCCTCCAGACCCAAGTGGGCGGGGACTTGGAGCCTGCCCTTTGCCCTAGGCCTCTCCTTGTGTGACCTCACCCTTGCTGTCCAGTCTAGAGGACCAGTGAAAGCACCCCCAGTGGCTCAGTCACTGAACACCAACCACTTGCCACCACTGGCCCCTTGTCTGCGGATGAGGTAGACACTCAACCCCCACGCTCCAGACAAAAAAACCAAGGCTCATTAGCGAGAGACCTTCTGGCCAAAATCATATAGCTGATACATGGGGGTGACCAAGTTCAAACCCAGGACCCCACCCCTCTGTGACCTAGCTGGGGCACTTGGTCCGTATTCCCTCAGATCTCTTGTTCTCAGGGCTGCAGATGTGCCTGCATCCACATCGGGGGGAGGGATGGCAGGGGCTACCTCAGCACCTTACTTCCCCTGTCCACGTGAACAGGAAGGAAAGGCCAAAACAGGTTTGCATCCCACCTACCCACCTCCTATCTCTCCCAGGCCAGCCTCCTTGGTGGGTTCTTTCCTGACTCTGCAGGCCTGAGGAACTCCCTGAAAGGGCCAGGACCTGGCAGCACCCCTCTTCCCAGACAGTTGACAGGGGCTGCCCTGGACCATCTATCTGTCTGCCCCCCTGCCTGCTCCCTCTGCCCAGGGTCTGCTCCAATATGGGACAGAGTCAAGTTACAGGAGTGGGGGGAGGGAGGGAGCTAGTGATTTCAGGAGGTGATGGAGCCCAGCTCCCTCCTCTGCTTCTGAAAAGCCTGGCCCAGAGAGGACAAGGGTCTGAACTGAGGCCACACTGAGTCTGTGCTGAGCTGCATATGACCCTAGAATTCTGCGTCCACTCCAGGATTTGCCATGTTTCCTCAGCCCTCCGACCACTGAGAAAAAATTTGACAACTTTCATCATCACCACCGTTGCAAGTAACATCTCCTGAGCCTACTTTGTTTTGGGGACTGGCTAGATGCCGCAGAAGCAAGATCACATGTGTGCCATGCACAAGGGCACCCTAGCAGTCCCACAGAGTGCCCTCATCTCAGGCCGGGGCCGCTTCTGAGGGGTGTTTTACATCCTATGGCCATCCAGGCCGCAGGCACAGACATCACCAGCATTGGCAGATGAAAAAATGAAGGCACAGAGAGAGGCTGTGAGGCACTCATGGTCACAGAAGGTGGCAGAGGGAGTGGGCTCCAACTGACCACTGCAGCAGGGCTAAGTCCCCAACACCCAGAGGAAGCAGACTAGGTCAGCACCATTTCTCAGGGAAGCCAAGGCCCAGAGCAGCAGGAAACAGCTGGGTTGCTGGGAGGGACCCAGCCCTCATGCCAGGGTCCATCCCCAACCCTGAGCTCTCCCATCCCCTCTGCCATCCTCTCTGTCACTGTTCCAAGTTCCACTTGCAGACTCCCCAGGGCCACGGGGCTATCCGTCACTCACACTTCAGTGTGAATCAGCTCCCAGAGGCAGCTTTCCTCCTACCTTTGTTGAGTGGGCTGAGGCAAGGGAAGTTTGGATTTCCAGGACGGGTAGGGGGAAATCCCCCCCCACCCCAGCCTTCAGAGTCCCGGTCCAGGGGATTGCATGTGGTGGGGGTGGGGGCGGGGGGGGGGGGACGTGGGGGGTGCCGTGCAGCCCATGAGCCCCAGGGGCCTGGAGAAGCGGGGAAGGGGCGGGGAGCAGAAGGACATGAGAGACGCGGGACAGACGCCACGCCGCCGCTCTCCACCCCTAGGCCTCCGGGGCACACCGAGCGCGCGCCCGACCCCGCACGCTTCCCCGGGCAGCGGAGCCGAGGGCCTTGGCCCCGGGGACCCCGGCCAGTCCGGGGGACGCGATCGCGCCCCGCCAGTGCCTTACCCGCGAGGCTCTGCTCCCGGCCCGCGGGCCCTCCGTCCCGGCGGCGGCTCCCGGCTCCGCCGCCAGGCTCTCCTGCCCGCCCGGCCCGCAGCCAGGCAGCTGGGGCCCACCCGGGTCCGCCCCGGTCCGCCCCGTCGGCCTGGCCACGCCCCCTCCGGGCCCGCCCCAACTAGGCCCCGCCCCCATCGGCCTGGTCCCGCCTCCCGGGCTCCGGGCCCCGCCCCCATCTGCCGGCCCCGCTGCTCCCAGTCCCCGCGCGGCCGCGCGAGGAGCCGCGTTCTCTCCCCGCCCCCGCTCCCAGGGAGGAGAAGGCCGGCGGCCGCTGGCGGCGTGAACAGCGCACAGTAGGTGCTCAGTAAATTCAGGCTACTGAACGAATGAGCCGTGTTTCTGTTCCCTGTGCGAGACCGTGCCCGGGACACCCGGTGGTCCTCCTGGAAGTGGCGTTGCCCACCCCCATCCCCCCATTTTGATCCTGCAGAAGGAGGCTCTGTGTCCCTGACCCCACCCCTGCCTCTGGAGTCTGATTCTGACTAGGAGGTGTGGGCAGGGGCACGGAATGAACCCTTCCTGACAGAGGAGGTACTTGCTGGGAAGTGAACCACTGGAACCTCGCCCTTGTGGGGAAGGAGCCTCCCTTGCACTTTCAGGTGCTTCCAAACCGAGACATGCGCTCTCTTGGACCCCGGGTCTGGCTCCAACGCCAGGAGGCCCAGGAAACAGGATACTTTTCACTTTGCCTCCTGGGAAGCTCCCAACCGACAAGGCCCCTCCGCGCACTTGAGGAAGGGAGGGGGTACTGCAGTACAGTTTTATTTTTTTTTAAGATTTTATTTATATATTCATGAGAGACACACACAGAGAGGCAGAGAGAGAAGCAGGCTCCACGAAGGGAGCGGGACTTGGGACTCGGTTCCCTGGTCCCCAGGATCACACCCTGGGCTGAAGGCGGCGCTAAACCGCTGAGCCACTGGGGCTGCCCCTCCTGCAGTACAGTTTTAGACCTTGTTTATGGGGCGGAGGCTTAGTGGAGGAAGGGGGTTTAGCAAGTCTCCTAGGGGAAGGGCCTTCCAGAGAGGAAGTAGCTCCCCACCCCTTAAGGTAGGCAAAGTGAGCAGTGAAGAGAGTAAAGTGTTCTAGGGAGAGGAAGCAAGGCCTGCAAGCTAGTAGGTGAGTGGAGCCTTCTGGGGAAGGCGTCCATTGCTTAGGGCATGAGGAGCAGGAGGCAAGGCTCATCCCCATGAGGAGTGGGGGTTGGATCCTGGTCCCGGAGCCTGGGAAGCTGTGAGCAGAAGAAGGATGGGACCTGGCTGGAGGCCTGAAGGGCAGTAGAGGGTGAGCGTCACCCCAGTGGGAGTTCAAGATCTGCCTCTCTGTTGCACTGGGCATGACAGCCAGAGTCCAACAGGGGAAATGGCTGGACTGGCTGCTCTGAAGGAGGCAGGGATGGGAGCATCCAGAGGCTGGGTTTAGGTCATGCTGAGGCTGAGGTCCCTGAGGGTCCTAAGGAGAGGTAGCCAGGCAAGGTAGGTGCCAGGTTGTAGCTGGACAGAGCTTAGGCACATCACTGTCCTCCTGTCCCAGAGCTGCCTGGCAATGGGTCCCAGGCCCCAGAAAGGGGAGACCTGGCTGCAACAGCTCATGACCCGGCAAGACACATTTGGGGTCAGAAAAGTTACACGGGAGTGTGAGGGGAGTGGGAGAGGCCAGAAAACCAAGTGCCAGGCCCTGAACCCATGCATAGGGGAGAGGCCCGTGTCCACCAGGAGGAGACCAGCATAAAGACAGAACCACTGGAGAGGAGGGGGCAATGTTAGGGAAGGGGTGGCCAGAGGCAAGTAAGTCTATGGGAAAGCCTTTAGCCAACAGGGCTTCAGTTTCTCTATCTGTGAAATGAGGGTGGGGGCCATCTGCTAGAGAGTTGGCAAAAGTTTGGTGGAGGATAGAAGCAAGCAAGGAGCCTAGTACCCCAGCCCTTCAGCCCTCACCGCTGATAGTTACTCTCTCTGCTGGCCCAGTACCACCCTCTCTCACCCTGGCCCCCCATCTGTGACTCCACCCACCCACAGCTGAGTCTGGCTCTCCGGGTTGCACACAGACCCCAGAGATTCTGAAATTCTGCCCCTCCAAGCCCACAGAAGTGCTGTGGAAGTGACTGGGTCAGCCACCATTAGCATCCCACGTAGTCACTCTTGGAACAGGGCTCCAGGTGGAGGAGGCCCAGGGCTGGCTGGGCTGGGCTGGAGCTCCTGATAAAAGTGCTTACCATCTCACAACTGAACATGTGTGTTTTCTGATGGTTCAGCAGACCAAGTGCCAGCCCTCTGCTGCACCCTGGAGACCCCAAGGTGATATAGGAAAAGCCCCACTCTTGCAGCTCATGGGAAGGAGCAGATACATACACATGTGAGCAGACAACATCTTGTCAACCATGAGTGACCTCTTCCTGGAGTGGGTGGCTGGGGAGGGGGATGGACCGGGAACAGGGTGGAAGAAAGCCAGACATCTGTGCCTCCAGCCAGAGCATGACAGCAGGGGCCAGTTTCAAATGCCACGTTCCCAGGTGACTAATGGCAGAGAGGCCTCATGGCAGAGAGGCCTCATCATCAGGGTCACGGCAAACAGTTGGGACAGACCAAGTGCTCCAGAGATATATCACCTGCAAATGCACATCCGCCTCTGTGTGTGCAGGGCATATCAGCCAAATGGGGAACAGCAGGCAGCCTCCACCTTGGAAAGAATCGAAAACTCACCTTGCTGCTGTCCTTCCTCGACAGCGTAAGCCAAGCCTTGGGGAGAGAGGGCATCCTGGCTGGACCTCAGCGCTGCTCAAAGCAGCCTGTCAAGCCAGGGAGTACAGGAGGCAGAGGTCAGAGGAGCTGGGCCCTCAGGGGGTTTCCACAGGAGCCAGCAGGACAGTCACAGGTAAGAAGGAGGCTCTCGACTGCTGGGGAAAGTGTTCAGGCAGGCTGGCCCGGCTCTGCAGGTGAGCAGAATGAGGCAATGAGCTCTGGGTGGCCAGGGGGAGGATGGGGCAGGCCACCGCAGAGCACAACCATATGAAAGGCCCACAAGTGACTCCTGAACTGCACTCAGCGGGGGAGGGCCAAAGAACAGGGCTAGTCCCTCTGCCACAGCCATCAAGAGGGTAGCCATGGCTGCTTACTTGGTGGGCTGTGCCAGGGCCCAGCACATCTAGAGCAGCTGCAGTCTAGGGGTGGGGTGCGGGGCAGGACTTTGATAAGATTAAGATGGAGTGGGAGGGGGCAAGATCTGCCACCAGCCCAGGGGTCATCCCCCTTCCCAAAGCCTTGGAGCTGCATGAATCCTGACCCTTCCTAAAGTCATGTCACCAGTGCCAGCCTCTGTGCTGACCACCAGGCTTGGCACAGACTTGCCAGGCTCATGATCCAAGGCCCACTCACCATCTCTGCCTGGATATCGCCAAGCATCTCAGGTTTAACACATCCGAAAGCAAGCCCTTCATGTCCTCTGCCCTCCCCATCTCCAGCCTGTGCTTACCCTGTCTGCCTAGAATCCTGCCCCCTCTCAGACCCTACCATACCATCCTCACTCATCTGGTCTCCTGTTCCTGTCCTTGCTTTGCAATATCCGATGTCAGAGGGATTCAGTCACAATGCCAGTTAGATCATGATCCCTCTCTACTCTGGAGCTTCCCAGGGCAAATGCCTGACTTCTCACTGTGGGCATGGACCTGTACAACCCTTCTGTTCTCTCCGAGCACCTCTCCCTGCAAGTGCCCACCTCCAGGAGCCACACTCGCCTTCTGGCTGCTGGGGAAAGAGCCCAGTAAAGAAGGTTGGGCCTCCCACACACCAGGCACATTCCCACCCCAGGGCCTTTGCACTTGCTGTTCCTTCTTAGATGATTCTGACCCCAGATTTCTGTATGGCTCACCTCCTCACTTCCCTCAGTCTCTGTTTTAGCTCCACATTCTTAGATAGTTCTCTCCTCATTTCTCATTTCTCTTTTTAAAGCTGCCCACCATTATGCTCTCTCCCTGCCCATCCTTCTCTGAACCCTTATGTGTGTATATATATATATATTTTTTTCTTCCCCTTCCCCTAAACCCCTATGTATTTTTATTGATTCTGGTTGGACCTCACCTGGAGTATCATCTTACAAGGCTGGGACCAGGCATCCTCCTTCCCCAGGGCTTCAGTGCCCTCTGTTACAGAGTAGATGCTCAATAAGTGGTTGATGGATGAGCAGACGAAGGCCTCAAGGGACAGCAGGAAAGGGCAGGTTTACGCAGCTGCTCACCTGGGTGCCCATATCCAGAGGACCCTGGAAGCATCAGCCTCCTCTCCCAGCCCAGCCCCAGGAGCGGCCCTATTGTCATGCCAGGTACCGCCTCACCAGGCTGGCTGTGGGAAGGGGGTTCAGTTCAGGACACCCTGGCAGGCTTACTCCTGGGCCAGGCCAAGGCTGATGGCTGTAGCACTGTACCCTCTGGCAATTTAGCTCCTAGGCGGGAACATGGGGAACCAGTGTCCACCCCATTCCCCTATCCCCCAGGTGAGAACATTTGGAGCCACCCTGGGCAGGCCCCTGGCCACATGGCCCAGCAGGTGAGGAAGAGGCAGTGATGCTGGGAGGGTGTGCTGATTGCTGGGCTCTTCCAGGGGTCATTCACAGTATGTGCCTGACAAGGGGACAGGCTGGGCAGGAGCTGTCTGCCTTTGGCTCCAGGCCATTTCTGAACCTCCGGCAGGGCCTCCAGTGCTCCCTCACACTGCTTTGCCCTGGGTGGAGGTGGGGATGTCTTTTCCTTTGCTGGAAACAGGGGGACAGCAGTAGAGTGGGAACCAGGGCTGGAGGATGGCAATATAGGCAGCAGAGGCTTACAGGATGCCTGTGTGCTGGGAAGAGATGGGGAGTCTCATTGAGACTCCAAACCAGAGCTCCCAAGCTGGTTTCCCCACTGCCTCCTCACCCTCCTGCATCCGTCCTGAGGACCCAGCTCAGTATCCCTGTCCCAGTCACTAGAGTTCCTGTCCAGATACCCACCCACATCTCAGCCCCCACCTGCCCCATTGCATAGAGCTCGCTGGACTTCCTGGCTCGCACTCCCTCCAGGCAGGGACCCTGGGGGGAGGTCTTGTTGGCCAGGTCTGTATCCCCAGAATCATCCAGAACAGGGCCATGCTCAGAGGCTGCCCTCAGCAGGTGGCACTGTCTGTGGGCCTCTGGGTGGGCCACCAGGATGAGTGCCTGGATGGTGCTCTGCTGCCCCCCGGGCCCTGGCATGGCCATATGAGACAGGGTGTAGGTTGATAGAGTCAGAGAAGCCTTTCTGGGGATGACAGAACCGAGTGGCCCTGGTAGCCTGGAGGGCTCTCCTGGAAAATGGAGTGCTGTGGGCTGTGGGCCTTCCCTGCCCATCTACCTGCCCTCCCCAAGTGGGCTGCACCCTGCCAGCAGCCACCAACAGTGTCCCCCAAGGCCAGATTGGCTGCTGTTTGCCCTCCCAGGGGTTTGTTTGGGTGAATTTTCCACAGAGAATAACAGTGTCAGGCTGGCCCCATTAAGACATTCTATTTTAAGACACCAACCCCACCGGTAGAGGAGGTAGGGCCCACGCACAGACTCTTGTTTCTATTTTTGCATCCAACCACGCCTGCTCTCAGCCCCCGGAGCCCAATTTGGAACTTGAAAGTGGCCCATTCTATTCTCGTCCCACTTCCGGCCTTCGTAGTGTGGAGGAGGTGGGTGTCTGTACACATGGAGCCTTCTCTCTCCACCTCTTCAACCCCTCCTCTGAAGCTCCTACACCCTGCCATCCACGTGACCTCCTGGAAGGCCCTGGGCTCTGGCAGGGGAAGCCCATGGGGCTTGGGAAGGGGAAGCTGTGGCCCTCAGGGCGGGAAGCCTCCTGGAACCCCTGGCAGGCCCCACCTATCAGCCCATCCAGGGTGAGGGGACATCCAGTCCTCCTCTGCCAGCAGTGGACAATGGGATGAAGTGGGATAGTGAAGCCTTTCTCCTCCACCAGAGGTGGGAGGAATAAAGGTGAGCCTGGGCAGGCTCCAAGGGCTGCCCTCCAGGCCCTGACTCAGCAAGAATGAAGGGGAGAGTTGCCCAGCCAGGCTCCCAGAGCTTCCTGCCCAGCTGGGCCCCTCGCAGGTTCTGGGAGAGCCTACAGCCCCCTGCCCCAAGGTGAGGATGGAGGATCTCTCCTTTCACCTTTCCAGTCATCCACTCTCAAGAGTGGACTCTGGCCTCAACTCCCACTCTCAGGGGCACCCCCAACATTGGTGGGCAGTTCTAAGGCTCCCAGATGCTGGCCTGGGTACACCACCCCCTGACCAATCAGCCAAACTGATGTCACGGTGCCCACCTGTGTTCCCATCCCCCACCCCCAGGCTGAGGCAGAGCGCCCTGGGTCCCAGGCTCAGCGCCAGCCAGTGCCCATCACAGCAGCTTAGAATGGCTCAGGCCCAGGGTGCACGGCTTCTGAGCCCCCTGCCCAAACTGCCTTTCGGCTGGCCTTGCACAGTAGTGGGACTGGGAGAAGATGAACATGGACCATCCACAGTGGTCTTCTGAGCAGTGTCCAGGTGGAACTGGCTGTGAGAGGGGTGGTGGGGCAAAGGGGAGAATCCAGGGACTCCAAGAACCGCAAGGCTACTATCTCACAGGGAAGCCAGGTTAGCATGCTAGGAGGGCCAGGAGGGGAGTGAGGAGTAGGGTCACTGGAGGCATAACCGAACCAGGCCCTGTCAGGGGGGCACCAAGGCCTTCCTGGAGCCCCTGCTCATATCCCTTATTCCAACTCATCCTGCAGCCACTGCAGATGGCACCGAGCCCCATTATCAGATACAAAACCCGGTGCTCTCAGGAAGTCTGGCGGCAGAACCTGTGTGCCTGCTCCCACAGAACCGCACAGAGATACAAGGTTGCTGGGGTTTTTTCTGTTTCATATTGCAAAAAGTTAAGGGTGGTGTTTATCTCAACTCATTCACAGATAGTGTTAGAATGCCTGGCTAACCATTAGAGAAAGAAAGAGATCCTACCTTCCATCTTAAGCCAAAATAAGTTCCACCCAGATCAAAGGCTTAACATGTGAGAGAGAAAAAGAAAGAAAAAGAAGAAAGAAAGAAAGAGAAAGAAAGAAAGAAAGAAAGAAAGAAAGAAAGAAAGAAAGAAAGAAAGAAAGAAAGAAAGAAAGATAGATAGATAGATATGAGGGGCACCTGGGTGGCTCAGGGGTTGAGCATATGCCTTTGACTCAGGGTGTGATCCTGGGGTCCTGGGATCGAGTCCCCACATCGGGCTCCCTGCAGGGAGCCTGCTTCTCCCTCTGTCTATGTCTTTGCCTCTCTCTCTCTGCCTCTCATGAATAAGTAAATAAAATCTTAAAAAAAAAAAAAGATGTATTAAAAGAGAATGGGGGTGCTTATACACTCTGGATGAGGCAGGCTCTCCAGGCACAACACGAAAGGCAGAAGGACCAGCTTTGGGGGATAAAGGAAAGAACCAGCAGATACGGCAACATCAGAGTGACCCCAAAAAGCTGAACATCAGAAATGCCATAAATAAAATTGAAAGGAAAACCACAAGCTGGGGAGGAATACGTGCAAAATGCATGCATCAACAAGGGATGAATATAAAAAGCAATTTTATGAGCTATTTACAAGTTTCTCCCTTTAGCTGAAAATGGGAACTGTGTGTTACCACTGAGACAGCTTTAAACACATTCCACCTCACCAGCAAGGAATAAATACAAACGAGAACCATGAGAAGGCATTTTTTTACTTACTGGCATCAAACTCTTCCTTGGCACCCCAATATATAAGAGCAGGTAAAAG
Source organism: Canis aureus (assembly GCF_053574225.1). Classification (NCBI taxonomy): domain Eukaryota; kingdom Metazoa; phylum Chordata; class Mammalia; order Carnivora; family Canidae; genus Canis; species Canis aureus. The sequence goes on from NC_135612.1 coordinate 62,367,971, forward strand.
CAGCATTTTGTTGTTACACCTTCATGTATTTACTTATTATAAGGAGAATCTATAGTCACTCTTTCTAGGGTTGCACGAATGAGCTGGTCTTGAGGCACACGTTTACATCCTGCCAGTTTACCAACAAGATGAAATTGGGCACGCAGCTCATTTGAATGTATGTTTTAAATTTAGTTTCAACTCGTTACTGGAGTTACATGTGCATGTGATTTAGAGAGTTACATAGATTTTACAAGGGCTACTTACAGAACACAGCCGTCCCCTACCCCTCATTTTCCATGGCAACTTTTACCTCATTCTTTTAGTTTCACTTCCATATTCCCAAGTAACACACTTTTATTGCCACTTCCTGACTCTGATATCATTGCACCATCATTTTGTTCAGATCGACAGTCATGGCTGGCATCATCATGCTAGCACATAAACCACATCTAAGCCACATAATGTGTCCCAATAACTTTCCTTTCTTGCTCTACTTCTTGTTTCTCTCAACTTCATGTCATCTTTTTTTTTTACGTTGTTTAATCTTTCATAACTAATTGAACACGAAATTCTGCCAAATATCCAAATCTCCCTCAAGATATCCTGGCATATCAGGTATTCACTCAACTCTAAGTAGACTCTGCTTTCTCAGCCTGAATCAACATCACCCCAGATCTGCCTGCCCCAGTACATTCCCTGAATTCGTCCTCTCTGCTGAGGATCCCCTGATCCCTCTTTTTTGACTTCCTTCTGTGTCTGCTGGAGCACACCTTCCAGCAGCTTCCAGGGAAAGGGTGCTGGGACAGAAACTTTTTGAGACCTTATCTTTCTGAAATGTGAAAATTAACAAAAAGAGCTCACTGCTGTGGACGCAGGATGCTAGAAGGGGAGGTTGGCGGGGGAGCTAGAACACTCAGTGTCCAGTGTAGGAGGAATTGTCCATTACAGAGCTCTAACAGAAGCACCCTGGACAGCCCAGAGTCATCAATTACAGACCCCAGCCAGGAAAGTGGACACTGTATCTCCTACAAACCAACTGTCTAGCAACTCAGCCAATGAGAAACCCTCAGCACTTGGTGGACTTTTTTTTTTTGTGAGAGACACAGAGAGAGAGAAAGAGAGAGAGAGGCAGAGACACAGGCAGAGGGAGAAGCAGGCTCCATGCAGGGAGCCCGACGTGGGACTCGATCCCGGGCGTCCAGGATCACGCACTAGGCCAAAGGCGGCACTAAACCGCTGAGCCACCCGGGCTGCCCACTTGGTGGACTTTTGTTGGAAATAGCCCTTCCCTACATCCTCCTCCTCCAAAAACTAATGCTCCCCTCCTTTGTTTGTTGGACTTGCCTACAGTTGTGCCATAGTTTGCTTGTCTCCCTCCCCCCAAAAAACACATTTCTGCTGGTAAGAGAACTTTTATTTTTAAGGTTAATAGAAAATATCTTTCTTCTTTCCTCTCTCTTGTTTAATAGTTTGGTTGACTACAGAATTCTAGCTGAGAAGGCATTTAATTTCAGAATTTTGAGAACTTTTATCCATTGTCTTCTAGCTCCAAGTTTTGCTGTTGAGAAGTCCAAAGCCATTTTGAACCCTGTTGTTTGAACAGTATCTATTTTTTGTCTGGATGCTTGGAAGATCTCTTTGTCTCTGATACTTCAAATTCCCCTTTGGTGAGCCTTCTATGTGCATCCATTCCCATGCTTGGGTTTGAGGGCTCAGTAGACCCTTTCTTTCTTTCTTCTTTCTTTCTTTCTTTCTTTCTTTCTTTTTCTTTCTTAAGATTATTTATTTATTCATAGAGACACAGAGAGAGAGAGAGGCAGAGACACAGGCAGAGGGAGAAGCAGGCTCCATGCAGAGAGCCCGACATGGGACTCGATCCAGGGTCTCCTGGATCATACCCTAGGCTGCAGGCGGTGCTAAACTGCTGCGCCACCAGGGCTGCCCTCAGTAGATCCTTTCAATCTTGTTCTTGTTTCACGACTATGATTGTTTCTTCCTGAGGACTTTAACGACGGTTTTTCTAAGTCATCTTCCAGCCCAGTACCTGTTTCTTTCTAGGGGCCATCTTCTGTTTTATCTTGATCTTCCATGTCACAGGTATCCCTTAAATGTCTGGTCATCCTGGCTGGCTGTTCAGGCTGGACAGTGGACTTGGGAATGGGGCTTGTTGATTGTCTATTTTGCCACAGGGTCACCTGGCAGGAAATGGCCCCTGGTATCTCCTGGCTGATTGGATGCCCTGGAGAAAATCTCTCTGCCACCCTGCCTGGAAGGGAAAGACCTGGTTTCCAGTGTCCTTGGCACTAAGGGTGGAGTGGGGCAGGTCTGGGGTTTCAGCATTGTGCATATGAGTGCTATACTCTCTACCTCCTCCTGCCTGATGGCCCCTGATTCAGAGGCCCTGTGTCCAGTCCACTCCAGCAAAGAAACCTGCAGTGTATGGCCTAGTGTAGGAGATCTAGAGGCCCAGCTATAGGTGGGCACTACAGACAGATCTGGTTCTCTCTTTTTTTTCCCAGCCAGCCCTGCTTATTTTAGCTCCACTTCATCCACATCTAGAAGTCCCTGGGACCATGAATTCCTGAGCCTTTCAGAGGGACATGGAGGCCCTGGGGTCAGGGGGATATGGGGAGCCCTGCCTCTGTCCTGTGGATTCCAAGGCTAGAGTTAGTCCATCCCTCCGAAATCCAACTTCCTCATGCCCTGGGGGAAGACTGCATTTTCCCTGGGCTCATCCCAGCTGAAGGAACTTTACATCAAGAAGGAACTTTTGCAGGGCTTCAGCAAACACCCGAGGAGCCCAGCTGGCTGCTGGGGACCTACTTTGCCACCCTAAGACTTTCACTCTTTGGGTTTATCTGTCCTTGGTTCCTTGGCAGTCTGTTTTCAAAAATCTATGTTAAAAATAACCCCAGGGATGCCTGGCGGGCTCCATCTGTTGAGCATCTGACTCTTGATCTCAGCTCAGGTCTTGATCTCAAGGCCATGAGTTCTAGCCCTATGTTGGGCTCTGCGCCAGGCATGGAGCCTCATACATAAAACAAAAACAAAAACCAAAACAAAAGACAACATCAAACTCCAGTCAGCATTAGACTTTCACGTTGAACATCTTAACTCACAGACAACACTTTTTTTTTTTTTTAGAGATTTCATTTATTTACTCATGAGATACAGAGAGAGAGAGAGGCAGAGACACAGGCAGAGGGAGAAGCAAGCTCCATGCAGGAAGCCCGACATGGGACTCAATCCCCGGTCTTCAGGATCACTACCTGGACTGACGGCGGTGCTAAATGGCTGAGCCACACAGGCTGCCCACAGATGACACTTTAGCTGTTACCCAAGACCTGTGTTGACAGGTAACAGCTTGGTTATCAGCTGTTACCAAATATCAGCCATACCCTTGCTAATTGTCAGGAAGAAGGCTCTGTCTTGGAATGAAATACAGATGGTCCCTTGTGTATGTGTTGGCGGGGAGGGGATGAAGTAAGGGGATGAAAGGTGGCTCCTAGGAGGAAGAAAATGTTCCCATAGGGAATGGAGGAGCCAAGACCCAGAAACCACCATAACCACATCCTAAGGGACCGGCTGGGGCTCCAATGGTACCACCTTCACAAGTGAGGTCATTTTCAGCTTATAGGCACATTACCCTCATCCAAATAGGGTGAACTCTCTAGGAGCAGGGACTGAGGCACATGCTAGTCACACTGTGGGCGCTTGATACAAATATGTTTAATAAATAAGAGCAGACTGTGCATGCTTTCTCTCAATTGAACAGATGAAAACATTGGGACCAGAGAGAGGAGGTATTTGTCAAGGGTCCCTCCAGGGGTGTGCTGACTTCCTGCCCTGCCGGTTCTCAGCTGCCATGCCCCATACCCACCAATCCCTGGAGCACAACAGAGGTGCCCAGCCTCTAGGTGCCCCAACTGGGGCTTCTCATTTCTTCTTCCATATTTATTTATTTATTTATTTATTTATTTTCATTTTTTTTCATTTCTTCTTCCAAACCTTGAAGAGTCCTGCCTTACTCACCCCCTTAGAAAACTCTTGCTGCCCAGGTCTGGAAGAGGAACTTGAGGGTCCTGAGTTGTCTTCTTGGCCCAAAGCAGGACTATCTTGGCTCCTCTGCTTCCATAAGAAGGCTCAGAAGCTTCCTGAATTCTCTCTCTGGGGCCAAAGGGTTTGGAAAGATGTCCTAGCACTAAATGTGCCTGGGAAATGGAGCGAGGTGGAGAAAAACATGATGTTTCCAGAAGGGTTCTTGGAGATGTAGCGGATGCGGTGGGCAGGGAGGGGCAGGGCAAGCTGAGTTGGGGAGTGCCCTGTGATCCCCCAATAATCCCCCAGGGTTGCTCATCACTCTGGCTGGGGAGGACAAAAGTGTGAGAAGGGCCCCACCCTGCAGGGCCGCTGGAGCCTGCCTGAGCTCCAGGGACTGGCAAGAACTTTGGCTGTCCGGACCTTCTGGCTTCCCACCCCCAGCTAAGGGGAGGGGATATCAGTTGCATCTCCAACGGTCTTCCCTGGGGAGAGCCACGGCCACATGGTTAAGTATTTCAAAGCTACACATCGAGCTCTAAACCATGAGATAGACATGCTCTCTCCTGCCCACTGGCAAATGCACCTCGTAGCATCCTGGAAGGCCAGATCTGGGTTTACTGTCTCCGGCTCCCCTGAATGGTTTGCATGAATGGTAAACACAGAGGGAATGTGGCCCGGGCCCCTGGGCTGAGACCTTCAGCCTCCCCGACATGCACCCCCTCAAGGGGTCCACTCAGCTCATCACCAAGCTCTGTCTACATATCCCTGGGGCCGTCTGCATCAGCAGCATGATCTACTCTCAGCAGGACAAAGCTGGAGACAAATCCTGCCAGGGCCATTTGCCCAGGGAATGCCAGGTCCCGGCCCCTGAAGTGTGGCCTAGTTGTAGGGTGCAGGCTCCTACAGCCATATGGACTCCTCCTGTATGGGGAGGGCATGAGCAGAGGAAGGCAGAGTGGGGTCCTGGGCAGGAGGATACTTGCAATTAGAAAATGAGGGTCATCACCATGGAGACCAGTCCACATCAACAAACTCACCCAAGGACCACTCCACGGCTAGGAACCCTTCTTCCCCGAACCCTGTGCCCCATGAGTTCCCAATCCACTTGGACACCATCTTAGGGAGAGAAGCAGAGGAACAAAGCAACGTGTGAGAATACATTTCCTAACAAAGTTTGAACAAACACCTCCCTCAGGGCCATGGAAGCTTCTGGATGAAACCACACTTTATTTATTTATTTTTTTTTATTTATTATTTATTTATTTATTTATTTATTTATTTATTTATTTATTTATTTATTTATTTTGAAACCACACTTTAGATCAAGGAGACTGAAGTCAAATTCTCCCCCAGCACATGGGGGGGCCTACAAGAGAGAGCAAGTTAATATCTCTACCTCTGCGAGGAACTGGAAAATGAACAAAGTTGTTGAGTGATGGACAGAGGGGCTCCGGGACCGCAGGGACAGGCTGTGTGCTCTGGAACAGCCAGGAGGCGGCTCAGCGATGAGACCCCTGGGCACCCAGGGTCCAGTTGTGAGTGCTCAGGTGCTGGGTGAGGGTGGGATTCACCACCTACTTTGGTTCCTGCCGGAGGCTCTGGCGGTGGGCGGGAGGCTGGTCCCTGGAAGCACTGGGTCACATTGCCCCCTTGTGGACGCTCATGTGGTGGAACACCCACCCGCACCCCCTCAAGGCCCCGCCAAGGCTAAGGGTACAGCCTGGGCGCCCTGGGGCCCAGAGCGCCCTCTTGTGATGGACGTAGCCTGCGTGAGGGGCAGCCCAGGTTCCCAGCCAGCACAGCACCCCAGTCAGGTCTCCTTGGTTCGGTGGGGGTAGGGGTGGGGTTGATTTCCTTGGTGTCAGACGACCCCGTGCCCTGGCCAGGAGGTGAGCTGCCCTGAGTGCCTCTGCCCACCAGGAACTAAATACGAACCCCACGCAATGTGTATTTTCATCACTCAGTCAAGAAATAGTCATGGGAGCTGGATTAGGGGTCATTCCTCCAGGCAGGCTAAGGGTGGGTCACTGGTGAGCCGTTGGGCACCATGGCCCCTGAGGGTCCTGTGCAGGCTGCTCCTCTGCTCTCCCTGCTGCTGAGTGTCCACTGCCCTCAGGCCCTATGCCCACTGGGGGGAGAGGGTATAATGTCAGAGGGAGCCATGGGGACAGAGGGAGCCACGAGGACAGAAGCCAGGGACCGCCGGCAGCTCAGACCACCAGCGGTTTAGGCTGTGTGGGTCAGGCTGGGGCTGCATTGCTGGAACACGGACTCACCCACGTTGGCCTCAGGTCCTAGACTCTTAAATGGTCCAGAATTTTCCATCCCTTGCCCGCCAGCCTCTCAGGAGCTAATGTGATGGTGCCTACAAGCTGGTCAAATACCTCCTCTGGGCCGTGTTCAGGTCTTTCTCATACTATCCTGGTGCATATGCTTCAGTTGCATTGGCAGGACGAGGAGGAGCGGGTTCCCTGAGATCTCACTGCCCTGGAGCTAGGGGCAGGACGGGCAGTAGCCCCTGTGGGCTACTGTGAGGGCTTGGGGAAGACCAGGCCTCACTGGAACCCACTCGAGTGTCTCCATTGAGGGCTCTTTCTATCCCAGCTTCTCTCATGCCCTCTCCTGTCGTCCCCTCCAAGGCTCAACCCTGAGACTGTGCCCTTGTGTTCCCTCCACCTAAAAGTGTCTTTGCCCAGATACCTGCATGGCCTTCTGCATGGCCTTCTCCTCCCTTCTGGTGTCCAGTCACAGGCCACTGGTCTTTCCTGAGCTTTCTGAATGGAAGCCAGGAAGAGTCAGGGTTGGAGCTGGGCTCCTGGTAGGATCAGAGAAGCCACCTCAGGGAGGGGGGATGTGGGAGAGGGGGTCAGGGTCGGGGGCTCTGACCTCCCCTCCTCGTACTCACCCTTGGTGGCAGTCTCCCTGCTGAGCTGGATCTCTGGAAGCCTCATGGGGAGCTGTGGAGTGATGGTGAGGGGACAGAAGGAGGCATGGATGCTGGGCCTGGAAGGGGCTGTGGGGCAGCTCAAGATTTCGCTCCCGAGAGTGGGGCCAGCACAGTGTGTTCTGTGACCACCACGGTGGCTACCTGTGAGCCTTGCCTTGTGGGTGCACCATCTCTGCTACATGCCCTCGATCCCATGGTCTGATGGCCACCCTACAACCTGCCACCACCTTCTGATGAGCAAAGCCCCACCCTTCATGGCAAAATGGTACAAGACAAACCAGGAGACAAAGCCAGGAACACTGATGCTGGAGGTTCCCCTAGGCCCGGGGGTGGCCAGTTCCTCTCATAGGATCATACCTTGTGAGGTGGGCAGAGGGCACCTGGGACCCAAGGGTGCACAGGGAACTGTGGGTTCCGGCAGGATAACCCCCTTGGGAATGGAGCTATATGGCGGCTCCTGAGCTATCATTTTCAACAGGGTTGCCAGGTCGGCTTCCTTGGTTTGTGTCACACCATGACTCTGTCTTCACATGGCCTTCTTCTGTGTGCGTCTGTGTCTTCCTTCTTCTGTCTCTTATAAGGACACCTGTCCCCAGATTTAGGGCCCACCTGGATAATCCAGGATGATCTCTGCATTTTGAGATTATTAACTTAGATTACATCTGCAAAGGCTCTTTTTCCAAATAAGGTCCTATTCACTGGTTCTGGGAGTCAAGACTCAGACATGTTTTTCTGGGGGACACCCCACAACCCACTGCAGGAGGGATTCCAGTTTGTTGCTTGGAGAATACTCCATTTCATGGATAGTGCATTGCTTGCCAAGAAATCCATGAGAAGGGGATCGGCAGCCTCATGGATGGAACATTTCATGCTGCAAGGAGACAGGAGTGGAGGCTGCAAGGAGAGGTGTACTCTGTCAGCGACCAGCACACAGGGCCCGGGCTGGCCGGGCACAGGCAGGGGGCAGCTCCCTGGGGCTACTCAGCTACCCAAGCTTACTTCTCTCACCTGTTATCCGGGGTGACGCAACACATGAGATAGCTGTTAGCTTGCAAAAAGTGGCAGGAACAAACATTCCAGGCAGAGGGACAGCAGGTGCAAAGTCCAGAGGTGGGAAAGAACTTGATATTTTTTAGGGGCTCTCAAGGTGGCTGGTCCACAGTAGGACCGCGGTGAGTAGGGTGCAGACATGCATGAGAACAGGCAAGGCACAGGCTTTGTAGCTACGGGTGTGGGTGGGCTTAGCCTTGGCCACTGTCTCATTCTCATTCGAAGCTCCTAGGACTTGCTCTTGGGGGTCTGCGGGGGGCCAAGGGGGGAGCAGAAGCATATGTCACCCAAGGCCTTACCTCGCATGAACTGTGCTGAGCCCACTGGCTGGGTTCAGTGCTGAGTGCCAGGGACATAGCCTACTCTAGCTCGGCAGGTACCCAACCAAAGTCACTTGGCAAAGGGTATGATGAGAGGTGTTGGGAAGCTGGGATCAGTGATCAGGAATATACATTCACTGTGAATAGCCCTGTTAGGGTTCCCAAGACACCCTCATGCTCAGGCACTCATTAGAAAGACTCACAGAACTCAGACAAGCTTCTATACACATTTAGGATTTACTACATAGAAAGATATGGATGAAAACCAGCAAAGGAAAAAGACACATATGATGGGGGCCAGAGAACCCAGGCACAGCTTCTGTTGTTCCGTCCCCGTGGTGTTTATGGACAGCACGTACTTGTTTCAGCAAACACTGTTTGTTTGTTTGTTTTTAATAGATTTTATTTGTTTATTCATGAGAGACACACAGAGAGGCAGAGACATAGGCAGAGGGAAAAGCAGGCTCCCTGTGGGGACCCCGATGTGGGACTCGATCCCAGGACCCTGGATCACAACCTGAGCTGAAAGCAGACCCTTAGCCTTTGAGCCACCCAGGTGCCCTCCATCAACACTATGATGACATAGAGGGGTGCTGCTGCTGTTACTGGCTACAGTCCTCAGGCCCAGCAATGGTAGAAATGAGGCTGGACACAAAATTTAAAAGCACAGGCAAGGCTTCATTGGGGTGTATGCTTTTTTTTTTTTTTTTTTTTAGAGAGGGAGAGCAGGGAGGGGCAGAAGGAAAAGAGAATCCTTAAGCAGACTCCTTGCTGAGCAGGAGCTCAATGCTGGGCTTGATTTCACTACTCTAAGATTGTGACCTGAGCTGAAACCAAGAGTCCCCGGCTCAACCATCTGAGCCCCCAGGCACCCCTATTGGGGTTTATGGTTGAGCATGAGGGACACAGCACAAAGGAGAGAATCCCCAGGCTGGCTCTCCAAGGGGAGGTCAAGGAGAATTTTTTATTTTTATTTTTTTAAAGGTTTTATTTATTTATTCATGATAGACAGAGAGAGAGAGAGAGAGGCAGAGACACAGGCAGAGGGAGAAGCAGGCTCCATGCCAGGAGCCCGACGCGGAACTCGATCCTGGGACTCCAGGATCACGACCTGGGCCAAAGGCAGGCGCCAAACCGCTGAGCCACCCAGGGATCCCCAAGGAGAATTTTTTAAAGACACAGGTGGGAAAAGGACAGGCTAAGCAGGTAGAGGCAGGATTTATTCGCACCTGCATGCTTAAAGGTCATGCTGCTTCTTCCTGTGGCTCACATCTAGTTAGCATGTTAAATCTCCACTCGGGTGATTTTTAGTATTTTAACCAGGGACAAAGTTGATGAAAGGTCCGCGCTGGAGTCCATCTTGGTGCAAATTGGTTTGGTCCAGTCTTCGTCAGCGTTCATAGGTAGCATTCTCACTCTGCATTCCTTTTTTTTTTATATATATAATTTTTTTTTAAATTTATGATAGTCACACACAGAGAGAGAGAGAGAGAGAGGCAGAGACACAGGCAGAGGGAGAAGCAGGCTCCATGCACCGGGAGCCCGACGTGGGATTCGATCCCGAGTCTCCAGGATCGCACCCTGGGCCAAAGGCAGGCGCTAAACCGCTGCGCCACCCAGGGATCCCCTCACTCTGCATTCCTGCAAGATATGCCACTCAAGAGGTGTAGAGTTTTAGGCTTTTTTTTTTTTTTTTTTATGGAGGTAACCAAGGAATGCTAGATTTGGGGGTCCAGTCCCTGTTCTGTCTCACTGCCAACCAGGGAAGCTCACCCAGCCTTGATGTTGGTGTGGAGAACCAGTGTGACTGGCCTTGGGTCCCCAGTTTCCGGCCCCTCCAGGGGTCAGGCTGGTACATTGCACTCCCTGGCCCTGCCAGAAATCCTATTGTTAGCATAGACTGTGTGGTGTGGCCTGAGGCCCCCAGGCAAAGATATTTTATCAGACAGGACATGTCAACAGCTCAGAGACTATCTCCTAGGAGCTGGTCAAGGCCAGTTCTTCCTTTGCCGTGTGTGCATTTTGAGCAGCCAAACCTGCATAGCTAATCCTTTACTGTACAAATCCAAACAGTGCACAAGTGCCAGGCATGGAAACCCAACGCTCCCTGTTATCTCCTGCCCAGCTTCCTGTGGAGCAGGCTTTGTAGGTCTTTGTTTCAGGTCCTGTGAGTAAGGACAATGGGTTTAGGGCTGGGGGTAGGAGATTCTTCTGACTAGTGGGTGAGGAGTGGAGAGGGGGTGGGGGTGGGTACGAGAGGGTGAGAAGGGTGGGCAGTGGCCACTCCACCCCTAGAACTGAGGGCTGTCTCTTCAACCTGGTGCTTTTTTTTTTCTTTTTTTAAAGATTTTACTTATTTATTCATGATAGACATAGAGAGAGAGAGGTAGAGACACAAGCAGAGGGAGAAGCAGGCTCCATGCCGGGAGCTTGACGCGGGACTCTATCCCGGGACTACCAGGATCGCGCCCTGGGCCAAAGGCAGGCGCCAAACCACTGAGCCCCCCAGGGATCCCCCAACCTGGTGCTCTTTCTACTGCTCCAATGCACCAGAAGCAAGGGCATCTTAAAAAGGCAAATGGTAAACCTAAAACCCAGTGTAACAGCTTCACGTTTGTGCTAGGCTGGCTGGGAAGGTGTGGAGACACTTGGGGGCAGAGGGTTTACTTCCTCCTCCATTTGCCACGGCTGGTGCAACAGGACCAAACAGCCTTTGCAGGGGCTGTGGTGGGCTGGTGGCCCAGGCTCACAACAATGCCCACTCTGCCTTCTGTCCTTCTGTGTTCCACCTCTTTCCTCTTCCAAAGGCAGAGGGAACCTTCCTTCATATGCTGGGCACCTTATGAAAAAACAGAAAATCTCTCTGTGCTCTTCAGGAGCATCCCCACTGTTATCAACGGAATTGTGTCTCCCACCAAATTCCTATGTTGAATAAAGCCCTACTCCCAGAATCTGACTGTGTTTGGAGAGATAGCCTGTAAGGAGGTCATTAAGGTTGAATGAAGTTATTATGGTGGGGCCCTGATCCAACAGAACTTGGTGTCCCTGTAAGAAGAGAGAGAGAGATAGGCGAAAGTCAAGGAGGAACCAATCTGGCTGGTGCCTCACGCTGCCGACTTCCAGAGGTGGGAGAGACAGATGCCCTTGGTTTCAGCCCCTAGTCTGTGGCATTTTGTTCTGGAAGCCTGAGCTAAGACACTCACCTTCCTCCAAGTAGGAAGGAAGGGCTTGAGTTTGGTGGTGGTCATGGTGGGGGTGTGTGACAGCAGGTATGTGCACCTGACTAGCCCCCTCGGACAGACCCCCAGACCCCCATACTCCTTGGCATGGCTGCTAACAGAGGCCAATCTGGTCCCGCTCTGCCCAGGATGTTGGCCCCTATAACTCTCTGGCACATTAAAACATTTTTATTTATTTATTCATTTTTGTGTGAGAGAGAGAGAGTACACAATGGAGGGGAGAGGCAGAGGGAGAAACACACTCCCCACTGAGCAGGGAACGCAACTGGGGACTCAATCCCAGGACCCCGAGAGCATGACCTGAGCCAAAAGTGTATGCTTCACTGGCTGAGCAACCCGTGCACCCCTCCTGGGGCACATCTTCCCTCTGCTCAGGACTCACTCCTTCCCGAGCCTGGCTCCTTCTCAGCCTTAGGTTGCTCTGTCCTGGCTGCCCTCTCTTTTCTCCTTCTTTGTCCCTTCTTTGTTTCCTTACTTATCTCTCTCCCTTTCCTGTACAGTTTCCTTACATTGCAAAAAAAAAGATTTTTTTTTTTTTTTTTTTTGGGAAGAGGGTTTGTCTCCGCCATCAGGATGTTTGCCCATGAATCCCCAGTGCCTGACTCACTACTTGGATTTTAGTTGAAGGCACAGGCATGTTGTTAAGTCTGTTAACAATGCTATGAAGTATGTGAGCCTGCCAAATCCTCACAACATCCTGTAAGGCACGTGTTGTTGGGAAGTCTGCCATCCGTCATTTGTGATTTTAAGATCCCAAATGCTTGGAAACGCAAAACATTTTTCTTAAAGTTGGTGAGAAATTCACTTGAGAGCTGTAAGGTTTTGGTCATCTTTATTTATCTCAGTCTGAACAGTCATCTTGTCTTTGAGGAAATTTTAATATATCTGGTTTTGAGGAGCTGTTGCATGCTTCAGCACGCTCACTCTAACATACTATGTGGGAGTTTTCTAGTGCTGTGTAATAAACTACCCAAATGCTAGGTGGCAGCTTCACGGTAAACACTGGTCATATATACAGCTGCCATGGGTCAGGGATTCGGAAGCAGCTTTGCTGGGTGGTTCTGGCCCGGGGTGCGGCAGGTGCTTAGTTAAGATGTCGGCCTACAGGCTTGAGCGGGCTGGAGGGTGGGGCCCCAAGGCAGCTCGCTGACAACAGTGGGCAAGATGACGCTGTCTATTGGCACAAAGCACTAGTTCCTTGCCACCCACAGGGGTACCTGAGTGTCTTCATGATATGGAGGGTGGCTTCCCGCAGAGCTGGTGATCCAAGAGAGGGCAAGGCAGTAGCCATAATGACTTTCAACTCTGCTGCAGAAATCACACTCCATCCTTTCTGTGACATCCTATTGGTTATGATGGCATCAGAGTGTGAAATAACTGGAACTGGATGGATCCCAGGACCTGAGATCTTTTCTGGAGGGTGGCTGCCCCCATGACAGGTACCTATGTCAAATACAAAGATTCTGATTTCCAAAATACATGAGACCCTGAGAGTGTTGGATGAGAGACTGGAATGCCCATTTCACAGCTGAGAACCAGGGTCAAGGGCATTTAAGTGACTGGCCCCTAGATACATATATGGCAATAGAATGAGGACCATCCCACCTCAATCAGCTGTGGGACCGAGCCATTTCTGTCTTTACCACTGCCTCAGCCAAACAAAACGGTTCATCCATAGCCATGGCCAGGGATTGTGGACTTACACTGTGTAGGACATGTGCACCTCCTCTTCTAGGCCCCACAACCCCACCCAGGAGGGAGGGTACTGGCCCTGATCTTCCCTCTGCAGAGGAGGAAGCCTGAGCTGCCTTTGCTCATACATTTGTATGAGACTTGATTACAAGCCTGCAGGGTGTTTCCTGGGCCCAGCCCAACCTTGGCAGTGGACTGCACAAAGGGGAAAACCAGAGGGGGACAAGGTGGAAGACGGGAAGGCGCACACACCAGGGCAGGGTGACCTTTGAAAGGCCACGGCTGTGCTTGGTGTGACCGTGGGCGAAAGCAGATTCTGAAAAAGAAAACAGAGTGAAACACACTGGTGGTTGGTCTGGGCAGTTGTGGGAAGAAAAGAGATGGGAAGGTGAGGGTAGAGCAGGGCAGTTCCCTCCGCCTTCTGCTCTAAGAATACCTTGGAGCGGGGCTCGGGCTCGAGGCAGCGCCCTGCTCCGCGCCACTGCCCTGCAGCTGGGAGGGAGCACCCCCCGGGGCTCCGCTCTTGGAACCTTGCCCTGCTCAAGTTGCTCGGCGTGGCCAGCCTGGCCTGCAGGTCGCGGATGCGACCGGCGCACGGGTCCAGCACTGGAGGTCGCCCTTGACTCCCTTCTTTCCCTCCTATCAGCGGCTGCATAGAGGCGGCTTACCCTCGCTTCTCCTCTCCGCTGACTCCTTGAAAACTCCCCCGACGTTGGAGGAGGAGGGAACCGGGCCGCTGGGACAAGCCTGCCACTCAGAGGAGGACCACCGGGTCACAAAGCTGGGGCCTGCGGAGGGGCGGGGCCGGGCTGGCGGCAGGGGGCGGGGCCACGCGGTCGCCATGGGCGGGGCCGGGCGGCGGTGGGGGCGGGGCCGGGCGGCGGTGGGGGCGGGGCCGGGCTGGCGGAGGGTCTGGGACGGCCTTTCCGCGGGTCCCGGGCCACGCCGGTCGCTGTGTGCGGGGCGGGGCTCTCGGCGGTGGGCGGGGCGCGCCGGGAAAAGTTCCGGGAAGGTGCGGCGCCCGCCCAGCCCGGGCGCGGAAGTCGGCGGCACCCGCGGACGGCGGTCCAGGCCCACGGCCATGGCCTCAGGGGGCGCCGGGTCTGGGGGGCAGGAGGGGGCGGCGCGCGCGGCGGCGGCGGCGGCGGCGCTCTGCGGCCTGTACCACGAGGCCGGGCAGCGACTGCGGCGCCTGCAGGACCAGCTGGCCGCCCGGGATGCCCTCATAGAGCGCCTCCGCGCCCGCCTGGCCGCGCTCGAGGGGGACGCGGCGCCCTCGCTCGTGGACGCGCTGCTGGAGCAGGTGGCGCGCTTCCGGGAGCAGCTCCGGCAGCGGGAGGGCGGCGCCGGCGAGGCGGCGCTGCGCCAGGTGCGGCCGCGGCGGGCGAGCGCGCTTCCGGGGCGAGCGGCGGGGACTGACGGGGCGAGCCCCGGGGAGGCTCTGAGAGGTCTGCAGCGGTGCCCGGGGCTCGAGAGCGAGGGCGGCGGGCCGGCCCGGAGGGCTGTCGGGGCCGCCGCGCAGCTCCCCGGGCGCTCCCGCGTCAGCCTGTCGGTTCTGAGGACGCACGCGGACGCCTTCCCCTTAAAGCTGAGGCTGCCAGTCGTTTCCCAGCAAAACTAGGTTTATTCGGGAGGAGCAGAGAATTGCAGTAGGTGAGGCCGCCGAGCGAGGAGGGGCGGCTCCTTGGACAGAAGCCCGCCGTCCTGGGCGCTGCCGTCCCGCTGCCCCTGTCGGGTGTGCGACGGGGAGGAGCGGGAGGGGGACAGCTCCTCCTGCCCGTCGGGACTCCGCTCTAGCGTGCTTCTGACGGGTGTGAGGGTTGTGCGTCCTTGGTGGCGCTTCGGGGTCTAAGGTTTGGGGGCGGTGTTGCCAGCCCTCAGGTGAGGGTGCACCCCGGTGTTGCGTCTGTGCGTTTGTGCCCATTCTGGGTTCGAGGGATTTGTGTCCCATTGGACCTGAGGGTGGTTGTGTATGAGGGGTGTTTGTGCCGGTTGGCTCTGAGGGTTGTGTGTGTGTGTTATGTTCTGAGGGGTGTGCTCCAGGTTGTGTCAAGGACTGTGTGCCCATTTATATTTGAAGGTTGTGTCAGGCTTACCTGTTGTGTGACTCTGCGGGTTCTGAGGGGTGTATATGAAGCGCTGTTGGGCATAAGGGTTGTACGTCTTTTGGTTTTGAGGTGTGTAAGCCCCCGTCGGGTTTTGAGGAGTTAGTGTATGCTTGGTTTGGTCTGAGGGTTGTGTGTTCCTGTTGATTCTGAGGGTATGTGAGTGTGTTAGATTCTGAGGAGTGTATCCTGTGTTGGGTCAGAGGGGCGTGCTCATGTTAAGGGTTGTGAGTCCTTGTTGGTCTGAAGGTGTGTGTTCCCGTGTTGGGTCGAGGCGTATGATACTCACATTGGGATCTGAGGGGTAGGGGGTATGTGCCTGGATTTTGTGGGAGGGGTGTTTGTGTATGTTAGGCTCTGAGGTGTGAGCTCCTCTGTTGGGTCTGAGGGGTGCGTGTTTGTGTTGATTCTGAGGGGTGTGCTCCCATATTAGGTCTGAGGGTTGGGTTCCGTTTGGTTTTATTTTTATTTATTTATTTTTTAAAGAACTTATTTATTCATGAGAGACACACAGAGACAGAGGCAGAGACACAGGCAGAGGCAAAGCAGGCTCCATGCAGGGAGCCCAACATGGAACTCGATCCCGGAACCCTGGGATCATGCCCTCAACGGAAGGCAGACGCTAACCCGTTGAGCCACCCAGGTGTCCCTCCATTTGGTTTTTTTTTTTTTTTATTTTTTTTTATTTTTTATTTTTTATTTATTTATGATAGTCACAGAGAGAGAAAGAGAGAGAGGCAGAGACATAGGCAGAGGGAGAAGCAGGCTCCATGCACCGGAAGCCCAATGTGGGATTCGATCCCAGGTCTCCAGGATCGCGCCCTGGGCCAAAGGCAGGCGCCAAACCGCTGCGCCACCCAGGGATCCCTCCATTTGGTTTTAAAGGGCTGCCTGTCCTTGCTGCTGCTGCTGCTGCTGCTGCTTCTTCTTCTTCTTCTTCTTCTTTTTCTTCTTTTTTTGTGCTTGTTGTTTCTGACATGTCTCTATGTTGCATATGAAGGATGTGTATTTGTGTTGATTCTGAGGAGTGTGCTCTCGTCCTGGGTTTTGAGGGGTGTGTGCATGTGTCAGGTTTTGAAGGATGTGCTTCCTGGCTGGCTGAGAGTGTCGTGTGTCTGTGTTGGTTCTGAGGAGTGTGTGTGCCTCTTGGGTTCTGTGGGGCATGTGTACCTGTGTCAGGTCTAAGGGTTATGTGCCCATGTTGGTTCTTCAGGTTTGTGTCTGAGTTGACTTGAGAGATAATGTGCCTGCCTAGGTTCTAAGGGGTTGTGTTTATGTTGGGTTCCGAAGGAGATGTGTACCTCAGTGGCTTCTCAGTGGTGTGTGTGTCCATTTTAGGTCTGAGGTGTTTGTGTCAGTTCTGAGGTCTGTGCATGCATGTTGGCTTCAGAGTGTTATACTCCCATGTTTGTTGTGAGGGGTGTGTACGCCCATGTTGGGTCAGAGAGTACCACGATGTCTGTTTTGGTTCTGAGTAGTGTGTCTGTGGTGGCATCAAGGAGTTTGCACCCATGTGGGTTTGTGAGGTGTGTTTGCCTGTGTTGGCTACTGAGGAGTTTGTGTGCCTGTCTGGGTCAGAGGCTTGTGTGTTTATGTTGGTTCTGAGGGATGTATATTCCTGCGCTGTGCCTGTGTTGGGTCCGGTGGTTGTATATCCATGTTTTTTCTAAGGGTTGTGTATGCCAGTATTGTGTTCTGAGGGTTGTGTGTCCATGTTGGTTTCTGAGAAGTGTTCTGTCTGTGTTGAGTCTGGGGTGTGTATGTTGAATGTTGGTTATGAAAGCTGTGCTCCTATATTGGATGAGGGTTGTGTACCGCTGTTGATTTTGAGGTGTGTTTGTGCCCCTGTGTTGGGTCTCAGGTGTGTGCATCCTCGTTTTGGGTTCTGAGATGTGTTTTTGCCTATGTAGGGTTTGAGGTGTGTGTGCCTGTGTCGTGTCTGAGGGGTGTATGCACTCATGTTGGATTTTGAGGAATTGTTGTGCCCAAGTTGTGTATTGAGGGGTGTGAGTAGATGTTCATTTGGAAGAGGGTGTGTGCTCCGTGTTGAGTTCTGAGAGGTCTGTATGCCTGTGTTGGGTCTGAAGTTTGTGTGTCCATGTTGGTTCTGAGGGTGTTTTTCTGTTTGTGTTGGGACGAGGGGTGAGTTATTGGTTATGAAGTTTTGTGTATTAGGTTTTGAGGAGGAGCTCCCATGTTGGTTCAGAGGAAAGTTTGTGTGCCTGTGGTGGATTCTGGGAGGTATGTGTGCTCGTTTGGGTTCTAAAATGTCATTCTTAGTAGGTGTAAGGGATGTGCGTCCTTGTTAGTTGTTAGGGGTGTTTGTCTGTGTTAGGTCTGAGGGGTATCTGCTTGTGTGGAATTCTGACGGGTGTGTATTTGGGCTCTAAGAAGTCTGCCCCCTCATTGGGTGTGAGGGTTGTGACTGTATTGTGTTCTTAGTGAATTGTGCATGCATGTAGAAGGTTCTGTGCATGTGTGTGTTCAATTCTGTGTTGTGTGTGTAGACATTGGGTTCTGAGGTTTTTGTGTATGTGTAGTACACAAGCATAAGCTCCTGGTGTGTATGTGTTCATGCTGGGTTCTGGGCCATGTGAACCCCGGTTATGTTTTGGGGCAACATTCAACCTCAGTCGTAAATGAGTCTTTCAGTAGTAACTGTCCTCCTCTGCTGGGAGTGATGACGGGGCTGCGGTGCCTGTGAGTGTTGGATAACAGACTTAAATCTCACTTTCTCTCCTCTTCATCCCTGCTGGTGGTGTTATGTTTGTCTTTGTGAAGTACCATAGACACCCAGTCTAGGAGCAAGAGTAGCAGTGTTTGTCCTAAGAGCAATTGGGAAGTGCTGCTGCACACCTTTGGGTGGACTCTAGTGCCGCATTTGGGCCATAGCTATTATCTGGGTTGTCCCAGGAAAGAAACTAGGTCTGCAAAAGGAGTAGCTGCAAAAGACAATTTTCATTTCTAGGCTTGGCCCTACAGCCACGCTTTAGAGTGAAAAAGAGACTTGCACACATACCCTCCTTTTTTTTTTTTTTTTTTTTTTTAACTATAAAAGTAATTTTGAATATCTGAAAAACAGCAGAAAGAATAAAGAATAAAATAACAGCCACTATAAATCCCACAGTGTGGGGTTAACCAGTGTTAATTTATTGGCATACATCCTCCCTGTTTTTCCTTTACACACAGGGTATGTACATACTGGGCTTGCTTGAGATCATGTTGTCTGTACATCTTCATGTCACGTTGCAAGTATTTTCTCATCTGCATCATTTTAGTTGCTTCTAGAAGCTAGATGTCTACCTCACTGAAGTGCTCTCCCTCTTCTGGGGAAGGTGGTTCATAACTCATCAGCTCAGAAGGAAAATTTATTTATTTTTATTTTTATTTTTTTTATTTATTATTTTTTTTTAATTTTTTTTTTTTTATTTATTCATGATAGGCACACAGTGAGAGAGAGAGAGGCAGAGACACAGGCAGAGGGAGAAGCAGGCTCCATGCACCGGGAGCCTGACGTGGGAATCGATCCCGGATCTCCAGGATCGCGCCCTGGGCCAAAGGCAGGCGCCAAACCGCTGCGCCACCCAGGGATCCCTATTTTTATTTTTTTAAAAAGATTTTATTTATTCATGAGAGACAGCGAGAGGCAGAGATACAGGGAGAGGGATAAACAGGCTCCATTCAAGGAGCCTGATGTGGGACTCGATCCTGGGACCCCAGGATCACGCCCTGAGCCAAAGGCAGGTGCTCAACCACTGAGCCACCCAGGTGTCCCAGAAGGAAAATTCAGAAGTTGCTTGGTCGTGGGCACCAGAGATGAGTGCAGAGCAGGGACCAGAGTGCATCATACCCACCACCAGCTTACACACACCTGCAAGTAGCAGGACTCTACTTGGAGTGTGGAGGCTGTTGGTGGTCAGCCCTGGCATCCTGAGGCCCCACAGCCTCTAACCAGGACCCAGACAAGTGGATCTATAGTCCTAGATCTATGTGGTCCTCTACCCCTGACATATAGGTTTCGTTTTCGGATTTTTAATTATTTAAGAAGCATTTTTAACAATCTGGTATCTTACGTGATTAAATGTTTGTGGCTCACTCCTCCACCTGTCTGGGTCTGTCACAGAACCTGTGGAGGAATGGAGAGATTTCACACTGTGCAAAGTGAAAACAATGAGAAGAATTGATCAATAGATTGGTCTCATCAGTGGCCAAGTCAGCCAGCACATTAGGAGCAGGGACTCTGGGTTGGTAGAGACTGAGGGTCCCAGAGAGGATGCGGAGGCTGTGTCCTCAGGTGTGCAGGGACTGCCCGGTGACCTGTGCATCTGTGGCTGAGCACAGAGAGCACGTGATGGGTCCAGATCAATCTTGAGGATTCTGGTTCTCTACCACCACAGGAAGACCCAAGACCTTCCCTTGTTTGTAACACGAGGCCCATGTGGGTAACTTTACAAAGCCCTTCCAATTAAGACTTTGGGATAATGGTATTAATTCACTCTGTGGCCCATAACTGCTCAACACCACCTCATTACTAGCCGGGTGCTGGCCTCATGGGTCCTGCCTGGTGCTGCCAACCAGCTTCCTCTCCCTTCTGGCCTGCCTTTCCCTGTTCTGCCGTGCTTTCTCTGGAGTGGAGCAGCATTCATCCTTTACAGTGGGCTGTGTTAGCTGTGTCGTTGGTTGGTTTTTAACCATCTGTCTATCTCCATACCTTTTTTGCTCTTGTAAACCTGAAACTCTATGCTCTTTAAACTGTAACTCCCATCTTCCTGCCCTCACAGCCACCACCCTTAGCAAATATGCTTTCTGTCCCTGTGACTTGACTCCTCTAGGGACCTCATAGAAGTGGAATCCTACAGTATTTATCTTTTTGCGACTGACTTATTTCACTCAGCATGATGTTCTGCAGGTTTATCTGTGTTGTATCGTGTGCCAGAATTTCCTGCTTTTTAAGGCTGAATAATATTCCATTGTACATATATATCGCATTTTGCTTATTCACTCATCTGTTGATAGACATGGGGTTGCTTTCATGTTTCAGCTATTATGAATAACACTGCTGCTCTGGATATGTGTGTACCAACATATCTTTGAGACCCTGCTTTCAGTTCTTTTGGGTATGTGCCAAGTGGAATTGGTAGATCATAGGGTAATTCTGCATCATTTTTTGAGGAACCACTATGCTGTTTTTCCACAGTGGCTGCATCATTTTGGATTTCCACCGGCATTGCACAGGGATGCATTTTCTCCATGTTCCCACCAACATTAGTTATTTTCCATGTTTTCTTTTCTTTTTTTTTTTTTTTTTTACAGTTGCCATCCTGATGGGTATGTGGTGATTTAATACAAAATGATTGTAGTTTTGATTTGCAGTTTTCTAATGATCAGTGATGTTGAGCATCATTTCATGTGCTTATCAGCAATTTGTGTATCTTCTTAGGAAATATCAAGTCCTGGGATCCCTGGGTGGCGCAGCAGTTTAGCGCCTGCCTTTGGCCCAGGGCGCGATCCTGGAGACCCGGGATCGAATCTCACGTCGGGCTCCCTGTATGGAGCCTGCTTCTCCCTCTGCCTGTGTCTCTGCCTCTCTCTTTCTCTCTCTCTCTCTGTGACTATCATAAATAAGTAAAATCTTAAAAAAAAAAAAAAAGGAAATATCAAGTCCTTTGCCCATTTTTGAATTGGTTATATTGTTGTTGTGGAGTTTTAAGAATACTCTACAGGCATACCTCATTTTATTGTGCTGCTCGGCTCTTAGTCTTTTTATAAATTGAAAGTTTGTGACAGGGCACCTGCCTGGCTCAGTAGGTGGAGCATGCGACTCTTGATTTCAGAGTTGTGGGCCCTGCATTCAGTGTAGAGATTATTAAAAAAGGAAAAAAGAGAAAGAAAGAATGAATGAAAGAAAGTAAGTTTGTAACAACCTTGCATCAAGTAAATCTACTGGCCTCATTTTTCTAACAGCATTTGCTCACTTCATGTCTCTGTGTCATAGTTTGGTAATTCTCATATTTCAAAGTTTTTATTATTATTATTATTATTATTATTATTATTGTTTGTTATATCATGTGTGTTCAGTGATCTTTGATGTTACTATTGTACTTGTTTTAGGGTACCATGAAGTGTGCCCATAAAAGACAGCACACTTAATATGTGTGTGTTCTTTTTTTTTTTTTTTTATGTGTGTGTTCTGACTGTTCCACTGACCAGCCATTCCCCCATCTATCTTTCCCTCTCTTCCCTCATCCCTGAGACCCAATGATATGGAAATTAGGCCAATTAATAACCCTGTAATGGCCTTTAAGTGCTCAAGTGAAAGGAAGAGTCACACATACCTCACTTGAAATCAAAAGCTAGAAATGATTAAACTTAGTGAGGAGGGGATGTCTAAAGCTGAGAGATGCCGAAACATAGGCCTCTTGTGTCAAATGGCCAAGTTGCAAATGCCAAGGAAAAGTTCTTGAAGGAAATTAAGAGCGCTACTCCTGCCAACACATGAATGATAAGAAAAGCAAAATGGCCTAATTGCTGACAGGAAGGAAATTTTAGTGGTCTGGATAGAAGATTGAACCAGCCCCAGTGTTCCCTTAAGCCAAAGCCTAATCCAGAGCAAGACCCTGACTCTCTTCAGTTCCACGAAGGCTGAGGGAGATGAGGAAGCTGCAGAAGAAAAGTCTGAAGCTAGCAGAGGTGGGTTCCTGAGGTTTAAGGAAAGAAGTGCCAGGTGAAGCAGCAAGTGCTGATGGAGAAGCAGCAGCGAGTCCTGCAGAAGATCCAGCTAGGATCATTCGTGAAGGTGGTTCCTGACAATAGATTCTCAGTGTAGACATAACAGCCTTATTTGGGGGAGAAGTTGCCATCTAGTAGCACTTCCTAGCTAGAGAGGAGTCCTCAGGGCCAGGTTGCAAAGGTTCAAGGGACAGGCTGACTCCCTTGTTAGGGGCTAATGCAGCTGGTGACTTTAAGTTGAAGCCAGTGCTCACTTACTATCCTGAAGATTCTTAGGGCTCTTAAGAATTGGGCTCCCTCTCCTCGGCCTGTGCTCTACAAATGGAATAACACAGGCTGGACCGCAGCATATGTGTTTCCGACATGGTTTACCAAATATCCTAAACCCACTGTTGAGACCTACTGCTCAGAAAAAAAAAAAGATTCTTTTCGAAATACTAACTGCTCATTGACATTGTACCTGGTCACCCAAGAGCTCTGATGATGTACAGAGAGATTAGTGTTGTTTTCACGCCTGTTAACACCATACTGCAGCCCACAGAGCAAGGAGTCATCTTGGGGAACACATTTCACAAGGCTCTAGATGCCCTAGATGGTGGTTCCTCTGCTAGATCTGGGCAGAGTACATTGAGAATCTTCTGGAAAGATTCACCATTCTAGATGCCACTAAGAAAATATTCCCATGGATCAATATCAATACTAACAGGAGTTTGGAAGAAGTGGGTTCCAGTGCTCAGGGAGGAAGCCACTGCAAATTTGTTGGGAACAGCAGGAGAACTAGAAGTGGAGCCCCGAGGGGTGACGGAAATGCTGCCATCTCAGGAGAACACTTGAACGGATGAGGAAGTGCTTCTTATGGAGGAGCAAGGAAGGTGTCTTTTTGAGATGGAGTCTACTCCTGATGATGAGGCTGTGAGGATTGTTGAAATGACAAGGATCGAGAATATTGCATAAACTTGGTTGACAAAGTGGCCGGATTTGAGAGGACTGACTCCAAGTTTGAGAGAAGTTCTACTGTGGGTAATATGCTGTCAAACAATGTCACATGCTACAGAGAAATTCTTTTGTTTCCTATGCCCTAGTGTCATACCTAAGAAATTACTGCCAAATTCAATATTGTGAAGCTTTTGCCATGTTTCCTATAAGAGTTTTGTAGTTTTAAGTCTTACATTTAAGTGTTTGACCCATTTTGAGTTAATTGTTTTATATGGTGTTTAATGAAGAGTCCATCTTTATTCTTCTGCATGTGGATGTCCCATTTTCCTAGCACCGTTTGTTGAAAAAATTATCCTTCTCCTGTTAGATGGTCTTAGAGCCCTTGTCAACAACCATTTGACCTATATACAAGGGTTTATTCCTGGGCTCACTCTTCCATTCCCTTTGTGTAAATGTCTGTTTTTATGCCAGTATCGCACTGTTTTGGTTACTGTAGCTTTGTAATCAGTTTTGAATTCAGGTAGTACAAGTCTTGCTTTGTTCCTTTTTTCTTCTTTTAAGATTGTTTTGGGCATTTGGGGTGCCTTGAGATTCTATATTCTATATAGGATG
The DNA here is from genome assembly GCF_053574225.1 of Canis aureus. Classification (NCBI taxonomy): domain Eukaryota; kingdom Metazoa; phylum Chordata; class Mammalia; order Carnivora; family Canidae; genus Canis; species Canis aureus. The sequence continues at coordinate 62,391,624 of NC_135612.1, forward strand.
AGTTTTTCTATTTCTGCAAAAAGCAAATCATCTGGATTTTGATAGGAATTGCATTGAATCTATAGATCACTTTGGGTAATGTTAAACCTAAAAATAAACTGTGTTATTTTACCAGCAAAAATGGGTTTATTCCGGATAGTAGAGATTTACAGTTCATGCAAACTACAGCAAAACCATAGGCAAGTGCAGACAATAAACAAGAGGAATGCTTTTTTATAGAAGAAAGGGGGAGCTGAGAAGGCTGTTGTAAACAGTCCATTGCAGCAAACTGGGAGCCAGGGATAACCTTAGTTATGAGCATCACCTTTTCACGGTCTTTAAGAAACTGATGAAGCTTGCTAAAGTTTCCTTTTAGGAGGTTCCCAAGGGATTTGTAGAAGTATTCTGGGTTATAATACTTCCTCATTATTGTGCATCAATGAGGAGCAATTGTTACATTAAGTGTTAAAAAACAGTATACTTTAAATCTGATTCTGATGCTTTCTAGCTATGTTACTTTGGGGAAGTCACTTAATATTCTGATTTTCTCATCAGTAAAACTAAAATAACAAGACCTAGATCATAGGAATATTTGTGTATTTATTCATTCATGCATTAGGTATTTGTTGAATGCCTACTCTACGCCAGATGTTTTGATAGGTCCTGGAAGTGCAGAAAGGATCAAGAAAGGCAGATTCCTACCTTTTATGAAACTTATATACTGGGTGCTTGAATGGCTTGTCACTTTAGTGTCTGCCTTCAGCTCAGGCATGATCTTGGGGTCCTGGAATAGAGCCCCATGAGCCCCCTGTTGAGCAAGGAGCCTGCCTACTTCTCCCTTTACCTCTGCTACTCCCCCACCCCCAACCCCTGGTCATGTGCTCTCTCTTTCAAATAAAGAAAGAAAGAAAATCTTTTTTTTTTAATACTTTATTTGAGAGAGAGAGTGAGCAAGAGCAGGGGGAAGGGGTAGGGGGAGAAGCAGACCCCGTGCTGAACAAGGAGGAGCCCAGCTCGATCCCAGGACCCCTGGATCATGACCTGAGCCAAAGGCAGATGCCCAACCATCTGAGCCACCCAGGCATCCAAATAAAATCTTTAAAAAAAAGAAGCTTATATACTAGTTGAGAAAATAGAGATTGTAGAAATAATCAATTGCCTTTGTGGAAAATGTATAAAACGGTTATATAGTACATTATGAGTTTTGTGTTGTGAGGAACATGTGATTTAACATATATGAAAACCTAGCATAATCCTTTGCACCTAGTTGGTACTCAGAAGATGTGAATATCACCTACCATTGCTACTTAAGTATTTATTGAGCATCTTCTTTTTTTTAAGATTTTATTTATTTATTCATGATAGACACACACACACAGAGAGGCAGAGACACAGGCAGAGGGAGGAGTAGGCTCCATACAGGGAGTCTGACGTGGGACTCGATCCTGTGACTCCAGGATCACGCCCTGGGTGGAAGGCAGGTGCTCAAACCGCTGAGCCACACAGGCTGCCCTATTGAGCATCTTCTGTATGGAATGGAGTGTGTATGTGCAGGCATCGTGGGTTATGTTTTTCCATTTCTCCTAATACTGAGTCTAGTATATTAATTTCACAAGCATGTATAGTGTCAGGGTTGTTGTACCGGGCTTTGGAGCAGTGTTAATCCAGTAGAATTAGAGTGAAGAGTATAGAGAATAACATAGGAAGTGGCTGTAAAGTTAAATTGGGGGCATTGTGACTACCTTCATTACCTTATAAAATGTCAACTACATATTCTTTTAAGCACTACCCTAGGGGAATGCAAAGATGATCAAGGTCCAGTTCTTGCCCTTCAAGTTGTGGAATCACACATGGACATAAATGATTACTTTTTTTCCTTCCTTATCAATTTGGATGCTTTTTATTTCTTTTTCTTGCCTGATTGCTATTGCTAGGATTTCCAGTACTATGTTGAATAAAAGTGGTGAGAGTAGACATCTTTAACTTGTTCTGGATCTTAGAGGAAAATCTCTGTTTTCACTTGAATATGACATTAGAGTGGGTTTTTCATATATGGCCTTTACTATGTTGAGGTGTGTTCTCTTTAAACCTATTTTGTTGAGAGTTTTTATTATGAATGGAATTTTGTACTTTGTCAGATGCTTTTTCTGCATCTATCAATATGATCATATGGTTTTTATTCTTTCTCTTGTTAATATGTATCACATTGATTGATTTGTGAATATTAAACCACCCTTAGATCCCTGGGGTAAATCCTACTTGATCAGGGTAAAAGATTTTTTAAAAAAAATTATTGTTGGATTTAGTTTACTAAAGTTTGTTAAGAAAAAAAAGTTTGTTAAGGATTTTTGCATGTATGTTCATCAGAGACATTTATCTATAGTTTTCCTTTTTTTTTTGTAGTGTCTTTATCTGGTTTTGGTATCTGGGGCATGCTAGCCTCATAGAATGAATTTAGAAGCTTTTCTTCCTCTTCTGTTCTTTGGAATAGTTTGAGATGGAGAGGTACTAAGTCTTTTTAAATTTTATTTATGGGGATCCCTGGGTGGTTCAGCGGTTTGGCGCCTGCCTTTGGCCCAGGGCGCGATCCTGGAGTCCCGGGATCGAGTCCTGCGTCGGGCTCCCGGCATGGAGCCTGCTTCTCCCTCTGCCTGTGTCTCTGCCCCCCCCATCATAAATAAATAAATAAATCTTTAAAAAATAAATAAATTTTATTTATTATTGAGAGAGAGAGAAAGAAAGAAATTTTTTTTAAAGATTTTATTTATTTATTCATAGAAACAGAGAGAGAAAGAGAGGGGCAGAGGCAGAAGCAGGCTCCATGCAGGGAGCCCAACACGGGACTCAATCCAGGGTCCCCAGGATCACACCCCAGGCTGCAGGCGGCTCTAAACCACTGCACCACCAGGGCTGCCCGAAAGAAAGAATCTTAAGTAGGTACAGTACAGAGTCTGATACAGGGCTTGATCTCACAACCCTGAGATCCTGACCTGAGCTGAAATCAAGAGTCAGACGCTTAACTGAATCACCCTAGTGTTCCCTAACTCTTCTTTAAATGTTTAGTAGAATTCACCTGTGAAGCCATCTGATCCTGGACTTTTGTTTGTTGGGAGTTTTTTTTTTTTTTTTTTAAAGATTTCATTTATTTATTCATGAGAGAGAGAGAGGCAGAGAAATAGAGGGAGAAGCAGTCTCCCTGTGGGGAGCCTGATGTGGGACTTGATCCCAGGACCCTGGGATCATGTTCCTCTTTTGGTTTCTTTTTAGGTTTTAAAAGTCTCTTTAGGGACACCTGGGTGGCTCAGTGGTTGAGCATCTGCCTTCAGCTCAGGGCATGATCCTGGAGTCCCGGGATCGAGTCCTGCATCAGGCTCCCTGCATGGAGCCTGCTTCTCCTTCTGCCTGTGTCTCTGCCTCTCTCTCATAAATAAATAAATTAAATCTTTTATTAAAAAGTCTCTTTATTCATATTTCCGTTTTGTTTATATAGTGCTTTCTTAACTTTTTCCACATCTTTTCATTTTCTGAGCATTTTTAAGATGGTTGTTTTAAAGTCTTTGTCCAGACGGCCTGCCATCAGGTCTTTTATTTATTTTTATTTTTTTAAAGATTTAAAAAAATTATTTATTCATAGAGACACAGAGAGAGAGAGAGAGAGGCAGAGACACAGGCAGAGGGAGAAGCAGGCTCCATATAGGAAGCCTGATGTGGGACTGGATCCCGGGTCTCCAGGGTCATGCCCTGGGCTGAAGGCAGCGCTTAACTGCTGAGCCACCTGGGCTGCCCCATCAGGTCTTTTAAAGGGATAATTCTGTTTAACTTTTTTTCCTTTATTTATTTAAGTAATTTATTTATTTTAACTTTTTTCCTTTAAATAGGCCATATTTTCTTGTCTTTGGATGCCTTGTGATTTTTTTGTTAAGAATTGGACATTTGGATCTAATAATGTTTTATGTCTAGAAATCAGATTCTCCCCCTTCTTGAAGGTTTTATGTTTTTTCTTTGATTGTTATAGGCTGTCTCTGTGCCAAGGATCAACCTGAGGGCTATCTCGAGGTTTGCTCAGGTCTCTTCTGAGCCTATGCCTCTTCCTGGTCAAATGTGGGCACTTTATAATTTCTTCTTTATATGCAGTTGCTTCTGAATGTCCTTGTCTTTATTTTGTGTGTGTGTGTGTATGTGCGTGTGTATTTTTATGTATGTCTGTATGTCAACAGGCCTGAATGTCCTTGTCCCTAGTGTCTGGTTCCTGAGGGTTGGAAAAGAGAAAAATGAAGTGGAGTGGGGGGAACGGGCTCCCTCCCTTTGAATGTCCAGGTTGCTTCAGCTGGAGAGGGTCTTTGCAACCATAGGGGAGCAAAGTGGCTTCCTTTCTCTGCGTCTGCACCTTTGTGATAGGAAGGGACAATCAATGATCAGAGCACAGATTTCCAGTGTTTGGAGGACAGTTTCTTTTTGGCCCATCCTGGCTCCTGCAAGATGTGTGCTAGTTGCTGCAGAAACACAGGTGGGTGGCTGGGTGTGGGGGATGGGCTGGGGTGAAAGGGGTTGAAAGTAAGCTCAGCCAAATGGCCAAGTCCTCCCCTGGAAGTTGCAATCCTTCGGTAGAATTCCGGTTTACAGAACAGTGACATCAGATGGATTCTGTCAGTGCGGCTGTTTTTCAGGTGGGAGATAGAGTCCTGGTGCTTCCTGTTCCACCGTCTTCCCAGAATCCTCCAAGCTGCATTAGCCTCTGTCCTTTGTTTGCCTTGCTCTTCCACCATGCTCTTCCAGAGGGGAGGAAACATGTTGCTCTCCTATCACTGCTTCCCGGGGTACATCTGTTTGGCACTTATGGTAAAGTCTCAGTTAACTGGCCTTTCCTAAAATTCCTGTGTTCTTGTTCTCTTATGGTCCTCTTAGGGTGGGTCACAGGGACAGCAGGGGCTGGGCTGCAAGCAGCACATGGGCGCCTATTACGGATGTGCAGGAAGGAGAGAGAGATGGGACTGCACTGGGTTGGGCATGTCCCTCTCGCCCCCAGTTCATTCCATCTGGAACCTATGAGTGGGATCTTTTTTGGAAATAGGGTCTTTACTAGATGCAAGACATTAAAATGATGTCATTCTGGATTAGGGTGGATTGATGGTTGGTGTCCTTATCAGAAGGCCTCATGAAGATGGAGGCAGAGATTGAAGTGCTGCATCTACAAGTCCAGGATTACTGGCAACCCCCAGAAGCTGGAAGAGACAGGAAGGATCTTTCCTTCTTGCCCTGGAGGAAGCATGGCCCTACTGATACCTGGATTTTGGACTTCTGGCTTCCAGAATTGTGAGAGAGTAAATTTCTGTTGTGGACTTTGTTAGGGCAGTCTGAACACACTAATACGGATGGGGATGAGGGCCGGGAGGCTATGCCTTTTATTTTTAAGGCTGATCCACAGACTATAGAATTCTTCCTACTTTTGTATCTTGAGATGGAGCCATGAAATTGTGGGTTCCAGCAAAAGGCTCTCGTGGGAGACATTAGCCCATGTGCTGATTCCTGTGCAGTGTACGTATATAAAGCTGGGATTCTAGGACAGGCCTTGCTCTCTGACAGCGGTGGTCTGTGTTTTTCTGATTACATAAGGGCCCTTGGCCAGATTGGTCAGTACCTCTCTGTCCAACTTCAGAGCAAGCAGAGTGCCAAAAACCTGGGGCCCCTCATGCTGCTGGTGGGAGGATGCTTTTGGGGGCTGCCCTGCTGTGCATTGCACCACCCTCTAGTGGTTTTGCTTTTGTTTTTCTAGCTCTGGGAGGTTCCCAGCTATGAAGAAGAGTAGGGTAATATCCCCAGCAAGCCTCCAGGTGAACTAGGTTCTTTCTAAAGTGATGTTTGAAAGCTTTTTTAACGATTTTATTTAGGGGATCCCTGGGTGGCTCAGTGGTTTGGCGCCTGCCTTCGGCCCAGGGCGTGATGCTCAAGTCCCGGGATCGAGTCCCACGTCAGGCTCCCTGCATGGAGCCTGCTTCTCCCTCTGCCTCTCTCTCTCTCTCTCTCTCTCTCTCTCATAACTCATAAATAAATAAATAAATAATCTTAAAATAATAAAGATTTTATTTATTTGAGGCAGAGAGAAAGAAAGGGCTAGTATAAGTGGAGGCAGAGGTAGAGGGAGAAGCAGACTCCCCACTGAGCAGGGAGCCAAAGTAGGGCTCAATCCCAGGACCCTGCCTGAGATCATGACCTAAATGGAAGGCAGACACTTGACTGAGCCCCCCAGGCATCCCTGAAAGCTGGTTTTGAAGACAAAAGTAAGGCTGGTGAGTCCTTCAGAACTAACCTCACCCCTGCAGTCAGCCACGTGTCTGTGGTTTTTCTGTGTCTGTATCGTGAGCAGGCTGAGAAGAGAGTCCGGATCCTGACCCTTTTCATGCCCAGTCCTACTCCTAGACAGTTATTGGGTATTCACATGGGACTGGGCCTGGTGCCCTGGGCCAGAGTGTGGAGATGGAGCATGCCCTTGGGAAGCTCCATGAGCCCCCTGAGCTGGGGGACAGGTGCCCCACTGTTTGTACGGCTGCTTGTTTCTCCCACTGTCTCCATGACCAGGGAGGAAGGATGCTTAGAATTCAGGTCTCGCCTGAAGCCCTTCCACCTCCAGGAAGACATTGAGGCTGTGGTGGCCTCTTTACCCGTCACTCCAGTGGCTACCGATCCCATGAGCCTCGGTTGGCCTACTTGTAGAGTGGGAGAGACGGCAGAAGCTGGCTCGTAGGATGTGTAGAAACTGCATGGCTGGCACGGAGTGAGGGCAGAGCAAGCAGGAGCTGCTCCTGCTGTCACTGTGGTTGTTTGCTAATGATCCCCCGGAGACCAGCCTCTATGGGTATTGTTTATAGGACTCCCAACTGTAGTCCTATTACATATATTTGTAATGTGTTGTCTGTTTCACACATTGAGATGTATTTACCCTGAATAAACTTCAGTATTAGATACCAACAAGGATAGAGACATTTCTCCATCATGCTAATTTGAGTAACTTTGACATTTTAATGGAAATGGCATCTCAGGTCATACCTCTTTATGCACCATCTGTTCACTCCGCACACACTTCTGGGCCCACTGTGAGGGGAGCAGTCTAAGATCAAGGAGCATGGCAAAGATAGGTCACTGCCCTCAGGACCTCCTTCCACAGGGGCAAAAAAGCAAGACCAAAGCTGTCATGTAGGCAGAGGGAAACTGAGGCCAGGCCAGGGGGCCGACACATCAGAGGGCGAGGCTCCTGCAGTAAGTACTGTCCAGACAATAAGAACACAGAGAAGGCTCAGCTTGTGAGACCTGTTAAAAAGTGGTCAGTTTTTAAAGAAAAATTCCAGGCTAATAATGAGGCCTAGTTTTATGTTTCTAGGCTCAAGGCCACAGGAATGGTCTGAGTTTACCCTCAGATTTGGACTTTTCTTGTCTATTGATTTTTTTTTTTTTTTTTTTGTCTATTGAGTTTTATGTTAAGGAGGCCACATGGTTGGTTCTCAGCTATATGGACTCGGCCCCCAGGCCCCGCCCCTCCAAGTCCTGTGGCACCAGCCTTGAGCTGAAGGGCCCTCTCTTGGGAGGAGGTACCGATGCTGATGAGGCAGCTTTCAGGGAGGGGCCTCCTCCTCCTTCAGTCCAGAAAGGCTTGCTTGCACTCAAGGGTAACGTCAGAGAGTGGTCCTGAGGCGGACAAGTCAGAGGAATGGCCTTCACAAGCTGTGCAGCAGAGGTGCCCTGAATTGCAGACATCTGCGGGGGGATGAGGGAACATGGGTGTCAGACACGTTAGGCAACAATCTCGGTTTTGGGCTCCTCGCCAGGTGCACAGTGTGACACCGTGTCTGGCCATGTCCCCGAGTTCCACCACTTATTTCTTAATCCAGTCTTAAGATGGCCTGGCGTGTGACTCTGGGGCATGTCTCCTGTGGAGGTGTGTGCACCAGCCACATGTCTGTGTGTTGAAGGCTGCTCCACAGACCTAGAATGTGCTGTGTGCTTCTAGGCTGGGTGGGGAAAGAAAGGGGCAAGCAGAGGTAGTATGGGGGTTTGGAGGGTGGGTGTGGGGGAGGACAGCAGGGTGAAGAGCATGCCGATGCAGGCCCTATCTGTGTGTGAAGGCTGCTGTTTTGGATGCTTGTGCACATCCTGGAAAGATAAGTGCCCATGTGGTGATGAGCTGCCTCTGGAAAGTGGCACTCAGGGTGGAGGGTAGGTGGGAAAAGAGGGGTTTAGATTTTCACAGAATTCCCTGAATTTGTTATAATCATGCATGGTTTTTGTTTTTGTCTAACACATGTTAGAGAAGACTCATCCAGGGGCCCTCTGGTAACATGGCCCAGCCTCTCCTCCTGCTGAGGGTCCTGGCATCTGTCTCTCCTCATGCCCGTGGCCGGGACCCCCTGCTTGCCTGCATGTTCTCCTGGAAGCCTGGCCTCTCCTTTCCCGCCCTTTCCTCCCACCTGATGCTGCCTTCCCACTTGCAGGCTGCTTTCTTTGCCCTGCCCTCCTCCTCTCGCTGCAGGCATTGCAGGGCCCTGTGAACGGAAAAGCAAAAATTAAGGCCAGACAGAAAGCAGACTGTAATTTTAAGAACTTTTTTTTTTAAGAGGTGACCGTGGTTGGGTGCATTCATTTCCTATTGCTGCTGTGACAAAGCATCATCAACAGGGCTTGGTTCACCAGCCTTGTAGTCTTCCGCACTCCCAGAGGCAGAGCCTGAGCTGAAGGTGTGGGCAGGGCTCTGGCTCTGTCTCTGCCTCTTCCAGCTTCCTGGCTCCCGCAGTCTGCAGCTCACCTCTCCATCTGTGGCCTCTGTCATCGCACTGCCTTGTGTCTGTCCACATTTCCTTCATCTTCTAAGCACGAGAGTCACTGGATCAGGGCCTCTTCCCATCCAGGATGGCTTCCTCTGAACCGGTTACATCTGCAGGGACCCTGTTTCTACATAAAGTCACATTCCAAGTGCCAGGGGACAGGACACACAGACTTCATGGGGCTCGCCCACTGTGGGTTCTAGCTTCCCTATAAAGAAGCATATGGATGTGCCACACTTTTACTGTTTGTTGATGTACGATCTAAAATTGTGCACTTACTTGTGAAAACAGAATTTTAGATTGAACTTTCAGAAAGACCATTTGAGGTTGAAAACTCCAGTTAATTACACTTCAGAAGCTGACCTCTGAATCATGACTGTCGTCTAGTGATGGCATGTCTATGCCAATTTTTCTTTTTGTGAACATTTTTCTGACCTTGCTTCTTTAAATAAATGTGCTTTAAAATCTTCCTCTTAGGAAATTGAGAGACTTTCTGAGCAACTAGAAGAAAAAGAGAAGGAGACACAGCAGCTGATGAGCCAGCCGGAGCATGAGCGAGAGAGGGAAGTCGCAATGCTGCGGAGGAGCGTGGCGGAGAAGGAACGTGCCCGGGCTGCCAGTGACATTCTGTGCCGCTCCTTGGCTGATGAGACCCATCAGCTGAGGAGGACTCTGGCTGCCACCGCCCACATGTGCCAGCATCTGGCCAAGTGTCTGGATGAACAACAGCGTGCTCAGGGGGACCTGAGGAGGAAGAGTCCTGAGGTAGGCCCTGTACATGTGTGTGTAGATGGTGGTGAAGGCCTCTGCAGGGAGACACTGCTTGGGGGCTGCAGAATCCCTCAGCAGCCACGGGAATCGGGGCGCCCAGAGCCCACTTCTTCTCAGTATTGAGACCCAGCTGTTGTGGCAAAGCCCACCTATCCAGGGGTTTCTTCTAGAATGATGGAACATGTAGTATGTATGTGATAGGAAAGCAAGGCAGCCTGTCTCACCAGCCCCTCCCTCCTGGACGCTGCGTGCACTGTGGCCTCATCAGCCTCACTGAGCTGAGGACAAGAGGGCAGAGCCAGTGCAGGCCTGGTCTGAGCAAGTGTAAGTGCTTGAGCATCAGCCAGATCAGCAGACTGCACATCAGGGAAGGCAGCCCCTCTTCGTGCCTCATGCACAGGAGCCAGGCCCTAGCCTGCCACAAAGGGCAGCGGATGCCAACCTTCTGTAGATCCACATGTCTGAGTGGAGCAGCACTGGCTGTGCCCTGGTCCTCCTGCATAGCTGGCTGGGGGTGTGCAAAGCAGGGTCCTTTCTAGGTGGCTCTCTGGGGCTGCCACCACGTTCATGTGGAAACACACTCTGTGATGTTCTAGAGGGGATAGGCTGCCCAGCTCCTTAGCAGCATCTTCACTGAGAGCCTGTGTGGGGAGAACCTTCGTTTGAGAACCACCCATCCCCATTGGGGGGATTCCATGAAAAGGGAACCTCAGAAAGAACACTCGTGTATTTCAGAAGCCAAAAGACAAGTGCTGTCTGGGAGGAAGCGGGCACGCTCATTCGACTCTGAGTCACTGTGTCATTTCCTTGTGGGGACCTGGAAGTAGCTACACAGGATGGTTGGCCTGGGGCTGCAGTGAGGCCAGTGCAGCCCCTAAACCAGTGTAACTTCCCACCCTGGGACTCTGCTGAGTCACCCGGGGCTTCCCGTCCTGCTTGGTGAGGACATGCACTTCCTCTATCATTCATGGGGAATTCTCAAAAGCAATGTGACCAGCATATAGCCCCTTGTTCTGTTAAATGCACTGAATTTCTCGGATTCAGATGGACTTCTCCAGACTTTTTGCTTAGGTCTGCCCACCACTGTCAGAGTTGGTTAGGGATTGGCTTTTGGTGTGAACGTGGTGTGGGTCGAATTGCTGCATGTGGAACCCCTGAGGTCGACCCTGACTCTGCAGAGGTGATGGTGTGGTGTGCTTGGAGGAGTGAGCCTGGTTCCTGGCCAGGCCTGCGCCAGGTGGCCTGAGGCCAGCATGTCCTCTGTTCCATCGTGGGACAAAGTGCCTGTGCTCCGACTCCTGTGATGATGGAGAATCTGAGGCCATGGGAGACTGTACACCAGGCTGTCCAGTTGGTGGTGGGGTCTGGGCGAGGCCTGAGCAAGCCCCCCAACCCCCACCCCACCTTCCCACATCTCTGCTCTACTCTTCTCCCAAATGCACACCTGCACCATCTGTGGCCTCCGTCTCCAGGTCCAGCTTCCTCCCCTCTTGCTGTGTGTGTCATGTTCAGCAACACGGCGTCTTCCCCTGTCCCTTCCTTCTGCAGCCAGAGTGCACAGGTGGTGCTGCCTCTGTCCAGGCCGTTATTGAGAAGTTACAGGAAGAAAACCGCCTGTTAAGACAGAAGCTGATTCATGTGAGTGTCTGTCCTGTTTCACTCATCCCACCCTTGGTGGTGCTCAGGGCTGGTGTCTCCCTTGGGCTACCTGGGCTGACACAGTCCCCAGAGACCTGACCTTTTTGTCTAAAGGTGCAGAGAACATGCTGTCACTCTGTCCCCCCCACCAGTTAACTTGTAGGTCAAGAAAGGAGGTGCAAACATTTCTATCAAATGCAGCTTTTAAGGCAGGAGCATTTACTGAGTCCATGTCTGTTTAAGACAGTTGCTTGTGGACGTCAGCACCGTGCCTTGGTGCGTCTGGTGGTCACAGAGTCCCTTCTGAACATCTGAGCAAAGTGAGGCAACATCTGTTTACAGAAAGAACTCATTAGCTAATTGTTGCTAACAGAGCTTCCTGGTCTGTCGCGGCCGCCTTGGACAGCTCTGTGGCTCTGTCCCCTCAGGTGGAAGACCTCAATGCCAAGTGGCAGCGCTATGATGCCAGCAGGGACGAGTACGTGAGGGGGCTCCACGTTCAGCTTCAGGGGCTGCAGGCCCCCCCAGAGCCCGAGAAGACCTCCTGCCCTGAGCTGATGAGGAAGGAGATTTCCAGGCTCAACAGGCAGCTGGAGGAGAGGATACGCGCCTGTGCAGATGGGCGGCGGGAGCTGGCGGCCGTTAGGGGGGCCCGTGATGCGGCACTGGAGCGGGTGCAGATGCTGGAGCAGCAGGTAGCCGCTCGGGGCTCCAGGTGGCCATAGCGGGGCGTCTGCCTGCAGGGGGCACAGGCGGTCAGTCGCGTGGCAAGTGGCAGCAGGGGTGGGTGGGGACTTTCTCCTTCCTGGGCTGAAATGGTTCAGCACCATAACTGTGGAGCGTCTGGCCTCCTTTCAGATTCTCGCGTACAAGGATGATTTTACCTCAGAAAGGGCAGACCGGGAACGGGCCCAGGGCAGGATTCAGGAGCTCGAGGAACAGGTGGCTTCCTTGCGGCAACAGGCGTCCTGGACACAGGTAGGGCCTGAAGGCTTTTCTCCTCATTTAGGCTCAGCGTTTCTCTCACTTTTCTTTCCATGAATTTTGAGTGCTAGCCTGAGACACTTGTCATGGCCCCAGACTCTACTTCCCCGTGTGGGCCCGAGCCGTCCTGCCAGGTGTTGGGACGTGGTGGTGGAGGACCTCCATTGCACTGTGTGGAAGGCTGGCATGGTGGTGTGGTGGCAGAGGTAGTTGTGTCTATGGGGCCTGTCCTGCCCTCTGTGTTGCTGTGAGGTGGGGACCCTGGTTAGCCCATTCCACAGATGTGGATCCTGAGGCCCCAGGTGTCCAGTGATGTCCCCCAGCTCATGGCGCGGGGGCCTCGTGCATGGAGTTGGGCCTTGTGGGCCAGTGGGCCCTCCACCCCACTTAGGCCTGGCAGGCATCAGAATTGACAGTCTCTCACTGTGGGACGCATGGCACCCACCGCCTCTTCCCCTTGGCGTCCAGACCTGCTCAGTGCTCTGCGGAAACCCCAGGAAAGCTTGGTTTCTTCAGCCCCTCTGCCAGTACCCAACATACCTCTGGCCCCAGAGTGAACCCTGGGCCCCTCAAAGAACTTCCATCTGGACACAGACTGGACAGTAGTGGCACCTCTGGGGATCGAGGCAGCTGGTGGAGCAGAGATGCTGAGCAGACCTTGGAGCTGCCCCTTCTGGTTGGCTTGTGGGCAGTGTTAGTTGTCCACACTGCCCAGTGTTATGGCTGCTGGGGTTCATTGGTGGATTCTGCTTCCCTGCGGCAGGAAGGTACAGGGAGCCATGGAGGACGTGCTTTCACGCTCTTGGACCAGTCCATAGCAGTGTGCCTACACAAAGGCAGCTGTTTCTACTTGTGGGTGAAGTGGGTGGGGACCGTGGCTGATGTCTGTGTCCCCTCCACATCTGCAGGCCCCCAGAGAGAGGCAGGAGGGCCTCACCAGCCCCAGCAGCCTTCTTGGCCGCCATCAGAAATTCCTGCTTCTCCTAAGGCCCTAGGACTGTGGAGTTTGGTTGAGGGATGCACACTGGAGGACCCTCAACCCAAGCATTAGGATTTTTCTGCACTGGGACTATGGCTCACTGCCCACACCTTCACTCCTGCCCTGGGTCACCCAGGGACTGAGCAACAGCACATGCTCCCCAGTGCCCAAGGGGCCATGGAGGCCACTTAGTGCACACGGCCTGGTCCCCTGGAGCACCCTCCAGCTGGGTGGGGGTGGTCTTCCTGTGACTTGGCTTTGCCTGTGGGGTTTCTGGCTGGAAGCATGTTGCTCTTGAGTTGAAAGGTCACTAATGCTGTGGTCCTTGGCAGCCTCCCAACAACTCAGGGCTGATAGGAGTGACCAGAACTGGCTCCAGGTCTGGTGGGGACCGGCTGTGTGCACTAAGTGGCCTCCGTGGCCCCTCGAGCACTGGGGAGCATGTGCTGTTGCTCAGCCCCTGGGTGACCTGGAGCAGGAGTGAGGGTGCAGGCAGTGAGCCTTAGCCCCACAGTGGAAAATCCTAAATCAGATGTGAAGTCGAAGCAGCAGAGCCAGCTGGAACGAAGTTCCTGAATGAGAGTGACGAGCACTGCAGGCCACTGTCTGAGGCACTCCTGTCTTTGGGGGCTCCAAGTACTCAGTATCCCGGGCCCTGCAGAGAAGGTGTGGTGGGTGGCTGGGATACGGCTTGCCCAGCTTCCCACTGTAAGCTCTGCCACTCCCTCTCCACTGAGGTATCGGGGGCTGGTGTCCAGGGCCGATGGGCCACTCAGGCCTTCTGCCCCAGAGGTGTGGGTCCCTTCACGAGAGTGCGCAGGAGTGTCCATGTGGTCGCTCTGGTTCTTCATGGAGCACGGCCATATTTGGGCTCTGGGTTACTCCAGGAAGCAGGGTGAGGGGTACACACCCCACTCAGAAGAAATATCTCAAATGCTAGAACTCAATATGTGATTTTCTGGTCTCCTATGCAGCCCATGTAACTGGACCCTTGGCTTTTTCCCAGGACCGCCGGGAACCAGGCTCCTGCCGGATTCATACAGGGAACAGAACCCCCAAGTACTTAGAGACTGATGCTCTGGAGCTCGTGGCACCTAGTGGCCGGAGGACTGGGACTGGATCTCAGGGGCTGGACTTGCCCACCGAGGGCAGGTGTCCTGGAACAACCCGGAGAGGGCAGGGGGACCTTCAGTGCCCTCACTGTCTGCAGTGCTTCGGCGATGAGCAAGGCGAGGAGCTCTTCAGGCATGTGGCTGAGTGCTGCCAGTGAGCCCTGTGGCCGGGGCTGCTGTGCCGGGGCACCTCCCGCGGGGGTTAGAGATCCCTCGATATCGGGGCCCAGACCAGGTCAGAGGGAACCTCTAGGGGGGCATGTGCTCCTGGGAAGGAGTGTGGCCCTCCAGCTGGGCCAAGACCAAGGCAGGGCACAGTCAGACCAGGCCCTCCAGGCCCACATGATGGCCCCGCATAGCCTGCCGGTGGGTGTGCTCTGGCTTGACAGGAAAAGCTGACTGCCTGCGGGGACCACACGTGGGGGCCTCAGGGTGAAGGCCTGCCTTGTTCTGGTGACTAAGGACCAGGAGGTTTGCGGAGCTGAGCACATTGGCCATACCTCTCACCTGGGGCTGGTCTCTGCCACCACAGAGCCATGTGTCTGCACTGAACTGCACTGCAATGCCTTTGCCACATATCTGCAAGTCCAGAGACATTTCACAATCACTTATTTTCATAATAAATGCACTTGCTCTGGTGACTGCTCTAGAATGCATTCTGGGGGTCGGGGTGCAGGGACCAACGTATTCCAGTGGGGTGGGCATCAAACCAGCCGGTAAGGAGAAACACTCCTGTATGTCTGCCGCCTGTCAGAGACCACTTGACCTGGCGCCAGCCCAGCTTCGCCTTTGGATAAATCTTTAAATCTTGATTTAAGCCCCAGCCCAGGGTGTGGAGTCATGGGCTGGGAATGAGGTGAGAGGAAGCAGGTACCTGCTAAGAGCACATCGGAGTCACAAAGCAAGACATGAGTGTGGAGGGTCAGGAGACAGGAATGAGGTAGCGGGAGGGGAGACTGAGGCACTGTGCTGTGTGTGTGCCAGGTTTACTTCTAGCAATTCCAGAACCTAAGTGTTATGATCAACCTCAACACAGAAAAGGGAGATGAGACACAGCAGGGTGAAATCACTTGCCCAAGGTCACACAAGAGCTGAATAACAAAGCTGGGATTTGAACTCCTGTCCTCCCAGGAGCTCACCCTTCCATCTGGCTAAGTCCTCAAGTCAGAGTCCAGGCATCACTTCCTCTGGGACTCCCTGTGCACCCCTCTCCCCAAGAGCCCAGCTGGGAAAGATCTGGCCTGTGTGGCACAGGGTGGCTAGGCTGTAGCAGAAAAGCCTCAGTCTTCCTGAACTGAGGAAGTGTAAGTTTGTGGACACTGGAATGCAGGAAAGAGGATGGGGATATGCCAGAGAAGGGAGCCACACAAGGGGGACCCTCAGATCCTTGGCTGACCCCAAATTGTGTGTGCTTCGAGCAAGACCCTAAGGATTCTGGGGCGAGAACAGCAGATGGAAAACAGAGAAGGAACTGAGCAGACATTTCAGTGAACGAATATTATGGGGTGATAGCTTTGAATTTAGGGCTCAGTAAACACTTCAGGTTTTCCTTTGAAACTCTGGGAGGGCCAGGCCTTGGGAGTAAAGTTGACACAGTGGGACAAAACAGAAATAGCCCTTGCTCCAAAAAGGCATTAGAGTTCAGGTAATCAACCAGTAAATCACCTATCCATTGTAATGAAAACCAATTTTCTCCAGAGACGGGCAGCAGAATCTCAAGCCTTATGCTGTACAAGCCACGAGTGCAATATGCAATAGAAAAGACTAGAAGGGCACCTGGCCGGATCAGTTGGTGGAGCATACAGCTCTTGATCTTGGGGTTGTGAGTTTGAGCTTGAAAATAAATTTTAAGAAAAATCAAGGCAGCAGGAATGTATTTTCAGACAGTTACAAGGTAATGAAGTTTATATCCCAACAGACAGCCCTACAAGAAATAAGAAATCTGTACTACATACGGAAGTGATTCTGGATAAAAGACAAACAAAAGACAAAAAACAAAAAGGAATGAAGATCATGGGGGTAGGTAGCTGTGGATTACTGACTGCTTCAACAGTGATGTTTGAGGGCTTTAAAACATGCACACACGTGACCACAAGAGCTTTCCAGGTCAGGGAAGGCATATTTCAGGAACTTACACAGAAGTTTTTGCATTGATTTACAGCGGGGTGTAATGCAGTCAGGAAGCATATTATAATCTTTAGAGTAACCAAGAAAATAGTAATACAAATCTTTAAAGAGTGAACATAAGAGAGAAATGTATTTATTAATCCAAAGCAAGATGAGTTAGGAGAGCTAAAGGAATAAGGAAGGGAGGAGAGAAAACAGATGGCGAGGTGGCAGACTTAAACCCAACTCTATCAATCATCCACTCAAAAATATGGATCCAACAGTGACAAAGACCATGGTTGTCACGCTGGATGAAAATCATAGTCTCACCTATATGCTTACTAGCAGAGACCTACTTTCAATATAAGAACAGAATGAAAAGGACAGGAAAAGACACACCATGTTAGCACTAACCACGAGAATGAGAGTGTATGTAGCCATTCTCATTTTTAAAAAAGATTTTATATTATTTATTCATGAGACACACACACACACAGTGGCAGAGACACAGGCAGAGGGAGAAGCAGGCTCCATTTAGGGAGCCTGGCGTGGGACAAGATCCCAGGTCTCCAGGATCATGCCCTGGGCTGAAGGTGGCGCTAAACCGCTGAGCCACCTGGGCTGCCCAAGCCATTCTCATTTTGAAGTGATGAGTAATACAGCTTCAAAACATATATATGAAAGAAGACCTGGATAAATGCACCATCATCGCTGGAGATTTTAACACACTTCTCAGTAAATGACAGAAGCAGGAAAAAAGTAAGCAGAGACACAAAGATTTAACTAAAACACTTAACCAACTTGGCCTCCTTTGCATATGGGGACATAAGGCCCAACAAAATTAGGCCCAATTAGAATTCTTTCCAGTTGCACATGGAACACTTAACAGACAAATCTATGGGCCATTAATCAAAGTCACATCATCATGAAATTGATGTTCTCTGACCACAGTCCCATTAAACCACAACTCAATCACAGATAAATCCCAAACTCTCAACACACTTCTAAGTGATCTGTGGGCAAAGGCAAAAACACAACAGAAATGAGAAAATACTTTGAACTGAATGAAAATGAGTTAAAATTCTGTGATCTGAGTGCCCATCTCACCAGCTAGGAAGCAACTGCAAATTAAACCCAAAGAAAGGGAATGAGAGAATATAAGAGCAGAAATCAGATAGAAAACAGAAAAATCAACAAAGCTGAGTTCTTTCAAATAAGGACAAGACCCATGAGGACAAGAGAGGAAATAAATTGCTGGTAATGGGGAATGAAGGGGGGGGATGTCACTACAGATCTCTAAGAGGGCTACTCTGAATGCTTTCATGCTAAGAAATCTGACAGATGAAATGGATAAAATAAACACAATTTACCAAAATGGATACAAGAAGAAACAGAAACCCTGAGTAGCTCTGTAGCTATTAAGTAAACAATCTGTAATTAAAAATATTTTAAAGAAAATATTAGGGCCAGATGACTTCACTGATGAGTTCTTCCAAACATCAGAGAAAGATATGCCAATCTTACACTCAGCAAGGGCAGCCTGGGTGGCTCAGCGGTTTAGCGCCTGCCTTCAGCCCAGGGTGTGATCCTGGAGATCCGGGATTGAGTCCTACACTGGGCTCCCTGCACGGAGCCTGCTTTTCCCTCTGCCTGTGTCTCTGCCTCTCTCTCTGTGTCTCTCATGAATAAATAAAATCTTAAAAAAAAAGTTACACTCAGGAAATAGAAGGAATGTTCCCTAACTCATTTTTATGACACCAGAACTGGAGAAAAGAAAATGAGTATCTTTCATGAACACAGATGCAAAAATCCTAAATATTAACAAATTGAATTTGATATAAAAAGGATAATAAATCATAACCAAGTGGAATTTTAATTACAGAGCTACATGATTGGTTATTTTTTTTTAAAAAAGCACTAAAAGTAATCCACTAGAGTAACAGAAAAAAATTTCAATACAATCAGAAAAAGCATATGACATAATTTAATGCCCACTCATGATAACACTCAGCCAACTAGGAACAGAAGGCACTTCCACAATCTGATAAAGAGGTATGTCCCAAACCCTAGGGCTAACTAACATTCTGGTGACAAATACTGAACATTACCTCTGCTCAGGTTTACATTACCACTGCAGTGCCACATTGTACAGGAGGTTCTAGCCAGTGCAGTAAGTTAACAAAAGGAATAAAGAACAGGAAAATTAGAAAAAAATTGTCCTTATTTGCAGATGACATGATTATAGATGCAGAAAATCTTAGGTGATCTAAAAGTTTAGAATTTGTAAATCATTTTGACAATCTCAAGATACAAAGTTCAATACATTAAAAATCTGCCATATTGCTATGTATTTGCAACAACTGGAGAAGTGAATTTGAAAACTTGTCTCCTTAAAAGATAAGGTGACTAAAAAGATGTTAAGTCTTAACCCCAAAAACCTGTGCATGTGACCTTACTTGGAAACAGGGTCTTTGCAGATATCATGGGAGGTGATGTCATGCTGGATGAGGGTGGGCCCTAAACCCAATGGCTGATGTCCTTATTAGAAAAGCAGAGACATGGGGCCCCCGGCTGGCTCAGTCTGTGGAGCATGTGGCTCTTGATTTTGGGTTTGTGAGTTTGAGCCCCACATTGGATGTGATTTAAGTCTAAGAAAAGATACAAACAGAGGGAGGAGACGTGAACTCAGGAAGAGAGACTGGAGGGACACCTCTGCAAGCTAGGGATTGTCAGTGGCCACCAAGAGCTAGGAGGGAGGCATGGAATATATGGCTCTTCACAACCTCTAGAAGGAACCAATCCTGTGGGTACCCGTTTTGGGTATATATCCTCCCAGGGATTTTGGGTTATATCCTCCAGGACTGAGAGACTAAATTTCTGTTGTTAGAAGCCACCTAGTTTATGGCACTTTGCTACGGGAGCCCCAGGAAACTAAAGCATAACCCCATTTATGATAATGTCAAAAACCTAAAATGCTTAGAAAAAATTCATCAGAAGTTTGCAAACTCTCTACAACAAAAGCTACAGACTACTGCTGAAATTGAAGAACACATAAATGATGAGACATCATGTTTGCAGACTGGGAACTCGGTAGTCTCAAGATGTCACCTCTTCCCAGACTGCTCTACCCACTCGACACAGCCTCAGCCATAGTCGCAGCAAACCTCTGCACACTCCAATCACATGTATGTTGGAAGGCCTGACACTGCCCCACCGGTTACAGTTTTCCATCCTCTCCTCTCTGTGCTTCTTTTTTGGTAATTTCTGTTCCTATGCCATCAAGTTCATGGGTGTTTTCTCTGAGGTTTCAGGTCTGCTGTTAATTCTACCCAGTGCATATTTTCATTTCAGATATTCTATTTTTTCTTTAGAACTCCACGTAGGTCTTTTTGGATCTCATGTCTCCCTTCATTTTGTTCATGGTTTATTTTACAGCTCAAGAGTGACAATAGCCATTTTAAGGCCCCTGTCTGCAAATTTACCAACTGCCATTTGGGGGTCTGTTTCTATTGTTTAGTATTTCTCTTGATTATGGTTTATATTTTCCTTCCCCTGGGCATGGCCTGGTAATTGGTAATTTCTGCCTGGATTCCAACATCATGACTTTTGTTTAGTGTGGGCTATATTTGTATTCAAGAGTGTTGGACTTTGTTCTAGCGTGCAGTTAAGATACTTAGGTTTGCTTTTAGATATAGATTTTACTCTAGGGCTAATTTCACCCCGCTAAGGTCACAGCCTTCTGAGGACTCTACTCCGATGTCTGCACTGTGCATTACAAAGTCTCTCCACCATGGCTGCTGGGGACACTATGCCAGCCATACTGCTTTCTGGTGATTTTCCTTTGGGTTCCTGGAAGCTGATGCCACACCTGCATGATCACTTGGTTGTAGGGGACTCTGCAGGCCCCCAGAGCTCCTTATGTACAGCCCCTCCTGTCTGGAAACCTGCCTCACAAATTCCAGCCACCCCGGGCTCCCCAAATGCCCATCTCTGCTTGCCCTGCTCAGAAGGCCTGCTGGGCTCCCCTCACCCCCACCCTCCCTCCTGGGCCTGGAAACTACCTCCGGGCAGGAAGCTGGGGCACCTTGTTTCCTCCTCTTCACTCAGAAAACACTGCCATGTGCTGTGTCTATTCTAACATCTAAAAACGTTGTTTAAACAACTTCCTCCGTTTTACAATGGTGTCTGACAGTTTCTGTGGCAGCTCATCCTTCACGGGTGCCACGGGCACACATTTATGACTCTTCTTCTCAGCCTACATTATCTTGTCTGTGGAGAATGATCTGGAGGGCTCCCAGCGACATCGTTTAATGTGAGTTAACAGTTTGTGACTGCTTGAAATCCCGCTGTGAGCTCTGCCTCCTGCCTCTCGGGGCTTATTCTTCCATTTCACTAGTGGCTGCAGGACAGTGACTGCTGGTCACTATGAGGACAGAGAGCCAGGATTCAAGTTACTTCAATTCTGTCATTCTGGGGGTGACTGAGAGCTTTCATTTGGGTTTTTTTTTTTTTTTTATTCGGGTTTAAAACCGAGAAACAAAGTGACCTGTGAGGCAAGTTTTTTCTTCTTCTTTAATCTTAATGAATTTAAGAAATGTTCATCCTTTCTGTACCATAATACTCATTTTGATAATATTTTGGTTTAATGGTAGGAGTATGTAGAGAAGGTTCAATAAAAGGACAGTTTTATTGTTTTCTAGCCATTGTTATTTTATTTCATCTCACAATTACCGTTACCATGTAAAGGAGGTGATACTCCAACGTGGTCTACATGAGGCTCCCCCGGGGCCGACTCCCAGGCCTAGGCCGTGTGTAGATAGCAGCACTGGAGCTGGATGGTGGCAGATGCACCTAGGGCTGTGCCTTCCCCCTCTGTAAATGCAGTATCTGGGTGTGAGGACACAGCCTCACATGAGGCGGGGGAGGAGGGGGGCGGGGGGGGGCACAGAACAAGTCTTCAGGCCCGGGTCAGCCTCATGGGCACTCTGAACTAGGGAAGCCCCGCTGGCCTCCACCCTCCACTTCCCCCACCCCTGGCCTCCCAGGCTCCAAATCCATTCTGTTTTTAATTTCTGAGGCCTGGGAACTGTCAAGTGACGACCCCTTCTTGGGGAAAGGGCCGAAGGAGCAGCAGGGACGGAGGTGTACAGCCCTGGAACGAGGCATAGGTGGCAGCCTGTGCAAGGGGAGGCAGCATAAGTGTAGGGGGCACCCAAGGCTTGCCCTCACCACTCACGGCCCTGCTCATGTCGCACATGGGACCCTGTGGTTCCTCAGTAGCCAACACGGCCTCCCCACAACAGGCGGAGGCTGAGGCCCAGAGGTGGGACCACCCCTGGGGAGAACAGGGCGAGGCAGGGACAGGGTCTTGGGGGCCTGGGCGGGCAGCTTCCCCAGAGAGCAGGTTCCCCCACAGACCCCTCCCAGTGTTTGCTCCACTTGCCCAGGCAGCCCCTGCTCCCCACTTGCTCTCCCCTTGCTCTCACCAAGAGAGGTTGAGGCCCAGGCTTGGGGGTCCTGGAGGCCTTTCAAGGACACAGCTCCAGCTGTGGTTACTGCCCAGCCTGTTCCTCGCTTTGCTGGGTCACCCCATGAGCAAAGGGATATGCTCATCCTTCTTCCCACCTAGGAAAAAAAAGCAAAACAAGCCAGCCAGCCTCTTGCCCTCACATTCCTCTAGCTACTGCCCTATCTCCTAATCCCAGACCTGCCGTTCCCACCCTGGTTCTCCTGCAAACCAGCTCCCACTGAGTGGTGGCCAAGGTCACCCCAGTATTAGAGCCCTGTGCCAGCCCCAAACCCCCCTTGACCACAGCTACCCTTCTCCTCAACTCTGGTTCTTGGGCCTGAACCCCTGAGCCGTCCAAACTGGCTCCTGGGTAGCCTCACAGGTTGGTGAGTGTGGGGCCTTCTGTCCATGAACAACACCCCCCTATGCTAGACATCTCACCTGGGTGTCCAATGGGCACCTCAGACCTGATACCTCTGCAGGAAGGTCAGCCCCATCCTGCCCAGGGTCAGACCAAAGCCTCAGAGGGCCTCTTGCCTCCTCTCTCTCCTACCTGCATCTGTCTGTCCAGAAGTCCTGTGGATGGAACCGCAGAGTATTTCCAGAGTCTCTACAAGAAGTGGTGCCCTCATCACTCTCCCTTCACTCAGGGGCATGCCATATCCCTAGGGCTGCACACAAGCAGGTTTCCCAAGAGGAGGGAGCAGGGGGAGCTCCGGAGCACTCTGGGAAGCGGGTGGGAGCAGGACGGGCTCTGCCAGAGACTCAGATCGCAAACCTCCTGGAGAGATCGCAGAGGAAAGGAACCATGGCAGCATTCCCATTTTCATCCTAAATACTGCTGTGTTGCTCCATGTTTATACCCGATTTAACATGACTTTTCATAGTCTCACCAAACATCACGATCCCGCCCTCCCCCAACTGGATGGTGCTGCCCATAGGCTCTATGAATCCCAGCCTCCCTAGGTTAGAATGCAGGAACAGCCTCCACCCCCCTGGCTGCTGCTTGGTGGTGACTGCTGCCTTGACACCAAACCCTCTTGAGTATCTGGCTGGGCTGTCCCAGGGCTGGGCCCTGCCTGGTGCATGGGAGGCCCCCCCATACACCACTGCATGGAGAGTGGGGGCGCCAGGACCCTGAAACTGTTGCCAGGGGTGACCCGGGAGATGCTCCAGGGCTGGTGCCCAGGGGCCCCTGGGAGGGCACTGCCTCCCCCCATGTGCCCTGCCCCCCACTCCCCCAATCCGCCACCACCCCCAGCAGAAAGCAACCAGACGAGGTCTTCTGCTGTACTAATGTATTCCATCTTTCAAAAAGAAAGACATGATTTTAATATTACTTAACAATATGTTAAAAAAGTAGCCAGGCAGGCCTCCGTGTTAATACAGTCGTACACTCTCTAACAGACTTGATGGTGTGAGTACTGGGTGGGGTTTTGTTTTGAACTTTCTCATTCTGCAAGGGATCTTACACAAGCTGGCTACAAGTCAGGGGGTCAGACACAAACAGCGCAACGTGTACACTCTTAAACAGTAGATTGTGGAGGAGAACGAAGCGCGCCTGCCCGCCCAGCCCGCCTCAGGGGGACGCAGGACACACGAGAGCTGAGTGACGGCAGTGCCCCCGGCGGGGACAGATGACAGGACGGGGCGAGATGCAGAGGCAACAAGCCACGTGGATGATGAAACCCGTCTCTGGCCACGTGGTGGAGAACTGGCGGGAGCCACTGTTCCAATCCGACAGCACAGCACTGCGATCGACGCCTCACTCACAGACTACACGCACACGAGCTACCGATGCGGGCCGAGCTGCAAGTTCTCGGTCTGGGGGGGTCTCAGGTGCGGCGGCCCACCCGGCACAGCCCTGGGCAAGCACAACAGCTCCGGGGCCTGGCCCACCTCCCGCGCACTCCTCTTCAGGCGGTCCTCATTCAGTGGGCAGCAAAAGTGGCTTTTTTCAAGCTAAAATTGGACCAGTTGATGGACAGTCTTTGCCGGGTCTGTCGAGCGGAATCCAAACAGAATCTGTGGAGACAAAGAGCCCAACAGTCATGGAAGGAAACAGCCTACTCCTGAGTAGGTGCTGGCAAAGCCTAGCCTACTCCTGGGGACTGGGAGTTGGGGGAGGGGGACTCAGTGTGCCAGACCCAGCATCAAGATCCCCTCCACCCCAGGCTGCCTGGCCACCCTTCAGAGTGGGGAAGGGCCCTGGGGAGGGCATGCCCCTCCTTCAGGACCCTGGCCAGTGCCCTCAATGTCCTCTGCTGTCCTCCAGGAAAGCTGCCCAAGGTAAGTTTCTGGAAGAGCCCATCTGAGAATGTGCAACCACCCTGCCCTCTCCATGTGTCAAGCCACAGAGATCCCACCTCCCCTCATTTGCCCACAAACGCATGAGTGCATGCACTATGAATGGGACTTTTCATAGTGAGACTTGGTCACAGCACTGCCTGCCATCAGCTCCTGGCGCTCAGGCCCAGCAGGCGCAGAGGAGTGCCCTCGGGCCTCAGGGCCAGACCTGCACGCCCAACAGTGCTTGCAAAAACACCTGCTTCCCAGGCAACAATGGCCGACTCTGAATTAAATGAGGAACATTTTCTCTCAAAGACCTTTACTCTGCAGAATTTCTGACGTTCTCACCTGTCCACATCTCATTTGCGTCACAGAAACTGGAATTAAGCCTGAAAATGGTTACTGCTGACACACCACCAGAAACTGAATGGATTCATTTACACAGTGGTTAACCTGACCGCCTGCAATTTCTGGCGCTGCTCACCCGGCGGTCTGAGGTGGACGGAGTTGTGTCCCCCTGCATCACCCGTCCCCCCTGCCACCAAGCACCACACCACCTCCCAGAATCCAACCTCTCTTTTCCTGGCCACAGCTGGTCAAAACCCAAGCCCTAGTAGTGTTGCCTTTCCGACTCCACCGTCTCCTCTTGTTCCAGCAGGAGCCCCCTGCTCCTCTCCACGCTCACAGGTGTCTCCAAGCCAACTGAAGCAAGGCCTCCAACGGGCCAGCACAGAGGCCATGGTCACCAGCTCTGCCGCCTCCTCCCCACACCGTGTGCCCGGCTCCCCTGCACCTGACACCCCGCTGCCACCTGCCCATCAGGCCTCTGCGTGGTCAGCTATGCACCACATTCCATGGACAGAGCACATGTACATGAGTAACCACACTCCAACCCAGGGCAAGAAGCTCGACCCTGCCAACCCCATGGCCCTTTGCTGTCCTCTCCCAGGGGAGCCCACACCCTGGTGTCTGGGACCATCAGACTGATGATCTCACAGCTCAACAACGTCTGCCTGTGCTTACTTCCAAACTTACAGGAACAGAATCATCATGTATGTCTTTCTTACCGCGTTCAATCCACATCATGTTGTGCAATTCCTCCATGAGGCCATAGTGTGGTCATTTCCAAGGTGTGAGAGCTCACCCCATGGGACTGACCCGTGGGTGCCGCTCACGTGGTTCTGCCTGAGTGGCCTACATGTGCACCCATGCGGGACTTCAAAGCTTGAGTCGGACAGGAGGAAGCGTCTCTGCAACTCCCTGGCCACATGATTCACGTGACAGCCCACCCGGCACTGCGTGTCTTTTCCTATTCTGAGTATTTCTATATCCTGATATGCACCCTTGGTGACGTGCTGCAGATACAGTCTCACTTTAAAGAGCTGTTGATTTTAATGTCATTTAACAACTTTTTATTTTATGGTTGGTGTTTGTAAGAACTCTTTCCCCACTCTGATGTCAAAAAGATATCCCCCTACATTCCAAATTAAAAGGTTTGCTTTTGACACTGAGAATCTTAACTTGTCCAGAGCTGACCTTTAAATATGATGCGAGGTGAAGATCCAATTTAAAAGTTTTTCTTATGTCAACTTTCACAGCTCCATCTATGAACACACCTTTATTTCCACAGTGATCTGCCTGCCTTTTGTCATAAACCAAAGCTCAGTGTTTGTATAGTCTGTTTCTGGGCTCCGAAGTCTGCATGAATATCACAATGTTTTCATAATTATGACTAAGTCTTTGTAACAGGTAGAAAAAGGAATCCCAGTTCTTTCTATTCTAGGAGGGTCAGATCAACCCTTTATAAATTTATTTGGTGAACATAATACACATACAGAAGAGTAAACAGATGTGCATGATACAGGAAAACTTTAAGGCAAACACTGGATCACAGCATCGAGCCGTGGGACAACTAATCACTATTCTGGCTTTTTATGTTGATAATTTCCTTACTTTTCTTTACAGTCTTAACACCAATGTATTGTTTAGTATCCCTGAATGATCTACTTTACTTAAATTATACTGAAGTATAATTTATCTATGATAAATAGCAGTTACTATAGAGTTCATAGTGCTGACAAACATATACATCTGGGTAACTATCCCCTCAATCAAGACACAGAACACTTCCAGGAACCCCTCTTTTCCCCAGGCCCGTTTGTTGTCATCTCCTTGCTGCCCCAGCCCTAGGCAAACAGCAATCTGTTGTCTGTCACTATTTGTATTTTGTGCATTTGTATTTTCTGGAATCTCATGTACATGGTACTTTGCAGTATGGACCTCTTGTCTGGCCTGAGATCCGTCTATGGTGTATGATCAGGAGTATGCTTTCCACCACTGAGTAGTGTCCACTGGATGGACAGAGCACAGTTTATTTGCTCATCTGTTCTGGATACCTGAGTTGTCCTGTTTTTGGCTATTACAAATAAAACTTCTGGAAACATTCATGTACAAATCTTTGTGTGGTTACATGCCCTTCTCGAAGGCAGACAGCCAGGGGTGGAGCTGGTGGATTGAATGGTGTACATTTAATGGAAAGAACCCAGAAGTCCACTGACAGATGAATAGATAAAGATGTGGCGTATACAGACAATGGGCTATTACTCAGCGATCAAAAAAAAAAAAAAAAAAAAGAAAAAGAAATTTTACCATTTATAATCATGTGGATGGAACTAGAGGGTATTATGCTAAGCAAAATAAGTCAAAGAAAGACAATTATATGATTTCAATCAGATGTGGAATTTAAGAAACAAAACAGAGGATCACAGGGGAAGAGAGGGAAAAATAAAACAAGATATCAGAGAGGGAGACAAACCATAAGAGAGGCTTAATCACAGGAAACAAACTGAGGGTCCCCAGAGGGGAAAGAGGTAGAGGGGACAGGGTAACTGGGTGATGGGCATTAAGGAGGGCACGTGATGTCATGACTATTAGGTGTACTACAGGCTGATGAATCACTGACCTCTACCTCTGAAACCAATAAAATATGTTAATAATTGAATTTAAGTAAAAAGAATTTAAATATACTTTAGTTGCATCTAAACTGAACTTTATATAATGTATTGTGTATATTCTCATGTTCTGCCTTTTGCCTACTATTCTTTTTTTTTTAAAAGATTTTATTTATTTATTCATGCGAGACAGAGAGTGAGAGAGGCAGAGACACAAGCAGAGGGAGAAGCAGGCCCCACGCAGGAAGCCTGACGTGGGACTTGATCCCGGGTCTCCAGGATCACGCCCTGGGCTGAAGGCGGCGCTAAACCGCTGAGCCACCCAGGCTGCCCTACTATTTATTTTGTAAGAACCATGTTGCAGACTGCTGTAGTTCATTCCTTGCTGCTGCTGTATACAGCATTCTGTGTGTGACTGTATCACGTTTCCACCCTAAAGTGTTTGAAAAACACTCAATTTTATAGAATCCTTCTTGGGTTTTAAAATCTACAGATAGGGGATCCCTGGGTGGCTCAGCGATTTGGCGCCTGCCTTTGGCCCAGGGCGCGATCCTGGAGTCCCGGGATCAAGTCCCGTGTTGGGTTCCCGGCATGGAGCCTGCTTCTCCCTCCTCCTGTGTCTCTGCCTCTCTATGTCTATCATAAATAAATAAATTAAAAAAAATAAAATCTACAGATAAATTTAGGGAGGTGAGATGGCTTTATGATATTCACTTTTCCTATCAATGAACATAGGATGTATTCTAGGTCTTCAATGCTCTTCACTCATGCTTCACTACCTTTTATACATCAGTTGTGGGCAACTTATGTTAAGATTTATTCATGGAGACTGCACAGATTCTGGTGCTATTATAAATACTGTCTTTATTTAAACTATATTTTCAGATTATGGATGGTGTAGAGAAACTAACTTTTGTACACTGATCCTACAGCCAGGCCCTTTACTAAATTCTATTTCTTGCTAAATTCTTTTGTAATTCCCTTTGTAGACAATTAGTTCACCTATAAAATGGAATTTTATTTCATGCTTTCCACTCAAGCGTTTCTCTTATTATGCTACCTAGGAAGGATGATTTAAGGAAAGCATCTTTGTTTTTGTACATGTGTCCATGTTTCCTGTTTTAGAAAATGTTTCATGTAGACCTCTCTTCTCTTCTCTCTTTTGGTAAATCTCCTTTTCAGGTTAAGGATATTTTCTTCTACTACTAGTTTGCAATTTTTAAAAAATTAATTGAATGCTAACATTCTATCAAATGTTTCAAATGTTTTTTCTGAACCTATGGAAATGATCATATGGCTCTGCTTTAATAAATCAATTTAGCAAAGAGCACTTGTGGATTTCCTGATACTAAATGCTCCTTGCTTTCGTTCCTGGGGTACAACAGTTTGGTCATATGCTGCTTTTTAAAATACTGTTGGATTTGGAATGTGAAATTATTTCTTGATTTCATCCAATTAGTATTCATGACTGAAAGAGATCTGTGATTTTTCATGTTGTCTGGCTGCTTTTAGCAGATTTTGGTATGAAAATCTTCCTTCTCTCATAAAATGAAGTGGGGGCCCTGTGCTATCTCTTCCTTTCAGTTCTCTGGTAGAATCAGGTACAAGGCTGGATTATTTCTTTGAAGTTTTGGGAGAATTCTCTGCACAAATGTCAGATGTAGTATTTCAGTAGGATTACTTGTAACTCCTGATTTCTTTGATGGTTACTGGATCATTCAGGCTGTTTTGTTATTAGTGTGATTTTGTGTTAGTTTTAAAATTAACTGTGAAGTTGTTCCCAGTGTTCTGTTCTATTTGAATCATTGCAGTGCCTGTAGCTCGGCCCACCTTTTCACTTACACAGTCATAACATTAAAGACGCCCTTTCATTACAGAAGGTGTCGAACCCACACCAAAGCAGTATGATGATGTGGGCGCAGCCATGGTCCAACTTTGATAACTGTCAACATCCTGGTTCTCTCCCAGCTGATTATTATATTGTATCTTTTCCCCTATTTTTCTTGACCAGTCTCTCAAAGGTTTATTTAATTAATATTTTCAGAGTCAAAGTCTGGCTTTGTTGATATTTTCTGTTTTATTATTGCTTTTATGTATTATGTCTTTTTTTTAAAGATTTTTTTTATTATTTATTTATTCATAGAGACAGAGAGAGAGAGGCAGAGACACAGGCAGAGGGAGAAGCAGGCATCATACAGAGAGCCTGACGTGGAACTTGATCCAGGGTCTCCAGGATCACGCCCTGGGCTGCAGGCGGTGCTAAACCGCTGCGCCACCGGGGCTGCCCGTATTATGTTCTTTTACTTTCTTTGGGTTTATTCCCTAGTTTCTCGAATGACATCTGTAACTCATTAATTTTCAGGTTTTTAAAAACTCACTTGGCAGCTTTAAGGCTTCACTGAAAGAGCGCTCGAGAGTAAACCGTGTCCACATCCCACAGGTTTTCACATACAATGTTTTCCGTAGTTTCACATATTTTTAAATGTCTACTGTGGTTTCTTATTAAACCCATTAGTGCATGTACTTTCCAATTTCCAAATATTTAAGGACTTAAAATTGTCAACTTCCTACTTAAATGTGGTGTGGTCAGAGAACACAATTATACACATGCATTATCTGAAACTTCTTTTTTTTTTTTTTTTTTCCACAGGGCATTATCTGAAACTTCTAAGCTTTTTTTCTGCAGCCCAGTACCTGCTCTACTTCTGAGCGCCTTGTCTGCCAAGAACACAGACACTCTGTTCCCTGGAGGCACTTTCTTTCTTTCTTTTTTTTTTTTTTAATATTTTATTTATTTATTCATGACACACACACACACACAGAGGAGAGAGAGAGAGAGAGGCAGACACACAGGCAGAGGGAGAAGCAGGCTCCATGCAGGGAGCTCGACGTGGAACTCGATCCTGGATCTCCAGGATCACGCCCTGAGCCAAAGGCAGGCGCTAAACCGCTGAGCCACCCAGGGATCCCCTTGGAGGCACTTTCATCTGTATTCCTTGCTGGCCAAGCTCTGCTCATCATCCACAGCCCTGTGGATGTGTGCGCTATTCAAGCAAGCAGCCACGCAGAGAAATAGTCTGAGATGCCCTCCAAAGAGGGTGGATTTGACTCTCTATGGAGCCCAAACAATTTTCCTGTTTGTATTTTGAGGCTATTCCATTAAGTACCTAGTTTAAAATTTCTAAAAAAAATAAAAAATAAAAAAAAATAAATAAAATTTCTACATCTTCCTCACGTGTTGAACCTTTAAACACTATGTAGCAATCTTTCTGTCCCTTATATTAAGCCATATTCTGTTTAATAATAACTTAACTATACAACAACTTCCTTTCCCTCTTTACTTCCACTTTTCTATTCATTGTACTTTAGGTATGTTCTTGTAAATGGCATGTGTGTGCGTGCATGTGCATACGTATATATTTAAGACTGTTAACAACATCTGGCACTTTTTTTTGGTCTGTTATGGTTGCTGATAAAACTGAGATTCTGTCTCTTGTGTTTTTAAAATTCGTTTGCTGTACTTTATTTACATGTTTGTTTTTTTTCCCTTTTTGGAGTTCTGCTTTTTTCCTTCTACAGATTAGCAATTTATATATCCTACTTCTATTCTTTTAATGCTTGCTGTAAAACTGTATCATGTCCATTTAGCTTGAGGTCTGAATATTAAATACTTAACTGCTAAATACCTCAATAAGAAAAGGACCTGAGGGTATCAGCCCCATCTCATACTTAGCTTACACACTCCTGTTCAATACAGCAGTTCTTTCAGATATAATGTCAATTGGACATTACTGTCTTGTTACAAAGAAAATGTTTTATTTAATGACATTTATAAGGCTGTTTTCTCTCTTTCCTTCTTGCAAATCAGACTGAGATCAATCTCCTTTTTGCTTCAAGATTTTTTTTTTTTTTTTTTTTTTTTTACACAGACCTCTTTGTAGCAAGTTCCTACAGTTTTTCTTTATTATGGAAAAGAGTAAGTTTGTGGGATATGTAGTTAACAGACTGAAAACTTTCTCCCAAACCTGTAAATATCACTCCATGGTCTTCTGGTTTCACACTGGCTATGCTGAAGAACGGACTTTGGTTTGTTTATTCCACTGGTATATGTTGTGCTTCTGGATTTCTCATTAGTTCTGCAAAATCCCCAGGTACTGTTTCCTCTTCCAACAGAACTTCTCTGGAATGTCCACCTTCTCCCAGGGGTCCCAGGTACACCATGTCAGACTTGGTCTCTCCTCCATGTCTCTGAACCTCTCTCCTCTTCTCCATTCTCCTGTATCTGGGTGCATCTTTCAGATTGTTCTTCCCGTTCACTAATTCCCTCTTCAGCAGTGTCTAACCTATTTATCATATATCTACTAACATCTTCCTTTTCAACACTGTATTTTTCATTTCTAGATGTTTGATTTCCCCAGGTTCTGGGTGTCTGAGAATCTCTGTTTATAAGGCCAGGCATGAATTTAGAGCACAGGAGTCCCACAGGTCTACCTTGGAAAAATATCCCTCAAAGTTCTGCCTTTACGCATGAAATGCTCTTATTCTATCCCCTGCTCCCAGAATCCAGCTCCAGGGCAAACTGTCTTAGTAACTCAAGTGATTTCCCTACAGGATTTTTTCAGACTTTGTACACACACACACACACACACACACACACACACACACTACACACACTCTCTCTCTCATGTCACCTGAGAAAAGATAATTCTGTCTTCCTTCTGATTCTCATCCCTTTTGATTCTTCTTACACCTTCATAAACAAAAGTTGTTTATAATGGGCATCCTTATCTTTTTTCTTTTTTAATCTCAAGGGACAGCTTTTAATGTTTCACTCTAAGTATGGCATTTATTTATTCTATTTTATGGATACCTTTTATTATGTTAAGGATGTGCCCATCTAGTCCTATTTAAGAGTTTTTATTATGAACGGGTGTCCAACTTTAGTAAATGCTTTACTCTGCCTATTAAGATGAGATATATACATACATGTACACATATATAAATTATATAATAAATATGATTTCCAGAATCATTTAGAATTCTACAGTATTTCATTTATTTTTGTCTTTTATTTTTTTAAGTAGGCTCCACGCTGGGCATGGAGCCCAACACAGGGCTCGAACCCCCAAGCCCGAGATCAAGACCTGAGCGGAGATCAAAAGTCAGATGCTAAACTGACAGAGCCCCCAGACACCTCTATACCATTTCAGATATGAGTTCATGACTTTTTGCACCGCAAACTGTTTCTTCTGTGTATTATCTAAAACAAACAAGTTAAAGAAGAAACCTGAAAACAAAACTCACTTGCTATAATTCACAAAGTAGATAAAATACTATAGAATACATTGTATTCTAATGTATAAAAAAAAAAACAAAAAACAAAAAAATAATGTATAGAATACATTTCCTGCTTATCAGGAAAACTGAGCAAATATCTAAAATGTCATTTTTCTCCTTAAAAGCATGCCGTATCAGTGTGTTCCAATGTCAGCACACATGAGGATCACCAGGGATGCTTGTGAGAATACAGATGTCTGATTTGGCAGGTCCTGGGGGAGGGGGGTGGTGGTGGCTGCGTGCCCACGTGATGCTGCTGGTCTGGAGCACTTTGAGAGAAATGGTCCTAAACCAGTCTTCACACACAGGTGAAGAGAGCAGTGACTGGGTACAAGGGTGAGTGAGGAGGCCCGTATGTGTGCCAGTGCTGGGGCGGAGACATGCGGGGCAGGCTTTCACAGGCTGGGATGCTACTGAGTAGCCAGGCTCCTTGGCCAGCTGACAGCTCTCGTGTCCAAGAAACTCTTCAACACTATGGGAGGGTCATGAGGGTCATGTACAGCAGCCATGAAACCATCATTACTTCAGACACATAGCCCTAATATTTACCTTTTGAAATATTCCACTTCCCTTTCTGTCTCATCCATATCCACACTGTCTAGGTCAATATCTTTAGGCAGAAAGACATCATCTGTAAAATGAAAGAAAAGAAGCAAGTCAGATTATAAGAGAACAAATTACCTGGCTTTACTTAATTTTAAGAACTTCAAAACTGAAACTTTTTCTAAAATGAGATTTTACAAACAACCAAAGGAGGAGAGATGTCTCTCCTGTGCTTGTGAACATCAGGTTCAACCTGGAAATTATGGAACTCACATGTTTGCTGAGCAAAGCAACTGTGGCTTCAGGTCCCACTAGAAGAGATCCACTTGCTGGCACCTGGATTCCCCAAGAGACTGGTCTTTACTTGACATGTTTCCATGATGGGAGAGCCCCTGAGAAGATTCCTGGAAACCTAAGGTGCTTGCAAGCCCAGTCCGTCCTAAGTCCCTACTGGAGGGAGGGAAAGAGTGGGGCATGCTGGTAAACAGAAGCTGCTCAGAAGGCAGCCTTATGAGGGGGAGAATGCTGTCCCTTGCACCAAGAGGACATGACTGACTACCCAGGACCCAGATATCAAGCTCTATAGGAAGATGGCGCTCCCAGGCGCTCCGTGTATACATGCAATATCCCAGAGACATCATCAAAAACTTTTCAGGATGTTCCAATAAAAAAATAGTTACATCACTCTCTTTGAAACACAGGCAGGATGGCAGGGAGACTCATGATTCATGATCATTCCATCTCCTAGAATCTCAGCAAGTTTGAGGGGTTCAACTTCTTGTTTCTTCTCCACCCGCCCTGTCTGGCACCTGTGCAATGCTGGGCACTTCCTGGGCACTGAGCCCTGTGCGCCAGAGGCGACATCAGTGCATACCGCTGCTATGAGGGCTGGTGGTGCAGACACAGTACCCAGCCCCATGATACAGAGCCTCCACTTCCCTGTAGACTTTAGCAAGGATCATTTTTTTTTTTGTCATCTTAAAAAAACAAGGCCACGCTTTTTCCCCTATCACCGGGGTACTTGCACAGTAGCATAAGACATGGTTCACCTCTATAAGAGCAGGTAACATTTTTGCTGACTTATACCACCAGGCCAATGTCTTCACATCTGGAAGCTCACAGAAATGTCAGTGGAGAGCTTCCCTGTAGGGACTTGCATGACCACAGCCCCTTCAGCCCACCTTCTGCTGGCACCCAAAGCTCCCTGTGGGGTCAGCTTTCCTCCTCTGCTCCCCACATCCCATCCCTCCTTCCACAGGGACCATCAAACTTCCACCCTTGCCCCAGACTGCTCTCCTGAGTTCTGCGTCCATATAGGCACCTCCTCTGTACATGTGCTTTCAGGCATCTGACTCCCAATATGGGCAAAAGTGCTCCTTTTCTGACAGTGACCCTCTTGCCCCACCTTACACTCACATCATACCTTCTACATGCCAAGCAAGTTCTTGTTGGCCTTCACCACCCTCCCAGTTAGGCTCCTTGGTCTCAGCTTCCATCCTGCCCAACCCGGCCAACACGGAGTCACCCTCCTAACACATCCAGTCACAACTGTCCTGCTTCCACGGCCCAATCTGTTCCTTTCCAGCCACTAAAACTGTTCCAATTGGGCCTCCATCTAGATGTCTACTTGCAGACCTTGCTTGGCTGCCAACTAGACTTGCTGAGGCCCTGTTCAAAGAAATGCTGGAGTGTGAGGAAGGGGTAGGAATGTTTAAAGAAGTAATGAAAGTGAAGATGTAGGAAAGTGAATTTCTGATCAACAGCGTTCCCATTATAGTTCTATAAGAGGAACAAGCACAAAAGCAAACAGAGCAGGCATGTCTGCTGGAAAAGCTGTCTTCTAAATGCAATTTCTAATACTCTTTTCTTCTAAGTAGAACTAATAATCAGGACAGAACATCTTGATATAAGAAAAAAGAGAAACATAAGCAGATTCAGTACCAGGAAGACATTTTTCACAAAAAAGCTATGTTAACTAGAGTGGAAAGTGTGACCCGAAGGTTTCACAGCCAGCCAGGCTGTGGCTGTGTGTACATCATTAAGACTATAGGCAACATCCTTCTTTGCCAGAGCTCAGAGGATTCTGTACCCCTACTTGAGGGCATGCGCCCAAGGGTGAGCCTCACTCAGCCAGAGGAGGATAGGGAACAGCCCACAGGAGGACCAGCACAAACACGGAATGTAATCAGCTGGAGACTTATGAACACTGTGTGTCCAACAGCAGAAATAATGCAGCTGGAAAACGGGAAAAGAAGGGACTGCCAGGGGAGTGGTGGTGGAAAGAACAGAATCAGTTCCCGGACCATCGTCCAGGCAAGTAAGTGGGTGTCAGAGGACCTGCCTTGCAGTCCACTGTGGAAGGTAAGCAGGGAAACCAAGGATGGGGCAACACAAGTATGAGGGTAGAGGAATGCACTCAGGCAAGACTGCCAAGTTTCCTAAACCCCAGTGATTTTCAAAAATAAAAGCTAAGAAAACACACCACAGAGAAAAAGAAACAGCAAATATAAAATACACAGAGTAATTATAAAATGTTGTTGGACTTGAGACAAAGCACATAGTAGTAATAAATGGGAATGGGCTCAAATTCACCTATAGATGAAATTTTCCATTTGGCTCACAAAACAAGATTCAAGATTTGTGCTGTCTGAAATCAGAGAACAAGCTAAAGCTGAGTGATTCAGAAAGGGATGAGAAGAGAGGTGCCCCACCACGCAAATGGAAACATGGAGAGAGAAGGGGCAGTGATCACCATCTCAGACAAAGTAGAATTCAAGGCAAAAGCACAAAAACACAATGAAAGGACATTTTTTAGTACTAAAACCCATAATTCACTAAGTAGATATTAAAGTTAGGAATGTGCACCAAATACAAACACCACCTTTATAAAGCAAAACTGCAAGAGTCAAAAAAACACAGAAATTCATAATAATAAATAATAGAAGACAGGTCAAGAGGACAAAAAACCAGGAAGGAAAGAGAAAAGCTAACCTTAAATATTATTCATAAGTACATCATGGAGATATATTTTTTTCAATTTTCACCATGATAACAAAAAAAATCATACTTTTATCTGAAAGTATATGGAGCAGTCACAAAAGGTGGTCACAAAAAAAGTATCAGTGATTTCTATAAAGCTGAAATATTACAAACAATATTCTCTGATTGCAATGCAGAAAATCTATAAATTATTAACATATAAAAGGCTCTCCCAAGGGTACCTACATGGCTCAGTCAGTGAAGTATCTACCTGTGACTCGGGTCATGATCCCAGGGCCCTAGGCTTGAGCCTACTTGGGGGCTCCTTGCTCAGCAGGGAGCCTGCTTCTCCCTCTCCCTTTGCTCCTTCACTTGCTCGTGCTCTCTTTCTCTCAAATAAATACAATCTTAAGAAAACAAAAAACAAGTCTTGGAAACCTGAAAGCCACCTTTTTAAACTACTGAGCAATGTGGGGACAAAAATGAAGAAACTCTTGAGTTTCGTAAAACAAAGCAAAATGCCAATAGAAATATTATCAGACTATGAGATATATTTAAAGGAATGATCACAGGAAAATCTGAAGTGGGAAATACTTTGATCAATAAAAATAGTGGAATGAAAACAAATGAACTAAATTTCTAAATCAAAAATTTAGAAAATAAACAAAAGAAAAAGAAAATAAAGCAAAGTAAAAGAAAGCACAGGAGAAAATAAAGATAAAAGCAGAAATTGATGAGGTATTAGAAAGAGCCACAGTAAACCTCTTCAATAAATAAAGAGCCTTTTTTTTTTTTAATCTTAACAAAATAGACAAATTATTTCTCACACCCAACTTGGGACTTGAACTCATGACCCCACCATGATCAAGAGTCACATGCTTCACCCACTGAGCCAGCCAGGCGCCCCCTGAATAAAAGAGAAGCTATTAACTAGCAGAATGAAACAGAAATGGGGAGAAAACACAAATATACAAAATAAGAAATGATGAGGAAGACAGGCACTGAAAAATACATTTTTAAAAATTACGTAGTTTCAGACATCTATGTAAATAAGTTTGAAAATCTAGCTAAAAGAATTTATTATGGAAACATAGTTTACTAAAATTAACCCCACTGGAAAAAAAAAATACCAAATAGACCAATTTCCATTTCTTTCTCAGCAAAGAGAGAAAATTGTTAAGGAACTCTCCCATAAAAAAAATACCAGGCCCAGAGTGTTGCACAGATTTCTCTCAAACCCTGAAAACCTAGACAGTCTCAATGCAGGGTGAATTGTTCTACAACACTGAAAATGAAAATCCTGATTCTTTAAACCTCCTTATGAGGTAATAATATTAATACCCAAACCTAATATAGGCATCAGGAAAAAACAAGTTACAGACCCATAGCTCTTATTGATATAAAAATGCTATATAAAATATTAGGAAACAGAAACCAAAACTAAAGAATACAATACACTACAAGCAAGTGGACTTTATTTCAGGAATCCAAGCCTGCCTCAGTATTAGAAAATCCAAAAATGTAACAAATATAAGAAGAAAAATTATGTTTCTCTT
The DNA here is from genome assembly GCF_053574225.1 of Canis aureus. NCBI lineage: Eukaryota > Metazoa > Chordata > Mammalia > Carnivora > Canidae > Canis > Canis aureus. Next base: position 62,429,170 of record NC_135612.1, read on the forward strand.
CAGAGACACTAGAAAACCTTTGGCAAAATACAACACTCATTCCCAATAAAAACACTTAATAAGAGCAGGACTTGTCGCATATTTTCTTAAGATGATAAAATACGTAAACCTTATCCTAAGCCAGAATGTTACTTTTAATTGGACCAGATCTTTCTGTTAAGATTGAGAATGATGCAATCATTTGAAATGATTGCATCATTCTCAATCTTGGAGTGAAAGAATTGGAAAAGTTGGAATAAAAAGAGAAAAGGCTTTCTCTATTTGCACAAATACGACAGAATACCTGGAAAACCCCAGAGCATCAAAAATAATTCGGTAAGTTAGCAGATATAAAGTTAATATACAGATATCAGTAGACTTCAAACACAAATAACCCGTGAGAGCAGTACTAGCCAACAGAAAGATGATGTGAGCCACAGATATAATTTAAGATTTTCTGGTAGCCACATTAAAAAAATAAAAAAAAAATAGGTAAAATTAATTTTAGTAATATATATTTTATTCAGTTAAACATTGCCAAAAGATGATCATTTCTACGTGTAACCAGTAAAAGATTTATACTGAGACATTTAAAATTTTTTAAAACCTCATACAAGGTTTTCAAAATCCAGTGTATGTTTTTACTACAAGACCCATCAATTTGGAGCAGCCTTATTTCCAGTGTTCAGTGATGACACGTGACTCGTGGCTAATGCACCTGAAGTGCAGAGCTAGCAGACATAATGGTGGGGAGTACCCTAATGAAACTAAAAACAAAGAAGGTCAAATACTTAGCAATAAGCTCAATAAGAAATGTGAAAAATCAATGAGAGAAAATTTAAAACATTCCTAAACGCCACAAAAATAGACTTGAACCAATGGAGAAACACCTCTATTTCAGGAAAAGACAATCAACATCATAAAGAGATCAATTTTCCCTAAATTAATTTATAAATGTAATGCAACCCTGACAAAGATCCAACAAAGGGTTTGTATGGCTCTAGCACACAGACACTTTAGTGAAAACACAGATGCATGGACAGGAAAGAAGAGTTGGACAACAAGGGAAAGCAGGGGAGGAGAGGCCTCCCCCCGACACATGGAGTGCCCGAGATAACCAAGTCAGTGCAGCAGTGGCACATAAAGCAAGGAGGAAAAGAAGAGAGAATCCTAAATAGACCCAAGACACAGGGAAACTTACTGTAGCACAAAGGGGGCATCTTGTATCATGGGGGAGGATGAATTTTTATTAACTGATGCTGAGCCAGCAGGCTAACCATTTAAGAAAATAATACTAGACCCACGGCTCTCCAAGTGTACCAGGGGCTAAATGAGAAAGGTGGAAATACGGGGCACACTCCTCTTCTACCTTAATGTTAGATTAATGCTTTCTGATCATTGTTTAAAATCCAGAGGCACTAAAAGATCAATGAAATGACTATATAAAACCCCAAAAAAACTTCCACAGAGACACAGTCCAAAGGAGTACATATCTGCAGCCTATGATGCAGGTAAAAAGGCGAATATTTCTCATATATGAGTCTTAAAAATGCAAGGAAAAAAACCCAAAACCTAACTAAAAAACAAGAAAAAAATATGAACAGAAAATTCACAAAAAAGAGACAAAATAGCCCTTCAAAATACCTCACTGTATTGGAGGAAAATGCAAATGAAAGCGACACTGGGGATTCCTGTCCCCTCCTGTCTTGGCTTCAATTACCAGGACTGTGGTGCTGCCTTCGGACTCGGCACTCCACCTTCTAGGGAGTTCCTGAGGAAACTTGGCCCCACAGAGGCCCTGGCTGTGATGACGAGTGATGACGAACCAAGGACACAAGGCCGGGAGCCCATGCACACAGCTTTCCTGCTTATGTTCAGTTGGCGGGAGGGGCAATCAAAGGGCAAAAGATCTCTACTGTGCTACCTTTTGTGCAAAAAAGAAAAGACACTGAGTCATCCCTATAGGGAGCGGGTGGACGCGAGGTGGAAAGAGGAAAACTGGGCTGGGAGTGAGGAGGGGGAGGCATGCAAACAGGCTAAGAAGCCTAGAGCAGCAGTGTGCCCTCAGCCTGGAGACACCCCGAGGGAACGCGGCCACAGAGCCAGGCCATTGTCTTTTCCAGCAGGGAGGGCGAGCATTCCTGGATGCACACTGTGGTGAACTGCTGCACAGCCATGCTGAAGGAGGGAGGTGCAGGTAGAGCACCACCAGAGCCATCAGTGTGAACTTGGCTTTTATTATTTTTATTATTTTTATTTTTTAAAATTTTTATTTATTTATGATAGTCACAGAGAGAGAGAGAGAGAGAGAGAGAGGCAGAGACACAGGCAGAGGGAGAAGCAGGCTCCATGCACCGGGAGCCCGACGTGGGATTTGATCCCGGGTCTCCAGGATCGCGCCCTGGGCCAAAGGCAGGTGCCAAACCGCTGTGCCACCCAAGGATCCCGAACTCGGCTTTTATTACAGAAAATACACCAGCTGCTTGTGTAGGCTACATGTGCGCACACGCGCACGCGCACACACACACACACACAAACACACACACACCCCCACTTGCCCTGCTGTGTTGACAGGAAGGGTCTAAAAGCAACAACACACCAGCAGCCCCTGTGTCTGGATTTCTCAATGCCACTCTGCTCTGAAAAGAACCAGGGCTTCTTGGAAAGTAGTAGATTCAGAGCTGGGGCAGGAAAGCACAAGATAAGCCCAGAATACCTTTCCTGACTGTGCAGGAAAGGATGCAAGTACTCCAAGAATGATGGGGTTGAGGGACCACCCAAAGGGGCTCCCACTGTGACTCAGGGACAGCCAGGGGACCAAAATATGTGGGGTCAGTAATGGATTCTAATTGACAGCATGAAGACAGATTCCATGAACCCACCCTGATATAAATAACTGAATGAATGCAAACAATACACAGGGGAGACGGGAAGGAGGCGCCTCCCACAGAACACCAAATAAGAAACGCACATAGGGAATAGTAATGTTAGAAAAATAACCACTTGGCAAAGAACTTGGGAACAGCCACTTTGGGCAAGACTCGCTGGTGAATGTTAGCAGCAGCAGGAGACCCCGTCCCCATCAGAGCAAAGGAGAAAAGTGTGAGCCTCACAGCAGGAAGGCTGAGTCCCTGTCACTAGATGCTGTGCCCCCCCACAGCAGGCACCAGCAAGCACCCACCACTTCCCTGGCATTGCTGCCCAGAATACACAATCTGAATCTGATCATGAAGAAATGGCACATAAAACCAGACTGAAATTATTGTAAACAATAAATTATTGTAAAAAATAAATGGACTGTACTTTTTAGAAATGTCAAGGTCACAAGAGACTGAGGAACCGATTCATTAAAGGAAATTAAAGAGAGAGGATATGTGATCTGGACTGGATCCTGTGTCAGGAAAAACAGTAACTTTTTTTTTTTCTCTGAGGGTTGGGGGAGAGAAGGGGGTAGGGGAGAGGGAGGGGAGAGAGATGGGGTAAACGGTTGATGGGCACTGAGGTATTACAGAAAACTGACACATCACTGACCTCTACCTCTGAAACCAAGAATACGATATGTCTAATTAACTGAATTTAAATAAAGCTTTTAGAAAACCTAAAAAATAAATAAAAGGACATTAAAGGGACAACTGGAGAAATAGCAATAAGGTCTATAATTAGATTATCCCATTGTGTCAGTAATAATTTCTTAGTTTTGATTAATGGTATTGTGGTTTCCTAAGAGAGTACCCTTGTTCTGAGGAAATATAGACTGGAGTATTTAAGGGCAAGGAGCTTCACGCTGAAAGTATTCTTCTTCAGTTCAAGAACAATGAAAGAGGGAGAAAGAGAAAGCAGATGTGGAAACAGAGCTTGGGGGACCGGTGCACAGAGGAATTCTCTGCACATCTGTAGTAATTTCCAAACAATAAAAGAGAACGATAGTGGCTATTTGTGTCTCACTGCTGTGGCCAAGCCACGGAGAGCCCGGGGCCAGGAGAGGCCGGGGCACCAGCACACAGACCCCTCTGCTCCCTATTTACCGATTGAACTGTTGACTCTGTCTCCTTTCTTCTTCCTATTTTTCTTGCTCTTGCCCTTGGGCTGTGGAGAGTCCGCCAGCACCAGCTTGCTGTCCGGCAGGGGCTCGCTGGGCGGAGCAGGCTCCAGGGGGGCCGGAGGCAGCCTTTCCTCCTTGACATGGTTCAGCTGCTTTTTGTTATTGTTGTTACTGTTCACTCTTCTCTCCTCCCTCTTCTGCTCTGCCAGGGAAGCCAGGTCAAGCACCTTGGCCTTTGGCTCTGTCTGGGGCCTTGGTCTGGGCTGGCCCTCTGAGGCTCGGGGGGGCTCGGCCGGCTTCCTCGCAGGCTCACTGCCTGCCTTGCTGGTCTGCTTGAGCTTCTGCTTGCTGTTCCCCTCTTTGTGGTGATGCATTATGTCGAGGAGGAAAGACAGCGGCTCCTGCTGCTTCCCACTGGCCTCCTTAGGGAGGAGAAGCTTGGAGTCTCTGGCGTCCACTGGGCTGGCAGCATCCCCATCAACCCCCGGCCCCGGCCTGGCCTCTGAGTGGTCCCCATGTGTGGAAGGAGAGAGAGAGGAGGTTTCTGGTTCTTCCATTTGCTCTAGTGAGCCATTGTGCATGGTTTCAGAGTTAGGTACAGACTCTGTTGCTGCCTGGAAGTTTCTAGCAAGCATGTCCAACTTGGGACAGTCTTTACTTGGTCTCTCCTTCTTCTTCTTCTTCACGGCCCTCAGCTTCTGAAGCTCTTGAAGCCGCTGAAACTCCTCCTCCTCCTCCTGTCGCCTCTGCTCCTCACGGAGGTGCAGGTGCTCCCGGGCCCTGGCCTCAGCTTCCAGGCGAGCTTTCTCCTCCAGCTGCCGATGGGAAAAGAAGACATAAGACAAGAGTGAGTGTTCTAAACATTAAAACACACAAGAAAAATAAAATTTTTTAAAAAACAAGTCATATAACAAGAATATATACTCTGAAACAGGTTATAATAAGCCAAGTAGCTTAAAACGTACCTCACCCAAATTAGTTTACTCTCCAGGATTACTAGATTTATTCTTTCTACTAAGGTATACATTTATTACTTTATTGATGATGGTGGGGGAAGGGCTCCGTAACAAAAAGTTCCCGATAGCCTTTGCTCTAGTGGCTAAGCATGTCTTTAAAACGAGGTAGGGGCACCTGAGTGGCTTAGCCGGCTCTTGATCTCGGCTCAAGTCTCGATCTCACAGTCGTGAGTTCAAGCCCCACACTGGGCTCCGCGCTGGGCATGGAGCCTGCTTAAGAAATAAATAAATAAAATAAAACAAGGTCAAAGCAGCTGCTGTGTCTGCCCTGCTCCAGCCTCCTATTTGCACACGGGGGCTGGATGGTTACATGATTGAAGGTACACACCGGTCACACAGCAGCCAACCAGCTGCCAGTGGGCCGCCTCTCCAGGTGAGGCTGGTGCATTCACATGCACATCAACAGGACACGTAAAAAGTATACACTACAAACTTGAAATTCCTTTTTCCCACCACAGCAGATACACCAAACTCCCAACATATTTTCACCAGCGTGAGAGAGCAAGTGACATTCTAGTATGTTCCACATCACATAGCAGGCAGACATTGCCTATTTCTGCCCTCCAGCTTGGCATGAAGTTAATTTTCATTCCAAATGACACCTAACCCAGAAGCCCCCAGGGAAACTATTCCTTTTGCTCAGAAAACAAATTTAGTCTGTTAAAAGTGCACGACTCTGCATCACTGAGCTCCAGTAAAAGCTTTGGCAAATATATTTTGCATTTAAAATCCTTTCAAAAGTAAAAAACAATATGATTAAAAAAAATAAAAGTCCTTCCAAGTTTCAATTATTTTTCACAACATCCCAGTAGGCACTACTTAAAAAAAATTTAACTTGACAATTCAAGTAACACTTATTTAAAAGCCTGGTTCCATCTGTTAAAAGCAAACCTTGGAAGCAGCTCCCAGAGTGGCCCTGTGTCTAGTGAGCAGAGTGCCTCCCACAGCACAGGTCAGGAGCAAATCTGCCCCAGGACAGAATCTACAGGAAACTCACAACCAGTCCGTCAACCAGATGCTCTATGAAGATGGGGTGTTCCACTTTGGTGGAGCGATCCCAACTGTCTCCCCATCACAAGGAGCTAAAGGTGGGAGCTCCTTGTCCAGTACACTCTGGGATGTCCTCCCACCCCGGCTCTGCTGGACCTCACAGGGGCCCAGGTTCTTCTCCAAGCCTCCTGTTTGCCGTCAGAGCCTCCATTGTCGTCCCATGTTCCTTCTGTACACAGCCTGGATCTGCCTGGCATAGTCTGGCTCTTGAGGAAGCTAAAGCAGGGACATCCATGGCATGGGCCCAGCCCCAGGGCGCACTGTCCTGCCAAAGAGCAGACACTATCCCTCCCTTCACTAGTGAAGTATAGACTACAAGTTGTCACACACTGGTCGACAGCCTCTGCATGCCACGCCCACTGCTGGGCCAACCTGGCTTGTCTTGGTAGACGCTTGCTTCCAGGACAGCCCACGCCCCGTGGTGGTGCCCAGGGCTGCTAACAATAGCTGTCCGTCTTACTTTTGGACCCTGGCCACCAATGCTGCATGCCTGACCTCTTCTGGGAGGGCTCTGACTGACTCTCCTCTGCCAGTTGAGGGACAAGGAACATGGGGTGGGGCACTCAGACTATGTCTGAAGGATACTGCTGGGCCAAGGGCCCTGTCTCAGCCTTGTGTCTAAGTGACCCCCTCCTATTCCCTCACATCCAGGGGCTCTTTCCTCAACCTCCCTGAGAGACAAGGCTCTTCCTCCACAGACAGCGGCCAAGGGTCTGCTGCAGCATGCCCCCTTGGGGCACAGGGACCCAAAGGCCCATTTTAGATCTATGTTATAAGAGGGAAAGCCATGTCCTGAAAATACAACCTGGGGTTCTGACCAGCTCCAGCTCAGGCCGCAGAGACAGAGACAGTGACAGTCAGGCTCCCAAGGCCTGCTGTATCCAGCTGGGCTCTTCAGGTCGCCCTTGAGCAGAACCACACTGGCATGCCATTTACCTTCCTCTGCTTGTGTCTGGCTCGCTTGGCGGCTCGAGTGCTGCTCACAGGCTTGGTCTCTGAGCTGTTTATGAACTGCAGCAAGTCTTCCACCCTTCGATGGTCAACCACACTCTCTCTGTCTGAGAGCTGGTCCGCTTTTTTAGGCTGCTCTTCTTTCCTCTTGGTCAGCCGCAAACGAAGCTTCTCCCTCATCTCTGCATAATTTCTACTTGTTGGTGCAGCTGGAGGCTAAGGCAGTTAAAGGAAAGTGTGGTTGAATTAAGCTTCAAGTTTTAATGACGCTGAATATTGCAAATTTCAGAATGTATCTCTAAAAACAAAAGTTTTCTTATTACTTATGTAATACATGTTCATGGTGAAAAATAAGGAAGATGAACAAGTGGCAGGAACAAGGAAAACCTGCTCTAGAGTGACCCAAAGATTTGTTCTGGCACCAACCCCTCAACCTGCACATGTTCGTGAAAAATATGGTAAAACATGTACAACTATGTACACAAATGGACATTTTTAAACTTAAAAAAAAATCACATATACTGATTAATCTACTTCTTATATAATGCAGTGTGATTATTGTTTCATGTCAATAAATGCATTTGTAGAATCTTTTCATTCGTTTATGGGTTTCTTATTCAGTGCCAAAAGGGAAAAAGAAAATTGCTCTCAATCTCCCTGCCAATATTTCTTCCTGGCACTGCATGTGTGTGTACTCATGTTCAGCAAGTGCAGACAGGACAGCAGTAAGAAAAGCAACTACCAGCCATTGCTTTTCCTATCAGCCACCCCTAGGCACAACATGGCTGACATCTGCTTGTACTGAGACCGTGAGGTGTCCCACAGCGCACACCATGTACAGCAAGTGCCCCCCGCCCCCATCATGCACGTGGGCTGTGCATGATCTGGACCCAACAATTCCCAAAGATGGCTGTTCGTGAGGCCCCTAGCTCATCAACTGATTTAAAAATCACAAACAAATGCAAAAATGGAGTAATGAAATCCTTATAGGTAGATCTTTGGGCAAACATTTTTTTTTTTTTTTTTTGTTATTTCTTCAAGATAAGCACAACCTAGGAGCAAAACCACTGTTTTAGACCACACCTTGATTTTAACCACACTGCAAATGAAGCTTTACACACAGTATGATCACACCGAGGATTCCACCTGGCACCCGCTGGTTCTAAGTACCTGCTCGCTGCCCGCCCCTGGGGCACTTATCCCAGCAGGGGTACTTACCCCACCATGCCCGAAGAACTCACAGTAGCAGCAGTCACAGTACTTGCCCTCCTTCTGGTTGGTGGAGGTTGAGGTGCTAGAGCTATGCTCAGAGCAGCTGTCCTCGTCGGCACTCTCATCCCCGTCGTCCTGCTGTGGGTCATACACGCCGTTCTCACAGCGGTGCCCCTCACAGTCGGGGTCGCTGCAAAACCACACATGGGCTAGTTAACAACAGCTGCCCCAAGAGGGGCACAGAGGGCAAGTGGTCATTTGGACGCTGGGAGTCACACAGGAAAGGTGATGTGGGCTCGGAGGGCACAGTCTCTCCTACCACCACTTCATGGCTTCAAACAGATAACAAAAATTGTCTTTTTAAAACTGTTGTCAGTGTCCAAGATGGCGGAGGAGTAGACCTTAGTTTCATCTGGTCCCAGGAATTCAGCTGGGTAGCTATCAAATCATTCCCAACACCTGTGAACTCAACCAGAGCTCTAAGAAAATGGCAACAACTCTACAAATATAAAAGCAACCATTTTCTGCAAGAATGACAAGATGGAAAAACTCACCTCGAAAAAGAACACGAGGCAGTACTGACTCTAGGGACCGAATCAGTATGGAGGTAAGTAAGATGTCAGAACCAGAGTTCAGAATAACCATTATAAAGATAGGGACGCCTGGGTGGCTCAGTGGTTGAGCATCTGCCTTCGACTCAGGGTGTGACCTGGGGATCCAGGATCGAGTCTCACATCAGGCTCCTTGTGGGGAGCCTGTTTCTCCCTCTGCCTGTGTCTCTGTCTCTCTCTCTCTCTGTGTCTCTCATGAATAAATAAATAAAATCTTTAAAAAAAAAAACAATTATAAAGATACTAGCTTGGCTTGAAAAAAAGCATGGAAAACACTAGAGAATCCCTTTCTGGAGAAATAAAAGAATTAATAAAATCTAAGCAAGTCAAAATCAGAAAGGCTATTAATGAGATACAATAAAATAAGCTCTCACTGCTAGAATAAATGAACCAGAAGAGAGAATCAGTGATACAAAAGACAAAATGATGGAGAATAAAGAAGCTGAGAAAAAGAGAGAGAAACAACTGCTGGATCACGAGGGGAGAATTCTAGAGGTAAGTGATACCATAAAGTGAAACAATATTAGAACAACTGGGATCCCAGAAGAAGAGGAAAAAGAGAAAGGAGCAGAAGGTATATTAGAGTAAATTATAGCATAGAACTTCCCTAATCTGGGGAAGGAAACAGGCATCCAAGTCCAGGAAGCACAGAGAACCCCCATCAAAATCAATAAAAATAGGCCAATACCCCAACATATAACAGTGAAACTAGGAAATCTCAGAGACAAAGAGAAAATCCTGAAAGCAGTTTGAGACAGGAGGTCTGTAACCTATAAGGGTAGAAACTTTAGATTGGCAGCAGATCTATCCACAGAGACCTAGTAGGCCAGAACAGACTGGCATAATATGTCCAGGGTGCTAAATGAGAAAAATATGCAGCCAAGAATACTTTACCCAGCTACAATATCATTCAAAATAGAAGGAGAGATAAAAAGTTTCCAGGACAGAAACTAAAGAATTTGTGATCACTAAACCAGACCTACAAGAAATACTAAAGAGGATCCTTTAAGCGAAGAGAGAGCCCCAAAGTAAGAGAGACCAGAAAGGAACAGAGACAATCTACAGAAACAGTGACTTTACTGATAATACAATGGCACTAAATTAATATATTTCAATAGTTACTCTGAATGTAAATGGGCTAAAATCAAGACACAGGTACGGTATTAAACTGGATAAAAATACAAGACTGATCAATACGCTGTCTTTAAGACACCCATTTTAGACCAAAGACATTTAAAATGAGGAGGTGCAAGGCACCTCAGTGCTTGAGCATCTGTCTTTGGTCATGGTGTGATCCCAGGGTCTTGGGATTGAGTCCCACATCAGGCTCTCCAAGGGAGCCTGCTTCTCCCTCTCCCTGTGTCTCTGCCTCTCTCATGAATAAATAAATAAAATATAAAAAAAATAAAACAAAGGGGTGGAAAACCATTTATTATGCAATGGACATCAAAAGAAAGGTGGTGTGGCAATCCATACCGGACAAATTAGATTTTAACCCAAAAACTGTAATAATAGATGAGGAAGAACACTATATCATAATTAAAGGGTCTATCCAAAAAGATCTAATAATTGTAAATATTTATGCCCCTAACATGAGGACAGCCAATGATATTAGCCAATTTATAACAAAATTAAAGAAACACATGGATAATAATACAATAATAGTAGAGGACTTTAACACTCCACTCACCACAATGGACAGATCATCTAAACAGAAGATCAATCAGGAAACAAGGGCTTTAACTGACACTGGACCAGATGGACATCAGATATATTTAGAGCATTCCATCCTAAAGCAACAAAATATACATTCTTCTCAAGTGCACATGGAAATTCACCAGAAGAGATCACATACTGGGTCACAGCTCAGGTCTCAACCAGTACCAAAAGATTAGGATCATTCCCTGCATATTTTCGGACCACAATGCTTTGAAACTGGAACTCAATCACGAGGAAATTTGGAAAGAACTCATATACAGAGGCTAAAGAGAATCCTACTCAAGAATGAATAGGTCTACCAGGAAATTAAGAACTTAAAAAAAATTCATGGAAACAAATGACAATGAAAACATAACAGTTCAGAACCTTTGTGATGCAGCAAAAGTGGTCCTACGAGGGAAGTATATAGCAATATAAGCCTTCCTCAGGAAACAGAAAAGCTCTCAAGTACACAACTTAATCTTATACAAACAGGAGCTGGAAGAAGAACAGCAAGTAAAGCCTAAACCTAGCAGGAAAAAGAAATTATAATAAAGATTAGAGCAGAAATCAATGAAACAGAAACCAAAAGAACAACAGAACAGATCAATGAAACTAAGAGTTGGTTCTTTGAAAGAATTAAGAAGATTGATAAACTCCTAGTTTATTAAGTTTCCTAGCCAGACTGATCAAAAAGAAAGGAGAAAGGACCCAAATAAATAAAATGAATGAGAGATCACTACCAACACCAAAGATATACAATTATAAGAACACATTATGAACAATTAAATGACAATACATTAAGTAATCTAGAAGAAATGGATGTATTCCTAGAGACATATAAAGTACCAAAACTGAAACAGGAATAGAAAACTTGAACAGACCCACAACCAGCAAGGAAATTGAAGCAGTAATCAGAAATCTCCCAACAAGAGTCCAGGTTTGGATGGCTTCCCAGGGGGATTCTACCAACCATTTAAAGAACACTTAATACCTATTTTTCTGAAGCTGTTTCAAAAAAATAAAAATGGAAAGAAATGAGGCCAGCATTCCCTTGATCCTAAAACCAGATACCAAAAAGGAGAATTATAGATCAATATCCCTGATTAACATGGATGCCAAAATTCTCATCAAAATACTAGCCAATAAGACCCAACAGTACATTAAAAGGATTTTTCACCAGGACCAAGTGGGATTTATTCCTGGGCTGCAAGGGTGGTTCAACAGCCACCAATCAATCAATGAGATACACTACATTAATAAAAGAAAGGACAAGAACCATATGATCCTCTCAATAGATGCAGAAAAAGCATTTGACAGAATACAGCATCCTTTCTTGATTAAAACTCTTTATAGCGTAGGGATAAAGGGAACATACCTCAATATCATAAAAGCCATCTACAAAAAGCCCACAGTGAATATCATTCTAAATGGTGGAAAACTGAGAGTTATCCCCCTAAGACTGGGAACACAGCAACAATATCCACTCTCATCACTGTTGTTCAATATAATCCTAGAAGACCTAGCCTCAGCAATCAGACAACAAAAAGAAATAAAAGGCATCTGAACTGGCAAAGAAGTCAAATTCTCACTCCTCACAGATGACATGATACTCTATGTGGAAAACTCAAAAGAAAGACTCTACCCCAAAATTGCTAGAACCCATATATGAGTTCAGCAAGTGGCAGGACACAAAGTCAATGCATGGAAATCAGTTGCATCAAAATTGCTATACACTAAAAATGAGACAGAAAAAAAGAGAAATCAAAGAGTCGACCCCATTTACAATTGCACCAAAAACTCAGATGACCAGGAATAAACCTAACCAAAGAAGCAAAGATTTATATGCAGAAAACTATAAAACACTCATGACATAAATTGAGGAAGACACAAAGAAATGGAAAAATATTCCATGCTCATGGACTGCTGGAACAAATATTGTTAAAATGTCTATACAACCTAGAGCAATCTATACATTCAATGCAATCCCAACAAAATACCATCAACTTATTTCACAGAATTGCAACAAATAATCCTAAAATTTGTAGGGAACCAGAAAAGACCCTGAATAGCCAAAGGATTGTTAAAAAAGAAAACCAAAACTGGTGGCATCACAGTTCCTGACTTTGAGCTCTATTATAAAGCTGTAATCATCAAGACAGAATGGTCTTGGGAAAATAGACACACAGATCAATGGAACAAAATAGAGAATCCAGAAATGCACCCTCAACTCTATGGTTAACTAATCTTCGACAAAGCAGGAAAGAATATCCAATGGGAAACAGATAGTCTCTTCAACAAATAGTGTTGGGAAAATTGGACCACCACATGCAGAAGAATGAAACTGGACCACTTCCTCACACCATACATAAAAACAGACTCAAAATGGATGAAAGGCCTAAATGTGAGACAGAAATTCATCAAAATCCTAGAGGAGAATACAGGCAGCAACATCTGTGACCTTAGAGCAACTTCTTGTTAGACACATCTCTAAAGGCAAGGGAAACAAAGGCAAAAATCAACTACTGGGACTCCATCAAGATAAAAAGCTTTGCACAGAAAAGGAAACAGTCAACAAAACCAAAGACAACCTACGGAATGGGAGAATATATTTGCAAATGACATACCAGATAAAGGGCTAGTATCCAAAATCTATAAAGAACTTATCAAACTCAACACCAAAAGAAAATAATCCAGTCAAGAGATGGGCAGAAGACCTGAACAGACATTTCTCCAAAGAAGACCTACACATGGCCAACAGGCACATGTAAAAACGTTCCACATCCCTCAGCATCAGGGAAATACAAATCAAAGCCACAGTGAGATGCCACCTCACATCAGTCAGAATGGCTAAAATGAGTAAGTCAGGAAAGGACAGATGTTGGCAAGGATGCAGAGAAAGGGGAACCCTCTTACACTGCTGGTAGGAATGCAAGCTAGTGCAGCCACTGTGGAAAACAGTATGGAGGTTCCTCAAAAAATTGAAAATAGAACTACCTTATGACCCAGTAATTGCACTACTGAGTATTTACCCCAAAGATACAAATGTAGTGATCCAAAGGGGCATCTGCACCCCAAGGTTTGTAGCAGTAATGTCCACAATAGCCAAACTATGGAAGGAGTCCAGATGTCCATTGACAGATGAATGGATAAAGAAAATGTGGTATATATATACACACACACACACATATATATGTATAATGGAATATTACTTGGCCATCATAAAAAAGAAAGAAAAGGGGAGGGGAGGGAAAGGGAGACATCTGGCCATTTGCAACAATGTGGATGGAACTAGAGGGTACTATGCTCAGTGAAATAAGTCCATAAGAGAAAGACAATTATCATATTATTTCACTCATATCTGGAATTTAAGAAACAAAACAGGATCATAGAGGAAGGGAGGAAAAAATAAAACAAGACGGTATCAGAGATGAAGACAAACCATAAGAGACTCTTAATCACAGGAAACAAACTGAGGGTCGCTGGAAGGGAAGGGATGGCGGGACGGGGTAACTGGGTGATGGGCATGAAGGAGGGCACATGATGTCAGGAGTACTAGGTGTAATATAGACTGATGAATCACTGACCTCTATCTCTGAAACCAGTAATACATTATATTAATTAACTGAGTTAAAAAAATAAAAACAAACAAAAATAAAGCAAGCTGTTGAATATTTCTAGTGTTCTTCACTCAATGTGTAACAAATACAACTTAAAAAATGCCCAGCCCCTTCCCCTCTTGCTGCCGGTGGCTAGGTGGTGATCTGTGTACCTGATCCATGGTGGCTCCACCTTTGAGGACTAGAGGCAAGACTAGCATCCTCCTGGGACCCTGGCCTCCACTAGGCATGCCCCTTCCCAGTGTCTTTCCCTGCCTTGTTCAGCTGCATGTGTCTGGGAGCAGAGCTCTGATAGCCCTTCTGCAACACACAGGCCAGTGTGGCTCCTCGATTCTGGCACCAGCAGGACCCGGGCTCACCTGCAAACGCTGGGTGGAGCGCTGATGGAGCCATCGGTGGTGGGGGGTGGGGGGGCTCCTGGAGCAGGACAGAAGCTCTTTCGTGTATCCACAAACCCGGGGGATGTGGCTGCAGTGTTGGGAAAGGACGGGGCCGCAAGACTTGCTAGGTGAGGCGAAGAGGCTGGGGCGAGCGCAGCAGGGGCGAGGGCGGGAAGCGGTGCCAAGCCCGTAGGACTGTTCCTTGGGGCGGCCGGCACCGCGTGTCTGTGGTCCTCCTTGACGCCATGGAACACCTCACCTGCATTCGGAGACGCAGAAGGGTCACCGAGGACGGCTGAGCTGGATTAGTGTCTCTTCACTAAAGCTTCCTCTACCTCTTCATGTGAAGATGTTCAAAGTTACAGAAACTTCGAAGGAACAGTACAAAGAATTTCCATACGCTCATCTGGACTCATGACTACTTAACATTTTGTCACATTTACTTTATTTCTCATGTACACTCAATTTTTTGGCTTAATACCCGGAGGCTGCATGCATCCTAAACACCTCAGCACAAACCCCAGGGAACGTGACACTTCACTGTGTAACCACATCCGAGACGTGTACGGTCCCCATGACATGCTCATCCCATGTACTACCCCATCCTATCTCCTGTCTCCCCCACACGGTCTTTGCAGCTTTTCCCCAACCTAGCCTCTTCTAAACTTTTTTCCTTCAGTAACACTGACATTGTCTGAATTGAGGACAGTTGCCCACCAGTCTGGGCTTATGGTATCATGTCAGAGTTACCAAAGATGTTTGGGGCATGACTCCTGCAAAGGCTATGTTGGATCCTTCCCCTGTGATTGCATGAGAAGCCACTAATGTGAGTCTGTTCCATGCCCGTGAGGTCACATCTGATCGGTGTGCAGGGGGTAATCTGCCACATTCCTCCAGTGAAAAGGCACTTTATCTTCCCTTCGTGATCTGCCAGTCACCTGTGGGCACTACTGTCAGACAGTGAGGATGCTACATTCCCCAAACAGATATCCACTGTTCTTAATAACCACTGGGGATGCTCACCTAGACTCATGGTCACACAAGCTGCACAGTGGCCTTCCCTGTCTGTTATGTCTATCAAACAGCAGCAGCATTTGTCAAAAAGAGTTTCCCTACCCACCTCTTTTCTGAACACCCAGGGGATTCTTGACCATGTATGCTATCATCCATCCTATTATTCTTTCTGATGCTCCAACTGTCCTAACTTTCGCTAGTGAGGGCTCTCTGAGCCAGCTCCCATGTGCTTTCAACATGTTTCCAGATCGCCACTCCTTGTGCTCACACTAGCGCATGGAGCCACACCTCCTGTATGCCACAGATCCCAGTGGCAGCAGGGGCTGTGTCACAGGCTGGCCAGGAACCCCATCAGCTCACTCTCCACCAAGCTTCTGCTTTCAGAGGACTCAAAATTCCTCCATGTGCTCAGAAAGCAGTGACCTTTTCTTCTCACAAAGCAACAGGTACCAAGAAGAAAGGCAAGACAGCGCGGCAAAAGCCAGAGGATGTTCATGGGGTAGTAAAACTCAAATCTGACTTCCAAAGGACATGCTGCCTGTGTACGAGCATTTTCCAGAGTTGATTACTACACCCAGGCCTTTGGCCACACTGAGGATAAGGTGATTACAGAGATGGTGAGGAGGAAGCCGCAGGTCTTACCTATGGAAGGAGGCCTCTTGGACGACACTTTGAACTGGCTGTTGCTAGACTGCACCGTAGTGGCTGTGCAGGACACAGAGGAGGTGGCTGATGACGTGGCCATCACAACTTTGTTCGCTTCCATAAAAGCATCTTGGAAATTGTACAAGCATTTCTTTTTTGCAGCGTTTTTTTTCTCCTTGCTCTCTGAAACCATAGGTGTTTCACCGCTGGATGGCGTTGGAAGGGCTTCGGGTCTTGTTTCTGAGAGAGTTGGTCCTAGTATGTCACTCCCTTCAGAGAAGAATAGTAGAAGTAAGGCTTCTAGAAATATGTCGCTAAAACCTAAGGGATGTCTGCTGACTGAACTCCTAACACCGGGGCTGCTATCGAAGCTGGGACTTCACTGGGAGGATATCAGTCAACTAGTTTTTATCCAAGAAAAAAAATGTATTGAGCACCTACTATGTGCCAATCCCGTGCTAGGTGCTTTCCCAAAGTTCCTTTATTTAATGTCTTAAAGCTACTTTCTGAGCTTGGTACTATTAATCCCATCCTACAGATAGAGAAGCTGAGGCTCAGAGAGGCTAAGCAACTTGCCCAAGGTCACAAAGCTAGAAAACTTTTCCAAGCACAGATGTCAGGTGTAGCCTGCTTTTCTGAGCATATGCAGGGGCTGGGCGTGGGGCCACCAGGGGCTCTAACCATGTAAGAGATAAGGCTGCAACCAGCCCCTCTTCAGGTGCACCTTTCCCTACGACTAAAGTAACAGCTGTACCTCGGCAGCCAAGAGCTGGGAGGAAGGAGCTTGTTAGAGGGCACAGATCCCATGTAGGGTTGATACAGCACCAGAAGAGGAACACATTGTGACACAAGTCACAGCATTGAGGTGGATGGTGGCACTGCTGCAAGACCCCTGTACACTGGGCTGAGTGGCTGTTGCTGCTGTTCGAGGACCACAGGCCCAACATCAAGGCCTAGAGAGAAGAGGCTTGGCAGCACCAAGGCATGGGATATCCACTACGTGCAGGGCCTTGGAGAGCCTGCTGCTGAAAACAGCCACAGGGTGCCAGCGCCTTGCTCTGCTCTGTCCGTACAGGGGAATATGGCTGGTGGCAGCAGACGTGGGTGGCTGGGGCAGTGGGACGAGGCCCAGGGGCCACCCAGGAGCAGCGGAGGCAGGGGCCTAGCTAGCCCGGGGCTTCTACTGGGGGACCGCGGCAACAGAGACAGCAATCCACTCAGCTCAGGTCATTTTAAACCTTTAAGAAAGTTTTAACAAGTTCCTTACCAGAAATTGTATCTGGCAAGAAAGTGCCAGGATTCCAGTTCTTATCATTCATCACTTCTGATCCCCAAAGACTTATAAATTTAGAACTATTCCACTCTGGAGTATTCCCAAAACAGCTTGGATAAATATGGTCTTGAAGAGATGCATTGAATACCTGATGCTTATTTGTGTGATTCTGAACAGGTGCTGGCGGTAAAGCCTACAAAAAAAAAGTTCTAATCACATTTCAAAATTCATATTCTGCTTACCTATGTAGTTAAACCACAGACAGACCATGACTGAGAACCCTAGGAGTCTGTGCTTGCTGTGGGAGGGCCTCCCGGGCTGCATGAGTCTCATAGAGCACAGACTTGCCTGGCTGTCACACTACATCCGATCAGTCACATATGAACCAGGAGTAGACTTTAAAAGTAACTATGTTTCAGGGAATCTACCAAACTGACTTGAGACAACTTAGCAACTTATAGTGCCTGTCCCTTGGCACAGTCTACATGGGGCTCACTAGCATACGAGGTGCTTGCTCCCAGGGCTTATTAGTCTCATCTGACATTCTAAGGATCACCGCTAAAAAGTCAACTCTAGAATCACTTAACAACAAATGGTAAATAAAGCTCCTCAACTGTTCTCTCACACCTGGGCCCAGGGCATAGCATGTCTAAAGAACTACAGATTTTATTTGAGCCTGGAAGCAGCCCCGCAGCCCTACCATGGCAGACTGTGGTCTGAAGAGTCCACCCACATATCGAGTGACCAGCCGTGGGCTGCTCCCCTGCACACCCCTGTGCATCCTTGTGCCACACCCCCAGCCACGGCCTCTACCACCTGCGCAGACAGCCCCCATGGCTCACACCCAGCCTCCTTCCAGTCCCTTCCCTCACAGCCACCAAGGTGAGCTTTTGTGAAGGTCAGTAAGAATGAGTCCCTCCCTTGCTCAGGATGCACCAATGTCTTCCCACTGCTCTTAAAATAAAATAAAAAATCTTCCATATGGCCTGGCCTATCCCTGTCCCTGGTGTTCCCCAAGCGCCTGGACACAAAGGCCTTCCCTTGGTCCTCAAATCCAAGCTCCTTCTTGACCTTGACCTTTCCTTGTGCTGCCTCCAGCTTCCAGAACATCCTAACCTCAGCTCACAAGCTCGCTATGTACTGTCCTCCTTCAGCCTCAGCCCAAACACCTCAGAAGTTATCACCTCACCACCCAGCACCCAAGACCAAGGTGGGCTTTCCCATTTAACACACCTAAAAATCCACAATTTTCTCTTAGCACTTCCCACAGTTATAATTTGAGACTGACTGGTAGCCTTCTGGTCCCACAGTTCCCCTCCCCAGGAGGACCCAGTGCTACAGGCCCCACCCAGAGAAGCTACAGGTCTGGCACTGGCAACACCTGGGAGTCTCATCCTTTGGGAGATAAAACTGGGCCCTGGCCATTGTAAAGTCAAGTGGGAGGGTTTTGGGAGGATTCCCGAGCAGGTGATGGTTGGGCAGAACCCTAAAAGCCTGGTTGGGGCAGAAGGTGGGAGGTAAGGGAGGATAGCACAGGCACAGTCCCCATTCATTGACAACGGCACCACAGTCAGATAGGCTGCAGGGACCAAATCAGAGATGCCTCTGCCCAAAGGGGAGAGGGTACCACAGGAAGCCATCAGTTGGGGTCTGAGAGATGAGGAGGTAGAGGCAGTGGAGAGGAGGGGTTCTGGGGCCATCAGGACAATCACTGTGACTATCAGAGCAGCAGCCCAAGATCATAGTCCCTGGGAGGTGTGGCTGTGAACAGCAACCTGTCCTCAGCCTTTGGGACGCACGGCCTGAGAGGATGCATGGCCTGATGGCTTTGGATGCCGGCTCTCCCTCTACTAGCAGTGTGACTCAGGCAAATGACTCAATCTTTTTGTGCTTTAGTTTTCTCATCTTTTATTTGGGAATACCTACCTCCAGGGTTTGTGGTGAGAATTTAACTGGACAGTGGGTGTAAGTGTGCAGCGCAGTGAGGGATGAGGTGGGATATCCCCACTTGTACGGCTGGTTCCTACACAGAGAACCACCCTGTTGCACCCCAGGCTGTGCTGCCCATCCTGGGTACAGAGAGGAAGTCAGGGTCACTCCACTTGGGTAGCTCAGCATACCTGCTGGCCTGAACGGGCTCAGGGAAGTGGAGGGTGAGAATGGTATGGACACATGGGGTATGAAATGAGAAGAAACAGGTCTGGATGCTCACGATCATGGCAGGAGTCTAATATGGTGGTTCTGGCAGGGCAAAGAGTGAAGAAATAAAAAAAAAACTGTTATTTCTACAGATATCGTTTTCCACAAAATAGTGATAAACTAAGAGTTGCTTTGCTGAGACGGAATAGATGTGAAGACAACTAAGCAGAAGGTGGTTTCTCAGTCTTGCACACCTTCTGCTAAGGTGCAGAGACACGTGGCAGGTAGAAACCAGCTGGCTCCTCAGGCTGCACCACAGCAGCATGTGGAGAAGCAGCTGGGTCTCACTGGCCACTGCACAGCAGAAGCCCAGGTGAGCTCTGAAGCTCCCCTCACTACTTTCTGAGGCCCTCCCAACTCATGGCTGCTAGATAACTTGCCTTCTCCCTGGAGGGGGCCTGGCTAAGAGCCTGAACCTGCCACCTGAATGCATCCAGAGAGCTTATGCTTACCCTTCAAAACCCCATCCAGCATCACCTCCTCTGCAAAACTACCTGACAGGCTCAGTCAGAAGCCCTCTTCCCTTCAGTGAGGCTTTCCTACTCTGCAGCTACAATTTCTGCTAAGGTACACCATGGAATTTTGAGGTCTTAATTTGATTAGACTGAGAGATCCCTAAAGGCAGGGATGAAGATTCCCTGGTTTGTACTTTGCTAGCATGTAGCACAGGCCTGGCACATACTGGATGTTCAATAAAGGCTGAAAAGATTTAGCTTAGAGGGACAAGGGAACACAATTCTAAAGCTGAAACACTGAAAGCATAAGTTAAATTCGATTCACACACTTCCCATTTACTAACATGAGGTCCAGTTGCAGAGACCAGGGGAACTGGGGGGTCTGTAACAAGCTGTGTTTATAGCAATGCTTTCCCACAAAACGGCTACTCAACAGGTGTGAGTATCCTTGAGAAAAATATAGGCCTCTGTCAACTAGACCAATTTTGGGCCATGCCTCCACAAGCACACCAATAATTCAGGCATAGAATTAGTCTCTCAACATGTGGACAATGCTGTTGAATTAGAACAGATTTATTTCACTGTGCACAAATAGAAGTTTTGAATGGTTCTCCACTTTGAGACAAAAGTGATTCACAGGAAAATAAAATCTTTGCTTTAAATGAGAGCTCGGACAAACATACATTAACAGATGCCTTCTAAACACCTGAGTTTATGTAGGAGCCAGGAGACCTGGCCTGTATTGCACGGCACCACATCCATCCCAGAACCTATTTGAACATGGTGAGGAAAACAGAGCCAGGTGGAGGTGTGGGGCAGGGATGACTGCCCTGAAGGCACATGCACCATAGTCACAGTGATGGGGTGATGGGGGCAGATCCATGATCCCCACGGGAGGCAGGAGAGCTGGTGATGGTCAGGTGGAGCCCTAGGATCCCAGGTGAGTCAGCACTGGTACCTCAGCCCTACTTAGTGCCTTGCAGTTCTCACAGAGTAAGTTGAACAAAAACATAACCTCATTAAAAGTTACTGTACACCTACAGAAACAACACATCCACAGGAGCAACAAAAAAACCAAATTCAGATCCTCAAGGTTTCAAACAGAGAATTATGTGTAAAATGTTTAAGAAAAGATAAAAGAAAACATGATGAAGGAACAAGAGAATACAAAGAGTTGCTAATATAAATTAAAAATAAATTAATTAAAGCTTACAGATAAGAATCACAGCTGGAATTAAAAAGTCAAACTTCAGCAGCATGTGAGAGAGACCATCAGAGAGTTGTTTAACTGGAAGGCTGATGCAAAAGGGGCTCTCAGGGAGGCCAAAGGGTGAGAGGCAAGAAGACAGGTTCAGGACACAGAGCAGGGCGGGCAGGCTGGCCCCGATCAGACGGCATCATGGCAGACTAGGGGCATGAACATAACAGGGCTCACCATCACAGACAGGAACTTGAAATAATAAATAAGGTGAGGGCTCCAACTGAAAAAGCACACAATGCTTAAGCGTCCAACTCCTGGTTTTGGCTCAGGTCATGATCTCAGGATTGTGGAATCCACGCTCCACACTCAATGAGGGAGGCTGCTTGGGATTGTCTCTCCCTGTCCCTCCACTCCTCCCCTGCTCTCTCTCACAAATGAAATAAAATATTTTTAAAAAAAGCACACAATAGGCAAGAACTAACAGGTAACGTGAGCAGTGAGACAGTGAGATGGAATCTCAAAGAATAAAGAAAGCTAGAGATAAAAACACCTCGGGAGAAACAAAGAATGCTTCTGATGAACTGATCATCAGTGGATGGGAAAAACATGTGTATCAAGATATGTCAACAGAAACTTCTTAAACTGAAATGCAAAGAGAAATGAGAATTAAAAAAAACACCAGAACTAAAAAACCACCATCAACAACACAAAAGAGAACAAAACATCCAAGATGTACGGGACAATTTCAAAAGATCTAACAGGAATTGGAATACCAGAAGGAGAAGAAAGAGAAAAGAAAAGGAATATTGGCTGAGAACTTTCCAAGATTAATGACAATGAACCACAGATCCAGGAAGCTCAGAACTCCAAATGGAAAAAACACTCCCAAATCTACACCTAGGCATTTCATATTCAAACTGCAGGGAGCCAAAGACAAAAACAAAACAAAACAAAACAAAACAACAACCTTGAAAGTAGCCTTGGGAAATGGAAGGGGGCAAAGGAGAGAGGGAAAGGGGGAAGAGGGAGGGAGAGAGGTGGGGGAGGGCCCTGTACCTCTAGAACAGAGGAGAATCAGAGGATATCTGGTCAGAAACCATGTAAGCAAGATAAGAGTGGAGTAAAACTTGTTTAAAACACTGAAAGAAAACACCCACCAATCTAGAATTCTGCACCCAGCAAAATTATCCTTCAAAGGTAAAGGAGAAACAAAGACCTCCTTAGACAAATAAACACTGAGGGAACTTATTGCCAACAGAGAACAATGGCAATGTCACACGGGACAGGAGGGAGGGAAGAAGAAGGGAGGGAGGGAGGGATCAGGAACTCTCTGGGAAAAGGTACCTACGCTAACATGAAATAGAACAGTGTTATCTGAAGGGGGACTCAGATTAGTTAAAATGTATATTCTAATACAACTGCTGAAAGATATTTTTAAAGTATAACCAATATGCTAAAGAGAGGAGAGAAAATTGAACCAGAAAATGCCTAATTAAAAGTGGAGAAGGCAGAAAAAGAAAGCCTCTGGTAATGAAGAGAAAACAGAACAAGGGTTACTATTAACCCAAACACATAAAAAATCACTTTAAATGTGGCTAGTCTAAAGATATAAATGGAAAGACAAACATTATCAGAGTATATTAAAAAACAAGCCCCACCTAGATGTGTCTACAAGAAACATACTGGGAGTATAAAGACTCCTTTCAGTTAAAAGTAAAGAGATGGAGAAAGAGATACCACACTAGTGCTAATGAAAAGCTGGAGCAGCTGTCTTAATATCACACAAGTCGACCTCAGAGCAAGGAAGATCATCAGGGATGATGAAAGGCATCCCATAATGATAAAAGGGTCATTCTGCCAAAAACACATAACAGTTCTAAATATGTAAGCACTAACCAACATGGTGCCAAACAACAAACAACATGAGACAAAAACTGACAGGACTGCAGGCAGAGGAGGAGAATCTGCTGTGGAGTTTGGAGACTCCAACACCCCTCTATCAGGTGCAGGCAGATCTAGCCACAGGTCAGGAAGGACATTGCGGAACTCAACAACGGCACCATTGGTCAACGGCACATGATGGACGTGGACAGTCTACTTCATCCAAAAACAGCAGAATACGTGCATTCTCAAGATCACTTGGAGCATGCACCAGGAGAGACCACATTCTGAGCCACAAGCACACTTTAACACATCCAAAAGAATAAAAAGTCACACAATGTCTGCTCTCAGACCACAGTGAAATTGAAATAGAAATCAGTAACAAAAGACAGCTGGGAAATCCCCAAATATCTGTAAATAAAACTCCTTGCCATATAGTTTTAATTTTTGTCTAGAATTTCATTAATGTATTTTTTTCTTGCAACTACTTTTAACTTTCAAATAACTTTTATCTCAACATATAAATGAAATGTATTACTGGTACAAAGACATTTGAAAACAGAAAGTCATCATTATTCTAAGTCCAAAAAAAATAAATTTTCTATATTACGCATCCCAAGCATTTTAGGTACTAAATATTTACCTACAACAGCCAGAGTATGAATTAAAAGTTACAACTATTACAACTACAATGACATAAAGTCCTAAAGGTGACAAACATCACCTTACCAGAGCAAAAATCCCTGAAAGCCTAGAGAACACAAACATGGAAGCAGCCGAGCTCACACCCAGCCACACAGGGGGCACCCCATTGAACAAGCCGTCTCTGAGGTAACTAAAGACAAGTTTGTGCGTTCTCCAGAAGGGGCTTCTACCAGCTCCTATGGGGTTGTGAGCCCATCATGAGTTAGGTATGCAGGTATTCACAGTAGTCAACCAAGTCAAACTAACTTAAATAACACAACCTAATTTTGGAAGACATAGTGACACTGCAAGCTTGTCTGAAGAAACAAGCATTTTTATACCAGATACAAATGAAGTATTTTGCCAAATGCAACTCATTTTCCCAAATAAACCTTACTAGCTTATCTTCTGCATTGCTTTTCTACCCATGAATCCTCCACATCTATCTACTAAAGTTTATAAGGTATTAAATAGATTCTATATACAGATGACACTTTCTCAAAATGTTTTTCTTCTCTTTTACCCTTCTCTGGACTACCTAAAATGCCCTGGGAAAAGGCCAAAAGTTAGGGGTAAAAATCAGCTTTTAACTGGAGTATCCCAACAGCCTTTAAGAATAATCAATTTCCTACTTTTCTTTAAGATTTTTAGGGACTGATTCTTGAATAGTTTTTACTACCAGCAAGACATTACAACAGACCATTCTCTACTCTTTCCTAGGGTTGGTTCCCAAGGACTAGGAAGCAGTTGTATTCAGGTAAGACAGAACAGAGAGCCTCCCCACCTCATACAGTCACCCAGAGAGATTGGGCCAACCACGGAAACAGCCTGGCGTTTTTTTTTTTTTCTGGCTTTGAATATACACCTGAAAATGCTATTTCAAATCACTCTATCAAAAAAGTGATCATTAAATGTCCAAACTGAGCGAAGTTCAATCTAACAAAATTTAAGCATAAATATGGGCAGTTACCAAGTACTTATTGCAACAGAGCATGACAAACTGATTCTATTATACTGTAAATCAGTGGTTATTAACTCTCCTACCTGTACCCCTCTCCTCAGCAAACAAACAACACTCTACTTCACAGCAAATGTCCCTGGGTCTGAAAAAGCCTCTTCTATCCCATGTCCTCCTCCCTTCTCTCAGTTGAGAATCACTATTTTAAATAATAAATCTAGGGTTTGGGGGAAATTTTATTTTTGATTGATTAAAACTAACTCTGACCCAGAATAACTGATAAAAAGGAAACCAAAAATCAGAATTTATAAGAGCCAATAAAGCTAAGTTCAAAACGGCTAGGGACACAAAATTATCTGTGGTGCAAAGAATAAAACTAAAGTAAAAATTTCATTGCAAAGTCAAAGCTACTAATATAAGCATGGGGTTCTCTGAGAATAAATACATAAAAAGCACATCTCTCTACATGCTCACTCCTTTTCTGCACAGGCACCGAGCACAGCTGGTCTGGGAGGCCAGCATGGCACTGCAACTTCGTCTTGCATGACACTTAGGATTCCTCCTTTGAGCCTGTGCATTTCGTTATGTCCTTCATTTTCGTGTTTAGGGAGCATGTTCATTTCAGACACTATAGAGCCCAACCAATGTCAGAGGACCCATGCTGTAATCACAGTATTTTACCCAAGTAGCATTAAGGAAAAAACCAGGCCTCAGGAGGCCATGAGGAAATAACTAAGCTGTTGTCTGGGTAGGTAGAAGAGTCGTCTGTGTCTGGTGTTCCCCCAAGTACAACCTATTACACCAACGTCATCTGGAAAACTCTTTACGCTCTACTTAATTCTGAAGGAGTAAGCCACCACTTTTGTAATTGTTTTTACAACTGTGAAGGTTCAAAATTCTGAAAGCTTAAGGGATTACAGTAATCTCTTGCAGACCTTCCTATCAAGAGTAGACATGGCCTATACAAATTGCCAATTTGTGGATTTTTGTTTGTTTAAAAATGCACTTCTGATAAGATCTTAGTGACAGGTGAGCTTCCAGGCCCTCTCTGCCCTGACTTACCTTACTGTGTGTGAAGGGGGGCGCTGTATACAAGGTGGGGTGGATGAGAGGGCGGGGCAGGTGTGGGACCGCGTGCAGGGGCACGTGTCCATGGATGTGGGGGTAAAGATGCAGAGCAGGGTGTGTGGGCTTCTCTGGGCTCATGAACTGATGGCCAGGGGGAAGGGCTCCTGCAGTCATTGCTGATGCGGTCAGTCCAGAAGCTTCTTGTTTACAAACATGACATTCACAAGTGTTTGGAGCTTGTTCGGTCTAAAAGGAAAGAAAAAAAAAGTACTTGGTTATTTAGTAAAACAAAGAATGGAGTGAATTAAATTAAGTCAAGTCACATTGTGCTGAACAGTCACACAGCCACTACAGAGAAGACAGGGCTCATCTGATGCCTCAAGTTGTCCAGAGCCCTCCTTATAGAGTACAGAAGGGACCCCGAGAGCCTGGGATGGAGGAGACCTGATGAGAAAAAATGCAGACCTCACTACCCAGCCAAGTAGGTGCTGAGGTGGCAGCCATACCAATCTGCTCCTGTGACTGTCTGTGCAGGGACAAGGGGACCGACAAGGGTGGCAGAAGGGAGTTGGGGCCAAGGATGACAGAGCACTGGTGCCAGGCTCCACGGGCCTCACTCTGCTCAGGAGTGGTTACATGGAGAGTCTGCAAAAGACACCAGAGGTGAGACTCAGTAGTCAGTGGCTCTGCCCTCTTAAAACAAGGGTAAAACTGAATGCAACTGTCAAAGCAACCATTTGAGGATCTGAAAATCAGCCAAAGGGAAAAAGCAAATAGAAAGGCATTTCTTCATGCCAATTAGCGAGAACATCAGGTAAGAGCAGCAGGAGCCAGGCCTTTTTGCCTGGGGCCCTTCCCATTACCAACTCCCAACAGCCCTTAAAAACAAACCAAAAAAAGACCAAAGAATCAATAGCAGAATTAAAATAGTACACTAAAAATTTTAATACAAAAAATAAAGTAAAGGAGGAGCAGAGGAAAAAAAAATATGAGACCTATGGAAACAGACAGCAAAGTAGTTGTACATACCGCCGACCATGACATTAAACCATCAATGAAGCACTCCAGACAAAAGGCAGAGATTGGCAGACAAGATACAAAAATACAAGACCCAACTAAAAGATTCAAAGACAAATCTTAGATTCAAAGACACAAAGAGGCTGAAATGCAAAGGATGAAAAAATAGGTAACATGCATACAGTAACCCTAAGACAGCAGGAGCGATTCTGCAAGTGGGAGGAGTCTTTCAGATGAGAAATGCTAACGGAGAAGCATCTCATAAGGACAGAAGAGTCGATAGAATAGGAAGGGGTAACAGTAACACACACATACACCTTCAACAACACTGTCCCAAAGGCATGAATCAAAATCTAGCCAATCTGAAAAGGAAACAGTCCAGTAGCAATACGTGAAGACTTCAGTGTGCCTCTCAGCAATTTTTAGAACTGGACAGAATAATCAGGAAGGATTCAGAGCACCAGAATGATATCAACTTGACCAAACTTTCGTTCTTAGGACACTCCATCCAACAAGAGCAGAACGCAAATTATTTTCAAGTATATATAGAACATTATCTAGGACAGACCATATGTTAGGGCATAAAACAAGTCTCAATAAATTCTCAAGTTCTAAAATCAGTAATCTAAGGCTTGGATTCAACAAGCTAGAGAGGGAAGAACAAACCAAACCCAAAGACTATGGAAAGAAATAATGAAGATCAGAATAGAAATCATAGAAATAAAGGGAAAAACAAATAAAATTAACAACAAAATTGTTTTTTGTTTCCTTTGTTTTTTTACAAAAACTGATAATCCTTTAGGTCAGTTTGAGGGTTTAAAAAAAAAGTAGACAAAATTACCCAATCAGGAATTAACATCACTCTAGACCCTGCAGAACTAAAAGAATCATAAAAGAATATAGTAAATATCCTCATGGCATCAAAGTAGACATTATAGATGAAATAGAAAATCTGAATAAACCTGTAACAAGTAAAGTAAGTTAGTAATTCTAAATCTTCCCACAAAGGAAAGACCAAGCCCACAGGATTTCACTGGTAAATTCCATCAACTATTTAAGAAATCTAAATTTTAGACAAATTTCTTCAGAAAATATAAGCAGAGCACACATTTCCCAACTCATTCTATGAGGCCATTATTACCCTGATATCAAAGCCAAACAGTGACACTCTAAGGTTAGATGACTACAGAACAGTATCTCTTACTAACACAGAAGCAAAAATGTTAACTACAGATTAGCAAACCAATCCAACATACAAAAATAAATAAATAAAAGATTATACACCATGATCAAGTGGGATTTGTCCCAGGAACACATGGTTGGTTTAATATCCAAGAATCAGGGGTGGCTGGGTGGCTCAGTAGGTTTTGGATCTGACTCCTGATCTCAGCTCAGGTCTTGATCTCATGGTCATGAGTTAATGCCCAGCACTGGGCCCGACTCTGGGTAAGGAGTCTACTTAAAAAATAAATCTAAGAATCACTTGATGCAACATACCACAGTAACAGAATGAAGGATGAGAACTACAGGAACATCTTAATAGATATAAAAAAGGGCATCTGGAGAACCTAATATACGTTCATGATAAAATTCTTAGGAAAAGAAGAGTTGATAGGATTTACTTCCTTAACTGGGTAAGGCCATCCAATGAAAATGTGCAGCTAGCATGATCCTAGTTACAGGCTGAGTTCCTGGG
Organism: Canis aureus; assembly: GCF_053574225.1. Classification (NCBI taxonomy): domain Eukaryota; kingdom Metazoa; phylum Chordata; class Mammalia; order Carnivora; family Canidae; genus Canis; species Canis aureus. The sequence goes on from NC_135612.1 coordinate 62,457,820, forward strand.
GCCAGAAACAAGGCAAAGATGTGTGCTTGCAACACTTCTCTGCAGTGCAGCACTGGAGGTTCTAGCTAGCTCAGTAGGGCAAGAGTAAGACATAAAAATCATCCAGAAAGAGGAAGAAAAACTATCTTTATGTCTACATAATCTTGCATGTAGAAAATCCAAAGGAATCTAACCAAAAAGAAAAAGAGTGAGAGAGAGAGAGAGAGAGACCAAAGAATAAATGTGTTTTAAGCCACAGAACACAAGTATTTAAAAATCAACTGTATTTCTATGTATTACCAATAATCAACTGAAAATTGAAATTAAAAAATACCATTTACTACAGAATCAAAAACTTCAATAATTAAGAATGACTAGAAATTTTTTTAACTGCTAGAAGAAAGATGATTTAAATAAATGGAGATACAGCACATTCCTAGGCTGACAGATTTAACTTTGTTAAGACTGTATTTTCCGCAAACTGATCAAATCATCCCACAAAGAAAAGACTAGGCCCAGAGGAGTCTGCTGGTGAATTCCATAAAATATTCAAGAATTCAGTACAATTTCTACCAAAATCCAGGCAGGTTTCTTTGTAGAACAAGCTGGTTCTAACACTTATATGGAAACACAAAGGGCTTTGAACAGCCTAAACAATTTTTAATAAGGCCTACCAAGCTGGGGGGCAGATCCTCCCTGATATCCAAACTTACTATAAAGCAGCAGGTAAAGTACACTATGGGAAAGAACCCAGAGGTCAAATGAACAGAGAATGCAGAGTGCAGACAATAAACACTTGTATTTATAGCTCTGTGATTTTCAACAAATGGCTGATGCAATTCAACCAGGAAAGAGAGGGTCCTGTCCACATATAGCACTTGGACACTGGACATCCACATACACAAAAAGATGAACTTAGACCCTAACCTCACAGCATAAGCAAAAACTGAATCAAATGAACCACACCTTAAGTGAGAGCTGAAATTATACATCTTGTAGAAGAAAACAGAATTTTGTATAAGGCAAGGTTTTCTTGGATATGACATCCTAAGCACAATTCATAAAAGAAAAAACTAAGGAACTGGAATTTATCATTAAAAACATGTTTTTCAAAAAATACCATAAAGACTTATAGACAGGGAGCCTGGGTGGCTCAACGGGTGGTACGACTGCCTTCAGCTCAGGTCATCATCTCAGGGTCCTGGGATTGAGCCCCAAATTGGGCTCCCTGCTCCACGGAAAGTCTGCTTCTCCCTCTGCTCCCTGCTTATGCTCTCTCTCTCACTATCACTCTTTCAAATAAATAAAATCTTAAATAAAAAAAAAATTAAAAAAAAGAAGGCGGCTGACAACAGTAAGATGGAACAGGAAATGAAAGGCCCATCAACGTATAAGAGAATGCTCAGCTTTGCCCATCATAAATGAAAGGAAGACTGAAATCTCAAGGGGCTGCCATTTCTCAGCAGACTGGTCAAGTCCCAAGACCATGACATCACTCTTTTTTAGGGGGGAGGAGAGGCCATGACTCTGTGACCCAGAGAAGCCACCACTGGTAACCAATCCTAGGGAGAGACCTACTTCTGTAGAAAAAGCCAGATATCAGATGGCTCACTGAACAGTGTGGAGGGAAAAGAATGGGAGACACACACATGGGCCCATGGATGGGGGACGAGAAAGAGAAACCGAACTATGGTGTGTCCACCTGTTGGGACACAGACAGGGCGGCAGAGGGGATGAGGAAGAGCGCTATTTGCAGAGTCAGGCTGTACTGCGGAGAGAAAAGCAAGGGGAACAGAGTGTGCATCAGTATGAGCCTTCACACAGAACAAGGGAAGAATGAATATTAGCATTTGTATAATAAACACACACTAGTAAGTCAGACTAATCACCTACTGGGACTAGAACTGGGCGTGTGTAGGTGCTGGACAGGGCTGGTGGGGATGGACGTTGGAGCAAGACTTCTCAACAGAACACCTTTTCATGTCACCTTTCATGAACTGTGTGTCTACACTGCCTATGAAGGAAGGTGGTTAACCAAGCACCCCCACCTCCGTTTGTTTTCTCTTTCATTTCAGAACGAGGTGAGCAACTACTTATGAAACTAGGAGCCTTTAAGAGAAAAGTCATCTCATGAGGTACTCTCATAACAGAACAGGTGTCCACCAGAAAAAAACTTCCTTTACAAAGTCAACCTTTTCTGAAATTTTAACATTCTATTATTTTATTAAAAAAAACAAACAAACCATCCCCTCTTGCTTCTTTAAAGTCAAAAACCTCTATGACAGCTCAATGTCTGGAGCAGCTCCGGGGTGCTGCAAATTCAAGACCGTTAAGAGGGCTCAAGCCAGAGGAGCAAGATGAGAACGTGGTTAGAGTCATGTTGGAGTGTTTTATAAGCAAGCCTCGATCCTCTCTAGTTCTAATCTTCAAAAGTTATTTAAAATAACATAATTTTGCATTCACTAATGCCCAAGTTTAGAGAAAATGTACACAGAGAAAGACACAGAGTTGGGAAAAATGAAATCGTACCTGCTGAGTTGGGTAAGATGGGGGTGGACTGTCCACTTTACTCTCCTCTTTCCTGGGACTCCCACTGCCTAGAGCCACGTCTTGCTTTGGGGCTCCTGGCGGTTCCCCACTGCTCTCGCCATCTGCCTCTTCATCGTCAGCCTCTGAAGAGCTACTACTGGTACTGCTTACCTGAGGGGACTTTAAAGACAACCTTTGTAATTTATACCTTTCAAGATGGAAGAATATAAAACCGTTAAGACAGCAGATCGGCACCATTTGCCGTTCACTATCACCAGGAGGGAGTCATGCCCATACCTCATCTTTGAGAGCCATGTTTTCCCCGCCACCATTCAGTTCGCTGTGGAGTCCATTCATGTTGGCCACCACCTCAGCATCATCGTAGTTACTCAGTGGATAAATATCAGCAAATTTAGCTGACAATGGTGCAACGTCTTCATCATCACTACAACTGAGACAGGCAGAGTTGGTCACCATGAGGCCATCCCCCCAACACACAGTGAGGGAACCACCCTCTAAGCACAGAAGCTTTCTTTACAGACTCAGTTCTCGAGAGTATTACACTGAGCACCACGCACACTTCTCAACATCTCTTAGTAATCTGAACACCAGAGAAAATGCCTGAAAGATTACCATTTGTGCTATTTAGACAAATGGAAAACAAAATGCCAAAAGAAGAAAAATATCTAGGAAACTGCCAAAATTTAATTGGATTAATTATTACTGCACTTCCATTTGGCCTGAAGTGCCTTGGTGCACAACTGGTGCCATTTCCAAAAAGACACAATTTTTCATTAAAATTAAAGAGGGTACAAAGAACCACCAAAATTGCAGATGTAGCCAGGTGAACAAAACTTTAAAGGCACTTAGGTGCCAAGATACTAAAAGTTTTTTATTACAAGTCCAGCTCTGGACAAGCCAGTCACGATCTTAAATATCAGCTTTAACAAGACATCCAAACAATAGGCAATGACATATTTATTTATTAAAAAAATGTAAGCAAATTTCAAGGCTGTGGTCAAAGACCATTTCAAATATAGGCTTTTCTGGTGCGTGAAAAGAGTGGGCACAGAGTTCCCTATCAGTGCAAATTGTTCAAAGCATGACCATACATGGTAACCCTGCAGTCTACATAAACAAGCCTGAGTCCATCTTCAGCCTTGGCATACCATAACCTCCAGAAGGAAAAATTCTACAAACTAGAGATCTCTTGGGTTTAGAAGAGTGTCCAGAATTGCTGAACTTGGATATTCTTCCCATTTTTGGAAAAAGAGTGAATGTACGACATGCTATAATCTGGAGCTCACCAAAGTTAACACACACAGAGCCAACCAGGTGAAGGCTCTCAGGTGTCCTGAGGCCTGTGGCACCTAAGGTGACAGAAGTGCTGCTGTGGTCAACACTCACACCCAATCCTGAAACATGACCACCACCACAATTCAGATGAGGAGGCCAAGGTTCAGACATGAAGTGATTAAATCATCTGCTCAATGTAATGAAGGCAGGCTTCAACTACCCAGAGCCCATCAAAACTAGAGAGCCCCGCAGTATGGAGACTCCAGTTGCATGATTCTCTTTAACAACTTAATGACACCAAGAAAGAGATAACACAAACCAAAGGCAACACTGGAGGCTTTCAAGTCACAGCAGTTCACGTTTGGGAGACATTAATCTCACGTTGCCAGAGGAGCAGAGGCCCAGAGCAGCTGCAGGCAGTCCCAGCTCTCGGAGAAAGGTGCCCATACCCCACTTCCTCCACCACTTGACACAGCATGGGAGCCTGCACCTTACATCGGCAGCTGTGACACATGAGAAGGGATGGGCTTTTCCAATATAAGTTTTTATTAGACCATACGTGCTTAATTCTGGTATGTTTTTGTAAGAGGCTGGCAAACAGCTAGCTGGGAAATACCTCGACCCTCCTTTACAGGCTCCCAGAGAGAGCACACAGTATCCAGGACTAGAGAGTAGTTCGAGCTCAAGAGAGTCATAGCGTTCGGACCCATCCCCTTAGAATTATTTTGTGTTTTGAGACTAGATCCATATTGAGGACTGCAAGACTCTGAAGGAAAGCCTCAGAGTCGTTGGGAGAAATCCAAACAGAGGCATGGAGAAATCTAAGAGACGCTGAGCAGCCCAAAGTCAGGGCAACAATCTCTCCCACTGGGAACTGCGCTGGCATCCATCACCTCCACAGGGCTCCTGACACCTGCACACTCTACAATAAGCAAAATACAAACCTAAGTTTGTACCTAAATAAAATAAAAACACACATCCATGTGCAACCCGTCCAGAAGTTAGAGTGGAAAGCCTCAACAAATGACAGGGTCACAACTCTGAAGAAATGTGGGACCACTCACCTACAGTGGGAATTGGCGACAGCTGCACAGCCACCTCGCTCATACAAAATGTACTTCTAGATAATGTGGGAACACGGAAAACAGAACCTTTCAATCGCTTGCTAAAGTGATCATCTGAGTTTTTAGCAAGACATGGAATAAGCATGAATGCTGAACGGACAATGAGGCGGAATGAACTTCGGGCTGATCACCCTCAAATAAAATGAGGAAACGTGAAGCCAGAACTGAAGAGACACTTCCCTGCATACCAACATGGTTTTTTCTTTACCGGCATTTATAAATTTACGGTAATTTTTTTTCAGGTAATGAAATAGTGTCAAAGTTTGGGTTTATTGATTTCGTATTTTAAAAGTTGCTTAAAAAATGAAGGATCCTTTTTCTTGAAAAACACTATAATGATATCCATACTTCTGCAGACATTACTGTCCATATTTCTCATTAATGGGTTACATAAATTTCTGAAATCTTATTACAAAGTCACAACTTACAAAGTTGGTGCAGAGCCATTGTCTGTGAGGATGAGTCTGGGATGTTGCTGAATTGTAATGGGAGAGCTGGAACCTGACCCTGAGCTTGCTGAGGACACGCTAGGTGGGCGCATCTCAGAGAGATAGTCGGGAGCAGAATCCACTTGGAGGGGCAGCTGGTGACTGTGGATGTCGCCAGTGACGGGGGGGTCCATGACACCACAAGTGAGGATGTGTGAGAGGCTGCAGTCATCACAAGCACATCTGAGTGGGAATGAAGGACAGTTACCCAGAGAGCCGAGAAAGAAGGTCAGACCATGCGGTGTCAGGGTCAGTGCCTCGACTGAGGCTGTGGGTCCCACGGGCTCACTGCACCCACACGACAGCGGGGGCTCACCTTCTCCTGTAGTTGCAGTTGGGGCAGTCGGGCATGCTCAGCCGGGATGACAACATGTGCCTCATGGCGTCTGTGAAGTTGTTCTCACCAGCAACTGCTTTCTTATTGGTCAGCTAGAGGAAATCATCAAATGAGAGGTTAACTCTGCAAGACTTATTCCCCAACCAGGCGGTTCAACTTCTCAATAATCATGGTAATATGCGCCATGCCCATTTAGAAGCCAGTGGCCACAGCTTCCTAGAGTGGGACAGGGCCATGAGGGGGCAGACCAGAAATGCACAGCAGCCACAAGCTTGAGCCTCACTGAGGCTGGGGACAGTAGCCCCTGGCTGGCACCTCACCAGCACACACCAGCTTTTACTTGGAATTGGCTGTGTGCACAGTCCTCACGAGGAACCAGAAGCACAGAACTAAACTAAGGCCCCGAAGAGCTCAGACCCTGGAAAAGGAAACTCTGATGTGGGAGGTGCCCTGGCACAAATCGGTTCAGGCTGCCACAGAAGCAGAAAAGCAGCACAACAGGACACCAGGCCCAAGCTGGGTCCAGAGGAGGCAGAGTTGGTAATTCTGTCAGAGGCAAAGAGGCCATCCAGCTCAGTGGCTAAGCACTGAGCTAGGCACCCACTGAAATAGCTCTGGAAGGCCTGGCTGACCCTGGGCTGACAGGGAGGGGGGTGCCATGCCTGACAGGGCAGCCTGGAGGGACACAGGCCTGTGTATGGAGCTGTAGCACCAGAGCATCCACGAGTTAAACAGGCATTTGTAATCCACGATAGAAGCAGCGGGTGGGAGGAAGGCCAGCTGGGGAGGATACCCACTTCAGGAACAAGGTGAAGGGAGCAGACCAGAAGCTACCTGGAAATGGCACCCAAACTTCCATTTGACAAGGCAAGCATCTGAATTTCAGAGAAGAAACCTACAGACCACCTCTGGCAATGGGAAAGGTGGTACCAGAAGGGCCATTTCATAGGATAGAAGCCATGGAGGAAGGGCTGGGGGATGGAGCAGGTGAGCGGACCAGTGTGGATGCCCAGAGACCCACAGGGGTGAGGACAGTGGCGCGGGGGCTGAGGCCAGGGGCCACCAAAGCCTAAAGAAGACCAAGGAGCAGGAGCAGAGCTGCCTAGAAAGAAAGTGAGAACAATGCCAGCTCATAGGCGAGAATCAAGAGAAGCAAGCTTTCAAACAAGTCAAGTGCTCTGAAGCCCTTGGGACAAGGCCTGTAGCCAGGCACATAGCGGAGGGGTAGGGAAGAGCCCGTGGGGAAGGAGGGGGAGGAAGAAGGCTGTGTCGCCAGCAGCTACAGTGAAAGCAGGGCCCAGGCCAGTGTGGGGAGGCCCATGAATTGGGCCAACACCCTGCTCCGTGATGGCACCACCTGCCTGTGCAGAGGCCAGACAGCAGGAACTTGGGTGGCTGTGGGCTAGCATGGGTCACTTGAGAAACAGTCTTCCTTGAGGATTACAGAAATCAAGAAAGAGACAGGGAAAACTAGTTTATCTAGGATTAACAACACTCTTAGGAGCAGACCCACAGGGTGGCCTTGACACAGTGGTGTTTTTTCCCCGATCTGGTACGCAGCCTCCCTGCAGCCTCACCTGTTCTTCAATGAATCGCCTTTGTTTGAAAAGCTCCCAGTCCTCCGTCAGCATGCGCTGTTTGGTTTTCATTGTCATCTAGTAAAGAGATGCAAACAATAAAACCTTAGTGCCAGCAAGAGCCACCTGGGCGTCTACGAGGAGAGATGTCAGCAATGGTGCACATGAGGAACACCCCCTGGAGGCATGATACAGACTCACTGCCTGGCCTCTATCTCGTTCACATGTTCTTCTCGTGTGGGAAACACAGAGGAGCTCAGATTTAGGAAAGAAATGAAGATCCCAGAGCTGAATGTGTCATTGCAGTAAGTGAGCATTCAGCCTGTACTGAATGCCCATCACATGCCCTGCCTGTACCAGAAATAAGAACTTGAGGATGAGCGCCCCATGCAGGAAGAGCCTTGAGGGAGGGGAAGACCCATGAGCAACCTGTTCCCTCATGGATGGGCCTGAGGACAGGACACAAGGGAACCAATCCGGTCACACAGGGGCAGATTCTGTACGCCACTGCCACACGAGGCCCTTGGAGGACTCAAAAGCACAGAGACAGAAAGCAGACAGGGGCTGAAGGGGCTGGGAGGCCAAGGAGCTGTTGCTCAGTCAGGGAAGGTGGAGGGGCTCTGTGGGTGGAGGGTGGAGCACTTGCCACAATTTAAGTGGACTTAATGCCCCTGACCTGGACCCACAGAAATGGTTAGAATGGTACATTTTACGTTATGTGTATTTCACCAAAATTTAAAAAGACACCAAATTGAGAGGGATAGGGAATGAAGAATGGGCTCAAGATACAGTTTTACTGTGGTGGGGGAGGCTATGAAAAAATTAGATCTTGATGTTTATCTATATGTGTTCTTATAATTACTGAAAAGAACTAAAAACTACTAACTACTAAAAAAAGAGATATGGAATATGTATCTTCCAATTTTTTTGGAACACAAAAAGGGGAGGGGGGACATATTTAATCCACAGGCAAGAAAATACTGCCAACAAACCCTCCAAAACAAGTAATTTCAAAAAATAAATTCGTGCGTTTGAAAAAAAAATGTACATAAACGATGAGAGAAGAAATCAAAGCTGAAATTACAGTGCATGGAAATCCCAGATAATGAAACCCCCACAAATCAAATCATGTAAGATGTATCCAACACAGAAGAAGAAAATGCTTCAAGGCATTTATGAGAAAACAAAAGACAGAAAAGTATGTGTTCCATGTAAGAAGTCAAAGAAACAAAATGAGAAACCAGCTGATAAGGCAGGAAGAAATTAAAGTAAAAGCAGAAATTACTGGGAAAAAAGAAGCAAATGTGATCAATAAATCCCCAAACTATGGTTCTCCGGACTCCCTCTCAGGGAATAAAGGGCCACAGAGAAAACGTGGGCATGAGGAAGGACAGACACGGGCACAGGAGGTTTCTCTTCAACCACAGGAGGAGGTATCTGTACAATGTAGATAGATGTTCATCTCCAAAGCAGCTTCAAGCAGGTGGCTCATGGGCCACTCTGCTGTGCCTGCACAACCCACTGTTTTAAAAGCTGAGTCAACATTATAAAGCTCTTGAGATTTCACCTAACAGCCCAGACATTAGCTTCTCTGGACGTTACTGCAGCTCTGAGGCACTCTACCCTCTGCTGCCCTCCCAGCCCAGGGCAGGAGGTTTCCTTTTGGCACAGAAGGTGCACTCTCCGCACAACATGACAGGGTGGCAGGACAGGGGTGTAGAGCGGCTCCACCCAGTCTCATCACCTCCCCTCTGAGCACAAGCTTATCATCCCTTGTCTACATAGTGTGGACAATCTCCTAGGTAAACATCAATGTATAGCACTCACTCAGGAAGCAGAAACCCCCAATCAGATGACCAAGTGTAACATGAATTGAAAAGGTGGTCTTCTCCTCCCTGCAAAAATATGTCACGCCCCAGGTTTTAGGGTGGATTCTATCAAACCCTTTATTGGAACAGAAGATTTAAACTATTCCTGCAAATCGGGCAGCCCCGGTGGCGCAGTGGTTTAGCGCCGCCTGCAGCCCGGGGCGTGATCCTGGGGACCCGGGATCGAGTCCCACGTCGGGCTCCCCGCATGGTGCCTGCTTCTCCCTCTGCCTGTGTCTCTGCCTCTCTCTCTCTAGCTGTAGCTCTATGAATAAATAAATAAAATCTTAAAAAAAAAAAAACAAACTATTCCTGAAAATAAAAAAAAAAACCACGGAAAGTTTCTCAATGCATTCTATGGAACTAGCAGAACCTTCATACAAAATGGACAAGGCCTCAAAGAGAAACACTTAATGATGCCTCAGAATACAAACCCAAAAATCCTAAATAAAATATTCGCTACTTAAATCTAATAATAGGTTAACAGAAAATACATCATAACCTGGTAGGCTTTAATCCCAGGAATGCAAACATGTCTCAAAATTAGGAAACCTAATGCCTTTTTCATTTGTTTTCATAGAGAAAAACAAATACCATACCAATTCAGTACCTATTCCTGTTTTTTATTTTTTTTTAAATCATAACTTAAGTAAGCTAGAAAAAGGGAAATATCCTTAATTTGCTAAAAACTCTCACCAGTACTTATGGCAAGCATCTGACCTCATGGGAAGCCAGAGCTGTGCTCAGTGCCGCCAGTTACACTCAATTGTGAAGAGCTGAGGGCTCTAAGTGAAGCCAAACAGTGCAAATGCCAGAGAAGCTAAGACAAAACTATTATTTGCAGGAGACATGGTCTAGAAACTTCAAGGCAGCTAACTCACAAACTCCTGGAGAGTCAGTAAGGGCACTGGGTGGAATACCAACAGCCAGACAGCTGTGAGCACACAGCGTGGCCTTGACCCCAGAAGCCCCGGGGAATAAACTTGATGGGAAGTACACAAACTGTAAAAGCATCATACAGAAGACAAAACACAACCTAAAACCAGAGATGTATACCATCTTCTTGGATGAGAAGATTCAATGCTGGTGCCAGTTCTCCTTTTACATCCTGTATGTCTGCCACTTTCAGGAAAAACATTTTCCTCTTACAAGCAGCAATTACTGTTGCATGTTTAAAAATGATTTGGGGGGAGAGGGGATGGTGTGCCAGGGTGGTTCTGTCAGTCAAGCATCTGACTCTTGATCTCAGCTCAGGTCTTGATCTTGGGGTCATGAGTTCAAACCCCATGTTGGGCTCCATGCAGGGCATGGAGCCTACTTAAAATAAAATCTTAGTAACACCTGGGTGGCTCAGCAGTTGAGTGCCTGCCTTTGGCTCAGGGCATGACAGCCAGTCCAGGGATCAAGTTCCACATCAGGCCCCCTGCAGGGAGCCTGTTTCTCCCTCTGCCTATGTCTCTGCCTCTTTCCCTGTGTCTCTCATGAATTAATAAATAAAATCTTAAAAGATTTTAAATGAGCTAAATCTCAGGAAAGGTAATTTATTTTAGTATGGAACTCAGTCCAGAGCTGTTTGATAGCTAATATCAACAGAAACCTCCTCCTCTTTGACCCTCTCCTCACGTCCTCTGGGATTAATTTTTCTGAACGTTTGGGTGTCTGCAGGCTTATGTCTGTGTCAAACAACAAATAAAGGATACATTTCAAAAAGCAAGCAAAAACAAGTGATTTCAAAGCTGTCACCTGTCTCCCACGTCCATGCTTATTTATGAATACTCAATTATTTTACAGATGTTTGAAACCCTGAAATTACTACATGATTTCTAAACTATTACTTGATTAGAAGAAAGTGGTGTCCATTCCAAGGATTCCAGAATGACTAGTACCCTCTGGATGCTGTTAAAATTGTTCAGTTTCCCTGACTTGTATTAATGGCATCATGGTTTCTTGATAGGTGAATGAAAATAAGAATACATTTTCTCGTTACTTTAGTAAGGAGGATGGGTTTTCTTTTTCTTTCTTATTGTGGCAAAATACACATAACATACAATTTACCATCTTAACCATTTTTAAGTGTACCGTTCAGTGGCATTAAGTACATTCACATCATACAAACATCCCCACTATCCTTCCCTAAGATGAGAAACTCTGTCCCCCTGAAACACTCCCCGTTCTCCCGTCCTGCAGTCCTGAGCCCATGAGTTACACTTCCTGTGTCTAGGAGTCTGACCTTGTATGAGGAGTGGGGGACCTTGTAAACACAGATTTCTATAATACTTGTCCTTTCATGTCTGGTTTTGTTCACGGAAAGAAATGTCTAAGTTTCTTTATTTTAGATCTTCTATTTAGGCCTTTTCCCACTTAAGTTAGTTTCTGCATCTTGGCTCCAAAGTCATTCTTTTGCATGAGGATGTGCAGTTTCCTCAGCAGTTTGTTGCAGACTGTCCTTTCCCCTTTGCGTGGCCTGGCACCCTTACTGGACATCATGTGACCACATATGTCAACACCACATTGTTGGGATTACTGTAGCTTTGCAGTCAGGTGCAAAATCACAGGAGTGAATCCTCCAGATTTGTTCTTTTGCAAGACGGTTCCGGCTATTCTAGGTTCCCTGAGATTGCATAGGAATTTTAAAATGCGTTTTTCTGTTTCTACAAAAATGACTTTAGGATTTTGATAGGGATTGCACTGAGTCTGCAGACCACGTTAGCTAGGATATTTTAATATTAATCAGTCTTCCAATGAACGCAGCATGTACTTCCCTTTATGTCTTTAATTTCTTTCAGAAATGAGTCAGAAAAGACTCCTTGAGTCAATTTGTAAGTATTTTACTCTTGATACTGTTGTAAATGGGACTGTTTTTGTAACTTCCTTTGCAGATTATTCGTTAACATACAGAAATATCACTTTACGCATTTACTTTGTTACTGATGCTTTGCTGAATTCATTTATTCAACATTTATTTTTTTTTTACAGTCTTTAGGATTTTCTACACATAAAATCATATCACCTGCAGAAATAATTTTAGTTCTTCTGTTTCAATTTGGATGTGTTTTTTTCCTGAGCTGACTGCTTTGAGCAGAACTTCCAGTACCATGTTGAATGGAAGTAGTAGAAACAGCATTCCTACCTTGTTCCTCATCTTAGAGGAAATGCTTTCAGTCTCACCATCAAGTCTGATGTTTCTGTGGGGTTTTATGTGTGGTTCTCAGTATGTGGAGGTGGTTCTCTTGTGACCCTAGTTTGTTTGATGTTTTTATCATGAGAGGGTGCTGAATTTTGTCAAAAGCTTTGTAGATCTGCATCAATGGAGATGATCCCATGTTTCCCCCTCTATTCTGCTGATGTGCATATTACATCGATCAGTTTTCATGCCCTGATCATATTTGCATTCCAGGAAGAGATCCCACTTGGTCGTGGGGTACAGTCCTTTTGTTTTTTTTTTTTTTAAAGATTTTATTTATTTATTCATAGAGACACATAGAGAGAGAGAGAGACAGGCAGAGACAGAAGCAGGCTCCATGCAATGAGCCCGATGTGGGACTCGATCCCAGGTCTCCAGGATCACACCCCGGGCTGCAGGCGGCGCTAAACCGCTGCGCCACCGGGGCTGCCCAAGGGTACAGTCCTTTTGATACGCTGCTGAATCCTGTTTGCTGGTATTTTGTTGAGGATTTCTACACCTGTGCTCTTCACGGATGTTGGTCTATAGGTTTCTTTTCTGATGGTGTCTCTGTCTGGCTTTGGTATCAAGGTGATGCTGGCCTCACAGAATGAGCTGGGAAGTTTCTCTCCCCTTCAAGTTTTTGGAAAAGTTTGGGAAGGATTGGTGTTAATTCTTCTTTAAATGTTTGGGAGAATCACCTGTGAAGCTGTCAGGTCCTGGGCTCTCCTCTATGGGGAGATGTTGGATACTGATTCAGTTTTCTAACCGGACTGTGTCTCCATGACTTAGTCTTGGTAGGTTCTGTTTCCAGGAATTCTTCCACTTATCTGAGTTAACCTGTGTTGGTGTACAACTGTTCATGGGACTCTGGCAACCCTTTTCATTTTGTTACAATCAGTAATAATGTTCCCACATCATCTCTGATTTCAGTCTTCTCTCTTCTTGTCCCAAGCCTGTCTAGCTACAGGTTTGTCAACTTTGATGATCTTAACCAACTTTTGGTTTCACTGATTTTTCTCTATTCTCTAGTTTGTTGACCTGCTCTAATTTTTATTATTTCTTTCCTTTTGCTAGCTTTGGCTTTAGTTTGTTTTTTTTCCCCTAGATCCTGAAGTTGCCAAATTAGGTTGCTGATTTAAGATCTTTCCTACTTTTAATTCTAAGCATTTAGAGCTCTAAGAACATACACTCTTAAATAAATTTAATTTCAGCTTTACTTTTTAAACTAAGACTGTATTTTCCTTCCTAGAGAAAACAAGTATGTCAGCCTATGCAGGTGACACAGTGTGGCCAGGTCAACCCTGACCTGATTAACAGCTGCTGCCAGCCCAAGGCACCGCTGGTGAAAGGTTACCATGGTACCTCAGAGCCTCAGTTCCCTCTGGAAACTGTTATTTTATACATTCCTCTTTTTCGTCAGAACAGCAATGATAACGCTGTGTATTATATTCCTAAATAGACTTTTAGCTTCAGGTACAAGTACATTAAAAAATTACTATTCCTAAAGGTTTTCTCAATCTTAGTAAAGTCTCAGTCTTTCCTTTCTTCTAAGAGTTATCTTGGGGAACTTTTTGTATAGTCCCATTTCAACTGGAGAAATGAAAGGATTTCTGAAACTAGAAGTGCATTTATATCTGTCATACCTATAATGTGAAATGAGAAAAAAAAGACTGCATAGGGCAGGATGTAGACCCCCCGATCCAAATCCCAGAGTCTCAAAAGTATAATATAGAGGGGTGACTGGGTGGTGCAGTCAGTTGGGCATCCAACTCTTGGCTTTGGCTCGGGTCATGATCTTAGAATCGTTGGATCGAGCCCCATGTCATGGTCTGCACTCAATGCAGTGTGTGCTTGATATTTTCTCTCCTTCTGCCCCCACCCCCATGCTCTCTCTCTAAAATAAACAAATATATCTTTTAAAAAAGAGAGAGAGAAAGTATAATACAGAGCTCTAACAGTGTTCCCTCATTACTCCTTATGCCCTATTACCTTGAAAATGGCTGTTCTGAATGCCTCCTCCTCTGCCCACCCTCTTGCGGTTTTGGAAGGTGGGCAGGCAGGCTGGGGTGCCCTCTGGGAGTCCTGCTCTGTGTTCCCAAGAGGTTCCTGCCGATCAGCTGCATCTGCCCTTCAGGCCCCACCCTCACCAGGAGTACCCTGCTTTCTTGGGTCTTCCTCCATCCCTGTCAGCCACCTGCCAAGCACAACCAACTCGGTTCTGTCTGCATTCCCTCTCTGGATAGAGACAGAGAAGGGGCTCTGAGCAGCAGAGCATTCCATGAATGGTTCCACAAATTACAAGGCTCAGCAGCTCCCCAAGGCCCCACAGGCTCTTGCAGATAACACCGAGCTCGGTGGCAGCCTATGCAGGTGACACTGGGTGTGGCCAGGTCAACACTGACCTGATTAACAGCTGCTGCCAGCCCCAGGCACAGCTGGGTGAAAAGTTACCATGGTACCCCAGAGCCTCAGTTCCCTCTGGAAAACCAGGGACTATACTCCTCCCACCTGTACCTCCCCGATCACCTTGGCACATGTGCCTTACCCACGGCAGGTCCTGGTGGCACGCACTCACCTGCTCGTCGACATAGGCATCGATCCTTTGCTGGCATTCCAGCCACTCCTCCGCCACCCTGCGCAACTCCTCCTCAGAGCGCTGGTACCGCTGCAGCAAGGTGCTATAGGTGTCTTCATTGCATGTGTCATGCGTCGTGGTTCCTAGCCTAGGGAGAGAGGCATTTCAGCGAAAGAAAGGGGCCCAAAGGCTCT
Organism: Canis aureus; assembly: GCF_053574225.1. Lineage (NCBI taxonomy): Eukaryota > Metazoa > Chordata > Mammalia > Carnivora > Canidae > Canis > Canis aureus. Next base: position 62,472,953 of record NC_135612.1, read on the forward strand.
GGGCCAGAAACCAGAGATTTGCTTCTGTGTCACCTCCTCTCCCAATGTGACACATGGGCACCACCACATACCATACAAGGCTGCTGTGAGGGCTCAGCAAGTACATGTGCAAGGCACCAGAACACAATCTCGCATAAAGGAGAAGCTCAAAGAAGGAAGAGCTTCAAAGAAAAAAAATAGTAGTGAATAAGACTGTCCTATAAGACTAAGGCCTTGGGGTACCTGAGGGGCTCAGTCAGTTGAGCATCTAACTCTTGATTTTGGCTCAAGTCTTGATCTTGGGGTTGTGAGATCGAGCCCTGCATTGGACTCTGTGCTCAGTAGGGAGTCTGCTAGAGAGTCTTTTTTTTTCCCCTCTACTCCTTCCCCTGATCTTTTGCGTGCGCGCTCTCCCCCTCTCAAATAAATAAATAAATAAGGCCTAGGATCCAGTTTACTAAATGTGGGCTTGTAAATTATTTTTCCCCAGTGAAATATACTGGCCCAGGGAAAACACAACATTTAATGAAAAATATAAAACTTGGACCCAGTTTTCAAATTAAGTAAAATAGAAAATCTGATCCAAAGAAATACATTTTATAGTGTTTATTTTTATATTATTTGTTAAGAAAGATGGTAAGATGCAAACGAGAAAATGAACTGAAAATAAGACACAAATACTATAAACAATGAGGAAGACACCTAGACTTCCAGGAAAGAGAATATGGGATGAGAGGGTGGCCTGGGGGTGAAGAGAAAGCCAAGCAGGGCAGGCAGGGACAAGGGGGTGAGCAGACTAACACGGCAAGTTGTCATCAGAAAATGTTCATTTTCTTAATATCCAAATACATTAATGCTGGAACCAAACAACTGTAATAAAGCATCTTGACAAAGAATTTCAAAATCAAGACAACATTTATCATTACTCAAGGGCAAAAGGCTGTACAGGAATAATCATCATGTCGACATAGAGAAACTGGAAGCTACACAGTGGGGACATCTAGATGAAAGGATTCTAGATAACGAGGCACCCGTTAGGAAGCTTATAATTACATCTCTTCACTCACAGATGTGCAAATATATACTGTACTTATACCTGTGCTTTGAGATAAACTATGCCCAAGTTAAGATAGGATGATGATGATGGCAGCATGTTTAAAAGATGTGTGTTGGGCTGGACATAAGGAAAAAAATCTAGAGGAAACACCAAATTGTTTACAGTACCTCTTTCTCTTCATGATTTCTGTATTTTCAGAGATTCACTGCATGACAATCTAATAATTTTATAATAAAAATAAACAATTAAGTAATTTTAAAATTAGGACCATTTCAATGGGCACAAATGGCTCCCTCTCCTTTTATGTGTCTCCATCTGTGGGTGGATCCCACTTGTGACTACTGTGTAAAACGGAAAACCTACAAAGGAACTCACAGATGCTGAAGTTATCTGCACACATGTCCAAGTGTGGAATCACTCCAAGGAGGGGCCAAGCAGAAGCCAGGCCTAACTGAACAGGTGTTTAGGGGAAGCCAGAGACAGGAAAGAAACCAACACTGACCCACACAGTGACTGAGACTCTCAGGCACCAAGGCTGTCCTTCTAAGGCTGTTTCTGCCCCCTCAGGATACAAAACTCCTCAAGGGACAGAATCTAGGGACTCTGAGGCTGCTCTGGGCTCTGCACAGCTACTAGATGGCCCTTGGGTCTAAGAACACAGCCCTCTGTCTTGCAGTTCACTAGCCCACGGAGCAGTTGCTTTCTTCCCATTTCTGTTTCCACAACCTTGCTCGTTACAGACAGATTTCCACGCTTCACACAAAGCTTGCCTTCTATGTAATGCCATCGCACCCTTTTGTACTACTTGGAAAACGGTTATGTTAAGGGAGCCCGGCATCTGCCTGGCACACACCCCTCTTCCTCTCCTACCGGAAGTGAGAGCTGTTCTCCTCTACCATGATACAGGTTCCATTTTGAGCCAAAGTAGCCAGGGTTCTTGGGACATCTCTGCTGGGATAATCGGAGCACAATGTGTAGGCACAAGGCTTACATTCAAGCTGAGCTGAGCTGGAACCCAGACAGAAAACAAGGAATGTCCTCACGGTCACATGACACAAGTGGTTTAGCAAACAGATTACTATCTAAGTATTCACTCTGTAAACACATGATAGTGCTATGGACAGATCCTCACAGTAACATCTATTACAGATAGTGTGCATGTGCAACATAAGGAGAATGAAATAAAGTCAGTTTTGGCAAGTTTATTCACAAGCCTAATCAAACATTTCCCTAACAATTAATATCATGTATTTAAAATAAAAACCAATTGGGCAACCACTAATACCCACCAAAACAAACAAGCAGATAGTGAGGCTCCTGGTCTTGACACCGGGACAGACATAAGCCTGATGAAGCTCCTGGACCTCACTACCAGTCCTTGGGCAGCACAGACAGAAAGCCTGTGTGGTGCTCCATGAGCACACATGCCACAGAACCTAGATGCTGGGCATCGCTGCAGGTTCTCCAACAGATGTATTATAAGGGAAAACGGATAGGGTGGGGGCCTGCAGACTAAAGAATTATAAAAAACGTGGGGAAAAGAAGGAGTGGAGTCATTCACAGTGATAGAGTCTCTGGGTGATGAGAAAAGTTTTGGCAACAGTCACTGGTGATGGTTGCTCAACACTGTGAAAGTAATTAATCCTACTTAACTGTACAGTTAAACGTGGTTAAAAATGGCAAGTTTCGTGTTGTATATATTTTACCACAATTTTTAAAAAGTAGTAATGTGATATACCAACAGCTGTTGACCTATACACTTTAAATGAGTGAACTGTAATGGTAAGTAAATTACATCTCAGCACAGGGGTTTAGAAAAGGAGAAATAATTTACCCGAACTAAGTGAGCTCCTTTACATGAAGTCAACTTCATGTAGATTACTTGTATTAAAAAACAAAACACAAAAGATACATCAAATGAAAAATGAGGCAAGACTATGGAAAGGCACATTTGAACAACAGAAGAATAAACAAGGAAGGAGTAGGGCTGCTGTGGCCAGCAGTGTAGTGGCAGTTCCAGGGGACATAGCAGGCAGAAGGGACTGACTTCCTGGGGCCACGGCACACTTGCCGGCAGCTAAGGCACACTCATGCAGCTGCACATCTGCTCAGTGTAGTCTTCGCAATCTGTATCATACTTTAAACACATAGAGCCAGAGACCAGGGTTTATGTGCCATAGATACAGTCATTACTTCAGGGGGTGGTATTTGTATATAACGTGTGTCAAAACTTTTACAAGTTGTTCAGTGCCTATCTGTACACTAGATGATCAGATCTGAATTATTCTTGGGTCTGACAAGGGAGTGTGCTGGAGAACTCGAAGGAACTGTCCCTTCTGGTGTCACCAGCTCCCCTGGGAATGCTTCGCTTGCCTCCTCCCAGCTCTGTCCCCATCTGTATTTCCCCTGCTGACAATCATTGGAGTCTGACCATCAATTGCAATGAGTGAGAAAGAAACCCAGAACTAGGGGCACCTGGACAGCTCAGGTCAGGATCTCAGGGTCGTAGGATTGAGCTCTGCATTGAGTTCCCTGCTCAGTGCGGAGTCTGCTTCTTCCTCTCCCTTCTCCCTCCCTGCTTCTCTGCCCCCTCCCTGCTCATACATGCTCTCTCAAACAAATAAAGACAGAAAGAAAGACAAGAAAGACAAGAAAGACAGGAAAGAAAGAAAAGAAAGAAAGAAAGAAAGAAAGAAAGAAAGAAAGAAAGAAAGAGAGAGAGAGCGAGCAAAAGAAAGAAAGAAAGAAAGAAAGAAAGAAAGAAAGAAAAAGAAAAGGTAGGCAAGTAAATAAATAAATCTGGAACTAGGACATGGCCAAGAATGAAGTTTCAGGATACATTTCAGGTCCCTGTCACTCACCCCCAATTGATGACAGACCCATCAAATGAACTGGCTCAGCAGAAAAAGAAAATACAAGGCCCTAGAATCTTCCTGTAAGAACCTCCACCTTCCGAAGATGCATTATTTCATAAAAAGTGGCTTTGGTGGATGTAAACATCAGTGACTAGGGACAAAACTATTTCCTACATTTCAAACTCACAGCTCTGAGAACTTCCCTGACTCTCTCTTTGGTGGAGGTGACAGGACACTCAAGTCTCCAAGACCCACCATGTAACGTGCCAGATGCTATGAAACTAGACACATAGGGAAAGGGCAGGCAGGGAGCAGGCTGTGGGGAAGGGGATGCCGGGAGGGTCAGGAGCCAAGCAGAGTACAGGCTACACCCACACAACACTTCATTCTGGTCTCTCTGCCCCCACCACCTTTATCCAACTACTTTCAGGGTTATTCTTTCTCCAGAGGTGAGGGTGTGAAGTGGGAACAGTTATGACCCCTCAGATAGGATTTAGAAATACAGGAAACAAAGACTAGGTCAATACATGGATTTCAGGAGAAAACAAAGTGGTCTGGAAGCCAACCACAAACTTACTTAAAAATAATTTCCCTTTTTTGTGAATCTGGTCCAAATAAATTTTAGCATGGACATTTACATAAAGATGACCAGGTCTATAGTACATTCCTTTGTGGGAAGCCCACAGGAACAAAAGCGCCAGGCAGCAGAACCATGGAAGCATGCACCTAGCTCAGCAGTGCACAGTGACTGTGGATTCCAGGAGTCTCCTCCCAACTGAGCCGCATGTTGTCCACCCTGCCAGCCAAGGCAAAGGCCCTGAGCACCATCCTTGGCACCACTTGTCCTGGCACACATGAGGAAGCCCCATGGACACTCTACACCGTAAGGAGAGGCCAAGCCATGGACAAGGCACTGAGGGAATGTGTGAGATGCAAATCCCTGCCCTCAGTGCCCAGGAGCCCTCCTCCCTATTCCCACACCCCCTTCCTATCTCCCACTGCACACCTGAGTGCCACAGTCATCTGGCCAATCCTGAGTCTCATCAAAGTAAAACTTCACATTTATCACAGCTTTTTCTTATTTACAAGGAATCTGTGGTGTTAAATCTTAGGGGCATTACCAGTGAGTTTGTTATTTGAAAATTTAATAGTTCTCTTGGGGTTTGTAGTTTCTGTCCAAACTAGATGGTTCCCTGAGCAAGAACTTCCACCAGGCGCTGGTGTTCCCAGGCACACATGCTAAAAGACAGGGAAAAGTACCGTGCTGTCACACCATGGAGATGTATGCAGATGAAGACCAGATAGATACCTGATCTGCGACACCAGTGCTGGCAAGTTGCTCTGGAGAAGTGGCTCCGAAAAGACCAGATTTTCAAACAGATGTTTATTATGTAGTTCCCATGTCACCTGGAACTTTTTCAAGTGTTCATTTTCCTAGTCAAAAAAATAAATAAATAAATGGAAGATGTACCGAAATGATGAAGACTAAAGACTCCCCAGAAGGATCAATCCCCTCCATCCCTCTTTCAGGCCCAGAACATTCTGCGGATAAGGGGTTGCTGTTCCCTGTACATCCAGAATACACCCTAATGCAGACCTTTGCCACACGCACACGGTACCCCACTTCTCTTCCCTTCCAGATCCCTCACACACAGAAAGGGGCTAAGACACACACAGATGAAGAAGGGACAGAGAAAGAAACAAATGCATGTATTTGACGGTCATTCCTTACAACTGTGCTCCCAAATGTACTGAAAGCCCTACTCTTCAAACATTTAAATGCACACAAATCCTGATGTCAGAGGACACTCATTTTCTAACCTAACTTGAGAAATCTCCCATTCTGATAGATGCAAATCATTTCTCCACTAGTGACATGCTGTGAGAGGACAAGTCCTCCTCTCCCTAATAAAGGCAAACTCATCACTTTTACTGTAGATAACTTAAACATTTGGGAGTGTCCTGGCCCTCACAGAGAATGACATCAGAAGAAACATCCATTTGTCCTCAACAACAAGGTTTCCTAGAGGCAGATCTTGCTACGAGCATATGCTCATGGGGATCCTTGCTTCCACCTGGAAGTATGGCTATACAGCTACTTGTCCTTCAGTCATCTTACATCCTTGGCTAGATGTTCCTTCCCTAAACCACAGACGACTGGAGGAACCACTGAACAGTATGTAGCAACACTCCATGAAATGGACAACTCAGGGTGACTACTTTTACAATTTAGCCAGACTGAATCCAAATCATCATACCTGGAGAAGTTAGTAAACAATCTACACATTAGGACTCCACTGTTTTGTCTCCCAACAGCTGGCTGGCGTGGAGGCTAGGAGAACCAGTTAAAATGGCCATTTCCTGTTCCTGAGCACAAGCATCGCTGAAATAGTGCTGAATGCACACCAGTGGCACCACTCCACCACAAAAGTATGCCAGCTCTGCCACCTCCAGTCCTCTGCTCACACCCTATACAGAGAGGCCTTGCAAGGAAGCTGTGACACCGGCAGAGAACCTCAAACCCACACTTTTGCCTAAGTTTTCAGAGCTTGCTCTCACTCTCTGAGATGTGCATTTCAGCACCTCTCATTGCCATTACTCAATACAGGAAAGCTGGCCTGGGAACAGATAAACTCCGCCCATTTTCTGGAATGAGAAACTGTTGCCCAAGAATCTGATAAGGACGTGGCCACAGACAACATGTGTCACAGACATCAGCAGAGACCACTCTGTGCAGGCACCGTGCCAGGTACAGGGACAGAGAGACTAATCCAGTAGGTCCCTGCTCTCCAGGAGTCACCAAGCGACAGAGGAGTAGGCAGTGATCCAATTTTTGTCTCTATAACAAAGAACATGCAGGAGCTAAAGCAAGCCAGACCAGTCCTCAGCCGGCTGAGGGCGGGCTCTGGGGAGGTGGCTCAGGAGAGCTGCGGGCTTGTCTGGGCTCCCCAATAAGCCTCTGGGGCTGAAGTGTGTAGTCCCTGCCTGCCTGCCTACTTGTGGGAGTGGGACACAGCTCTGGTTCTTGGGGCTCATGTTACTACAGGGAACTGGGTAAAGGCTGACTTAGGAAGATGTTTGGCATTTTTAAATGAAATCTGAGGGGATCCCTGGGTGGCTCAGTGGTTTAGCGCCTGCCTTCGGCCCAGGGTACAATCCTGGAGTCCTGGGATCAAGTCCCACATTGGGCTCCCTGCATGGAGCCTGCTTCTCCCTCTCCCTGTGTCTCTGCCCCCACCCCCGTCTCTCATGAATAAATAAAATATTAAAATTTTTAAAAAATAAATAAATGAAATCTGAAATCATACTTTGAAATGAAGCATGCAAGAGAAACAGCAAACCCCAAACTCATTTCCCAGCTTAAAATCAACTTGGGATAACAACATGCACAGGCACCAGAGTGCTTGCAGGAAGTGTTCTTAGTGCTTGCAGGAAGTGTTCTTAGCACTTGCAAGTGTCACGTCATCAGTGCCCTTGACAACCCTGAACTGGGTGCTGCCAGGCCCCATTTGCAGGCCAGAAACTGCCTAGAGAGGCTGACTGATGCGGCTGGGGGACCATGGGGATGGGAGTTTGTGGGGGGAAGGAGCGGTGTGCACTCACAGCTGCTAGGACAGGTGGTGCCTGCGCACGAGTGGGGCTGAGACTCAGAGATGTATGAGCCAGAGGCAGGGAGAAAAAGCTCGCCAATGACTCACACTGAGGCTTTTCTAACCAAACTAGCTTTACTTCTTACATTCAACTGCAAAAAGGGTTTTGGGGGTCTGGAAGAAGAAAGAGGAGGTATTTAGAATCAAGTTCTATACCAGACCTTGAGAAATATTAGGATATTCAAGATTCTTCTGTCCTCATGGATGGAAATTTAGATTTCATGATTACTGCAGCCAGGCAAGGAATTTCTAGATGGTGGAAGGCACAGCCCAAGTGTAGTCCAGTTCTATTTTAATATTTTAAATAAATTTTTAAAATGTGACCCTATCATCCTGTTTGATCCCCAGGGTAGTGCAGAATAAAGCCACAAAGGCTTTTCCCATGAAAGTCATGTTTTTAGAAATACCTGTCTATGTCTACATGTACTCTGGGTTCCACAGATTCAGAAAAACAGGGGATGTTGTTTACAGAGAAGCCAGCTGAGTTAGCAGAGAATGACTTGGAAGGGTTTGTGCAGCAAGCCACCTTGCTGCTTGCTTTAAGGAAAACAAATGATATGATTTATGGCCAATATAAGATCTAAGCAAAACTTAGAACTTTGGAAAACTTGCATCTGCCACTGTGGCCTTAAAGCTTCTCCATTCTGATGAGGATCAGTGGTGACAGTAACAAAGGTCCTTTTTTCTACTGAATATCATCAGGAAGGTCTGCACTAAATTACTTGGTGAACCAGTATATCCCAAATGACCAATGTATGATGCTCGAAAAACATGTGTGGGCAGATCCATTCCAAGCATGGGCTGGCTGCACCACTGGTTCTGATGTAACAGAGTGTGGTCAGCTCAGGGACATGCTTTCAGATTCTACACTGCAACCAAACGTTAAGAAGCACTCAGGCTTTGCTGTACTCTCAGAGAAGAATGGCTGAAAAGACTATTAAGATATTCCTCTCTATTCCAAATACAAATCTGTGTGAGGCAAAATTTTCTTCAAGAACTTCAGCCAAAGCACCCTACGACAACAGTGTGAGTGCAGAGCAGTTAGGAGAATCTATGTGTCCTCTATGGATACAGAAACTAAGATTTGCAAAAATGTAAATGATGCTCCTCTTCTTACTAAATATATTGGGGGAAATGGTTCTTTATTTAAAAATATGTGCTATTTGTGTTATGTGATGGGTTTATTATTCTATAAGCGATTTAATACATAGTTTTAAGTTTCTCTTTTAATTTCAATGCAGCAAATATTGATAGATAAAATCTACAAGCGCCAGAGCCCTTCTGAGTCCTCAGTTTCTAAGCTGAAAGGACCCTAAGTCCAAAAATGCTGAGAACTACTGTCCTGAGACCCTGAGTTTAACTGCATTTTAACTTAGCTCTGTTAACCCTGTATACCACAAAGATCACTGCGTGGGCCTAAAAGGATATTGTTATAATTTTGTCAATCTTGTTGGATCCTCATGTGAACACTCCAACCATAAGAGAGACTTTTAAGGAAATTTCTTTTTTTTTTTAATTTTTTTTTAAAAATTTATTCAGAGAGAGAGAGAGAGAGAGAGAGGCAGAGACACAGGCAGGGGGAGAAGCAGGCACCATGCAGAGAGCCCGATGTGGGACTAGATCCCGGGTCTCCAGGATCACGCCCTGGGCTGCAGGCGGTGCTAAACCGCTGAGCCACCCGGGCTGCCCTTTTAAGGAAATTTCTATACAGACTGAGTGTAAGTCAGTAACAAGAAATCATGGTTAGTTTCTGTGGCCTGACAGGGTACCTTGGTACCTAAGATGATGTCCAGCCCAGCATCTGTGCACTGCCTGACTCACTGACAGTCTTGACCACTGTAAAATGACATGTGGGCCTGGGAGGTTTTCACACCCCACCAATAGCACTTGTTGAAACTACAAACCTAGGGGGCAGTGGCTTATAATGACAAAATTTCTGGGTGGCGGTACCTCGCCTCCGCCCACCCCAAGATCACAATGGGCCCACGCCCCTGCTGTCTGTCCAGTGCCAGGGCCTCCCCTTCACCCTCACACCAAGGAGGTGGCCATCTGTGGCCCAAAACTGCGTGCCGATGCCACCCAGGGTGGGATTCGGGCTGTACCTCCTGTGTCTCTCAGGGTCAGAAGTTCTTGGAGTGAATGTTGGCTTTGGAGCGCACCAATTTCTCAGAATTCCAGCTTTCGGTTTGTTTTTCACCCCCAAGGCTTCTTGCCTTTCATGCCACCTCAGCAATATGTTGTAAAAGCTTTTATCCAGTTTATGTTATCTGATAATTCCGTCGTTTCCCTTGAAGGAAGGAAGAGTTCAGGGTGCCTCGTCTGCTGTACCACTGGAAACCAAAGTGAGTACCTCTGCGTATAGTGAAAGTGACATAAATCACTGATCAAACAACTATATTTTGTTCTGAGCATTTACGAGTTTTTTTCCAAACCATAAGAAAATATTTCTAGGTAAATTGCTAAGAATTTGCTCCAATAAGCAGGGTCCAAATCAATCTCTGTTTGCTTCAAAACTGTGTTTCCCCTCTAACTGCCTGCAGAGGGCCTGGGCTTAAGCACCATCCAGGGCACAGTGGTAGCGCTCTTCACTGCTCTGCACGAGGTTCAGGGAGCAGAGTGACACTCTTCACACCTTGGCGAGCTTCTCTCCCAGCAGACTCAGGAAGGTCCAAGGGTGCTGTCCCAGAGGAGGTGGTGCTGAGGAATGGGTACTTTCAGTAAGTCGAGGCAGAAGAAGGAGAGCTGTGTGAGATGTGACATGAAGGACTGAGGCACCGGAGGCCTGCCTGGCCCTGCTCGGTGGGCATTCAATCCAAGAATCTCATCTTGAAGCACAGACAGTAGTCCCTCCTGACTCAGCAGCTCCTTTTCTCACAATGCACGCTCTCCTGGAGGCTGTCAGAGTCACTTACCGAAATGGCAAGGTCTACTGCAGGGATGCCCGAGGAAGTCCGTGAGCCCCAGGCCCAAAACTACTTGCAAAATTGGACGTCTAGAAATTTTCCTAGCAGGAGGTCTATCAATTTTAGAATCACATAAAGACCATTGTATTTAAAATCTCAGGAAATAATGGTTACTGTATTTGTTTCAAAACGTAGTTTTACCAGTAAGAAAGTACCCAAAACCAGCCCAATGAAATATCATTTAGTAACAAAATTCAGGTAATGACAACTCCACAGACTATTGGCAAATCAGTATTTCTCTAGCAGTTGGAAAGCATGAATGACGGATTTCTTGGGGAGCATGGCCTCCCTGAAAACAGCAGCTGCACCGGCTGGTGAGGTTGCCTGAGGGTTCCAATCCCCAGCTTGGCTGGTTTCCAGTGGCCATGCTTCTACGACATGCTGCCTCCTACCCACATATGCTAACTTACCTTGTGAAGTGGTCAGAGACCCATGAGGACACACTTGCTTGTCTCCTTCAGTAGGACTACCAGTGGGGTGCTGACCTGACTCTGTGAACCCATTGTCAACCCAGGGCTGGATTGTGGGATCAAGGACTGTGAGCAAGCCCGTGTGCACACCGACAACAGAGCTAACAGCTTAAGACAGAAGCCATCTCTCTCTTTTCTCCCTATTAACTCACACATGGGTCTTCACTTCATGTTGTCCCCCTCTTTCACTCCCTAGGCCTCAAGATCTCCACACTGTATTCCCATGATGTGTCACCCAGATATCAGTCCATGCAAAACTTTCATCCCACCGCAAAGTCCAGAGAGAAGAGAAAGGGGGGAGAGAGGATTCAGGTTCTCTCCTTCATGCCTGAACGCCGCAAAGGGGGTGCCCATGACGGTGCACAAGACCCACCACACACAAGCCTCAGCACCACCTCATGCGACCACAGTCATCCACTAGACTTCTGCCCGACAGAACTGGAGGAAGGTGGCTTTCTCTCTTACCAGTGTGCCAAGGAAGGTGCTGATTGTGCGTGCCGCCTGGCAGAGGGCGCCATACTCCTCGAGGAGGAGAGAGATGAACTGGTGTGCCTGTGGAGGGCCCTGCAGGGCAGACGGCGCTTTCACTTTAGATGCTGCCGACAGCTGCCGGAGGAGTCGGACCTTCATCTCCAGCACGTACTCCCTAGCTTGTTGCTCCAATCGCTGGTACAGCTGGTAGGGGTCCCTCTCACAGAGCCTGCACAGAGAAGACAGCGTCACCACTCACCTGGGACCCACCCACACATGGCCCTCTGTGGAACTGCTCTGCCAGCAAGCTGCAGGCACCCATCCAACAATAGCAACAAGCACCATCTTCTCAACAACCTGTGAGAGGTGCCATCACCCTGCTCAACACAGCGCATCAGCTGACAAAGCTCAGTATTTACACCAAACTTACTCTGTACTAGCATTGTGTCTCACATGTACCAACTCAGGTAATCACTGAGTTAATCATTCAGCTGAACCCCAAAGTCCACACGGGCTGGGTAAAACACTGGAACTCACACGGCCAGCAGGTGGCAGAGTGTCCACACCAGGACCTCAGCAGCTGTCTTGAGAAGAAGGTACTTTCTCAACCACAGGACCATTAAAAACACAGGAGACTGAAAACAATTCATTTTCAATGCCCGTATGTTAGGTGAAAAGCAATGATTCCAGCACAGGTGGTACCTGGCTTGGAAGACTAGAGTAGACTGTTCTGTCCTTCTTCCTAGGAATTCAATATATAGTCCAAATGGGCTTGTATTATTTTTATAATCAGAGGAAACCGTAGAAGCAATATGTCTCTTTTTCAGTTATCCCACCAAAAAAACAATGAAAATATATAAAATAAAATCTCTAAATTGAAGAGAAGGGAAAAAATTAATATGTGCCTTTCCACCAGGGCCACAATAGCAATTAACATTTTTATGAATGTTTTTCCTAACCTGGAACTAATCTACTAAAGTGGCAGCTACTTCTAACTGGGCACTTGAAACTGGCACTGGCCTGCAGACAGACCCAAGACCACTGGGGCGAGGACAGGACCCAGCTGTGAGGAGCCATCAGGAAAAAGCACCCAAGGCTAGCACTTTATCAGACATGAGTGGTGAAACCTATCAAGCTATGGTTCCTAGATTTTCCATAGTTCCTGGATCCTTTTACCTTCAGGGCACCACATCTGGTCAAGAGAAAAGAATGGATAGTGCCATCTAGTCCAGTTTTATGCTAGCGCACCCCCTTGTTATAAAAACAAGAGGGGACTAAAACCTAGCAATAGGGCATAGGAAGCCTTCCACACAACGTGGCCAGAAAACAGAAAGACTTATGGAATTTCCACTGGGTTCAGTACATTTCAGAAAGATCTATCAGTTTTTTAGTGTTAAGAATCCCAACTACCCTGTGAAACAGAATGCATTTCATCTGTTAAAGGAATGCCACAGAAGACTCAAATGACAGAGAAACAACCAAACTTTCCAGTAGACTGGATGCCTCTTAGCATGGCCAATTAAACATCCATTTTATTTTTTATTTCTTTGCCCATTTCTGTATCTTAGAAATTTAATGAAATGGCCATGTGGTACTTTTGCAATGAAATGGCCATGTGGTACTTTTGCAAGTAGATTTTTTAAAAAGTCGTATGACCAAGAGGCAGGAACATGCTAAAAGATGCTATGGTGGCTCATTCACATATACATTCAACAAAAACCATTGTATGTGCGCTAAAGGCTATTCTAAGATGGCAAAGCCACAGCAGTGAAGAAGCTAAGGAAACAAACTCTCCACTCTCATGATGCTTATGGCATATGCAAGTGGATGATGGAATTCTGGGTAATGGCAGGAACATAATAAAAAAGAAGGCGAAAGGGATAAACAGTGATGGCAGGGAGGCCCCCCGGGGTCTTAGAGAGGGTGGCCTCTTGAGAAGGTGACTCTGAAAGGTAATGTGAACAATGGAAGGGAGAAAAAACAACCCTGAGAAAGGAAGAACACTGCAGAAAGAAGAGAAGAGCAAATTTGAAGGCCCTGCAGCAGGAGCAAGTGTGGCCAGCAGAGGAACGGCGGGAAGCTAGCACAGCTGGAACGCAGTGATGAATGGTCTGAGGGCAGCATAGAGCAGGACCGTGTGGGACACAGAGGGCCACAAAGAGGAGGCAAGGATTATCATCACCAGTTGTACAGACTTCCAGAAACGGGCTTTACAAACATCCCTCTCCTGATGTCTATCAGCCCACAAACGACAAAGACAACAGCACTCTTGGATGCAAGGACAAGGGAAAGTGCAGCATATCTGATACAGGCACACTTTCAGCTAAAGGTGTAACATTTCCACATTCTTAACAGCGTATTTCACTAACAGGGTGATGCTGTTTCCCAAACCTCAGCAATTCCCATTACCACCTTTACCCTCTGCCATAACAGCTCTCATGGGTACTAGTGTCTGCCAAGTGCTTTCCTTCGACTGCTTATTTGACTCCAGTAGCTTCCTAAGCATTGGTAGTCTATGAAGTCATATGCCTGAATGGCAGGCCCCATGTTTCTTCCTCACACACACTAGGAAACCTAACTTCCAGAACAGACACCTACCACCCGGAGCCATATCCTGTAACACTGGGGGTTTACCAGTCAAGTCCCAAACACACTGGCTTGATTCATCCACCTGTTAAGAGGACCCACGGCCAAGCACTACTCCTTGCTCCAGGATAAACTGTGCTGTACAGAAAACAACAGTTTCTAAAACCCCCATTCAAAACGTGAGAAAAACAAACCAAAAGGAGAATTGACCCTTGAAATGTCTAGCTCAAATGCGTTCCTTTTATTTGGAACACTCAAAAAAGAGGGAAAAAGATGTTACAAATTCTAAAGAAGAATAAAAATGATGCGCATCTCAACTTCTGTATTGTCACTGGGCACAAGGTGTCTGCTGGAGAACAGACACTCAGCTGTAAGCCACTCCTCGCTGAGAAACACCCACACAGACAGGCTTGGCTACAGCTGGCTCTGCACTCACACTACATGCACGTTCTCAAACTACCTGACCTTTCAGAAGGTCAGGCTTTCTTGCCCCCATAATGGGATAACTGCCTGTCCTCCTTGGGTTGATTGCCTGAGAGAGTGCTTAGCATCATCCCTAGCACTGTAAAGATTGGAAAGTTGTGTTACAGTCTGTTACACTAAGAAATGAGAGAAACATGTCGATTCATTTTATTAAAAAGGCAATTAGCATTTCATCAGAATTAGAATTTGAAACTCTACCCAGAGGGCTTGCTTTTGGCAATCCCTCTGCTGAAGACTGGCCGTGCAGCTGGGGCTGAGCAAGTGGAGCCGAGCTTACTGGATCCTGAAAGGAAAGCCCACCCCAAGCAGAGGGGAGGCTTCCTGGGCAGCAGGTGAGGAAGGGACATGACGCAGGGGGCAACGTGTACCTATCCACGAGCTCCTTCACCCCCTCCTTGTCGGGCACGAGACTCTGGTCTTGGTCGTCGGCCAGTGGGGTCCCCGCCTGGCGGTAAATGCAGCGGACCATGTAGCGCACTTCTGACCAATAGTTCTGCAGCTGCTGAGGTTCCCGGTCCGTCTCTGCCGAAATCTCTCTGTGAGACGGCACAAGAGCAAGGAGGTCAGGGTTAGTGGACAGTCTGGGTCACCCTTCACCCTCCAGACAGCCTGAGGGGATGGGGGACAGACTCCCACCAGCACCCTCCACCTTGTTCAGCTCCTGGAGCTGGCTCCCATCTGCTATGGCCACAGGGAGGCCTGATGACCAGCACAAGCTCCAGGTGCCTGCAGCTGTCCGGTCCCCCAGACCCCCATCCCCAGGAGAGTATAGACCCTCCTCACACAACAGGAAGAAGCACACCTAGCATCTCCTGTCGGGAATGCTGATGGTCTCCTCCATCTCGGGGTGCCCAGTAGGCAGCTCTCATTCCCCACAAAGCCCCTGCTCCCCACTTGGCTGCACCAGCTCCTGTGATGACTTGAGCGCAGAGCCCCCAAGTCCCAGCTTCTCTTCCCTTCTGCCCTGCAGCCACTGCAGTGCCAGTCTGCTCAGCCTCCCAGGGAAGAGGCAGCTCTCTCTCCAGCAGGCCAGCCTCAGATTCTAATGACTTCGCTCTGCCTCCTTTCCCTGAATACTAGCTTGGTCCTGCCAGCCCTCATGGGTAGGGAACCAAAGATCCACATCCATCTTGTTCTTCTGCGTGACCACCAGGCTCCTCAGACTCAGGGATGGCTCAAATGCCTGCTGTCTTTATGGAAATGGCTCCTTTCCTGTTCCAGCTCCAGAGCATGTCAGAGTGGCCCTGCTCCCATCCATCCCGCGGGCAACACTGGTACCTGCGCTCGCTGCAGGCCTCACAGGCGCACGTGGCATCCGAGGGGGCAGTGCCCAGCCCCGCTGAGGGCAGTGTCTGTGCGCCGAGGGCTAGCCTCCCGCCGCCTGCCTCCGGCTGGGACCCACCAAGAGGGGAGTGAAGAAGAAAGTCTTGGCCCTGCTTTAAAAAGAGAACAGAATAAACTATATTCAAATGTTCAAGGTACAAATTTATTAACATGTCAGAAAAATACCTTTTAGAAACAAATTTAAACCTAGACACTGACAAGATCTCCAATGACATCATCAGCATAACTTTCTCTTGGACATTCAAGAATTTTGTTTCCAACCAATTATTTTTTACCTTCGGACAGTTCTACCATAATCTCATGAAGACAGTAAGTTTCTTTCATGCTTTAGAAAAGAGCAGCTCCTCTACCAGGGTCCTAATCAGCACATGCAACAATCAGCGCAGTGGGCGCCTCCTCCAAGTGACGCCCCAACACTCATGCCAGCTCCAACCCTCATGACTGGACCCAAAAGCCCCTAGAAGGTCTCATCAACAGCCATTACAGGTAACATAAATACAATCTTTGCCCTCACTCACCCAACCCCCCTCCGATCTTGGTTTCTCC
The DNA here is from genome assembly GCF_053574225.1 of Canis aureus. Lineage (NCBI taxonomy): Eukaryota > Metazoa > Chordata > Mammalia > Carnivora > Canidae > Canis > Canis aureus. Next base: position 62,489,357 of record NC_135612.1, read on the forward strand.
TGTCTTGGGACATGACCCCACACCCACCCAACTGGCATCTTGTCCCTCAGTGACAGGACCTGAGAGGGACTCTATTATTACAACACAGACGTGTGGGCTCCAGTCCTAGAACAGATGATCCCCGTGGTGAAGAAAGGGTACTAACAGGGTAGCTAGCCCCAAGCCATTGCTCCAACAGCCTAAGTAGAAGGGCAGAGCCAGGGGAGCAGCCCCTGAAGGGAGTGCACACAAACAAACAGAACAGAGACCAGACCTGAGAGGCTGCGGCGTCTGCCGGGTGCTTGTACATGTGGCACCACCCCAGCCGCCTATTAGATGAAGCACAGGGAAACCAGGCCTGTCAGGGGCCCCCTGGGAGTTTGGGCACATGGACACGGGAGGGAGCAGCCTCTATTACATAGCAGGCTGGGGGCAGGGGGCTTGCGTCAGCTAACAGCTTCACCTGAAAAAGTTCCTGCTGGGTGAGTATGTCCCAGAATTACACCAGGGGGCAGAGCAGGGGTGGGAGGTGTCACACCTCCTTCCATGGCAGACAGTCTGGTGCAAATTCCCCACTGAGGTCTAGGAAAACCTAAAGGAGGGCCTCTTATAAGCAAGAGCCATTCACCTGTGGGACACCTGTTAGGACCCTGGGCCTTGGTCACCAAAGAGAACTCACAGACAGCCCGGAAAGGAGACCTCCCCTGAAGAACTCTGGCCCAAAGCCCCTTCTCCAGCCAGGCAGAGTTGGGAGGGCCAAGGAAGCAAGATAAGCACCACTGCCCCTCCACCCCATGACATGCCCTTGGTGATCCACGAAGGCCCTTAGAACGGTGGCATTCAGGTTTTCGGTAAATGGGACCAGAGCACCTGAAAGTGAGAGGATTCTAATACCCACAGCGACTAGAAGGGCTCGACAGGTCTGAAAGCAGTGCTGGCAGAACCAGGCTGTCCCCCAAGAGCAGCAGGTCAGTGCACTGCACAAAGGAGGATTCATCTCTCCTCCAGCCCCCTCAAATCAGACAGCAAGGCTGCCCATGCGACTCCCATGCTCAGCAGATGCACAGCTCACTCCTTCTCCCTCCACTGCTCCCAGCCAGTCCACCATTTCCATCTATACCCACAGCCCTTTTGCAAGCAGCAGCCAGAGTGGTGGTGAAAGTAAGACCCTGTCACTCTCCTGCACAGAACCTTCCATGCTACTTAGAAGCAGATTCTAAACTTCTTACCCGTATTCAAGGTTTTCTAGGACACATTTAAAAGCTTTTCTTTCACTGAGTCTTTGATTACTAATCCACTCAATCTGTGAACGGCCTGACAGGCTGACAGAATTCTCAGTCACACCTCAGCAGGGAGTCGGGTGGAGCCAGGTAGCAGCATTCCTGCCTCTCTCTCTGCCCCACATCCACCCTTCTTTGCCCTGCTGTGTGCACCAACAAAGCACCCAGCAAACATAGCTGCTTGGCCAGTGGCACACCATGCAGGGGCCTGGCCGGCAGGGGGCGCTGGAGGAACATCACAGAGGTGGCAGCGACTGGTCATTTGGGCTGGAGCAGGACTGAGCACACCCACTCCCGTGACAGCCTGTCAGGCCTGGCCTGCAGCTTCTCAATAGCTGTTCTGCTACCCAGAGAGCCTCTCTCAAGGGTGTCCAGCCTGAAGTCCTCTCCTACAGCTGACCCGGCCTGATAGTGGGGGCTCCCCGGTTGCCCACGTCTGGACTCTAGTGTTCTCTTCCCAGATCTGCGCAGCTGATCTTCTGTTACTAGTTAACAGTCGGTTCTTGGTGCCAAAGTGCCCCTGTTCAAATGACTGACCTTAGTCACTCCTGTTAATCTTTTATTCACAAACTGCTACATGAAATCCTGGTGTTTCCCTTGTTCTTTGTTGTTTTGTTTTTACCTGTCTTCATCACTGGAAGATCAGTTCCACAAGAGCAGGACCCTTTCTGTCCTGCTCACCGCTGTACACTAGCACCAACAATGCTGCCTGACACACAGGACAGACTCAGAACAGCAACCAAGAACCTGGAAAGTAACATTTCCTGGTGACAAGGGATGAAATGAAGCCCTTTAAAATAGCCCATGATGACTACATAGTACATCCTTAAATGTGTCACCTTCTAGTACTCATCTTATACAGATTTAACTTTATTTTGTTCTGTCCAAGTCTAACACAATTAAAAGAATATAACAAAACCCAGCACTCAACAATGTAAAATACACATTGTCCAGCATCCAATGACAAAACCAAGAAGGAAAATACAACACATAACCATGAGGGAAACCAATCAATAGAAACAGATCTTTTTTTTTTTTTAAGTATTTATTTATTCATAGAGATGCAGAGAGAGAGAGAGAGAGAGAGAGAGAGAGAGAGAGGCAGAGACACAGGCAGAGGGAGAAGCAGGCTCCACGCAGAGAGCCCAACGCGGGACTCGATCCCGGGTCTCCAGGATCATGCCCTGGGCTGCAGGCGGCGCTAAACAGCTGTGCCACCGGGGCTGCCCAGAAACAGATCTTAAAATAACAAAAATGAAGCAACCAATGGATAAGAATCGGAAACTGGTGATTATAAACTCTATGTGTCAGAAAGTAGAGGAAAACATAAACACGAGAGGAGAGAAAGTGAAGATGTATAAACAGTAGCAAATGGAACTTCTAGGGATGAAAAATATATCTTACAGTAGAGTATTAAATCTGAAACAATAAAAAATTCAAATGTGAGGCACAGCAAGAAACAAGACAAAAAAATAAAGCATTTCTAAAAAGTCTAACATGTGGGTAATGGTGTCTCAGAAAAAAAGATTATATAAAGAAATAGTTAAAAATTTCCCATATTGATGAGACTGTAACTCGAATATCTTAAAAACTCCTCTAAACCAAAGCACAATAAACAGAAAGCAACCACACCAAGACATATTAAAAAGGACTGAGAAGTAACAATGAAGTACAAATCTGAGAAGCAGGCAGAGGAAAACATCCCTTCTATGCACAGGAGCAGAGACAAGCATGACAACATGCTTTCAACAGAAACCGGGGAAGCCAGCAAAGAAATGACCAAAGAATTTTAAACAAAAATAACTTTTTAAAATGAAAGCAAAAGAAAAGCTCTCAAACAGAAGCTTCCCTGTACTATAAAAACTGTTACAAGCAGTCCTTGAGGCAGAAGAGGAATCAAAAACGAATGGAGCTACATGCAGGAGTGATGAGCACCAACCCAAAAAGTGGGGGGCAAGGACCTTGCTCATTTTAAAAGTCTTTAAAAAAGATAATTAACTATTTAAAGCAAAAATAAAAATGTATGGCAAAGTCTGTAATGTATATGAGAAAAACAGACAACTACCCAACTGGTGGAACTCAGAGTGCAATATTTTAAGGCCCTTAATACTACATATTAAGTATATAATATTCCTTGAAAGTAGAAGTTGCAAATTTGAAGATATGTATTGTGAATTCTAGAACCACTAAAAATAATGAAACAAAGTGAGATAGTTAATAAGCCAACAGGAGGCAAAATAGAATAAAAAAATATTCAAGAGGTGCCTGGGTAGCTCAGTCATTAACTGACTCTTGATCTCAGCTCAGGTCCTGATCTCAGGATCGTGAGTTCAAGCCCCGTGTTGGGCTCCATGCTGGGTGTGGAGCCTACTTAAAAAAAAAAAAAAAAAAAAGAAAAAGAAAAAATTCACTTAATCCTAAGGAAAAGAAGGAAACAGTAGGAAAGAGTAGCAGACAACAGATGGGAAAATGAGAGGGAGGAGAAAAAAGCAAGATGGTAGATTTACATCCAAACACATCAATAATTATATTAAATGGAAATAGTTAAAATTTCCAATTGTTAGAAGAGATGGTCAGATTGGATTAAGAAGCAAGAGCCACCATGCTTTCTACGACGGATTATAAAGACTGTACAAATAGGTTAAAAATACAGGATTATAAAGACTGTACAAGTAGGTTAAAAATACAGGTTGGAAGATGAATTGTATGCAAATACTAACTTAAAAAGGCTGGATGGCTCTATGAGCGTCAGAGAAAGTTGGCTTCAGAACAAGGGATGTTAGCAGCAATTAAGGAGATAATCATGATGAAAATAAAATAAATATATAATAACAACATGATTGATTTAACAAGAAACAGTAACTGGTAAATATGTAAGCACTCTAAGAACAGAACTCAAAATACATGAAGCAGGAATTAAAAGGAGAAATATACACAAACCCATAGTTACATATGGAATTTCAACAGTCCTTTCAATTATTGAACTAGACAAAAACATCACAAAGGATGCAAAATATGTGAACATCACCATCAACCAGTTTGAAGTAACTAACATTCTCAGTACACTCTTCCCAACAACAGAATTCAAATTCTTTCCAATGAACACAGAACATTAAGCAAAACTGGCCATAAAACAAATCAACAGATTTCTAAAAATTAAATAATATATTAAGTATGTCCTCTGATTACAAAAGAATTAAGCTAATAATAACAAAAAGAGGGTCAAAAGGTACAAACTTACAGTTATAAAGTAAATAATTCATGGAAATATAATGTACAGCATGATGACTTTGGTTAATACTGTGTTGCAAACTTGAAAGTTGCTAAGAATAGATCTTAAAAGTCCTCATCACAAGGAGAAAAAACCTTTTTTTGTAACTGGTGACAGATGTTAATTGGAGATTATTTTGTAATATACACAAATATTAATCATTATGCTATATACTAAACCTATGTAATGTGTCAATTATATTTCAATTAGAAAAAGATATCTGGGGGGGGGGGGCACCTGGGTGGCTCCGTGAAGCAGGTGAAGCATCTCCCTTTGGCTCCCAAGATACTGGGATCATGCTCAGCATGGGGCTCCTTGCTCAGCAGGAAGTCTGCTTCTCCCTCTCCCCACAGCTCGTGCATGCTAGCTCTCTCTCAAATAAATAAATTAAAATTAAAGTTTAAATAAAAAAAGAAAAATATCTGGAAAATATGCCAAAGTATTTAGAAATTAAAAAATACAATTCTAAATAATTCATGAGTCAAAGAATAAATCACAATAAGGGCAATCATAAAATATTTTTAACAAAATGAAAAACATCAGAATTTGGAGGATGCAGCTGAAGACATGCTTAAATAGAATTTTATGAAATTAACTATGAAGTCGAAAGATAATAATAATAAACCTAAAGGCAAAAATTAATGAAACAGACAAATGAAAAATCAATTCAACTAAAATATGGTTCTTAGCTTAATAAAAATGATAGACCTATAGCCGGGGTTATTACCGGGGGGAGGAGGGGAAGATAAAACTCAACCAACTAATATCAGGAAAAAGTGGCAGGGGCATATCACTATAGATTCCATGGAAATTAAAAAGACAGGTATAGGAGAATATTTGGAACAACTTCATGCCAATATACTTGATACACAGAATGGGCAAATTTCTTTTTTCCCCAATTTCCTTGAGATATAACTGTCATACAGCATTATATAACTATATACAGGTATAGAGCATAATGACTTGACTTACATAAACTGTAAAATGACTATACAAATTTCTTTAAAGACAAAAATTAGTAAAACACACTGGAAGAGATAGATAGCCTTTACCAAATAAACTGAACTCATAGATGAAAACCATCCTAATAAGGCAACTCCAGGTCACTGGTGAATTTCACCAAACATTTAAGGTATAAATAATACCAACTCTCCACAAACTTCTCCAGAAAACTAAAGAGAAAATACTTCCTAGTTCATCCTACAAGGTATTTATTATGTTGATACCAAAACCACACAAAGACATTGTGAGACAAGAAACTTAGGCTATTATCCATCGTGAATACAGATCAAATAGTCCTTAACAAAACCCCAGCAAAGCCAATATAGCAACCCATTGGAAAGATAATACATCATGATCAAGTGTGGATTATCACAGGAATGCATGGTCCATTCAACATCTCAAAAATTACCATAATTAATTTTGTTAACAAACTCAAAAAGAAAAACTCTGATCACCTCAAGAGATGTAGAAAAAGAATCTGCCAAGATTAAATAACCATTCACGATAACCCCCAGCAAACTAAAACTAGGAGAAGACCACCTGATGTACAAAATCCTACAGCTAACATCACACTTAATAGTGAAAGACTGTTTTCCCCCTAAGACTAGAAATAGGGAAAGATGTCTGCTCAGAACACTCATATTCAACATCATACCAGAGGTCCTAGCCAATGCAGTAAGACAAAGAGGAAAAAAAAAAAAAAAAAGAGACATACAGATTGGAAAGGAAAAAATATATATATTATTTATATACATAAAATTATATTATTTGTAGATGATATATTTTCGTCTATGTAGAAAATCTTGAGGGGGATCATGGGTGGCTCAGTGGTTCAGCGCCTGCCTTCGGCCCAGGGCGTGATCCTGGAGTCCGGGGATCGAGTCCCACATCGGGCTCCCTGCATGGAGCCTGCTTCTCCCTCTGCCTGTGTCTCTACCTCTCTCTGTCTCTCTCTGTCTCTCTCTCTCTCTCTCTCTGTGTGCGTGTCTCTCATGAATAAATAAAATATTTAAAAAATTAAAAAAAAAAAGAAAATCTTGAGGAACCTACCAGATAACCAATAGAATTAATAAATGAGCTTTCAAAGGATATAGTCAATAAAAAACTGTATTTCTTTTTTTTAAATGCACTGTTGAAAAAAAGGCAAAATGAGAACCTCTACCTAGTTTCATGACTTACTGTAAAAAGCTTCAAGAATCAAGACTGTATGGCATTAGCAAAAGGATGAGGATATAGGTAAAGTGGAAGACAGAATCCAGAAGTAGACCCACACATAAAAACAAAAAACAAAACTGATTTTTTACAAAGATGCCAAGGTAATTTAACAAGGAAAAAAATAGTATTTTCAGCAAATAGTTCCCAAACAAGTAGATATCCACATACAAAAAGGGTAAACCTCAACCTTACTTATAAAAGATATAAAACTTCATCAAAATGGATCACAGAGCAACCATATGAGCTCAAAACACAAGACATCTAGAAAAAAAAAAAAAAACCACAGGACAAAATTTATAACCTTGGGTAGCAAAGATTACTTACATGGAACACTAGAAACGTGAATCATTTAGAAATTGATCAAATTTTAGAATTTTGCTCTTCAAAGAAATGTTCTGTAATGAGAAGACAAGCCACACACCAGAAGAAAATATTTGAAAAACATATCTGATAAAAGGCTTATATTCAGAATATACTATAGAGATCTCACAATTCAATAATATTAAGACAACCTAGTTAAAAATAGGCAAAAGATTTGAACAGCCACTTCCCCAAAGTGATATAGGTGAAAAATGAACACATGAAAAGATGTCCAGCATGTCATTAAGAAAATGCCAGTCAAAATCACAAGATAGCACTATGAGTCACTAGAATGGCTACTATAAAGAATTAAGGACTGTTAATATGTCCAGCCTCAGTAAGGATACAGATTAATAGGAACCCTCATACATGCCTGGAAAATAGTATGAGCACTTTGAAAAATTCCAAGTCAGTTCCTTAAAATGTTAATCATACACTCAACCTATGACCTAGCAATTCCACTCCTAGGTATTTACCAGGGAAATAAACTGTACACACAAAGACTTGTACTCAAATGTTACTAGTAGTTTTATTGTTTGTTTGGTTTTTTTTTTTTTTTAAATTTTTTATTTTATTTATGATAGTCGCACAGAGAGAGAGAGAGAAGCAGAGACATAGGCAGAGGGAGAAGCAGGGTCCATGCACCGGGAGCCCGACGTGGGATTCGATCCCGGGTCTCCAGGATCGCGCCCTGGGCCAAAGGCAGGCGCCAAACCGCTGCGCCACCCAGGGATCCCTATTGTTTGTTTTTTGAAAGTAGGCTCCACACTCAGTGGCGGAGCCATAAGCAAGGCTTAAACTCAGCACTCTGAGATCAAGACCAGAGTTGAAATCAAGAGTCAGATGTTGAACCGACTGAACCACCCAGGCGCCCCTGAAATGTTACTAGTAGCTTTATTGTTTTTTTTTTCCACAGGCGCCCAGGGGGTTCCCACCTGCCCCGCCCCACGCCACACCGGGGATGCGGGGTGGCGGGGCCCGGGGCGGTGGAGTCTGGGGGAGAGGGGACTCTCCCCGCGGGCCCGACTGCCCCGACACAAGGCGGACGGGCGACCCCCAAAGGGTCTTTAAACCTCCGCGCCAGGATGCGCTAGGTACCTGGACTGAGGGTGGGGGACGGGCGAGGCGGGGTGGAGGAACGAGGCCACAGGCCACCGCCGCAGCCTGGACACCGATCCTTCCCCCCCCGCCGGCCGAGGCCGACACCGCCTGCAAGGGGCGCAAGCCCCTGGTAGCTTTATTGTTAATAGCCAAAACCAAAAACCACGAATGTCCTTCTATTGGTAAATGGATAAACAAATTGTGCTTCATGCATACAATGGAATACTACTCAGAAGTAAAAAAGAATTTTCTGTAGATGCATACAACAACACAGATGAATCTCAGAAGCATTATATTAAGCAAGAAAAGCCAGAGACCACCATTTGGATTATCTTTCTCTTTTTAAAAGTTTTTTATTTATTTATTCATAAGAGACACACAGAGAGACACAGGCAGAGGGAGAAGCAGGCTCCTTGTGGGGAACCCAATGTGGGACTTGATCCCAAGACCCCGAGATCATGCCTTGAGCCAAAGACAGATGCTCAACCACTGAGCCACCCAGGTCCCCCTGGATTATCTTTCTATGTGGCTGATTCAAGTTCTGTATTCCCAATCTAACAGCTCTGAGCAGTGGTAACAAACCGTATCAGCAACCACTTTTACGATGTTCATTACAAAGGAATTTTATATGTTTATATTAGGAGCCAAGACCCAACAGGGCAAACATTCAAGATATGAACAAATATTAGCAAACTCTTAAATAACTGGTTTAAACTGAGACCGTATGCCTTGATAAGACCCGAGAGCACGGTAACTGTTGGGAGAACCTGGCTCCTTAGCATATAATGCAAGACTTACAATTCAATGATACATATCAGAACCAAGATACAACTGTTCATGCCCAGAATCAAAAGAAAGCCTTTAAAATGATCAAGCTTAAAATAAATAAATAAATAAATAAATAATAAAATAAAATGATCAAGCTTGAAAACAGAAAAATAGAATTTTTTAAGTAGAATTTTTCTACTTAATTTGACAAGTAGTCCTCCTTGAGGCAGGATGCCCATGTGCTACAAAGACCCCTTCACAGAAAACAGTAATTCTCCCAAATACCATCTCTCACACCCTCACACCAGACTTTTTTTTTTTTTTTTTAACATTTATTTATTTATGAGAGAGAGAGAGGCAGAGAGGGAGAAGCAGGCTCCATGCCGGGAGACCGACGTGGGACTCGATCCCGGGACTCCAGGATCGCACCCTGGGCCAAAGGCAGGCACCAAACCGCTGAGCCACCCAGGGATCCCCCTCACACCAGACTTAAATTATTTTCATTACTTAAACATACACAAGTGTAAAATGCAATATAATTTATACTTTTTAAGCCTTTGTGTAATTATAAAAACCCAAGCTGGTCTACAACTTAAAATTTTAAAAACTTTACAACTTCAAATTTTTTAATTTGAAAAATCATTATTCAAATTAACATTATTTTAAAGAGACAGATGAATGATTAACTGAACCCAAATTGCTAAATTCAACACAGGCTTGGTTCTGACTACTAAGTAGCAGGCTCTTCTGAGTTAGGCCTGTATCCCTGGAAATCTCTCTACAAAACATCTGGACCACCCCACCTCTTTGCCTGTCTCAATCTCTCCTGCACAGAGCAGGCCATAGCTTTGGAAGGTCTTTGCTTGGCCTCAGAGAAGAACCTAAGTATTAAGAGAACCTCTATTCTTTCCTCAGTGGCCTTGACAAGCAGGGCATCCAGGCTCAGCAGGTCACAGAAGGCAGGAGCAAAAACCCTCTGATAGGGCAGCCCAGGTGGCTCAGCGGTTTAGCACTGCCTTCAGCCCAGGGCGTGATCCTGGAGACGGGGGATCTAGTTCTACGTCAGGCTCCCTGCATGGAGCCTGCTTCTCCCTCTGCCCGTGTCTCTGCCTCTCTCTCTCTCTCCCTCTGTGTGTGTGACTCTCTCTCATGAATAAATAAATAAAATCTTAAAAAAAAAAACAAACACTCTGATACACAGCAGGCCCTTCCCCATTACCAGAATACAAACAAAAATTGTTTTAACTGTCAGAAAATTCACTGAATTCCACAAAAATACATCCACAGCCTCCCAAGCTGTAAACGCTACTGTGTAGGATGAATACTTGTAAATGTTTTGAGGTCCTAAAATATTTATATCCTTTGGATATAAATTAAAGGTAGGCTCATTCCTTCATCCAAAAACCATCCATGTGGGGCCTATTCTGTGCCAGGCCTGTGTAGAAACATTGAGCTAGGTGAGACAGGAGCCAGGACAAAGCGGCTGTGGCTGAGGTGGATGCATGCATGTGTCAAGCGAAAGGGATGGTGCATGCCTGTGGGAGCGGGTATGGAGTGGTGGAGTCAAGCAGGCATCCTGGAGGCCTGGCTTCTACTGGGCCTATGCAGCCACCCTTCCCCTTCCCAACCAGCCCTGCCTTTTTCTCCTGGTCCAACAAGCACATACATGCTGGGGATGCAGGGATGCTACTGAAGAGAAAGTGCTGGGTGCTGGGTAGGTCAGGGCCACGGCACAGCCATGTCTCCACCTCCAATAGGACCTCAGCTAGCTGTAGCCCAGACACCCTGACAGCTCACCACCCTTATTTCTCAAGGAGACCATCTGAAACCTTACCCACTCCCTGGTTCTTCCCAGTCCCATGAAATCCACTCTCCGTCTCAAAAAATTTTTTATAAAAGAGGGTGCCTGGGTGGCTCAGAGGTTGAGCATCTACCTTCGGCTTGGGTCATGATCCTAGGGTCCTGGGATCGAGTACCGCATCGGGCTCCCTATAAGGGAGCCTGCTTCTCCCTCTGCCTGTGTCTCTGTCTCTCATGAATAAATAAATTAAATATTTTAAAAATAAAAATAAAGTAAAAGGTGCATGGTCTTAAATGCCATCTTAAAAAAATTTATAAAAGAGATTTCTGGCAGCAATTTTCTTGACTTCCACAACCCCCACCCCACCTAACTTTTACACCTATGCAGCCTTGTCTGAGAATCCTGTCTCAACAGGCTGATTCTTCTTGAAAGAGACTCCAGCTCTCCTGTCCTGGTGGGACCTGATGGGCACTGCCGTTTCTCTCTACCTTACTCATTCCCACTCCCAAACAAATTCAAATTCTGCCTACCCACTGCTAAGTGTAGGCAAGAATATGGGTAACCACAACTCAAACACCACTGGCAGGGATATAAACGGGAACAACCACTTGGGAAATTGTTACTATCTTGTGTGAGCATTTGAGTAACCTACAACCCAGCCATTCTACCCCCTAAATAAGCACTCTGATAATTTTTTTTAAAAGATTTTATTTATTTATTCATGAGAGACACACACAGAGAGAAAGAGGCAGAGACACAGGCAGAAGGAGAAGTAGTAGGCTCCATGCAGGTAGACGCGACACTCGATCCCGGGTCTCTAGGATCACGCCGAGGGCCGAAGGCGGTGCTAAACTGCCGAGCCACCGGGGCTGCCCAAGCACTTTGATAATTAATTTTACGTGTCAACTTGACTGGGCTAAGAGATAACAGCGGTAAAATACTATTTCTGGGTGTTTTGTGAGGATGTCTCTGGAAGAGATGAGCATTTGAACCCAAAATCTGAATGAAGATGATCTCCTCCACTGTTGAGGGTGGGCATTACCCATTCCACTGAGGGTCTTAAAAGAACAAAAAAGGAAGTGCTTGGGGCGCCTGGGTGGCTCAGTAGGTGAAACATCTACCTTTAATGCAGGTCATGATCCCAGTGAGTCCCTGAATCGAGCCCTGTGTCAGGCTCCCTGCCCCGTGGGGTGTCTGCTTCTCCTTCTGCTCTCCCTGCCCCCCTGCTCACGTTCTCCCTCAAATAAATAAATAAAAGCTTTAAAAAAAAAAAGAAGAAGAAGATGACGACGACGGGTTGATTCACTATCCCTGCTTCAGCTGAGACATCCACCTCCTGCTCTCAGACATTAGCACTCCTAGTTCTCAGGCCTTTGGACTCAGAGTGAATGACACCCCCAGCTTCCTGGGTCTCCAGCTTACAGATCACAGGTTGTGGGACTTCCCAGCCTCCAAGACAACATGAGCTAATCTCTGTAATAAATCTCCTTCCTTCCTTCCTTCCTTCCTTCCTTCCTTCCTTCCTTCCTTCCTTCCTCCCTCCCTCCCTCCCTCCCTCCCTTCCTTCCTTCCTTCCTCTTTCTCTCTTCTTTATCTATTTACCTACTTACCTACCTATCGATCTACCTCTCTCTGCCTCTCCCCATTGGTTCTGTTTCTCTAGAGAATCCTGACCAAGACACACTCTAACAAAACTCTTACAAATGAATACCTGGAGAGAGGTATACAAATGCCCTGACAGCATTTTTAAAAATCACTAATCATTGTTTAAAAAAAAAAAAAGTAAAACTTTGTATCTTTCAACAAAATTAGTGAATAAACTATATACAGTAACATAGTGAATTATATACAAATCATGGATGAATGAGTGAAAATGAGCAAGTGAAGCTACCCAGACAACATGAGGAATCTTTTTTTCCCCAAGATATCTGTTTGTTTGTTTGTTTGTTTGTTTGTTTGAGAGAGAGGCAGAGATAGCAAGAGAGCACAAACAGGTAGGAGAGGGAGAAGCAGGTTCCTCCCTGAGCTGGGACTTGATGCAAGACTCCATCCCAGAACCCTGGGATCATGACCTGAGCCAAAGGCAAGACACTCAACCTACTGAGCCACCCAGGCATCCCAGCATGAGAAATCTTATAAACAAAGACGAATTAGATAACAGAAGCATACACCACTTTCATCAAGATCAGAAACAAACAAAATTAAACAACTTATTATTTAGAGATACACATAAAGGCAATAAAGTTTTATTTTAATTATTTTTATATTTTTTAAAGATTTTATTTATTTATTCGTGACAGACACACACAGAGAGAGAAAGAGAGAGAGGCAGAGACACAGGCAGAGGGAGAAGCAGGGTCCATGCAGGGAGCCCGATGTGGGACTCAATCCCGGGTCTCCAGGATCACACCCCGGGCTGAAGGCAGCGCTAAACTGCTGGGCCACCGGGGCTGCCTGGCAATAAAGTTTTAAAGGAATTTTAAAATATGGAAAGGATAACTATAAAATTCAAGGACAGCAGCGACCTCAGAAAGGGGAGGAGGAAACACAGGGGAGGGGACACAGAAAGGCACCCGAGTATCAGGAATGGCCTGGGTATGATGCTGGCCGGTGTCACTTTACTGTCTTCACAACGTGCTTATTATACATGTATTTATATATAGCTTTCTCAAATATTACATAATAAAAAATAAAATTTAAGTCAGGGAACATCTTCCTACCAGCAGCTCTTCCCTTCCACAGTTTGATGCCAGTCCCCCTCCAACCCCCTATTCCAGTTTGTCCTCCCTGCCTTCACAGTCAAGCATCTTGAAAATCAGCACCTCAAACTGACTTTCTCAGTTTCACCAATAATTTACTCTTCATGCAGCTCAGTCTGGCTTTTGCTCCCACACTTCCACTATGAGTCTAGCAAAGGTCAGATACAATCTCTTTGTTGCCACGTTCAACACTTCATATCTTTTCTTGGTTAACATTTTAATGTCTATTGGGAGGACAGTTGGGAAACAGCCGTCCACAGGTCTCCCAAGCCAACTCTCAGTCTTGCTGGATGTGCCAAGGCTGTAAGGCTCTGCCTATTCTCCCCTGTGCCCTCCCAACCCTGGGCTGGTTCTCAGAGTTAATGCAGCAGATGATCTTGAGACAAAGTGCAAGCAGATGTCCCCCTCAGTGCTCCTGAACCCCAACACAAAGTCACCGTACCCGCAGCATGTATGCAGGCCTCCCCACTTCACAGACAGGTGTTTGGGGAGGGAAAGGGAACAAGCGGAGCAGACATGCTCATGCTCATGACAGCTGCTGCGCTATGAGCAATAAAGTCCTCTGTCTCTGACGCAGGAGTCTCATGTCCTGCCAGCACCCATGAAATAGTAACAAGGTACTTTAATACCTTCAAGTAGGGCAAAAAAATCCAATCCTAGGCCCAACAGCTACTAACCACACCATCCTTTAAATGATTACTGTCACTTAGCTCTGCTTATCACACTTTCTTGTTTTTCTATTTCTCTGATGTCTGCTTTTCACTCATCTCTGTCTCAAATGTCAGATGTTCTCCAGAACTGCCTCCTTCATATTCTACTTCCCACTCTACCCGAAGCCTCAGGTGTTGTGCCAGTGACCAAGGTTGAGACAGAGAGTAAAAGTCATCTGTGCAGAGTCTTTTAGTGAGTGCTACAGGACTATCCAGCAATACAAACAACATCTGAGCGACCAACTGACTGTAACTTGAAATTGCAACTCTTTAAAAAAACAAAAAATTAAAATTCCACTTCAATTAAGAAAAGTAAGGTCCAAGACCTATTTGAATCATAAACTAAGGGTTTGCAATGTCCTTTCAATTAAAAATTTAAAAAGAGAGAGTGGGGCTGCCTGGGTGGTACAGTTGGTTAAGCATCCAACTCTTGATTTTTAACTCAGGTCCAACTCCTGGGGTTGGGAGATGGAACCCCATGTCAGGCTCTGTGGTCAGTGCAGAGTCTGCTTTGGCTTCTCTCTCTCCCCCTCTGCTCCTCCCCTCCACATGCGTTGTACACAAGCTCATTCTTTCTTATAAATAAATAAATCTTTAAAAACAAATTAAATAAACAAAAAATAAAAAGTGAATACATCTGTACCAATAAAGTTAGAAGAGGAAGAATAGAGAAAGTATCATTTAAAATAGAACAGATAAAAGTCAAATACCAATGGGTCAATCTTCTTTTTAAAAGATTTATTTATTTGAGGGGAGGGTAAGAGTCAGTGGGAGAGGGTAAATCTCAAGCAGACTCTGCACTGAGCATACAGCCCAATGTAGGGCTCGATCCCACGACCCTGAGATCATGACCTGAGACAAACCAAGAGTCAGAAGTTTAACCAACTACGTGATCCAGGTGCCATCCCCCTATTTTTTAAAGGAGCAATACATGACACTGAAAAATATAGAATACTTAGAAAAAGACTCTCTACTCAAAAGGATTATTAGATTTTTTTAAATGATTTATTTATTTGAGAGAGAGAGAGAGAATCCCCAAGCAGGCTTAGCGTTGACTGCAGAGACTGACCCCACAACCCATGAGATCACAACCTGAGTCAAAACCAAGAGTCAGACACTCAACCGACTAAGCCCCCCAGGTGTCCCATGTATTAGATTATTAATAGTATTAGAAAGAAGTTAATTCTCCTCCTACTGATTTACAGACTCCATGTAATCCCAGTCAAATCCTAACAGGGTTGTTCTATATATTTTGGGTTTGTATGTATAAACTCACAAGATAATTTTCAGTTGTACAGAAATGCAAAGAATGAAGACTAAGTAAGACATGTTTAAAGAGTACAGAGTGGGATCCCTGGGTGGCACAGCGGTTTGGCGCCTGCCTTTGGCCCAGGGCGCGATCCTGGAGACCCGGGATCGAATCCCACATCGGGCTCCCAGTGCATGGAGCCTGCTTCTCCCTCTGCCTGTGTCTCTGCCTCTCTCTCTCTCTCTCTCTCTCTCTGTAACTATCAAAAATAAATAAATTAAAAAAAAAAAAAAGAGTACAGAGTTAAGAGTACTTTTTCTCTGAAAATGAGATTTATTACAAAGCTACAGTAATTAAGACAACATGCTGTTAGTACAGGGACAAACAAAGCAAGGAAACAAAACACAGAGCCCAGAAATACATCCACACATATACAGATGCTTGATCTGTAACAAAGGTGGTGCTAAAAAGTGGGGCAAGGAGGAGGGGGGCGGGGAACAGTCATTTCAACAAACACTGCTAAGGAACTGGATTTCCACACGGAAATAAATTTAACTAGATCTTTATCTCACACCATATAAAAATTTAATTTCAATTCCATGAGGGCTGCAGGTCTAAATATGAAAGGCAAAACAATAAAAATATAGGACTGTGCTGTTTACTATGCTAGCCAAGTTATACATGGCTACTGAGCCTGTGAGATGTGAGCATCCTAAGTGATGCACACTGTATGAGTAAAATATACAAACAACTCTGAATATTTAATACAAAACAAACTGAAAATAACATAACATTTTTTATATTGAGTACTGGTTGAAATGATAGTTTGGATACACTGAGGGAAAAATAGATTGTCATATCACCTATTTCATTTTAGTTTTTGATATGTGGCTACTAAAATATATTATTCACATGGTGGCTTGCATTTGTCATTCACTTATTTCTTTGGACAGTACTTATAGAAAAAGAAAATACACTCTAAAGAATATGCTGGGGCAGCCCAGGTGGCTCAGCGGTTTAGTGCCACCTTCAGCCCAGGGCCTGATCCTGGAGACCCAGGATTGAGTCCCACGTCGGGCTCCCTGCATGGAGTCTGCTTCTCCCTCTGCCTGTGTCTCTGCCTCTCTCTCTCTGTGTGTCTCTCATGAATAAATAAAAAAATATTAAAAAAATAAATAAAGAATATGTTTATTGTGTCATGATAGGAAAAATCTGTAATAAACAGAACTAAATAAAGTGGCAACTACTTAGGAAAAATTTGAGAAATCTGACTAGATTAAAAATGAATTTGTGTTTGGGGTGCCTGGATGGCAAAGTCAGTGAAGTGTCCAACTCTTGATTTTGGCGCAGGTCATGATCTTGAGATTGTGAGATTGAGTGCTGTGTCAGGCTCCACACTCAGTGCAGAAGTTCCTTGAGACCCTCTTTCCCTTTCTCCTTGCCCTCTCATGTTCTCTCTCTCTAATAAAATAAATATTTTTAAAAAATGGATTTGTAGTCATCAAAAGACACTATAAACAGTTAAAAGAGAAGCAAAAAAGAGGCAGCTGGTCTCTGCAATGCGTAAAACCAGCAAAGGGGTCATGTTCAGTAAAACATAAAGAAGTCCCATAGGTCTGAAGGAAAAAGACAAATACAGTCACCCATCTTATCAACAAGGGATATGTTACGTGACCCCAGGTGGATGCCTAAACCCATGAATCTATCATACCCTACCTATACTATGTTTTTTCCTATACTTACATACCTACGATAAAGTTTAATTTACAAATTAGGCACAACAAGAGATTAACAATAGTTACAATAATAATATTAATATGTAATAATAAACTAGAACAGTGTAGTAATACATTGTAATAAAAGTTGTGTGAATGTGGTCTCTGTCTCTCTCTCTCAAAATTTCTTGCACCCATGTCCTGCACTCACTCTTTTCATGCAATGATGTGAGATGATAAAGTGCCCACATGAAGAAATGGAGGAGAGAAGTGAGATGGGTGCTGTGACCTAGTGTCAGGCTACCACTACCCTTCTGACCACACATCAGGAGGAGGATCACTTGCTTCTGGATTGGCTGACTGTGGGATCTGAGACCATGGAAAGGGGAATGGCAGATGGGGGACCACTGTACTCGAGAGAACAGCGGCTCTCCAAACATGGTCCGTGGACCCATGGCAGTCCCCAACACCCTTTCAGCAAGTATACTAGTCAAAATTATTTTCACATTAACATCTAGATGTTATTTGCCTTTTCCCTGTGTTGACTGGTGGTGCAGAAGCAATGACAGGTTTAGCAGCCAGCGCTTTGGTGAGAATGAAAGTTGCCCAACGTAGTGTGCCAGTAACCACTGCTCTTCCACCTTCCATACACTTAGTTTAAAAAAGAGGAGTTCCTTGGCCAGTCCTGGTGGCTGAAATCAAGAGTCAGATGTGTAACCAACTGAACTACACATGTGCCCCACAAATATAATTTATATTGAATAATGAACGGTGTCAGTATCGGAAAGAATCTGCCCAACTCAGTAAACCATTATTATACAAATGTATGCTGTTACAAAATCACCAATGGGTAAGGTATCCTTCAGAATTCAAGAAAGACAATGTATTTTAATTTAACCACACAGGAAAAATTCACTGACACTGTTTCATACTCTACACTGCCACCAACCATTAAGAAACTATTACTTGTCATAGTTTGGAGCAGTATCAAAAACTAATATCCACAATTATCTGAAAAAGCTCTCATATTACTTTCCTCATAATGCTTCAATCAAAACCACCTATAACACACTGAATACAGAAGCAGATATGAGAATCTAGCTGTCTAATATTGTCCAAACACTAACATTGTTTATAAAACAATGCTACTTTACTCATGAAATTGTTTTTGTTTTGGAAAATAGTTTTCATTTAAAAATATGCTATTGGGGGATCCCTGGGTGGCTCAGTGGTTTAGCATCTGCCTTTGGCCCAGGGCACGATCCTGGAGTCCCGGGATCAAGTCCCGTGTCGGGCTCCCGGCATGGAGCCTGCTTCTCCCTCTGCCTGTGTCTCTGCCTTTCTCTCTCTCTCTATCACGAATGAATAAATAAAAAATCTTTAAAAAAATATGCTGTTGATCTTAACTTGTAATCAGTTAATTATATAAATCTCTATGACTCAATAATTCCTTTCCCACATGTACACACAATAGAATGTATGAACATGTGTTCCAAGAGCATCAATCATAATAGCAAAATTTGGAAACAACCAACACATAGTATATTCAAAAGGGCAGATAGTATATAGTAATGAAAATGAAAAAAAACCCTGTAACATTGAGGAATCTCAAATATAATGATGAACAAAATAAATCAGGCACAAAATAATGTATACTGTATATTGTTTCTATGAAATTCAAAACAAGAGACTGGATGACTGTTTAGGAGCAGAGGCATACAGGTGCCACGATTGATAGAGAAGAGCAGGAAGACTGAGTGCCAGGAACATCAGGACAGTGTCAACTCCAAGAAGGCAGAGATTCAAGTGGCACAGAGGGGATGTGAGCTAAGGTTGATGCTTGAGTCATAACCTGCATGGTGGCAGAAATAAACCCTGATTGCTGAGTGACAGAGTAATTTCACCACTAAGGAGACTCTCCAACAAAACCAAATCAAGTCTACCTTTATGCCGACTACACAAGACCACCTAAAACACACCAACACCAAGAGACGGAAAATGACAGTACATGAAAGGAGGGGAGAAGGGGAGGGAGCTCATGTAGCTCTGCAAACTGCAGTCCTTTAGGAGAAACCACACATGGCTTCAGTGAATAAAAGAACTATAATACAACAGGATTTAGTCATTTTAACATGTATTCACCACCAGAGCTTTAAAATGTAGAGCAGAAATGAAAATATTTATAAGGAAAAAAGGACAACTATACATGCAGAGTAGGAGAGTTCAACTAATCTTACTCAGAAACTGACAGATTAAGCACACAAAAAACTTAGTAAAAACATAGAAGAAAGTGTAATTAACAAGAGGTTGACCTAACCGGGGAATAGAGTCCTCTCAATCCTGGGAATACATTTTCAAGTACACGTGGAACACTCAGAAAAAGTTAACCATGTATTAGTGTAACTGACCAGAGAGCAATCACTCTAATAGAGACTATGATATCCAACAGCATGAAATTAAAAGTCAATGATTAAAAGTAACCCAAAAGATCTGTTTGCGTATTTACAAATACTTCTCAACAATTCATGGTTGAAAACAGAAATAATGAAAACTGGATAATACTTAAAATCGAGCCAATGTAACTAACATTTCAAAATCTAGTATAGCAATTAGAGGTTTCCAGTGCCTATCAGAGAAGAATGATAAAAACGGTGGGTGAAAACTCAGGAAGGCAAAAGAGCTACCATAAAGAAGAAAAAAACCAGATTTGTAGTCATGAGCAACAGGAACTCCATGACAATATCTGGTGGCTCCTGGCCTGGAAGCCAGAAAGTGGGACAAGACTGTCCCCCTGCCTGC
The DNA here is from genome assembly GCF_053574225.1 of Canis aureus. NCBI lineage: Eukaryota > Metazoa > Chordata > Mammalia > Carnivora > Canidae > Canis > Canis aureus. Next base: position 62,509,366 of record NC_135612.1, read on the forward strand.
CCTAGGCAGGCTCAGGTTCCCACAAGATTTCTCACAAGGTGACATCTGCAAGGAATGCAACTCCCAGAAGCAGTTGGTACCATAGCACAGGCACCCTGGATACCTTTATCAAGAACCCTCAGAAGAGGCTTGGAAATGGACAGCACCCTCCATCAACGTGCACCTCACCTTGCCATGGTATCCATGCCCTTCTTCCAAGGAGAAGAAAGTAAGAGAACCCCATGCCTCTACTTACTGACAGGTGTGTACAATGTAGGACACTGTGGTGTTTGTCATCACTACCTTTCAATACTCAGAACAGAATATATCTGGAGGAAAAGATAAGAACCTGCCCACACTGGAAGCCTCTGCAAGACACAGGGGGACTGGTTGGCACTACTTTTGGCTGTGCTCCCAAAGTCTCACCACACTTGCCACAGCACTGACTAATCAAGTCTATACACACACAGCAGTAATTAATGAAAACAGAAAGGAGATTTTTTTTTAAGTTAAAAAGTTCTTTGAAAAGACAAAACAGACTTCTAGCAAGACTCGTTCAAAAAAGAAAGAGCACAAATATAAGGATAAAGATTTGTATGTGTAAGTACGATAAGTTATGAACACATGGCCTCTACACGATTTTGTACCAGGAACTCTTAATTTCTCAGAATGTAATGCATCAAAACTAACTGGAAAATAAATGGAAAATCTCTTACCACAAAGGAAACTGAACCAGGAGTTTATTATTTTCCCAGAGATGTGCACAGCTGCAACGGGAGTAGGAGCGAGAGTGATGGTTGTGAGGGACCACGAGGTCAGAGGCGGGTTATTGGAAAAATAGACAATTCTAGAGCATCTGTACTTTCCTGGGCATGAGGCAGGACAGAAGAAAAGACCTGTGGCGCCCAAGAAGAAAAGACTCACCAGAACAACAAAGTCCTGGAGAAGACGAAAGGGGAGAGGCACCTGAAAGCCTCAGGGAGGGCGGGCCTCCCCCAACTGTGGGGTGGCAGATGAGCCAGGGCCCGAGTGTCCCTGGAGTGTGAGGTCAGCTGCTGAGCTGAGCAAGGCAAAGAGGTTGTGGGAGTTTGGGAAGAAAGGAGAGGAAAGGTTCACACCCTTCTGCGGTCAGGTACAAAGCCAGAGCAACATGCCAGATGCCTGTCCACAGCCCGGAACCACGATGTCAATGGGCAGCAGGGAGCAGAGGCCTGCAGCTTTCTCCAGCAACACTCTACCAGGTGGAGGGAGGGGTAGTGCTGAGCCAGTGAGCCAGGTCTTAGGCAAAAGACTCATGGGGTTTAGCAAGCAAGTGATGGCAATGCTGAGTCATGGACTCTGGCTGCTGGAGAATGGAGCAGTAAGAGGGACCTGCCAGTGTGAAAGGGATGAGGATGTCTGGAGGGAAGACTTCCTGAGTGTCCAGGCACGACAAGGTCTGGGAATGGAGGGAGTCTATAACATGGAACTGTAAAGGCAGGGTGCCGGGGCATCCAGGATAATCTTCCACATCAGAGAAGGCCTGATCCTGCTCTGGGAGGAAGCAGCTTTGCTGCAGTGGTGGCAAGCGCCCTTCACCTGAGGCACAGGCCTGATCCACTGACAGGAGGGCATCTAGCTTTCCACCATGGGAGACAGATACAGGTCAGCCATTCCAGGGAGGCTCTGGGGGTGTATCTCACCCAAAACTTCTAGAGATACTGGCAGACTCTGGCTTCTATCACAAGGGGACAGGATCACCAGCAGAGCTGCACTGGAGCCCCAGGCACAGGGAAGATACCAGGGTGGGAGTCTCGTGCTGAAGGGGAGGTTAAGGGTGGCCCACTGCCACACAGAGGGGGCTGGAACATGAAGGGAGACCCCTCCCCAGCCCACATATGCTGCTACAGAAATGAGTGTGTGAAGGCAACAGGAGCAAAGCCAGGCCAGCTGAAGCGCTGACCAGACTGCCCCAGCTCCCAGGTATGCATGAGGGTGACTGCCGAGTAAGGCCCCCCTCAGCCCTGTGGTCTTTTCCTTTTTTTTTTTTTTTTTAATTTTTTAATTTATTTGTGATAGCCACACACACACAGAGAGAGAGAGAGAGAGAGAGAGAGAGAGAGAGGCAGAGACACAGGCAGAGGGAGAAGCAGGCTCCATGCACTGGGAGCCCGACGTGGGATTCGATCCCGGGTCTCCAGGATCATGCCCCGGGCCAAAGGCAGGCGTCAAACCGCTGTGCCACCCAGGGATCCCCCTGCGGTCTTTTCCATGTCCTGCCTGGCATCCCACCTAATAGTTTGAGAGACACAGAAAGCAAGAACCAACAACACTTAAGGAAGAAATAATACTAAATTCTACACAAACTCTTCCAGAAAAAAAGATGAAGCAGGAACGCATCTCAACTCATCTTATGAGGCCTTGAAAGACATTAAAGACAAGACTTCAGGCAAACATCCTTCATGAGCACAGACAAAAAGTCCTTAACCAACAAAAGCAAATCATTCCAGCAACATGCAGAACAAATGTCTAGAGAAGGACCTCTACAAGCTTCGCATAGCTTTATGCAAAATAGTCAGAATTTGGAAACAGCTCAAACACCCATCAGTGGTGAATGGATAAACAAAGCGTGGTGCATCTCTACAACCTCTCCAGCAACAGAGCAAACTACTGCTGCATGGCTCTCCAAAGCATTATGACTAGTGGAAGGAGTCTATGTGACATTTAGAAAAGCAAAACCAGAGGCAGAAATCAAGTCAACGGTTACAAGGGACCGGGGGAAGGGCATGCCTCCCAATGTGACCAGGGGGAACTTTTGGGGCGACGGAAATGTTCTACATCTTAACTGCAGTCATGGTAGTTACGTAACTATATAAATGTGTCAAAATTCACTGAAATATATACACAATTTAAAAGAATTTTACTAGATGTAAATTATACCTCATTTTTTTAAAAAAGGCCAGCAATCTTAGCTGACTTGAACAAAGACAACAACCTCACAAAAGTAGCAGAAGAACAAAGTCTACAAACATAGGCCAGCATTTCCTCTGTGGTGGCCAGCGTCACTTTTTTTTTTTTTTAAAGATTTTATTTATTTATTAATGAGAGACACAGATAGAGAGAGAGGCAGAGACATAGACAGAGGGAGAAGCAGGCTCCATGCAGGGACCCCGATGTGGGACTCTATCCCGGGACTCCAGGATCATGCTCTGGGCTGAAGGCAGGCGCCAAACTGCTAAGCCATCCAGGGATCCCCTCACGTTTGATGAGAAAAAGCCTCCTCTGACGATTCATTATCCAGGACAAATGGAGTTAGGGAATGAGGCCACCCCTGCATCAGGGCAACTTCTGGGAAATCACTGCTATTTCTACTTGTCTCCCAGACCAGCCTGAACAACAGCCACCCATCTTCCAAAGGCACAGTTGGGCTCAAACAGAGGAGCAGACCCAGGCAGAGAAGCCAAGACTGGAAGTTCAGGGAGCACAGGCAGTGCTTCCAGCCAGGGCAGGGGACAGCAACAGGGGACAGAGCAAGGGCCACACACATTAAAAGGACACAGAAAGGAAACAAAGTAAAACAATAAAATGATGAAAGCAAGAGGATTGGATGGTTTTTACCACTTTATCCACTTAAGATCGACTATGCCATCTTTTTAATCCTACTGAGGGGGTTCCACCATTTATTCACTTCCATGCTCATTCATTCACTAATTCAAATATTTGGGTTTCTTAAAATATGCCAGGCTAGGCACTGTTCCTGCTTAGAAAATGCACAAAAACAGCCACCCCTGTGGAATGTCGATTCCGGTGAAGGAGCTAAGCAAGACGAAGCTGAATGTGCTGTATATCAGAAAGAGGCGCAGCAGAGAACACACAGGAGAAGGGAGCAAGCAAGAGGAGGTGGGGTGAGACATCAATTTTTATTCCAATGAATGATGAGATCTTGAGTGCAGACACTGGCATGTGTTTGGAGGCATCACCTTCATGGAAACCCTAGGACAGAAGTCACTGGCATAGAGGTAGTCAGGAATGAGGCCATGAGACCAGAGACAAAGGAGACTCACAATGACTATTCACCACAGCGGCACACTTGCCCTGGACAGCAGTCCCTGGGTGCAGCAGAGAATAGAGCACGGTGGTGGTGGCCTCATGTAGGGAGGTATCTGAAGACAAAAGCTCAGGAAACTGGTAGCTGCTCACAGGCAAAAATAAAAGGAACAGAAAAGCCCTACAGGGGATCCCTGGGTGGCTCAGCGGTTTAGCAACTGCCTTTGGCCCAGGGCGCGAACCTGGAGTCCTGGGATCAAGTCCCGCGTCGGGCTCCCGGCATGGAGCCTGCTTCTCCCTCTGCCTGTGTCTCTGCCTCTCTCTCTCTCTCTCTCTCTCTCCCTGTCTATCATGAATAAATAAATAAATATTAAAAAAAAAAAAAAAAAAAAAGAAAAGCCCTACAATGTGGGACCTTACCTGGTTGCAAAAGCCAAGTACTTCCTTCTAGAACCCAAATAGCAGACTAAGGCTGAGGCCTTCCCATGTATGCCTGAAGGCCTCAGAATGCCTCCATTTCACTGAGGCAAGAAATGAGGAAAAAACAGGGTGGGGAAACCCAACCTGAGAACTGCATCTGGGAAAACATTTCAGGTGAGTTACTAGCACATGGAACCAGCCAGAACCAAATGCTCTAAGAGTCTCTGAGCTTTCCAGAAAAATGGCACTGCCATCCTGAGGACAGACTTAAAAAAGCCAAAACACATTCTTTGGGCCCCCTGAGCTCGCTGACCAAGTTATGAGACCAGGGAGGGCAGGTCCCCTACTACCCACTGCAGGTGTGTTACAGAAGACCAGGACAAAAACCCCAGAGGGTGGAACAACGGACCGGAAGATGGCGCAAGAGGGGTTTCCTTCCAAAAAGCTAACCCAAATTCATGATTTCACTGCCCAATCAATCAGCTCTGTAATCCACAGGGTAAGGAAGCCGACAAGCCCATGTGTTCTGTGCCAGGCACTCACCGACGGCTGATCAAGGCTGCTGGGCCTCTCCTCCTTCTCCACAGCCCGCCGGCAGTCTGGGCACACCCACAGTGGCAGGTGCAGCACGCTGTTGCCCTTGGGAGCCATGGAGAGGGCCAATTTGCTTGCAGTCTTAATTCCACTCTCTAAGAACGAAGAGTCTTTCCGCTCACTTCTGCACAGAAGGCAATAATCCCCAGCGGGGTAGGGTGGTGTTCTATGATTCATGCCAAAATTAAAAGGAGTCTGGAATAGAAAAAGAAAATTCTACTTTCAAAACATGATCCACAAAGCCAAGATCATTTAAAAATACAATATAGTTTTAAATGATAATGTACATGTATGTTTACATAAGCATCAAATAGGGAATTTGTTAAATAAAATTCTATCTAGTGAACTAGAAACTCATAATACTCCAAATAAAGAGAAGGACCATAAAGAACATCTTAGTAGGAGTAAGAAAACTGCCCAGCAGAGTTTAAAGCCACTCTTCCAGAAGTGTGTGCATACGAGGGGTCACACCCAAGGCATTAATTCCAGCCTAGGTGTGTGTACAAACCCCCAACCATGTCAGAGGGGAGGGGGGTGTTCTAGTTCTAGAGGCAAGATCAGCGTTAGAGAAGTCTGGCGGCACCACACATCCAAGACCCAGCTTCCCTTCTGGCTCAGCATCAGTGCTGCTCAGTTCATCTCTAGTTACTCAATTTCAATGTCTGCTTTTTTAAATAGGTAAGAGGCAAGATCCCTGCCCTAGATTCTCTTCAAAAGATTTTCCATCACCCATCAGAAAAGGAAAATTAGCTTCAAGAACACACAAACGGGGGATCCCTGGGTGGCGCAGCGGTTTGGCGCCTGCCTTTGGGCCAGGGCGCGATCCTGGAGACCCGGGATCGAATCCCACATCGGGCTCCCAGTGCATGGAGCCTGCTTCTCCCTCTGCCTGTGTCTCTGCCTCTCTCTCTCTCTCTCTCTCTCTGTGACTATCATAAATAAATAAAAAATTAAAAAAAATATTAAAAAAAAAAAAAAGAACACACAAACGGGTCCCACATATTTAAAACACGCCTAAAGTAGTAAGGTTAGCAAGCAGGGGCCAAGACTTTAATCCAAATCAATGTGAGCCCAAGATGTGTCATCTGCAGAGAGGAACCATCCTGCAAATTCTCAAGAGGGGTTCAAGAGAGGCAGACCTGGGCAGTACATGAGCAGGGAAGCCAGGCATGACCTTCCAGAGTCAGGCACAGCTCTGCCACGGTTCCAAGCCAAAGCACATGTGGGATCAAGGCTACAGAAATCCCCCCAGGCCTCCAATGCTGTCCTCTGCCACAGGACACGTGGCACAGGGGAGTGTAAAGAGGACCAGGACGGATGCCAAGGTTATTCATGCTGGAACCTCAAGGTATTTTACCAAGTCTCCAGTTCTACCCAGAAGCTCCTCCAGTACACCTTACCCAGGCCTGCCCAGCCAGCAGCCCAGCTCTTCCCTCAGCCCTCGGCGCTCTCCCTCTTCTCCTGTTCGAAGGCTCTGTTCTCCTGCTCCAAGGATCACATAGGTCTTTGGTTGTGCTTGTTCGCTGGACTACAAGTGTGCATTTACACAACCGGCTCCACAGGCTCCACCTCTAAAACCCAGGATGGCTGGCAGGTGACCAGGTACTTACACAGGGGGTGGGTAGGGGATGCCAGGGTGAAAGATGAATGAATGATGAAAGGAGTGAATAACAGCACCACTAAGACTTGCACATATATTCTTACCTGCTTTATAATCCAGTGACCAAAACTACTTAAACCTGTCACATCTGCAGGTTCCATGGTTTTAACCAGACCCCACTCAGCAATCACTTGAATGTGTGGGTTGTGCATCAAGGGAAGAGTACTATATCCCAGTGAGTGGTATTCCAGAAAACTCCAGACTGCTCCTCAAACCACAGAATACCATGGGAGGAGATGTCTTTCTCTGTCCCAACAAATCCAGATGTAGAAAATAAGACAATTTCAAAAACCACACTGATTTAACCCTATGTAAAACCATCTCTTGTCCCTAGGCCTATAAAAAAACAACCCATCATCAATAGAACAGCCACAGCCTTCAGATCTTTCTAGGCCATCTTTTTACTCAGAGAAGGAGCTGCTGGGCTTCAAGGTTACAAAGTCCCCAAGCCAGAGATTAGAAGAGCCAGAGCTGACCTGAGGGTAACCAGTTCTGCTCCAGATCATCTGCTCATCTGCATAACGGGCAGCCTGTCCATCCAGTATTTACTGGGAGCCACCATGTGCCAAGGCACCCATCCAGGCACTGAGCACACAGCAATAACTAAAACAAAGTCCCTGCCCATGGGGAGCTAATATCCTTGCAAAAGATAAGACTACATATGACACAGATCAGGACAAAATACAGAACATGAGATAGTGGTCACTGAGAAGGAGAAAAACATAGAGCAGGCAGGAGTGTCTGGGGTTGGGAACAGTACTTCCCATTCAGGATGGCCAGTGAGAACTCCCTCCAGGAGATACCTGATTGTCTGGGGCTGGTAGTAGCCACACAGGTACCCGGGAAAGGGACACTCCCAAGAGCAAGCAGAAAGGCCCTGGGGCAGGAGGCCAGAGGGGTAAGGTGGGCGAGTGCTAACTGGGCAATGAGGTTGTATGTGGGGAAGAGATGAGATGCAAACACGGGATCAGGGAGAGCTGACAAGACTGTGAAGGAGGCAGATATTGGAGACAAGCAGAGGAGGAAAGGCAGAAACAAATCTTCCTTGGATCGAGTGCAGGGAAGCAATATGTGATGAGGAACCCCTCTGCCATAAACACTGAAATACACAGTGTGCCAGGCATCCTAGCAGGTTAGATCAAAGAAGGAACTGTGAATAGCCCAAAGGGCCTACAGTTTCCTGAGAGGTGTCAGACAGGCAAATTCAGACATAAGTACCTGCCTTCCAATGGCAGGAAGTATTCCTCCATGAAGAAATAAATTCAGCAAGGATACAGAGCAGAGCTATAAGGAGGGCACCATATTATCATGGGTGAAGCAAAGCTAAGGCCCAACAGAAGCAAACACAGCTGCATGAAAATCTGGGAGAAGAGCATTGCAAGCAGAGGCAGCAAGTGGGGACCTGCACAGGCTTGAGGCCCCAGATGAAGGCCAGGAGCACCACCAGAACAAGGGACAGGCGGGGGCTGCTCTCCAGGGCTGAGGGCCATGGGAAGAGACCAAAGATTTCTCAGAAGGACAGGTAGGAACCAGCTGGCATCTTAAAAGGAAACTTTACTGTGTAAAAAATGAACTCTGGTGGAGGTAATGCTGTTCTAGGTGGGTCCAGGTGCAGGCAGGAACCATGGAGGTCCAGAGCAGTCAGACTCACAAGTGCTGAAGGTAGAACTACAAGACTTGCCTGCCAAAAGACCCAAGGATGTGATGAAGATGTGAATGCCTAGACAGTGGGCATACGAACAATAGAAATGCCAAACACAGCCAGACAGGCTGGGGCAATGGCAAGAACCAAGGTTTGCTTTAGATGATGTACCATGAAGTTTGTGTTAAACATCCAAAAAACATGGCGGGCTTGTTCTACACAAGTAAGACACTTCGGGAGTAGGCTGCAATGGGATATATAATTCGGGATCAGCAGTGCATGTGGTATGTCAAGCCATGGAGCCAGGCCAGATGATCCTTGGGGAGAGGGTAGACCACCTCCTGAATCAAAGTCAAAACTTCTCAACTCTTGACCAAAGTGCTCAAGTATGAAGCTAGTCTTCTCAAGGGGGTCAACCTCTACTCTCCACGCCTTTCTTCAGATGAAGCAAGTAACAGATTACTACAAGATACCCACGTGTGCATACTATACCAAAATAACCAAACACTTGTATCTGCCACATAGTTACTCTCCTATCTGTGATTAAATGGGAGGTACAAATATAAACTCCACTGAATCTTTTAAAAGCATTTTCAGCTATACTGAAGTATAACCAAGGTAAAATAAGCTGGACAACTGAGGCATGCAATTGGAGTAGTCCTAACACAGACACACCTGTGAAACCACAGCAATCAAGATAATGAACATTACCCTCCAAGTTTCCTAATGTCCTTCTGCATCCTCTTCCTCCACATCCCCTTCCCTCCTATCCCATTCACAGGTGACCACTTCTGTGTCTATCCATTACTATGCAACTTCTAGAATTGTATATAAGTTATATCACACAACATACTCTCTTGTTTGGCTTCTTTTGAAAAGTATAGTTATTTGGAGAGGATTCCCAGGTATGTATCAGGAGTTGGTCTTTTCCTTTCTTTTTCCTTTCCTTTTTTCCTTTTCCTTTCCTTTCCCCTCTCCTTTCCTTTCCTTTCCTTTCCTAAGATTTTGAGATAGAGAGAGTATGCATGAGTCAGAGGTGGGGGGCAGAGGGAGTCAGAGAAGCAGATTCCCCACTGAGCAGACAGCCCAACATAGGGCTCTATCCTAGGACTTCAGGAGCATGACCTGAGCTGAAAGTAGATGCTTAACTGACTGTGCCCTCCAGGTGCCTCAGGAGTTGATTTCTTTTTACTGCTGAGTAGTATTCCATTATGTGGGTAAGCTACAACTTGTTTATCCATCCTCCCATTCAGAGACATCTGGGTTATTTCCAGTTTCTGGCTATTACAAATAGTAGCTGCTGTGAACACTCATGTAGAATCTTGGTGTAGACACATGCTTTTGTTTTTCTTGCACAAATACCAAGGAACAGAATAACTGGGTAATATGGTAGGTACAAGTCTAGCTTTTGAGAAATTGCCAAATTCCTCCCAAAAAGCAGTCTTCGAGAGTTCCAATTAATCCACATCCTCATCAATATGATGAGTTGATTGTAGCTACTGTAATGACTGTGTGGTGCTGCCTCACTGTGGTTTTCCCTAAGGATTAATTATGTTAAATATCTTTTCACAGGCTTATGTAGTATTTATTCAAATCTCTGGTCTGGATTAAGGTTTATCAACTTTATTACTCTTAAAAGAATCAGCTTTCAGGGGCGCCTGGGCAGCTCAGTCAGTTGAGTGTCCAACTCTTTTATTTTTTTTTAAGATTTTATTTATTTATTCATGAGAGACCCACAGAGAGAGGCAGAGACATAGGCAGAGAGAGAAGCAGGCTCCTCCCAGGGAGCCCGATGCAGAACTCGATCCCCAGACCTGGGATCATGCCCTGAGCCAAAGGCAGATGTTCAACACTGAGCCACCCAGGTGTCCCTTGAATGTCTAACTCTGGATCTCAGCTCAGGTTGTGATCTCAATGTTGTGAATTCAAGCCCAACGTTAGCTCCACACTGGGCGTGGAAACTACTTAAAAAAAAAAAAAAAAGGAAAAAGGGGGAAAAAAAAACCCAGCTTTTGGTTTTGTGGATTTTCCATATTTAAAAATTTTATTTTCATTGATTTTTGCTTTTATGATATTATTTACTTTTGGGGGGGTTACTTTGGGTATAACGGCTCTTTGATTTTCTACTTTCTTGTGGTGGAAGCACAAGCCATTCAGCCCTTTCTCTTGCATGAAGAGGGGGTTAGTACTGTAAGTTTCCCTAAACTCAGTGCATTGGCAAGCACTTTAGAAACATTAATATGCTGCGTTTTCATTCTCATTAGGTCCAAAATACTTTCTGGTCACCTCTTGATTTCTTCTTCGGTTCATTGGCTGTTTAACATGTGATATGGTTCCCTCATGTGTATGGTTTTGTTAGTGATTTCTAATATAATCCCATGTAGTCAGAGAAGCTGCTTTATACAACTTTAATTCTTATAAATTTATCAAGACTTTTTATGGCTCAGAATATGGTCTGCTTTGGTAAATGTTCGATATTTACTTAAAAGACAATGTAAGCATGCTGCTGTTGTTGGGCAGTGTCCTATAAACATCTGTCAGGCCAAGGTGGCTAACAATGTTATTCATCTTCTATAACCTTACTGACTTTTTTTTTTCTTTTTAAAGAGTATTTATTTATTTATTCATGAGAGACACATAGAGAGGCAGAGACATAGGCAGAGGGAAAGCAGGCTCCCTGCAGGGAGCCCGATGCAGAATTCGATCCTAGGACCCTGGGACCATGACCTGAGCCAAAAGACGCTCAACTATTGAGCCATCCAGGTGCCCTTAGTGACTTTCTGTTTACTTATCAATTATTGAGAGGTCTTAAAATCTCCAAACATAATAAATTTGTATTTGTCTATTTTTGCTTGATGTACTATCAGTCTTTCTCCACGTATTTTTGAAGCTTTGTTATTAGGTGCAAAGACATTTAGGATTCTTATGTCCAATTGATAAACTGACCCCTTATCAGTATGAAATTACTCTTTACTCCTGCTAATATTCTTTGCTCTGGCATCTGTTTTTCTTACATAGCCAATCCAGCTTTCTTCTCACTTATATAAGCAAGGCGTTATCTTTCCCTATGACTTTACTTCTAGCCTACTTGCATCTTTATGTTTAAAGCACATTATAGCAGAAAGCATAAAACTGGGTCTTGATTTTTTCTCACTCTCACAATCTTTTAAAATTGTCATGCTTAGACTATTTATGTTAAGTACAATTATGAGATAGGATTAAGATTATTAAATTTTCCATCTAATTTTTTATTTTCCTAGTGACCCATTTATTTTTGTTCCTTTTCCTCTTTTTCCACTTTTTAAAAATTGGGAATTTTTTATGATTCTACTTTACATCTCTTGTTGGACTGTGAGCTATATTTTTGTTTGGAGTGGCTGCATTAGTGTCACAGTATACATTTTAATTTACCACAAACATCTATCTAGTAAGACTTTATGACTACACCACAGAAGAGCCCTCTGCTCCCTCTTCTAGCCTTCGTGTTGCTTGTCAGACATGCTGCTTCTACATGTAAGCTCTATAAGGCATTGTTGGTTTTGCTTTATTTTTTTTAAGAAAAAAAAAAAAGATTTAAAGATTCCATTTATTTGAGAGAGAAATCTGAGAGATCTGAGATATGTGAGAGATCACAAGCAATGGAGAGGGAGAAGCAGGCTGCCCATAAAGCAGGGAGCCTGATGTAGGGCTCAATCTCAGGACCCTGGGATCATGACTCAAGCTGAAGGCAGATGTTTAAATGCTGAGCCACCCAGGTGCCCCAAGAAATTCTTTTTTAAGATTTTATTTTTATGTAATCTCTATCCTCAATCAGGGGCCTAAACTCATAGCCAAGATCAAGAGTCGCACACTCTATGGACTGAACCAGACAGGCACCTCACTGTTTTTGCTTTAAATAGATTATTGTATTTCAAAGTAATATAAAAAGTATTTCCCCCATACAGTCACAATCTCCAGTGTCCTTCCTTTCTCCGTGTAGACCCAGACTGCCATCTGGTGTCATTTCTCCTCTGCTTGGAGTTTCCTTTATCATATTCTCTGATGAAGATCCACTAGCCATGAAATCTTCCAACATTTTACGTCAGAACATTTTTATCTCACCTTCACTTCTGTGTCTTTTTGTTTTCATGCAGCCCCAAAGGGGCATCATTTTCACTTTTGAAAGATATTTTTGCTGGTTTAGAATTCTAGGTTATGCTTTTCCCTTTCCGTACTTTAAAGTTGTTCTTTCTCTACTTCTAGCTTGCATTGTTATTCATGAGAAGTCTACCTTTGTCATTGCTCAAAGTGTAATGCATCTTTTTTTTCTAACTGCATTTTTCTTTTAAACATTGTTTTCAAGACACCTGGGTGGCTAGGCAGTTGAGTGTCTGCCTTCAGCTCAGGGCATGATCTTCAAGTCCTGGGATCGAGTCCCACATTGGGCTCCCTGCATGAAGCCTGCTTCTCCCTCTGCCTACGTTTCTGCCTCTTTCTGTGTGTCTCTCATGAATAAGGAATATCTTTTTCAAAAAAATAAACATTGTTTTCAGTGATACAATAATGATGTGTTGTGGTGTATTTTCTTCATCGTTCTTGTGCTTGAGGCTTACTGAGCTGCTTCGATGTGCACATTTTCCCACCATTATTCCTTCAAATATCTTTTCATAATCCCCATGCCCATTCTTTCTTTCTGGAACTCCAATGACACTTACATACAGTGCTGTGGGCCATGTGAAGTTGTTTCAAGGCTCACTGATGCTCACGGTTCTTTTTGGATACCTTCTATTGCTATCTCCTCAAGTTCATTAATCTTTTATTCTGCAGTGTCTAATCTGTTACTAAGCCTCATATAATGTATTTTTCATCTTGGACACTAGTTTGCAACTCTAGAAGTTCATTTGGGTTTTCTTACATTTTGTGCTTCTCCTTAACATGCCCATGCTTTCCTCTGTCTTCTTGAAAATGCAGAATATAGCAATAACAACTGTGTTAACGTCTACCTAATAATTCTATTATATGTGTCATTTCTGAATCTGTTTCTGTTTATTTATTTTGAACCTCATTATGGACTGTATTTGCTTGCTTCTGTCTCTGCATGATTTTTGACTAGAAAGTAAACACTGTGAATTTTACTGTGTTAGGAAAACGGGTATGGTTTTACTCCTTCAAATATTTCTGAGCTTTGTTGTGGCCCATAGTTAGGTTATCTGGGAAGAGCTTGGTCCTTTCAAGGCTTGCTTGTAAGATTTGGGAGGTGGGATCTGAACATTTCTTTTAAAAAGATCGAATTGTGGCAGGCCCGTGGCTCAGCGGTTTAGTGCCGCCTTCAGCCTGGGGTGTGGTCCTGGAGACCTGGGATCGAGTCTCACGTCAGGCTCCCTGCATGGAGCCTGCTTCTCCCTCTGCCTGTGTCTCTGCTTCTCTCTTTCTCTCATAAATAAATAAATAAATAAATAAATAAATAAATAAATAAATAAATAATCTTCAAAAAATAAATAAATAATAAAAAGATCGAATTGGTTTTATTAAGTGATTCATGAATCAGGCAGCATCCTATTTGGCAGTAGAGAGATGCTCCCAGGATCAGAGCACCTTTAGCCTTTCCCACTACTGAGACACCTGGGTGGCTCACTGGTTGAAGGTCTGCCTTCAGCTCAGGGTGTAATCCCAGGGTCCCAGGATTGAGTCCCGCATCAGGTTCTCTGCAGGGAGTCTGCTTCTCCCTCTGTCTGTGTCTGCTTCTCTCTGTGTCTCTCATGAATAAATAAATGGAACCTTTAAAAAAAAAATCTTTCCCACTACTGAGGCAATACCCTTGTGACCTCACAAGATTTTCCCTCTCCGGCTGGTGGGAACACAAACTGTTTGGGGTCCCATAGGAGCTCCATGAATTGTTCTACTACTCACTTCCTGGGTTCTTCCCTTGATATACAGTTTCCACACATGCATGTGCTCATCAATACCCAGCTGAATATTCTGCGTGGCTCTCTTTTTTCTCTTTGCAGCCCTCTCTTCTCTGGTACTCTGCCCTGCAAATTCACTCTGGCCTCCACAAGTTCTCAGGTAGATCTCCTCAATTCAAGGAAACCATCAGACACTCTTCAGGCTACTCTCTCCTTTCTTCCTGAGCCATGACCTGCAAATTCTCTCCAGACAGTAAGGTTGACCAACCCTCAGCTCCTGGATTTTCTATCTCTCAAGGATTACTGTTGTGCACTGCCTGCTGTCCAGCATTGGTACACTACTGCTTGAGATATTTTGCCCTTCTTTTAGTTAAGGCAGGAGGATAAATCCAGTCCGATTTCATTAATACTTTTTTTTAAAGATTTCTTTATTTATTGATGAGAGACAGAGAGAGAGAGAGAGAGAGAGAGAGAGAGAGGCAGAGACGTAGGCAGAGGGAAAAGCAGGCTCCTTGCAGGGAGCCCGATGTGAGACTCGATCCCAGATCCCAGGATCACACCCTGAGCCAAAGGCAGGTGCTAACCACCGAACCACCCAGGCATCCCTCGATTTCATTAATATTCTTAAAAAATAAATGTACCAGAATAAACACTAAACAAGTGTCATCTCCCTAATCCTATATACACATAAAATACATTTAAATAGCAATATTTTATTTACTTACTTCTGTAAGATCCTATGTTGTAACCCAGAAATTTTTCCACAAGAAGATGTACTTATTCCTAAATTGGCCAGATTGCTGAAAGCACTTGAGAAGGCCACTAACAATTGAGTTCTACACCCATGATGTAAGATATTTTACCCTTTCTGAGTAAACTGGTTTTCCACTGTCTGGTATAAGCTGTCATTTGTGGCCAGTGTGTATGTTTAATAAAAGATATCAAATTCATATTCTTGCTAGGCTTATCTCTAATTCTAAAAGTAACATCCAAAAAAAGAAACTGCAAATTCAACATGAAAAACAGACATACTATTTAAAAACTTTACAGGTAAACTTATTATAGACACAAAGAAAACACAGCATCTTAGGACAAAAACACACTAAAAGCGCTCAGGTGATAGTGGCCCATCTCAGGTCACACAGCCCAGGTGAAGACTAAAGCCAGGATACTCATGTACACAAAACACAAATGTGCCTGTTTTTGTTGCATTAACAACTCCTGCCTTGGACACAGCACAACTGTGTCTTCCTGTCTGGTCTGCAGCCTCCAGGTCTGTCTACTTTCTCACATAACTTTATTTACCCTCCTATCGGGATGATCTTTCAGACTGCACACGTGAACAGAATATTCCTCTGCTCTGAACACTTCAATAGTATCCCTAACTAAAAGGATCAAGCGTGACATACAAGGCCCTTATCACGTAGTGCTGCACGACCCAGTAGTTCTACTCCTCACAATTCCAGATCCCTGCCCCCATTCTTAGTACATGCCATTTCTCACTCTGAAACACCCATTTCCCTCCTATACTGGGCAACTGTCAGGCATCCTTTCAAACCCCACTGTACTATATCATTCTTTATCTGTGAATTTTGTTCTCCTCCAACCTGGTCCCCACCCCTCAACCAATACAGCCCCCAAAATTACTCCAACTCCTGTACACCCTCCATACTTTACACAAACTACCTTATGCTTTCACATGTTCATCTTCTCATTAGACACTCAACAACTTTTAAGTCCCACAAAGCACACAATAGGCATCCAGCAAACGCTCAAAGAAGAAAATGAAATGGGTAGTCCATATGAGTAATTCACATTTTGTGCTCCCTACTTTTTTTTTTTTTTAAGATTTGACAGATAGGCAGAGGGAGAGAGAAGCAGACTCCCCACTGAGCAGGGAGCCCGACGTGGGGCTGGATCCCAGAACTCCAGGATGAGGACCTGAGCTGAAGACAGACATTTCACCGACTGAGCCACTCAAGTGCACTCTGTGCTCCCCACTTCAATCACAAGTTTCCTTCCTTATTTTACACACGAACTTTTATCAGCTCCCTGTGTTGAAGTCCAGGGATGACTACATGTGTAGTCACTAAAGTATCTATAGTCTTTTCCGAACTTTCCCAAAGCAGAACATGCAAGTTCTTTAAGCAAGTGGTACTCCTTGGGAAATAATTACTAACATTAATACTTAAGTTCTCTTCCAATTAGTTATCAAAAAGACCGGTAATAGGGGCAGCCCAGGTGGCTTGGTGGTTTAGTGCCGCATTTGGCCCAGGGCCTGATCCTGGGGACCCAGGATGGAGTCCCACGTCGAGCTCCCCGCATGGAGCCTGCTCCCCCCTTTGCCTGTGTCTCTGTGCCTCTCTCTCTCTCTCTGTGTCTCATGAATAAATAAATAAAATCTTAAAAAAACACCTGATAATAGAATCCTAAGTTAGAGGTGAAATTACCTTAAGTGTTTAATGTTTGACATGTAATTTATATAATCACAGAGTAAATATTTAGCAATTTATAGATTTCAAAAGTGTTTCCTGAAAACTCAACATTTATTACATATGATTCCATATTATTACATTATTATAGCATCCTTTTTATAGCTCATGTGAAGTACGTTTTCTTTAGGATTTACTTTCAGTTTACATATTCAAAAAAACAGAGAAAGCCTAAAAAACCTGTAACCATTAAAAAATATATATTTATCATATTATAATAATTATATTAATTATAATAAATATTATATTATATTATATATATTTACTTATTTATTTATTTGAGAGAGAGAGAGCATGAGAGAGTATGCATGTGTGAAGAGGGAGAGGGGCCACTAGTGGGAGAGGGAGAGAAAGAATCGCCTGTGGACTCCTGGCTGAGCATGGAGCCTGATGTGGAGCTCAATCTCACAACTCTGAGATCACAACTTGAACTGCAATCAAGTGCTGGATGCATGACTGAGCCACCTGGGCACCCCAACCATTTTTTCTTTTTTTTCTTTTTTTCCATTTTTTCTTATAACTGCAGTTAACTTCCTGAATTGGCCTACCTACAAATGACCAGTGGTTCTACAGAAGTAAATAGGGTGGCTTTGTGCATTAATGAAGGCACGGTGGTATTGGCTACCTGCCAGAACTATAGTTACATAAAATGGATTTAAGTATGTAACCATTATTAATACAGTGTTTCTATACAGATGAAATCATGTTCTATGTCTAATAAACAATGTAATTATTGTTTGTTTTGATTCTACTTATCTGGAAGAAAATAAATATCTAAACCAGCCTCAGAACAAGTCAGGATGCCAGGGCAAGTTTAGCACCACTGCTCCGTCATCTGGCAGCATAGCAATTCACACATTCAAATATTTACAAAATACTTCAGGTCTCTGCATTTAAGCTCCATATGGCAAAAGAGAAAAATAACTTGCATTTATTAATAGCAGCAAATCAGACAGTTAAAAAAAAAGATTTGCAGCTCTGAAAATATGTATTTCTTACATTCCTCTTCACCAATCTTTAAAATATAAATGATCTCCTGTGTTCAAGTGGCAAGTTGATATCAAAGTACTACTAACTTCTCTGGCTACAGTTCACATACCCTTTAAAATCTGAAAGTCCCAGTAACCAGTCATTTTGCATAGGGTGCTAAAGGTCTTTACAGCAATGCCCAGAAATTGCCAGAGGGGAAGAAAAAAACTCATACGTAGAACAGAAGCTGGGAAAGGCTTTGAATCAGAAACCCTAAGTGGGACAGGCAACATTGGAAAATTCAGTGACCTGAGGTTATTCCAAAGGTAGCCAGCCACTCACGTAACATACCTGCAAGCCTGTCATCAATATGGCCTTGCTAACACGGGCAGCCAGACCAGGGGCAGCCCCCACCATCCACTCCATTTCCATCACCATCACCACCACTCATGTGGCTACAGGGAGGAACTTGGCGCCGGGAGAGTCAAACCAGAGACTAGCTAGTGACCTAAAATAATAACCACAGAAAGTACTTGCTTTTTACAGAATCCTCAATTTCCCTAATACAGAGTTTGATAACACTGAGTCAGTCTCCAGGATTGTTACTAAAATTTTTATGGTCCAAGAAATTCACAAGGCAAGGAGATGAGTCAGAGTAAGGAGGCACAGAAACTCATCAAAGAGCTAAGAGCATAAAGGAATGGGGGGAGGGTGCCTCCTGGCAGGAGCTGGACAGGAAAAGGAGCAGAGATGTGGAAATCAAGCAGAGCAGAAGCAGAGCAGAGACTTACAGGTGAACCACGTGCACAGGTGGGTGGCAACAGGAAGTATGACATACTGGATATGTATGTCTCAAAAGGGCATCCTGGCCAGGCACCCAGGTACTTGTCAAAGCTCTGGTCTCCATGGGTCTCACAAGAGGAGGAGTAGAGGCCTCTTGCTAAAACTTTGCAAACATTTAAAGACTATGACAACACTCAGTGCTGCAGAATGAAGGAGGAAGGGCATACTACATCCTGCCAATGGTGGCATGAGGCCTAATGATGTGCTTGAAAACCCACTGGCAGTATGTTTCCACAGGCTCCGTGCCATCTACCTAAAGCTGTGCCCTTCGGCATGCTTATCCATCACACACCTCCTCGCCTAGGTGAAACCTCTGCTCATGCACCAGGCCCCGCCATCTGCTTGAGGACTTTGTTCTACGGATTCTCCCCTCCATTCTTCGGATCATCAATCTTTCCTTCTTTTCTGCATCATTTCCATGAGGATATAAGCACACTGTTACTACCAGGCTAAAGAAACAAAGCACCCTCCTCGGGACCATACTTCCACCTCTAACCTACAAACAGCTTCTTTCCTCACTTTTCAATTCCTTCAGAGCTGCCCATCCCAGCTCTTTTTCAGAGAAATACAATGCAATCCATAAATATGAGCCATGTATTAAGTTAAAAAAAACAAACACGCAAAAAACAGAAACACTAGTGAAAACAAAATAACACATCACACCTATCAGAATGGCCAAAATCCAGTACATGATGGCACAGATGCATAGCAACAGGAATTGTCACTCACAGCTGGTAGGCAGGCAAAATGGTACAGCCACTATGGAAGACAGTTTGGCAATTTCTCACAAAACTAAACATACTCTTACCATATGATCCAGCAATCAAGCTCCTTTGTAATTTTTTTTAAAGATTTATTTATTCATGAGACACACAGAAGGAGAGGCAGAGACATAGGCAGAGGGAGAAGCAGGCCCCCCCATGGGGAGCCCAATGCGGAACTCGATCCCAGACCCTGGGATCACACCCTGAACCAAAAGCAGACACTCAACCACTGAGCCACCCAGGTATGGTATTGGTATTTACCTAGATGAGCTGAAAACTTCAATCCACACAAAAACTTGCATATGAATGCTTATAGTACCTTTATTCAGAATTTCCAAAACTTGGAAGTAACCAAGATGTTCTTGGTGAATGGGTCATAAACTATGATCTATCCATCCAGGTAATGGACCATTATTCATCAATAAAAAGAAACACTATCAAGTCAGGAAAAGTCAGAGGAACTTTAAATGCATGTTATGAAGGTTAAGAAGCCAATCTGAAAAGGCTACACGCTGTAGGATTCCATCTACAGGACATTCTGGAAAAGGCAAAGCCACAGAAATAGTAAAAAAATCAATTGTTGCCAGGGGTTGGGGAGGGAGGGATAGAAAGGTGGAGCACAGAGGATTTTTAGGGCAGTGAAACTACTCTGCATGATACCACAATAATAGATACCTGTCATTATACATCTATCCAAATCCATCAAATATACAATAGGAAGAGTGACCCCCAATGGAAACTATGGACTCTGGGTGATAATGATGCATCAGTGTAGGTTTACCAACTGTAACAAAAGTCCTACCAGAGTGGGATGCTGACAGTGTGGGAACATGTGCATCTGTGAGGACAGGGGAGGGGAGTACATGGGAATTCCCTATACTTCCTGCTCAGTATTTCTGTGAGCCTTAAACTGCTCCCAAAAATTCTGTAACTATGTATGATGAGAGATACTAGACTTACTGTAGTGATCATTTTGCAATATATACAAATATTGAATCGTTATATTATACACCTGAAACTCATATGTTGTATGTTATCATACCTCAATAAAAAAAAAAAAAAACGAAGAGCAAAGTCAAAAGCAACTTTAAATAGTTTTAAACTAATTCCTAAACTAACAAAAGACAGAGCTACACATCTAATTTGGTAGCCACTGTCCAAATGTGGCTACTGAGCACTTGAAATATGGCAAGTCCAACTGAAATGTGTCCAAGTATAAAATACACACCAGACTTCAAAGACTTAATATGAATAAAGGAACTTTAAGTATTTCAGTAATAATTTTTATATTGATTCCATGCTGACATAATATTTGTGGCAGGCAATGCAGGGCTATATAAAAGAGACTACGTAAAATTGGTTATATGTGTTTTTTACTTTTATGATATGGTTACTTAAATTTTACAATTACATATGTGGCTTCCATTCCACTGAGCAATACTGGGCTGGAGAGTCACTACTTCTCCCTTTTCCCATCTTCTATGATTGCTAATATACTTATAAAGAATAAAATATCCAACCCTGGGTGGTAGAAGGAAATGAAGCCACAGGAATAATTTACAGATGGGAAAAAGAACAGCTAGAAAATCAGAATCTGACACAGCTGACAATAGCTCTAAATACTCATGTTTAACTGTTTTAAACCCCCAAAGTCTTTAACACAGAAATTTTTAACTTTTGTATAGTTTTTTTTTAAAATGCAACTTAGACAAAATATCTGCAGTACAGAGGCAATATATGCTAATTTCCTAAATATGTACTAATCATCGTCATTATCCCAAAAGCCCTATACTATTGCCCTATATTGTTAGTGTATTCTGACTAAAGAGAAAATTAAGGCGCTTTGAGAGTTTGAGAGATTTATCTGTGCTAGGAAGTATCAGAGCAAGGATTCAAACCTAGGCAAGTTGAGGGTGCCCAGGTGGCTCAGCCAGTTGAGCATTTGACTCTTGATTTCAGCTCAGATCATGATCAGGGTTGTGGATTGAACCCCACACTGGACTCCACACTGGGTGTGGAGCCTGCTTAAGATTCTCTCTCTCCCTATCAAAAAAAGAAAAAAAAAAAGCAAGCCTAGGCAAACCGGCCCCAGACCACTGAAAGATGTGCTAGGGTCACTTCCTGGACAAGGCAGTTTCTCACAGCCAGGCATCCTTTCTGGAAAGAATGCATATCAGCTGGGGCATGGACACCAGGTAAGGGAGTTTGAGCCTAGGTTGGGCATCAAAATCAAAATACATGTACATTAGCAGAGACCAATGAAGCCAAAAGTTGCTTCTTCAAGAGGACCAAAATAATGGACAAATAATGGTAAGACTCATTGAGGAGGAGAAAGTAAAAAAAACAAAAAAAAAACAAAAAAAACCAAACAGGTCAAAAATGAAAATGACATCATTAGGAATCAGTCACTTAAAATAAAATAATAATGATATCACCAACACCTTTAGGTTAAACTTTAAGTGAAACTTTGATGAAGTGCTCAAAGAATTCCTAGAAAATGCAACTAACCAAAATAGATAAATAGAAACTGGAGCAATACTGTAATTATTAAATAAACTCAACCAAATCTAACTACAAGCTGAGATGGCTTCTACCAAAAAATTTAGTAAGTCCAATTTTTTTTTTTAAGATTTATTTATTCATGAGAGAGAGAGAGATGCAGAGACATGGGCAGAGGGAGAAGCAGGCTCTCCTGCAAGGAGCCCGATGTGGACTCAATCCTGGACCCCAGGATCACGCCCTGAGCTGAAGGGAGACACTCAACCACTGAGCCACCCAGGCGTCCCAGTAAGTCCACTTGTAGAGAAATTCTTCCAGGTAACAGAAAAAAATACATACCAAAAATTAACTATAATCTATATCCTGAAATCTAACAGAAGAAACTCCAAGTTACTCTCTTTCATGAAAATAAACGCAAAAAAATCTAAATAAATTTATTTGCAAACCCAACCTACCAATATATAGAAAAAGATGCTACTATAATCAAAATTAATTTAAAACTGAGCTGATTTTCTACTTATTTTATCACATTACAGAATAAAAGACAACTACCACGTAATTAAATAGATATAGAAAAGGTGTTTGATAAAATTGAATATCCATTAATAAAAGCATTCCTAATAAACCAGGAATATAATTTTTTTAAACTGAAAATGGCCACCTTAACAAAAAACAACCACCACCCCAGGATGTGTGGGCAGCTCAGTTGGTTTAGCTTCCAACTCTTGGTTTCAGCTCAGGTCATGATCTCAGGGTTATGGGATCGAGCCCCACATCAGCCTCCACACTTAAGGGAGTCTGCTTTTCTCCCTCTCCATCTGCCCCTCCCTGTGAACTCTTGTTCTCTCTCTCAAATATTTTTCAAAAATAAAAATAAAAGTGTGATATTGGCCCAAGGATAGACAAAGAAAGAATACAGAACCAAGACATACAGACTCTAAGTTTATAAAAAATTTAAATTTAGGAGCACCTGGGTGGCTCAGTAGTGTCTGCCTTAGGCTCAGGTCGTGATCCCTGGGTCCTGGGATTGAGTCTCGTAGCAGGCTCCCTGTGGGGATGCCTCCCTCTATCTATGTCTCTGCCTCTCTCTGTCTCTCATGAATAAATAAAATCTTTAAAATTTTTTATTTATTTTTATTCAAATTTTTAAAAATGTGGCACATGGGTGGCTCAGTCACAGTTGAACTTCTGACTCTTGGTTTCAGCTCAGGTCATGATCTCAGGACCCTGGACTGAACCCTGTATCGGGCTCCTTGAGCAGAGGGAGAGCCAGCTTCTCCCTCTCCCTCTGCCCCTTTTCCCTGCCTGTGTAAGTGCTGTCTCTCTTTCTCTAGTAAATAAATGAATCATTAAAAAAGAAAAAGGGTGAGAAAGCAAGAAAAATATATAAAGTTCAATTGAAAATAAATGAGCAAAAGACCTGAATAGGCTTTTCACAAAAAAGGATCTCCAAATGGTCAATTAACATATGAAAAGTTCACATGTAATCAAGGAATGTAAATTAAAATCATGTAAAATACCAAGCAGAGTAGCTAAAATAAGAAATTGTGACAACTTAGGCAAAAACAGAACAATGGGAACACTCATGCATTGCTGGTGGAGTGGAAGGAAATAAGAACAACCACGTTGGGGAACATTCCCCAACAACCACGATGGGGAACATGCACCATATATGTATGCATGTGTGTATATGTATGTGTGTGTGTGTGTGTGTGTGTGTGTATATATGTATATATATGTATGTGTATATATATATATGCGTGTTTTTGAAGTCTTAATATGTCATATATATATATGGTTTTTAAATTGTTTTTATTTACTGAGAGAGAGAGAATGAGCGGGGGAGGGGGGCAGAGGAAAAGTAGGCTCCCCAATGAACAGGGACCAAGTGTGGGGCTCGATCCCAGGACCTCGGGATCATGACCTGAGCTGAAGGCAGATGCTTCACCGACTAAGCCACTAAGGTGCCCCCAAAGCACACATATATTATGACCAAGTAGCTTCTCTTCTAAACACATATCCTTCCTGATATTAAGTTTTGTATGCACCAAGATACAAGATTATTCATACCAGCTCCAAACTGGAAATAGCCCAGATACTCATCAACTGCAGAATATACATTGTAATCCATTCATATAGTAGAATACTACTCAGCAATTAAAATGGTCAAACTGTACCTCAATTCAAAACAAATCTTAATGACACCTAGGTGGCTCAGTGGTTGAGCTTCATTTCAGGGTGTGATCCTGAAGTTCCGGGATCGAGTCCCACATTGGGCTCCCTGCATGGAGCCTGCTTCTCCCTCTGCCTGTGTCTCTGCCTCTCTCTCTGTGTCTCTCATGAATAAATAAATAAAATCTTTAAAAACAAAACAAATCTTAAAAATACTATTTCATACTATACTATTTTTTAAAAAAGCCATCTACCAAAGACTGTATGTAGTGTACTTCCACTTATATATAAAAAACAAGCAAAACTATAGTGTTTAGGAATGTATGCTTAGTGATGACTTACAAAGGGAAAGAAAAGAATTGTAACCAAGATACAACTTTTAGTAGGCTTTTAGAGTTCCCAAAACATTCTATTTGTTTATCTGAATGCTGTTCATACTAGGGGTCAAAATCAAATAATCTGCCAAGCTATACATTCATTTTATGCACTTTTACAGTATTTAACAATAAAAAAAGTTTTGAAAAAAGAAAGAAATGTTTGACAAAGGAAAGAGGTAGTAATTCAGTTGGGAAAGAAAAAGTTTCTCTATAAATGATGTAACTGAAAATCCATATGAGGAGAATACATCCAAATTCCCTAACATCACTTTAAATTTTTTTTAACATTTTATTTATTAGAGAGAGAGAGAGAGAGAGAGAGAGAGAGAGCAAGAGCACACAGGAGCATGGAGAGGGCCAGAAGGAGAGGAGAAGCAAGGTCCCCACTGAGCAGAGAGCCCAACATGCCACTCAATCTCAGGACCCTGGGATCATGACCTGAGCCTAAGGCAGACACTTCACCGACTGAGCCACCAAGGTGTCCCTTTGCCACCAGTTTAAAAATTAATGTGAAATGGATAACAGACCTGTACATAAAAGCTCAAATTACAGGGGCACTGGCTTGCTCAGTTGGTGGAGCATACAACTCTTGATCATGGAGTTGCAAGCTTGAGCCCCATGATGGTAGTAGAGATTACTTAAAAATAAAATCTTAAAAAGAAAAAAGAAAGTTAAAATTATAAGACTTTAATAAGAACAAGAAGAAAAAAATCTCAACCTTGAAGTTTTCTACTTAAAGTAGACAAAATATTTCAACTTTGGGGTAGAGAGAGATTTCTTTGGACCCTAAAAAGCACTAATAACAGAAGAAAAAACTACTAAGCTGGACTTCATCAAACTTAATAAAACTTGTCCCTCAAGACATGGTTGCTTCTGACTTCTGCCCCAGGATGGAGAAAGCTGGGAGATAGGAGGGGAACATTGCTCCCACACTTAACAATGAAAACGAACTAATTTCAAGTCTATGACTTTCTTGAACCTATCAGGGAACTGAGGTCACAGAGCAAACTGGTCCAAAAAGTAAATGGCTGCAATGAAAGAGCACACACACTCACCTGAGGAAGATGCCATCAGATACTGGTTAAGAAGAGTCTGTTGAGAACAGATGACATATTGTGAAGATGGGGTATAAGCTGTCAGGACAATTCCTGGGGTCACAGAAATTGGGCAAGTCTGCATCCCTTTGCAACCTCTCTGTGAAACCCACTGGGTGGTCATGGAAGGGATGTGAAAGAGCTCTAAGAAGCATGATCACCGTACAGAACTGGGGAAGGAGCAGAAGCCATGTGGGAGGGGCAAGACACTCTACCAGGTCCTTCCCCTCCATCTCCACTAAGGAACACAAGCCTTAATCTATACAGGGAAGGGCTTTGGTGAACACTCATTACATCTCCTGGAGACAATGAGCCCACAACCTCAGCCAAGGAAGGGACGGGAGAACTGTGCAGTCCATACCCCAAGACTCAGGGTTGTCATACATTTCCAAACAAAAAAAGCTTTCAAGACTACTATTAGGAGAGACAGGAAAAGAATAAGAGTGTGCCAATATACACTATGACCACAAATAGGTAAATAGGAAAGACTTAAAGACTTAGAATTACAGAGTTCTATGGGGACCTGGGTGGCTTAGTGGGTGAAGCATCTGCCCTCAGCTCAGGTCATGATTTTGGGACCCGAAAATCAAGCCTTGTGTCAGCCTCTCTGCTCACTGAGGAGTCTGATTCTCCCTCATCCTCTCCCTCAAATAAATAAATCTTAAAAAAAAAAAAGAAAAAAAAGAGTCGTAGTAAACTATCCTCACACTAGACATAAGCCATTGCTACAGAAATTTGAAGGCTGTGGTGCACTGACAATAACCATAGCAACAACCAATCCTAAACCTAAGCCAACTCTTAACAAGAGTAATGCAAACTACAGCACTAAAGGCCGAGTTGAGAGAAAGCTGTGTCTATTTCCAGGTATAAAAATGATTTACTTCAGTTTTGACTGTCCTATACATGTCTAACTTTGAAAAAAATTATAATTTTGTATAATCATACAAAAGGTAGAATGCAAACCACACTCCAAAGAGACAGAGTAGGGCAGCCCTCGTGGCTCAGCGGTTTAGCGCCTGCCTTCAGCCCAGGGTGTGATCCTGGAGACCCCGGATCAAGTCCCACGTCGGGCTCCCTGCATGGAGCCTGCTTCTCCTTCTGCCTGTGTCTCTGCCTCTCTCTATCTCTCTCTCTCTGTCTCTCATGAATAAATAAATAAAATCTTTAAAAAAAAAATAAAGAGAGTAATCATCAAAACAAGACTCAGACATGAAGCAGGAGTTGGAACTAACAAGGAACTTAAAGTAACTATAATTCATATGTTAAAGGTGGTTAAGAGATGGGGATCCCTGGGTGGCTCAGCAGTTTGGTGCCTGCCTTTGGCCCAGGGCGCGATCCTGGAGTCCCAGGATCGAGTCCCGCATCGGACTCCCGGCGTGGAGCCTGCTTCTCCCTCTGCCTGTGTGTCTGCTTCTCTCTCTCTCTCTCTCTCTCTGTGTCTATCATAAATAAATAAATCTTAAAAAAAAAAAAAGATGGTTAAGAGAAAAAGTAGACAACATGCTCTAGATCAGATGGGTAATTTCAGCAGAGAAACGAGCACTACAGAATCAGTGGACCTGAAGATAGGTCAAGTTACCCAAAGTAAAGCACAAACAGAAAAGGGGGTTGGGAACAGCCAGGAAGTGTAAAATAACATGACATGTTCTCACATATATTTAATTGGAATCCCACTAAGATGTGAACAGAAGAAATAATAGTTGAGAACTTTCCAAAATTAATGAGACACCAAACCACAGATCCAAGCAGAACAGGGAACATCAATTAGTGTAAAATAACAAAAACAAAACAAATTTGCCTCATCCTATCACTTCCAAACTGCTAAAAACAAAAAAGGAGAAAATCTTGAAGGCACCCAGAGATAAAAAAGAGACATTACATATAGAAGAATAAAATAAAGAATTATAGTGGCTTCTTTGAAAAACAAAAACAAAAACAAAAACAAAAACCAGAAGACAGTGATTTTTTAAGTACCAAAAGGGAAAAACAACCACTGCCTGCTAAGTCAAAATCCTATACCCAGCAAAGATATCTTTCTAAAAATAACAGAGAGAAACTTTCTCAGAAATAAATACTAGGGATCCCTGGGTGGCGCAGCGGTTTGGCGCCTGCCTTTGGCCCAGGGCGTGATCCTGGAGACCCGGGATCGAATCCCACATCGGGCTCCCGGTGCATGGAGCCTGCTTCTCCCTCTGCCTGTGTCTCTGCACCGCCCCCCCCCCCCCCCGTGTGACTATCATAAATAAATAAAAATTTAAAAAAAAAAGAAATAAATACTAAAGAAATTCATTGCCAGGAGACTTAACCTACAATAAATGCTAAAGAAAATATTTTACGCAGTAAGAATTTGAATAAGACAGAAACTTGGGTCTACGAAAAAGAAATGAAGGGCCCTTAAAATGTAATACAAGTGAAACAAAATTAGTTTTTTCTTTTTTAAAGAATTGCACTAAAAGATGACTTTCAAAAGCAAAAAAAAAAGCCACCCATGACCAATCAGCCACCCATGACCAATCAGCCACTGGGGCCTTTAGGCCACCTACCACCGGATCCTCGATAAAGTGGAGCTCTTGCTGGTAGAGAAACTGAAGCTACTATACAACCACTCAGCAGGTCCCAAAACAGTTTTTTTTCTGGGCTCCAAATATGAATGGGGGTTGGTGTGTGCTGGATTGGCTGACATGGCCAGACCTGCAGAGAAACTCAGCACAGCTCATTCTGCTGTGTCGATGGCTACAGGGTTACATGGTCAGGATACTCACTCGTCATTGTTCCAAAAAGCTGGAGTCTGTCTGCTGTTAATTTCTTTGTGGGGGCAGCAGAAGCCTTTCAGCTCTTTTATATTTGGAGATATAACCAAGAACTAAAAGCTAAAGCAAACAAATAGGAGTTCCTGACCACTAGAACAGTCTAGATATGGACATAACCACTGGGAGTAACTTAGTATTTCACTATTGACATGGTGGTATTAACCGTGCTGTTTGGAAGGCATTAAAAAAAAAAAAATCAACCTGTATGCTAGGGGCTAATACTTGACTCAACAGAAAAAATAAAGCAGACTTTTAATAACAAACAAAATACAACTGTACCAGGCAAGGCACAAGCACGTCCGTAAGACCTAGTGTCAGAAGGGACAACCTGAGATGGCAAATATCTTCTACACTTAGTAGAAAACAAAATCCAAGCAAACAAAGACCAGGTATTCAGCCATCCAGAACGTCTGGAGAGAGCAAGGAGCTCTCTAACAGAAGACAAAATGCCAAACTTCATGTTGACCACTTAAAGTATCATGTCCAGCAGGTGTAGACTGCTTTCAGAAACTTCCCACATCAAGGATACACAAGGGAGCCGCAGGACAGATGGCAAGAGGAGCTTCTGTAACACACTTCCACCATTAACAACTCAGACACCACCATCCTAATGGGATGACTCGCTGCAATTCAACTCTTCCCTCCAGAAAGTTCACCACACATAGATGACCTCACTGGAGTTGGGTGCAGTATTCTGAACTTCTGAAGGGGTCTCAGAAGATACCTGCCACAGCCAACAGGTTGAGCTTGTCACAGCATGAAGTGAGAAGTGGGCTTTCCAGAACAAGTACTTTATGATCAGTGGGATGCTGCTCACCTGTGTGATCTTGTTTCTCATGGTGCAGTACTTGATGTGAGCTGCAGAGCCCACCAGCTGAACAACGTTTCCACTGTGTGAGAGTCTGTGTGTGTGAAAGAGAGAGGGGAGCCTAGAGGTTGCCTTCTGAAATGTAGGCCATCTTAACTATGAAGACCCCTTGGAAGTCACTGTGATCTGTAACCCAGCATGAGTTTCCAATCTGCTCTGTCTTCTGTGACACTGTGGTGGGGAGGCTAGTGCCACCAAGAAGCATGGTGCTCAGGAAATGAAAGTTCATGTTCTCTCTCTCAAAATAAATAAATAGAAATTTTAAAAACATACACTATAAACCCAAAGGCAACAAGTATACAAATATTTTAAGAGGTATGAATAATAAGTCAATAAAAGAGATAAAATAGAATCATAATACATGCTCAATTAAACCCAGAAGAGGAAGGAAAAGAGGGAAACCAAAAAATAATTGATGAAGAGAAAATAGCTAGCGAGATGGCAGATTTTAATGAAACCCTATCAATAATCATCAGTAGCTGCCTGGGGCAGAGGAGAAAGGACAGACTGGCAAAGGAGCATGCAGGAACTGTGTGGGTGATGGGCATCTCCTAGGTCTTCACTGGGGTGGCAAACATGTGTCAATCCTCCTAAAACTGATGTTTAAAATGGATGCATCTTACTGTGTGTGAAATATACTTTGATAAAGTTTGTTCTTCCAAGTAAAGAATGAAAACTTAAAGAAAAAACAAACTACTGAAATAATTAAGAATGCCCACTCCAGGCCAGATAGTCCAGCCTCACCAGCGTGTTACCATGGGTGTTACTCATTCTCCCCTTGCCTCAGCTCCCTCATCCTAGAACATCTGCTTCAGTGGCCTGCCCTGAGGAGGCAGTTAGTGGCCATCCAGTGCTGGTTTGCACTATGATTCATAAAGAATGACCTGTGTTTACACTTTGATCACATATGGTGGTTCCTTGAGGGAGAGGTCACTGGCTCTGCTCTAAGCAAATGAATGTCTTCTGACTAAAGACTCAAAGACTGAATTTTTAAAAATCACTGTGGACCAGATAGTTCAAAAAAACATTCTACCCAGGCACTATACTCTTATTATCTCAAGATATATTTTTTTTAAATTACTCTTTTTCAGGTTAAGATACATTTTTTTAAAAATATTTTATTTATTTATTCATGAGAGACACAGAGAAAGAGAAGCAGAGACACAGGCAGAGGGAGAAGCAGGCTCTATGCAGGGAGCCTGATGTGGGACTCGATCCCGGATCCGGGGATCACGCCGAGCCAAAGGCAGATGCTCAACCACTGAGCCACCCAGGCGTCCCAATACATTTTATTTTTTAAGATAACTGCTCTATGTTCTTAAAAGTTGTTAAATTAAGTGAGAAGAGACTAGGTGATCATAAGCTGAAAGCCCTGGAAGCCTCCCCTCAGAGAAGCTGGCTTTTCTAGATGTTTCTAAAAGGGGCTGCAGGGTTCTCAGGACAGAGCACTACCTACTCAGATCCATGCTTGGAAACCCTTTACCAGATCCACTGAAGGTCAATGGCAGTGGTGCAAAAGAAGCTGCCAAATCGCCTACCTTCAGCCCAGGGCATGATCCTGGAGTCCCAGGATCGAGTTCCGCGTCAGGCTCCCTGCGTGGAGCCTGCTTCTCCCTCTGCCTGTGTCTCTGCCTCTCTCTCTCTCTCATATGAATAAATAAATAAAATCTTAAAAAAAAAAAAAAAGCTGCCGAGTAATCATCCCGTTAAAGGTGTCTGTTCTCACCTGATGGTCTATGGTGAGTACAAAGAAAAATTAAGTACAAATAATACATATTATCAGAAATAAACTGACAGAGGGGATTCCTGGTTGGCTCAGCGGTTTAGCGCCTGCCTTCGGCCCAGGGTGTGATCTTGGAGTCCCGGGATCAAATACCACATCGGGCACCCTGCATGGAGCCTGCTGCTCTCTCTGCTCTGTGCCTCTGCCTCTCTCTCTCTCTCTCTCTCTCTCTCTCTCTCTCTGTGTCTCTCATGAATAAATAAATAAAAATCTTAAAAAAAAAAAAAGAAACTGACAGAAACACAACTTGTGGTTAGAAAATATTCCATTTCTCCTACATTCCTACTTCCTCTGTACGGTTCAGTCAGGGTTTATGGAAGACCTACAAGGCACTGGAGATGGTTCCAAAGACCACATACATGTTCTGGTGCTTGAGAAAATGGCAGGAGAGTGGGTGTTCCAACATAATGAAAGAAAAAGTACTAATATAAAAAGATGTGCATGTTAAAACAGAAGCCCCAGGACAGGAAATGACTCACATCAGGATACAAAGCTAAGAACCAAGTGCCAGCGGGCATTATGATAAATGCCATACCTGTATTTTCTCTGATAACTCTTAGGATGACCCCAAAGACAGGCACTACGGTCTCATTTTAAAGCTGTGACATCTAAGAAACGAATCCATCAGGGAACCTCATCTGACATCACAGAGTGAGGCTTCAAATCCAGGCAGTATGAATCCCACAGCTGTATTCACACCACCACAACAGACTGCCTCTCTGCCAGTACACCTCCTCCCATTAGCCACCTGGAAAGTGCCTCTCATCTTTTTTTTTTTTAAGATTTTATTTATTTATGAAAGACACAGAGACAGAGAGGCAGAGGCATAGGCAGAGGGAGAAGCAGGCTCCATGCAGGAAGCCTGATGTGGGACTCGGTCCCAGGACTCCAGGATCACGCCCTGGGCGAAAGGCAGACGCTCAACCGCTGAGCCACCCAGGTGTCCCATCCTCTCATCTTTCAAATGTAGCTCACGCTTCTTCTCTTTAAAAGCTGACTCACCCCACTTTCACTCTCTCCCAATCTCAGTGTACTGTCCTCCTCCTGTTCAAACAGCACTTCTCAACCACATGAGCTACTCCTTCTCTCCCAGGAAACTGATCACAAATTCCTTGA
Organism: Canis aureus; assembly: GCF_053574225.1. Classification (NCBI taxonomy): domain Eukaryota; kingdom Metazoa; phylum Chordata; class Mammalia; order Carnivora; family Canidae; genus Canis; species Canis aureus. The sequence continues at coordinate 62,541,359 of NC_135612.1, forward strand.
GACCACAGACTTTGTCCCAAGCACATTCCTTCTACTAATACCTTCCATGTCACTCCTAGGCAGGCAGTGTCCATGTAATGAACAAGGAGAAGACTCTCCAGTGGTTTCCAAAGTGATGGTGAGAGATGAGAGAGGCTGACTGCCTGACATGGGAGCTACCTGAGCCGCCCACTAGAAAAACTTGTGCAAGGAGACCCTGAAATCACACACATACTGCATAATCAAGTTCCTGCGCTGCCACTTCAAAAACTACACCTATGACCAACAAAGGAAGAAAATTTAGAGTCTATTTATAGACAGCTCTAAATGATAGGTTGGCACCGGCCAGCAGCGGATGGCTGGAGCTGCCACCGTCCTCAAACATGATCCTGAAGGCCCCTTCCTGGAGGGAAGATACAACCAGTGAGCACAAGTCTGAGAAGTGTGCTTGCCTGTATGCTTTGCCAGGAGGGAGAAATGGTCAGAGATGGAGATCTATGCCAATGTACGAACACAAGCTGGTGTCTGGCCAGATGGCCAGAAACCTAAAAAGAACAAGAAGGGATAACTAATGGCAAAGGGCTCTAGAGGTGGTGTCTGAGGATAGCATGGAGTGCAAGGATATTGTGTCCTCTGTGAATGCTGAGCAATGACAGCCACTGCAAAAGCAGCTCTCAAAACTCAGCAAGATGAGATGAGCTTCCCTGAATATGTATGTCTCTGAGCTTCTTTCCCCAACACTTATTCAAATATGCTCATGAACAAAGAGACATAACAGCAAGGATAGGACTGATGCATTTGCTCAGTGACATGAACCTCCACCAAGGATGATCTGAATTCTCCAATGCTAGGCATCTGCAGGGCAGCTTCTCTGGTGTTTGCCATTCTGTGCTTTCTCCAGCACTGGACTCACTCAGGAAGCAACAGCATAGCTGGGAGCCCCAGAGAATCTGAACTGGGCCCCAGCCTCAGTCACTGCTTCCTGTACCCTCTCCTCAGCTCCCTGTCTCAGCACATGGATGAGGTCCTGCAGGGCTGGCTGTCCAGTGAGCCTATTATTACCCAACCTTGTCCCACACAGTGGCCTGGGGCTGCCCGGGCTCAAGTAACCTTCAGAAGTGTGTGAGTAGCTGGTTAAGGGGGCTACTGCTCTAGCAAACAGTTCTGACAGTACTTCCCAGACTCCTGCACACTTGCCCATTAACGATGGCTCACCTGAACCCTAGAGGTATGCTTCGCATGGCCCTCCCAACACAGACACAACACACCCCAGGCAGCATGCCGAAAGGAGGGCCTGACTGCCTCTGCATGACCACCCACTTGCCTCAGCTTGTCTAGTGATTATGGACTAGCCCTGGCCCAGGCAACCTAGCTACAACCATATGTGTTCCAACAAAATATGAATCCCAGTCTTAGGGTGTGGTCCCCTTCCAAATGTATCCTTCCTTGGGGATACTATCCCTCAGCCCTGGAATATACTTTATATAGATTTCTCTTTCCAATTTATAGCTACCCTGTCGAACCTAATTTCTTGATATACTAAATTTCCCTTGTTTAAATTACTATATGGTTTTGTCTCCTGATTGGTCCCAGACTGATATACCCTGTTTTCCGTTACCATCTATGGACTTGCTGTATAACTTTTCACTGTGTATGACACTACACTGACCAAGGAGTTTGTTTTATGACAACAGTGAGGTGATGACCCATGGTCATGAGATTTACTCATCTTGTCACATACTCCATCATCCAAAAAAGCTGGCTGCAGAGAATGGTGAAATGGCCCAATGGGGACTCACCACTTCAAACAGGAGACCTTTGGGGTTAGAAAGCTGTCCCACAAGATGTAGTTGTATATATTCTGCCCAGATGCCCAACAGTTGGTGTTGCTTCTTCAGGAAAGAAAGGTCCAGGGGATCCCTGGGTGGTTCAGTGGTTTAGCGCCTGCCTTTGGCCCAAGGCATGATCCTGGAGTCCCGGGATTGAGTCCCGCGCGTCAGGCTCTCAGCATGGAGCCTTCTTCTCCCTCTGCCTGTGTCTCTGCCTCTCTCTCTCTCTATGTCTATCATGAATAAACAAATAAAATCTTTACGGAAAAAAAAAAAAGGAAAGAAGGGTCCAAAAGCAAGTAGCATCTGATTTATACCTTCTGGACCAATCCAGAAACCTTTTCCTTCCAACTTCACTATTTTGGGGTCTGACAAGTTTTGTTTTGTTTTGTTTTTAAAGATTGTATTTATATTTATTTATTCATCAGAGACAGAGAGAGAGGCAGAGACACGGACAGAGAAGCAGGCTCCTTGCAAGGAGCCTGATGCGGGACTCAATCCCTGGACTGGGATCATGTCCTGAGCCGAAGGCAGATGCTCAACCACTGAGCCACCCAGGCGTCCTGGGTTCTGACAAGTTTGAAGCCTTAGTACCCAAGAGTTGAATACTTGTATCAGGTGATAATAGTTTCAGCATACCAAAAGCTACCCTGGCCATCTGGACTCCTGGTATCTCTGAATCAACACGTTCAACAAAAAACACAACAAACATTGACTAGATATTGTGATGGTCAAAGGTAAAGAGAACATGAGACAAGTTGTGGAATCCCAAAAGTATGTCTTTAAAATATATATATATATGTATTTCTAAATTATATTTCCCTCTGAAATGCTGATATATATTCCAAAAATAGCAACATCAATGCCTATATTTTTCAGCTGAGTATGTCACAAAACAGAATAAAGAAAAATTCATAAAACGTTACTTCCAAACTACATATCCCACTACAACAAAATTTAGTTAGCTATGACTTGGTTTTCATGCATACACACGCTTCTAAATAAAATATGCTTGATATAAATAGTCCATGGCTGTCTTAGTCGGTGGAGCATGTGACTCTTAATCTCAGGGTTGTGAGCTGGAGCCCCAACTTGACATAGAGATTTTTTTTTAATATTTTTAAGAAAAAAAATATTTTTAAGTAAACACAAATAAGAATATATTGGAATATCTTCACCTCTCAGCACCATTTACGATCAAGGGCAGGTTAAGACAAATAGAACACTAGCAGTGGTTAAAAAGAGAAACTGCAGAAAGGCAGCAATGTTTGGTATAGAGAGACCGGAGTCAGGAGCCTGGGTTCAAATGCCAATTCAACCCCCTAATAAGCTACGTAACTTGGAGAAGTCATTCATCTTTGTAGAACTCATTTTTCACCCCCCCCCTCCTTTTTTAAAGATTTTACTTAAGTAATCCATACTCCCAACGTGGGGCCAGAACTCACAACCCCAAGATGAAGAGTCACATGCTCCACCAATTGAGCCTGTTAAATGCCCCAGAATTCATTTCTCTTCTTCTGAGAAAAAGAAATACCTTGTAAGGTATTTAAAAATATTAAGATTATTTCTTAGAAGTAAGTCCATACCCAGCGTGGAGCCCAGCATGTGGCTTGAACTCATAATCCTGAGATCAAGACCTGAGCTAAGATCAAGAATCAGATATTTAACCAATGGCCACCCAGGTCTCCTAAGTTTTTTTTCACTTTTTTTTTTTAAAGATTTTATTAATTTATTCATGAGAGACAGAGAGGCAGAGACACAGGCAGAGGGAGAAGAAGGTCCTATGCGGGGAGCCCGATGCAGGACTCAATCTTGGGACTCCAGGATCATGCCCTAGGCTGAAGGCAGGTGCTAAACTGCTGAGCTACCCAGAGATCCCCAATTTTTTTTCCCTTTTAAATTTTTTTCAAAGATTTATTAATTTATTAGAGAGAAACAGTGAGAGTGAGTGGGGAAGAAGGGGGACAGAGAATCTCTCAAGCAGATGCCCCACCAAGCATGAAATTAGATATGGGGCTCAATCTCATTACCTACAAGATCATGACTTGAGCTGAAACCAAGAGTTGGATACCCAACTGACTGAGCCATCCAGGCACTCCACATTTGTTTATTTTTTAAAGCAACACCGCACCCTATGGCTGCTTAGAAAATACACACTTAAAATACTGTACAACTATGGTTGAAAACTACTCACTATTCACCCTTAAGCAAATCCTTAACCCTGCAAGCCTCAGTCTCTTTATTTGTAAATGAAGGGTTAAAAAATCCACTTAGAAAGTTGCCACAGAATCAAATGAGATAGGACAAGTAAATTGCTTAATAGAGTATAGGACATAGTAATCATTAAGTCAAAATGGCAGCTGTTTATTATCATTAAAATGACAGAATTTTTTAAATGGGCAAAATAAAGCAGGCAAATGCAAATAAAATAAATGCACGGGTAGCAATTTAAAATCAGAAAAATTTAAGTGGAGTGCCTGGCTAGTGTAGTCAGTGGAACACACAACTCTTGATCTTGGGGTTGTGAGTTCAATTCCCATTGAATATATAGATTACTTAAAAATAAAATTTTAAAAAGAAAAATATTGTAACAAAGTTCCTCTGTTAATAGAAGGTATACTTTTAATAAAGACATGAAAATGATAACTCAATAAAAAAAATAAACACGTTGGGGATGCCTGAGTGGCTCAGCGGTTGAGCATCTGCCTTCGACTCAGGGTGTAATCCTGGAATCTGGGATCAAGTCCCACATCAGGCTCTCCTTGCCAGAAGCCTGCTTCTCCCTCTGCCTATGTCTCTGCCTCTATCGCTCATTCATAAATAAACAAATAAATAATTTTAAAACAAATAAACAAACATGTTGAGGGTGCTTGGGTGGCTCGGCGGTTGAGCGTCTGCCTTTGGCTCAGGTCGGGATTCCAGGATCCTAGGATCGAATCCCACACCAGACTCCCCAGAGGGAGCCTGCTTCTCCCTCTGCATGTCTCTGCCTCTCTCTCTCTCTCTCATGAACAAATTAAAAAACAAAACAAAACAAAAAACCATGTTGAATAGTAATGAAAAACCCAGTAAATAAGGTAAAAATTAACAGATGTTACCAACGGTGAAATAGGGCACCTATCAACCTGTAACAAACCAAGTCAAGAAAAACATTGATGGCAAATTTAAATAAGGCTTAACTGTTGGATTTATGTCAAGATTTAAAACTCCACTGAATACTTCTAGGGTTAAACGCCATGAAACACTTGGAAAACCGATCAAACAGGCTACCAAAAAACAAACAAAAACTTACATTACAAAAGACAAGTTATACAGGCAATATTAACTTAAAAACAAAAAACAAGGGCAGCCCCGGTGGCGCAGCGGTTTGGCGCCGTCTGCAGCCCAGGGCGCGATTCTGGAGACCCGGGATCCAGTCCCACATCAGGCTCCCTGCATGGTGCCTGCTTCTCCCTCTGCCTGTGTCTCTGCCTCTCTCTCTCAAGCTGTGTCTCTATGAATAAATAAATTAAATATTAAAAAAAAATTTTTTTTTTAATTTATAAAAACAAAAAACAAGAGTGCCTGGGTGGCTCAGTTGGTTAGAGTCTGACTCTTGGTTTCAGCTCAGGTCATGGGATCGAGACCTGCATTGGGATCCACACTGGGGGCACCAAGTCAGCTTGAGATTCTCCGTCTCCCTCTCCCTACTTGTGTGCTCTCTCCCCCTATTTCTTTTTTTTTTTTTTTTTTTTATTTATTTATGATAGTCACAGAGAGAGAAAGAGAGAGGCAGAGACACAGACAGAGGGAGATGCAGGCTCCATGCACCGGGAGCCCGATGTGGGATTCGATCCCGGGTCTCCAGGATCACGCCCTGGGCCAAAGGCAGGCGCCAAACCACTGCGCCACCCAGGGATCCCTCTCCCCCTATTTCTCTAAAATAAATCTCTAAAGTCCCAGAACTTACCTTAGTAACTAGCACATAATATGAACTAAGTGAATGTGTGCTGAATAAACAGATTCAGAAAAACAACAGAACTGCCAACCCTCTGTATCAAAAACGGTAGGTGTCTGGCCAAAGTTGTACTTAAGTTCATAGCTTTAACGACTACTAGTTTTTTGTTTTTTTTTAACGACTAGTAGTATTTTGAAGGGAAAGAAAAATATTCAGCTCAAGATTAAAAATCAATTCAGAAAGCTGCCTTCCTCAAAACAGGAACAAATTATTAAATATGAAAAGCTAATGACTCAGTAAAGAGACTTGTTAAATAAAAACTGGTTAAAACATGGCAAATCTCTCTAAATTGTATACTTTAAAATGGCTAAAATGGCATATTTTATGATATATATTTTTATCACAATTTTTTTTAATTGGGGTTTTTTTAGAAGGGCAAATTTAAGGGGGGTGGATACTGAAAATTAAAAGAAAAAAGCCCAACAGATTAAAAAAGAACTGTCCTAGAAAGTTTAACAGATGATCATCGTTTTAGAAATAGTATATTCCTGAGCATTAATAATGAACATACTTAATGAGTTAAAGAGTAAATGCTCTAACACTAGAACTTCTTAGAATCATGAAAGCACATGGTAACAATTAGCATTCATGGAGTCCTACTAAGATTCTCACTCTCTCATCTACCTCCAATTACCCATACATTCCCCAAAGCCATGGGGTTTTCTTTGTTGTTTTTTTTTTTTATGATTTTTAATTTATTTATTCATGAGAGAGAGAGAGAGAGGCAGAGAGGCAGAGGGAGAAGCAGGCTCCATGCAGGGAGCCCGATGCGGGACTCGATCCCGGGTCTCCAGGATCACGCCCTGGGCTGGAGCCACCTGGGCTGCCCCAAAGCCATGGTTTTAAATGAATTCCTACCACTATTCCACTACATATGGATGTTGTCAAGTCAGTTTATTTTCTATAACAGACTCCTGGTGTTCTCAAGGACACACAAGGACCTTCAAGAATATCTGCTATAACAAATCACTAAAACATTCAAATGACATCATCAGACCTTTAGGAAACATGTAAGATTAAAATGAGTTTGGGCCACCTGGGTGGCTCAGTGGTTGAGCGTCTGCCTTCGGCTCAGGACATGATCAGTCCAGGGGCAGGGGATCAAGCCCCGCATTGTCATCATCATTACCATCACCATCTCTAAACATTCTTGTATTATTCTCAGGAGATGGTCACTGTTCACAGGGCAGGAAAACCACAACAAAGCTTAAGTGAAAGGATTGGTGGGATGTGGGTAGCCAGCCAGCAGCTGTGACTTCCAGACAACACTAGGAGCTTCAAGATTTCCCCTTTTCAAATTCATGCCTTCACAAAATTGACACTAGAATGGTAACCACTGGGTTGCCTGGGTGGCTGAGTCGGGGAAGCCTCTGCCTTCAGCTCAGGTCATGATCAGTCCAGGGGCAGGGGATCAAGCCCCGCATCATCATCAACATCATCATCATCATCACCATCTCCACCACCACCACCACCACCACCATCACCATCATCATCATCTGGCTCCTTGCTCAGCTAGGAGTCTGCTTCTCCCTCTCCCCCTGCTTATGCTCTCTCTCTCTCTCAAATAAATAAAATCCTTAAAAAAATAATGACTATCTGGAATAATTATTACATGGACTCCACAATATTCTCAAAAATTGAGGTATTTTAGTTCTCTCATGTCAACTAAAAACCTGAGGTAATATAACTTTGAGTTCAATACCTGTACAAAGTCCAATAAAACTCAAGTGAACACACTAAATCCTCAAAAATGCTGTATGGAAATTATGGTCTCAACCACAGACTAGTCAGAAAATCAGCATATCACCATCTTAGGTTGCCCTACACCTTAGGGTACTTCCCCAGCCCCTTATAACCAAAAGAGCAGGTGCTGCTGGCCCTGACCCCTTGCTCCTAGCTATGCAGCTGGCCCTGGACACTTCCTTAGCCGTTCTCTGCCTGTTTCCTCAACATAAACTGGAGAAAAAGCATCTCCACTTCAGGACACTGTGAGAACAGAAGGGAGACACACATGTGGATGGCATCATACTGTGTGACATGAGAAGTGCAGTATAAACGCCAGGTAATGTTAACACATTACTATCAGGTTTGTGGGAGAACTACTCAGCAATTACTGCTTACACTGTAAATTAATGCCAAAAGAACTATATAAACTAATTTCTGATTTCTATTATAGTGCCAGACTGCTGCTATTTATATCTCATTGCTGTCCAACTCACCTAAAACATAAACCTCCTGGGAGCAGAAACCACTCCAGCAGACACTTCCTTGCAACCTGATCACGCCAAGAAATATACAACAAGGTTTAGGGATGTTCTTCCAATGTTACAATCCCAGTATCTAGCATGTACCCAACATATCAAAAAACGTCAATAAGTGCTTGCTCAAGGAATAAATCTGAATTATTTCAACTATTTCAACTTGAAGTCCAAGGCCCTGACACCCCTTGGTGAGTCTGGCCCTAGTAACCATACCTTAGCATGAACTGTCAATGACCAGATTCTACTCAGCCATTGGGCATCACCCATGACTTCTTTCACTTGAGCAAACACTCTGAGGTCTTGCTGTGGTTCTTGGACTGCACGGACAATGTGCTGTCCTTCAGCCCTCCCTCTTCCCTGCATGGGCAAGTCAACATGCTCTCTAGCCCAGGGCCTGGGCCAGGAGCATCTCAAGTATTTGGGAGGGAGGCAGTTAGAGAAGTGTGGACTCTCAGACAGAAGGGGAAGGAAACTTTTATTCTCAGTAAATTTTTCTTTATTTCATTCAGCTTTTCAATACTTTTAAGAGGACAGAGGCCTACTACCTGTACCCAAATAACTCTTTGTTAAACAGAATTAATTGATAAATTCACGTCACTTCTAATTTTAATGTTCATTTTTTAATTAATGCCAAATGATTAATTCATGTAATAAAAAAACTATGCATGTAATATTTATTGAAAACTCCTCAGTTCCAAATCTGTTTAAGGCAATAGATGAATAGATGTAAGCATTAATAATGTAAGAGAGGTGGGGTACCTGTCTGCTCAGTCAGTGGAGCACTGGACTCTTGTTTGCAGGGTCATGAGTCTGAGCCACTGGTCAGGCTTAGAGATTAGTTAAAAAAATTAAAAAATAGGGCAGCCCAGGTGGCACAGTGGTTTGGTGCCACCTGCAGCCCGGGGTGTGATCCTGGGAACCCGGGATAGAGTACCACATCAGGCTCCCTGTGTGGAGCCTGCTTCTCCCTCTGCCTGTGTCTCCACCTCTGTGTGTGTGTGTGTGTGTGTGTGTGTGTGTGTGTGTGTGTGTGTTTGTGTGTGTATGAATAAATAAATAAATAAAATCTTAAAAAAATAATAATAATGTAAGAGGGGTCCCAGCTTCCTAGTGTTACAGAACCCCAAGGGCCCGTTCTCGGCCTCTCCTCACCAATGCTTTCTCCCCACCAGCCACAACCACACCATCAAGAGATGCTCAACTCCCAGAAGTTGGTTTGGGGCTCAGATGTCTACAGTGGAGGAGGACCCTAAGCTCACCTTGTTCTACAGATACAACTAGTTAACACTCAGATCAGTGTAAATAACCCAGAAAACGACCCAAAGACTGGCAGAACAAACTTCACATTGAAGGTTGGAAGGGCAAAGACACAGTGTGGGAGCAAAACAGACTGTCATCTACAATGCAAAGGGAGCCAGTGGCACAGAGAAGGACAAACATCAGTTGTCTATGAAACAGGTGCCTAATCCACATCAACCCTTGGATGTCTCCTTCAAGCTCTTAGAGTTCAACACATCCGAAACCAAATCTATACTATGGCAGCAGTGAACCAGAGAACCTGGGAGTCATCAATGCAAAGAAAATGAAAGGTGGGCAGGCAAAGCCAGCTCAGTGTGTGTGACAGCTCGCCCCCTGTGAAGCACACTTGTGCTCTCGAGAAGATGCCTGCGCACCCTCCCCATTCCATAAGCAGAAATCAGGGGTATGTACCACATTCCCTTGGCAAATGCCCACTCTATGCCTGATACCAGGCCTCTGATGGGCCTTTCTGCTTCAGTCTTTGCCCCTTACACCCACAAAGCATCAGCAGTAATTCTTGTAGAACCTGAGTCATGGCATATCACTCTTCAGTTCAAGATTCTCCCATGTTCCTATCTCAACATGATTAAAACTAGTGTTGTTAAGAGTGTCCGCCAAGGCCCTCCACATCTGTCCAGAGAGCCTGACAATCCAGCACTGAGAAGACACTCATGGGATGGATGGACAAATGTGACATACACACGGTGACAAATGATCTCTGACATGGAGCTGAGAAGTGAGAGTAGGACCTCTGCCTCACACCATTTGGTAATAAACAAATACATACAAAGGATTTTTTTAAAAACAGAGATTCATATCTATCCAAATACAGAAACCAATCAGAGGAGGAATGAGCATAAAATGAAGTGGGGGGGAGGATAGGAAAGCAGGAAAAAGGAGAATGATATTTATCAGATGCTAAGCACACACTGTGAAGCAAGGAACATGAGGTCCTAAATCAATGCAGCTAACACATCATCACACCTCCCCCTCAGGTCCAGCCCTCTGGTGGTATTTCCAATTTCAGGGGAAATCAGTTCTCAAGTCAGACTCCTAAAACTTTACTTTGCCCCTCCCACATGCAACCCACCTCACTCTCCTAGGAGTCTCAGAGGGTGTGCCCTTCTGCCAATCTTTACCGCCACCTTGCCTCTCATCTGATGACAGCGGAGACTCCCACCTGTCCCCCTGTACCCACTGCTATCCTGCAAACCCTAGCCCTCACTGCAGTCAGGGATGTCTGCTCCACTTTTCAAAGCCCTCAACTGTCTCCAACTGCTCTTAATCAAAAGACCCAAACTCTGGCCCAAGCCCTCAAGGTCACACCATGGGCACTTCCCACCCACAGGCCTCTTGCTCCAGTTCCCTGGTTGGGGGGTGGGGGGTGTTGGGTGCAGCACATGGCTTTCCTCCTACCTGGTTCACGGACAGCTCCCACCCACAAGCAGCAGCCAGGCCCAGCCGGTAGCCTTTTAAGAAGTATTTGTCAAAACATTAGTATTGTCAAAAAATCTGAGAGAATGTATCACTAGCTACCTATGTGCTCTGGAACATCAGGGATACGAGTTGGACCCTCTTACAACAAATTCATGTAACAAAAAAAAAAAAAAATTCTTTTTACTTGTGAGGTCCCACTTTATTTTCTTGTTAAATTTTATTTAAATTCAATTAACATATAATGTATTACAGGTTTCAAAGGTAGAAGTTGGTGATTCATCAATTTCATTAACATCCACTGCTCATGACATCACATGCCCTCCTCAATGCCCAACACCCAGTTACCCTGTCTCCTCACCTAACTCCCCTCCAGTAACTCTCTGTTTGTTTCCTATGGTCAAGAGTCTCTTACGGGTTGTCTCCCTCCCTGATTTCATCTTGTTTTATTTTTCCTTCTTTTCCCTCATGATCCTGCTTTGTTTCTTAAATTCCGTATGAGGAAGATCATACCATAGTTCTCTTTCACTGATTGATTAATTTCACTTAGCATAATATCCTCTATTCCATCCATGTCACTGCAATATTAAGATTTCATCCTTTCTGATGGCTGAATAGTATTCCACTGTCTACATACACCACATCATCTTTATCCATTCATCTGTCAATGGACATCTGGGCTCTTTTCACAGTTTGTGGACTGCAATGCAACTCTCTCTGGGTCACACAGTGACTTCCTGGCAAGGATAGTAAAATGCTCAGGTCCCCAGTCCAGCCCTTGCCGTGAGGTCACATCCTTGGGCAATCTGGTTTCCATTAGGTACCGTGCAGGACTTTATTCAGGGAGAAAGGGGATTAAAAAGAAAGCTTGAAATATTACTTTGGCTTTAACTTTTAGTTGAAATTCAGTCTTTATAATCTGTTTTGATTTCCTGAGCAAGATTTAGAAAGTGATAAATAGAAAGTCTTGGTCTAGGATTTTACTCTATACATCTCACTCAAAATTCTCCTTCACCAAAGACACCTTTATATTTTTTTAAGATTTTATTTATTTGAGATAGAAAGCAAGAAAGTGCACACAAGTGCATACACACGGGGAGGAGCAGAAAGAGAGAGACAAGCAGACTCCACATCCACACTGAGCGCAGAGCCCAATGTGGGGCCCAATCCTGAGATCATGACCTGACCCAAAACTACGAGTCAGACGCTCAACCAACTGAGGCACCCAGGCGCTCCACCAAGACACCTTTAAATAAAATGAACTGTTCTACCTCTGAAGCCACTTCCTTCCAAACTCATACTACACATACAATATTTTTTACACATAACCAAACAGAAGTTCACTGTTCTAACAGGTGTGCGTTTCTAAGCTTGTCTGAAAGATGGCTCTCATAGGGAAAGTGCCCTCACAGTCCCCCTGCTTAGTAACCCAGGCCCTGCCCCTTCCTTCATGCCTATAGAGGGGTGAGGGTTGAGGAAGACAGGCAGCCCATCACAGTATGCCCAGGGACCCAAGATGAAGCCTAGCATAAAAACATGGTCTGGTCCACTTCTGAGAAATGTGAATCAAAATACAAAGTGAAACCAGTCAGTAATCACTAGAGGCTGACAAAAAGAAAGGCTTGAGCCATGCAAGCAGAATCACCAAAGAATAGAACCCATGGGTAAGATGGGCCAGCCAGAAGAGAAGCTCGGCAAAGCCGCCCCACATCAAGAACGAGCAATGGTATAGGCAGGTTGGCCTTCTGTTTCTTGAAATCTCAACAACCCTGAATACACCAGAGAGCAGGAAGGGGATGGAAGGGGTAGGAGGGAGATAAGAGGCACTGGTGTGGTCAGCTCTCTTGGTGCTCCATTTCCATCTAGGAAACCAGACCAAATGCAGCCCATCTGAGTGTGAGACTGGGCTAGCACAAAAGCTCCCAGTCCAAGGAATAAGGACTGAAAAAAGGAGTGGTGGCTCTAGCCAAACACTGCTCTGGGAAGGAGCTCTCCGAGTCCTATACCCGTGGAGTATTTTGCATACCTTTTTCCAAGGTATCCAGACATGGAAAGGTTCATCTCCTGTATCACCATGGGATTTCAATAATGAAGGGGTGAAAGATTTTTAATTATTATAGTCAAGAGAGAGGCCTTTACTGCTGTGTGCTACACTGAAGACTGTGCTGTGACCCCTACAAGGAAGAAGAGCAGATCAAGTGACCGAGAGTCTTTTCTTTTCTTTTCTTTCTTTTTTTTTTTTTTGTGACCGAGAGTCTTAATAGTCTTACCCGGTTCATGGAATACTTAGGAAAAGTTTAAAATATATGGACTTAAAATATATGGAGTAAAAACATGGAGGTCTGGTTAAGAACATGTGATCGAAACTCTTTTAATAAACTTAAAGCTGGGCATCCCTGGGTGGCTCGACGGTTTAGCTCCTGCCTTTGGCCCAGGGCATGATCCTGGAGACCCGGGATCAAGTCCCATGTCGGGTTCCCTGCATGGAGCCTGCTTCTCCCTCTGCCTGTGTCTCTGCCTCTCTGTGTGTGTGTGTCTCTCATGAATAAATAAAATCTTAAAAAAAAAAAGAAAAAGAAAAGAAACTTAGAGCTGCTTCTTCAGCTCAGAATGACTCTCTGAACCTACAATGCTATAAGAAACCCAAATGACCAAGTCCTCAATGGCTCACAGAATGTACTACTTTCTTAGAAATGGAAGATGTGAACACACTAAATTCAACCCTGCAGGGAGAAACCAAAGGAAAATGATTTGTCCAAGAAGCACAGATTCAAACTGGTCCCTGGAATGAGCAGATGGCAACTGGAGACTCCACTCACTACTGCTGAAACTACCCAGAAGCACAAATTCTGAAGAAGTGCTGGGCTATTTAGTAGTCACAATTTCAGATATTCAAAAATGAAGATTGGAAGTCATGCTTTAAGTGCCTGTATCTAATATTAGGTGTGAAAACCTCCAGATGTATGTGAATTATGCAGCAACTGACCCTAAGAATATGGCTCGACTTGAAAAGCATCTGAATGAAATGAACTCAAATTATGTTCACCATGACAATATGCCAGTCCTAAAATTCTGAGGAAGAATATATGAATAAAACCATTCAGAAATTTGTGACTTTGTGACCAGATTCTAGATAAAATTCCAGTCTAATTGATTAGGAAAGCATCTTTTCTTACAGTGGCATTAGCTAAAATTATGAGAGTCACAGGGCCTTGGCACCTGCTTATTCCCTCTGTCTACAACACTTTTATCTGGATGTCTACATAGCTTTGCTCTCTGCCTTTGGGTCTCTGCTCAGTGCTACCTTCCCAGGAAGGCCTTCCCTGACCTCCATTTAACTCTGGAGGCATCATGTTCACACACCCTACTTCATTGCTCACCATCCCACCACTTCATCTAATTTAATTTACTACCTCTTCCCATGAAAGGGGGCAGGGGGCACTTGATGGGATGAGCACTGTGTGTTATACTATATATTGGCAAATCAAACTTCAATTAAAAAAGAGAAAAAGGGCAGCCCGGGTGGCTCAGCAGTTTAGTGCTGCCTTCAGCCCAGGGCGTGATCCTGGAGATCTGGGATCGAGTCCCACGTTGGGCTCCCTGCATGGAGCCTGCTTCTCCCTCTGCCTGTGTCTCTGCCTCTCTCTCTCTGTGTCTCTCATGAATGAATGAATGAATGAATGAATAAATAAATAAATATTTAAAAAAGAAAAAAGAAAGGGGAAGGAGGACCTTCATGTGCTCTGTTTGCTGACGTATCCTCAGTGCCAAGAACAGCTCCTGACACATCCTAGATGCTCTAAATACAGGTACCCAGGTGTACCTTTGACTGAATCTCCTCCCCCAATACACACAGCTCTCAAGAGTGTTTCAGGATGGTAGACACCAGCGCTCTCACTATTAAAACTGACAAATAGCACTCAGCTCATATCTGCACATTTTGTTTAAATAAGACTGAATAAACCAACTTTGGACTGCATTTGTATTACTGCTAAATAAAATTTAGTTTTTAGTAAGTTATAATCCACCCACTGTTAGCAACAAAGTTTCTATTACAATTTCTCAGCCCCACAGTTGAACTTCTGATCAGTTGGCTCTTCACAAGAGTCTGGATGACTAAGGCTGAGTGTTTCAATGAATAACTAGGACAATATTGAAACTGTTTGGGAAAGGAGAAAAAATAAGTGGGAAATATCATAAAGGGAGACAGAACATGAAAGACTCCTAACTCTGGGAAACAAATTAGGGGTGGTGGAAGGGGAGGTGGGCAGGGGGTGGGGTGACTGGGTGGCGGGCACTGAGGTGGGCACTCGACAGGATGAGTACTGGGTGTTTTTCTGTATGTTGACAAACTGAATACCAATAAAAATAAATTTATTTAAAAAAAAGAAAAAAAAAAAAAAAGAAACTAACTCCCAGAGTGACCTAAAGACTTAACCCTACCCCATTAGCAGTTTCCATGCCACCAAAGGGAGGACAATGATGTTCCACACTGCAGAATCAACGAAATCTAGAAGTGACTTTGTACACAAGAAACATACCTAACCTGTTACCTCCTAAGACTTAAGTCCCAATTCTCCAAATAACCACCCCTGCACTTTGTCACAGTAATGCCCCTCTTGCTTTTTACCTTACACTGTGGTAGCTATACTTGGTAATAACATTCACACTTCTCTGTGAGAAACACGGCCTAGTATGTTTCACTATGCTTTTTAACTTAGTATGTTTGAACATCTGGACTAAATTAGCCAGACTGTCTAAATGGTAGAAAATGTCTACACTTCAAATGCAATAGTGAAATTTTTAGACTTTTAAAAATTCCTAATTCTACATCTCATTTGATTCATTCAAATGAATGAATGAACAAGGTATTTTGCCTTAAAATCTTTCTGCATTCAGTAAACTACCAATCTAGTAAAGATAATGAATACGTAGGTAAATACAAATGTGTTCAGTGTCCTGAGAGTAACTGCTAACATAGAGCTGAACTGAGAAGGCAGCAACAAGCCAAGCCTCAAATAACAAAGAATAACAAAGACCAGGAGGGTTTTCAGGAGGCAGAAGTGGAAGGAAGAGACGAAGAGTGGGAAAAGAAAAGAGGATGTGGGAGAAAAAGCCTTCCTGGAGAACAAGGGTAGGGAGCCAAGGTCCAGATGTGATGTGTAAGAAAGGACAAGGTAATGGGAGAAAGGAGGAGAGGTCCCAGCTGGACAGAGGTCCTGCTTGCACCAGCAGGTGGACTTCTCTGCAACTCCGGGTCAGGAAGATCTGAGTGCACACCACCCCTACCCACATAACAGACTGAACATCTAGGCATGGCACAACAACATGACTCTGAGGTCATCTTACATCTCTTACCAGTAAAGTAGATGGTATTCAGATAAAGTTGATGAATGTGATTTACATACAATAAAAAATATCCAAAGGCACCTAAGTGGCCTAAGCATCCCACTCTTGGTGTGAGCTGGGGTCGTGATCTCAAGGTCCTAGGATGGAGCCCCAAGTGAGGCTCTGTAGTCAGCTTGTCCCTTCTCCCTCTGCTCCTCCCCCTGCTCCTACACTCTCTCTCTCCATCTGTCTCTAAAGTGAATAAATTTTAAAATCTTAAAAATAAATAAATAAAATAATATACAGTAAGATAAAAATGAAATCATACTTCTGCATACTTTTTTATTAACAATACTGAAAAGCTTTTTTTTTTTTTTAAAGAGAGACAGGAGCGTAGGCAGGGAGAGAGGGAGGGAAAGAATCTTAAGCAGGCTCCATGCCCAGCATGGAGCCCAACACAGGGCTTGATTTTACAACCTTGATATCATGACATGAGCCAAAATGAAATCAAGAGTCGTACGCTTAACTGACTGAGGACACATAGGCACCTCAGAAAAACTTCTTACAACAAAGAATCATAAGAAAAAAATTTAAGGAGGCCAGTGTGATTGAATGTACTTTATTATTTTTCAAAGTCTTGGTATAATTCTTTGTGCTAAAACCAGGTCTTTGGAACACTATAAATTCAATTACTTTAGAAAGCTGGTTTTACTGGCAGTGTTCACTGAAAAAGGTCCCTCTCCTTTCAATACACACAGATCTAAATGGAAGAAACATATCATTTGCACTTACCAAATCATGCTAATCTATTTTCATCCCATCAATCAATTATACAAAGATTTTTACTGAAATTCAGTCAATTTTTATCTTCCTCATAGAGTTGTTTTTACACAGATCAGAAAGTATCATTTTGTATTTTTAAAAAGTTCAAAAAGAAACTTTACTAAAAGCTAATAGTATAAAAATTTCATTTCCCAGTTTAAATGTGCAGTAAGAGGACTATTTATATTACTCTTTGCAACAAAACAAAACAAAACATTGTGGCAACAACTCTAAACATCCATTTTCAAGATGCTCTCTATAGCAAGAGCTTCTTTCAAAAAGCAATTTTCTACTCATTGTTAAACTGTCACCTTTACCTTGAGGGGGCAGATTGTTTATTTTCTTAAAAATACTGAATTTGCTAGGTAGCTTTCTACTGAAAGCCACTTATTACAGAAAAGATCAGCAAATTTAGACTACCTGCCTTGTGTAAAAGAAAAACACTCAATTCACCCTCAGAATAGGCACTGCTTTTAATTTTGCCACAAGATAACCAGCAAAGCTCTGCATCTTGCCAACGAGTACTTTCATAGTTATTCCCCATCTCATTATAAAACAATGTAAAGATTTACTACTTTTGTAAAGGGCTCAGGCTGATCCCATATATGATTCCAGTTTCAATTCGTTGCTATAAGAACTTATTTATGCATCATGTGGTGAATAAATTTCACATGTTGTTCTTTCTGCCATCCTAGTCTATTCAAGCATCTTTTTTTTTGTTTAAATAAATTACAGTGGCTGCTCCATCACTAGTTGTATCTATTTTTTCCACAAATCCCTGTTAATTAAGGAAAACACTTCAGAATATATATGCTCCAGGATATTCAGTATGTGTGTGTGTCTCTCACACACACACACAAGTACTCAATCTGAATCTATAAAAAAGTGTAACTTGAAACCTGTTTAGAAGCCTATTTCCATAATGTTTCCATTATCCCAGAACAAACCCTTCTATGTAATGTGTTTATCATAATTTATTCTAGTAATTTTTCAAATCTTCCGCAATCATTTCTACGAATACTCCAAAAGTATTTGCTGACCAAGTTATTTGTTTTGGTACCACCTTGTTTCCTATGAATTATTTCAGCCTTTTTGCCTACCGCTTCCTCCCTTGCTGGAGGAGGAGCTTCTCCCACTGGTATGTGGCTCTTCTGTCTCTGGGTGTTAGTAAGTATGGCAGATACTGCAGACTAGTTTGATCAACCCCAGCTGAGCACTGTACTTTTGTTCTGGAAGTCATTCTTGGAAGCCCATCTCAGAGACCTGTTCCCCTGAACTTCTTATTATGTTGTATGCTCCTGATTCTCAGTATTAAAAATGTCTATGCAAATTAGCTAGAGTTGCTTATGCAACTGAACCTTTTAGAAATGTAAAACTTCAGGAGGAGCTCATCCTTAAGCTTTATGAAATTTTATAAAGTGGTAGATTGAGTAACCATAACTTTAAACACTGCTACAAAATTTACAGCTGTTTCTCACTTGGTTTATAAATGTTTCGCTGACTATAAAGGCTCGCTACTTTCCTTCCCTAACGTCTCAAGGCAAGATAACCACTTTGGACATGGTGGCTCGTCATTAGTAACATTGCATATAACTTCACATTTCTTATTATCTTTGAGAGTCGGTTCTCAGCTCTGCTTAGATCATTTTCCTACTTTATTTCGCAGCTAATAAAGAGCCTATGCAGGAAGCAGTAGTGGTGTTTCTGCCATCAATTTCCTGATTGGTCCATATGCTTTCATCATTGGCATTGTCGTCAATCCAGAGTTTCTTTGAAGACTACATAGTTTGTGAGGCTCAGCTTAATTAAAATTAGCAGAATTCATGAACATACTTAACGAGTGCTCACTAACTGGCTTCAACTCACTGGAAATGAACAGGCTTCCTCTCTTGACTCAGGATACATCAGCATTCATGCAAGACTCATGGCTCTGAATTACAGTGCAAGTGAGGGTGCCAACCTCAATCCACATAACAAATGTTTGTAAAGCATAATGTCTGCCAGAAGATATAAGGACTAACACACACTTCCCACAAAACCACCATCCTTAGTTTGCCTCTCTCACACTTCACAGCATAGACTTGTGCAGCAGCCAATGTGTGGTCTCTGAAAGTATGTGACCAAAGGACTGACAATCATAGAGGCATAAAGATGGATCTTCAAGATTACTCAGTATAGTCCTACCTGACAGATAAAGAAACTCTCTGATGCACAACACCACACAGAGCTAGCCTGAGATCTTTAGACAAAAACTTATTTTGAGGGGCACCTGGCTGGCTCAGTCGGTGGAGCATGTGACTCTTGATCTTGGGGTTGTGAATTCAAACCCCATGCTGTATACAGAGATTACTTAAAAATAAATCTTAAAAAAAAAAAAAAAAAAAAAAAAAAAAACTTACTCTGATAAATCAGCTAGCAAAGAAATCAACATGCTATTTTGTAAAGAAGACTTTAGTCTAAACGTGTATAGGCTGAGTTCACTTGCCAGAGATGAGACAAAAAAGGCCTCAGCCACCACTCTAGTAACCAAGTACAACCACAATGTTAGAGATGGATTAATCAACATACAAGTTGCTAACTATTATCAGAAATCTCTACCAATATACACTAAAATTATCAAGTATAAGAAAGAACTGGATGTAGACTCACCTGCATCAAGGTGAGTACTATAAATGTAGGAATAAGTAAGTGCAACCAAAGCCAGAGTAAGGAGAACCAGGACACTGCCATTTAAAGAAGGCAAAAGCGGGTGCCTGGGTGACTCAGTCGCTTAAGCATCCAACCTTGATCTCAGAGTTGTGAGATCGAGCCCTGTATAGGGCTCTGCACTGGGTGTGGAGCCTGCTTAAGATACTCTCTCTCCTTCTGCCCTCACCTCTCCCTTCCAGACCAGCTGTCGCTCTTGCATGCTCACTCCCTCTAAAAATAAAATAAAAAGAAGGCAAAGAGAGTTCCAGAAAGGTATATATAAGCAAGATCAAATGTAACAAGCTCAAAGGACATCAGGATTGAACAACTACAGAATTTGGTAACGATACAATCACTTACTGGCCTCTGGAAAAGGTGATTAAAGTGGTAGATGGATAAGGGAGTAAAATAGGAATTGGAGATGAAGAAAGTAGAAGCAACCAGTATTATTAACCAATATTTCAAGTTATTTAGTAGCAAAAGGTAGAACAAGGTCAGACAGAAAGGTACCTAAAGTGGTTAAGTTAAGCAAGGTCAAGAGAAGGACTCAGGGAAGGGAAGGTGAGAAATTCAAAATGTGGATGCTACGGAAAATAATCCAATAAAGGATAAAAGATTCCAGATCCAGGAGGGAAATAACAGAGCTTCTGAAGAGATCTCAAGATAATGTACTTACATAAATTTTGCAGTAAGTTTCCATGGGTTAACAGACTCTCTAAAATCTACCAGTTAAGAATCCCAGGAAGAGAGGATCCCTGGGTGGCTCAGCGGTTTGGCGCCTGCCTTTGGCCCAGGGCGCGATCCTTGAGTCCCGGGATCGAGTCCCACGTCAGGCTCCCAGCATAGAGCCTGCTTCTCCCTCTGCTTGTGTCTCCGCCTCTCTCTCTCTCTCTCTCTCTCTATTGTGAATAAATAAATAAATCTTAAAAAAAAAAAAAAAAAGAATCCCAGGAATAGAAGATTAACTTTGGAAAAAAGGATGATACTTTCTTCCAAATTAGAAGACAATGAAGACAATAGATTTCAGAAAAAAAGGGAAAGACGGAGGAACTGCAGGGGCTCACATCAACTAGACTGGATCCCAGAGAAACATTTTCTGATCAAGTCCTATGTGCTGAGTAAGCCACAGACCACAGTTTCGAAGACGATGTCCCAATCAACTAGGGATCACAACCCACTCTAAGTGCCATGGCCCAGCTAAGGAGAGACACCAAAGGAACCCAGAAGAAAGAACCCAGCAACAGCCTTGCCTAGGATGATGCAGGCACTCTTCCCACAGGGACAGCCCCTGTCCTTCTTCCAAGCGGGAAACAGCAGTTAACCAGGCAAAAAAGGGAGAGAAACTGTGCAGAACGAACACCAGCAAAGAGGAAAAGAGGACTGGGTCCACTCACGGGGCACAGCTGCACCCTATCAGCAGAACATGGCGACTGCTACAGGCTCAGATGCAGGTGGGGACAGCAGCAGGACAGCAGAGGCGACAGAAGCAAAGAGCAAGAATGGGAACCTCTTCATCTGACCAGAGCGTCTGTCAGGCAAGGCCTGGAAGAACAAGTGAAGGTGTCCCCAAAGGAAAGGGAGGACTTCCAAATGCTCAGGCAAGTGCAGAGCTATGTGTGGAAAGGGTGGAGGAGCTCATACAAAGGACACTCACAAAGATGAATTTACAGAGAGGGAGACAAGAGTAAGTTAGGTGGTCATGTAAATGCCACCAGGAGCTGAAAGGGGCAGGAGAGGAGACCGATGAGAACAATTAAAAGGATTTTCCAAACTCAATTCTTTGGGCCCCGGCTTCCTCAGCTAGCAAGTACCATCTCAGCAAAAAGCATGTGTTCTGTTGTTGTCCATCCAGTTCTAAAGTTCTGTGAGTCTATGATTTGCCAATCCTAGCATTCCAACGGGAATACTGGTGTGGGCATCTGCAAACATAAAAATAACAGTTAACTCACACTTTGTGGAGAGGGATTTAATAATAATGACTGATTGACAGAGCCAACCTTCCTATTAATCATTTTTTAAACTGAGATATAACTGACCTATCATTCTTTTAAAGGAAAGGAGAGTATTCACAGTAGCTACAATTTAAATCAGTCAATAAGTGATTTTTTTTCATGCTTTTAAAAACAGAAAGTAACAATACTATAAGCAGAGTCAAGAATTCAATTCTGGGATTTCTTTATTTAAAGCAACCGCACGGCTTTGCAAGGGGCTGGCAACCCCATTCTCGAGGTGGGCCTGGTCCTTCACAGGTCCTCACTTTTAGTACCTCAAAAGAGAAGGCCAATCTCTGAGCAGGCACAGTAGAGAATGTTTACCCTCCCAGGCTACTTTCACCAGTGGAGTAATTGCCAAGCATTAGGGGGAAAAAAGAAAAGAATTAGGAAAAGGAGGAAAAAAAAAAAAAAAGGAAATTAGATTGTAGCAAACTATTAGTTAACAATTCCACTGAATTTTGGCATTAATATAAAATTACTACCATACTTTAAACATATATATTAATTAGCTTTTGGTAGAAGTTCCCTCAGGAAGATAAAAATTAATCTTCCCATTCCACAGATGAGGCAGCTAAAAATAATTTTAGCTCCCGGACTCTGGGATCACACCCTGAGCCAAACGCTGACCCAACCACTGAGCCACCCAGGCATCCCAAAATTTAAAGTTTATTAAAAAAAACAAAAACAAAACAATCCAGGGATACCTGGGATCGAGTCCCGCATGGGGCTTCCTCCATGGAGCCTGCTTCTCCCTCTGCCTGTGTCTCTGCCTCTCTATCTGTGTCTCTCATGAATAAATGGAATCTTAAAAAAAAAAAAAAATCCAGGCTGGAATACCTGGGTGACACAGCTGATTAACTGTCTAACTCTTGGTTTCGCCTTGGGTTGTGATCTCAGAGTTGTAGGATCGAGCCCCCTGTTGGGCTTGCACTCAGCAGAGTCCACTTAAGATTCTGTCTCGGGTAGCCTGGGTGGCTCGCGGTTTAGTGCCGCCTTCAGCCCAGAGCGTGATCCTGGAGACCGGGGACTGAGTCCCACGTCCGTCTGGCTCCCTGCATGGAGCCTGCTTTTCCCTCTGCCTCTGTCTCTGCCTCTGTCTCTGACTCTGTCTCCCTGTGTCTCTCATGAATAAATTAAAAAAAAAATCTTAAAAAAAAAAAAAGATTATCTGTCTCTCCCTCTTTCTCTAATAAATAAATCAATCTTTAAAAATAAAAAATTCTGGGCCATAAGAAGTTAAATTCCCCAACTTCTCACTCAGTTACATGATGTACTCAAAATATTTAAGGGTAAGGGGATCCCTTGGTGGCTCAGCGGTTTGGCGCCTGCCTTTGGCCCAGGGCGTGATCCTGTAGTCCCGGGATTGAGTCCTGCATCGGGCTCCCTGCATGGAGCCTGCTTCTCCCTCTGCCTGTGTCTCTGCCTCTCTCTGTCTCTCATGAATAAATAAATAAAATCTTTAAAAAATATATATTTAAGGGTTAAATGTCGGGGCACCTGGATAGCTCAGTAGAGTAAGCAACTCTTGATCTTAGGGTTTAAGCCCCACACTGGCTGTAGAGATTAGTTAAAAATAAAATCTTAAAAAGAGAGAGAGATAGAAAGGTCCTTTGCATTCTATGAAAATATATGGAAAAAAGTCAATTTCCACAGGAAATGTGATAATTCAATGCCACATACATTCTTGGGATTACTCTAAGAGGGTTAGAAAATAAAATTGATTTCTACAGTAAAAATATAAATACATACATACATACATAAATGCTTTGTAGGTTCATGAGATACAAATTATTTGATCCCAACTCATACTGGTTAAAGTCTCTCTAAATGCAGTTTGTGTCTCCGTGATAGTGTATTCCAACAAATGAGTTCAGAAAGCCTACAGGGTCAAGAGTCCAATAAAGAAAGCTATACAATGCACAGAAGCAACTCATACTAGCACCAAATATATATTCTACTAGTAACTAGGTCAGGAAAAAAAAGGCCTCAAATTAATAAACATATTTCACATATACCTCATAATTAAAGGTAAAAATATGAATATAAACAATGAAAATTAATCAAGCAACTATCTGTAAAAAACACACTTCAAATATAATTATATAGATAGGTTAAAATTAAATAGAAAAGATATACCATGCAAATAGTAATGAAAAGAAAGCTAGAGTGGTTATGTTAGTATCAGATAAAGTAGACTCCAGAGCCAAGAAAACCATCAGATGGGACACCTGGGTGGCTCAGCAGTTGGGCATCTGCCTCCAGCTCAAGTCGTGAACCTGGAATCCGGGGATTGAGTCCCACATCGGGCTCCCTGCATAGGGCCTGCTTCTCCCTCTGCCTGTGTCTCTGCCTCTTTCTTTCTCTGTGTCTCTCATGAATAAATAGATAAATCTTTTAAAAAATAAATAAAAGGTCCATTTTACCAAGACAACATAACAATCCCAAATGTATATATATGCACCAAAAAACAGAGCTCCAAAATACATGAAGCAAAAATGAAACAAACTCTTAGAAATCAAGAAATCCACAACTTGGGGCAGCCCCGGTGGCACAGTGGTTTAGCGCCACTTGCAGCCCAGGGTGTGATCCTGAAGTCCTGGGATGGAGTCCCACGTCAGGCTCCCTGCATGGAGCCTGCTTCTCTCTCTGCCTGTGTCTCTGCCTCTCTATGAACAAATAAACAAATAAAATCTTAAAAAAAAAAAAAAAAGAAAAGAAAAGAAATTCACAACTTTAATCAGATTCCAACACAACTCAGCAACTAAGTACAAGGAAACAAAAAATCGGCAAGAATATAAAAGAATTCAAGAAATCATCACTGACTGGAACTAAAGGACATTCAGAAAACACTCAATAACAGCAGAATATATTTATGTGTATAAGCAAAACTCACCAAGATAAATCATAAAATCTTAATCTCTTTTTTCTTTTAAGAATTAAAATCACACAAAGCATGTTTCCTAATCATACTGGAATGAGACTAGAACTCAGTAACAGAACGGTAACAGGAAAATAAACGTACTTCTAAATAACCTGTGAGTCAAGGAGGAAATTCAAGAAAAATCAGAAAATAATCTAAATTGAATTAAAATGAAAGTACAACATACCAAAATTTGTGAGATATAGCAAAAGTCTGGCTTAAAGCACTATATACATATGTTAGAGAAAAGAAGAATGGTCTCAAATCAATAATCTAAGCCTCTGGGGGTACCTCGGGGGCCTCAGTGGTTGAGCATCTGCCTTCAGCTCAGGTCATGATCCCAGGGTCCTGAGATCAAGTCCCACATCAGGCTCCCCACAGGGAGCCTGCTTCTCCCTCTGCCTAGGTCTCTGCCCCTCTCTCTGTGTCTTTCACGAATAAATAAATAAAATCTTTTTAAAAAAATAATCTAAGCGTCTAAGGAATTAGAGAAAGAAAAATCGAAATAAGCTCAAAGCAAGTAATAAAGCAGAACCAAAAAAAAAAAAAAATCAAAACCAGAAAAATAAAGGGAAAAAAAAAATCAATAAAACAAAAAGCTGGTTCTTCAAAAAGATTAAAAACTTGAGGAACCATACAGCCACTCTGGAAAGCAGTACAGAGATTCCTCAAAAAAATGAAAATAGAGCTACCCTAAGACTCAGGAATTGTACTCCTGGGCCTTTACCCAAAGATACAAATGTAGTGATCCGAAGGAGTACCTGCACCCCAAGGTTTACAGCAACAACATCCACAATAGCCAAACTATGGAAAGAACTCAGATGTCCATCGACAGATGAATGAATAAAGAATATGTAGTATATACAGACAATGGAATATTACTCAGCTATCAAAAAAAGGAGGAAATATGGGCAGCCCCAGTGGCACAGCGGTTTTGCGCCGCCTGCAGCCCAGGGTGTGATCCTGGAGACCCGGGATCGAGTCCCCATCAGGCTTCCTGCATGGAGCCTGCTTCTCCTTCTGCCTGTGTCTCTGCCTCTCTCTCACTCTCTCTGAATAAATAAATAAATAAACCTTTAAAAAAAAAGAGGAAATCTTACCATTTACAATGATGGAACTAGAGGGTATTATGCTAAGCAAATAAGTCAGTCAGAGAAAGGGAATTATCATATGATTTCACTCACATGTGGAATTTAAGAAACAAAACAGGATCATAGAAGGGAGGGAAAAATAAGATGAAATCAAAGAGGAAGACAAACCCTAAGAGATTCTTAATCATAGGAGACAAACTGAGGGTTGCTAGAGGTGAGAGGGTGGGGGGATAGGGCTATTGGGTGATGGGCATTAAGGAGGGCACGTGGTATAATGGGCACCGGATGTTACATGCAACTGATCAATCACTGAACTCTACCTCTGAAACTAATAACCACTACATGTTAATTAATTGAATTTAAATAAAATAAAATTAAAAAAAAAAAAAACACTTGGGGATCCCTGGGTGGCTCAGCAGTTTGGCGCCTGCCTTTGGCCCAGGGCACGATCCTGGGGTCCCGGGATCGAGTCCCACGTCAGGCTCCCAGCATGGAGCCTGCTTCTCCCTCTGCCTGTGTCTCTGCCTCTCTCTCTCTATCGTGAATAAATAAATTAAAAAAAAAAAAAAAAACACTTGAGGAACCTCTAAAGACTGGCAGGAAAAAAAGAATTATCATAATATTAAGAATGAAAGAAATCATTCCCCCCTGTGGGGGGGCAGTACGCCTGAGTGGCTCAGTTGGTTGAGTGTCTGCCTTCCGCTCAGGTCATGATCCCAGGGTTCTGGGATCCAGCTCCATGTCAGGCTCTCTGCTTGGCAGGGACCCTGCTTCTTCCTTTCCCTTTGACTGCTACTCCCCTTGCTTGTATGCTCGCACTTGCCCTCTCTCTGTCAAATGGGTAGAATCTTAAAAAAAAAAAAAAAAAAAGAATAAAAGAGGAGGCATCACTGCAGACGCCCAGACATATTACATATTATAGTAGAATACTAAGACAACTCTACACACTTAAATTCAACAACTTAGAGGAAATCGACCAATTCTTTGAAAAGCACACACTATAACAGAGAGAAAGGACCACTTCCTAAGTTACTTAATGAGGCCGACATGATGCTGATACCAAATCTGGCCAAGAACAATAGTACAAGAAAACTACTGACAGAGTTCAAGAAAACAGATACAATAAAGCTTAACAAAATACTACTAAATTCAAGCAACTGAAAAAGTAATATACCATGACCAAGCAGGGTTCATTCCAGGAATGCAAAGCTGGTTCAATAGTCAAAAATCATTAAGGTGATCTACCACATTAACAGTCTAATAAGGAAAAACTACATGATCACATCAATTTGATTCAAAAAAGCATTTGATAAAATCCAACATCCACTAATAAGACTCTCAGGCAACTAGAAGTAGAAAGGAATTTCCTAAAAAAAAAAAAAAAAAAAAGAAAGAAAGAAAGAAAGAAAGAAAGAAAGAAAGAAAGAAAGGAATTTCCTCAGCCTAATAATGAACATCAACAAAAATCTACAGGAGACATACTTTATGGTGAAATACTGAATGCTTTCAATCTAAAATCAGAACAAGGAAATTGTAGTACAAGTCCTAGCCAGTGCAATAAAGAAAGAAAAGGTGTTTGGAATGGAAAACAAGAAAAAAATCACTACCCAGACACCATGATTGTCTACACAGAAAATTCCAATGAATCCACCCCAAAGTTCCCAGAATACGATTTTAGCAAGATCAAAGGACAGAAGATAGACACAAAAAAATTAATTACATTTCCCTATACTAATTATACATAAGTAAAACAAATTTTTCAAAAGCACATTTAGAAAGTTGGCAAAAATGTATTACTTATATATAAATCTAACAAAACATGTACAGACTCTATCTGTTGGAAACTACAAAACACCAACAAAAGGAATCAAACACAAATTAAATGCCAATTCTATCTCAATAAAAAAACAAAATCAAAGATCACCAAATAGAGATGCATACCATGTTCACAAATTGGAAGACTCAAAATAATAAATGCGTCAATTCTCCATCAAACTGATCTATGGATTTAGGACTATTCCATTCAAATCCCAGAAGCATTATTTGTAAATACAGGCAAGCTGATTCTAAAATGTATGGAAAGCAAAACAACTAAATAGTCAAAATTTTTTTCTTTAAAGTTGGAGAAATAAAAAATAAATAAAGTTGGAGAAATCACCTTGCTCAATTTTAAGACTTGCAATAATTAAGACATGAGGTATAGGCAATGAAATAGACCTATAAATCAATGGAACAGAAGAGAGAGTACAGAAATAACCCACTTAAATAAGGCCAACTAATTTCTAACACAGGTGAAAAGTCAATTCAATGGAGAAAGGATATCCTTTCAACAAAAGGGCCTGGAACAACCTGACACCCATATGCCCAAAAACAAAACAAAAACAAACAAACTAAAAAAATCCCTATCTGAATATGATACCTTATATATAATTAACTCAAAATGAATCACAGATCTAAATGTAAAACTATGAAACTTTCAGAAGAAAACAAGAGGAGAAAAGAAATCTTTATAATCTGAGGTTTTACAAAACAGAGTTCTTAGATATGACACCAAAAATTGTGATTCATAAAAGAAAAAAGCTGAACTTCATCAAAATTAATTTTTTCCTTGAAAGAAATAAAAACAATTAATAGAATAAAAATACAAGATACAGACTGAAAAAAAAAAAAAAAAAAAGTTTGGGGCAGCCCGGGTGGCTCAACGGTTTAGTGCCGTCTTCAGCCCAGGGCGTGATCCTGGAGACCCAAGATTGAGTCCCATGTCAGGCTCTCTGCATGGAGCCTGCTTCTCCTTCTGCCTGTGTCTCTGCCTCTCTCTCTCTCTCTCTCTCTCTCTCTCTCTCTCCTGTGTTTCTCATGAATAAATAAATAAAATCTTTAAAAAAAAAAAAGTTTGCGAATTACAAATCCATCCTAAGATTCCTATCAGAATTATAAACTATAAAAACTCAAAAGTAAGGAAATAACCCAATTAAAAATATGCAAAGTCTGAATAAATACTTCACCCAAGAGGATACAAGAATGGCAAACACATGAAAAGTGTTCAGTATCAGTAGTCATTAGGGAAATGCAAATTAAAACCACACCACACCTATTAAAATGCTTAAAATAAAAACTACTGACAATATGAAGTGCTACCAAGGATGCCGAGTAACTGGAACTCTCATACATTGCTGGTAGAAGTTGAAAGAATAGGTAAGGCCACTCTGAAAATAGTTGGGCAGTTTCTTATATTACCATATGACCGGGGGAGCCTGGGTGGCTCAGTGGGTGAAGCATCTGCCTTGGGCTCAAGGTCACCATCTCAGGGTCCCTAAATGGAGCCCCGAGTCAGGCTCCCTGCTTAGCGGGGAGTCTGCTTCTCTCTCTCCATCTGCCTCTCCTCTCTGTTCTCTCTCTCAAATAAATAAAATCTTTAAAAATATATATATTATCATATTACCCAGCACCCACACCTTAGTAAATATGAAAACACTAGAAAAATGAAAATTTACTTCCATACAAAAAACCTGTACACAAATATAGCAGCTGTATTTATTTTCACAAAAACCTGGAAAGAACCTCAACATCCACCATGGGGAAAATGGATAAATTGTGGTACATCCATATAATGGAATACTACTCAGCAGTAAAAAGGAACAATTCAGATGAGTCTCAAAGTTGTTAGGCAAGCTCAGTGAAATAAACCAGTCTCAATAAGTTACATACTATATGATTCCATTTAAATGACTTCTCCAAAAGATAAAATCATAGTAACAAAGTACTGGCTGCCAAGAGTTTAGGGGTGGGAGAGAGTGTGATCTCACAGGGATTCCATGAGGGAGCTTTTGTGGGTAATGAAACTGTTCTGTATCCTAACAGTGATAATGGATACATTAATCTATATATGTGTTAAATCCGCCAGTACATTTTAAAACATCAATTTCACTACATGTTAATTTTTTAATTAGTATACAATAAAACCACTTAGAAAAACTGCCTGGCAGTATCTACTAAAGTCAAACTACATGTACACTTAGCAATTCCACTCCAGATATATACAGATATACACTGGACTGAAATGAGTACTCACGTTCAACAGAAGACATGTACAGGAATGTGCATATCAGTCATAACATAAAATAACCCATATATATGTCCATCAATAATAGAATGAATAGGGATCCCTGGGTGGTGCAGCAGTTTGGCGCCTGCCTTTGGCCCAGGGCGCGATCCTGGAGACCCGGGATCGAATCCCACATCGGGCTCCCGGTGCATGGAGCCTGCTTCTCCCTCTGCCTGTGTCTCTGCCTCTCTCTCTCTCTCTGTGACTATCATAAATAAATAAAAATTTTTAAAAAAATTTTTTTTAATTTTAAAAAATTAAAAAAAAAAAAGAATGAATAACCTATGGTATATTCACACAATGGAAAACTGCATGCCATGAAACACAATGATGAGCTGCTACCTCAACAACATGGCTGCACCTCAATGTTGAGCCAGAGCACTGGCAGAGTACTTTTACGTGAAATTCAAATAAAGCCAAAATGCACAAGAAGAGTTGGTGGGGATGACTGCAAAGGGGAACAAGGGAGCATTCTAGGGTACTGGGAATATTCTTTATCTGTATTTTATATCTTGATATATTAGTTACACTGGTGTACACATACATAAAATGCTGAATCAAAGAGGTGCTCTTTGCAGCTTCATCAAATTGTTAATCTTACTTAAAGCACATTAAGGTTCTAGATCTTTATTTGACATACATCCTCAGGTCATTAAGGCAAATGCGAACTAGAAAGTTATGACTGAACCTCATTTTATCACAGCAGCAATTTCTGCAACACATCCAACGTACCCCCCAAATCCATAATTATACCATCTAACTATGAATATACTTGTAGGATAACCTTTAGACATTACTAACATTATCTCCTTCTTGCCACCTTTTCATCAATGAAAAGGATTCATATTGTTACAAATGCCCCCTACACCACAACAGGTTTCTCTGACTTCACAATTTTAATATCCCTGTTTGAAAATGTACTTTGATCCCTACCCCCAAATGGCTTCCTTTTATAAATCTCTAACAGCATTATAAAAATAGCTCTAAACTCCCTTTTGAGCCCTCCATGAGTGTAAACTATATGTAACTTGATATTCCAACAGCTAGTGACATGGGTCAATTTCCATAATAGAGGAATTCTGGGTTTTGTAAATAATATGTGCATGACTTAATTTTGGACACCTATTCAGAAAACAGGATTCTGATGGTGTAAAAACATTTTGCATATATTGACTATTAAAAATAGAAAAGGCAAAAAAAATAAAAAATAAATAAAAATAGAAAAAGCTCAAATCAGTTGTATTTGAAAAATGATGTGGGGCGACCACTCATTTGGTCAAGTGGCTACCTTTGGCTCGGGTCATGATCTGCAGGTCCTGGGACAGAGTCCCAAGTTAGGCTCCCTGCCCACTGGGAAGTCTGCTTCTTCCTCTTCCTCTACCTCTCCCCTCTCCCTACTCGTACTCATTCTCTCTCTCAAATAAATAAAATCCTAAAAACAAAAAGAGAAAGAAAAAAATGTTAGTAATATCAGGTTGTAAAAGTATCACTTTTTTTTTTTTTTTGCTCTACAAGTAACACTCGCTGTAGAAAAGTCTTTTTTTTTTTTTTTTTAAAGATTTTATTTATTCATGAGAGACACAGAGAGAGGCAGAGAGGCAGAGACACAGGCAGAGGGAGAAGCAGGCTCCGTGCAGGGAGCCCGATGTGGGACTCGATCCCGGACTCCAGGACCACACCCTGGGCCGAAGGCAGGCACCAAACCACTGAGCCATCCAGGGATCCCCCTGTAGAAAAGTCTTAAAGCTTGAGGCATGTGCAGAAAGGAAAAAAAAAGAAAGCCATCAGAATTTCCACCACAAAATATTTTGATGCATACCCTCAGACTTTTCTATGCAAATATATATACACACAGATATTTTACAAAAGCAGGTCTGTACAACAAACATTTTCTATTTTGTAAGCTTCCTTCTTCACTTAATACATCACAAACGTTATGAAAATTACATTTAAAATAGAAATGCATGGGACATCTGGGTGGCTCAGCAGTTGAGCATCTGCTTTCAGCTCAGGACGTGATCGAGTCCCACACTGGGCTCCTTGTAGGGAGCCTGCTTCTCCCTCTATGTCTCTGCCTTACTCTCTCCATGTGTCTCTCATGAATGAATAAATAAAATCTTAAAAAAAAATAAAATTAAAAATAAAACATAAAAGGCATGTGGTGCCTGGGTGGCTCAGTCAGTTAAGCGTCTGCGTTTGGCTCAGGTCATGATCTTGGGGCCCTGGGATCGAGCGCCCCACATCAGGCTCCCAGCTCAGCGAGGACCCTGCTTCTCCCTCTCCCTCTGCCCCTCTGCCCCCCACCCCCACCCTAGCTTTTCCTCTATCTCTCCCTCATAAATTAATAAATAAAATATTTTTTTAAAAAAAGAAATGCAAAATAGTAAGATCTAGTCACAACACCCTTCACCTACCAACTTTTCATTTCAGAGCCAACCCTTTACTAACACATCAGAGCAGACTGCAGAACAAGGCTATTAGAACAAGGCCTTATACAAGACCCATTCATGTTCACCATTCTTAACTGTACGAGGTTTTCCCATTTCACAAGTGGAAAAAGCTTGATCAAAATCATCCTGTGGCAAAATCCCCAAATAAAGTCCAACCCAGCCTCCTGGAAATTAATGACTATGCACATACACAGCACATTATGTGTTACCAGGCACTGTTTATTTAATTCTTACAATAACCCTAGGAGCTAGGTGCCACATTACTTAGGACACCAAGGCAGCGTGAGTTTGACACCTTGCCTGAGGGCGCAGAGCCTATCCAATTTGTATCCCCCAGGTTTTGGTGGGTCAAAAACTCTATAAGCTACATGATGTTTTCCTACTGGCCTCTCAGCCCTTGCTTCTATGTAGAAGCCGCCCACATGCAGAAAGGCCCTCTGCCTGAGCAGCTGCTCTGGGGAAGGCGGTGGTAGGTTTAACACTCAGGGCTATTTCCAACACACGGGACCCCTACTGAGAATCAACACAGTGCTTCCACTCTTACCTCTGTCTCAGGCACTTTCTGGTCTGGTGACCCCACATAGAATGGAAAAGATGCACCCCTGAAATCAAACATAAGCTTCTCCCGGAAATGGAGGGCCGGTACCCACTCCCTGTTATTTGTTGACAACAACTGTTCTGGGGTGCCTCTTCTGCACCAGACAAGATTCCCCCAAAGAGCTCACCTTCTTGGGGAAACAACCCAGAGCCTTCAGAATTACAATAAGGATTTTTATGATCAGTGTCAAGAACACTTTTAGCCCTGTCACCGTGGGTATGTTTCACAGTTATCAAAAATACTTGCAAAGAAATTTTAAAGCTCACGATAGAACTTTAAAACTTTAAAATACAGTAAAAGAGGGGATCCCTGGGTGGCTCAGCGGTTTGGCGCCTGCCTTTGGCCCAGGGCGCAATCCTGGAGCCCCGGGATCGAGTCCCACGTCGGGCTCCCGGCATGGAGCCTGCTTCTCCCTCCACCTGTGTCTCTGCCTCTCTGTCTATCATAAATAAATAAATCTTTAAAAAATAAAATAAAATACAGTAAAAGAGAGTGTTTTTCAAGGTGCAGGTCACGAATCAATGGTACACAGTAAAGTAATTCTGTGTACCACAACCACTTTATTAATGAAATGGAACAGAATTAAAAAAGATTAAAAAGTACTGGAATATTATTCATTAAAATTTTTGTTGTGTAAGCAGAAGTATACACTACAGGTCTTAGTCTTATTTCTTACAGGGGTTCATGGTCAAAAACCTTGATTCAGAAGTTTAACAGAGTAAGACAGTTCCGTCAAAAAGAATACTAGATGGGGGTGCCTGAGAGGCTCAATCGGTTAAGGGTCCAACTCTTGGTTTCCGCTCAGCTCATGATCTCATGGGCGAGGGGCTCCTGCTGGGTGTGGAGCCGGCTTGACAGTTTCTCTCCCTCTGTAGCCTGCATGTAACTCTCACTCTCTAAAAAATAAAATAATGATGATAATAATACTTGATAAACGGTTACATATGAATTTAATGTGGTTAGAATAGCCTAAAAGAAGACTATTCTACCTAAGTATTGCAAAGTAAATGGGATTTATTAAAACCCGAAACAATGGTACCACAAACTTGTTTTTACTGACTCAACATAAATGTTCTACTTTACACCAAGATACAACAAGTATCATCCACATTTTTGTAAAGGATTTGCACAGGCAGACCTTCTACCCTCACCTCCCCAGCAGCAGCAAACACTGCCCTTAATTTACAGCCCAGGATCCAAACGCCTAAACCTCATCCCTGATCCCAACAACTGTACCTGTTTCCCTGTCCAGAGTATTGGAAAGGTTAGCCTCTGGAAGCTGAAGGCCAGGGCTACCATCCAGGATCCCAACAAAGGTAGCAATATCATCTAAAGAAAGCTCCAACAAGAGCACTTATTACTCCACTACAGCAGAGGCTGAAGGGACTTTAAACTGAAACTAAAGGACACATACGTTGCTGTATGTTCACTAACAGCAAAAGCATCAGAAAGCCACGCCGTATGCAACCGTTCCTTATCTGCTCTCACTGCATACCATTCCAACACAGTACTGAGCATCTTGCACACAATTCATGTGTCATAATCTGGCACCGCAAATGCTCCTAATGAGGCTCTCTCTTAATTGCAAAGATCTTTAAAACAACCTGATTTCAGTTGTAACCACCCAACTTTGTTAAAGTCCATGATCCTTCAGGAGCCATTGGAACGAACTGGAAATGCCTGTCAAGCGCACACCCTCGCACTACCATTGTGTCTTCTCAAGTGCTGGGACCAACCGCCTAACAAAGGTGCAGCAACCCACCACCACCCGGAGATGCAGCGTGTGCTCGCTGCTTTCGTAAACACAGGAAAAAAAGAAAAAAAAAAAAGTACTTTTCAAATTCCTCAAGCCCAAACACTAAATACGTGCCCGAGTCACCAGACCACCGATTACCCCTGAAAACTTTTTTAAGAAGCTGGAGGCGAAGAGCCAGGGCTCCGAGAGACTGTCAGGTAGCTTTCAAATGACCAAATCGGAGCAGAAAAAGAAAACTTCTGTGAGGGCGCTGCTCAGTCACCCCTCGCGAGGGATGGAGAAGGGAGGCACCGTGACACCACCTTTGAAAGCACGCTCGACTCCGAAGGGAAGCCCCGCTCGTCACCTGACTCCTAATTATTCTGGAATTGCACACGAGCAATTTCAAGGACGAGCTCGGCGCGGGGCGGGATGGCAGCAGCCCCGGGTCCGTGACAGCACCGCGCAGGTGGGCAGAGGCGCAGGCAGCGCGGCGCGCCGCACCCAGGAGATGCCGGCACCTGGCGCGGGCAGCCGGTCCCCCGCGCTCGCCGGCCCCGCGGGAGGGCTGTCACGGCGCCAGCGGCCCGCGGCCTCCCCGCAGCTCCGGCCCGCCCCGGCCCGGCCCGGCCCGGCCCGGCCCCGCGCCCGCCCGTTACCCGCGCAGAGCCGGGCCCCCGGCGGGAGGCCAGCCCGGGTCCGCCCGCCCACCCCGCCCCCGCCCCGCCGCTGCTTACCTCGAAGTAGCCTCCGGGGGCGGCGCCGCCCGCGCCCGCGCCCGCGCCGAGGGGCCCGTTGGCCGCCGCCGCGCCGCCCGGAGCCGCCAGGCCCACGGCCTGGGAGCCGCGCAGCACCGCCGCCGGGCCGGCCTTGCCGCCGCCCGCGCCGCCGTTGCCCCCGCCCGAGCCGCCGCCGCCGCCCCGCTTGTTCTTCCGGCGCTTGGCCCCGCGCTTGGCGTCGGCCGGGCTCATGGCGGGCGGGCGGGGAGAGGGCGCGGAGCGGGCGCGGGGCCGCGGGCGGCGGCGGAGGGCGGGGAAGGCGGGGAGGCTTAGGCGGCGGCAGGGCGCTCCGGCCGGCCGAGGGCGGGGGGCGCTGCACGGGGTCGCCTGCGGGCGGGGAGGGCCAGGAGGGCCGGGCGGGCGGGAGCTGCGGGGAGGCCGCTGGGCGGGAGGAACGGCGAGTCCACCGGGCCCGGCGCCGCCGCTGACCAGAGTTAGAGTCCAATATGGCGGACACAAGGGGAAAGGGATCCCAGTTTACGTCGGGGGAGGGGGAAGGAGCGGCGGGGAGGGGGAGGGGTGTGGGCGCCCTCCCCCCCCCCGCCTTACTCCGCCCTCCCGAACGCCGCTCCCCCCTCCCTCGCCCGCCCCCTCCCGCCGTTAACGAGCGCCGGCGCGCAGGGCACGCTGGGAGTTGTAGTCCACGCGCCCGCGTTGCCGCTGCAGGCACACGGCGGAATGACCACGATTCCCGTCAGGCTGCGCGCGGCCGAGTGCCCGGACGCCGCGAGGTGCTGGGCTGGGGGGGAGGCTGCCGGCTGCGCCGGTGACGTCACCGACGCGGTCCGCACCGCCCGGCCACGCCCGCGCAGCTCAGCCTTCTGGGAGTTGTAGTTGGGCGGAAGGGCCGGGCCGGCGCGGGGTTCCGTCGCCCGCGGTGGACGAACTACAGGGCTGGAGCGAGGAGTTCCGCCTCTTTGACAGGCACGCACACGCCCCGGCGCCCTGAGCCCCGCGCCCCGCGCCCCGCCCCCCGAGTGCGGCAGGCTGGCCTGGCCCCCGGGATGCACCAGGCTGGCCGCCCGGCCCTGGCCCGCCGGGAGTGGCCCAGTGACCTTGGTCGGGCTCTGGGTTCGAGAGCGCTTCCTCCACCTGCTGGCTTCGTGACCTTGGGCCGGCCCCCTTGCCCGAGTCCTGGTGACTCTCTGCGCCCCAAAACAGCCTGCCTCGTGGGCTTGGGTGGGGTTCCGGAGGGGCTGGGCCCCGCGGTGCACGGAGCTGCCTCCGGGAGAGCGCGGCTGCGTCAGGCCGGGGCCGCCCCGGGAGGTGAAAGAGCCTGCACAGAACGGCCGTGGCTGGCTGCGCCGGGCCCGGCCCCGCACACCAGCCGGTCGGCGTGGAAGCCCCGGGCCTGCAGGCGCCCTTCGCGAGCCCGCCCTCTCCCTGCACCCCCGCTAAGCCGCCGTCCTGGACTCCTGGTGCCTTGCGACCCGCCAGGGCCCCGGATGGTCCCATTTCTCACGGCCTCGCGTTCACCCACGTCATGGGTTGTGCACCCAGCCAGGCCCTCCCGGGCCTTCCCGTGCTCTGCCCCGCGAGGCCTCAGACGCCCGGGTCAGAAAGGTGAGCTCTCCGCCTGGCCCCTCCTCCTCCCCGGGCCGCCTTGCCCATCACCAGCCAGCCCCAGGTACAGTTCTGCACTTAGGACGAGAGGGGTCCCTTATCACAGTCAACAAGACACCAAAGACATCTTTTCCCCTCTGGTTCTGTGGGTGGTTACAGGGCCGAGATACCGTTAGCTCTGGGCCTGCCCACCCTCGCTCTTTCCCCAGCTGCGATCAAATCAAGCTTCTGCTTAAAGCCCTTCAGGGACTCTACTTGTCAGAATAAAGGCCCCTCACCCCACCCAGAAGGTTCTGGATGACCCTGCCCTGCCGGTGGTGCTCCAGAGTGGGTCTTGGTCAGGTCGCCTGCCTGACACTCCCCAAGATAGGCAAAGTCTTGAACTGCTCCCCACCCCACAGCACCTAAGCTTTCCCTTGTCATAGCATGTTGGCACTGAACTTGGATTCCTGATATTCACCAGTATCGCCGGAGAGGTTTAGGGGCCTGAGACGGCATGAGTACCTGCCTCATGCACCTCTGGATCCCAGCCCCTGCCAAGCAAGGGCTGGGCGTACACCAATCCAGTATTTGCTGGATAAATGAATGACATAAATAATGACCACTTGTCAAGCAATTACATACCAGGCTCTCTGCCTGCTGCTGTATCATCTCATCTAACCCACATAACCACTCTTGAGATAGGCACCGTTAGCCCTATATAATGGATAAGAAACTGAAATTCATAGATATTAAGGGATTTGCCCAATGTCATCCTGATAGTAAGAGGTGGGGGCCCAGATGCCAACTCAGGTATGGCCCTGGTGTGACTTTTGGGTTCTGGCTGGGCACAGGGGGGACACAATTGGGATTTCCGCTGAGGATCATGGACAGGGGAAGCCTCCATAGGGAAGTGAACTGAGCCGGAGCCAGTCACTCCCAGAACAAAGGACTTTCAGCAATGCAAGACTCTGGAGCAGAGAAAAGCTCCACATGTCCCAGAAAACTATAAAAGCCACTGTGGCTAAAGCAAGTGAAAATAGCAGAAGAAGCTGCGGGTTTTATTCTAAATGCAGCTGGGAGCCATGGAAGGTTCTGAACAGAGTGTCAGGGTAGGATGTCTATTTTTGAGAGAAGTATGGCTGTTGTGTGGAGAATGGATGTCAGGGGAGCAAAACTGGAGTCAGGACACTCATTACAACCTTGTAGTGGAGAGGGTGCTTCGGGCAAACAATGGGTGAAGCAAAGGCAGAAAGCAGTTGTTCTCAACCTTTGTTGTATTTCATTAGCCCCCTCAAGGAAAAATGCATACAAAATTAAGGGGAAAAGTTAAATATTAAGGAATAAGATTTTGTCTGGTAGGGCTGCGCTTTGGAGGGCCACAAACCATTGTAATATCTAAAATTTGTTTCTCTCCCTGAGAATCAGTTTTCACCCCCTTGAGGGGTGCATTACCATCCTCCAGAGAAACAGAACTAATCTCTACGTGTGTGTCTCTGTGTGTGTGTGTGTGTGAGAGAGAGAGAGAGAGAGAGAGAGAGAGATGATTTGTTATAAGGAATTGGATCACACAGTGATGGAGGCTGGCAAGTCCTGAAATCTGCAGGCAACAAGCTGGAGACCCAGTTGGAGTCCAAAGGCCTGAGAACCAAGAGGGCCAATGGGGTCTGTCTCTCCAGTCCAAAAGCCAGTAGGCTGAAGACCCAGGAAAAGCTAATCTTTCAGTATGAGTCCCAAGATAGGAAAAAACCAGTGATCCCGCTCAGAGGTACTCAAACAGCAGGAGTTCCATCTTTTTCTTCTATTCAGGCCCTTTTGTTCTATTTAGGGCTTCAGCTGATTGGAGGAGTCTCTGACATTGGAGAAGGCAATCCTTTCATTCAGTTTACTGATCCAAGCGTTAATCTCATTCTCACGAACACATCCAAAATCATGTTTGACCAAATGTCTGGGCACCCAATAGTCCAGTCAGGTTGACACATAAAATTAATCATCACAAGGGAGAATGCAGGACATAAAGGTGAGAAAGGGTCTTGTTTTCTTAGAAGTAAGAGGAGCTCAGTCCAGCAGGAGCAGGAGTGGTCACAGGGAGGTGTGGCAGGTGACCCTGGAGAGGATTTAGGCTTGGAGGTGGCCACTGAGAGCACTTATGACCCTGGAAATCTCTTAGGACAGACTTGCAGGGAAAGGCAGCATATGTTGGATATATTTTGTAAAAGTGAAGCTTTATTATTTCCATAATGCAGTAAATATCATTGACCAAGCTATGAATCTGTACTAATAACACAGGACAATTTTTTTTTTTTAAGATTTATTTATTTATTCATGACAGAAAGAGGCACAGACACAGAGGGAGAAGCAGGCTCTAGGCAGAGAGCCTGATGTGGGACTCGATCCTGGGTCTCCAGGATCATACCCCGGGCTGAAGGCGGCGCTAAACCGCTGGGCCACCAGGACAACTTTTAACCCAAAAATTTAGGTAAGTTAATTATCTCAATTTGTAACCAGTAAACATTACATAATACTGAATCACTACCTAGAAAGCCTTTCCTAATTTCTGGCTTTATTAAGTCTGCAGAAAGAATGGCTAGACACCCCTGCTCAGGCCACTCCTTGCCCCAAGCAGGGCACAGGGAATTCTCTACGGAAACTTACAATGTGGGGATCCCTGAGTGGCTCAGCGCTTTAGTGCCTGCCTTTGGCCCAGGGTGTGATCCTGGAGTCCCGGGATCAGGTCCGCGTAGGGCTCCCCACATGGAGCCTGCTTCTGCCTCTCTCTCTCTCTCTGTATGTCTATCATGAATAAATAAATAAAATCTTTAAAAGAAGCTTACATATGAGGATGGGTACACTATTGTTTGGGGATTGCAAAGAATCAGGCAGTTCTTGATACTCCTGCAAAATTGAAGTCTGTAGGTCAATAAGCTTGGCCACAGGGAGCTCCTAATCAGCTTTTACACATGTCACCTGTAAACATGAGAAACCATCAAGGATCACCAGTCATTTAAGAAATGGGTCAAGGGCAGATACAAGAAATGTGTGTGTAATGGGGGCAGGCAAAGAAAGTGCTAATGGAAGTACTCAAAATTTTTCAAAAAGCTGTTAATAGCCCGAAAGATATTTAAGCAAGGAGTCTTGGAAACTAAAAATATAGCCAAAATCAAGGAAATTCAGCAAAAGGGTTGCAAGATAGAGTTCAGGAAATTATCCAGGAAATAAAAGAGAAGATACAGAAAATTACAGAGAAATGAGACTTAGAAGTTCAAACCAGGAGGTTCAAAAACTTTCTGAGTTCTTGGGGGGGGGGGGGGAGTGGAGAGAAATAACTTTAGAAAGAAATAATACAATTTATAGGAAATAAGGAATTGAGTGTCCCGATTCAGAGTCCACCAAGGATGGTGACTAATTGTGGAAAGCCAGATATAAACAAAACAGTCTAAAACATACCGAAAGAGGGCAGCCTGGGTGGCTCAGTGGTTTAGCGCCATCTTCAACCCAGGGCGTGATCCTGGAGACCCGGGATTGAGTCCCACATCGGGCTCCCTACATGGAGCCTGCTTCTCCCTCTGCCTGTGTCTCTGCCTCTCTCTCTCTCTCTCATGAATAAATAAATAAAATATTTAAAACATACAGAAAGAGGCGCCTGTGTGGATCACTAGTAGGCCTTCAGCTCAAATCATGATACTGGGGCCCTGGGATGGAGCCCCCATGTCGGGCTGCCAACTCATTGAGGAGTCTGCTTCTCCCTCTGCCCTCCTCCTGCTTGCTTCTCTCTCTCTCTCTCTCTCTCTCTCAATCTTTTAAAAAATAAATAAAGCATAAAGAAAGGAAGTTACATAAAAAAAAAAGGTATCTCACTAAATGTCTTAACAGTAACAACATTCAATGCTAAATAGTGGAGCATGGATTTCAAAATTCTGAAAGAAAATTACAATGTAGAACTGCATAGTCAGATAACAATTTTGGACATTCAAACTATATTTTACAGGTAAACAGACTGTAACATAGTAACAACAAACCCTAAAGTACTAGTATAGGCATACCTGGGGGTTTGGTTCTAGACTATTGCAGAATATTCTAATAACGTGAGTCAAATTTCTGTCTTCCCAGTGCCTATAAGAGTTATGGCTGCACTATACTATGGTCTGTTGGGTGTGCAATTGCATTTTGTATACCAAAAAGAATGCCCATACTTTAATTTAAAAATACTGTATTGCTAAGAAATGTTAACCATCATCTGAGCTTTCAGTGAGTTGTAATCACTGATCACAGATCACCATAACAAATACCATAATAATGGAAAAGTTTAAAATATTGAGGGAATTACCAAAATGTGACAGACACAAACTGAGCAAATATTCTTTAAAAAATGGTGCCAACCGACTTGCTTGAGATAGGGTTGCTGCAAACCTTTAATTTGTAAACAGCGTAACATATGTGAAGCTCAGTAAAGCAAAACACAATAAAATAAGATATGCCCATAGGTCTATTTCTCACATGCACCTGAGACTGTTAAGTTACCTCTCTTCCATTTTCTGACATGTGACCTCAAAGGTCAGTCACCCTGTCTCGACCATGATGGAGAGGGCTTGGAAATTAAAAATATAACAAATTATAAAATAAGGCCAACAGTAGGGTTGCAAGATAGATTATCCAAAAAGTAGAAAGACATATGGAAAATAGAGAAAAAAGTTCAGTAGAGGAGGCAGAATGACTTCCTAGTAGTGGTTAAAGAAAAAAAAAAAATCAAAAACTAAAAACCAAACCAAACCAAACAAAAAATCTGAACCAGCTCTGTCCTCTTAAAACAGGACAACGGAAGCCCGTGAGGAAAAGTAGCACCCGACATTTTAAGTTATTTGATGTCTGTAATCAAGGTAGAAAAGTGGATACATGGCAGGTGTGATAGAACATATAACAGTCATTACCTGATACAGGAAAAATGTGGATGCATGCCTAATTATCGGTTTAACTAGGATGTCTATGTATACACACACAATATAAGAAAAACACAGTATTTGGGGAATTGGAGTGCTATTTAACACATAGGACTAGGATCCAGTTTTCCCTGAGTGTTTTCCAGCTCTTAGGACGCTGGGCTGTGAGGATTTGTGTGAAAAGAGGATACTACCATGGAGTCTTCTGGGGTGGAGAGACAAAACTGACTTAGGGTTACAACTGCAGAGAGTGGGATGAGTCAATCACTGAACCCGATTGTTTTTCTCTGAAGACACTGCCAGATTCTTGCAGTCTGCAGGCAAGAAGCTAAGAGACAAAGCTTCTGAACAAAGACACGGAGAAGCAGAGGAAAGGTTCTGGCAGTCTCACCAGGCTGAGAAGACGAGGATTATAGGTCAGAACTAAACAGAGAGAGGTGCCCTGGTGCCCACTGGGAAGTGAACCACCAGTAGACAGAGTTTGCTGAATTGCAATATGGCTTTAATACAGCTTAGTGTGAATGAGGCTGAGGGCACTGGCACCTGCTCTATTTACCTAGCAGAGTAAGGTATCTGTAGCCACTACCATTCCTTGTGCACAAGTTCAGCCTTCAGTTAAAAATTTCCTGGCGTGTCAAGGCACAGGGCCTTTTGACTGAAAATAAAAACACAAATGACTATAAAAACCTGTAGGTGAGTCACATACTGGAGTTAGTAGGCAAAAACTGTAATTAACATGCTCAAGAAAACAGAGAAAAAGGTGCAAAAAACATGAAATAATGGAGAATTTCACCTGGGAATTGAAATCTATAAAAGTACTGGATAAAACTAAAAGATTAGACACAACAAGAGGACCAATGAACTGGAAGATAAATATAAAACATCCTAACTAGAAAAAAAAAGAAGTGATAAAACAGAAAAAAAGATGAAGAAATAGATCACACACAGTTGAAGGTCTAACAATGTGTAATCAGAGAATAAGGCAAGAGAATACCACAGAAGCAGAGCTCTCCAAAGCTGATGCCAGACACTAACCCGTTTCAAGGGTCTCTGTGAGTCTCAACTAGGATAAATACAAGCAAATCCACACCTAAGCACATCATTATCAAACTGCTGAAAACAAAGACAAAGAAAAATGTTAGCCAGAGAAAATATTCACTTCTCTTCAGACATGACAGCTAGCTGCAGTAGAAATGAAGCTGGAAGACAATGGAATGACCTAGTTGTTATATACTCACACACACATGAAATTGGATATACACAGGAT
Organism: Canis aureus; assembly: GCF_053574225.1. Classification (NCBI taxonomy): domain Eukaryota; kingdom Metazoa; phylum Chordata; class Mammalia; order Carnivora; family Canidae; genus Canis; species Canis aureus. The sequence goes on from NC_135612.1 coordinate 62,584,414, forward strand.
TTTCTACCTATATAGAGATATAACCTTATTTATACTTTTTTCATTTAAACATATATTCATTTTAAATTTTTAAATTGAGTTGTCTCATTTTTTTTGTTCTTGAATTGTAGGAGCACTGTAAATATTCTGGTTCTTGGTATCTTAGCAGATATTCCAAGCAGATGATAGGCAAAAATCCTCTCCCATTCTGTGAGTTGTCTTTTCACTGTTATTATCCTTTGAGGCATAAAAGTTTTTAGTTAAGTCAAATGTATTTTTCTTTTTGTTGTATTTTTGGTGCTACATTTAAGAAACGATTGCCAAAGCCAAGAAAAATATAATACAGAATTTACCACTTGAATCCTCAAGTGCACACACTGTACAAGTTGTTTTTAACTTGCCTCTATGTTTTCTTCTTTGATTTTTTTTTAAAGTAAGCCCTAGACCCAATGGGGGCTTGAACTCTTGACCCTGAGATCAAGAGTGGCATGCTCAACTGACCACACACCCCCTTCTAAGAATTTTACAATTTTAGCTCTTAAATTTAAATCTTTGATCCATTTTACATTAATTTTTGTATATGGTTTAAAGATTCAACTTCATGTTCATGCATGTAAATATCCCATTTTCCAAGCACCATTTGTTGGAGACTTTTCTTCATTGAATGGTCCTGAAACTCTTATTGACAACCATTTGACTACAGAGGTGAGGGTTCATTTCTGGACTCTCAATCTTATTCATCTATATATTAATCCTTATACCAGCCCCCCATACTGTTTAATTCCTGTACCTTCCTACATTTTCAAATTGGGAAATCTTCCAACTTTGCTCTTTTTCAGGATGGTTTTAGCTATCCTGAGTCCTTTGAAATTCCATACAAATTTTAGGATTTTTCCATTTCTATAAAAATTGCCATTTTTTTTAAGATTTTTTTTTTTCCTTGAGACACACAGAGAGAAAGAGGCAGAGACACAGGCAAAGGGATAAACAGGCTCCTCGCAGGAAGCCCAATGCAGGACTCTATCCTGGATCCTGGGATCACGCCCTGAGCCAAAGGCAGACACTCAACTGCTGAGCCACCCAGGTGTCCCAAAATTGCCATTGGTTTGAGAGGGACTGCACTGTTGTATATTGTTTTGGATAGTTTTGCCATCTTAACAATAGTAAGCCTCTCAGCCCAGGAGCATACGAGGTCTTTCTCAAGTTCATTTCTTTCAGCAAGGTTTTGTAGGGATTTCTTTCAACAATGTTTCAGTGTACAAATTTTATACCTAATTGGTTAAATTTATGTGTAAGGATTTTATTCCTTTTGATGCTACAAAAATGGAACTTGAACTTCCTTTTCATTTTTTTAATTTATTTATTCATGAGACACACAGAGAGAGAGAGAGAGAGAGAGAGAGACAGGCAGAGAAGCAGGCTCCATGTAGGGAGCCTGACATGGGACTTAATCCCAGGTCTCCAGGATCAGGTCCTGGGCTGAAGGTGGCGCTAAACCGCTGAGCTACCTGGGCTGCCCTAACTTCCTTTACAGATTAATTGACCAGTGTATTCACTTACTGATGAATTCATGTCCTGCAGCTTTGCTGCATTCACTTATAAGTTCTCACAGTTATTTACGTGTATTGTGGGGTCTTTAGTTTTCTACTGCTGTGCCATCTACAGATACTCTTCCTCCTTCATTCTCAATGTATCTTTTCCTTCTTTCTTGCCTGACTGCTTTAGCTTGGACTTCCAGTACTGTTGGGCAGAAGTGATGAAATAAAGCATTTGTCCTGTTCCTGATCTTAGAGGAAAAGCTTGGTCTTATCACTGAACATCTTCACTGTGAGCTTTTATTCATCTATGGCCTTTATTGTATTGAGGTGCTTCTTTTCTGTTCCTGGTTTGTTGAGTGTTTTTATCATGAAAAGGTGTTGGGAAACACTTGTTCTGCCATGAATTGAGGTGATCATGTGTGTTTGTTTTTTTCCCTAGTCTATTAACGTAGTAATTGCCTTGATTCCCATAGGTTGAGCCACTCTTGCATTCCTTGGGAAAGACCCACTTGGTTATGGTGTGTAACGTTTCTAATATGCTGCTAAAGTCAGTGTGTTACCCATCTGTTGAAGACTTTTGCATCTATGTTGAGATATTACCCCAAAGCTTTCTTTTCCCATAGTGTCTTTGTGTGGCTTTGGTATCAGGATAATACTGACCTTATAGAATGACTTAGGAAGTGTTCTCTTGAATTTTTTTGAAGAAATTATGGAGAAAAGTAGTATACTTTACATGTTTGATAGAATTTACCCGTGAAACCATCTGGTAAATGGGCTTTTCTTTGTATGGATTTTAAATACTTCAATTTCACTTTTCATAGGTTTACTCGTTATTTTCTATTTGGAGTCAGTTTTGGTAGTTTTATTTCTAGGAATTTATCCATTTCATCTAGGTTATCCCATTTGTTGGCATACAGGTGTTCTTATTAGTCTTTTATAATCCTCCCTACTTCTATAAAGCTCAGTGATGTCCTTCCATTGATTTTAGTAATTTAAATCCTTTTTGCTTTATCAATCTAGCTAACCACTTCTCAATTCTGTTGATCTCAAAGAAACAACTTCTATGTCCCTGGTTTTGTTTTCTATCATTCATTTCACTTATTTTTTACCATTACCTTTCTTCTGCTAGCTTTAGGTTTAGTTTGCTCTGCTTTTCTTTGTTCCTTAAGACATACAACTAGGCTATTGATTTGACCTTCTACTGTAATATATATATATTTATAGCTATAAAGATCCTCCGAGCACTGTTTTCACAGTATCCCATAAGTTCTGTTGTTTTCATTTTCATTCAAGTTATTTTCTAATTTCCTTTGTGACTTCTTTGACCCACCAGTTGTTTGAAAGTGTGTTAATATCCACTTATATGTGAGTTTTCCTGAATGTTCATATCCTGTAACACAGTAATTTCACATTTAAGTATATACCCAACAGGTATGGGAGCAAAGCTGCCCCCAAAAGACATACCGAATGTTCACTCTGGGCCATTAATGGCCAAAGCACCTAAGTGACTGGAAGAATGGATAAACTGAAGCATAGTCATCTCATGAAATACTATATACAAGTGAAATGAATAAACTACACAGCATGAATCTCACAAATATGATACTGAACAACAGAAGCCACCCAAACCTGAATAATACATATTGAAGACTTTGATCTATTTTAAGTTCAAACAACAGGTAAAACAAAATTATGGGGGGATTCCTGGGTGGCTCAGTGGTTTACCGCCTGCCTTCGGTCCAGGGCATGACCCTGGAGTCCCGGGATCGAGTATATGACTTAGGACTCCTGCTAGTGTTACAGATGGAACACTAGCTCCCTGCATGGAGCCTGCTTCTCCCTCTGCCTATGTCTCTGCCTCTCTCTCTCTGTGTCTCTAATGAATAAATAAATCTTAAAAAAAAAAATATATGATTAAGGTTGCATTTTTTGGGGAATTAAATTATAATTATAGTCAAAGGAGTGATCTCCATAAAAATCAATACCTTAAATCTTAAAAAAAAAAAAAAAAAAAAAAAGCTGGCAAGAATAAGGCTTCAAAATTACACCTACAAAGGATTTAGATACTGGAATTTACACATGCAGAACATAAAACTGAGAAATCTCTAATTTTTTAATATCTTTTTTTTTTAAGATTTTATTTTTTTATTCATGAGACACAGAGAGAGGCAGAGACATTGGCAGAGGAAGAAGCAGGCTCCCTATAGGGAACCTGATGTGGGAACCTGGGATCAAGTGAGCCAAAGGCAGATGCTCAACCACTGAGCCACCCAGGCACCCGAGAAATCTCTAATTAAAAAGGGAAGGCATAAATATTAATGATAAAAAAGATGCTACAGAGATTAATTAGCTCATAAGGGATAATGAAGAACTTCATGCCAAAAACTTGTAGAGATGAAATGTATGAATTCCCAGAAACCAGCAACTTAACAAAACAAAAATGTGCATAATTCTCAAGCATTTGAAAAAAAATCAAATCAGTATTTTAAAATCTTTCCTCAGTGAAAACAACAATTCAGAGATCTTATTTATAAATAAGTTCTATTTCAGTCAAGGAATACCAGTTAGGATACAGAAAATCTCTCATCTCTTTGTAGGGAACTCACACTACTTTGAAACCAAAATCTGGCAAAGACAGTCTGAGAAAAATCATAGGTCATTTTAACTATACATAAACATGCATTTCAAAAAACCTTAAAACCAAGTATTAGCAACACAAGGTAAGTAATATATAGAAAGAAAACATCACAACCAAGGTGGATTTATCCAAGAAATGCAAGGTCTTACGTGGAGAAAAAAAAAAATAATAATAAAGGATTGTACTGTAAGTCCCCTTGCCTTTCCCTAGAACTATTTCAAACCTTGAGGACTGCAGCTCACTGTCCCTTCTTGCTCTCCTGGAACTCCTGTACCTGACCTTTACCTTTTGACTTTTTACAGGCTGGGGGGGGGAGGGGAGGGTGGGAGAGAAGACAGTCTCCCTCAAGGAATGTACACCCCAAGAGGGCAGCGATATACATGGTTTCTCAATACCTGCCAGAACCAGGTGCAATACCAGGGCATTACAAATGTGCAGTGAATGTTCAAATTAACTGCATTTTCCTCTGATCTGACTTGTCTCCAACTGAAGGTAGGGCCTCTCAGCTAAAGGAGGCCAGCACATTCACCTTTTTTTTTTTTTTTTTTTTACCTCTGGGGCCACTCAAGAAGTGAAAGAAGCAAGTTTAGCCATCACCAACTGCCTGGGAATCCCAAGCTCACTCCTGGCACTGATCATATAAGGCATTGACTAGTAGCATACCATGCCCTCCCGGGCCCCCACTCCAGAGTGGAAGGCAACTGGGTCTGAGTGGTTGGGGCAGGGTGTGCACTGCACTGTCAAATTCCCGGTCCATCTAAGTCCATGCTGCTTGGAGCCCCTCCTTTGAGCTGGTACTGGTCAGCCCCACAGCCAGGCTTGGTTCTTACGACTGAGCTGAGGATGCTGCTTGACTAAGAACTCCAGGACCTGGACTTGTGGTTCCACTCCAAGAATGACCTCTCACCTGCTAGTTTCTGGATCAGTAGCCAGACAAGCAACTTTGCTGCACACACTGATGAAATATGCTAAACTGGAGTCAGAGAGGAATCACACATCTTGAGTAAAAGGGAAGAAAATCTATCCCAGAGAGCAAATTAATGCAAAAAAGAAATCTGGTTCAAATTAATGGTTTTATTTCCATCTGTAACACTAGCAGGAGTCCAACAGACTGATGTACATGGATATAGTTTAAATGTAACAAAGAAAGATTTGAACTATGTACAATGAAGAAAGGAAAATGATTTTTTATCAATCTTTTCCTATTTTGCAGTTTCTGAATGGTAGAAACTCAACATTTTTTCCCCAATTTAATTTAGTATGAAGGAATACAACCTTTATGATCAACCATTTGTCCTTAAGCACAAAACTTAAAGGAGATTTTGGCTGCATGGCGGTCTTGGTTTCTGAAGTCTGGGTACTGCTGGAACCTAACAAAAGAGTTTCCATGAAGCCCAGAAGGAACTTAATGGCAATGACGTCCAAATAGAGGGCAGACATACCTAGCATCGTGCCGATGAGAAATGATGTCCTGCCCTCCTTGACTCCAAGTAGAAAATTACTTTCATCCAAATTAACTGGAAGTGAGCCAAAGTTAAAAAGTCAGAATGAAGAATAAAACAAATTTCTTTTCACATACAGGAGGGACACTCCTTCAGCCCCGTTTAAAGTGAATTCTGTGCCGAGTCCCTGCTCCTTCAGAAAGATAAACTGAAGGTCAGTTATTGCTAGCAAAGCCAGAGGAGGCCCTGTTCCCACCTTGAAGATGTTTCACATGAAGAGGCTGTTGGTTTGGCTTAAAACCCTCTGAAGAAGGAGGGTGCAGAGGCAGAGGCAGGTTGACACGGCAAGGCCTCACTCCCACTAGCTGCCCCAGGCCCTGTGCTGTGAGAGGCAGCTCAGGCCACCCTGCTGCCTCCTCCAGGACCAAGCAGAGCATGTTATCTGGCTGCCCTGGGGAGAAGAGGCCACCATACTTTGCCAACCAAACCTATGGAGCAGTCAAAAGCCCAAAGGATCAAAGCCTATTGAAGGCCGGAAGAGCAGCTTCTAAAATGAATGTGAGTTGGTGTGGGGGTGGGGGTTAAAGCCGAAGGCAGAGCCCAGCTAACATCAGGTGGGCCAAATTCTCTGAAACTCTGGGCAGCCATGACTTGGACAACAGCATGGACATGGGTGGCTGGTAAGGCCACAAGTACTGCCACCACCTCCCAGTATTTATGCTTGAGTAGACATTAGGCAGTGGGAACTGAGGACCAGAGGGCATGTGGCAAACACAGGATAGATCTTATCAGAAAACAGAGAGGATACCTGACCACATGTCTGCCCAAAGTACCTAGCATGGCCTGTGCCAGGTGAAAAGCTCTGGGACACGGGTTAAGTTCCTGAGAACAGGTGGCAGGTAGGACTGGGTGGGACAGGCACTGCTCCACAGGCACCACGAGGACTCTGAGGAAACACTTCCAGTGCTACATCTCCTGGGCTGCTGAGAAGTAGACAAAGAACAGGCTTTATTGCACATTTCGTTCTTAGGAAACTGGGAATTGCCCTGTAGAGATTCTCCTGACCTGCAGACCCCCCTGCACATTGATGCTAGGGTACAGGTGGGATCACGAGTAACCTCTGACTCAAGGGAAGAGTCCAGTGGTGGGTCTTTCCAGGGCCATGCTCACAGCCGGGATCCTCAGGCCGGATGGACCTTGTTGGGCTTGGTCACCATGGCGCTTGCCCAGGAGAGCTGGGCGGACCTGCCTGCTCTCTGACCAGGACCAGCCCCTGGCGATACTGCCACGAGGAAGCTGGGACAAACTTTCCAGATGGGGAGAATTTCTTGCAAACGTGCATATTCCAGAAAGAGGCTGGAATCATGATTCTTGGTTCCAATGTGTCTAACTCCTTCTCTCCTACCCTGGAAGCAAACCGCCCAGAGTAGTAGAGATGTAGATCCTGGCCTGGGTGGGCCCTGGCTCCAGCTCCACAGCAGTAAACTGGAGGCAACGAAAGGGTCTAAGTGGGGTTTGGAAACAAAAGAGCAGTTTACATATCAGATGTTGGTTTTGAAATAGTCTTTTCGAGCTCGGGGTATTGAGGCAGAGAACCCACGAAAGGCTGTGTGGAGAACCCAACAGGCTGTCTGTCCATCCATCTCTCCCAAGCAGCTCTCCACACTTCATATATAAATGGGGTGGTATCGTTTGTGGTTGATCTTTTTCCTGCAAGTCGGGCAAGTGTTAGCATTCTTAAGGGCATCGCGGAGGCACTGGCTACAAAAGACGTGGCCACATTCTGTAGAAACAATGAGACGTCCGTTCTGTACAATCTAGAAAACATAAAAAAAAAAAAAAAAAAGAAACAGCTTTTGTGTGTGCCCTGGTCCCAGAGCAGCAACAGTCCCCAGAGAACCCTACTTCTGCTGAGCTGAGAGGAGGAAGGGCTAGGCAGGTCCGGAGAACTGAATATACCCACCTGCTCTGCGGTGTCAGGCAAGCATGAGCAGGGCCTCTGAAGCTGAGAGCAGAGGCAGGAGCCACTCTCCTGGCAGCCATGGCCCAAGAGTGTTGGAGGGACCCTGGATGCCTGAACCCACAGGGGCAGCATTGGACAGCTCAGGAGCCATAGTAAGCACAGGGGTGGGGAACACGAGGGCCAGAGCTGGAGGCTGCAGGGCCCAAGAAGAAGCTGGCACAATCTCCCCTCATACACAGAGATGTGTGACAGGCCAGAGCAGAGGCAGCAAATCCCACCAAAGGAGAAGACCTTCTCTCTCATCTAATTCTTTCACAGAAGCCACGTGGAAACCAGGAGCAAGGAAGTTTGCTTACCTCAGAGTACCCGTCCATGCAGATTGGACAACTGACAGTACCAGAGGGCCTAAAATCATAGTGCTTCATGTCAGTTCCTTGGCAAACTCAAACATTCAATTACTGTAAATGGCTTCATATAAGCAGCCCATACCTTAGCAGAGGCACTAGGCATTTACAGAAAGGCCAATGGCCCCAATGGGGTACAGGAAGGAGGCAAGAGGGGAATGAAAAGTACACACAACCAGAGGTGCCCTGTCACCCCTGCCTCCTTGTCTGGGGCAGGAGCTGTGCCTAGCACCTCCAAGCATTCTTGCTGCAGATCACAGAGAGCCAGTGGATCTGTTCTTCACAGCAGGTGGCGCCGTATGTGAACAGCCCAGGGCAAGTCCCATCCACCCTGACAGTGCCAGACACAGACTTGTCCCACTGGGAATGGTTGAACTAGCTCTGAATCCAGACCCACCTGCACCCAGTTGCTGGGCACCTGCACAAGACCTTCGTGAGCCACGGGTGCACAGAACTTGGGAAAGGTCCCGTATTTCCAACACCCTACACCCCTGAGAAATGGTGGGGGTGGGGGGGGAGGATCCCCACTCCAGGATGCAAGTGGTCCCACGGGGCCAGAAGCATCTGGTGAGGCAGCAAGGCTTTCGGAGTGCTGGTACCTGAGTCCTGTGGCTGCCTCCTCCCTTGTGTTTCTGGGAGTGTGGGTGGTCACGTACACGTCTCTGTCCCTGGACAGCTCCTCGTCATCACTGCTCACCACACAGCTGTCAGCATGGTCCTGGCGTGGCCGCCTTGCGTTCCTCCGTGGCCGCCTCCTCTCTAAGGTGTGAATCCATGCTCAGGGCAGGGTTCCTAGCCCTGTCACCTCCCTAACCCCTTCCCGCCAGGGAAAGGCCAGTCCCAGACCGGAGAGACCACTGTTCTGTCTTCCCAGAAGAAGCCCCATCCCTGCCATGAGCAGGTGTCAGAGCTGTGGGGCCATCTAAAGTCTCTAAGGTGGTTAGCTTTCTCCAAAATCCAACGAGCTCAGCACTAGGGGTACTGTCTCCCCAGCAAACACAGAGCACTAATTGCAGGGGTATCCCGCCCAGCATTTTTGTCCCCACAGGCCTGCCAAGAACTTCAGCATTGTACCCCTCACCCACATCACTTCTGTATCCAAACCCAATGAAAGAGAGAAGAAACCACTCACCGTCAACAATCTTTTTAAAAAAGGAAGAAAACAAAAGAGAAAGACACAATCAGTATGACATAAAATTCTCTGTATTTTTAAAAACTTATCTTAAATGATAAAATTGAAGCATTTTTAAATTTCAAATGCAAAATCCTCAGGGTACCAGTTAAGCCCTCCCACAGAATGGGATACATGCTGCCCTGTCCAGCACCGATGGGAGATCTGTACACCTCTCCACTCAGGCCCATCCCAGGTGCCCACCAGGTGCTGGGTGAGTCTGGGAGCTGCTGGCCTGGTGACCTGGGGAAGTTACTTACCCACTGGGGGGTGCCAGCTTCCTCTTCTGGAGCACAGAGGCACCAGTGCCCACAGCTCCCCCTACTGTTGCGAGGACTACACAAGATAACAAACATCTTGGGGCACTAGGGACGGGACTAGCTTACTAGCTCCACAGGCTCCTCATGTCCGGGTGCACCAGTGACAGGAATCTTATGTTCCAGATAGGCTACTGCCAAAGGTGGAGCCTTCCTGGGAGGAGGGTCTGCAGTGCTTATGATAGGGAATAATCAAATAATTGAAGTGTGACATGCAGGGACCAATGAGTGGCACACCAAGGACCAAGATCAATCTGATTCCATGTTCTCCAGGCTGACAAAAAAGCTACTGAGCAGTCGACAAGGCCATCATCTGTTCACTCATAACCTACACTAGGACTATTTTTGCTACAATGGTTTCACACCACATCTCTTCAGCCCCCTGAATTCCTAGACCTGTCTCTACAGCATCACCAGAAGCACACCTTTTCCCTCTTGCTTGCCACAGGCCATCAACCACCTCAGGAAAGCCCTCCTGATAGCTGTTGAAAGGCCCTTGGAGAAACTGGAAGCTCTCTCCAGCCCAAGTCCCTTGTGGCAGGGACTGTGAATACGAAGTAAGCTCCCCCTACCCAGGGAAGCACATTCGGAGGCCATCCCAGTTGCTGGAACTGTGTGGTGGCAGACGTGGTGGGCAGTATGAGAGACTGTCATGGCAGAGGTCGTGGTGTATGAAGCCCAGGGCCCCCTCCTTGGCAAGGGGCTGTTATAGCATTTCTTGGGACCCAGAGAGATCAAAACCCCTGGCCTCCTGCTCCAGCCCTTCTGCTTGGGCCAGAAGGAACAGCTTCTAGGATGGATCAAGGCTGAGATGTCTGGAGTTATTCCTAGAGACCTGCTCCTCCAACCTTTTCAAGACCAAGCAGTAGCTCTTTCTATGTATTAAAATCCATGTGCTTTAGAACCATCACAGTGGATTCAGTTTTCCAACCTGAACCCTGACAGATACAAACAGCCATCCCAGGAAAGAAGGTCTAAGTAAGCATAAAGGTCTTCATTTTGCAGATGAGAACACGACCCACAGGCAGAGCTACTAAAGGCACTTCCCCCACCCTCTAGAAGAGGCTGGATGGACTGTGCAACTATGAAATTGAGGGGACAGCAATCTCATCACTGGGATTCTTAACTGGAAAAAAAGCTTGGGCTGACAAGTGATGAAGTCCTTATGAGGTCTATAAAAGGAGGGCTCTGAATTTAGCCAAGAACAAAAGGAAAACCTGCTGTAGGCAGGGATGACTCTAGCCTTCTGGCACTCCAACACTGCCTCACCTCCTTTGGTCAGGACAGGCCATTTAATGAGGTGTGGACACACCTGGAAGGGAACACAACGCTGCTGGCTGCCCAGCAAGCGGTGTGTGGGAACCGGGTCTCCATGGGCTCTCGTGAATCAGAACCAGCTTGCTTCCAGGAAGTGCCAGGCTCGGGCCAGACCTGAACCCCCAGGGAGGTACAGACGCTGCCTCCTCCCCAAGGCTCAGGATGGGAGCTCCTCACATAATTACTGGGTAAGTGTAGTGGCCAGAAAGCTATCCTCACTGCTGAGGACGCTGTCTCTGTCTTTTAACAGAAAAGCTCAGGGAGAAGGTCCTCATCCTAAGTGTAGAAAACAATGGAGCCACAGCCTGGCCTCCTAGCTCCCTGCCCTTGGCACCTCTGTGCCCACATCCTGGCTGAGCGACAGGCGACACTGCAACCAGTGGTCCCTCCAGCCAACAGCTGAACCACATCAAATTCCAGAACCTCTGTAGGCATCTGCAGGCACTCTGGAATGGCCCTTCCTCGTGCCTGGAGCCCTGCAGGTAGCATAGTGCTTACCCGGAACAAGAGATGGGGGTGGGATGGAGGGTAGGGGATGGGCAGGAAGCTCTGAGGATTCTCCTCTGGAAGGGAGGCCTTTAAAAGAAACAAAATACCAACACCCCAAACCCCTGGTCTGAATAGCTGAGTCAGTACTGCAACAAGGGGCTTGAGATCAGACCTGCACATCCCACTTCCCCTTTAGGTCTGTTTTTTCTTTCTTAAGTATGGAATAAACCACAGGTCAGAGCACTGACACATATGACAGGTCTGGAGAAAGGACAACCCACAGAAGACACCTGGTGTCACTTGCTTTCACACCAGGGTTCACACATTGACTCCGGGCCGCTCACCTGAAGGCCCTCTGGGCTCCTGAAACACAGCCTCAGAATTCCTCCAAGTGCTGACATCCATGTCACAGGCTCCTGGTCAGTGAGGGAGGACAAGCCCCTCTACCACCAGGACACAAAACCCCTGGCATTCTAGGTACCTCCTGGGGCTGCAAACAATATGCTGAGTGAAATAATAGGACAAACCAAGCAGAAGTCCCTGAGGTCCTCTGTATGCAAGCAGGCCCCTCACATTCCTAAAAATGCTCAGCCAGCCAAAAGCTCTGCAAGCCACTTGATTTAGACAGCCTCCTCACTTGGCTTCACAGGTTGCTGCACTGGAAAAACATCTACCTCCACCTACTGGCTCCTCTCTAGGTCCAGTGGTTGCACACAGCATGCAAGTATACATTCCTGTTACTGTTGCTGTGCCAGGAGTACCAGGAAAACCGGTTCTCACATTAACGTTCCAGTCAAAGTAAGTAGTTCCTATCTGATTGCATGTACAACTCTTTCCCCAAATTCCTGGATGTGGTGACCAAGCCCTTCTTTTTTCACACACGTTTATGTTCATTCACAGTCATTCTAGCCGGCACTGGGTGCCCCTCAGGCCCTAGACTATTCCCATGGAGACAGAGAAAGAGAAGCCTCTGTCCTTGCTGCAAGGGAGCTTCAGTTAAGGAAACCTGTTGCAGGCAGGGATGACCCCAGAATCAAAAAAAACTAGGCAGATACGGAATGTAACACAAATCACATGACTCACTGGTACATTATGAAAACAGACCAAAAAGAGATTCCAGGGAAACCGACCTGACTTAAAAAAAAAACACTCTTTAAAAACAACACTGGGCACCCCAGGTGGCTCAGCGGTTTAGCACCACCTTCAGCCCAGGGTCTGATCCTGGAGTCCCACATCAAGCTCCCTGCATGGAGCCTACTTCTCCCTCTGCCTGTGTCTCTGCCCCCAGCCCCCCCATCTGTCTCTCATGAATAAATAAAATATTTAAAAAAAATAAAAATAAAAAGATAAAAAACAACAACACTTTTGAAATTCAGTGAGGGGAAGCAATCTAAGGAAATACCATTTTCAGTATCTTCCCCTCTTAAAGACTCAATTTCTTAAAGATAAGGAGCACATCTTTTCTATCAACACGCCACCCCCTATAGCCAGAGTAGAGGATGACATGGTGCAAATGCTCATGTAAAGGGCACCTGGCTGGTTCAATTGATTAAGCAGCTGCCTTCAGTTCAGGTTATGATCCCAGGATCCTGGAGTCCCAGGATAGAGCCCCACACCAGACTAAGCCCAGTGTCAGGCTCCCTACTTAGCTACAAGTCTGCGTCTCCCTCTTCCTCAGTCCTCAGGTCCTGCGAACACACACGTGCTCTCTCAAAATGTTTTTTAAAAAGTGGCCTGATCATAGATCAATGGAACAGAATAGAGAACCCAGAAGTGGACCCTGAACTTTATGGTCAACTAATATTCGATAAAGGAGGAAAGACTATCCATTGGAAGAAAGACAGTCTCTTCAATAAATGGTGCTGGGAAAATTGGACATCCACATGCAGAAGAATGAAACTAGACCACTCTCTTTCACCATACACAAAGATAAACTCAAAATGGATGAAAGATCTAAATGTGAGACAAGATTCCATCAAAATCCTAGAGAAGAACACAGGCAACACCCTTTTTGAACTCGGCCACAGTAACTTCTTGCAAGATACATCCACAAAGGCAAAAGAAACAAAAGCAAAAATGAACTATTGGGACTTCATCAAGATAAGAAGCTTTTACACAGCAAAGGATACAGTTAACAAAACTAAAAGACAACCTACAGAATGGGAGAAGATATTTGCAAATGACATATCAGATAAAGGGCTAGTTTCCAAGATCTATAAAGAACTTATTAAACTCAACACCAAAGAAACAAACAATCCAATCATGAAATGGGCAAAAGACATGAACAGAAATCTCACAGAGGAAGACATAGACATGGTCAACATGCATATGAGAAAATGCTCTGCATCACTTGCCATCAGGGAAATACAAATCAAAACCACAATGAGATACCACCTCACACCAGTGAGAATGGGGAAAATTAACAAGGCAGGAAACCACAAATGTTGGAGAGGATGCGGAGAAAAGGGAACCCTCTTACACTGTTGGTGGGAATGTGAACTGTGGTGCAGCCACTCTGGAAAACTGTGTGGAGGTTCCTCAAAGAGTTAAAAATAGACCTGCCCTACGACCCAGCAATTGCACTGTTGGGGATTTACCCCAAAGATACAGATGCAACGAAACGCAGGGACACCTGCACCCCGATGTTTCTAGCAGCAATGGCCACAATAGCCAAACTGTGGAAGGAGCCTCGGTGTCTATCGAAAGATGAGTGGATAAAGAAGATGTGGTTTATGTATACAATGGAATATTACTCAGCTATTAGAAATGACAAATACCCACCATTTGCTTCAACGTGGATGGAGCTGGAGGGTATTATGCTGAGTGAAGTAAGTCAGTCGGAGAAGGACAAACATTATATGTTCTCATTCATTTGGGGAATATAAATAATAGTGAAAGGGAATATAAGGGAAGGGAGAAGAAATGTGTGGGAAATAGCAGAAAGGGAGACAGAACGTAAAGACTGCTAACTCTGGGAAACGAACGGGTGACGGGCACTGGGGGTTATTCTGTATGTTGGTAAATTGAACACCAATAAAAAATAAATTAAAAAAAAAAAAACACAAACAAAAAAAATAAAAAATAAAAAATAAAAAGTGGCCTGAGGGCACCTGGGTGGCTCAGAGGTTGAGCATCTGCCTTTGGCTAAGGTCATGATCCCAGGGTCCTAGGATCGACTCCCAGCCATCAAGCTCCCTGTGAGGAGCCTGCTTCTCCCTCTGCCTAGTCTCTGCCTCTCTCTCCGTGTCTCTCATGTGTCTCTCTCATTTTAAATAAAAAGGTATCTAAAAAGATATGTGCTCAAACTGAAGGGAATATGATAATCCAGAGGGAAAAAAGCACAGAAGATTCTTAAAAAACCAAAGTCTACTTGTGAAAGCCTCAAGGAGAAACCAAAGCTCAGGCAGGACCTGTGGGGGCAGGTCATTCAGTCAAAGCCAGCCACCTCTTGCAGTCTAGGCTCAAAGAAAGTCTCAGGAACTATCAAAGAACACACAGCCTATATTTTCTGACTAATAAAGCAATAATTAAAAGAATCAGTAACAACAAAAAGGAAATAAAACACCACATGTTTGGAAGTTAAAAAATACAAATTTGATAAATATGTGGAATTGAATATAAAATACTTATAACAAAACCTGTAGGATATAGCTTAAAAATATAAGACATTTACTGGAAAAAAATGATGAAAATTAGTAAGTTAGAAAGACAGCAAAATAAACTCAAAGAAAAAAAAAAAAACAGCAATCCTAAATGAAAACAAACTTACAGGACAAAGATCCACAAAGCTAAAACTTGGTTCTCTGAAAAATCTAATAAACTTCTGGTTATGCTAAACAGAAAACACAAACAACCAACATCAGAAATGAAAAAAGAGACATCATTACAGATTCCACAGTGTATACATTAAGACATCACAGGGAGATCCCTGGGTGGTTCAGCGATTTAGGGCCGCCTTTGGCCCAGGGCGTGACCCTGGGGACCCGGGATCGAGTCCCATGTCTGGCTCCCTGCAGGGAGCCTGCTTCCCCCTCTGCCTATGTCTCTGCCTCTCTCTGTCTCTTCTTGAATAAATAAATAAAATCTTAAAAAAAAAAAAAAAAAGACATCACAAACATTTACACCAATAAAGCTGAATATTTTAGACAAGATCAACAAACTCTAAAAAAACCTGAGGCTAGGTACCTTCACTGTGGATTTCTACCAACTTGCAAAGGAAGAAGTTAACTCCAAGATTACAAATCTTCTGGAGGACAAATAAAGGGTGCCTAACTCACTTTTGTATCAAAAACCTCATAAGGAATGTGTACAAGATAAAAATTACAAATCATCATACTGATAAAATAGATATGAAAGTTGTATATATAAAACAGTAAAAAAAAAAAAACTGTAGCAAACAGAAACTGGAAATATATAAAAAGATCACAATGTTTTATTAGTTTAACACTAAAAACCAATGTAATTTTCCACTTCAATGTATGAAAGGGGAAAATTTCTTTTGTGCAAGTGTTAAAATTCAACATTGAGGAGCACCTGGGTGGCTCAGTCAGTGAATGCAGTCCAGCAACAGGCTCCTTGCTAAGTGAGGAGTCTGCTTCTCTCTCTCCCTCTGCTTGTGTGCTCTCTCTCAAATTAATAAATTTAAAAAAAAAAATAAAATTCAACATTGATTTTTTTTACTATTTTTAATTTTATTTTATTTTTTAAAGATTTATTTATTCATGAGAGAGGCAGAGACACAGGCAGAGGGAGAAGCAAGCTTCATGCAGGGAGCCTGATGTGGGACTTGATCCCCAGACTTCAGGTTCACGCCCTGAGCCAAAGGCAGACACTTAACCGCTGAGCCACCCAGGAATCCCAACATTGATTTTTTTTAAAAGAGGAAGCACAATTTATATTATTTATTTGAGAGACAGTGAGCACATGCGCATGTACATAAGCATAGGGGAGAGGGGCAGAGGGAGAAGTGAAGCTCAAGCATACTCCCTGCTAAGCACAAAGTCCAAATGCTGGATCCCACAACCCTGAGATCATGACCTGAGCTGAAATCAAGAGTTGGATACTCAAATGACTGAGCCATCCAGGCATCCCAAATTCAACATTAATTCTTTTTTTTTTTTTTTTAATTTTTTATTTATTTATGATAGTCACACAGAGAGAGAGAGAGGCAGAGACACAGGCAGAGGGAGAAGCAGGCTCCATGCACCGGGAGCCTGACGTGGGATTCGATCCTGGGTCTCCAGGATCGCGCCCTGGGCCAAAGGCAGGCGCCAAACCACTGCGCCACCCAGGGATCCCTCAACATTAATTCTTGAAGAAACTTGCAGACCAACAGGAAATAAAGGGGAACTTCTCCAATCTGAATGAAGGGCACTGAATGAAGGGCATAAACAACAGCAGCAATAAAACCTACCAGAGAGAGCTTATTTAATGGTCAAAGTCTGAAAGGAGTCCTTCAGATTTGCGATGAGACAAAAATGTCCAGGACTGACACTACTTTTATTCAGCCAGTGCTGAGTTTTCTTTAGCCAGTGTGTTAAGGGGGGAAAAAAAGGAAATTAAGAGAGAACTAAAATTTATTGTGTACAGAAATCCAGAAGATTTACAGATTAAGAATTGCTGGATTGAAAAATAGAGATAAAATTAATTGTGTTTCTTTATACTGGTAAATAATTTAAAAAAATACAAACTTTATAATAATTCCATTTTTAATAGCTTCCTAAAATACTATGTATCTAGGAATAAATCTTTTTTTTTTTTAAAGATTTATTTACTTGAGAGTGAGAGAGTACATGCACAAGCACAGAGGGAAGGGGAGAAGACGACTCCCCACCGAGCAGGGAGACTGATGTGGGGCTTGATCCCAGGACCCTGGGATCATGGAGCCAAAAGCAGATGTTCAACTGACTGAACCACCAAGATGTCTCAATGAATAAATCTTCTAACAAAAGACTTGCAAAACCATCATAAGGAACACTGTAAGACTTTACTAAAAAGAGCTGAAGACCCCACCTCATGGGGCACCTGGGTGGCTCAGTCAGTTGAGCATCTGCTCTTGGCTCAGGTCATGATCCCAGGGTCCTGGGACCAAGCCCTGCCTTGGGCTCCCTACTCCGTGGGAAGCCTGTTTCTCCCTCTGCTTGTGCTCGTAAGCTCTCCCTCTGTCAAATAAATAAATAAAATCTTTTTTTTTTTTTTTAAAAAAAAGGACCCCACCTCAAACTACACACAAAAGGCAATTCATGTAGATTAGTCACTTGTGGAAGGCAAGATAGTAAAACTCAGGATATAGGAACAGACTTTTATATC
Organism: Canis aureus; assembly: GCF_053574225.1. Taxonomy (NCBI): domain Eukaryota; kingdom Metazoa; phylum Chordata; class Mammalia; order Carnivora; family Canidae; genus Canis; species Canis aureus. The sequence goes on from NC_135612.1 coordinate 62,601,981, forward strand.
CAAAATAATAAATTCAACTGTATTAAAATTAACTTCTGTACATAAATTGAAAAGAGCAGACCCCCTCAGAGGAAGACACAAAACCTAACTAGTGGTATCCTACTTATCACTGATAAAGAATTCCTAAAACAAGACAAAAACAAGGCAGAAAGGGGCACCTGGCTGGCTCAGTCAGTAGAGCACGCAGGTTTTGATGTCAAAAAGTTCTGAGTTCAAGGCCCATGATGGGTATAGAGCCTACTTTAAAAATGTCTAGAAAAACAGAACAAAACAAAACCCGTAAGCCAGACAACCAAATGGAGAAGACAAGGGGTTGCTCTGTTCTAGATCAATTTCTTTGGCTAATGTAAAAATTCTATGTACAATATGTGTGTGAAAAAAAAATATATATATATAAAAGATTTTAACAGGCACTTCATGGAAGATGAAAACAAGCTACCACCACCACCAGACTGCCAGGAGTAAAGTGGGAGGGAGCACGTGGAAGAGAGTACACCGAAAACAGTGGAAAGCATGTGAGTGAGCACAATCCTGTTAAAACAGTTTGCCATCAATCTAGTAAAAGTCAAAGATACACATGCCCAGGGATCCAGCAGCGATGGCCTTTTTTTGGGTCCACAATGCCCAAAATAAAAGTTAATTTGTAGAGAAAATGCCTAAGCAAAGATGTATGAAGTCTTAATCCTATGGCATTTTTTAGTTCTACTAATTCACTGGGGGCTCTGGAGTCTTTAGAGAGTGGGAAGGACACAGTCTGTGAAGTTCCTTCACTAAAGTTGTGAAGCCAAGCCTGGATCAGGATATACAGAGTCCAATCTTCAAGATACAGAGCTGGCTACTCCCAAGCAGGGCTGAAGAGGCACACATGGCCTGTTCCCACAGATTCTGGTTGAACTGGTAAAAATAACCGCAATTTGGGAACAGATCACATTTATCCATACACACACTGCTGCAGGCAAGGCCTGGGGTCACCCTGAATTTAAAATTCACCTCCTTGCCCTGAGTCAGTACTACAATTTTTTCCAAGTAGATATGCTTAGAGTGAGAACTTCAGCCTCACATGTATTTCTCACTATAAATTTAAAAACTGGCATTTGAATTTATTAAAATAAACAACAAAAAGTAGAGAATGAGTAGAATCAGGGGTGCTATAAAGTCCAAAGCAATTATTTTATAGCTGGGAACCTGAGACCACGGTAAGCTAACTTCTATGATTAAAATGACCAGTACACCTGGGACCAGAAAGCCAAGACCCCTACTTCCCAGACTGGTCCCTGCTTTCCCCATCGCCAGCCTCTGGCCAGCCATCCACTCCCAGGACAGCTCCCCCAACCCATTTACATCTCCTGATGGCTCTCCATGCCCAGGGAAACACAAAGAAGTCCAGCAGGAAGGGCAGTCTAATTAATAGTAATAATAATAATAATAATAATAATAATAATAATAATAATAATAAATCATCCAAGGCATGAAAACAACTTTATTTTTTTTTATTTTTTATTTTTTATTTATTTATGATAGTCACACACACAAAGAGAGAGAGAGAGGCAGAGACACAGGCAGAGGGAGAAGCAGGCTCCATGCACCGGGAGCCCGACGTGGGATTCGATCCCAGGTCTCCAGGATCGCGCCCTGGGCCAAAGGCAGGCGCCAAACCGCTGCGCCACCCAGGGATCCCGAAAGCAACTTTAGATGGCGTGTCACACAACAGAAGTCAATCACTGCCTCCTCGAGGGCTGGAAGGTCTTTTTTTTTTTTTTTTTAAGATTTTATTTATTTGAGAAACAAAGAGAGAGGCAGAGACACAGGCAGAGGGAAAAGCAGGCTCCATGCAGGGAGCCCGACATGGGACTCGATCCCGGGTCCCCAGGATCACACCCTGGGCCAAAGGCGGCACTAAACCACTGAGCCACCTGGGATGCCCGAGGGCTGGAAGGTCTTAGAAACAGAATCCTCCCAGGGCTGCAAGTGGGGACTGAGTATCAGAGAAAATACGGGCAAATACGAGCATTAGCTGCCTTTCCTTTGGGATGGGGTATTTTTATGTGTATGTGTGCCTGTATGCGTGTTTATACAGACACACCACAGGACACCCTGGCGGTTTTCAATCAAGACCCAAGTCTAAACCTAAAATCTGTCAAGACAGTTCCCCATCATCGCCCTTTTCTTTTTTTTTTTTTTGAGTGAACAATTTTCATTGAAACCTTCTTTTCTTTTAAAGAAGATTGAAGGGACCAAAAAAAAAAAAAAAATTAAAGAAGATTGAAGGGATGCCTGGGTGGCTCAGTGGTTGAGCATCTGCCTACAGCTCAGAGTGTGATCCTGTGTTTCCGAGATCAAGTCCCACATCGGGCTCCCTGCAGAGCCTGCTTCTCCCTCTGCCTGTCTCTGCCTCTCTCTCTCTCTGTGTCTCTCTCGTGAATAAATAAATAAAATAGATAGATAGGTAGATGATAAAAAGTTTGAAGCTTCTCAGCACAACCCTATTCTGAGTTTGTAAGCACAATCAGAATACGGCCAGAATAATGGGCTCCAAGGCCAGAGGAGACTCAGCTTCTACCAGCTCCATCCTCGGCAGCACCTACCTCCCACTCACTCCACTCCACAAACTGCACATCAGATCAGAAATTGCTAAAGAGGCACCCTTGAGAGGCAGATGTAGCTTTCAGGTACAGGTCTGTGGGCTGAGCAGACACCAGGACCCACACACAGGCGTACCCCCACATTGTATAGCGGGTCTGAGGGAACCACTCCTCTACATGTCCTCCACCCAGACCAGGTCTCCTTCCTTGAGGGCCAGCCAGGGCAAGTGTGCTCTTTGCCAGGGTCCAAAGCTGGTGCCCTAGGAAGGGGGCACCAGCAGCTTCCCAAGCCCCATCCTCCCTAGAATCAACACAACCAAGCCTCCCAGCAGTGATGCAGGATGCCTGCATCCTCTGAGGCAGCTGTGCCTCCAGACTTCCCAGCGGCAGTGCCAAGTACGTATCCTCCCCCACCCCCCAGCAGCTGTGAGGATGTAACACATTTACTGGGCACCACCCTAGGTGCTAGGCACTCAAATACAGGATGATTTTTAAGCCTCACGATGCCCTACTGGCATGGAAGGCATGTCCCCATTCAGAGTGAATGAGGCTAAGTAACTTGCCCAAGGTCACATAGGTGGTACACAGTATAGAACAGGGGACTACAGAGGCAGGCTCTTGGGGTTCTCCCCACACGGCTTCCCTGACAGCTGGGGCCAAACCAGGGTCACACAGATTTACGGTCCATAGGCAACAAAGCCACAACAAATGATTTTCCAGAAACACTTTCTATCTTGGGCTCTAGTCACTCTGGTTTCTTCAGTATAAACCGTAACTTGTGATCAAGGTCTTCAGAAGTTGGTGTTGGCCAAAGGCCAACAGCCAGGAAGTTTCAACCACTCACTCCAACACTTACCACGACAGAGTCATTGTGAGTCAGGTCAACAACCACAGGCTCTAACGATTCACAGGTGAGGTCCACTATTTCATCTCCAGCTTTAAAATAAAGCATTTTAACAAGCATTAAGAGAAAAGTAAAGGCATGTTGCTCTAAGCTTCACTAAATGATTACAAATGAAGCACAGGCTTACACCAAACTAAATTCCCCCCCAAAGGACAGAATGAAGAACATCAGGTCTAGTCCCTTTTTCAGGGGTGACAGCCAACGAATGCCTTTCCAGGATTTTGCTGAGTGGTGGTCTATGGATTTTACAACTACACCAAGGGGAGGGGCCGATTCTTGTGCACACACACCTGCATCCCTGTGGCCTCACTGTCGTACAACTAGGCCTCCATGCCCCCACCTGCCCCTGCACAGGGGAGAGGCAGTGACCTACCTTGGAGTGCTAGGGGGCGTCCGGGGAGAGGATCAGGCATGTTCATCTCCTCAAGGCCTTTCTTTTGGGATACACCCACCTTACACCTCCTCCTCCGGGCTGCTGCTCACCTACAGGCCTCATCAGGCTCAGTTCTGTCTCTCACCAGTTAGATAATCCTCTCCATGTGGCTCTCAAGCAGGACAAGGGTGGTATTTACTGATCCCTTAGACTCCCAACAAACCCCAATGGGCTAGGCCTGTTCAGCTTGCCTTGGGCCCTAGACTACACTGTGGGGTCTATGTGAACACAGAACGTCAGGGGAAGGGCAGAGGTATCTGTGAGGCACTTCTGTGAGGTAGGTAAGAATGAACAGCAGAGAACAACTTTCATTTATATGAACCAAAAAAATTTACCATCTTTTTTGCTTCTATCATAGCACTAAAGAAGTGTTAAGAATAGAATTTTTTAAAGTAGTTATGTTGGGGGACAGTAAGTCGTAATACACTTAGCAATTCAAACTTGCTTTATTTTTTCATATTAAAAAGTTTCACAGAAATAAAAACCACAGTATAGGAGAGAGATCCAAGGTAACTTACACAAAATGACCTCTTCCTTTTTAAAGACTAGCCCAGACACCAATATACTCTAAGTCACAGAGCCATTCTCGTTCCAGTAGACACGATTTCTGGCTCTCACAAACAAAAGCATGTGCACACAGCCCTGCACACATGATAAGGCAGACTGTGGGGACAGAAGGGATACGCTGGAAGCAGTCAGGCCCAAGATCCTGACTCCCCTCAAGAGACCACTTGTGGGCCTCATGTCCTGATCAAGGAGCCTCCTATGCCAGCATCTCCTGAAAGATGGCAGAGTTCAGACGCCAGGGCATCAAGTTTGGGGTGGAGGGGAGGGTACAGCAGGGTGGCCAGAGGCTCAGCCTCCAGGCTTCTGGGAATTCACAGAAGTGAAATTCAGGAGACACAGAGATGATACTGAGAACACTTCTCAGAAGGGCCCACGAAATCGACCTCAAGACAAGCTGCTTCTCTCTACACATCAGTTTTCAGGCATCATACTCATTGAAACAATATGAATACATGCAGAGCAAAGGGACTCAACTCAGGCCATCTGCCATCTCCCTTAGTAGGCAGAGGGAGGTAAAACTCAATCAGGCCTCTACCTATAGCAGCTCCCTCCAACACAGGTGGCTCTGTCCACAGATACACCTCCTTGGGAAATTTTGTCTTGATGAAAAAGAGAAAAGGAAAGTGGAGTCCTTCAGGAGGCCAAGCAAACTGGAGGTCCAGTTTCAAATAGAAAAGGTGGGCCAGGGCAGTGTCATCTCCTCTGCAGCCCATTCCTGGAAGGCTAAACAGTTAGCTCTGCTAAACGGCTGTCAAAACCCATGGAGAACACAGGCCCTGCTCAAGTCACTGGTCAGTTTTGGGTGGAGGGTGAGGTCTTACAATGGTACAGACAGAAGCTAACCCATATACAGTGTTAGCTGACAGGCCTAGAGCTAAATGTTGACCTCAATGATAACTCCACACAGGAGGACTAGGACTGTCCCACTCAGGGGTCATGCAGGCTCGGACACGTGGTGTGCCTCGCACAAGGCCCTACGGCTGGGAGGCACCAAGTGATGGGCGCACCCATGCACGCTGCACCACACCAGCAACCCATGGTCACGGCCTTCCTGGAGATCTTACCACTTTCCACAAGTTCTATGGGTTCTGCTTCCAAGGCCATCTCAGGGGTGGAGGCTGCTTCCCGAGTTCGCTTCTGGGCTTGTCTAGAATTTACTGTGCCACCACGACGCTTTCTCTGAGGGTATCCAGAGGAAAGAAACAGTCACATGAGCTCCTCACCGATACGATTTCATCAAAAATAAAAGGTCAACATGAGAATGGCTTAACTCATCAAGAGGAGTAGGAGCCTATAGGGGCCTATAGGGGACTCAGTCTGTTAGGCATCTGCCTTTAGCTCAGGTTATGATCTCCAGGTGCTGGGATCAAGCCTCGTGTCAGACTCCCTGCTCAGTGAGGAGTCTGCTTGTCCCTCTGTCCCTCCCCCGGCTCATGCTCTCTCAAATAAGTAAAAAATTCTTAAAAAGAGTAGCAGACCAGTCAGCCAACCTGAGGTTAGAGTCTTTTCAGAACTTGGCATTTTAGGGACGCCTGGGTGGCTCAGTGGTTGAGCGTCTGTCTTTGACTCAGGGTGTGATCCTGGAGTTCCGGGATCGAGTCCCATGTCAGGCTCCCTGCATGGAGTCTGCTTCTCCCTCTGCCTATGTCTCTGCCTCTCTCTCATGTGTGTTTCTCATGAATAAATAAAATCTTAAAAAAACAAAAAACAAAAAAAACCCAAAAAACAAAAAAGCCTTGGCATTCTAGGGGCACCGGGGTAGTGTAGTCAATTAAGGGTCTGCCTCTTGATTATGGCTCAGGTCATGACTTCAGGGTCATGAGATTGAGCCCTGTCCTGGGCTCTGTCCTGGGCATGGAGCCTGTTTTAGATTCTCTCCCTCTGCCCCTCCCCCTCTCTAAAAACAATAGCAAAAACAAAATGTGACATTCTAGAACACTGAATATTTAGAGAGAAATAATCCTAAACATACACTAAGTATGAACCCAAAAAGTAAAACTGTTTTATCAAATTATCCAGGTCAGGACTTGGCCAGAAACCCCTCCTTTTACCAAAACTTGCAGACCTGTCCTCCTTGGATCTGTATTTGGCCTCATTGAGGCCTTTTTGTTGTTTCAATCCAAACACCCTCAGTTTCCCACAATTCTATCCACTGTGGAAAGTGGGTCTTTTCTTTGTGAATTCTTCAACCTTGAGGGTCAAAGCTGCCAGTGCAGCTTATACCCCGACAGTCATGGCGCAGGGCTCAAAGAACGAAAGTTCCCATAGCTGTCCAAAAGCCCTGCCTTCTGGAAGGCTCAGGCTCTCAGCTGGCCTAGCTGCAGTCCAAACTCTTGGAGCCGGCCGTCTCCCAACATCCTTGAGTGCTGGCTTACCTACATGCTCCAGCACTTCTGACCAAATCGGCCCCAAAACATAAGGTGAGAACATGCCCTATGCAACCTTCCTGAAAAGAGACAACATCCCACCTGACCCTATTACCGTAGTATTCCCACCCCACATGGCCCCAGCCACTCCCAGCTCCCTGTGTTTCTGGTTCTCATTGGCAACGGGCCACTATGCCCCGAACTGGGTGAGCTAGGACAGTGATTTCTCTATGGAACCCAACTCCTCACCACACCAGCCTTACAGAGCTGGTGTGTGGATCAGAGGGCACAGTGCATGCCAAATACTGAGCACAGATACATGAGGCCAGCACTAACGTAACTCCCTGAATGCCTTACTAAGCATTCTGTCCCTGGAAGTTCTGGAAGGACAGACAATGTTGGTGAGATCTATACTGGATCTAAGGGCAGCCACTGCTCAGCGCCATGCTCGCTGGCCAGGTGAGACAGAGAGAGACAGAGAGAGAGAGAGAGAGAGAGATGCCTGATTCTTGCTGTGTTCCAACTGCTCCTTAGTAGAAAATGGCACCTTGGGGAATGTTGGAAATTAAGATTTGGGCTTAGAAACACTCAGTGGATCCAAGGAGCAGGAACAAACCCCAGGAGGACCCAGAGACAAACCATTGCAGTAAGCTTGAAATTCTCCCGCCAGGAGTCGCTCTGTCCCTCACGGGAGCTGCCACCCAGCCTCAGCTGAGTCTATTGCCCAGTGTCTATATACTCCCCTAGCTGCCACCAGGATACCAAGGGCTGCCCAAGTTTACCCTTTTCCCTCTGAAGTTGTTTTGTATTTTCCTTCCTCTGAAAAGAATCAAGTATTTCTTAGAAGATGCTGCTAATAAACAGAACCCTTTGTGCCTCACCACAGCCACCTGTATGGTTTCTGGCCCCCACTGAGGGAGGCAAGCAGCAGCCATGGGCCCTGACTCAAGTCTAGGTACCAGACTCAAAATACCCCACCATGGGCATTCCAGCAATGCATGCCCTCAATGCTTACCATCCCTACCCTACACCCCCCACAGCAATCCTCTTCCTGGCGGCTTTCTCAGCCCTGGACTACCCATTCCTCCCCCTCTTCACTTGGCCAATTCTTATACAGCTTCCTGAAACCTATTCAAATGGCTTCAAATGGCACCTCCATCATGAGGCTATCCCTTACCCTCCCCAGCCCACCATCTTTGGATCCAGCCCTGCTCCCCCTCTATCAACATTCTCCCAGGGCAGGGGTAGGAGTCTTTAGCTAGCGCCAGCCTCAAGAAACCCAAGAATATCAGCAGAGATTCTCCTAGCTGCCCTGTTACTCAGTGTGGCTCTCCCGCTGCGCACCAGCAGGAGGCTCACAGCAGTCAGTACAGACTGACCATGTCCATGACTTATGCCATTCTGAGGAAGTTTACCAACTTCTTCACAGTCATGTGAGGGGTTACATTGCTCTTTCTGCCCATATCCTATCCCGGCAAGGTGTGGGCTTCAGAGGGGAGGTACCCAGGCTTGGGACATCTGTTTCCCTACGAGAGAGCTGCAGGGACCGTCTGCAGATAAGGGACCAAGGTGGGAAAACACCTGCCTTTTAAAAGGGTAGGTCCAGGGAAACAAAGCCCCCCCACACCCTTTTTAAATATTTTATTTATTCATGAGAGACAGAGAGAGAGAGAGGGAGGGAGGGAGGGAGGGAGAGGGAGAGGCGCAGAGACACAGGCAGAGAAAGAAGCAGGCTCCATGCAGGGAGCCCAATGTGGGACTCGATCCTGGGTCTCCAGGATCAATGCCCTGGGCCAAAGACGGTACTAAATCGCTGAGCCACCCGGGCTGCCCACAAAGGCCCTTTTGTGTACAAATATCAACAGTTGGTTCGGAGCACACAGAGACTAAAAGTGGTCTGATCGGGCTGAGGTGCACCCTAGGAATCTACAGATTTCTACTGCTGTCTACTACTGTCTCACCTGCCCGCATGCTCACAGTACCTCTGGGGCCTGTTAAGAGAATATGAGGCTTTCATTTCTCTCCTGGTCCACCTGAAATGAATCCAGTATCTCAAATGAATAGCTGTATTGAGTTTAGATCCTGTGAGCAACTTTGTCAGCAGGGAATAAACCGAGGAGGGGGACCTCAGGCAATCTTCTCTGGAGCTCAAGGGGCTCCAGATGACACCCAGTGACACTACCCTAGCAGCCTCTGCAGTCTGATACAAGCTCTGAACAGACTTACCAAATTGGGTCACTGAGTGTACAGAAGCTCTCACTCTTACTATTATGCTCATACTGGACCAACGACTACACAGGGAAAAGAGAGGGGAAAATGGAAAACTGGGTTATAAATGCTGAAATAAATCAGGACATGGATAGCTGCTCTGGGGATATGATGTTTCATATCCCCACAGCTATGACTTTTGTCCTCAGGGCATCACCCAAGATACTGGACTTCTCCAGACAAGTTGTGTACCTGCCCAATAGTCCTGTACACATTCCCTCAAGAACGAGGGTTACCTAGAGGCACCTTTATGGTACTCTCGTTAACGTCCCATAAGGAATAAGATAGCTGCTTAGCCTTAAAAATAATACAAGAGGCACCTGGGTGGCCAGTCCATCAAGCATCTGCCTTCCACTCAGCTCGTGATCTCAGGGTCCTAGGATCGAGCTCCAGGGTGGGATCCCAGTTCAGCGCAGAGTCTGCCCTTCCCTCCTACCTTCCTACCTCCGCTTGTGTGCGCTCTCACAAATAAAACAATAAAATCTTAATAAAGGAAAGAAAACTGGCAAGCTGATAAAACTCACCGTACTCATTGTGCTCTTTGCCTCCACCCTACAGAAAAGGAAGGACCTGTCCGGAGGTCAGCAGGGAAGTTGAACGTTGACTCTTCTCAACTACTCACACCTGCTGGTTACTCATCCTCTGACAAGCATAGCAATCCGCTGCCCAGTAGATTTCCAGGATCTTCAAGTCCTAAAACACAATGATAACAAGGTGATAACTGCCTCCACCTGCATCCTCAACAACAAAGCTCAGGGCAGCCCAGGTGGCCCAGCGGTTTGGCACCACCTTCAGCCGAGGCCGTGATCCTGGAGATCCAGGATCGAGTCCCACATCAGGCTCCCTGCATGGAGTCTGCTTCTCCCTCTGCCTGTGTCTCTGCCTCTCTCACTCTGGGTCTTTCATGAATAAATAAATCTCTTTAAAAACAACAACAACAACAACAAAGCTCAGTTCAATCCTTTACTGGTACTTTGTTGAATGCTTCATGCAACTCATGTGCTTGCTTCCATATTCTTAGGAAGCAAGCATTTTGGGGGGGGGGGTGGAAGGGGGAAGCAAGCATTCTTTCTTTTCTAAAAAAAAGATTTTATTTTTTTAAAGATTTATTTATTTATTTATGATAGAGAGAGAGAGAGAGAGAGAGAGAGAGAGAGAGAGAGGCAGAGTGTGTCACAGGCAGAGGGAGAAGCAGGCTCCATGCCGGGAGCCCGACGTGGGACTCGATCCTGAGACTCCAGGATCGCGCCCTGGGCCAAAGGCAGGTGTTAAACCACTGGGCCACCCAGGGATCCCAGATTTTATTTATTTATTCATGATAGACCTAGAGAGAGATAGAGAGGCAGAGACACAGGCAGAGGGAGAAGCAGGCTCCATGCTGGGAGCCTAACGCAGGGCTCGATCCCGGGACTCCAGGATCACGCGCTGGGCCAAAGGCAGGCGGTGAACCACTGAGTCACCCAGGATCCCCGGAAGCAAGCATTCTTAATAGAGTATTGGACCACTTGATCCCAAAGCCTGAAATCAGACCCATTCTGCCACCGCTTGTCCTCCTTCTTGGCTGCTGAAACCCTTCTAGAGTCCTGCACCAGCTGCTGGGAAAAGACAAGAGAATCAGAGCTGCCACATACACCCTTGAGGACTTCTTGCAACCAGGAAGGCATGGAGCTTCTGAGGCCAGAGCAGAGCCCAGGTTTTCTGGCTCTTTCCACAACTTCACTGTTGCCCTCTAGAGGAGGTGATAATTTAGCTGAGGAGACAAGAGCCAGCGGCCCTGGTTCACCCTGCAGGCCTAGCTGAGACTTCCATCAGTGGCAAGAAGTGAGTGGGAAAGAACCAGGAAACCAGCAAATGAAGAGGCTGCTAGAGAACAAGGCCCCAGGATTTCATTCCACTGGGAGGCGGCAACTACCCACAGTAAACTCCCTGCCAGAGATGCAGTGAAAGGGAGCAAATAGGAAACAGAAACATGGAGTTGAAGCCAGGGGTCATCAAGGGAGAAGGGGCAAAGCTGGCTTCTAGTAGGGGAAGCCCAGGGCTAATCAGAGACAAGCGGGGGGCTCTGTGGTTACCCACTCTGGGCAGCAGTGCTCCAGACAAGAACAAGGGTTCTCAAACTCAAGCCTGCACCAGCCTCATCAGGAAGGTGTGTGAAACCAGTCTCTGATTCAGCAGGTGCAGGATGGGACTCAAAAATCTGCATTTCTAACAAGTTCCAAGGCAGCACTAATGGTGCTGCTCCCAAGGTCCCCACCCCAGGAACCAGCGGACTAGGACCAGAGCCTTGGACTGACTGAAGGAGGCCTCTGTGAAAGGCACTGAGGTGGGAAGCAAGACAGGACCATCTCAGATCCATCCACCCTTTCATCCCCACTGCTACTACCTCCTCCTATCAGATCTCCCGCCTCCCAGGGCCCCATACCACCCTACTGCCCACACAGCTTTCTAACACACACAGCTGACCACAGCAACTAGAGCACATCTCTAGAACCAGACAGCTGGGATTGGCCAGGCACCTCCAAACTCTCGGCTTGTGCCCTTGAACAAAGCACCAAACTCTGCCCTGTTTCTTCAACTGCAAAACAGAGTGGCAAACCTACCTCAACAGGTCTGTGAGGATTATAGAGGCTGGCAGAGCACTTGGAACAGTGAAGCACGTTTTAAAGGCTCAGTGGCTGTGGACTGATGTCGCTGACCCCTTCCACCAGTAGCAGCCTCACAGTCCCTCCAAATGTACTAAGTGTGGCACAACTCTACCCCTCTGCTCCAGCCCCCAAGTGCTGTATAATGCAGCACCCAACCAGCTTTAAAAAGATGGCCTCCCCACCTCATTCACTTATCAGTGTGGCTCCTGTCCTGGGAACATAGCAATGAACAAACCCGGTCATTAGCTCCCAGTCTGGGTGGTGGTGGTGGGGGGGGGGGCGGGGGGGCTGACACTGGTAGAGGGCTCAGGTGTTGTAATTGGGCATATTATGTGCTAGGTGTAAGGAAACACAGGACAAGGAGAAGCCAGAGAAGGTTTTTCAGAAGCACCCTCCACCCCAGAGCTTTTTTTCGAAGAGAAGCCCCTCTAGAGGGACTACCCAGCCAGCCGAGCCTCTTTTTCCATTACCTGGTGGTCTGCATGTGTCCATATCTGCTCCCCTGGCACCTCGTTGTCCACTGTGCCACTCATAACTGAAAAGTTATGGGGAAATGTGCAGCTGCCATGCAGCATGACATCTCCTGACGGCCCTCAGCCTGGCCCGCATCATGGGGCCACACGTGCTCCTACTTTCAAATGGCACACATGTTCCCAAAGCAACGCCTCACCTGGGAAACCTTCAGCTGAGACCGGCATTCAGGACAGAGGCTTTGGCTGGGAGGGATCAAGACCATCCATCTGGTCTGAACAGAGGGGAAGGTGCCCCAACAGCCTCTTAAGTCTCATAAAACCACCACACTTTGTAAGATTCTAACACATCTGCTTATGTTTCTTATCCCAAGAAAAGTCTTACATTTGGGTGTATACACATGACATAGCTGTTTTGGGGAAAAGTTATCTACCTCACGGTGTGTCTTAGAATTGAGAAGAATCTTTGATTAAAATGTCACTGACAGAGAAACAAGGAGATCCGTTTATTGAATACGAAATAATTTAATGCACATCCCTGGGCTGTTCCATAAGCCTCTCGCCTCCCACTTGGTTACTTTTTAGGCTTTCAAACATGGTTGTTAAGACTTGTCCTAGGACTACTGTAGAGGACCCCCTACTACTTGACCTGCACGCTCTCCTTGCTCTCTGACACTGCCTCCTGCAGCCCCCTAGCCCCAGCAAGACCACTGATGCCTCCCTGCATGCTTCCCTAGAGTGTTCTCATTCTCCATGCCCAAGGCCAGTCCAGAAATCCATTCCAAATCTGTCTGCTTCTTTTGGGAATAGGAAGAGTTAGCAGTTAGAGGGCACAGGAAGTTGGAAGGCTGGCGTTAGGGAAATCTGCGAAGGGGCAGAATTTTACCAGAGAACAGAGATGGGAAGAAGGCATTCCAAGCAGACCAGAGTGGTGACGTGGAAGTGCAATGTCTAGACTTCAGGTGAAGCCAGGGTTGCAGGAAAGGCAGCCTTCACAGCCTACAAAGTGTCCTGGATACTGCAGGTGACAGAGACCATCAGAATAGTAAGACTAAAAGCTGAAGCCCAGATTTTATTTGTACTGTGTGCAAAACACTGTGCTTTCCAGACACAGTTCACGTAACAGTACCATCACCCAATAAAGGGAAAGGTATTATTAAGGTTACCATCTTATTTATTTTTTAAAAGACTCATCTGAGAGAAAGAGAGCGACTGTGTGCACGTACATGCACACACGCAGGAGGGGCAGAGGGAGGACAGAGCATCCCAAGCAGACTCCCTGCTGAATGCAATCCCAATGTTGAATATCAGTCTCATGACCCTGAGATTATAACCTGAGCCCATAGAGTCAGACACTTAACTGATTGAACCATTCAGGTGCCCTAAGGTTACTATTTTACACACAAGAGAGCTAAGGATGATTGGGGGGGGGGGGGGGGTGTCAAATAACCTGCCCCAAGTCCACAACTACTAAACAGTTGTCTGGATTTATACCAGGGCAGTGTCACACCAGAACCCAAACTATTAAATAAATACCATGCCAGAATTAGATGTATGAATTCTAGAAACAATTTGGAAAATGGATGTTTTCCAGGTTTTACTATGTCCAGGAAGAAACTCCTTCCAACTATACCATCACTTCATCTCAGCAGATGGCCCATAATCCTTTAGTTTCCAAGGCATGGCACTGGGAATGGCCAGGAAGGCCAGACACCAGGAATTCCTAAAGCTTTGATAGGAGAGTAAGGACAATTTACACCAAGGTATCTAGCTAGTTACACAGCAGGAATGACGCCATAAAACTGAACTTGGGAAGGGAAAAAAGAAACAAGCATTGAGGGTAGACAGTTTTAGTTTTAGAAATGCTAGCTATGGGATACCCAGGTAGAAAGGCATAAAGGGCGGGGGGGGGGGGCGGGGGGGAGGCCTAAAGGCAGCTGAAAAACTCAAGAGAGAAAACTGGAGTGGGGCAGCCCAGGTGGCTCAGCGATTTAGTGCCGCCTTCAGCCCAGGGCGTGATCCTGGAGACCTGGGATCGAGTCCCAAGTCGGGCTTCCTGTATAGAGCCTGTTTCTCCCTCTGCCTGTGTCTCTGCCTCTCTCTCTCTCTCTCTCTCTCTCTCTCTGTACTCTCATGAATAAATAAATAAAATCTGGGAAAAAAAAAGAACTGGAGTGGAGGTAGAGATTCTAGAATCTGTTTAAATCTGCTCTTGGGTAGAGCAAGAAGAGCCTATAAGAATAAAAAGTCAGAAACAAAGCTTTGAGAGAACCTGGAGGCATCAGTTAGGCAAAGCCGATGTTTCAAGGAGTAAGCAGCAGTCAACAGGCAGGGGACCTAGAACAAGGCCAATCGGCTGGCCACAGGAAGCCAGTCACTGGTGACCAAGCAAGTGGAGACCCAGAGTGACAGGAGTTACTCAAGAAACAAGCCAGGTGGGGGTGGGGTGTGCAGAAAGGGAGATTGCCCTAGATGAGGACTGTGTAGGTGGCAGAAGGAAAGAGCAGAGATGAATGGTTGGATCCTAACTTGCCTCCTAACCCACCCCTCAAGGGCAGGACAACCAAGGGTTTTAGATCCTATCCCCCATGTGCTTGAGGGTAATGGAAGGCTGAACAAGTCAGAATGCATACCGAGAAGAAGTAGGGAGACCAAGAGAACCCAAGGCAAGAAGAAAGCTGTGTGGCTCGGAGGAGATGGTAGCAGAGCATGGGAGCCAGGACTGCCAGTTGGGAGGAAGCCACTGAGGCCAGCGCAGACTGAAATGGTCCACTTGATCATTCTGTCCTTGTTAGAGGTAGGTTTTTTCCCATGAAGTCACACTACAAAGGATGACCCCCAACTCTAGAACTGACACACATAATCACTTACATGGTACATGTCTACAGACATAATGGTTAGAAGCAGCTGGGCAGAAAAAAAAAAAAAAAAAGCAGCAGCTGGGCAGGCAGGAAGCAGAAAGTATGGAACTGGAGCTGGTTCTCTCACAGCCAAGTAAGGAAGAGTCAGCAGAAAAGGGGTGGCAGGGGTGCTCCAGAGACAGAAAGTGAAAAGTCTGTAGAGTATCCAAGGGAAGATCTAGAATGAGCAGCTGTCCAACCCAGACACACAGAGCCCTCTCTCACACCATCAATGCAGGCCAGCAAAGACTGACACAATTACCCACAGATATCTGAGACCTAACTCTCCACATAGGTTCCAGAATCACCAAGCATTCTTGATTCTTAGGTGGCTCTTTGTACAGTTTTTTTTTTTTTTTTTTTTTTTTTAAGATTTTATTTGACAGAGAGTGAGCATACAAGCACGAGCTGGGGGAGAGGCAGAAGAAGCAGGCTCCCTGCCCAGCAGGGAGCTCAGTGTGAGACTCCATTCCGGGACCCCAGGATCATGACCTGAGCCAGACACTTCACTGACTGAGCCCCCGCAAGCACCCCTCTTTGTGTATTTTTCTAAGAGGAGATAACGTGCAGATACATTGGGTAACTCCTTCTGTGTGCCAATTACAAGGTAGCTCTCACTATAAACCCACAAATGGCCACTCTGAGACACATGGGCAGTCTCCTTTGAGTTTGAATGAGCTAGCTAGGGCAACCTCTGTATGCCAGCAGGGTTAAAGCAGACCATAAATCCTACAAAATTTCATCAAGAAAATAAATGCCAATTTATCAGGTGCTGGCTAGTACCAATTGTCTACTCCCTATCTCCCCTTTTAAAACCATAAACACTGGGCAGTCCGGGTGGCTCAGCAGTTTAGTGCAGCTGTTGGCCCAGGGTGTGATCCTGGAGACTCGGGATCAAGTCCCGCGTCGGGCTCCCTGCATGGAGCCTGCTTCTCCTTCTGCCTGTGTCTCTGATTCTCTCGGTCTCTCATGAATAAATGAATAAAATCTTTTAAATAAATAAATAAATAAAACCATAAACACATAATCATTGCCATGTTATTTTAAGTACTTCCCTATATGGAATTTCAAAAATAGTATTACAGAACATGTGTCTTTAAAAAAGCAAGAATATGGGACGCCTGAGTGGCTGGTTCAGCAGTTGAGCATCTGCCTTTGGCTCAGGGCGTGATCCCCGTCCCGGGATCAAATCCCACATTGGGTTCCCTGTGAGGAACCTACTTCTCCCTCTATATTTCTGCTTCTCTCAAGAATAAATAAATAAATAAAGTCTAAAAAATAAAAAGCAAGAATATATTAAAGACTATGGTGTACTGCCCAACTATTTATTTATTTATTTATTTATTTATTTATTTAAGAAAATGAGAGAGCACAAGCAGGAGAGGAGCAGAAGGAGAGGGAGAAGCAGACTCCCTGGGATCATGCATGACCTGAGCAGAAGGCAGACATCCAACTGACTGAGCCACCCAGGCACCCATGCCCAACTACCTTTGTAAAGAATGTCAAAATACCCAAGGCTGTTGGCAACGTACCAGTGCCCAGCACAGCCTGCCCTGCTGGGGAAGTGAGCATGATCATTAAAAGTTGCCAATAAACTTTAATTTCAAAACTTAAAAAAAAAAAAAAAAAAAGTTCTGCTCCCAATGTGGGGCTTGACTCATGACCCTGAGATCAAGAGTCACATTTTCTACCAACTAAGCTAGCCAGGTGCCACCCCTCAGGCTTTTTACTTTCAAGATTTATTTTAAAGAGAGTACACATGGCGGCTGGGGGGGGGGGGGGCGGCGCGCACGTGCACAGAGGGAAAGAGAATCTTAAGCAGATTCCCCATTGAACATGGAGCCCAACACTGGAGCCCAACACCGGGCTTGATGTCACTAATGAGAAAAGAGAAGGCTAGCTGAGGAAAAAGCACAAGCTGACACCCCACAGACACCCCCCCCCAACCTGGTGGGATATGTGTGCACTTCGCAGGCACTCCTGGCTGCCCTAAAGCTAAGGGAAAGGAAAAACAAAATAGTTAACTTGCAGAGATTATGGTCTTATAGAGAGGAGTCTCCCTCAGTTTATAAAACGCCGTAATGATTTATAAGAAAAAAGCATTCTCGGGAGGCCTGGGTGGCTCAGCAGTTTAATGCCTGCCTTCGGCTCAGGGGGTGATCCCAGAGACCCAGGATCCAGTCCCACATGGGGCTCCCTGCAGGGAGCTTGCTTCTCTCTGTGCCTGTGTCTCTGCCTCTCTCTCTCTCTCTCTCATGAATAAATAAATAAATAAAATCTTTAAAAAAAAAGAAAAAGAAAAAAACATTCTTATTAATAACCTAACTTCAGAAAGAAACTCCCAACTCTCTTAAAGTTAATGCTTTACCAGAGGGAAAAACCACCTGAACCTGACAATGGCCAGGCCTCCAGTATCTTGTAGGTCCTCTTTAGCTACAAAAATTCTTTTGAAAACCTCCCTTTCCCTCACCTCCCCCAGCTCCCAGTTTATCAGCGTCCCCTCACAACCCTGGGGCAGCAGCTCTTCCTGCCCAAGGGTCCTGTCCCCGGCTTTCATAAAACCACATGTTGCACTAAAGACATCTCAAGAATTCTTTCTTGGTGGTCAACTCTGGATCTTACCCCACCAAACCTCACCTATACTCAAACTACATCATCATGACCCTGAAATCATGACCTGAACAGAAATCAAGAGTCAGATACTTAACCAACTGAGCCACCAGGCAGGCACCCCCACCCAAAGCTTTTTAAATGGAACCTTGATGTCACATCAACAACTGGGCCTTAGTAGTGAATAAAAGCATATGCCTCTTGCTTGCTATGCAATTGAGGGTACATAGTAAAGAGCCAGCAATCATGTGGCTGACCGTACAAGTCTTACAGTGTAGCACAAATACTTCATCTCCCTGCCTCAATTTCTCCATCTTTAATGTGGGGAAAAAATACCCCTTGCCTTTGCAGCTGTTTTGTAAAACAATGATGCTGAATCAAAGTGCCCAGTACTGTTCCCAGCACCCTGGAGACAATCCCATCAGCTGTTTAAATCAATGACTATTTACAGGTGCCTGATCCAGATCAGGCACATCTCCAGGGACTTCTAGTCAGCAGACAAAATCAGACCATGGATTATATAGTCTAAGAGGAAAGACAATCAGTAAATTATGTAATAAATATGCCAGAAGAGCCAGAAAGCACAGCTCTTCTTACAAGTGCTAAGTGCTGGGGCTCCTAGGGAGCTCAGCTGGTGAAGCCTCCAACTCTTTCAGCTCAGGTTATGATCTCATGGGTATTAAGATCAAGCCCTGCCTGAGTCCTGCCTCCAGCTCCAGCTCCAGCTCTGCGGGGAGTCTGAAGAGTCTTTCTCTCTGCCCCTCCCCGCACTTATTCCTTCTCTCTCTCTCTAAAATTAATTAAATAAATCTTAAAAAGCAAACAAACAAATGGTAAGTGCTACTGATGAGGGAGCAGGGCTAGCTGAGGACAAAGCACAGCTGATATCCCACAAACAACCCCCACCCAGGGTGGGTTATGTGGGACATTCTTTGGGAAGCTTCCAATTGTCATAATGCACTGCTAGAGGGAAAAGCAACCTTTAACGTGACAATGACAAGGCCTCCAGTATCTTGCTAGGTCCTCCTTAGCATGTGAAAGTCCTTTTGGAATCTCCCTTTTGCTTAACTCCCCCAACTCCTGGGTATATAATCAGTCACTCTTCACAGGCTCAGGGCAGCAGCTTTTCCTGCCCACAGCTCCTGTCCCCAAGCTTTAATAAAACCACCATTCTGCACCAAAGACGTCTCAAGAATTCTTTCTTGGTAGTCCACTCCGGACCTCTATATTCCAAAACTTCATCACTACAGGACAAGAGCAAAGAAACCTTCAATCCCAAGAACTGAAATAAGAGAAACACGAGCTTCTGGCTCTTCACTCTTAGCAGGATGCAGCTAAGCCCTCTGGTTAGGCTGAGGGGCTGCAGAGCCAGCAAAGAGGTAATGGGCAGTCCTCCCACTTAGTTATCCCTAAATGAGGCCTAGCAGCCTTGACTACTGGGCTCCCTGGAAACTTCCAAGAACTAGATGAAAGGATTGGACAAAAAGAGAAAAGCAGCAAACTAGGCTTGGAGAGACAGTACTTGGTCTTTTTCCCAAATTTATCTTATAATCCTGATAAAACTATCACCAGCCATCAGCAAAGTCCCAGAGACCTTAAAAGAGTACCAGAACCAAGAGGCCAGCACATCTGCTTGGTGACTGATCACCAAGGGAAATTCTTTTCCTTTTTTCCTAACACAGGACCCATCAAGGATAGCCTTTTGCTTCTACTAGAGAAAAAGAACAGCTGTCTGGAAATAGAGATGGGTCTACTTTTGTGATTCAGGCCTTGATATGCAAGGGTCAAGAATTAAGAGTGAACTTCAGTTTTTTGAAGATCTATGAAAAAAAATCAGTAGGATTACTATTGAGCCTTAAAAATAAAATTCTGACAGACTCAACATGGATGAACACTGAAGACAACATACTTCTTGGCAAAAGAGGACACAATCAAACAATGAATCGAACAATTCCTCTTACATGAGGCACTGAACTGAGAGCTGGCAAATTCAGAGACAGAAAGGAGAATGGTGACTGCTAGGAACAGGTAGGGAGAAGGAACAAGAAGTTTCTGTTTAATGAGTACACGAGTTTCTGTCTGGGAAGATAAAAAATTCTGCAGATAGATGGGAGTGATGGTTGCACAACAATGTGTATTTACTTAATGCCAATGAACAAGTGAAAGTGGTTCCAACGATCCAGGTTTTACAACATATATTTTACTGCAACAAAAAATTAAAAATAAACTTCACCTAATACTCTTTTTCTAGACATTTTAAAGAGTTTTAGTCAAGTACTCAGAAATGCTCTGCCGTGGACATGGCCCCAGACACATCTGTAAGGAACTGGCCTATACCAGGGTCCTCAGTCCCTGGTATGCATGCCCTGGGATCTCCAGGACACATCTAGAACTCAAACACGGCAAAAGCAGACCTTGGCTCCTCCTCTTCTCAAAGAAGCTGTTCTTATGAATTTTTCTATAGCTTCACATGCAGAATTATGAGCAACTTCCAAACATGAGGTTGACCCTTGTGTGAGTGGGGATACCTTGATTCTCTAACAGCTATGTCTGATGAGGTTCTATCAGTAATTGACTTGAAGGATCTTATCTTCACAACTGAGAAGATATCAAAAGACAGCAAACCCAACCAACTCCTTCGTAGAAGGGTCATTACTCTGGGACAGCAGGAAAGTAAAACTGAGTGGCTCTCTCCACCTATCTGGCCCTGACCTAATTTTCTTTCAGCCTTCGGTGCATGGAGACCCAAACATGGCAATACCTGGAGACCAGGAGCATGGGTGCATAACATTCCTAAGGAAACCTAAGGATCTAGCCTTCCAAATGCTGAAAAGATACCAGAGGCCAATGGAAAAAAAAAAAAAAAAATCAATCTCTGGTGCTGAGGCCATCACCAACTTTCCACTCTTCCTGGGACCAAGGTCTCTTTGGCCATGAAACTCACAGGAGGCAGGCATGCTGGGTCTGTGTGGATGGTGCCTGAACACAGAGCCTGCCAGAAAAAGCCAGGTAGAGGCTTAGATGCTTGTAGGGAATCATGAACCTAAGATCCGGTCCATTGGGGAGGGGAGGAGGTGCATGGAATCAATCTAGAACTACTATAAATAGCCAAGGCTTAGATCCTACAAGTGGAGGTAGGGGAGGTGGTCAGAAGCTTACAAAGGAGGATTCTTTGGCCTATCTCTACAGGAGGGAGGCAGGGAGCAACAAAACAGATCCCCACTGTGGGAGCTCCCTCATTTGCATTAGGGTCTCAAATAGCCCTCCCCCAGGGATCCTTCCCTTCCACTCAAGGCAGATGCACAGGTGGGCTGCCTGAAGAATGCATGCACGCTGTCACCAAAGGGCTAGCTAAACCCAATGCTCTACAAGACATTAATCTTGGCAGTGGGATCCCACACCTGGGCTTGTGAGCAGCAGAAGCCCTAATCCAGACCTCCCCTAGGCTCCTTCAATACTCTAACTTATAGTAAGAAAGAGAAAGTCAATGGTCCTTGGCCTGCAGGAAAAATGTGGCAGCTAGGGTGCTTCATAAAGAACAGCAGACTATGAAGTTAATGCTCCAGAAGAGATAAAAAGAGCCCAGAAGGTTGTTAAAAGGCTTCACATGGTAGCTTCAAAAAAATTTACCGGTCTCCAAAAGACCCAAGAAGAATGCAGATGTTCCCAAACGATCACATCCATCACTTTCATAGAACCAACCTCCCTTCCCTAACCCAACGCTAACCTTTGTGGCCTCACCTGAAATTAGGTGTACAACACTAAAAAACTCTGTCAATGTCACATACACAAAAGTTAACCTAATGGAAGTACATGCGTACTACAATAACTATGGCACTTTACAAGGTTTGCAGCTTGTAAGTTACTGGGAAGGAAGGGTGAATTTTTTTAAACAAAATGTGTATGGGTGTGGCTCCTAACTCACACAATCATTGAGAATGCTGGTAGATGTCTGCGATGTGTACTGCCTACAGTCTATTTGGCTTGGGTTGGTTCAGTTCAATTTTCTGTGTTCATCTGGTATTTCCCATAGATGAAATTATGCACAGCAAACACAAAACCCCCAAGATGTTCAAACTGCTCCCTGATATATCAACCCTTTTGGAACTAATCTTGCTTCCAAACCAGTGGTTAAAGCAGAAATGACTGTATTGTGCTCTGGTGCCCTGGCTGTGCACCTGCTGTAGGCTCTTCCCTACGTAGCAGTGCCATAATCTGATCCATGCTATTCCCTTGCCTGCAAGGGTCCCGCACCCCTCCCACTTTGGGAAACTCCTGCTAATCCTTCAAAACTTACCTCACAGATTCCTTACATTTTCCTGCTCCTCCTGGTCCTAATCTAACCATTTCTTCTCTTTTACTCAACATGGCCAACCTGACTCCCAAGCCCAACACTTGCCAGTGTCCCTTCTCTTAGCACCAACATGCTGACTAAATAAACCATGACTTTCTTCCACTGAAATTAAACCATCAAGGGGTGCCTGCGGGGGTGCTCAGTGGGTGAAGTGTCTGCCCTCAGCTCAGGTCCTGATCCCAGGGTCCTGGGATTGAGCCTTGCATTGGGCTCCCTGCTCAATGAGGAGTCTGCTTCTCATTCTCCCTCTGCCAGCACCACCCCCCATGCTCTCTAATAAATAAATAAAATATTAAAAATTCATAAAATCTTTATTTTTATTTTTTTTAAATTCATAAAATCTTAAAAAAAAATAAACTATCAAGCTCATTAGGTGCTTGAGAGAGATGGCACAGAAAATTGCTGAGGTGAAAAAAAGGGATGAATTCCTGAGATGGGGGAATATGGAGCCTTACATTGCAAGTAACAATATAGTCACCACCAGGAAACAAAAGAAGACTTAAAAACAGACCATCACCATGGGAAGAAAGGAAAGAACATCTCATCTCTACAGACATAATGGCTAGAACAGTTCTCAGGGTTGTGAGTTTGAGTCCCATGCTGAGTGTAGACTTTATTCCAGGAAAGTCTTAGGGTCACAATTTCTCTTTTACAGAAGGAAACTCCTGATAATATTTATTTTGAGACATTTTCAGGCATTTCCCACCCTGCATGGTGTGGGAGGAATAATAAACTTGACAGCCCTTATCTATAGCAAAGGGAGGAAAAACCCTTCCCAAGGAAATTCTGTAGGAGTACTCTCCAACCCAACCTCATGGGCTTTCTCACACTTGAACTCTGACCTTGGAGTGCAGCAGTATCTCCTCACCAGAGAGGAAACCTTAAAATGCCTTGCTCTATAGTCCTCAAAGCCCTGCTGAAACAAGCTAGTTAGGAAAGGTAAGTTATAAGAGCACATATGTGAATTATAACTCAATAACCAGTCAGCCCCATCACATCTACAGGAGCCACCTAACCCCAAGTCAGTGAAAGATGAGTAAATCATTTCGAAATAAGACACTGATGGGGCACCTGGATGGCTCAGTCAGTGAAGCTCAGGTCATGATCCCAGGGTCCTGGAATCACCTCTGGGTGACTCCCAGCTCAGCAGGGAGTCTCCTTGTCCCTCTGCTCCCTGCTTTTGCTCCCTCTTGCTCACTCACCCATTCAAATAAATAAATAAGTAAAATCTAAAAAAAAAAAAAAGACACCGATAACATAGATGCAAAGAACACGCAAAACCATGTTTATACAGCATAAAAACCAATTACCTTCTTTTTTTTTAAATTTTTATTTATTTATGATAGTCACACACAGAGAGAGAGAGAGGCAGAGACAGAGGCAGAGGGAGAAGCAGGCTCCATGCACCGGGAGCCCGATGTGGGATTCAATCCTGGGTCTCCAGGATCGCGCCCTGGGCCCAAGGCAGGTGCCAAACCGCTCCGCCACCCAGTGATCCCAAAAACCAATTACCTTCTATGTGTATTTACATTCACTTACACCTCAAATCTTTTCTAGAAATGAGTGGGAGTATAAACTACTGGACACAAACTTTCAACAGCCTTTTAAGTAACAAGCCAGTGAAGAACTGCCATGACTGGCAATCACTAGCGCCAAGTTTGGTCCCCACTCCCCACAGTGGTCCAAACCACACTTCTCTCTTCCTAACTGGTCCAGAGGCCACTAGTTTCCCCCATCTTTCTAAGCCATCCTTCTTACAGCACTGATTTTTCTAAAATGCTAATCTAACCACATTACTCTCTGCTTAGAACCTCATTTAGTGATTTTTTTCCCACTTGGTCTTAACATGAATTTTGAATTCCTTGAACTTAGGACACACCAAAGACCTTTTGAGACCAGGGTCCCACTTACCTCTTTAGTCCCATCTGTCCCACCATCTATCTTTCAACCTCAGGGAACTTCTCTCATTCCCTCTACCTTTGCTCCTCTTTCCACCAGGGCTCCTACCATGCCTATTCTGTTGGTTGCTGTACTCGAAGCGGAAAGCTTGGCATACAGAAGACCTCAAAAATGTGCTGATTTAGAATTTAGAATTTTTAAAGTCTGCATTCTCAAAGGGGGTGAAAAAAAAAATCTCATTCTCTTCTTCACCTACAAAGCATAGAGACACACATTGCACGCAAAAAGACCTACGGTATGTAAGAAGCATTAACATTTCATGGAGAAAGCAATTAAGAAAACAGGGAGTTTCACTGTAAAAAAGACTGATAAACCCTGTATGAAGGTTAAGATTTTTAAATTTGAGTTGGAAGCTCAAGTTCAGGCAATACAAAAACCAGCAACATGGATTCTACCTGAATGTTCCCATTTCACCTGCAGCTCAGATAAAACGACCCGGTATGCCTCCCAACTCATTAAAAAAACCACCACCAGGAAAACCAAGCGATTCCCTTCACCGTCTCTGTACCTCATCACCAGCGGTCCCCAAAAGGCTGGTCACTTAAAGGCCGAGTCCTGCCGTCGGGAAAGCGAGGTTCCAGCTGACCGTGTGACCTCGATCTCCCCCAGCACTGAGGCAGCCTCAGACCCCAGGTCCGGTTCGAGGCCCTGACGCAGAAGCGGAACCAAGGCAAGACTGGGAACGTCGATGGACACGGACGAGGAGGAGACAAAAGCCAAAACCTCCCCAAGAACGGCCACCGCGGGAAGTCTAGGCTACCCGGACCGGGCAAAGGGTGGACAGCGATGCTCCCGGAGCACCCCGAGACCCCGCTCACTCCGCGGGTACCCGGCTGCGCGCGCCGGGGGGCGGGGTGCAGGCGCCCGAGGGGCGGGGCCGGCAGCAGCCCTCCGCGCTCCAGCGCGCCCCCGCCCTCGACCGGAAGCCGAGGACCCAGTAAGCTCTGCCCCGGGTGGGCGCTCCCCGGGTGGGCGCTCCCGGGCCGGCCCCCGCCGCGCCAGCCGCCGTACGCCCGGGCTCCGCCTCGCGACCCAGGCCGACTCCCACGCCCGCGATGGCGGGGCGGCGGCGCGAGCACACAAAGGAGGCGGCGGCGGCGGCGGGGAACAAAAACCCGGCCGGGGCCTCCCCCGAACGGCTCGCACAGGCCCGCGCCCCGCCGCCCTGCCCGCCTCCCCGAATGACCTTGGGCGCGTCCGGCCCCCTCCCCGGCCCTGGCTGCGCTGGCTCCTTGTAGCCGAGCGCCGCGGCCGTAGGCCCCCGGGGCAGCCGAGGCCCTCGACGAGGGGCCCGCACGCCCGTCCCCAGAGCCGAGCCGGGCTCGTGCGGCCACGCGGACGGCGGGGCGGGCGGGCGACGTGCCTGCGGTCCCGGGGGAGGCCCGGCCGGGCGTCCGGCCCGAGCGGGCTTGGCCGCGCTCGGCGGGCCTCGCAGGCCGCGAAGCCGCCCGCAGCCCGCAGCCCGCATCCGCCCGGTCGGGGCTGGCCGCTCGCTCCCTGCGGGGCCTGGCTTACCTGGAGTCGAGCTGGTGCGGCAGGAGCCGCGGCCGACGCGCTTGGGCGAGTAAGCACCCCCGGAAGCCACGAAGGAGAAATCCTCCAGCAAGACGCCGCCGCCTCAACAGCGACCCACTTCCTCTCCTGAGGCCTGGGCTCCACCCCCCGCGTGTTCCCATTGGCCGCCGTCCCCTCGACTCCAGCGGCCTACCGGTACGAGAGGTATGTTTTCAATCCTATTGGGTAAGAAGACCATCTATTCCCGCTTTGAAACGCGCCTCTTTCCGGCCCCGCCCACGCTCGCGAACTCTAGCTCTCGCCTTCCCGCGAGATTCGCGGTCTGCGCCCCGAGGTGCTCAAGGCCTCACGGGAGTTGTGGTTTGCCCGGCTACGGCCGCTCGGGCTGCCGGCGCCCTGCCACTGACCGACCGCGCACCGCCGGGCGACGGCGCGGAGCGTAACGAGAGGCCAGGTCGGCCTTTCCGCGCCCGCATATCGGCCTCAGTTCTGTCTCCTGTTAGTGCAGCCTTTGCGAGCAATGGCCCCCTGGTCTCTGCTGTCGGCCAAAACCTGGGCCTGCATCTGCAGCAACTCCAGGGTGCTCGCGACCCGACGTGCCAGGCCCCCCGGCCGCAGGCTGGTCCCGGTGGTCTCGGACTGCCTCTCAGGCTGGTGGTGAACGGGAGGGAAGCACAGCCTGGCCCGTGTGCGGGAGCCCGCAGGAGGCGGCGCTCGGCCAGGGCGTCCGGGAGGGCTCCCTGGAGGAGGCCACCCCGGAATTGGGAACTGAAAGGACTAGAATGGAGGAGAGGGAGCCTGGGTGGGAAGAGAGGCTGGCATGTCCGGGAGGGACCGCACGCTGCCTGGTGTACGAGGAGCAGAGGTGGGGAGCGGTGGCGGTGAGGGGAGGCAAGAGCCCTGTTTTGGAGGGATCAGACACCAGGTTGAGTGTGGAGGATCCCAGGGCAGTGGGTGCGAGGAAGGGAAGGACTAAACCCTGGGGGAGACCAGGGACGGAGACCCCGGGCACTCTGGGGCACTCTGGGGCATCTGGCGCAGTTCCAGGGAGTGGAGGGCGCCGCCTGCCTCCGTGTGAATCCCAGCTCCGTTGTTTATGCGGGCCTGGCCAGTCCCCACAGTCCAGCCCCTGCCTCGGAGGGTGAGGGGGAGAGGTGGAGGACCCCACACAGAACCGCATGGTTCATTCAAGGCCCTGGCAGAGGGCTGTGGGTCAGAACCCCAGTAGCAGAGTCTGAGCTCAGCTGCCAGAACTTGGACTTGGACATGGATTTGGCAACAGAAAGCCTGGCTGGCTTGTCCCCACTGTTCTAAGGGAACCCAGATCCAGGCAGTGGCCGTCACCGCTGGTCCCCGGACACCCTCAGGCAGTGAGGCTGTCACTCCAAATGCCTGGGGTGGACTGTTTACTAAGAGGGGCTCTTCAGCCCAGACGATTGAGTCACGTATGGGAACGACAAAGCAGGTCAAAACCAGAGAGCATTAATGGTTCTGTGTCGAGTTTACAAGCAGTCTCTGTTTGATACTTACGTAATTGTAAAAGAATTTGGCATGGTAGAGTGTCAGATAAGTCTGATTCTGCATGAAATAGTGATTTTAAGTTGGAAAGTACAAGATTTTAGTTTGTCATCATAACTGGAATATCAGAATTTACAAATATAAGAGAAATTAGACCTTTAACACATCTATAGGAATTTTTAAATACTTGATAAGGCAGACAACAGAAATGCTAAAATGTAAGTTTAGATTCTACATTATAAATGCAGTTTGAAATGTTAAAGGTGGGGAATCCTTGGGTGGCACAGATGGTTAATCATCGGACTCTTGTGGTTTCAGCTTAGGTCATGACTTCACTGGTGGTGGGATTGAGCCCTTCCTCTGGTTCTGCACTGAGCAGGGAGTCTGCTTGATATTCTCTCCCTCTGCCCTACCCCCTTACCCGCAGAATCTCTCTTTCTCTAAAATAAAATAAATATCGAAAAAAATGTGAAAGGAGATTTCAGCCTATAAATGGAACCATATACAACCAATCAAAATGATAGTTATAGATTTAAAAAAATAAGATTAGAGGACATCTGGGTGCCTCAGTGGTTGAGTATCTACCTTCAGCTCAGGGCACAATCCCAGGTCCTGGGATCGAGTCCTGCATCGGGCTCCCTGCAAGGAGCCTTCTCCCTCTGCCTATGTCTCTGCCTCTCTCCGTGTCTCTTGTGAATAAATAAAATCTTTAAAAATAAGATTAGTAATTTGAACTTCACAGCCTAAAGAAAAATTGGGGTTTTCTATTTATAACTTTACTACATCACATTAAAGATGTGAGTTGAGGGGCACTTGGGTGGCTCAGTCAGTTGTGTCCACAACCCTTGTTTTCAGCTCAGGTCATGATCTCCGGGTCTATGAGCTTTTTTTTTTTTTTTAAGGGTTTTTATTTATTTATTCATGAGAGGCACAGAGATATAGAGAGAGGCAGAGACACAGGCAGAGGGAGAAGCAGGCTCCACACAAGGAGCCCAATGCGGGACTCGATCCCAGGACTCCAGGATCTCACCCTGGGCAGAAGGCAGACGCTAAACCACTGAGCCACCCAGGCCTCACAGGGTCTGTGAGCTTCAAGTTCTCTCCAAACCTCAGTTGACACTGAACTTGGGGGTATGGACATCCCTGGCTTCCTCACAGATAATGCATCTGGCCCTGAATGTTTTCAGCTCAGAGAAAAGACTGAGACCTTGGTACTTCCAAGTGCCACACAGCCAATGTAGATTATTGGGCATCACACGAGAACCCGAATCTGTGATGAGGTCTGAGGATCAGCTTTTTAACTATTTGCAAAGAACCTCTCTCTGCCCAAGTGAGTTTTAGGTACTGTCAGTGGAGGTCTTCTGGCTGCACTTATGCAGAAAATACACTGAAGCAGAATGTCAATTCCCTGGGTGGTCCAGAGAGAGCTTTCACAGCACCAGCTGGACCTGACCTCTCCTGGCTGGCCCTCTTTCCAGGGGCAGTTTGACTCTCTCTCAAAGGGCTCATGAAGGGGGTGACTCAGTGGCTTAGTCCATTAAGTGTCCAACTCTTGGTTTGGACTCAGGTCATGATCTCAGGGTCATGGGATCAAGCCCCACATCAGGCTCTGGGTGTTCTCTGCTCCCTCCTCAAATAAAAATTGTTTTATTTTTTTAAAAGATTATATTTATTCATGAGAGACACACACAGACACACACATGGGACTCGATCCCAGGTCTCCAGGATCACACCCTGGGCCGAAGGCAGCGCTAAACTGCTGAGCCACCAGAGCTGCCCTAAAAGTTGTTTTAAAAGGCTCATGCAGGTAGCCGGGAAGTCTCAGTAAATGAAGGCTATCAACTCTAGAGGGTATGTCAGCTGCTGCTTCTGACAAACCTCAAAGCTCAGTGCTTTGAGCAAATAGGCATTTATTGTTAATGAATCTACAAGTTAGTGGGGGCAGGGGAAGGTTCTGGTTCTGCTGGTATGTAGTATGGGTGAGAACGGCTTCTGCTGGGACAACTGGCTGACCTCATATTGTGTCTCATGTCAGTAGGTCACCCTGGACATCCTCACATTGGGGCCCGGCAGGGTTTCAAGAGAACAAAGAGGAGTTCCAAGGCCACGTGAGGCCCAGCCTCAGAACTGGCACACAGCCACTTCTGCTGTACCCTGTTGGCCAAAGTAAGCCAGCCCAGATTCAAGGACTGAGGGAAATAGACTGCGTCTTAATGGGCAATCATGAGGCAGGGAACCTGGGAGACCAGAGACACTTTGCCATTAATCTGAAATACATGGTCTTCCCTCAGGCCACAACCTCAGGGGATGGCCCAAAGCCTGTTCCCACCCAGGTTGGTATGGAACAGAAGCTCCAGGTACTCTTAAGGCAGCTCTGAGCAGCCACCCAGTCCAAGAGGCCAGTTAGGGACATTGGTATGGGCTGCCAACCAGCATCATTGCCAACAGCATCACAAATATGTTAAGCTATCACCTCTCCCCTCTGCTCCAGAAGTCAGTCTGATAGGTGAAAGGTTTTCCTCCCCTCTTGCCACAGTGCTTGCTTTGGGCTCCCATATAGACCTTCCCCTGCTGCAAGAACTGGCTCAGCAGAGCTTGTTTGGTGCAGGTCAGTGAGACTGGAGCAGATGTTCACACAAGGCTCTGAGGACAGAGAACCCTCCTAATAGAGCCACCAGGGAGTGATGACCCTTCTAACCCTGGATGTCATGAGTGCTACCAGCTTGAAGACAGAACTGCATCAGGCATGTCCTGAAGCCCACCCTATCTTGGATTGCCAGTTATGGGAGTTCGTAATTCATCATTTCAAACTCTCAGTGCTCCTGAGGGACACTATGGACAGGTCATCATCAATGTATTTCCTTGATACCAAATGAAATGGGTTTGAATTCACATGTAACACAGGATGTAAGAAATGTCATGTTTATTTCTTTAAATGAAATTTAATCTGTCCCCAGCTTTTGTGAGAGGGAGGTAGGAAATGTCTCTATGAACCAGGAAATTCCTGGGTTTCTGACACTGTTCAGAATATTGGGGGAGAACCCTGGTGTTCAGTCTGTTCTTGTTACTTCAAGATGCCTATCCTCCTGGTCAGAATGTGCCTGGGGTCCAGCCTCCTTTCCTGAGACACCATCTCACCCCCAGACCCCAGGAGGAAGTCAGGTTTGGGGAGCTCTCTCTCCTGGAAATCCCATCTCCCTGACTGTCCCCCACCCCCATGGACTTGCCCATACTCTATCCTTCCTGGGAGCTGCAGCACATCATGCTTTATTCATGATCCTACATTTCAGCAGCAGGCTTTCATTCAGCCAGCCCTCAAGGTCATGCCCTCTCCAGCCTGGTGCTGGATCCAGAGGAGCCAAGAAGATGAATATGTCCTGGTCTGGGTTCATGTCCGCTGGCTCCAGGTTCCTTCCGTACTGCTGGAGAAGTCTGGGTGATACTCTAAAGTCATGCAAACTTTAGGTCAAGGCTTCTTTTTTTTCTTTTTTTTTTTTTTTTTTTAAGATTTTATTTATTCATGAGAGAGGCAGAGACATAAGCAGAGGGAAAAGCAGGCTCCATGCAGGGAGCCTGATGTGGGACTCGATGCCGGGAGTCCAGGATCACGCCCGATTGGAAGGCAGACGCTCAACCACTGAGCCACCCAGACGTCCCTAGGTCAAGGCTTTTAAAGGGCTGGTTACTTTACTCTTTGAGGACTACCAGCCTCATCAGCAGAATGGGGGTGGGGGACAGTTGCTCCTCTCCATGGGCCCCCTCCCCCGCTATGGCCGCAGTGAGCTTTGCTCGAGGTAAGTCATTTCCTAGTGGCTCCAGCATCCCGGCCACTTCTCCAAGCAGACGCGCACGCCCCACCATACAGGTTACGCAGACTCAGGACAGAGGTGGCTCGGGGCGTTCTCAGGAGCTGCAAGGATAATGCTTTGCGCTGGAATCTGGGCAAGGGCGGCCAGATTTAGCACGTAAAATACAGGGCACCCAGATAAATCTGAGTTGCAGAAAAAGAGCGGATGCATTTTTTAGCGTGTTTGTCCCGCCCAATCACTGCGCTGGCATTTCATCCGGCAACCCGGTTCCGGACAGGTGGACTCTGGGGCGGGCAAGATTGTGGAGCTGGGGGCAGGGACTCCGGGGAGGGGAGGGCGGGCTCGCGGCCGAGAAAGAGGAGGCGCACTCCGCGGGCCGCACGCTTTATTGGTGGGGATCCCCGGGGTCTGGGGGCGTGCCCCGCGCCCCGCGCCCCCCGGCTCAGGCGGCCTCCAGGCGGCGCCAGTGCTAGGCGTCCACGCAGCTCCTCTGCAGCGCCCGCAGCCGGCGCTCGCGGCTCTGCTGCAGCTCTACCCAATGCCTGGACTCCAGCTGCGCCTGCAGGCGGGCAGGCGGAAAGGTCGGCGAGGTCCAGGGCCGCTCCCACCGACCCCCGACCGACCCTCGCCCTCCTCCCGCCCCCCGGCCTCCCCGCCGGCTCGCAGGGCTCACCCGCGGCTTGGGGCGCGGGGCTCGCGGCGCAGAGATCGGCCCGGAGGCTGCCTGCTTGCGGCGCTCCGCTGCGCTCTCCTCGATCCTGCGCCGCAGCTCCAGCACGCGGTGGTCCTGGGACGGCGGCCCCGGAGCCGCGGACTGTGCTTTCTTCTGTTCCCACCTGCGTGGGCGACGGGGCGGGCTTAGGACCGGCCCTAACCGAAGGTCAGTGATGCCACCGGGAGACACCCTCCGAGGACCGCTGCGGTGCCGCCCCCCAGAGCCACTACCGTTTTACTGTGCACTTAACATTTAAAAAATGCATTCTACGTATATTAGATACGTAGGTATTCGGAGCAAAAAAGTGAAAACCCTCTTGTATCATGCGCTCTCCTTGCCACCCTCTTGCCTAATGGCAACAGCTGCTAATAGAGCTTTGCAGATCTGTGTCATCCTAGGCCATTTTTCCTTCCAAAATGAGGTCTCCCGGAGCCTGGCTCAGTGGTTGAGCTGCTGCTTTTGGCTCATGTGATCCTGGGGCCCTGGGATGGAGTTCTGCATGGGGCTCCCCACAGGGAGCCTGCTTCTCTGCCTGTGTCTGCCTCTCTGTCTCTTATGAATAAATAAACAATCGAGATCTCAGTACACAGACTATTTCCTGATGCCTTCGGTTTAAGTGCGAATCGCAGCATCAGGGCATGTGCAGGAACGTTCCACCGGCCTCCGGACAGACTGTCCACTCAAATAGTCCTGGTGAGGGCGCCTGGGTGGCTCAGCGGTTGAGCGTCTGCCTTCAGCTCAGGGCATGATCCTGCCGTCCTCCAATCGAGTCCCACATCGGGCTCCCTGCATGGAGCCTGCTTTTCCCTCTGCCTGTGCCTCTGTGTGTGTGTGTGTGTGTGATAAATAAATATTAAAATCTGTTTTAAAAAATGGTCCTGGTGAATTAATGCCATGAGGTCTGGCTGCACGCAGAGGGTTCCAGGAGCTTTGTTAGCAGGTCTGGACTCCTGAGGGCTCCCCAACACCAGCCAGATTGCATGTGGGGTCTATCTAGCTGAGTCTGGAAGTGGTGATGTCTCCACAGTACCTGCCACCTTACAGACCTGCCCAATGGCCAGCCAACCATGCCTGGGCAGCCCCCACAGCTGTCACCAAGCAGCAGTCACTCAGTATTAATAGTGACTGTCCTCCCTCCTATACACCCCACCCCAGTTATACACTTCCTCTGGAGTCCTGTGTGCCAGATCCTGAATCAGACTATGCTATGACAGGGCTGGGTGTCATGTCCCCTGGACCAGCCTTGCCTTCCTGTGCTGTGGTATCAGGCCAGGGCCCAAAGGTCAGCCTGACCCCAGGATGTGACACCAATCAGTGCCCTACCACACTGCCATGGGACAGACGCATGGGGCTGGAAGTCACCACATTGTTCCCAAAACAAAAGGGGTATGTGTGTGATGCTCTCCCTTAAAAGACAGTAGTCAAGCGAGATGCTTGAAAATCAAATGCTATATGTGAATCCTAGCCAGTTTCTGGTCTAAAAAGAAAGAAAAAAAATACAGCAAACAGTCTTGGGACCTTAGAGAAACATGGAGAGGCTATTTAGATGACAGGAATTTTTGTTGAATTTTCTAGTTGTGTCATTGTGCTGTGGTTATGTAGGACAATGTCTTTTTTTCAGAAGAGGCACACCAAAGTGTTTGAGAGTGAAGAGTGTCTGAGGTTACAATTACTTCCAAAGGGGCAGATAAGTAGCTAGCTAGATGAAACACATGGCAAAGGTTGTACTCATGCCCTACATGCAATCATTTTGCGTCCAAGGCCTCACTGCACAATTTTTTCATCATTTTCATATGTCTGAAAGTGATCCAATAAAAGAGTAGGAGTGGAAGAAGCTATTGCAAAGAAACTGCAGGATGGTGGTATGTTGTTGCAGGGAGAACCCACCCAGGTGGAGGCAAAGGCAGGGCAAGACTGGCTCCTTGCTCCTGCCGAGGCACCCACCCCTGGGACCACTGGTACCGACCTCAAGGCCGCAGACCTCCCCATGGCCGCACGACACAGTGAGATTTGCTCCACCATATTCTGCAGTCCCTGGCTTCTGGCGCGCTTGGCCTGGATGATCTGGTCTCGCTTCTCTTCCTCCTTATGCTGCTGGGTCTCCTTGAGCAGGGCCAGCCGCTCTCGAAGCTCCACCACAGACATCTCCCCTTCCAGGCCATATCCAGGGATCTTCAGGTGATGGGGAGGCCCGAAGCTGGGCGTCAGGCCCATGACCAGCCTGCATGGTTATCTTCTGCACCCTGACCTGCCCTCTGCACCAACACCAGTGCCCCTCCCCCAGGTTCTGGAAGTCTGGCCCCTGTGCTCAGGAGACCTCCTTCCCTCTGCTCAGTAGCACCCCGGCCTCTCCAGCCCTCTGGTGATCACACATCTCAGCTGAGTGCCCTGTAGACCCCTCTACCGTGTTAGGGCCCAAATGGAGCTCGCCACTGTTTCCCCAAGCCAGGCCCTGGGCACCTGGGCAGAGTCCCTCTGGACTTCCCACATCCACTGGGATCAGGCCAGGCTCCCAGACCAGCTCCCATGGCCCTCCCAGGCCTGCTTCCACCTCTCCATATGCTAGCCAGGCCTCTCATGGTGCTTCTCACACAGGCTTCAAGGCATCGGGGCTTTCCTCTCAGCCTCCACTCATCTGGCCTTTGCACACCTACACTCTCCCTACATTGCCCTTCCCACTTGGGCCTGGGGAGTCCCGGGGCCTCCTTCAACATGAAGCCTATCTTGTGAAGCCCTACCTTGCCCACAGCCCCTTCCCTCTTGCCCCCAGAGGTCACAGAGGTCTCCTCGACAGGACTGTGAACTCTTGGGCCAGCCCTAGGCCTCCAGCATGGCAGGTGCAACATCCACAGCTGGGCATGCCACACATGCTAGGTGGATCTTGGCTTTGGGCCAGATCTCCTTTGGTGTTGGTGGGAATTCTGGACATGCCCTCTCATGGCCATGCTAGGCACAGCAAGACATGGGGAGGCTCCCCTAGGACCGGCCGTGTCCTTACCTGGGTCAGGTCCACCAGCTTGCCTTTGCGCATGGGCTGTGTCTCCAGAGCTCGATGTTGAGCGATGAGCTCACAGCGCCGCTTCTGCTCCTCCTTGGCTGCCTCTGCGGTGCGCTGTAGCAGCTCCCGGCTCTCCTCTATCACCTCCTGAACTTGGGGGCCAAGCAGGGTGCTGAGGCTCACAGAGGGCAGTTGGGCTCTCACCAACCATAGCAACTCACTTGAGGCCAGAAGCCAGCATGAGACCTTAGCTGGGAATGGCCTCATGGTACCTGGCCCCCCACCATACCTATCTGCCTTCGGCCCTTCAGGAGCTTCATCTGTGCCACCTTAACATTCTTCTGCACCTCTATCACCTGCTCCACCAGCTCCTTCATGGACCTCTCCTCCTGGAGGCGCCTCTCAGCACACTGCTGCATCAGCTCAGCCGTCTGCTCAAACAACCAACCCACCATGGTCAAAGCTGGAGGGGCCCCCTGGTCTGCTCCAGCCCTGAGAGCAGCATGAGGTCTAGAGAGCAGAACCAGCCCTTGACCTCAAGTCACCTTGGAACCGGGCTCTAAGCTCATCAGCCTCTGGGAGTCCCCTGGAGGTCAGGGCCTACTGGGGAAGTTATACCTCATGTCCTCCCTCCCTCCCTCCCTCCACTGTGGTCCTGGGGAAACCAAGTCAGAACCACGAGTTTGCCCTGGATTCCCACCAGAGCACAGGACATGCTAGCCCCCTTGGGCAGCCTCAGGCTCCCTGTCACATGACCCCCCAGCCATGTCCTGTTGGTCACCCCACTCTCTTCTGATGTGCAGTCTAAACAGCAGGATAGGGGGTAGTTTTGCCACTTGGATGCATGTGACTGGAATCCTCCTGTATCCAGGTGTTCTTGCCTCTTCAACTCTGCACTGCATATATAAGGTTCATAATATTATCTCCTGGATTGTAGCTGACTTATTTTTGTGGCTGTATGTTTTAGGGGAACATATCGCAAACCTTTCATCCATTTTACTGTGGATGGACATTCAGATTGCTTCCTGTTTGATGCTACTGTGTACAATTCGAATCATAGTTTTTAGTCCTCAAGAAACTACAATGCACAATGTGGGATTTACACCTCCTGTCACTGGTCCAGAGTGGCCAGGGAGCTATGGAACTCCCAACCCCTGCTGATCCGTGCAGCTAACTAGGGGCTTGTCTTCGGCTGCACAGTAAGTGGGAACCAGCCTGCAGGCAGCTTGGACTTCAGGTGCAGACACCAGGCACGATGTCATCCTTCTATAAAACAATTTGCTGGCATGTATCAAAAATGGCTCTTGACCATCCTTTTCGATGTGTGCCAAAAAAGTAAGGAAGTGCTCACACAACAGAAGGACAGAGGCAGTCAGAGGGACACAGGAGCCAACCTGAAAGAGCTCAAAGGCCCAAGGCCCAAGCTCACAACACAATACTGCCCTGTTGGTTTATAACACAAAATGTAAAATACACATTCATGAGTCCCACTGAAAGAAGTGATTGAGTAAATAAATAAGTGAGGGAGTAGAGAAAGTCATTCGTGCAGAAGAATTCTCAGCAGGTGCCCACTCCTTGAGTGTGGGCTCTGCTTAGAGACCCCTTCTGCGGAGTACTGTCCAGTGGGTGAGGATGACAGCAGCAGAGAAACCTGGCAGACACAGCTTTGGCCAGGGGACCAAGTCAACATCACAGTGATGAGTCTGTTGAAAGCAGATGCCCTTGAGAGGATGTGATGGGAAGAGCACTTCACCTCTGCGGGCTTCCTCCCAAAACCCACAACCCCAGTCTAACTATGAGAAGAACAACAGACACATCCCCACCAAGGGGCGATCTACAGGATACCTGGTCAGCTCTTCTCCAACTATTGAAGTCATCAAAACCAGGAAAGCCTGAGAAGCTGTCACACCCAAAAAGAATCTGAGACATGACTCTTTGAGGGTCCTGGGACAGGAAAGGGCATTTGTGGGAAAAGATGAGCTAAAATCTAAACAAAGTGTGGAGTTCAGTGAAGAGTCATGTACCAATGTTGGCTACTTAGCTGTGACAAATATACCATGGCACAGAGGGCCAGAGTCTCCCCCACCCCGCCCCAAACTAACATCTACCTGGAACCTCAGAATGTGATCTCATGTCCAATTAGTTGAGGATCTCAAGATGAAACCATCCTGGGTTTAGGGTGGGCCCTCAATTCAATGACCAATGTTCGTAAGGAGAGGACACAGAGAGACGTGGATGCATGACACATGTCTCTGTGAGGATGGAGGCAGAACTGGGGTGAGGCCGCCACAAACCATGGAGTTCCTGGGGTCACCAGAAGCTGGAAGAGGTGAGGAAGGATCCTTGCCAATAAATGTAGCCAGGACCATGGCCCCCTGCCACCTTCCTTGATCTTAGACTTGGGGCCTCAGGAACTATGATGTGAGCCCTCCAGGTTGTGGTGCTTTGTTGTGGCAGCCTGGACACCCGGTATGGTGATGGAAGATGTGGCCAGCAGAGTGCTGGGTGAAGAAGGGATGGGGGAAGGTGTTGGCGGGGGTGGGGGGGACACACGGGAACTCTCTGTACTATCTTTGCAACTTTTCTGTGACTCTTAAAACAGCTCCAAAATATAAAGTATATTGTTTAAAAGTAGCTTCAAAAACTTGGTAATAAGTAGAAAATGCTCATGTGGAAATCTGAGGTGTAAAGAGGTGGGCTACCAAAATCTGCGAGGATTTTGGTACTTACCTCATGTGTGTAAATGACGACAAAGAATAAATGAGTTGTGGGTGAGAGGCCTGCGCTGTGGTGTCCCCAGGTCCCCAGCTAGGCTGTACCTCAGGAACAGTCAGGAGGGAGGGCAAGAGGCAGCATCTCCAGGCTCTCCGTAAATGGGCGTGGAACAGGGGTGTGGGTGGTGCAGGAGCATGGAAGAGGCCCAAAAGGAGGAAGACATGCAGGACTTCAAGTGCCATCTCTGCCTGGACCAACTTGACCACCTCAGGCCCTGCCCCTGTCTTTGCTGGCAAGTAAAGATGAAGGTTCCCACCTCCTCAGCACCCCCAGAGAGGTGCAGAGGGCAGGGCAGCCGGAAGGGCTCCAGTGGACCAGGCCATAGCATTGGAACCTCTGACCAGCCACGGCAAAAGTTAGTTAAATAAGACACAAGGGCTGAGTCATCATCCAACATGAACCATACAAGAGAAATTAAAATCCCTTTCTCTTCAAATATTTAGTGCCATCTACTGTGCCTAGTTCATATAAAACATATGAGTGATGTAAATGCATATAACTGGACATTCCAGGATGGGGAAAGAAGCCACTGGGCTTATAAAAGATGCTCCAGTCAGGGTTAGCCAGACTTTGAAGGACACTATTTGGGGTTGGGGTGCTGTCCCCAAGCAGCCTAATTATGACAGTCTGTCGACAAGGCTGAGGGGAGTATTCAGATGAATACCCAGATGTGGCTGGGCTGTCAAACCCTCTCCGGGTGCTTTCTCCCCATACTGTTGTTGGGTGGCCTGCAACGCCTTTGGTTCTTACCTGGAGATCTTTTACTCACAGGACCTTTGGGGTCAGGAGGGATGGTGCTAGATCATGCCAAGATATTGGAGAGGATGTGGGCACCCCTACCACTCACCTAGGAAGATGCAGGAGCCCGTGTGGGCCTCGGAAACCCGCCTGCCCTACAATCACCCCATCTCTGGACATAGTGTCAGGATGGCAGACCATCTGCCAGTGAACATCACTCACACAAGCAGGCTGACAAAAGGATGGGGCTGCACAGCCAACCTCTGTCACCATTCCTGGAAGGAAGACTGGCAGTGGAGGCAGTGTGTGTGTGCGTGTGTGTGCGCGCGCGCGTGTGTGCATGCGTGCACATGCGTGCGCAGAGGTGGCCTGGTTCACGTAAACATTAATCCAGGGAAACAGGACTGGCAGTTAATGCAAGATACAGTCAACTTCAGAACAAAGGAAATTACCAGGCAGAGGGACTAAGAACACCCAGCAATTTTAAACGTATATGCATCAGACAACAGGGCTGCAAAATATGAGCAGCAAACACTGATGTGACCAAGAGGAGAAGACAACAACTTCACAATTATAGGTGAATACTTCACACTCCTTCTCCAGTGACCAGGAGACAACTAGATGCAGGGTTAGCGAGGATGTGGCCGATCTCAACGACTCTCTCAACCAGCAGGAGCTGCCCATCCATATGGAACACACAGCAACAGTGCAATACTCATTCTTCTCCAAAGGCACCGAACACAGTGTGATCGGCAACATCCGGGCCACAGAACCAATCTCGGCAAATTTACAATTGTTGAAATCATACAGGGGTGTGTTCAACAATTACAACGGAGTCACAATGGAAATCAGAGACAGAAAGATAACAAGAATATCCCCACATTCTTGGAAACTAAACAACACACTTCTAAGTAGTCCATGGGCCAAAGGGAAAAATCTGAAGGAAGATGAAAAAATACATCAAATTGAATGAAAATGAAATACAATATATCACAATTTTTGGGACATGGCTAATGCAGTAAATAAAAGGGAAATGAATAACACTGAATGTTCGCAATAGAAAAGCAGAGAAGTCTCTTACCAGTAATTTAAGCTCCATATCAAGTGCCTAGAAGAAGCAGAGC
This sequence comes from Canis aureus, assembly GCF_053574225.1. Taxonomy (NCBI): domain Eukaryota; kingdom Metazoa; phylum Chordata; class Mammalia; order Carnivora; family Canidae; genus Canis; species Canis aureus. The sequence continues at coordinate 62,641,231 of NC_135612.1, forward strand.
AAAATAAACTCAAAGTGAGTAGAATGAAGGAAATAGTGAAGAGCAGAGATCAATGACGTTGAAAACAGCAAAAACAGTAAAGAAAAATCAATAAAACAAAAAGCTGGTTCTTTGAAAAGATTGATGGAATTGACAAATCTCTAGCAAGACTTACAGAAGAAAAGCAAAAAAGTACAACCTACCAATATCAAGAATGAAACAGGTTATGTCGCTATAGATCATACAGATATTAAAAAAAGGATGATAATAGAATATTACAAACAACTCTACGTGCATACATTTGACAACTTAGTGAAATGGGCAAATTCCTTAAAAAAACACAAATGACCACAACTCCCCCATTATGAAGCAGATCATTTGAATAGTCCTATATCTTTTACAGAAATTAAATTTGTAATTTGAAAGCTTTCAAAAAAGAAATTTCCCGGCTTAGATGATTTCACTGGAGAATTTTGCAAAATGTTGAAAGAATTAACACCAAATCTCCCCTAGAGATAAATGAAAGAGGAAAGAAGACCTCCAAATTCACCTTAACAAAGCTGGTGTGACCCTGACAACAAAATTAGACCAAGTCAGGAAAAGAAAAGCAGAGTAACATTATGCATGAAACTCTCTGTAGAAACACTTGAACAAAATCAAAATAGTAGCAAATGGAATTAGCAAATGTAAAAAGAATTAAGTACCATAACCAAGTGGGGTTTATGGTAGAGATGCAAAGCTGGTTCAATATTTGAAACTCCATCATGTGATTAAGAATTCATCATTTTGTCACGAATCTCTATATTCACCACCCAAAGAAAAGTCACATGATCATATCCATTGATGCAGAAAAGCATTTGATGAAATTCAACACCTTTTCCTAATAAAAACTTGTGGAACTTTCATCAACATGATGGAGAGTATATCCAACATCAGTCCTTAATGGTAGAAGACTGATTTCCCCTGATATCATGAACTAGGCATAAATTTATGCTCTCATTCTTCTCCAACACAGTCCTGGAAGTTTTAGCCAGAGCAATATGTCAGAAGAGCAAATTATAGGAATGCAGGTCAGAAATAAAGAAATGAACTGTTCTTTATAGACGACATGATTGTCTACATAGAAAATCCTAAGGAATGTACAATAAAACTCTTTGTCCTAGAAAAATAAGGGAGTTCAGCAAGGTCACAAGATAAAAGATCAATACACAAAAGTCAATTACATTTTAATATTACTAGCATTGGAGCACCTGGGTGGCTCAGTGGTTGAGTGTCTGCCTTTGGCTCAGGGTGTGATCTCGGGGTCCTGGGATCGAGTTTCACATAAGGCTCCCTGCAGAGGAGAGCTTCTCCCTCTGCCGATACCTCTGCCTCTCTCTCTCTGGTTTTCATGAATAAATAAATAAATAATCTTAAAAAAATATTACTAGCATCAAATACATGGACAACAGAATTGAAAATACAATCCCATTTACAATTCCTCAAAAAGGAAATCCTTAGGCACAAATCTTATAAAACATTTACAGGACTCAGATACTAAAAACTATACAACACAGATGAAAGAAATAAAAGATTTAAATAATTGGGGAGACATAGTGCATTCATGGATTAGAAGACTCAAATGGTTGGCCATGAAAGTGGATCCAGATCTCAGACTGTGTACAAGAATAAACTTTGAGTAGATTTGAGAACCAGATGTAAAAATGAAACATAAATACTAGAGGGGAGCCTGGGTGACTCAGTCAGTTAAGCACCTGCCTTCGGTTTGGGTCATGATCCCAGGGTCCTGGGATTGAGTCCCACATTGGGCTCCTTGCTCAGTGGGGAGCCTGCTCTTCTCTCTTCCTCTGCCTGCTGCTCCCCCTCTGCTTGTGCTCTGTCTCTCGCTTTCTCTCTCCCAAATAAATAAATAAAATCTAAAAGAAAAAAAAAACGAATGCTAGAGAACATATGGATGAACTGCTCTCTAACATGGGTATAGGAAAAACTTTTCAACTTTCAAAATGTGGACACAATAAAAGGAAAGCTTGATAAGTTTGCCTTGCAAAATACATCATAGCAAAGCCAAGTGACCAACTGGAGGAAATTGCCTATAATATTTTATAAAGGGTTACTTTCCCTAATGTGTAAAGAACTCTTAAAATAAATCAAAGCAATAAAGGCTAAGAGCTGATTGGAAAGTGCCTGACCCATCTTTAGCCCCGGAACACTCAGTGAGGGAGGAGACCGCATCTGCCACAGGTAGTGCTAGGGAAACTGGACCCTTACCTTACACCACACACAAATATCAATTCAGAGTGGACTACAGACTTGAACATAAGACCTGAAATCACAAACTTCTAGAAGAAAACAGGAGAAAAGCTCCCTCAAAGTGGCCTTACAATTATTATTATTATTATTATTATTATTATTATTATTATTATTTTGATTTGACATCAAAAGCATGGGCAACAAGAACAGAAATGAACTACTGAAACCACATCAAAGATCTCAGTGCAGCAAAGGAAACGGCCAGCAAAACGCAAAGGCCCCTGTGGAATGGGAGAAAGCTTCTGCATACCATATGTCCATCTAGTAGGGGGTTAACATCCAAAATGCACAAGGTACTCACACAACGTAGTAGCAAGAAAAGCCAAATACCGTGGCTAAAACATCGGGAAAGGACGTGAAAATTTTCCTAAAGACGATGAACAAATGGTCAACGGGTATTTGGAAAGATGCTTGTCATCACTAATTATCAGAGAGAAGCAAATCAGAATGTCAGTGAGGTATCACCTTACACCTGTGAGGAATTGCTGTGATAAGCATTGGTGAGGATGTGGAGAAAAGGGACTGTTGGTGGGAGTGTAAGTTGGTGCAGCCATTATGGAAAATGGTATTTTAATTTTTCCTCAAAAAATTAAAATTATTAGATTTTATTTTTATTTTATTCTTTTAAGATTTTATTTATTCATGAAAGACACATACACAGAGAGAGAGAGACACACAGGAAGAGGGAGAAGCAGACTTCCTGAAAGGAGCCCGATGTGGGACTCGATTCCAGATCCTGGGGTCACACCCTGAACCAAAGGCAGACACTCAACCGCTGAGCCACCCAGGCGTCCCCCAAATTATCAGATTTAAAAAAAAGATTCTATTTATTTATTTATCTGAGACACACACACAGGGAAAGAGAGAGCAGAGGAGAGAGAAAATCTAAAGCAGACTCTGGTCTGAATGCAGAGCCCGACATAGGGCTCGATCCCACAACCCCAAGATCATGACCTGAGCTGAAACTAATAGTCGGACACTCAATCAACTGAGCCACCCAGGTGCCCCTAGAATTACCACTTTTTAAAAGTCATCTCTGCACCCAGCGTGGGGCTCATACTCAGGACCTTGAGATCAAGAGTCACATGCTCTACAGACCAAGCCATTTGGGTACCCCTAGAACCACCAGTTTTAAAAATTGGAACCCAGAAGTGATCCCACGTCTGATATATATTCAAAAGAAATAAAATCACTATTTTGAAGAGATATCTGCACTCCCATGCATATTGTAGCATCATTCACAATAGCCAAGATTTGGAAACAACCTAAGTGTCTGACAGATGACATGGAAATACTACGTAGCCTTAAGAAAGAAGGAAATCCTGCCACTTGCAAAACCATGGGTGAACCTGGAACATATTAAGTGAAATAAGCCAGACACAGAAGGACAGCTGCTGTAGGGTCTCAGTTGTATGCGGAATCTAAACCAGTCCAAGTCATGGTAACAGAGATGAATGGTGGTAGCCCGGGGCTGGCACAGTGGGAACGGGGAGGTGCCAGTCCAACACGGAGATCCTGACCTGAGCTGGAATCAAGAGTCGGATGCATAACTGACTGAGTTGCCGGGGCACCCCTGTCACACCACACACCTTAACCATACGTGAGTCTAACTTGTCAATTGTGTCTCATTAAAGCTGTGAAGAAATGGACCAAAGCCCTGAAGAGGTCATTCCCAGGAGCGGGCCTTCAGTATATGAAAACACGCTCAGCCCCACACATAACAAATGACACGCGCATTGACGCCTCTTCTCGCTCACAGGCTCAGCATGAATCTCAATGGGGAGGGGTGCGTGCTGCAGGGGTCCCGAGGCCCAGCCCCTCGCACACCACCCAGGAAAGGCAACATGGCATCTCTGGTAAAACCACTTGCTTGAGGGCAATACCACAAAAGCCCTGCGCTGCTTGGCTCCTTTCTGACATAGCAACATCCAACGTGGAGTTCACCTGGAAAGTCTCCCTCCACTAAGGGTTGCGGCGGCCCCCAGAGCCCAGGGCACTGCGAGGCCCACTGCAAAGAACAGGCTTTCGGGGGAGCCCTGGTTGGGGGCCTCCACCTAGGCCACCTGTCCTAGCAGGAGGACGAGCCCAGGTTGATATGCCGACAGCTTCTGAAGTGGTGACCTCCACAGACCGCCCTGGGAGAGGACACCAGATGCAAACATGCCCCATGTTGGCTTGTCAGAAGTTTCTGCCAGAATCTCAGGTCTTCATGTGTGGATGTGGGGGCCAACTGACTCTGCTGGTAGGGGCTGGGAGGGGGCAGTCGGGACCAGAAGCACTGGCCAGACCCCTGCTCTGAGCACCTCCAGGACCCCCGCCCGTCAAGGTGGGGAAGGAGGAAGCACACCTGCGCTACACGGTCAGCTTGCACCCCGGGCCCCTGGCTGCTCCTGTGAGCGGCACATCACCTCCTCCTTCTTCTGGTCGGCCTTCTGCTTGTTGCCCTGCCTGAGGAGCTGCCGGGCCAGGATGGCCTCCTCGCGGCTGAGCTTCCCCTGCAGCCTCCGGCACTCGCCTGCAGCCAGCGCCTCCTCCTGGTCCTTCGCCTGCATCTTCTTCTGCCACTCAAGAAACTCAGAGAAGTCACCTGCACCATCCACAAGCTTATCCACCCTGGGGAACAGGGGGGGCGGTTAGAGGCAGGGTTTGGATTCCCTCCCGATCAGGACCTGTGCCGGCCATGGGGACGCCGCTGCCTCCCCTGGAGTGGCCTCACAGGCATGGGGCACTCTTCATCCAATGCCAGCCACATCCCCACCCCCACTGTCCACCTGTCCCCATCCTGTGCACCCACCCTTCAGCCATATCTCCCTGCCCCTGCTTCCTGTATAGTCACCAGACTGTCCATTGGCCTTCCTCCATCTACCTGTCTGTCCATCCACATTCCTCTGCCCGCTTGTCTATCCTCTCATCCATCTGAGCAGCCACCCAAACTCCCACCACAGCCCACTTCTGGGGTAAGCACAGGGGTCTGCCGTGCCGGTGGTCTGGGAGTGGGGGTAATTGGGAAGAGGTCTGGAAAGGAGGTGACCCCTGAGAGAGGTTTAGGCTGGGCTGGCTTTCTGCTAAGGCCCCTTATGTGTGGTCCATTTCCCTCACTGAGCCAGGATTATCTTCCTTCGATACGGCTGTGCCCTGAACACTGGCCCCACAGTCTCCCTCTTCTCCCAGAACAGCCGTCCCTGCACCCCCTCCTCTGAAGCAGGATGAGGAGCTGCCGACCCCACCTCTGCAGCTCTTTCTCCACCTGCCGCTGGTATAAAGACCCTTCTCGGAGGATGGCAGCAGTGTTCAGCTTGACTGGGACATTGTTGGGCTGCAGGAGAGAGGAGGGCACAGAACAGAACAAGAAGTGGCGTCCAGGCCAGGAGGTGGGCATCCAGGGAGAAGACACTGGGACCAGCACCTGTGCCCACTGTGACCAGGTCAGGATCACCTCTCACCTTGTAGAATGTCAACTTTGGAGTCTTCAGGATTCTGGGCATGAATCGGAGCTGCAGCTTCTTCTCGGAGCCCTGTGGACATCAGAGCCTGGCACCTGTGCCCACTGGGTGCCCTTAAATGCACTCTGGGAAGGTGGTAGATCCTGCACCCCCAGGAGAGCCAGCACATTCCTCTCTATCGTAACTGCTGCTGCCTGGCCAGCCCCCTGCACACGGCCCCCTCCCCCGATCCCTACCCCCAGCAGCACTTCAGTTCTCTAGCACCCTCCCCAGCCTTCCTGGAGGGTTGAGACTCCCAAGCAGGGGCAGGGAAGGTATGGGTTCCCAAGCAGGGGAGCTTGCACTTCAGGGCTCCGGCTCTGCCCCCACCCCAGCTGCCCCTGGGGCTGGTTTCCATGACCTTTCCTGGCTGTCCCCCAAGCCTGCTCTGTGCCAGCTGCTGCTGCCCTGCGGACACTCCCAGGACGTCCCCCACAGCCCCAGTGTGTGGAGCCATGGGTCAGAGGGTGCCCCCAGGTCACGCTACTCTGCTGGTTGCCCACTCCTCCGCCCGCCCCCATCTGCTGGGGGGGCCGGGGCATCTCTGCCTCATGCAGCTGCCGCCAGGGGGGCCCACGGCAGGGAGGGCAGGCCAGGCCCAGCTCCTCTGGAGTGAGCACCCACCCAGAACTGGCCTTCCTCGTCCTACTCTGTTTACTTTCTCTTTACTGACAAACATATCTTGGGTTTTTGTTTTTCTTATAGAAACATTAAGTGGTCAGTAGGGAACTCTGGGAACACCCAGAGAGCGTTGAAGATGTGTGCCCGCGTCCTCACCTGCGCACTTAAGCTGCTCTCAGCCCAGCTCGGGGAGCAAGCACTGTCTCAGCCTCATGGGAAGCCTGCCCCCTATGAGCCAAACCTGAAAAGGCTGAATGAGGGGCTCATCATGTCGCCGCTAACAGGGCACAGGGAGGAATGTTTCCATGTTGTAAGAAAATGCCACCATGAAGACTGGCCCAGGGTATAGAGGGCTGGGGTTACCTGCACCAGGGTCGTACCCCGGGACCTGGGCACCGCACACCGCATCTCCTCGATGTTCACCTTCAGCAGCAGCTCCTGCAAGCAGCAACACATGGCTCTGGCCCCCCTGGGCACCACCTAGCATCCTCGGGTCTCAGAAGGGGCAGAGGCACAGACCAGCTCCAAACTGCTCTCTTTTTCCATATAACACCCTGGAGGGGGCAGCCCGGGAGGCTCAGCGGTTTAGTGCCACCTTCGGCCCAGGGCCTGATCCTGGAAACCTGGGATGGAGTCCCATGTCGGGCTCCCTGCATGAAGCCTGCTTCTCCCTCTGCCTGTGTCTCTGCCTCTCTCTCTCTCTCTCTCTCTCTCTCTCTCTCTGTCTCTCATTAATAAATAAATAAAATCTTTTTAAAAAAGAAAAAAAAACACTCTGGAGGGGTCTAGGAAGGCAGGAGTCGAGGGAGACATCTGACCTCAGCCTTCCAGCGATTATATCTCCTGGTCATCTCTAGTTGCTCCTGCTCCTTGGGCGGGTGGTAGGTACTCCTGGGGATCTGGTGGGTGGTGGGAAAAGAGCTTGTGGTCAGTGGCTATGATTCAGAGGAAGGTGTAGACCTCAGCATGAGGAGAGCAGGGATCCACTGGGCAGGCTCCAGTTCAACTGGGCTTCCCCACAGTTGGGTGGGGTCCCCTGAACACTCCTGGTCTGCCCAGAGCACCCTCAGTCCTGGGAAGAGCCCAGCCCCCCACTGGCTCACAGCCTGTGCCCACTGCTGATGTCTGCACTTACTGGTTTTGGCTTGGTCATGACAGGGACCGGCTCAGGCACTGGAATGGCACGGGGTCGGGGAACAGTCAGGTTGAACTCCTTGGGCTCTGTGACCTTGGCCTTGGTCTTTGGAAGAGGGGACTGATTGGTCATCACTTTCTCCAGCTGCTTGATCAGCTCCTGGACCTCTGGCTGCCATCTTGAAGGCAAAGGTAGGAGCAGCAGCTTAGAGCCACTTTCAAAGCAGGTCAATGAGGGCACAGCCCTTGGGATGCAAAGGACCCCCCCACTAAGCACACCCGGGGCTACTTGAGGGTGGGGCACTCTGCACTGAGTGCAAGCCACACCCTGGAGCCACAGGGCAGGTGAGGAAGCAGAGCCAGAAGCATCAGGTCCCAGCCCAGCTGCCAAGTGAGAGGGGAACTAGGAACACCGAACCATCTCCGCTGCAGGAGCCCAGCGAGTCTGAGGGGGGTGGTGGCAGTGGGGACATGGAGCTAATCTGGGGCAGCAGATGGCCCAGGGGAAGGAGGCCTGGGGAAGCTGGAGATTCCTGGACGTTCCGGGAGCTGAGCTGTCAGTGACTGGTGGAGAAGGGGCTCTGGGAGTAGGGCGGGGCAGGGTAGAGCCTGGGGTGGGGGTGCCCCAAGCAGGGTTTTGGGCAAGGCGTGGTGCTGCCCACGTCCCAGGCGGGCATAGCCCACATCACCAGTCTGACCATTAGAGCAACCTTGAGGGCAGATAGCATGGTTTCAATGGCCCCTGCCCCAGCTTGAGGACCACGGCCCCCAGAGGAAAGAAGAGCATGTCCAAGGGCCAGCGGGGAGTGGGGATTTCGGGGTGGGGGGAGGCAGGCAGGGCAGGGCAGGCCTGGGATGCAGCAGGTCCCAGAGCGGTAGTGTTAGGCTACGGTTGGGGTGGTGGGCAGGGGGCACCCTGGAAGCAGGCTGAACCCAGGCCTGGGCCCCTGGTGGCAGCCCTGTGGATGGATGGTGAATCCAGCCTGGCTGGGACTGAGGACTTTCCTCCAGAACAGAGGCAGCTCCAGGGACACCCCGAGACCCCAGGGCCATGGTTTTCTTCCCCACAGAAGGGCTTCTGTCTTCCCCAGGCCTCTGGGTCTCCTGTGTGCAGCTGCACAGTGGTCTGCTTGGGCCCAAACAGTCCCTCTGTCCCCAGGAAGATAAAGTGGCCCCCCCAACCCCCCCATCAGAAGGGAAACAATGGGGGTAGCTTCACCCTGACCCCAGCAGCCTCGCAGAGCCCAAGGGCAGGGCCTCCCACTGTGGGTCCTGGCTTATACCAGTGAAGCTGGCATTTGGGACACAGGGCCAGGCAGCGAGGGCAGCTTTGGGGCATGGGGTACAGAGAGGCTCCCAGCCTGGCCCACCTCATCAGGGGGTCGATCCAGTTCTCGCTCACATGGGCGGTCTCGTAGATGAGGCTCCATTCGTCCTTGATCCAGGAGCACAGGCTTAAGGGGTTGAACAAGAACCCGAGGAACTGAGAGAGAAGTAGGACCCTGAGGGAGGCGGCTCAAGCCCAGACCCCCTGCAGCCAGGTGAAGCCCCCAGTTCCCCACACAAAGCCAATGTCCAGGGGGCAGGTGTGGCTAACACACTGTGAGAGGAAGCCTCTGTCCACGCCAGGGTAGGAGGCCCCTCAGGACAGGCCCTCCCTCCCCAGAACAGAGAGGGGAGCCCAACTGCTGCTCACCTGCCCCCCATGCTGGTCTGGGGTGCCTACTCTGGGGGGCTGGCTGCCCACCTCATTCTGGAGCATGCCGCAACCCAGCAGGACCCATCCCCCTGGTGGGGGCCCAGTGCCGGCCGGAGCTGACTGCTCAGAACTGGAAGGCCCACACCCACTTCTGGAGCATTCCTAGTGGGGACAGATGGACTGCGGCCTGCCTCCCTCACCCCATGGGTTCTAGAATTCCAAGAACGGAGTTGCATTGTTTTTTGCCACTGCCCCTGCCAGGGGTGGGCTCCAGGACTGACCCGCCCAGCCAATCCACTGAAGTTGTCTTCCCTGGCAGGGCCTCTTGTGCCCTCGGGAGGGCCCAGCCCTGCCACAGCAGGAACTTCCAGCGGCCCCAGGCTCCTGTTTTCTAGTCTGGGCCTCTAGTCTAGCAGGTTTGGTTCTAGAAGGCACAGCACAGCTTAGCTTCTCAGTGGAGGCCGGCTATCTGGGAACTGGACAGAGGGGGTTGTCCATTGAGTGTCCAGCCACTCCATTGGCTGGAGTGGCCCTAGCCAAAGGAGGTGGCCATCTGCACTGCTGAGAGGAAGCTCAGTCCCCCACCCCTTATCTGAGGGTCAGCTATGCCAAAGGCCTATCGGGGGGCTGCTCTGTAAGGGGCATGCACCAAGCTGAGCCACATCCCAGCTTTGAGGGTCTAGTCTGGTCAAGGGGACCACCACAGACCACTCAAACCAGGTGCCCAGAAAACTGGCTGTAAGGCGACGCCACGTTCTGAGTCCCCCAGGAGAGCTTTGTGTGGACACAGGAAATATGATGCCCCCATCTGGGTCCCCTACAGCGTGTCCTGGGCCGTGGGCCTTGACTGGGGGTGGGCCAGGCAGCATGCGGGAGAGGTATGTGTCAGCAGCTGGGTCCCCGCTGTGGGCCTCTGGGCTCTGTGGGTCTGGGCCTACTGCCCCTGGGGCTGCTGTGGGGCTGCATGTCCGGCCCCTCACAGCTGCAGTGAACTCGGAGAGGCCAGGCTGTGGGATAGCCACGGGCAAGGGGAGCAGTGGGGTAGCACCGCCACAGCCATGTCCTCATCTCCACCTCCCCTTGGGCCTCCACATCCTTCTTCATGCAGTGGCTGCCAGGTGTCCTTCTACAGCCTTCTGTGGCTTCTCCACTTGACAGTCTGGCCCCTCCCCAACCACCACCCAGGAGCCCCTCCCCACCTTCCCTGCCCCACAGTGGTCTTCTCAGCTGCAGGCCCGTGGCTACCATCCATCATCTCTCTCCTGCCCTCCCAGGTTCATTGCTGTCTTTCACCTGCTACCACTTCTTGCCTAAAGGGGCTCTGGGGTCTCTGCTACTCTTGTTCCTGGCAGATGCTCCCTGCTGCTCCATCCCTGCCCTCCCACTCAGCATGTCAGCTGGTCTGCTGCCCCCACCCATGGACAGGGCTTCCCAAAACGAGGTCACCATTCTCCCTGGGTGTGAAGAGAGGGCAGCCCCTCAGGGAACATGCTGGAATGGGGGCGGGGTTCTGGGGTAGGTTCTCTGGCCGTCTGGAGAATTCCAGTGTGTGAACAGGGTTCCTTGGGGCGAGCAGGATTGCTACTCCCCTGGCCCCAGAGCCACATCCAGCACTGAGTCCCATGGAGACCATAGCCGAGGCTGCCTGAGAACCAGCTTAGTGCCTCGTCATCGCTCACCATGACAGTGGCAGCACCCCAGGTGTGGTCTGTGGGGAGCTTCCAGGGAGGGGCCCCAGGGCAGCCATACCATTCCCAACAGCTTGGCAGGTGGACCCAATGGGACTGAAGAGGGAGGTGGGGCAGGGGCAGAGGAGAGAGGACACAAGGTGCCACTGCACCCCTGCAGCTCCCAGCTCCCTTGGGAATTTGTGTGGGCTGTTTCCAGGACTCTTTTTTTTTTTTTTCCAGGACTCTTCTAACAGAAAATCTCTGGGGGAGGTAAATGCATTGGGGGCACTGGGCTGGCCATGTGTAGCCAGCCCTCTGCATGCCTGTGCTGGGTCTGCACTGTGAGGCAGCCCCGGGGGGTCCTGTGCCGCCCCCTCTGGGTTCAGGTCAAGGCTGCTCTAGGGTCAGCTCCAGGGCTGCAAGAAATGAAGACCTGGTTTAAGATAACTATGCAAGCGTTTCGCCCTGTGAACTCTTTGTTTTTGTGTAGCTGGGAAACCCCATCATTAAAGTAAACCACAACCTTGGGTCAGCACCTTCTCTGTGTGCCTTCTCAGGGACACACTTAGAGCACTCTTGGGGCCCATGACCTGCGCTTCTCTGAGAGTGGTTTCCCTGGTCTGGTGATGCCCCCGAGCTGAATGAGGAGCAAGCCAGTCGGCCAGAGCCTGGTCCCAGAATGGGCTCTGCTGCTCACTTGCTGAGTGAGACTGGGCAAGTTACCAAACCTCTCTGTGCCTCAGTTTCCTCAACTGTGGGGTGAGTGCCAGCAGGATGACCTCCCTGGGTGGCTGTGACGATGAAGCAAGAACTGCTCACAGATGAAAAAAAAAAAAAAAGAACTGCTCACAGATGAAGCCTGACCCATAGCAAATGCTCCATGGGAGCTGGCCAGCAAAGGACAGTGGGCCTCAAGCCCAGGCTTCGTGGTCCTGCTGGCCCCAGAGTCTGGGTGTCTCAGCTTTCTACACAAATAACAGAAGTGGCCCTGGGCAGGGCTGGTGTGCAGCCTCCCCCGATGAGGTGCCCGTCCTCAGGGCCTGCTCGGGACTTTGCTCCCTTACCTGCCCCTGAGTCCCCCACGCCACGCAGCCTCTTTTGGAAGGACAGGCTGCCCTGGGTCTGCAGCTTGGTCATGAGTCAGAAGGGAAGGCTCTGGAAGCCCAGACTCCAAACAGGCAACAGACCCCTGTCAGCACTCACCAGGACCCTAAGGAATGGGAGTCAATCCCCCGGGGACAGAGAGAGCATCTGTGCAGCCATGAGAGGGTACCAGCTTGTCATAAACACAGAATAAACCCAGCAGGGTTTCTTCCATTAAAATGAGGAAAGGGAGATCCCTGGGTGGCACAGCGGTTTAGCGCCTGCCTTTGGCCCAGGGCGCGATCCTGGAGACCCGGGATCGAATCCCACGTCGGGCTCCCGGTGCACGGAGCCTGCTTCTCCCTCTGCCTATGTCTCTGCCTCTCTCTCTCTCTCTCTCTCTCTCTCTCTCTCTCTCTGTGACTATCATAAATAAATAAAAATTAAAAATTTTTAAAAAAATAAAATGAGGAAAGGTAAGAGGTTGGCAGTAGATGGGACACATATCTACCCTTGGGTTTGAGAAGAAAACGTAGGGGGCGCCTGGGTGGCTCATATGGTGAAGCATTTGCCTTCAGCTCAGGTCATGATCCCAGGGTCCTGGGATCGAGTCCCACCTCGGGCTCCCTGCTTCTCCTTCCCTCTCTCCCTCTGTGTTCTCTCTCTCTCACAAATAAATAAAATCTTAAAAAAAAAGAAGAAGAAAAGGTGGGGCAGGTGGGGGTGGCTTACCTTGCACATTTTGTCCAGGGGCTGAGACCTGATGATGTCAGAGAAGAGCTGGAAGCCGAGTTCGTCCAGCTGGAACGTGGCCAGGTAGCAGATCACTAAGGAGACAAGGCTGGTGAGTGTGGGGACGACCGTGGGGTGTCCTCCCCTGCGCCCCCTAGCATCTGATCTTGGGGCCAAGCATGGTGGGTGGCCAGGGGCAGGAGCTTCACCTGGCACCACAGGAAAGTGACAAGATGATGCAAGAGTACAAATGGCGCTGTCTCACACAGGGGAGTATGTGGTGGCTTTCACAACACTTCCCTGCACCCTAACTCATTTGATGAGTTCTCAGAAATTCCCTGCATAAAAGTAAAATCATTTTGGATTTCAGTTTGTTAATGCTAAGAGACCAAATGGCCTCGAAGCCAACTGGCACATGAACCTCCCTGGGCTTGGTGAGGGGCCTCTGAGGCAGGGACTATTTGCCATACCCATGGGTAGGTGGGCCAGTGATGTGCTGCTGGTGAGCCAAGTGTCCTGCAGTGCGGGCAGAGTACAGGAGCCAGCTCAGCTACCCAGCACCCTGCACTCTCCTCTTCTCCTGGGCAGGAGCACGAGGCCTAGTGCAGGGGCTGGGGGTGGGGGCTGAACCAACTCCCTCACTGGAGACACTGGTCACTGTGCCCATAATGTTCCCCACATGCCAGAAGGACAGGTGGCCATTAGGGGTCTGCAAGAAGCCAGGCAGAGACATCTCATGTTTAATCCCCTGCTGGACAGTCCCAACTGTGGCCATCAGGCTGGCCTTGCCCCTAGTCCTCAGGCTTTGAGGGGTCAGAAACTTGGTAGATGATAAAGGCTCCTCATTTCACCCGGGCTGGCCTTTTAGAGGCATTCTCTCTAAAGCAGACTGTGCCCCTCTCAGGGATCAGAGGCTCTGCTCCTGGACAGCAGGGCCTGAGGTCCGCCTGCCTGGAGCCTGGCCCTCAGCCTGCAGCCTGGCCCTCAGTGGGCCTGGAGTCCGTGTCCATGTCTGTCAGGTGGATTGTGGTCTGCCCACCCAGGTAAGGGGCCGTGGGAGACCACAGAAAGCAAAAGTGCTGCAGAAACATCAGGAACTGGTGTCCAGTGCGAACCCAGGGAGTGTCCATCTGCTGCCACCTCACTGGGTCACCCCTGCTGTTGTGAGGCTGTGGCCCTCGTTCAGGAGGCCAGCGCAGCAGGCCCGGCCCATGGAGACACCTACCCTCAAAGAGGTTGTAGTCAGCCCGTCGGCAGAGCCAGCCGGCCCGCACGTAGAAGGCATCCACCACCACAGCCAGCAGCTTCCGGTACTCTAGGCACCCCGACAGCACCTCTAAAATGAATGCCTGCTTCTGGGGGCTCAGTGTCTAGAAAAGAAACAGCTGGGAGGGGGCCAGGGCCAGGGCCAGGCGTCCCCTCTGTGCCAGGGGAGAGCCAGTCAGGGCACCTCTCCCAGAGCAGGTGGTGAGCCCACGGCAGACCCCAGGATGCGGTCCTCCAGGGGCTCCTGGTAGTGACAGCGAGCTGGGGGCCCAGACAGAAATGAGCCATTCAAACCAACAACCCCAAAGGATGAAGGTGTGATTTCATGTACAGGAGCCCTGGGAGGAGCTGGATCCCCAGGACAGCACATGGGGTGAGGGGAGCCGGGATGGGGTGAGGCAGGCAGCTGGGGTTTCACAGGGACAGTTTGGGTGGGGAAGATGAGGAAGTTCTGGCGGTGGAGCGTGGGGAAGTGGGGATGTATTAACACCATCAAACCCCGTGCTTTACATGGTTAAGGTGGCAAATTTTACACCACCTTAAAACAGGTAGGCTTTACCACAATGAAAGAAAAGGGCAAACTCTTATAAAGCGTTTCAAATGAATTATTAGAAAAGTAACCCCAAAGAAAAAGAGAACGGTAAGGGGGCCTCTGTGGGACTTGTCAGGTGTGCCAAGCCAGGTGAGGAATTGCCAGGAGCAGGAGGGATTGCACTCTGCTCTCCGGGGGTAGGGGTGGGGGTGGGGGTGGGAGGCAGATGCCAAGGAGCCTTTCCTGCAAACATCCTGGGAATACGTTTTGGGTAACTTTACACCCTGTTCCTGTTCCCTTTAACCCAGCAATCACACTTCTGGGAACCTAAGGGAGCCCTCCAAAATGCAGGAGATACCCACACACTAGAAGTTTAGGGCATTTAATAAAACTCTTTAAAGCTTTTTTCCCCCCATTGTCTGCCTTGTTATGAGCTTGAAATGTCAGCGGTTTCTGCCTGTGTCTGGCTGGCCTTTGCCATTTGGCGATCCCGTCGAAACTGAGGAGGGCCCTAACCGAATGTGCTTGAATGTCACCCTTGCACAGCTCTTTATGCTGAAAGACAAAATGTTTTCCCTTGCTGCTGGACATACATTCCAAACTTTTCAACTTTAGGAGAAAACAAAAAACCCCGTATCTTTCTGCATTAAATTTTAGACTAGCTCATATATGTTGTATTAAACCTGCCATATCAATTGTAATGTACAGATTTTGCAAATACTATGCTGTATGTGATGCCCAACTGTATCCGCAATGTACATGTAATACATTCACGCCCAATAAATGTTTTACTTCTTTCTGAAAACAAAAAGAAGTTCAAGGTAAAGGGAGAAAGTAAGAGCCTAATTTTAACCAGGGGCATGGGGGGTGCTGTCTCCCATCGCAGGGGAGCAAGGCACCCACAGCCGTGATGCTCCTGCAGAACTTAGAATGTGGCCACAGGACAGATAATGTGGGATGAAGCCCGGGTGTTCACCTGGCCCCTGACAGGTGCAAAGCATATCAAAATCAACTCACCTGCAGAGTTGTTAAAAAATTTTTTTTACCAATATATTAGATACATTTTGGTATCTCATTTTATTTTGCATTTTTAAAGAAGATTTTATTTATTTATTTGGCACACAGAGAGAGAGAGAGAGAGCACAAGCAGGGTGAGCAGCAGAGGGAGAGGGAGATCCCAGGACCCTGAATTGGGAAGGCAGCCGCTTACCCCACTGAACCACCCATGAGCCCCTTATTTTTCATTTTTTTTTTTTATTATCAGTGAAATTTTCATAAATTTACTGGATATTTATTTGTACTTTTGTGAATTATCAGTTTATATTCTTGGCTAACTTTTTATTGGGATGATATTTTCCTGAATTTTATGAGCTCTTTATATAGTGAGACAATTAACATATTCATTAATATGATAGTTATTTTTGTGAGTTTGTAATTGGTCCTTTAACTTTGCGTATTTTTTGGCACAGAGGTTTCTCTTTTTTTTTTTTTAAAGATTTTATTTATTCATGAGAGACAGAGCGAGAGAGAGGCAGAGACAGGCAGAGGGAGAAGCAGGCCCCATGCAGGGACCCCGACGTGGGACTCAATCCTGGGTCTCCAAGATCACACCCTGGGCTGCAGGCGGCGCTAAACCGCTGCGCCACCAGGGCTGCCCGGTTTCTCTTTTTTCTGAGGCCAAATCTATCTTTTCCTTCATGGTTTCTTCACCTGTTTTCAGAGAAATGGGACCACCTGAGGGGTCCTGGAAAAGCCGCAGGACCTGGGAGAGCCTCTGTTCCCATGCGTGTGGTGGGGGCATCTGTATGTTGTCTCAGCAGACAGTGTCGCTCCCCCCGCATCACAGGGGCTGGAAGCCCGAGGATCATGTTCTTCTGTGGGTTCTGCCTCTGTGGTTCTGGACACAGCTTGGTCCTGCCCTAGGAGAGCCAGCAGGGCGTGAGAGACGACTCCCCTCTTCCTTCCCCGGCAGAGGTGACAGATATGCCATAGGTGCTGCACAGCGTAGCCCTGGCTGTCCCAGACTTGGGTTCTGAAGCCTTCCCCACAGCTCCCCAGCTGTACTAAATCCCTGGCTCCTCCCAGTGCCTGGTAAGGGCCCAGGTAGTTAGGTTCTCATGCTAATACTCTCCTGTGATGCCCTCTGCTCTCAGGCTCCATTGCAGGCTTCTGGTCTCCTCAGTTTTGGCATGTTGGGGTGGGGGGCTCAGGGTCCATTCCTCCCGCCCAGTTTCTTCACTCTCTGCACTCACCCCCTGGGGCACCTCATCCAGTGGCAAGGCTGAAAACCTGCCCTTCCCAATGTGTGTCCCCAGCCAGCCTTCCCAGACTCCCAAAAGCTCTGTCTCCACCTGTTCCTCCCCCCATCTCACCCCCTGGTTTCTGCCTGAGGCCAGCCTCCTGGGCTTTGCCCCAACCTGCCCCTCCCCAGCCTTCCCATCTCATAAGCACAACCCCTGCTCCCAGCTGTCCAGACCAGACCCCTTGATGCCTCCCTCTGCCTCCCACCCAACACCTCACGGGTGGGCCAGGGGAACCCAGCTGTGCTCTGGCTTCTCCTCTTGCCTGTCCTCTATTTCCAACCTGGCCACCAAGTGAGATCATGTCTGTCCTTCTTTAGAACCTTCCAGAAGGAGTCCTTACAGCGGCCGGTGAGGCCCTATGGGGACTGCTCTGGGTCCCTCTGAGTTCTTACCCAACCATGGTTCCACTCCAGCCCCACTGGTCTCCTTCTGCTTCTCCAGCATTGGAGTGTCCCCTCTAGGCCTCTGTGCTGGCTGTTCCCTCTGCCTGCAATGCTTGTCCCCACACACTTGCTCCTTCACTCTCACTAGGTCTTTGCTCAGGTGCTCCCTGACCTCCCCACAGTCAGATGCTGGCCAGCCGTCTCACCTAGCAGCACACACTGGCAGTTATTCGCGCTTTCCTGCTAAAATGTCACCCTGGTGCTCATGAGGGAGGGAAGGGGACGTCCTGCCTCCACGGGATGTACAGATTTTGCAAATACTATGCAAAGGCTGGGCACACATGGGGTTTCCTTCCACGGTCAGCTTTGGTCCCTGCAGGCAGGCTTCTGCGCCAGTTTCCCCCTCATGGCCCTCTGACCCCCAGACTATGCCCACACCGGGCACGCTTTGTCCAGCACAGCCCAGGGATCTGTGCAGACAGGTCAGAAAGCAGTGAGTCAGCGGGGCCAGAGCCCAGGCTGCATGACTCTGCAGGATGCCTGCCCACAGTATCCCCCCTGCCCCCATCTCTGAGGCTCAGACAACAGTGACTCTGCTTCTCATGAATTACGTCCGCGTTTGGGAAGTGTGAGTATGTATTTTTAATAAGGTCAGAGCCTTGAGCCCGAGGCTGGAAGCCCTGATGCTGTAAGTCCCCAGTAAGGAGGTCAGGCAGGGCTGCATGGGGCCCGGGGCCTAGAACACATAGAACCATGTGGTAAATGACACCCTGCCCCATGGGGGAGGCTGGGCCCAGGGCCAGGTCCTCACTGCTAAGGAAGGTCAATGTAGCTGGTCACAGAGAAGAGACTGAGGCCTGATGGGGGTCAAAGGGCACTGAGCTCCAGACCACTTCCTTCTGGCCAGACTGGCAGAGGATTGCTGAGGCTGAGCTGGCCGGGCTTTCTCCAAAAGGAGGTAAAACAAGGGCGGAGTTGCAAAGAGGGCCCCAGTACCAGAGCTGAGCCTTAGCCCCAAACCAGCCTCGGTCATGGAACCCAGAGGGTGGTGGTTACCCAAGGGCCTCTGAGTTTTCTGATACCATGGCCCTTGGCCAGCCCCCAGGGGGGCGGCAAGCCTTTGGGTAACAGTTTCATGGACAGTCCTGAGAGATGGGGGGCCTGGGGCAGAGGACTCAGAGGCCTGCAAAACTGCCCACCATCAGCAGCCCCTGTAGGAGTTCCCAGATCCAGCTTGTCTGTCAGCACCACAGAGTTCAGGCAAGTGAGACGGGGGCCCAGGGCAGGAAAGGGGCTGGGGTGCATATTTCAGCACCATGCAGAATACCTAGGGTCCCCTGCTAATCTGTGACGCCAAAACCAAAGCCAGGGGAAGAAGCAGAGAGAGAAAGCTGAGGTTGCCAGATGTTGACATAACCCCTCCTCCATTCTTCCTGCCCAACAGAAGAATGCCATCTCATCATGGTTGGTATGCTCAGTGAGAACTTTTTCCAGACCCCTGCTGATAGAGCCATGTAGCAAATGGCTTTTTTTTTTTTTTTTTTTTTTTATTCAGGAGAGACACAGAGAGAGAGAGAGAGAGAGAGAGAGAGAGAGAGAGAGGCAGAGACACAGGCAGAGGGAGAAGCAGACTCCATGCAGGGAGCCCTACGTGGAACTCGATCCCAGGTCACCAGGATCACGCCCTGGGCTGAAGGCAGCACTAAACCGCTGAGCCACCCGGGCTGCCCGCAAATGGCTTTAATCAATGAGATTTAATGGCTAATTGTCAGGTGTGGCCTCCAAGAAAGCTCTTAGAAAGTTAGGCAGATTCACCTGGTACCTGCCTTATGCTATTTGCCTTTCTCCTCTTTTTACCTGGGATATGGATGCAATGCTGGAGACAGGGCAGCCATTTTGTGGCTATAAGACAAAGGTATATTCTAAGGAGGGCCAAGCAGAGAGGAAGGAGAATGTATTCCTTTTTTTTTTTTTTTTTTTTTTTAGGAGAATGCATTCCTAATGACACTACAGAGCTGCTGCGCCCACCCTAGACTGCCAGTCTGCAGAACGCTTCTTATATGAGCAAAGATATCTCTAATTTTGTTAAGCCATTACTTTTCTGGATTTTTTTTACAGCTGGCTGGCCACATGGGCCTCTGGGAGTGTGTGGTAGGGGAAGGAGTGGCCAAAGGCAGCACTCAGCATTCATCCCCCCTACAGGAAACTCTCAAGTCCACCATCATGGTGCTCAAATGAGATGATATTTGTTCCAAAGTGAGATTACCTGTGGGGAGCAGATGAGGAGTGGTGCAGGGAGGAACTCCTTCTCATCTCCATCCCTCCTGAGGGTCCGGCCAGGGAACACAGAATAACCCAGGCTTTCGGGCCAGTGCAGGCTGCTTGCTGACCACAAGCCTGGTTGCTGGTACCATCACCCCCTCCCCCTTCCATCCCTCCTCCTTTCTTAGCTCTAGTCAGGCCCTCAGCGCTGCTGTCAGGTCGCCTGGAGGCTGTCATCTGGAGAGGCTAGACCCCCATGTCTCAGTGCCTACACCCACAGTGGCAAGGAGGGATCCCTTTCTGATCTATAGATCAATCTGCAGAGAGAAAGTCAGTGTGTCCTTTCCCCAGTCGACAAGTCCTTGGACCTTTCCCCACCCTTCAGTCAGACCTCCTCTCCACCTGGTCCCCGGAGCCCAGCATTCTGGTAGCAAACCTCAGTGTGCCAACCTGGCCCCTCCATCCTTGGCCTCCCCCAGGAGGCTCCTTGTCTGAAATGTCCTGGGGCTGCTGTAACAAGTTACCACAAACTTGGCAGCTGAAAACAATAGGGATGACAGAAGTCCAGAACTGAGGTGTTGCAAAGTCGGTGCCTTCTTGGGGCTCAGAGGGAGAGTTCACGCTGTGCTTCTTCCCAGCTGTGGGTGGCTGCGGCAATCCTGGTGTCCATAGCACACAGACGTATCACCCTAACTCTCCTCTGGGGTCACATGGCCTTTTTCCTTCTGTCTCTTTGTGTCCAGAGTTTTCTTTTCTCATAAGGTTTCTAGACACTGGATTTGGGGCTCAGCCTAAATCAAGGATGATCTTATTTTGAACTTCTTAATTATATCTGCAAAGACGGCATTTCTAAATGAGGTCACACTCACAGGTAACCAGCAGTTATGACTTCAACATATCTTTTTTGGCACCAATAAACCTGCCCTCCACCAGAAGGCGGGTCCGTTTGTGTGCGGGGTCACTTTCTTCCAGGTGAGTCTTGAGCCTTGGTCTACCAGAAAGCCGTGGATGAAACCAATTTTCTGATGGCTGGAGGCAAGACTGTGTTGTCCCAAGTGCATTAGTCTCCAGCACCACCTGCCTGGACTCAAGGTAGACATTTGAAAGGATCTAGGAGAACCAGTGAGTCAGAAAATGCAGCGGGGGATGCCTGGGTGGCTCAGCAGTTGAGCATCTACCTTTGGCTCAGGTCGTGATCCTGGGGTCCAGGATTGAGTCCCGCATCAGGCTCCCTACGGGGACCCTGCTTCTCCCTCTGCCTGTGTCTCTGCCTCTCTCTGTGCATCTCTCATGTATAAATAAAATCTTTAATAATAATAATAATAAAAAAAACGCAGCTGCCTCTCCACCTGTGTGAGCGTTAGGGCCCCTGTCAGGGACCCAGAGTAGAACCCAGCGCTTGGCTGGCATGTGGGCCTCCTCCCCACAGACACGCACACATGGAGCATCACGGCAGGACTTGCCAGTAACGATCTGTTAGTTGTGGGGGAAAGTGCCCCCCCCATTTGTTGTAATGAACCCAACTTTCTGTAATGGTGGTTACTGAGAAATCAAGACATTAACTGTGTGTGCTGAGCAGTGTGGGGGGAGGAAGCCTCGGGGGGACAGGGTCCTGAGGACGCAGCAGAGGCACTAGGGAGCCTGTTTGGTGTCAGAAGGTGGGAGATTCGGGTGAGGTCTCTCTTTTAGGACGAGAGTAGCAGCAGCAGTCATGGCTGATGGCAAATACGTTTGGCCGGCGTATGGGGGAGCTGCCACAGCCAAGCCTGAGCAGCAGAGGGGCCAGGCTGCAAGGGGGCACTAGGGAGCTGGTTCTGGCTGGGGACAGAGCATAGTGGCCTGGCCTCTGGCTGTCCTCATCACCTCCCCACTATGCCTAGGGTCTCAGGGCAAGAGCTCAAGAGAGGGGTGCAGAGTGAGGGTGGGGAGCGCTCCCCAATCCCTGCCCAGTCCCTGTGGATTGCCCAGCCCAGCTAGCGGAGTGAAACTGCAGAGCAGGTCCTGGGTCAGCAGTCCCAGGCTTTCTCTTGGGGGAGAGTCTCTGGTTCCTGGAACCCCTCCAGCCCTGTGTACACTGCCCAGTGCCCCGGGCCCTTCTGCAGGCCACTCCCACCCACCCTGTCCTCTGTCCAGGTTTCCAGGCTGCTGTACCACAAGCAGGAAAATGCCCTCCCACACCCGGAGGGAGAGGGAGTCCACCTGTGGCCTGGGGCCTGGCAGAGGCCACGGCTGAGCAGGTAATGGGGCCAGAGGTGGGGCCTGGCCACAGCTGCCTCTCCAGGGGCAAGCACCCTAAATAGCTCACAAGGGACCTGGGAAAGAAATGCAAGTGTGGCAGCAATTAGAGGCAAACCTCCCAGAATTAGTGGCCGCAGCCCCTTCCAGTGGATGCAGGTGTTCTCCTGCCACTGGATGGCAATGGGCAGGCAGCAGGCCCGGTGGCAGTCCTACAGCATTTCCCAAGGTGGACCTGACCCCCTCCAGAGGCTCCATCCCCCAGGGCCCATGTCTCAAAGTCCTGAAGGCAAGACCCCTGCAACACATGCTCCTCGGGCTCCCTGAGCACCCACCCTTGATGGATGGACTGATGGACACATGGCCAGAGTCCTGGATCCCAGGGAGGCCTTCAAGGGCTGTTGAGGTAGCAGGAGGTACTACAGTGCACGGCTCCCTTGCAGGCCCTCCAGCCCAGCCAGGGGGTGGGGACCGTGTGGGGGCATAGGGATGGAGCTGGGCAGCTGGGGGGAAGGCCCCTTATTTCTTCCAGGTGTGGGTCACAAGATGAAGGAGCTGAGGGCTCCTGTGGGCCATGCTGCCTTGGCCAGCCCCTGACTCTGTTGGAGGTTGGTCAGCTCACTGGCTGCCCATGCAGAGCCTCCCTGGGGAGGAAGCTGACTCTTAGCTATCTTCAGTTTTGGAAGATACTGTGCAGATATGTCCCGGGTCACGGTGCTGTGGTTTCCTCTCACGAGACTGGTCCAATGCGTATTCTGGATGCCAGGAATGCCTCTTGAGGTAGAGGGGTCCCAGCCCTGAAGGGCTCCCTGGGAGACACGGCAGCCACCATTGCCACATACAGTGACGTTGAGCATGCCCAGCCTTTGGATGGCGAGGCACTAAACCCACAGCCTCTCCCCAGGTGGGAAAGAAAGCAGCTGTGAGGAAGGAATTTGATGTTGTTTTGCTAGAAAGTAACTAGCTATAGGACATGTGTTGCTGGCACGCCTCCCAGCAGGCCCAGAGCTGTCATGCTAATCCTACCTGCAGGGAGGTAGACGCAGCCTCCAGGAACTGCTCAGGAATGTCCTTCTCAGGCTTAAATTTGTTCAATTGCTCAATGACAGTTTCAATGCATTTTCCATAGTAGGCCATCTTCCCAGAGCAGGAGCCTAAAAGAAAACCACTCCAGGTCATGCCCTCCATGACCTCTAGGCTATCAGCTCAGCAGGTGGCGAAGGCAGCCACAGAACACTTAACAACAGATGGGCCATCCCCCCGGGAGCCTGGTGCCTCTCACAGTGAGGCCTGCTAGCTGTGGTGACCCCGGGCCTGCTTCCTGGACTGTGTCCCTGTAGGCCTCTACCACCTGAGAGGCCTAGGCTGGCCTTGGGGAGCTGTCACCCACAGCCCCTAGAGGCTCCCAGGCTTCCCCCATGTAGCCCCAAGCCCTACAACTGTACACAGGTGGGGATGAGCCCTGGGAGGGGAGGGGGGCTCTGAGCATCTCAAAGCCCAGCTGGGGTTCAGTGACTGTTTATATAGCAGGTTTTGCCCAGAGGGGTGGGTGACGTGATCCTAAAAGGTTGGGGCGAGGAGAATCCTCAGGTCACCAGATTCAACACCCCCATTTTAAAGACAAGGGACCCAATACCCAGAGAGGTTGCATAGTCAGATATGTGGTCAGACCTTGTATGGGCACTGAATGTTCTAGAAACATACTAGCTCTAGGAGACCAGTTTGCCCAGAGACCCTCTCCGGGAGACCTCGGAGAAGCTGCTTGGGGTGGGGCTGGGGCCTAGGAACTGGTTCTAACAGGGAGCCCCCAACTCACCCTTAGAGGGGAGTGTCCAGGCCAGCAGAGGTTCCTCCCTACCTGCCTCTCTTGTTCAATGCTACCAGAACCCCTGCTGGTCCTTCCAGCACCCACTGTTGGCAAAGCCAGGCTGCTAGTGCCCTGGGGACAGTGGAGGAAACTCCCCTCCCAATAAGGTGGAAGGGCTCCAGATAGCAGCCCCCAGACCTAGACCCCCCCACAGGATGGAGACTGAGTGGAAAAAAAAACACTGCATACACTGTCCCTGGGGTCCCTGGGGGGATGACGCAGTCCACTGGCTGAGTCCCCCAACTGCTTTAAGGAGTGAGGGCCAAATGCCACCAGACATGTCTGAGAACCGCTGGCATGAATCACTGGAACAAGCCAGCAAGAGGAAGAGCAGAAGCTGACAGCCGGTAAAGCCCAGAAACAACACGCCGCTTCCCAAAGATGAGCGATACAGTATCCAAGAAACGAGGAGTATTGGAGGAAAACAGAGTTCTTGGAAATTAAAATATGGCAGCAGAACTACAGATAGAAATAGAAGAGGTGGGAAGTTAAGCTGAGAAAATCTCCCAGAGAGCATAAAAAGATGAAGAAAGGGGCACCTGGATGGCTCAGTAGGTTAGGCATCTGCCTTCAGCTCAGGTCAGGATCTTGGGGTCCTGGGATCCAGCCCTGCGTCGGGCTCTCTGGTCCTTGGATTGAGCCCCGTGTCGGACTCCCCACCCCATGGGGTGTCTGCTTCACCCTCTGCCTTTCCCTCCCTCTCTGCCCCTCCCCAAACTCATGGGCTCTCTCTCCTTCTCTCAGGTAAATAAAATCTTAAAAAAAAAAAAAAAAAAAAAGATACAGAAAGTAGGAGAAAAATCCCCAGAAAAGCAGGGAACCACTGCAAAGGGTCTAAATGCCAATTAACAGGTGCTCCAGAAAGAGAAGAGAGGCATCATGTGATAGGATGTCCCCCAGCTGAAGGATGGGTTGGTGTCCCTGTGGACAGGGATCCCAAGCACCTTCTGTCACCAAGGGAGACAGAAGCCTAGGAAGGGACCAGAGTGTGGAGTAGCCTTGGATTCCCCTGCAGAGAGAGCCCAGGAAGCAGCAGACAAGGGACTCAGAAGCAGGAGAATTTCCAGGAAGGTGACAGCAGGTGGCAGGCCAAGGACCCCAGAACCAGAGCACAAGCTCCAGCGGCCCTGCACCTGCTTGGGGTGGGGCTTCCTGAGTGTATTTTCCTTCATACTCAGGGAATGAGGCTTTGACACCTGCCTTGGTCAAGGTCGGGATCAGTTGGGGTCCTTTCCCCTCTGCTGGCTGCACACCTGGGCCCCGCACCACCCAGCTCTGCAGGCCTAACTGGGGCTGTCCCCTCAGGGGCTGCTCTGGGACCCAGCCCTAGCTGGGCAGGAACAGATGCCCATGGGAGCCTCTCCTGTGTGCAACCAGGAGAAAGTCCTCTCAAAACAGGAAATGCACTGAAACTGGCTTGAAGCTGTGATACCTAGCACAGCCCTGGAAACCCAGCCTCAGGAGGGTCTGGATTCGGAGACCAGTCAGTGGTTCTGCAGAAACCAGGGCAAACTGCAGGTGGCAGCAGCGGAGACCCACAGAGGATTCTAGTGTGAGAGTCCCTATTTCCCCATCAGGTCTTGTCCCAAAGTGCACATGAGCATCAGCACTGAGTGAGCTAGCTACTGGCATGGCCTGGATGCTGTGGCTGCCCCAGCGGCAACCTAGAGCCACGTGGGCCCAGGAGAAAGGACCAGGGACTGAGGCGGGGACACAGGCAGGGCGCAGGCAGGGGCGCAGGCAGGGCACAGACAGACCTCGGGAGGCTATGCATAAGGTGGAGCTCGAGTCCCACGGCTGCTAGGCCACTGAAGATGTGTGGCTTGGCCTATGTGAGGGCAGCAAATCATGACCCCTGCAGCCTGGGCCCGGGCCTTGGTGCTCCTCTGGGTGGGTTGCTGCCCTGCCCCACTCCTCGTCCTGCTGTCCTAACCCTGGCGATGGCGTCACTGACCACACAGAGGGCCACTCAGGGAATCTCTTTACCGGAGGCAGCACTGAGGGGTATGTAGCCAATTCTTTTTCCTTGGTATGGGGATCTGCACTCCAGGGAGCAGGGTCTGCCTGGGTCCCGGCTCCGAGTGAGTCCTCCATGGGGCCTGGCTTGCAGACTGCGGGAATGTCAGGCCTCGGGGTCCCTAGAGGAAATATTGACCTGGAAGAAGTCCTGGAAAAGACATATTTTCACTGCTTGCAATCTTCACCCTAGCAAAATCTGATTTTCCTCAGCCTAATGCAGCTAATGGACAAACGGACATTTTATTTTTTTAAGTAGGCTCCATGCCCAGCGTGGAGCCCAACATGGGGCTTGAACTCACGACTCTAAGATTAAGACTTGAGCTGAGACCCAGGGTCAGATGCTTAACCAACCAAGCCACCCACATGCCCTGTGTCAAAGGGACCTTTTAAAGGGCACTGAAAGCAGTGGCCACCCCTCCTGACATCAGAGGATTTGCTGGGCAGGATGGAAGCCTCAAGGCTAGAGGGCTGCCTGTGGCCCCTGGGGATGAACCACTCATAACTGGTTACTTGTGTTCATGCAAACCCTTTCTCCTGGGCCCCATGTCTGACAGGCTGTGGGACATTTCTTGGTGAGGATCACCCAGTCTGGCTGCACCAACTGGCCATAAACCCACTCACCAGTTCTCCCAGGCCTGGCCCTCCAACTTTTTTTTTTTTTTTTTAAGATTTTGTTTATTTATTCAGGAGAGACAGAAAGAGAGAAAAAGAGGCAGAAACACAGGCAGAGAGAGAAGTAGGCTCCATGGAGGGAACCCGATGTGGAACTCGATCCTGGGACTCCAGGATCACACCCTAGGTGGAAGGCAGGCACTCAACTGCTGAGCCACCCAGGCGTCCCTGGCCCTCCATCCTGTAGCACAGTCCTGGTCTTTCCAAGCAGGAGGACCCAAGGCTTCTGGCCCGAGGCTCTGGCAGGTGGGCTAGGTGGCAGTGCTACCCTCTGAGGTGAGTGAGGTCTCAGGTCAAGGGCATCTGCTGCCACTAAGAGCCATTAACAAATCCCCCTCAGCTCCTGGGGGACCCAGCAGGGCCTCTCCAGCATGTCCTGCCCCTTCACAGCCTGGGGTCACAGTCCCAGGGGCCCACTTCCTGCTTGCCCTGCTGTACCCCAGCTCTGTCTACCCAGGCTTCTCACTGGCTCACAAGCCTCTTGACTTGCATCTCCTGAACCTTGAATACTTAGTCCTCTCTGTGGTAAGCTCCTAGGCATTCTGCAACACCTGGTGCAAATAGCAGCGCCTGCAGAGCCGGCCTGCCTCCTCCCTTAGCTCTTCCCTTCTCTGAAATCACCCAACTTGTGTGATGCCCCTGTGAGCACCTGGCGTAGGACCCCACTTTCCTGCCTCTAAGTCCCGGCCCTTCCCCAGAGCTGGCCCCTGGCATGTGCCGCAGACACATCTGTGGGATGAATGATGGGATGCAAAACTGCGCAAAAGGGTCGAGTACCCTAACTGGCTCTTAGTTTTTTGTTTTTGTTTTTTTAAAGATTATTCATGAGAGACAGACAGAGAGAGAGGCAGAGACACAGGCAGAGGGAGAAGCAGGCTCCATGCAGGGAGCCCAACGTGGGACTTGATCCCGGTCTTCAGGATCACACCCTGGGTCTTCAGGATCACGCCCTGGGCCGAAGGCGGCACTAAACCGCTGAGCCACCGGGGCTGCCTGCCTTAGTTTTAATCTGAAAGATAGCTTTGACATTCAGATATAGACCTATCCAAAGACCACATTAACACTTTTTTAAACCTTCGTTCCCACAGATCCTATAGTTCAACAGGGTTCAGTTTTATTGTTTCACCTAATCGGAGAATAATTGATACCACAACAATGTTTACTGAGCACTAAATGTGGAAGACAACAGACCCTACAAGGGTTTAGGCTCCCTAGCCCCAAGGAGGCTTTCCTGCCTGTGGAGCGCCAGGTCCAGGCTGGTTCTGAAGCTTTCCCAACACCCAACAACACCTTGGGGTGAGCCCTAACTGGGTGAAAGGGGCACCGTGTCACCATAAAGGAAAATAATATTTACACATTCCAGAGCTCACAGGGAAAGGACTGCAACTAGTGAAGAGTCTCTTTATAGAAACGATGTTAAGGATGTGGTTTTTTTTTTTTTTTTTTTTATCCCTCCCACTGACCATCACTTGGGGGCGTTGCCTTGGGGGATGGGGTCTGGCCCTTGACTCTACCTTCCCGCATCGTCTGGAAACACAGCTCTGATGGAGAAACACATGTGGTCAGGAAAGGGCTCCCTCCTGCACCTGATGTAGGTGCTGCTCCCAGGGCGGGATGGGGATGACTTCCCTGCCCTCCCTCCTGTCCTGGAGTTGGAACCTTCTGAACAAAGGATGCTCCAAGAGGCCCTTTGGTGATCTTGCAAGTCCACAAGGAACATGAGAACCGCCCAGGCCCTCCCCCCAATCCAGAGCGGGCCTGGATGGAACAAACTGGAAGCAATGAATGGATGGGCCAGGTGGAAGATGCAGAGGGGAGTCTGTGGTGGGGAGAGAGGGACCCTGGGGAGCCCAGCTGGCGTGAACCATTAGTCCTTGCAACTCTGGCTCACTGTCCCCCTCAGGGCTCCAGGGGCAGGGGCTCTGCACACCTACCCCGGCAGAGAGCCGTGGTACCAGGACGGTAGATGTCAGGACAAGAGACATTTGAGTTCTGCATTCTCACTGAAATTAGCTTGTGAGCTCAGTCAACATAGTGACCTTTTGGGGTAAGAGACAGGTACTAAAGTCATCTGATTCTGATCCATGCTCTTAGCACCTCAGCTTTGTTTTAATGGGGGTAAAACCAGATATGTGGGTAGTATTTAACTTCCAAGATTTAACTCCACTAATCAAAGACTTGACTGTCTCATATTTAAGGAAATTTTAAGGTGGGCTGGACCAAAGCTTCTCTTTTCTTAGCAAATCCTTTACAGAAAGAAAGAAGATTACACAAGGTTCAAATCCCATCAGACCCAAAACCAGCCACTAGAAAGGCTCCATTTATGTAGATACCAAATGTGTGTTAATTCAACTATATTCTTTCCCTGGCTTTTGATTCTGAGTAAAAGTCTCCTAAGGATTTTTGCCATGTCATGCTCTGATGGCTTGTGCTTGAAGTACAGACCCACATGGCAGGTTTTGCTAGTTGCTCTTTAATCTCCACTCTCCTTTTCCTTCTGAGTAACAAAACACCAAATTTTGGTTGGGTTTATTGCTGCCCAACTGAAAGATGGTATTTCCCAGGCTCCCTGGCAGCTGGGTATGCCATGAAGTACAAGCGTGTGAGCCCTCCGGAAAGTCTCTCTGAAAGGCAGAGGCATATACCCTTCCTCTTTTCCATCCTGCTGCCTGGACTCAGGAAATGATGGCAGGAACTTGGGCAGCTACCCTAGACTGTGAGGAAACCCATTCAAGATGGCAGAAGAGGAAGCCAGGAGAGTCTAGGTCCCTGATGGCTTTTTGTGGCTGCTATAATTTCCAGGATTGCCTCCCCATTAACCTCCTTTATGGAAACATGAATAATCTTATTTGGACCACCGTGATCTTAGGATTTTTCATTTTTCATTGCATGAAGCTCAGTCTTTTAAAAACATTATTTTAAAAGATTTTATTTGTTCATTTGAGAAAGAGAGAGTGCATGAGTGGACAAGGGCAGGGACAGGGAGAAAGAATCTGAAGTAAACTCTGTACTGAGTGCAGAGCTGGGTGAGGAGCTTGATCCCACAACCTATGAGATCATGACCTGAGCTGAAACAAGAGTCGATGCTTAACTGACCGAGCCCCCCAGGCACCCCTAGCTGAACCTAATCTTATACTGATACACCCACTTCCCTCAGGTCAGCCTTCCTCCAAAACACAGTTTCAACCTGGGAAGCATAGGAGGGAAGCCTCTGCAACAACAGCCCCAGCTTTGGAGTTGGCCAAGGACAGAACCATAGAGAAGAGTCCTCCAAGTGTCTACCCTGAGTCACGTGCTAGAAACTGGCTGTGGAGGAGCAGGTCTCACCCGGGTGGGGGGAGGATCGAGAGTCTGCTTGGACATGTTGCCTTTGAGGGGACTTGTTAGACTTTCACTGGCAAAGAATAGATACAGGGTTCTGCCATCCAGGGCGATGTTCAGGCTAGAGGTATAAGTTTTGGAAAGGTCAGGAGAAAGCAGCTTCTTACCAGATCACATGACCGCAGAAAGTCACCAGGGAAGGAGTGGCTAGAAGAGCTTCTAAGGACTGAGTACTGGGGCCCCTAGTGTTAAGAGGCTGGGGAACCAAGGAGGCCTCTTCCAAGAAGACTGAGAAAGAGCAACCAGAGGAGGGGAGGCAGGGAGTGATCCATTCCAGCCAAGCGAGAATGGTGTGTTCAGGAGAGGAGCACTCAGCTGAGTCGCTGCTGCTAACAGTTCCAGGAAGAGATGGGGCTCTGATCACTGGACTTAGCAACACTGAGGTCAAGGATGACTGATGAAGAACTTTGGAGGAGGAGGTGGGTGAAAATCTGATCAGAGTGGGCTCCCGAAAGAAGAGGCAGAAAGAAATGAAGATAAGAAGCAACCTAGGGGGTGGGGGGTGCTGCTCCATAAGGGAGCTGGAGGGGAGTGGGGAAGATTAACTAGGTGCTCAGTAATGAACATGGCCCCCCACCAGCACACGAGGAAATCTCCGCGGCTGCCTGTGCCTAGACTCACTGCTTTCATAGACTGGAGAGGTTAGGATCCAGAACCATCAGAGCCTGTAGCCCCCGGGCCACTGATAACGTGAGTCTCAGACAACAAGTTCCCTATCAAGGGAAATGTTACTTCGTTTCCTGCACCCCAAATCTGCACATTTCAGAACACCCAGAGCAGTGCTGGGTGTGGGTGTGCTTTTCTTGATCTGGACCCCCTCCTTCAGCCAAGAGCACAGCAGCCTCTTTGTACCTCAGTTTCTCCAGCTGTCAATGGGAATTTAAAATGTTTTGTATTCAACACATATTTGTTTTTAGCTCTCTGCTTGCGACATAAATAGGTTCTTGAATTTTGGATCCAAATTAGGGCACCGTTGGGGGAAGTGGTGAATATGAAAGAATATCTTTTTAAAAGCACCGTTTATTGTGACGATTTAAAAGAGAGGGGGAAAAAAAGCACTGTCAACTTTAATCAAAGAGCTGGGAAGAAGACCCAAAAGGTGGTTATCGAAAGCAAGATGAGAAGCAAAGAGGAAGGTGACTGGCCCACAGACCGTGGGAAGTTGCCAGAGCGATGCTGATGCTGAGGGAGCGCGCCCTGCCCTCCACCCTTCGGTCCCACCTGCTCTCTTCCCACCTCTTACCTGTTGGCCGGCTTCGTGGGCACTCCTGCCGCCGCACCTCCCGGCCCACTTTCCCCCGAAGCCACAGCAGGGGGTGCAGCAGGTCTCGCGAATCCAGGCAGGTCCCCACCTCACTCC
Organism: Canis aureus; assembly: GCF_053574225.1. NCBI lineage: Eukaryota > Metazoa > Chordata > Mammalia > Carnivora > Canidae > Canis > Canis aureus. The sequence goes on from NC_135612.1 coordinate 62,672,221, forward strand.
AGCTTAGCCAGGACCTCCGCCACCACTCGCGACCGGGGATGCGCGCCGGGGTGCAGTTTGGGCGTCGTCACCTAGCAACCAGCTTCACGCCCCGGAGCCCCGGCAGAAAGACTACAAGCCCCAGAACGCACAGCGCCCGCAGCGAGGCCAAGGACGCCGCGCCCGGGGCCCCGCCTCCCCGCAATGCCCATCGGGACTTGTAGTTTTTCTCCCTTGCCCGGAGCTCCGGATCGCCCTCCGGCGGGGAGCGCGCCTCGGGCGGGGCGCCGCACGGCGCCGCGGGATTGGGCGGCCTTCGCTGCCCTCGGCGGGCAGGGGGCTCGCCGTGCGTCGGCGCATGTGCGGCGCGCGGCGCGGTGGCCGGCGAGGCGCGGGTGTCAGTGAGCTGCGAGGAGCCGGCGCCCCCGTGCCGGCGTCCGCCCGCCCCCTGGTCCGCCTGCCGCGGTGCTGCGGGGCCGCCCTGCGCACAGCTCGCGGAGCATCTCCGGCCGCGCACCTGCCCCGCACACCTGTCCGCCGCCCTCAGCCCGGCCCCGCGTCCGGCCCCGCTCGCGCCAGCCGCCCAGGTACCGCGCGGGCCCCGGCCTGGCCCTGCCCCCGTGTCCGCCCCGCGCCGCAGCCGGGCCGGGAGCAGCGCTGCGGAGGCGAGGGCCGCGGGGCCGGGCGGGCGCGGCGATGATGAACAGGTTCCGAAAGTGGCTGTACAAACCCAAGGTGAGCGCCCCTCCCTCCCTGACGGACAGACCCTTCCCTGCGGTACTGACCCTCTCTCGCCTGCCGACACCCCCCACCTCCATCCACTCTGTGACCCGCACACCGGGGCGCGGGACCCCACCCTCCTTCCCTGCGGTCCTGGACCCTCTCTCCTCCCGCCGAGCCCCTCCCCGCCAGCTCCACTCTACGACCCGCCCGCCCCGTTGCAGGATCACCCCCTCCCTAAGCCGGCTCCTGGACCCTCCTCACCCCGGCCCCGGCTAGGGTGCGCTTCCCTCGCTGCCTGCGGCCAGCAAGCGTACTTTATCCCCGACCGTCCAGCGTGGCGCCCCTCTCGCACCCCTTGGTCCCCGACCCGCACCTCGGAGCGGACCTCCTCCTACTTCTCCTGGGTCCTGGAAGGACTTCTCCATCCTTCTTGCCTGCACGGGGTTGGGGGGGGAACACCCCTCTTGCTGATCACCCAGTTATCCTGGGCCCGGAACCCACCCCCAGGCTCCCTCCACGCTCCGGAGGGAGCGCTCTCCCTACCTCCCCCCAGGTTCTGCAGGGGACCCCCGCTTTCCCCGGGTCCTGGGTCCTGGACGGACCCCTCCGACCCGGTCCCACCGCCCTGGCCCTGCCTTCCCGAACAGCACTGACCCGAAACTTGGCCCGCTGGTTGGCCCGCGCCCACCCTCTTGCTCTGGAATCCCGGACCCGTGCCCTCCTCCGCGGCGGGGTCGGGGTCCGGGCGGCGCGCCCCGCGCCTCGTTGGCTGCGCCAGTCGCACTGCGGGCGCTGCGTCCCCGCCACCGGCCCAGACTGGTGCCTGCCTTGGCCAGAGCAGGGCTGGGGGCGGCTGTGCCTGTGGGGGGCGCAGGGTCCCAGGCCGCAAGCGGGGCCGGCGATGCGGGGTGGGGGGCGCTGGGGTCTGCGCTGGGCGATACCGCTCGGGCGAGGTCACCGCGGCGACCGGGATACATGGAGGCCGATCCCAGGAACCACTACTTCCGGGGGGCTGACCACTCTCCTGGATCCGGCTTCCTAGCCCTCCCCCTCGTGGGTGGTCTCCCAGGATGGGTTTTCTTTAAATGCGTCCCCTCCGGGCGCTCCCATTGTGGTGGAGGGGGCAGAGGTCCGTTTGGGAGACGAGCCCAGGAACCTTCAGGGTTCCTGCTTCGCTGTCTTTGGGGTGGGAGAGTTCTCCAGAGTATTGGGTTGAGGGTTTAGGATGCCAGGGCTGTGCACCTTGCTCGGCCTTGGCCTCATCCAGGGACGATAGGAGTCCCTTCCTGCCAGGTACAGCCACCTACCGGCCTGCTCCCAACCTCTTTCTCGAGGTGCTGTGTGTGGTCTGGAGCCTCTCTGCCCTTAGCCATTTCCCAGCAACCCCTCCTGGCTGCAGCTCCCCCCAAGGCCAGTCCCAGTCCTGCTGTCGGCTGCCAGGGGGAGGTGGCAGCCTTCGCACAGGACATCCGTACAAGGAATGGCTTTTTGTTTGTGTGACTTCTGTCCCCGGTTAAGGAAAAATCAAGTCTTGTCAAAAGGTCATTTCTAGGCTGGGCAGCAGTGTTATTTTTTCAGTGTATATGCAAGCAAGGGAAGGGAAACGTATCGTAGGTCAAGTAGCATTCTGGTATTTCCAAAACCACTTCTGTCAGGAGTCCAGGGGCTCCGGGATGCTTTTTTCCATCCGTGCCTCTGCAGTGGCCTTGTTTCCAGGATCATGTAACCACACCGTGAGGTTGGAAGGGAAGGAGAGGTAATTGCAGGTTCTCTGTTTCATTAATGATTGGGTACTTTCAGTGGCCTTGCCTGTTTCAGTTTAAGGGAAAGTCTTTAGAAGTGGGAAATGATATTGCCCTTGAGGTTTTGCCCCGGAATTGAGAACAGTCTCCCTAAATTTCCCTCTTCAGCAGGCAGCTGCCTTCCAAGGCAAGCTCCAGGGGCTGACCTGGCAAGGTGGAGAGTAGTGATGGAGAATCATGCTGCAGGAGGAAAGAGGAGTGGTACTTCATCTGGTCCTCAGTGGCATCTCAGGTCATGTTGTCTGACTTGTGTCCCTGACTCCTGGACTCAAAGACACATCTCCGTTTGAAATCTTTGTGTCTGGCCATGGCATGGTTCCCTGTGGTCAGCATGAGCTTGGGGGTCTGTTGTTTGAGATCTGTCTTTGGAGTTAAATATCTTGATTGTTTGGAGGGTCGGACTATGTTAGGTCACCCCAGTAGCCTTTCATTTTTCAAGCCAAAGCTCAGACTTTTGTCTTGGATTATGAATTGAATTTTGTGTTTCCCCCACCTTTCCCATTTAACCCATTTGGCACAAGTGAGCACAGAGTCAGTCCTGGGAGGATTTGGGGCTGGCAGAGCAGAAGTGTGAGAGTCAGCTATGGGGGGATGTGTCTGGGGGAGACTGTTGCCTGCAGTTGGGATTTTTTTTCCCACTTTTGTATTTAGATAGATACACAATTCAAACTGCATTCTTGATATAATCCCTGCTTTGGTTTAAAACTGAACACTGAGCTTCTTGTTCATTACAATTCAGTGGAAAACATTCTGAAGCCAAAAATATTCATTGTTCTTGCAGTTCAAAAAAGCATTTAGAAATGCTTTAAAACATTCTGATGCTTAAAATTTTTGATATGTGAATCATTAATAACTACCTCAGTTGAGTAAAAAAAAAATCCTGATGTATAATATACTCATTTAACATGAAAATGACATTACCTAGCTCTCATATTTCCATTTATTTCTTTTCAAACAGCCTTTTAAACCGTATGATTTTTCTTCATGTAAACTGTTAGGGCTCTACTGGTGTTACCAGGACCGGACGGTAAGCTGCCTGGGAAAGGCAGTGTGTGGGAAAGCCTATCAACCTGTCCTTTGTAATGTCATTGACATGCTTTTTTGCCTTCTGTTTAGGGAAAGCCCTTCTTATAAAGAGTTAACTTTAAAAAAGTGGAACCTTTGGAATAGCTGGTGTCTTCATCTGAAAGAAAAATATTAATACTTGTGTTTTTGCTGGGTTACAACTTTCTCGTTGATGCCTGGTCACTGTGCTGAGGGGTGAGATCCTGGCACAGTGGAAGGGGTTCCCGGGCGAGGCCCAGCCAGGACATCTTGGCCACCATCAAAGAGCATCCTTAGGATGGTGGAGGTTAAAGTTGTGTTTTCCATCTCCTAGGAAGACTTGTCATATGGGTAGGTGAGGCTGTCCAGCTGGATGGGGATTACCGTGTTCAGTCATGCATCCCACGAAGAGCTCTCTCATCTGTACCTCCAAACCACTTCTGGGGTGTGGGTCATTAACATTCCTTGTAAATATGGTGCTTTAGTGGGTGATGTTTATCTGGAAACTTTCAGTTTTCTGGGTTCAGGTTAGAGATGAAATGGCTTTCTTAGAGAGAAGCCTGAGTGCTTTTGGTAAGCTTTGTGACTCTTGGAGCTTTGTGAAGTCTGCTTGGGAGTGGCCCCAAACAGGGTGCTTGTGGGAATTCCTGCTGGCAGCTGTGGACTTAACTCAGCTTCCATGGGTTAGGGGTTGGGAGTCCTTCCCAGGGTCCCTCCTGGTTTCCAGAATCTGAGGCTACCTGCTCATGGGTGTGCAGCGGGCCCTCTGTTCCTTGACTACCTGGCAGAGGGTGGCAGCACCCTAGAAGGGCAGTGGCAGATAGGAGCCCTTCAGGTTTTAAACCAGCAGGTCACAGGGCCACACGGAAGGCCTGGATTTGCATCTGTGTGCCCCTAGTCATCCTTTCAGGGCTTCCCTACAGGGACCTAGAGAAATACCAGTAGGGCATCAGCAGACCCCAAAGCATGGGGCACCGTGGGGAGCTTTGCCGTGGAGGCCGGTGAGAGGTACGCTCTTCCCTCCACCTGGGTCCTGCTGCCTCTGGGTCTGGCGGGGCAGCATTGTCACAAGCCTTGATTTCCCCACTCTTCTCGCCTGGGACATAAGCTGCTGTCCTTACAGTACCATTTTGGTGCCTGGCGCCAGGTACAGACACTGTTTCAGGGGCTTGGGGCTTTGATGCGAACTTCCAGTCAGGCCACTAAAGGATTGGTTTTCAGCTGATAAACTCCGAGTGCCCAGCTACAGCTGAGGCCGTCCTTAGGGTAGCTCGCCACTCTCTGTATCTCTCTGAGGTGAGCTACTGGAAAGCCAGTGTTCTGGAAAGCCTGGCCCCATGGGCTGTGCCAGTGGGTGCCTGGCAGAGAGGGGGCTCAGAGAGTCCTGGGAAGGATGCTCAGCACTGCTGAGTCACAGTAGGCTTGGCTGGCCCACACACCCATCTCTGTAGTCCTTGCTGCCCTGGCTGCCCCTCCCAGAGAGCCCTGCCTCAGATGTGTCAGCACTTGGAGGCTGCAGGCACATGGCAGAGCCCAAGAGGTCCCTTGTCCCTTCATGTGGCTCGTGGAGCCCACAGGTCGGACAGGGAGTGACTCTGTGGGAGGCTTCCGTTTGCTGAATTCCTGTGTGTGGCCTCACACGCCCAGCCCTGTGCCATCAACATTTGCAGGGCAGGGAGGGACTGAATGGCTGATGGATGGTGAGTGTCAGCTTCTGTGCCAAAACTGATGTCATTAGTTAGGGGTCTGCAGTTTACAATCAGGGCAGTGTGCTACCGGGAAACGTCTGATAACATGGGCGAGTCAGAGGCAGAGAATCCTCAGCTCTACCTAATTGATGTCTGGGCTTAGAGTCCAGCAGGCAGGGCAGAGCCTGGTGGGGAGGGAGCCCAGGTCTGCACTGCCCGCCAACCCCCTCCCCTGCCTCGCTTCGAATGGGAAGCCTGCTAGGTAATTCCATTAGACCTTAGGAGGGGATGGGTAATTTCAGGATGCTTTAGTGCCTCTCCTAAAGCTGCCAGGAATTCCCAGAACACCAGATATGCTTCTTTTAAATGTGTGAAAATGCACATCTAAGAGCCTACAAATGACTTAGTGGTCATGTGGAATTTTCGGTGGCAGAGCCATGGTTTTGTCTTGTTGGTGTGGACAGCGCCAGGCAGCCCAGCTCCTGTGGGGTCTACCATGTGCCCATGCAAAGGTAAGTGACAGTGAGCGAGCCTGCTTCAGAGAAAAATGGGGACCCAGAATGCTGTGCGTTTTGATGCTCCTGTCGTGCCTCACTGGCCTGTCCTTGCTGCCTGCTGTGGCATGTGTGTCCGAATAGTGTTGAAGCTGCTACAGAGAGGGCAGCAGAGACTTCTGCACTGGGGCCTGGATAGGAATCTTCATCCCTTCCTGTCTGGCCCTGTGCCTCAGTTTCCCTGTTTGAGGTGGGGGTGACAGGACCTGCTGTAGGAAATTTGAGGAGATCATTTCTGTCAAGAGCTCACGGGAGTGGCTCAGAAATGACGGCTGTCAATGTCAGCGGCACTGTTGAGTGTGGATTGATTACAGGACTGTGACATAGAGCGTTTTATGGAGTCAGCCATCACTAAGGCTTCTGGTTACTTCTAGGTCATTTTGAGAGGGAAAATGTCCTACAAGGTGCATCCTGCCTCTCCCACCCTTCCTTGCTGTGGCATGTTGGGTACTGGGTTGTAGGGAATAGGACTTGACTCAGGACACCTCAGGCATCCCTGGTGACACATGATGACAGTGATGAATGATAACGATCCCGCCTCCTATGCCCTCCCTGGGGCTGAGATGCTACTATGTGCCCATCGCTGCCCCAGTATTGCCTTTCCAGTGGGAATCCAGGGCTGAACTTCAGCCCATGTGGGCCTCAGTGGGCTCCACCCTGTCAGGTCTGGCCCCCAGACCTCTCAGGCCTTCCTCCTGTGGCCTGTGTCCCCTGTTCCTTGGCTGGAGGCTCAGGATCCAGTAGAGGACTCCAGAGCCATGGGTGGCTAAGGCTGGGTGTGAGTGACCGCTCAGGGGGGATAGAACTCTGTTGTTAAGGCACTGAGGTTTTGGGGGTGCTTGTTATCATCTGATGTTCCCTGTTCCTCAAATGGGATCTCAGACACGAGATGCTGACTTGCTAGAACCTTCAGAGCCAGGAAGAGGGAAAGCTAGATTTGAACTCCGGTGCATTCAGCCCCAGAGCTGGAATTTGCAAGCTCTTCCATCCTGAGCTGTGTGTTTCCTGCAGGAAGGAACCGAAGCTGTCATCCGTGTTTACATGAGTCCCATTTGATGAAACAATTACTTTTGTACTTTTCACAGTCGGATTGCAAAGAAACTTAGATATTGATGGGCAATTCAAGTGTTTGAAGGAGGAAGACAAAAATGAATGGATTTTTTTTTTTTTACTGATCTGAATAGATTAAGCAGAAGTAGAATAGAACATTTCATATTATGGTAATTTATGTAGAGTAGTTGGGTATGATGAATGGAAGGTTTTTTCCCTTCTTACAGTAAGTATGTTGAAGCTCTTCCATTTCTCTTTGTTTTGTGCTGGGTGGAGGCAGGAGAATGTTGGGGGTACTTCAAGTGGGGCTCTGTCCATGGCTGAGGGGGTCTTTGGAGCTCTGTGTGGGGGCTCTGGAAGTCTCTGCTCTAGGGGACTTGCTGATGCTGTACTCGACCACCCCCAGCACCGCTAGCCCTTGTACTCTGGGTTCTTGGGGAAGACAGGGTGGCACACCTATGGATGCGGATGCTGTCTATAGGGCAGTCATTTTTCCTTCTGGTTTTTAGTTTTTGAGAATGTTTCCAGTTATTTTTAGGGATATTGTAGTTATAAAGTCTAAAAGCAAAATCAACTAGTTTAATGTCCGATACATTTAAGAATCGTGTACACCCATGTTTATAGCCACGTTAGACATAACAGTAGGAAGATAGAAGCAGCCCAGATGTCCACCAGCAGTGAGTGAGTAAATGAAGCGTGATCTATCCACACAATGGAATATTATTCAGCCAGGAGAAGGAAGGAAATTCAGGTTATCACATGGATGAGTCTTGAAAACATTATGTTATGTGTGAAGAAGACAGACACAAAAGGACACATGATCACACTTACCTGAACTGTGCAGAGTAGGCAAGTCCACAGACACAGAACGTACATCAGTAGTTGGTGGGGGTGGGATGTGGGAGGTGGTGGCCACAGGGTCCACATTTCCTTTTGGGGCAATGTAAACGTTTGAAAACTAGAGAGAGGTGGCAGTTGCACAGCGCTGAGTGTGTAAGGGTCCCTGAAATGCACACTTCAAAATGGTTAATTGTATCTTTTTTTTTTTTTTTTTTGGTTAATTGTATCTTATGTGAATTTCACCTCAATTAAAAAAATTTGGCAGTTTTTGGGAGGTTTTTGAGAATGGTAATGTTTTTTGCGACAATCAAGGGAAAAGACATTTTGTAGGCAAGTAAAGAGATGCTCAGGCCTACATTTCCTGAGGGGCTTGGCACCCTCAGGCTCTCTGAACCTACCCCTGCCAGCCCCCACCCTCCCAGCCACCTCGTTGGGGGTCTCACTGCCACGGAAGACCTGAAAAGGACCCTCGTATCCCTGCTTCCTGGCCTCCCATCCTGAGCCCTGCCAAACCCCTCTGTTCTGGGGCATCTAGAAGACAGCAATGAGGTGTTTCGTGTGCCCGGGCTTGTCCTTAAGGGTCACTTCTGTCAGATTTCTGATGCCAAACCGCATCCCCCTGGAGCTGCCCTGGGGAGAGCTGGTCCTGGTGTATGCAGAACTCACACCCTGCACACACTTGTGGGTAGCTTCAGGGCTGTCAGACAAGGCAGCAAGGGGGCCAGGCCCAGAGGGGCTGCTATTGGGCTGGGATTTGAGGGGCAGGAAGGGTGCCGGGCATCATACAGGGAAGCTCCACCAGGATGTGGATGTGTGTGTGTGTGTGACAGTTGCTAGAAGGGGCAAGGGAACAGATGGGGATCACCGCAGATGGTGACAGGTCAGGGGCACTGTGGGACCAGCCTGTCAGGTTCTCCAAGGAGGGTAGGGGGCATGCATGATGGGATCACATCTCCTGCATGGGGAGAGAGTAGTTAGATGGGGCGATACTGGAAGCCTGGCCGAGGTGCAGGTGAGGTGATGGCTGCCAGGACCCTGGGATGGCCAGCCTGGAGGGGAGGTGGGGGGGTGCTGTTTGCTGGAGGGGAGTGCAGGGGAGGACTAAGGGTGGGGTGAGGGGTCTGGGGGCCTAGGTGGGAGCTCTGGCATTTGAGGTGCCCATGGTGTCCACATGGAGAGTGAAGGGAAGGACAGTTGACCTGGGGCTCCATGCGGCAGGCCAGGTGAGAGGGCCCTGCCACTGCAGGTGCCCAGGAATGCTGATTCATGAGCACAGAGCCAGACCCAGGGCTGAGAGTGCCGCTGTGAGAACCAGAACAATCAACCCCGTTTTGTGGGCCACACATGGGCTGGTCTCCGCTGCTCCGACCTGGCCCTCCAGGGGCCTCAGTGGGGGCTGGGTCCCTCTCTGTGTGGCCTCCTGTCCTCTAGGAGGCTGAGTGGAGGATTTAGGGGCCCCAGTGGGAGTCGTAGGGCCTCTTAGGGCCTGGCTCTGAAGTCACAGATGTTCCTTGCACCATCTCCAAGGGCTAGCACCACCCCCCCCCCCGCCCGCCCTGCTCTCCGAGGGCAGCACTCAGGGATGGGGCAGTCCCAGCTCCTGGGGAGCACTCTGCCTGGGGCCTGTGATAGGGGAAGGAGGGTTGAGTGGATGGCAGAGAAGCGTGGGGGCAGGGGCGGGTTAGAGGGGTTCATGCAGGTGGCTAGGAAAACCCTACCTCCATTTCGCCCAGGCTGGTGCAAAGTGTCACCTGGCTGCTGCAGAATAAAACTAAATTGTCACGAAAGTCCCTCCTGCCGTAGCTCTGGTGTGGAATTCACGGTGAAAAAGTTATAAGATGTGAGAATGTGGTTTTCCCTGAGAGAATCAGGAGTCTGACATATTTTTTTTTTAAATTTAAAAAAATTTTTTTAAAATTTTTTATTTATTTACCATAGTCACACACAGAGAGAGAGAGAGAGATGCAGAGACATAGGCAGAGGGAGAAGCAGGCTCCATGCACCGGGAGCCCGACGTGGGATTTGATCCCAGGTCTCCAGAATCGAGCCCTGAGCCAAAGGCAGGCGCTAAACCGCTGTGCCACCCAGGGACCCCTGCACCACCCAGGGATCCCAGGAGTCTGACATATTTTAAGCAATCCAAGAGGTGGGCAAATGGAAAGCACTGGGTGACATTAGGACCCGTTAAATGAGGGCCCGTGGAAATCCCAGCAATGAAGGAGAGAGTCATTGAACTGGAACTTGAAAACTGACCCCCCACTCCCTGGGAAGGGTCACCCGTAGGAGGGGTGATGGGCAGCCTGAGAGGTCTGCAGCTGTGGAGGGCTGGAAGGTGCATCCAATGCGGCTTGGGGTGGGTGCATGAGCAAGGGGAGCCCTCGCAGGTGGCCGGTGCTGACCCAAGGCCCTGGGGGGAGAGTGAGGGTGTGTAGGGAGCCATCTCTCAGCAGAGCTCTAGGTTTGGAGGACTGTGTCCACAGAGGGGCTGAAATGGAAACAGTTTTAGAGGAAGACAAAAGTGTAGCCACCCCTGAATCCTTGCTGCAGAAGGACTGGGATGTGTTCTCCAGAAGGAAAATCAGAGGCGGTAGATGTGGGAGGCAAGGAGCTCGCGGCACATGCATGCAACAGTTACTGCCTGAGGTGAAGAGAAGCGGGGGCTTGGGCATGAGGGATCCTGAAAACAAGGGGATTGGAATTACCAGCCAAAGGCACCTGGGTTGGGGGGGTGTCCTGAGGTCCCTGATGGCTCCGTGGCCCTGGAGGATGTGCCAGGTGGGGCAACTATGTGATTAGCATGTGTATGAGTCCAGGGTGAGCAGCATGCTGGTTACAGCATGAGAACCTTCCAGATCAGGACAGGGACATGCAAGAACACAGAAGATATAAGTCCAGTTGCAGCAGGATAGGAGGGAGAGGACAGCAAAGCAGGAGCACAGTTGATAAAAAACAAACAGTAAAGCTGTGGAAATAATCACACATCTGTCAGTGGTCTTGGTAAATGCAAATGGGGCAAACCCCTGAAAAGGCAGAGCTGTACTGTTGTCAAAGATACAGCTGCGAGCCGTAGATAAGGGAGGCTCGCAGAACAGCTCCATGCAAGAGCTGGATGGAAAGGCAGAGGAAGACGTGCGGGCTATGAGCAGGGGTGAGGAAGGGAGCCTGTCAGCTGGAGGTGAGCAGACCAAACCTGACCCAGCCTTGGGGGGCCTGGGGCGGGGGACGACTGGGGAGCAGACTCTCAGAGGAGTATTTGTTGGGGCGGCCTTCTGTAGGGCGGATCGGGTGAGAGAGGGGAAGCTAGGTCTTGATGCAGCCTTGCTCCCCAGCCTCAGGAGCTGGAAGGGCCCCTCTGGGTGACCTTGAGTTGTGGATGGGTCCTGGATGGGTCTGCCCGCGGGGTGGCCTGTCCTCAGCTGGGGCAGTTCCGGGGATGGGGACTGCCAGCTCCTGGGGGGTGAGCCTTCAGTCCTAGAAGTATTTCTGGGCGAGTCACAGATACCCCCCCACCTCCCTTGGTGACCCCTTGCTGGTGTTGGCTCTCTACCTTGCATCACAGTGAAAGCCTCTTAAAGGGCCATGGCTGCCCTGACATCTGGCATTGCTTTGTCTGTGTTTGTCACATTGACTGTCCAGCACCGTGTAATTGGATGTGGATTTGGGGATCACTTTTGTCCCCGTAGCTGGGGTCTGGACAGGAAACCTCTGTGTATCAGAGAAAGAGGGGTCACATGCAGTCCTGGTGAGGACCCCTGAACATGGGGGATGCATAGGACATTCCACTCCAGCAGGTGTCTGTTATGGTCCGTGGTCTTCATAATATCACGGTTTGGTCTCAGCTTTGAGAGGAAGGTATGATGAGCAGCTGTATGTCCTGGGACAGATGGTGTTCTGGTGGCCTCGTCCTTGTGCGATTCCCTGCTTACTCTGCATGTGAGCCGCCAAGGAGCCTCTGCTGCTGGGAGAAGTCAGCCTCACCCAGAGCCCAGCAGCCAGGTCCGGCTCTGGATCTCCTCACCCAACAGGTGAGGCTCCCTGGGAGATCAGTATTGATTGGATGCTCGTGTGCCTCAAACTGGATGAGAGGCCCCAGGAAGACCCGGAGTTGCCTTCCTGCCCCTGCAGCTGAGCACCAGCCCGGCAGGCAGCAAGCCCAAGTTGGGCTGCTACAGCTCCTCTGAGGCAGGCATGCTGGGATCCGACTGAGTGGGGCAGATTGAGTGAGTTCCAGAGGACCCGGCCGCGGGGTGCAGGGACCCCACTCCAATACCATGGCCACCGGGCTTTTGTTCATTCCCTTGTATTGCTGGCTAAGCATGCTTGCAGGTGCCAGACAGTGTGCTCACTGTGCGTTGTCTTTCCAGTAATAAATGCTCTCAGACTAGGAGCCGGTTCCCACACAGAGAGCCTGTGTCCAAACCTCTGCTGTTTGGCCCCAGGGACCGGGCTTCAGCAAAGTCTGCGGGGCACTGGGGTCTAGAGTGGAAAACACATGGGCCCCTGGGGAAGCACTTGTCAGGCTGATAAGGAGCCGTCAGATGGGGAACGACCTGGAAGGGAGGAGTTACAGAGGGTGGGGGCATGTGGCTTTTCCCCCAGACTCAGACCCATGCCCACTGTCTGGGGCTTGCTCGGACCTTTTCCAGGGATGTGCTTTGGGAACAAATCCAGCTTGTTCACGAGGCCCATTGTAGCTTTGTTGTTGTTGTTAGATATATTTTTCGTTTTTTAAAACATTAGGTGACAGTCATATAACCTGCAGTTGGTGGCATTAGCTGATGGAGCATGCACGTGAGTGCCCATGTCCACAGTGCCAGTGCTTTTCACTCCCCCTCTCTCCCTGAGACCGCTGGCCTGTTGTCCTGTCTATGTTCTGTTCCAGGAGTTTCATCTGAAGGGGACCCTCACCTGTGGGGCCTTAGCATCTCATCTCATCCACATCATCACAGTGTGGTGATTTACCTGTCATGTGGGTAAACCATCCTTTGTTGATCTGTTCATCGATCTGTGGACTTTGGGGCTAGGTCCTCTTTTGGGCTGCTGTGAATAAGGCTGCTATAAACATTCATGGACATTTTTCTGTGGACACATTTTTCTTTCTCTTGGGTAGATACACAGGAGCAGAATTCCTAGGTCACGCGGCAACTTTAGGTCTAACTTTTTTGGGGACCAGTAAACTGTTTTCCCCACTGTGGTTCTTGATGGATGGAGGGTGGTCAGTGAGGAGGGTGGGGCCCGGTGAGCCATAGGATGTTCGTACAGGGGATCTCTGGGCCACCCCAGCCCTGGTGAGCAGTGTCTGGGTGGGTGTTGGTGCATGTAAACCAAGACAAAGTCCTTGAGATCAGAGGCCTGGGTAGGTCTTCCAAGCAGGCCTGTGCCCTCTGCACCCTGGCCCGGGCTGGCCGGGAGCCACACTCTGAGTCCTCCGAGGACCTGTGTGCATGTGTTGATATTCCTCTGCGTGCGTGTCTTTCTCATGTGCTGTTATTTCCTCCTCCACTCTTGGGGCAGTGCCGAGGCCTCCTGGATGGGGCCGTCACAGCCTTCTCTTTCTGGGATCCCTCCTGGACTGCTGTTGGGAGCAGGGCCTGGGCACCAAGGCAGTGGCTGCAATGCCATGAGGACTCAGGGCAAGCGATGTATGTGGAGAGTCCTCGTACATGGTTGAATCACACCAGCCACAGGCGCTCCTGAGTGGGAGTGGCCCGTTCCTCGGGGGCAGACTCACGGGGGAGCCCACTGCCTACCGCCCACCGCTGAGGGGGCAGGCCCCTTGGAAAGGAAACCAATTATGGGAACAGGTGGTGACTTGGTTCGGGTAAACAGAGATGGAAATATCTCTCTGTGCCGCGGCTACTGCATATGATGCTCCCTCCTGACCCTGTTCCCTGATGTTCGTCTTAAACAGCAAGTGTTCACGCATCTCCACCTGCTTCCACCATCTCCACCTCCTTTCACCATTTCCTGCGTGGCCTTGTCTTCCTGTGGGCTGCTTTCCCACCTGTCCTGTGTGCCTCCAGGTATGAAACAGCGTCACAGGAGCCGTGTGTTCCTCCTGAGCAGCCGGGGTGGGGGAGCTCCTCTGCTGCTTTGCTGTTGTAGCTGCTTGGCCTCCTTACGGCTTGTTGACCCATCAGGAGTTCTGGTGATTGTGGCCAAGGAGAGGCTGCAGGGGAGAGCTGTGGACAGGGTGCTTCCCCTCCCTGCTACTGGAAAGTGGGGGGCAGGGCCTGGCCATGGTGGGGGGTACCCCATGGGGAGCAGGGTCCAGCCATGGGGGGGTTCTCTGTGGGGGGCGGGCTGGCCGTGGTGGGGGGTGCCCCACATGGGGGAGGGCTCTGTAGGCACCAGGCTTACCTTCCATATCCAAGCCCAGAGACAGTTGTTGATGAGAACAGTGGGGGAGGTGGGTTCTGGGGGACCCCACCCAGCCAGCAGGGCTGTCCCCAGGGTGAAGCACCTTCCCAGATGCAGGCCCCTGCTCTGCTGGGTGCTCCATGGCTGGTCTCCCTCTATCCTCCACTAAGGAGGCATATTGTCAGCTTGGAGGGCCTGATTCTGCTGCCCGCCCACCCCCTTCCTGAGCACTAGGGATTCTAGTGTCACTGATCACAGGTGTGAGTTAGCACATCCCCTGTCCAGTGTCAGGTAGGAGACTTCAAAAGCTGGTACGGGTCTCCCCAGTGGCCTGTACGGTCTCCACGCATTTGTGTGTCTCTCTCTCTCTTTTTTTTTTTTTTTTTTGATGAGCATTGCATGATGTTTATTCTTTTTTTGTAGTTTGTTTTCCACAGTTTGTTTTCTACAGAGAGTTTTGGTAAATGTGATATTTAGGAAAATATATTTATTCCAGATTTTTTTTGTATATTTTTTTATTGGAGTTTGATATGTCAACATACAGTATAACACCCAGTGCTCATCCCATCCAAGTGCTCCCCTCAGTGCCTGTCACCCAGTCACTCCATCCCCCCACCCACCTCCCCTTCCACTACCCTTTGTTCGTTTCCCAGAGTTAGGAGTCTCTCATTTGGTGTGTGCCTCTTGAGAGAACAGGTAGAGTCATGGGAGGCCACACGGGCTGGCTGTCACCCCATACACTTGGGCTCTAGGAGGCTTTGTCTCAAAGGGCTTTCTCATTAGGTGGGGGGAAGGGACCCCACCCCCTCCCCCCCATCAGGCCTGGATCCACCGTGGGACTGATGTCGGTTTTGGAGTTTCAGGGAAGAGGACTGGTTGAACTGGGACTGACCTCTGACCCTGTGCCTGTGGGACCTCAGAGCTTTACAGGACAGACCTCGGCGGGGGGGGGGGAGCGGGAGCAGGCAAGGTGGGTAGAAGGTGCAAGGTGGGCATCAGCTGAGGATTGCAAGGAGGTACTGACTGTTCCTGGGTTTCCAGCTACTGTGGCCCAGAGGCAGCCCCGGAGCAAAGGTAGTTTTACCCTCTGATGATGCCCCATAGAGCTCTCTTCCTTGGGCTTGAACCCACAGAGCCATTCACAAGGCATGCTGGGTGAGGCTGCATTTCGTGGACACCACCCGAACTACTTAGAAGGTTCTGTGGTGTCTGCCTGTGCCATACGCTGTGACGGTATGTCCTGGGGCCTGGGGCACATGCTGGGCAGCGGGCGCTGGCTGTGGAGGGCTGTGGCTGCCTCCAGGGGTCCTTGGACACTGGACTGAGTCGGGCCCCGGCTGAGGACACAGTCCTCACTCTGCATCTGGACTTTGGCCAGGCGGGTGCTCTCCCCGGCAGAAGATCTGCCCCTGAGACAGAAGTGGCCACCGGGGCTGCAGGTGGGTGACTCCTTAGGAAGGGGCTTTTACGTCGTCTCAAGTGCCCATGCGAGGCAGGCCTGCTGCTGCAGACATGGGACAATCCTGTTCCCTGCCCTCAGGAGGTTGGACAACAGGGCAGAGGCGCTCCCAGGATGGTGGTGGGCTGGTGGTTCTGGGGGCTGGAGAGCATGTCTGGGGAGGAGGATGGAGAGTGGGGGCAACTGGTGGACCTGGGCTGGATGCTGTTCAGTGGTCCTGTAAGTGAGATCCTAATCCACCAGGCCTGGGGGACGCCAGCTCCACCTGGACATTTTCCAATCTACGACCAGCTGTTATGTGTTGGATTGTGTCCCCGAAAAAGTCCGCTCAAGTGAGTGTGGTCTTCTGTCACAGCAGCCCAACCTGACCAACACAGGAGCTGTGATTGGGACCTAGACAGTTGGCTGCTCCCTGGACCATTGGGCTTGGCCATCAGGGATTCTGGTACATTTCATATGTAGCCATGCCCTTGGGTTTGGCTCTGTCTTTGGACCAGTGTTCCCCAGTGCCTCAGTCCTGAGACTCAGTGTGTCCCGTGGTCTGTAGGCTCCCACCCCTCAGTCCTGCTAGCCTACCCACGGCCAGTGACTACACCTGCCCTCACCCAGCTGAGCACTGCAGGCAAGCTCCTGTTTGGGGCTGAGCTGGCTGAACTGGCTGAACTGGCATCTTTGGGAACCATCTGCTGGGCATCATCTGAGCCCTGGGCTGGTCCCACCCAGCCCACATCCACATGCGTTTTGTGGAGCCCATGGTGGTTGCACCCCAGACAGTGGCTCATGTCCTCATTAAGCCATGGTCCGTCCCCTGAGGGATTCCCCACTGAATCCCATGGGGAAGTTCCCTGTTAGATTTGGAGCTCGTGCGACCCCACACCTGCCTCCCAGGGTCACCCTGTAGCTGCAGCTGGCCCACATCCCCACAGCGCCACCTCCATTTCTTTGTCCTGCTGTACGGCCCCTGGTCACGTTCCCTGGTCACGCCTGACATAGCCACCTCATTCCTTTGTGGACAGAGCAGGGGCAAAGTCCATCAAGGTGGGGCTTTGATACAGGGCTATGGTCCTGTCACCCCCTGTGCTTACTCCCCAGGTGGTTTGGGACATAGGTGACAGTAGAATCCCCGCTCTTCCATGCCTGCATTTTAACAGCCAGACTGATAATGGATGGAGAGATTACCTTTATGTGTGTGTGTGTGTGTGTGTGTGTGTGTGTGTGTGTTAAGATTTTATTCATTCATGAGAGACACAGAGAGGCAGAGACATAGGCAGAGGGAGAAGCAGGCTCTCTGTAGGGAGCTCAATGGGAGACTTGATCCCAGGACCCCAGGATCATGCTCTGGGCCGAAGGCAGACGCTCAATCTCTGAGCCACCCAGGCATCCCCCTTTGTGTGTGTTTTATCACAGTTAATGGAAGTAATTGGATCTTTCTGAATGTTCTGTGATGGACCAATGAAGAATGAAACCACAGGGCCTTCTGTGTGAAGAAATAACCCTAACCCGTGTTCTCAGAGGTCTGTGGTGTTGCCAAGACTTTGGAACCACAGAAGGGTGGAGCTGTGTGCCCCTGTGGAGGAGCCCATAAGGCCTACAGTGCTTGCTGGGAGTGACCAAAGAGCCCTCGAGCCTCCTGAGACCTCCGTGGGCAGGGACTGCTGTGCCTTAGACGATTGGCACTAAATTGGAAAGCTGTCCCAGCCCGGTGTGCCACAGTGTGTGCCCCTGACCTGGGTATGTGTCCCTGATCCAGGCATGTGCTCCTGACCAAGGCGCTTTTGAGCACTCTCCATGAGCTCCTTTCTGAGGAGAGGAATAAGGTCATGCCTCAGTGGGCTTCTGCCTGGCTGGTTTCCTTATACCCTGTGCCAGAGAGGCTTCGATGGGAGAGACAGAGAGCCTGACTCCATGCGACCAGGTGACTGTGGTCACTGCCAGCTGGTATGACTCACACCCAGCCAACTTTGGGTCTAGATGACAGTCTGGGCTCTGCTTGGAGCTCCATTCTAGGTAAGGAGACCCAGAGTTTCTCCCCAGACCAGGGATCCAGGGGAAAAGATGCAGCTGGACGCTTCGTGGCAGGGCTCTACCTATAGGCCCCCTGTGTAGACGTGCACCTGGGACTTCACTGTGGGGAGAGATGGGGATTGGGAGGCAGGGGGCTGCTTGCGCGGTCCCTGTAAGAATCTGGTGCAACGAAAGGAAGTGGTGAGCCCCTCTTGACCTTCTCAGATGGCACAGAGTTAAGGTAATTATGGATTAATTCAACAAACATTAATCGAGTGTAGACTGTGTGCTGGGCATTGGGCTTGGGACTTGGCAGAGGACCAGATAGTAGAGGCCCAGTCTTACCTGGGACTTTCTCCCAGAAACTATTGCCGGTGTGAGGTGGGCGAGTGGCCGGAGTGGTGGTTTCAGAGCATGGTCAGAGATGTGGTGGTAGGAATTCTAGTGACCCAAAAGCCACATGGACCCCTCCTGAAGCACCTACTGTGGTCCCAGCTTGCTGCATAGACAGATTCATCACCCAGGGGGTTGGCTTGCAAAGTGTGCGTCCCAGGAGTGCTCTGTGGCTCCCCAGGCCTGCAGGATGCATGTGAACAAGATGGTCAGGCTGGGGGAGCTGGTGTCCTGAAGAGCAGGAGGCAGAGGCAGAGGGCTGAGGGCCTCTTTGGAAGAAAATGGGTCAGTGTGTGGAACTCGGTGCATTCTAGAAATGGTGACCTCAAACCCTCACTGGACGTGACCCTGGCAGACACCCTGCCTATGTGACATTCCAGGTTCTCTTGAGGGAACACAGACTCTGGGAAGCCACTGCTCTGGACCAGGCAGTGACCAGTGGGGGCCTGAAGGTGAGCTGACAGGTGGGGAGTAGCAGACTGGAAGCAGCAGTGGTTTCCTCGGGCTGCAGGGATCAGGAGGGCTGGTGACTCAGGTCCCTTTGAGGGAGAGTTGGCACCTGCTCCTGGTTTTAAAAGCTGTATTGAGGCATAATGTGCTTACTACCATTAAACTGTGCACTTCAAAGTTCACAGTGGTGGATTTCAC
This sequence comes from Canis aureus, assembly GCF_053574225.1. Lineage (NCBI taxonomy): Eukaryota > Metazoa > Chordata > Mammalia > Carnivora > Canidae > Canis > Canis aureus. The sequence goes on from NC_135612.1 coordinate 62,690,765, forward strand.
ATTATGTATTTTACCACAATGAAACAATTTTTTAAAAAGAGCAACAGGAGGGATCCTCTGGGTGATGAGTAGCTTCGCATTGTGACCCTCCACATGTGGTGAGGCACTCATTGCTCACACTGATCACACAAGTGTGTGATCTGGAGCATGTGAGTGCAGCGGGCAGGTTGTGTCTGTGTGTCTGTCCTGGCCATGCTGCTGTCCTGCGGTTCTGTGTGATGATACTGTCGAGGGAGGCGGGGTGAGGGGTACACAGACCCCTGTACTATTTCTGTACTATTTCTTATGCTCACACGCGAGTCACAATTATGTCAAAATTAAAAGTTTGATTAACAAAAACATTTTTTTTCCAGTGCTTAGACTTCTATTTAAGATTCTGTCTCCCCTGAGTCAAATGTCCAACCTACATGCATCTTCTGGATCACACTCCTGGTGGGGTGGGCTGTGTTCTGGTGGCTGAGCAGGGCACAGAGGAGGGGTCTGGCATCCTGCCCTCTGAGAAGGGACCTTCGTGAGGTTTGTGGCAGTGGCAGTGGCAGTGGCTGGGAAAGAGCTGTCATGCCCTGCATGGGGGAGCATGTGAAGTTGCGTCCCACAGGACAGAGGGCCTGTCCTGTGGGGAGCAGCCCTGAGGCCCAGCTCCCTAGAAGACAGCTTTCTCTTGGGATGGGGGAGGTCATGGTGGAACACCTGCTTCATGTTGGCTGTATGCCCCTTATCTGGCACTGTGTGTGCTCAGCCTGTTCCTCCACAAGGAGCTGGGCCCCTAGCCCCTCAGAGAGAGGATCCCCTGAGAGGGTCCTGTGGGATCACAGGCATGAAGCTGGTACACAGTGAATGGGGAATAGGAGTGGGACAGGGGCCTGGGCATGGGCTTCCAGAGCAGCCTAGTCGTCCTCGTCCTTGGCACCATGCTTAAGGATGCGGGTGAACTCCATGTAGTTAAAGTTGCCTTTCTTATCAATGGGTGCCTCTCGGTACTCTCATCCACTTCCTCATCTGTGAAGCGGTCACCCATGGTGGTGAGCAGCTCCCGAAGGTGGTCCTCACGGATAAAACCTGAGGCCTCCTCATCAAAGCAGGCAAAAGCATTTTGGATCACATCTTCAGGGTCTGTGCCATTCAGCTTCTCCCCAAACATGGTGAGTAACATGGTGAAGTTGATGGGCCCTGGGGCCTCACTCATCATGCCCTCCAGGTACTCATTGATGGGGTTCTTTCCCAGTGAGGCCAACATGTCATGCAAGTCCTTCTTGTCAATGAAGCCATCTCAGTTCTGGTCAATCATGTTGAAGGCCTCCTTAAACTCCTGGATCTGGGACTGGTCAAACATCACGAAGACATTGGAAGTGGCCCGCTATGGCCGCTTCTTGGTGGTTTTGGCCTTGGCCTGCTTACTGGACATCTTGGCTTTAGGTGGGTGGGGCTTCCCTGGTGCGGAGAAGGCGTTTGCTCGCTGTGTGGAGCTAGTGCGGGGCCACGGCCTGTCGGGTCCCGGCTCCAGACTCAACAAAAACATTTAAACAGAGCATGGTCAGGGATGTGGTGGCAGGGTACATTTATTGAGGTACAACTGACATATAATAAACTGCACGTGTTTAAAGTGGGCACTTTGATAAGTTCTGACATCGGCAGATACCGTGAAACAGGCACCCAGTCAAGACAGTGAGCCACACATTTCCTGGGCGCCTCTGTGGTCCCACTCTATCCCTCCCTGGTTCTCCCCTGCTCCCATCCCCAGGCAGATTCTGGTCTGAGATCAGTTTAAATTTTCTATTAAAAAAATGAAGGAATTGGGACACCTGGGTGGCTCAGCGGTTGAGTGTCTGCCTTTGGCTCAGGTCGTGATCTTGGGATGGAGTCCCACATTGAGCTCCTTGCAGGAAGCCTGCTTCTCCCTCTGCCTAAGTCTCCGCCTCTCTCTCTCTCTCTGTCTCTCATGAATAAATAAATAAAAATCTTAAAAATAAATAAATAAAAAAAGGAAGGAAGTATGAGCAAGGACCCCCTAGTCCTGCCCTGGGGAAGGCCACATGTCCAGACTTGGGGAGACTCACCAAGTACAATAAAAGGAGCTTCTAGGAAGTCCTGTCACAGCAAGATGATGCTTTAGGAGGGTGCTGTGTGCTAAGTCCTGTGTTGAGTCCTGGCCTCCAGCATGGCTATATTTGCAGATGAGGCCATTAGGAGGAAACTAAGGTTACATGAGATCATGAGGGTGGGGTCCTATTGCCATAGGAGTAATATCTGTAGAAGGAGACCTGTCAGGAGGTCCCATCCTCTTTCTCTGCCACATGCAGTGCAGCGAGAGGTGGCTAGTGCAGCCAGGAAGCAAGTCTCGCCAGGAACCCACCACGCTGGCACCTTGGCCTTGGGCTTTTAGCTCCAGACCCAGGGGTGATAAGTGCCTGCTGTCCACGGTCTGTGGCATACTGGTGTGGCAGCCCAAGCAGACCAAAGACAGGGTAGTGTGGACATGACAGCTGTGGGGTGGTTTCACTCCCACTGTGAAGGGATGCAAGTTCCTTTTGGGGTGATAGTCCAAGTCCTGGACTTGGAAGGGATTGGTTTGCAAACTGGCCACCATCCATGGAGGGTGAGGAGAGGCAGAAGACTGAGGTGACTACTCCTCTCCTCTGGTTGGCAGGAAGCGGGTTTAATAAGCAAGGGAGCTGATAGACTTGTCTCAGGGCCACAAGATAAGGAGATCTCTGTGCCCACTGCCAAATCTTAAAGTTCCTAGAGAGGCTGTAGTGGACTTAGCACTGTGCCATCCAGACGGGCTCAGCACATTACTTTGTCTAGAGGCTGTGACCTTGAGGCCACCTCTGAGTGGGGAAGGGAAGCAGAGCGCGTGTTCCTCAGACCCAGGATAGTGTGAGGAGCTCGGAGTTCCTGACTCCAGCTCCTAGGTCAGCCGGAGGCCACGTCTTCATGTCCTCTCAATTTCCTCCAATAGCTGGGTTTCCTGAGTCCCCTGCCCTGGGACAGTGGGGCCTCTGTCTCTGTGTGGTGCCCACCTCTCAGCAGATTGCCCTTGGCTCCTTTTTGTGGTGGTACAAGGGCAGGACAGAGGACAGGGGTTCAAGAGAGTGGCCAGCCCCAGCCTAGAAGTCATAGGGAATATTGGCTATATTCTCTTGGTCTCAGCAAGTTACAGGCCAGCCCAGATCTGAGAGGACCAGAGGACTCCAGCTCCAGATGGGAGGAGAGGCATGAAGCACAGAGTGGGGGATGCCTCAGATACGTTATTGTGGGGAATCTTCCTCCCAACCCCATGCCCTGGACCTCACTCCCCCCTGTGCACTAGATCTCCCCTCCCCCCTATGCACTGGGTCTCCCTTTCCTTCTTTACACTGGATCTCCCCTCCCCCTGTATAGTGGGCCACCCCGCCCCTGTACAGTGGACCTTCCCTCCCCCGTGCACTGGCGCTCCCCACCCCCTGTACACTGGATTTCCCCCTGCCCCCATGCTTTGGACCTCATCCCCTTTGCCTATTCAGTGTTGTTCCCTGTCTCCTGTACTGGTCTCTCCATCTTCTAGATCGTTCTCCTGGAGGTAAAACCTGCTGTGAACTCCCCAGGTCACCAGCCCTCTTACCCTGAAGTCCTGCCCACTCTCCCCCTCACAGGAGTCCTGAAGGTGCTGCCCCTGTGCCCTCTGTGGTTTGCCTCACACCACTCCTTCTCCCGCCTGCTTCCTCAACAGCCCATCAAGACTACACTGTTGGCCACATTCTCTCTTTGACTACCTCCTCCCCTGGGGGGGTACACCACCTTCTAATTTCTGTCCTGTCTCACTGAGGCTCCTTCCCTGGCTCCCTTCCCATCCTCCTTGTAGGGGTGCATCACTCCTGTCTTCCCGGTTCCCCAGCCCTGCGTACCCTGACCTCTGCCCAGGTGCTAGACTCCTGACAGGCTGCTCGCTCAGCACCTCTTCTTGCCACCTAGGAGTGAGGCTGCTTCCTCACCTCCTGCCCATCACGTGCGTGCTCAGGCCATACCTGGAAATCAGCCCAGTTCTCCTGGTTTCAGTCTGTCCCTGCCATCAGCAAATCCTATAGTATGTCCTTCAGCATGTTCCCGGAGCACACCCATGTTCATGGCAGCATTTTTCCCCCTTGCCCAAGGAGGGAGCAGACCAGTGTTGACCTGCAGACAACAGAGAAATGCAATGTGTCCCATCCAGACACTGGAGTATTATTCAGCCTGAAACAGAAAGACATCCTGCCACCTGCCACTACATGGTGAGGCCTGAGGATGAAATGAGCCAGCTCTGTGAAATGAGCCAGCCCCTGAAGGATAGATCCTGTGTGACATCACGTGTATGAGGGACTTAGAGCAGCCAAAATCACAGAGACAGACGGGGGTACCAGGGCTGGGAGGGGCGGAAACCAACAGTTATTACTGAATGAGAACATTTTTGGTTGTCACAACTTGGTGGAAGTGAGGGGGTGGTGTTCTTCTGGCATCTAGTGGGAAGTGGCCAGGGATGCTGTCACTAGCCTATGGTGCAACAGGGCAGTCCTTATAACGGGATTATGGCCCCAAATGTCAACACTGCCAGGGTAGGGAAACCCACTCTAATGCCTGCCCCCTGCTTCACGTGTCTTTCTGCATATCCTGCTGTTCTCTGGTCACTGGACAGTATCTGAGGGATGTGCTCGCTCTCTGAGGCAGCTGTGTGGTCAGGGGCCCTCTCCTCTGGCCTGGCATCCTCAGTGACCTTGGGTGCAGACAAGCTGGAGTGGGAATGAATTTCAGGAAATCCTTCTGATTCCTGCACCCTGAGTGACAAGGAGGCATTCTCAAGTCCAGCGCAACGAGTCAGCGAGCATCTGCATGTGGTGTGAATGCCCTGTGGAGCAGCTGGACGCAGTGTGAATGCTCTGCAGAGCATAGGTCCAAGCCATGTACCCTCACTCTCCCTCCCCTGGCTGAGGGGCTAGCCCATGGAGGAAGCTATTTGGAGCCCCCAGGAGGCCTAGGGGGGTGGCTTGCCCAGATCCAGTGGTTCTGGAGTGTGCTAACCCCAGATGGAGGTGATGGAGGATGGGAGCAGGGGATCAAGCCGTTAAAAAAGGCCTCCCTGTGCATTTTTTTGCATTGTCACTTGCCCCTGGAAAGGAAGCAATATGATTAAGTAGTTTTATGAAATGTCAATTAATATTATGTTTGAATTCCTCTCTTACTAGTCTTTTAAATCTGGTCCAAAGAAAACACTGAATTTGGTGGTTCTCTCCTCCCTGGGAAGTGCACCCATAGTGCACTTGGGCGATAGAGTGGCGGGCAGCCACAGGTGGGTACCATTGCCAGGACCAGGTACCACAAAGTCAGAGCTCTGAGGCTGGTTAGGGAATGCCTAATCAGGCACGTGCCTCTCCGTCCTGAAACAGGGCTTCACACCAGAATCCGCCGCAGCCCATGTCTTTTGCTCCAATCTTAGAAAGGGGTAGAAGCTTCTCCAGCTCAGTGAGGTTGGATTTGTGTTGGGAAGGTCAGAGAGGTCACAAAGGTTGGCCTTGCCCGGGCTGGTTATCTGCAGGGTACCCTCTCTGCACCACTTCCTTGCTCTGGGTGCTAGGTCTGCTGGAGGACAACACTGCCTACTAGCACCACATTGATGGCAGAACCAGGACACCTCTGACCTGAAACAGTGCAGGTATACCATATCTGTGGCCCTGTGTACCCCTCATGTGACTGTCCCAGCACTGCAGACCCTACAGACCCCACTACCAGACACCCTGGCCTCTCTTTCCTGAGACCATGAGCCAGAAAAACTCCCTTTGTTAGAATGACACTATTGATGTGTTGAGGACCTCCGTGCATGGAGCTGGAGCCAATATAACCCGTGCACGGTCATGACCTTCTCATGTGCTCAGCCATCTTGGGAAGACAAGCAGTAGGCCACCACCTTCTCCCACTGAGTTTGTAACAGGAAGATGTCCTCTGTGGGTCTGGGATCTGAGACATGGCTGCTGGAGTGAAAAGTGGCATGACCCAGAAATGCCACCTGCAGACCACCGAGTAACAGCCCCCGAAGATGTGCATGTCCTGATCCCTGGAGGTAGTGAGCATCTTAGGTTATGTGGCAAAGGGGAATACAAGTTGTAGATGGTGCTGAGGTTGGTAACAAGCTTTTTTTTAAAAAAAATATTTATTTGAGGGAGAGTGTGCACATGTGCACAAGCTGAGGGGAGGAAGAAGGGAGAGTTAGAAGCAGGCCCTCCACTGAGCAGGTGTGGGGCTTTATCCTAGGACCTCAGGATCATGACCTGAGCTGAACACAGACACTTAATCAACTGATGCCTGCAAAATGGTTCTGGATTATCCAGTGAGCCCAGTGTACCTACAGGGTCCTTAGTGGTAGAAGAGGGGGCCAGAGAGGGTCAGAGGCAGCTATGACTGTGGAAGGTCTGAGAGACGCATCATTGCTGGCATCAGAAGGGGAGACATCTGGCAGCTGGGAAAGGCGGGGAAACAGTCTCCCCTGGACCATCCTGACAGAACAGCCCTGCCGACTGTTAACCCTTGATGTTAACCCAGCAAGACCTGTGCTGGAATTCTGTCTTCTGGAACTACAGAGTCATACATGTTGTTGTTTTAAGTCACTGAGTTTGTGGTGATTTGCTACACCTCCTCTTAGGGATGGGCACACATGGCCAGGGGATGTGTGAGAGCGTTCCTGGAAGGTCACGCACACAGCCAGACCCTCATGGGGCGTGGCTGAGTGCACCATGGGGCTTCACGCAAGGGGCAGTGCAGAGTATCAACTTGGAGACTGGCAGTGCACACAGGATGTGACAAATCAAAAGCCCATCTCAAAATATCACATATGCATGATGTCTTTTTATAGAGTTAAAAGCAACCAAAAATACATTTAGGACCACATATGGCAACCAAGCTGCATTAAAGGGGCCGTATGAGTCAGGATCCAGGGTGCAGGAAGCTTTGTGGGGAGGCGTGGAGTGGATAGTGGCCGTGGGGAGTGGATGTGGGCTATGGCAGGTTCTACCTTCACGTCGGGTGGCGGGCTTGTGGATGCTCATCACATGATTTAAACAACTGCTGAGCCATAGCCGAGAGATGGCCGTCTCCTGGGCCTGTGTGGCTTGTGGCCTGCCTCCTTCCAGAGAATTCCCAGCCCAGGAGTTTTATTTCTATTTATTTGTTTTTTAAATTTTTATTTATTTATTTAAGGGAGCGAGGGGAGATGGAGAGAATCTCCAGCAGATTCTCCCTGACTCCTGACTCCTGATCCTGAGCATGAAGCCTGATGTGGGGCTCCATTCCCCGAACCTGAGATCGAGACCTGAACTGAAACGAAGAGCTGGAAGCTTAGCCCACTGAGGCCCAGGCGGCCCAGGAGTTTTAAATTAGTGTTGCCAGTAGCATTGTGTGTGAGACAGGCAAGCTTTGCACAGTCTGATTGTTCTGTAATTAGCAAGGGGAAGGTGGTTGCCGTGTGCAGACGGAAGGGGGAGCAGCGGGGCTGCAACGTTTGGGGTGCCTTCTGACAGCTTGCATTCAATAGAACTGATTAACTTGTGTGGTTAATAAAATGTCTTTGGGGGTGAGAAGGATACAGCATCTGGTCTTTTAGGAGGAGCTTTGCAAATTTGCTTTCTTCCAGGATAGGAGCAAAAGATCTCATTTGTCTTGCCTGGATCTGGAAAGGGATAAAAGTCTCTATTCTTGGAACTCCAGGGCTGATCCAACACACACACACATTTATCTGCATTTCTGCAAATTCCTTGTAGCCAGGATGTGTGGTGCCTGATTGCCATTGAGCTTACACAGCCAGCGCTGAGCTTCTGGACACACTGTCCGTTCAGACGTGGCGTCTGGGTGGAGGACGGCTGGGGGTTGACAAGGAATTCAGAGAACACAATGTTTCCCTTGAATTGCACAAAGAATTACAGGAAGAGAAGAAGGGATATGAGGATGTATTATGAGGCGTGAAATTTAGTTGTACTTAGATAATCTTGTAAGGGGTGAGGGTCAGCAAGATAAGTGAGGTGACTTCTTGAGGATAAATCTTGTAGAGGATAAATCTTGTAGAGGATAAATCTGCTGATTTGCTGAGAGATACTGGCTTCATCCTTCTTCCCAAACTGGCACACAGTGAGCCTGATGAAAGGAACGTGACATTGATATACTTTTCTTGAGAGTCCCGCCTATTTTAGATTTTTTGGTTCCATTTTTCGTGGTCATTTTGTCTCTAGTATGGAATTTACTCTGGTGTTAGACTCTTGATCTGGCCAGAGAGTGATTACTCAGCATTGCTTCTTTAAGGGAGAAGGTCAGGCTTCCCAGAATGTGAGAGAAGAGGTGCTTGCATGTGGGGCCATACTGGCTGCTTGGGGTTTCTCCTTGGGATGTGTGACCCCTGGCAACTCACACCCAGGGGATTGGGGTTTTTTTTTTTTAAAGGTTTTATTTATTTATTCATGAGAGACACAGGAAGAGAGGTAGAGACACAGGCAGAGGAGAAGCAGGCTCCATGCAAGGAGCCCAATGGGGGACTTGATTCCAGGAATCCAGGATCAGGCCCTGAGCCAAAGGCAGATGCTCAACTGCTGAGCCACCCAGGTGTCCCACCCAGGGGATTGTTATTAGTTTTGTTTTATTTATTTATTTATTTATTTATTTATTTATTTATTTATTTTTATTATTTTTTTGTTATTAGTTTTAAATGAAGGTGAAATTCAGGTAACATAAAGTTAACCATTTGGAAGCAAAACACTCAGTGGCATTTAGTGCATTCTCAGCATTGTGCAACCATCACCTCTCTCTAGTTCTGGAACATTTGCATCCTCCAAAAAGGAGACCCTGTGTCATGAAGCAGCCCAGCCTCTGGCAACCACCCATCTGCTGAGGGTGCTTTTCAAGTGCAGAAGGAACAGCTTAAATGATTAAATTTAGTTTTATGATGACTCATCACTACCAGCATATTTAAGAAGGATGAAGGTGAGTGGCTGGGTGGGGGCTGCTGGCTGGGGCGTGCACCTGACCCAGCAGCGTCACACTCTAGCTGTATGACCTTGACCAGGGGCCTGGCCTCTTTGTGCTTTGATTTTCTGCCTGCTAGACGAGGCTGGTGATAGCACCACGCACAGGGCTGTAGGGGGAGATGACAGGGTGCTTAGGGAGTGGGACAGAGCCTGCCCCTCTAAAGATGTCCAGGGAATTCAGCAGAGAGGGGGGACATGGCTTCCGTAAAACAGAGATGAACAGTGGGAAACGTCATGCCCACTTTCCAACGTGCAAATCAGAGAGCTGAGGTGGTGGTGGCAGCCTGGTTCTGAACACAGCCCCTCTGGGGCCACGTTCCTGTCTTGCAGCTCCGTGAAGAGGGTGTTTCACTCCCTCAATGTGTATGTGGCACACTGTCCTCAAGCCAGGAGGGTGTCGCATATCATGGGTCATGGCCCTATATATGAGAATTCATATATAGGGCAGCAGGTGAACCAAATTCCTGACACCAGCTCCTTAGGGAGAGGTGGGAGGCAGGCGGAGGTGCCAGCATAAGTTGGGTAAAAAGGAAGCAACAGGAACCTGGATTCTTCCAGGCCAGGTCTTGGCTGTGATGATGATCTGCCAGGGGCCCCAGGTAGATGCCCCAGCGCTCGCTCTGGGGCTCTGTTCTCTGGCCGCGGATGCGTCCTAGGCAGATGGGCTGAACAGATGAGAGGTTTTGTAGAAGAGAACTGACTTATGTGAGTTCCCCCGAGTAGATGAATTCAGAGCCAGAAAGAATGGGAGGCAGTGAGGGGGAGTGGGTGTTTAATGGGCAGATTGGGAGGATAAGATCTGGAGATGGAGGGTGGGGCTGCTCACAGTGCTGTGAGTGCCTGATGCCACTGAGCCGTACACTTAGGAATGGTTGACATAGTAAACTTTACATAATACATATTTTACCACCATAAAAATGATAGTTGAGCTCTTAAGATACACTTGATCTAAGACAGCAGCATGTGTTTTGGGGTCGGCAACATACACAGAAGCAAACGGTTGATAACGCAGACCCGCATCTGTGCTGTGAGAGTCTCATACTACATGTGGATGCATCAGACACGTGTGAACGTGGGCTTCAAAGCCCAGGCGCGTTACAAACCCCAGAGCACCCACTCAGACGTGGAAATAGCTGGTAAGAAGGGCAGAGCTAGAAGCCTTCATGGCGGCTGGAGTGGGGTGGCAGAGGTCTACTTGATGCAGGATGGGGCAGGGAGGGAGGAGGGGGCTGAGGCTCTGGGACCAGTAGGGAACTGAGTGCCACCTGGGGGAGGCCAGCACTTGCTGGCTGCTTAGGAAGCTTCTCTGTTCAGCAGGAGGAGTGGCCCTGGCAGTCACGGCACATCCCAGAGTGCCCACTGATGGCCCTGGTGTCTGCTCCCCTTCCCCCCGCCCCCTGCAGGGGCAAGGAAGACCCATCTTGGGCGGCTTCTAGCAGGAGTGATCATGAACAGGGGTGGTCACTTCATTGGCATGGGGATGCTGGGATACACTGTCCACTACAGGCACCATGGAAACCCCACAGCAGTTACCTGCCATCCACTTTGCCAGGCTCCAGGAAGTCAGAACACCCCTAACAGTCTCCACAGAGCCTGTCCTCATGGGCAGTACCCTGTGCTGGGCAGCCTTCCTCTGGGTACCAATTGGTTCACAGGAGGGAGGAGAGGGGGTAGCAGATGGCATTTACTCCATGGGGCCCTCCCCTGGGCCAGGGCAGGTCTGAGAACAGCCACGCCCTGGGTGGAGGGTCCCCGCTGTCTGAGTTGGTCTGGGCTGAGGCTGCTCATGGCCCCTGGAGCCTCCGTCTGATTAGCCTCAGGGCCACAGGTGCTCTTCCTCGAGCTCCATGTCTCTATCCTCAGGAACCCAGGACACCTCTGAATGGCCAGGCCCTGCGGCTTCAGCTCTGTGCATGGGGTTGTCTAGGCTCTGTCTGGACTTCTGGAAGTTTCTCTGTGAACGGGCTGGCTAGGCCCCCGTGCCCTCTCAGGGTGCCCCAGCCTTTGCTGCCCCTAGTAGAGAAGCCTCTGCCTTGGCACTGCTCTTCACTATGAAGTATAGCTGCTGCAGATCATGTTTATTCACCTCCATCCCAGACTTGGGCTACTTGGGGCGGGGCAGGGGGGTGCCTGCTCCAAACTGCCCAGCCCATGACAGGCCTTGTTTTCTTACAAAGGGAAAGCAAGTAAGTAAGTAAGTAAGTAAGTAAATAAATAAATACAAGTTTTTTTCTGATTGTGGTAGAAATTTCTAGAAACTAGTACACACTCCTTGTACAATACATACCCTCGTTAAAAAAAAAAAAAAAAAAAAAAAAAGACCATGTTGATTTTGGTGTGTTTCCTCCAGCTCTCTCTCTTTATTTTCCCATGCTCATGTGTGTTCTCTAAAAGTGGAGTCTTCTGAGACTATTTCTGCTCACCTCCCTGCTCACCTTCTTGGCTTTGCCAGCCTGCTCCCTTGGCCCCGGCTGGCTGAGGTGCGGCCCAGCCTCTGCATGTGTGCTGGGCTGTTGTGGACACAGCACCATGTCCCGGGGCCTTCAGGCAACAGGAATTTATAGTCTTCTGGAAGCCAGACATCTGGGATCGAGGTGTCTGCAGAGCTGGCTGCTCCTGGAGCCTCAGAGAAACAGTGTACACCAAGTCTCATGGTGCTCCTGGGCTCATGGTACTCCTGGGCTCGTGGTGCTCCTAGGCTCGTGGCCACATGGCCTCCAGCTCTTTTGCCTCTTTTGGGGTACCTGTCATTGGATTTAGGGCCTGCTCACATACCTCAGGATCTCATTACTGCTATACCTGCAAAGACCCTTTTGCCAAGTAAGGTCACACTGCCAGGTTCCAGGTGGACCTGTCATCTGGGGGCCCCATCCAGCTGACCACACCACCCACCATCACGTGTGATGTGGGGGAAGGTCTGCTGAGCGTGGTGGGCGCCAATCTGAGGCCTATGGTGCTGAGCACCCAGCAGAGGGTCTCTGTTGGTTGGTGGGGGGGTGTGCTTGGGTGTGTCCTAGCTGATCCTGGGCCACAGGTGACTTCTGCAGTGCTGCCTGTGCTTCAGGGCTTTGTCATCTCGGGTTTAAGCTGCTGCCCCTTCTCTCCCCCGCCCGCAGAACAGATTTGTCTGCAGGCAGGCTCGCTGCACTCACATCCTGAGAAAGAGGAATCCAGATGGGGACACGGTGTGTCTGTCACAGGGCTGCCCGCACCCAGAGTCTCTAGGGCACATAGAGCCTTGGGCAGCTGCCTCCCGTCCATCAGAGGTTGCTGGGTCCCCTCCCTGCCCCGTGAGGGTTGCAGGAGGCAGCCTGTAGTTTCTTTGGGTTTGTGGCGTCGTGGGAAACTGTGGAATGCTGGTGGCTGAGGTTCACCTTGTGGGTCGACACCAAAGACCTGTAATAGGTCGGGCAATGTGTCTGAGGGCCCGTGGGGACGGGGGCCCTTGGGCAGGCTAACCTCTCAGTGCATGTGAGGTGGCCTCTTGGCCTGGTCAGGCAGGTGTGAGATCCAGGTGCATCCACGGAGGCCAGAAGCCCCTCCAGCTGGAGTGTGGGCAGCCCCTGCCCTGATGGCCCTTCTGGCTATGGGTATGAGTGGAGGTGGGATATGGCCATTGGAACCCTAAAAGGTTGGGGCAGCCCCAGGGGGCAGGAGCCATGCTCTGATGGAGGGGACAGGGCCAGTGTGAGGAGGGCACCGGGGTCCCTACAGGAGGGACAGCTCAGTCTCTCCAGGTCCCCCAACAGGAGACTGTGGCGGTGAAGCCCAGCACTGGTGTGGGAAGGAGATGGGGTGCCGAGTGTGCCTGGCTCTATCGTCTCCCTAGCAGGGTTCCTCCCCTGCCTTCAGAGCTGATTTTACTGATAGGTCACTTTCTTATTTTGAGTTGCAAGTATCCAGTGCCCTGCTCTCTGCTTCCTGTAGCTGCGTGTGGAGGGAGGGGGTCTGGGTGGGTCTGTCCTTGTCCCCAACTCCTGCGATCCCTGTGACCCCTGCGAGTGGTGCTCTGAGACCCTGTCCAGCACATACCTGCCCTGTGCTGCTGATTCCCCAAATCAGCAGGAGGGAGGCCATCTGGGTAGGTCTCAGGCTTTGGGCAGGTCCCTCCTGCTCATCCAGTCTCAGGTGGCACTGGCAGGGGACCTCTAGGAAGCCTCAAGGGCTCTTGGGTCCCTGGCGTTCCCTCTGCCTGGATTTTCCCCACAGGGGTAGGTGTGCTCCAATGGACCTTCAGGAGCTAATTGGGAAATGGACGTTTTAAAACCTAATTTGCCCCTCCTGATGGGATCTGTGTTTAATACAGTTGTAATGGCAGTTTTTATGTGTCTTGATGTCTTAAATTTATGCTCAGGCTTTGGGGAGAATTAAGGAGGGCTGGCCCCGAGCAGTAAATGCAGTGGGGCTGGCACAGGGCTGCGAGCAGCTGAGTAGGCCTGCCTGAGGGCGGAACCCTTCCCGTCAGAGGCTGGGCCTTCCCAGATCCTACGTCTGCTGTGCCCTCGGTACAGGGCCTGGCCAGCACCAGCTCACACGCAGGGAGCCAGCTGTGTCCAGGCTGTAGGTGACCGAGGGGCCTCTTGCCTCAGGCTCGTGGATTCTGCTGTCCCATAGCCTTCTGTGACGCTGAGACCCCCAGTTCTTCTCCTGGGCAGTTGTGAGGCCGAGTGAGTGAGGGGCCGGATGACCCCTAATATGACAGCCACCCTGATGGACACTCAGGTCAACACATGTTAATAGGGGGTGTGGCACCACCTTGCCCATGCGTGGAACCCCCAGCCCCAGTTCCCATCACAGCAGCTGGAACCCAGTGCTCTCTCTGCTCCTGGAGTCTGGGGGCTCTTGTGAAGGTGACCAGCCTACCCTGACCAACACCCAGATCCCAGCACATTCCTCCCTGATGAGCCTGTGGCAGGCCCAGGGGGCAGGCAGCAGGGGACAGGTGTGGTGGGGGCAGACCCAGGGCTGGGGAGGGGAAAGGTGAGGGCGGATGGGAGAGAGGGCCAAGGGGGAGGGGCGAGCCCAGGAAATGGGGGAGAGTTGGTGCCTGTAAGAGATAGGGGCACACAGGACGGGGTGAGGGAAGGTTCAAGGAAATGAGGCCAGCCCTGTCCTGCGGGGCAGGGGCAGACATTTGCTGCTCCTCCTGTTCACTCAGGAGAGCCCCACCTGCCCTCCATCAGAGAGCCTTCCCAGGCCCCTGCGTCCTATGTAGACATCCAGTCTTTCCGTCTAGTGGATGGTGGCTATGTCCACCAGATGCACAGAGAACCAGCTGGTGGCCTGGTCCAGGCAGAGGCTTGTGGCTGCAGTTTCTGTTCTGATGGGATTGGACCCTGGGGGGCTGCTCGGGAGGATAGACAGGATGGATCCTCCAGGGTCACCAGAGGGCAGTATGCTGGCAGAGAGCTCACTCTTAGTGGGCATGGCCTCTCAGGGGAGCACAAGGGGAGAAAGCAAGGAATGAAATTGTGGGTAGGGGTCAGCAACAAATGGAGAGCATTCACTGCTCTAGCCAGGGATGGGCACACCCACCATACATTGCTTATGGGGACACCGAATCACGCATATGTTGTGGGAGACCCCAAAATTCCCCCTTTGCAAGCTTGAGACCCTCTGACAGCCCAGGCCTGACTCCTCTTCCTGAAGAGCCAGATAGGTCCTTGGTCAGCAAGGAGTTGGGAGTACAGGGAGGACCCCCCCCCCTTTGTTTGTGAGGGAAAGATGGGGAGCATAGTGTCCTGAGGGAGGCAGGATGTGGGGTTGGGGAGAGTCGCTGCAGGAGGTCAGAGGCCATGTCCTTGCAGGGAGGGCTCAGCCAAGGGTGGTAGGTGCCCCCTCTGTCCCCTTGCAATGATGGGTCAGAGCCCTGGACACTGAAAAAGCCCAAAGGCATTGCTGGGTGCTGTGCTGCTGCCGAACACAGGGAGTCCTGTCTCTGGGGCCCTGCCACTTCTGCTTGGTGGCGTTGAGGTGAGACCTGGCACCACAAAGTGGTCACATCAGGGTTTCTCATGTAGGTCTACTGTACTGACCCCAAACACTCCAGCAGGAAAATGTTGTCCTATCATCTGGTTACCGAGGATCCAGCATCTCATCTGTACTTATCAAATCAATACTTAACTGTTTGCAAGAGAAACAAAATCAAGTCACCACCATGCTCCTTAAAAGGGAAATACTTTCTAGATAGGTTACAAATTTCACCATAGGAAAAGAAATCACAAAGAAGCTGGAAAGCAGTGTGTGCAGCGGTGTCTTGGTCCCACGGGAAGAAGATGTGGTGTGGGGGGCATGGGCAGGTGGCAGGGAGAGCAGGGCCAGGGGAGTGGCAGCCCATTAGACTTGCAGTAGTGAACCCAGGAAACTGCCATGACGTCATAGGACAGGTAGCAAAGGGGGAAATATTGGTAATAGGAGAGCAGGCAAATTGTTGGCTTTAGTAACATGAAAGCTGTCATAACACTTCACACCCCCCCCCCCCCCCCGCCATGGGATGGCTGCTCTCCAAGGAGCAGACAGCAGCGAGCCTTAGCAAGGACATGGGGAAACTGGACCTGAGCACCGTTGGGGAGGTAGGGTAATGGTGCAGCCACCGTGGAAGACAGCCTGGATGGTCCTCAAAAACTAAGCACACAATGACCACATGGCCCAGCCATTCCACATCCGGGTAGGTTCCCAGAACTGAGGGCAGAGTCTCCACTGTCATGGCAGCATTATGCACAGCAGCTGAGATGTGGAAGACCCACGTGTCCATGGATGGATGGATGGATGGATAAACAAAATGGACACATAGTCTACATGATGGAATGTTATTCAACCTGAAACAGGAAGGACACTCTGCCACCTGCCACCACCTGGATGAACCTGGAGGACATTGTGCTCAGAGAAGTGACCCAGTCACAGAAGGACAAATACTATAGGATCCCACTTACATGAGGTCCCTAGAGGAGTCAGATCTGTGGAGAGAGAAAGTCGATGGTGGGAACCTCAGGCTAGGGGTAGGGGGAAATAGGGAATTAGTGTTTAAAAGGTGTAGGAGTTTCAGATTCATGAGATGAGGAGTTCTGGGGATGGATGTGGGGACGGCTGCACCACAACATGAATGTACTTAACACCACTGAACCATACACTTTAACCTTCCTTGGGGTGGGGCTTGCCCCTTCTGCTACTCATCCCAGCCCATGTCTGTACCGCCAGCTGCCCCACAGAGGTCAGGGTCATCCGTTTGCTTATGATGAATTGGACATTGTCCCAGAGCTGCTGGCCTGGGGCTGGGGGTGTCCCCAGGGAGCTCCTGTGGCCAAGATGGGGGTGCATCAGTGAGTCCCCCTGTGACTTGGCCTGTGGGGCAGTGCCAGGGACGCAGTGTCTGGTCCTGGGGAGGACGGCAGCCAGGCTTGCTGGACGACTCCCACAAGACTCTGAGGTCTGTCAGTGTTTGGTTTCTTCTACTCCTTGGATGAGCACAGGACAGATCCCCCCAATGGTCAGGGGTCAGGGGTTCTAGGACTAGACCCGTCTGTGCCACATCTGGAAAGCCAGGTTGCTGTTGGCTTTGGCACAGAGTGGGTTCAAATTGACAGGTGTCTCACTCTAAAAACTCTAGGCAAGTGAGGGGTCTCTGTCTCCTTTGCCTCTGCTGAATTAAAAAAAATTTTCCTAATGTTAATTCAGCCATTAGTTTGCTCACAAATTTTGATTTTATTTCTCTACATGGCCCCCGCAGCCCTCTGGGGTTCGGGCCATCCCATCCCACAGAGCCTGAAGGGTGGGCTGCCTCCTGCTCCTGGACCATGACAGGCAGATCCCCCTCTGCTCCCTGCTGTCCTCCCCTCCCCCCACCTCTTCTTGCTTGGATCCACTCCTTACCTCACACCAGAGTGGCTGTGGGCCCCATGGGCCCCAGCATTGAGTGATCCTGAGTAGCAAGTGCTGGGCCCCGTTCTCTCTCTCTGGGTGGAGCAGTTATTTGCCTCTTCCCCTGCTCAGGTAACTCTTCATCTATAGGGTCTGAAAGCTCTCAAAATAGTTTTCTATAAAACCAGCTCCGTCTTCCCTGATGAAGGGAATTCCTTCCAGAAAGTTCCTTCTGGCAGCTGTGCCACCTGGGCTCCTCAGGGTCTCTGAGACCTCGTGGAAGGGGCTGCATGCAGCTGACTTGTTTACGGGTCCTGGCAGCCCTCTCCACCCCCAGGGCCCCTCTCAAGAAACCCCTCTTGCTCCGCTTGAGTACAGCACACAGATGGTGACCCACTGCCCAATGTACTCGAGTGCCAGTCCCATGAGGAACAGAAGCAGGGCATTCTGGTCTCTGGCAAGATGCTCTGGATTCAGGTTTGGAGAGAGACAGGGATGACTCTCCATGTGATGATGACCAGGAGTTTCTGCTTCTTCAATGTCAGTAAAACCAAGGGGGTGCTTAGCTGAGTGGCAGCTGAGAGGCCCCAAAGGAGGATCTTGATTCCGAGGCGATTCCTGGCTGGTAGCTGTCCATGGCCCCTCCTGCTGACACAGGACCAGAACAGGTGTCCTGGGGTCACACAGAATCAGGGGGAGCGGCCTTGCAGCTGGAGCCCGTCAAGTCCACCATGGCGATGAGCAACTTACTGTAGAGACACTCGCTGAGGGAAAAGCCCGACACGCCCCTTGTGGAACCTGGCCGTGGCACAGTCGCTCACTAGGACTTGTCACGTGCATGTGCCGTGCAGACTGAGTATGCGCTGATTCTTGTGGCAATGGTAACTCCATCTAGGAGAAACTTCTAAAACTCAGAGTCTTAAGGTCATGGGATTTTTTTTTAAATATTCCTTTATGTGTTTATTATTGCAGAGGTGTGTGATAGGTGATCACAAGAGACTTTGGGACATAAAAATATATCCCATGCAGATAAAACAACATGAAGAAAGTGGTGTGGAAATGTGGAATCGAGAGGCCGAGGGAGCCATGTGTGTGTCTTACCTGTGTTCTGTTGTGTTTATTGATGACGTGGTCACATCAGGGGGCTATCTGGAGCCCACAAGGGATGGGGTAATTTTATTGTCAACAATTGTATGT
This sequence comes from Canis aureus, assembly GCF_053574225.1. Classification (NCBI taxonomy): domain Eukaryota; kingdom Metazoa; phylum Chordata; class Mammalia; order Carnivora; family Canidae; genus Canis; species Canis aureus. The sequence goes on from NC_135612.1 coordinate 62,708,833, forward strand.
GCTGGAAATCCAACCTCTGTCATTTCGTAGACTTCGACTAAACATGTTAGCTGTCGGCTTGGTTTTTCTGGATTCTCATGAGAGGAAACAGCTTCTGCTGTGGGGCACCCCTGGAGCTGAGGACACATGCAATGCCCCCCAAGTCTGGACAGGACCTGGAGCTCTGAGGTTTCCCCTTGTTTGGTGGGTAAGGAAACTCTGCATCCGAGCCTGCCTGTCCCTGGAAAAGCCCCGCATGGGTGCATTCTCTGTTCTCTAGCATGGGTCCTGCAGCAGGACTGCGTGCTTTTGGGTCTTGGCCATATAACCAGCTGTGGCACCATGCTACCTGGTAAACCAGCCCTCATCTAGCACCCCTCCTCATGGGATGGCCCGGAGCCCCCCTCCCTTGGGGCAGGACTTGCCAAGCAAGCCAGGTGGGGGGCCCCACAGGTTCAAGGTGACCATCTGCCACATGGGCACCATCCCAGTGGCTCCCCATGATGTCCCAGAGCCCAGAGATAAGCAGGTACGCACCTGCCCCATGGAGGAAGAGCCCTCTGCTCAGAGATCCCAGCACCGGCTCCTGAGTCCCACCCTTGTGGGTATAGGGCAATGTGGAGAAGGAGGATAAACTGTGTAGTTGCCTTGGCCTCAGCCTGCCTCTTGGGGCTCTTTTGGAAGAATCAAGATCTGTGACATGAATGGAAACTAGGCATAGAGCGTGAGCTTCTGAAAAAGTGGTTTCTTTGGCCAGCTCCAGGATGTAGCCCCAAGACACAGGGTTGAATGAGGGTAGGGAGTGGGTGGAGAGGGAGTTGTGGGAGCTTGGGTGGGCATTGCCTAGATTTGCTCATTCGGCAAATGTTGGTGCAGCTCCTGCCACATGCCAGGTCCTAGGCGCAGAGCGAGGGGCACGGGGACACAGTTTCTGCTTTTTCACACCTTCCAGGCAGCTAGGCACATGCCAGTGGTCAGTTGCATATCTGTAGTGTCCATCTAGGAACACAGGATGAAGGGATGTGCCCTCGCATGCGGGAGTGTGGGGCATGTGCTAAGGGTCCAATAAAGGTCTCCTAGGACTTGGGGCAAGAGAATGAGGAGAAAGACTGATGGAAAAGCCACATTTTGAAAAACACAATAAAACAACAAGGATTTCCCCGAATGGAAGAAAGCTGAGAGTCCTCCAGGGAAAGGAGACAGTTCGAAGCAGCAGAAACAGCACAAGATCCCCTGAGATCCTGTAAAACTGCAGGACTGGAGGTGAAACATCTCAGACCTTACCAGAGAAAGGACAGGGGAAGTCCTGGTGGATGTCCCTAATAGCGCCCGGCACCACAGACAGAGGAAGAGTGGCTCACAGTGCGGGACATACTAGGGCAGCCTGAACTCAGCCTCATGCCCCGATGGACTTCTGCCAGTGGCACCCCCCAGGGAGCAGTGAGCGTGAACTGCAGGTGCACCCCCACTGCAGGCTTGTTCCCAGCAAGACAGGAAGAGGGCTCTGGGGGAAGCCACTGGGGGAGCAGGACCAGCACTGAGGCTGGAAATCCGTTAAGTATCGACAAGTGTAAGGAGCTATTGATCATTGCAGAAATCGTGTGTCTGAAATAGAGGGAAGGGCAGAGCCCAGAGCAGTGCTGCCCTGTGGAAGTATGGCACAGGCCTCAGCTGCAAGCCTGTCATTTAAAATTTTCAAGTAGCCACGTTTAAAAAAATAGGCAAGGTGAATTTTAATACACATTTTACCAAATACGTATAAAATATTACTATCTCCACATGAATCAACATACTGACAGGGAGACCTGTACATTCACACGAACGTCTGTGAAGTTGATGTGTTGGCCACCCTGAGGGCGCGTCTCACCTGGACTAGCCCGTTCGGGTGCTCACCAGTCCCCCTGTGTGACAGTGGCTGTCAGGGCGGATGGTGGGGACCTGGACAGCAGGCACCAAGGGAGGGGCTCCCAGCTGTTCTCTGCCTGAGACTGCAGGGGATGGCGGCAGTCATCTCCTAGCATGAGGGTCCCCTGGGAGCCGCCAGGGTGATCTGGGCCTCATGAGAACTTACCACCCTGTTTGATGCAAAGTTGCTTGAAATGAGTAGGAATGCCTTAATATAACATTTTCCTATAAAATGAGTGATTGGGACAAGAGAAAGCACCCTTCCTCAACTTTGAGGAGCCACAGTGGCCTCTCCTTAGCTTGCCACAGCAGGGCGTGGGAAGGGGTACATGTCAGAGCTCTGGGTGTGGGGGGAGTGCCCAGCTCACAGCAGACGAGCCTTCATGTTGTTCGACATGACGTCCAGGCACTTGGCATTGCATTTTGTAAACAATAGAGAAAGACAAAAACTTATGGGGAGAATTCTGTTCTGGAAACTCAGAATCTTTCATGGGAGACTTAGAACCTCTCTGCATCCACTGCCCCGTCTGAAAACCTCCCCAGGAGCGGGCTCTTCAGGCCAGGCCTACAGGTGGGCCAGTGCCCTGTGTGTTCAGTGCTTCGGGGTCTGCTTTAGCCGGGCAGCAGGGTGAGTGCGGCAGGAGGAGTGGGTATCGGTGGGCAGGGGTGGGCAGTGGCTACATCTGCCAGCTGTCCACGTGGATATATTTTAAATGTTAGATTTGTCTGTTAGATGCTTTGGGTCTCTTCCCCTGTGAGCACCCCAAGACCCACTTAAAAGCACCGATTCTGATGGGTATCTGTCTTGTCTTCAAAGTCTCAGCTTCTCTTGGGATCCCTGGGTGGCTCAGCAGTTTGGCGCCTGCCTTTGGCCCAGGGTGCAATCCTGGAGTCCCAGGATTGAGTCCCGCATCGGGCTCCTGGCATGGAGCCTGTTTCTCCCTCTGCCTGTGTCTCTGCCTCTCTCTCTCTGTGTCTATCATAAATAAATAAATAAATAAATCTTAAACAAAACAAAGTCTCAGCTTCTCAACCGTTAATTGAAGACGTCCTTTTCTGGACAGATCTTTGCATCAGGTCTGGTTTTCTGTTTGATGGCACTGGGTTGTCCCTGTGGCATTCCCCAGCGTGGAGGGCTGAATGTACGAACAAGGGAGATACACATAGTGCCTGTGCATTCTTCATAGTTTTGGGTAGAAACACCGTTTTTATTCTTTAGAGTAAGGACCCCAGAACACCTGTGGGTTGGAGGGGCCCAGGCTGCCTGGCACTGGGGTCCATCCATGCACATTGCTAGGTGCTGATCCAGGCTGCTGGGTGGGTCAGCCTTGGGGAGAAGCCTCGGGGAGGGTGGGCTCTCGGGATTGCATAGCAGCCTTAGTCCAGACGGGTGCCAACCTTCACCCCTCCCGAGATCAGCCCCAAGGACCTAACCTGCCAGAATCAGTGCAGCCCTGAGATATTTGCTCTCTGCCTTTACGGAAGGGGAGGAACAGCTGTAAGTCATTTGGGCTTCCTTGTTGGGTTACCTTCAGAGTCCAAGCCAGGCCACACTGCCCACACATGACTCCTATGGCACCTCCTCTTCTCCTTCCTTCCCTCAGGCTGCACACCAGGGGTTCCAGGGAGGTCTTTGACAAGGGATGTTGGGCAATGTCTGGGATGAAGGAGTGAGCCTGGGGGCCTTGCGAGGGTGAAGGCCTGGAAGTTGGACTGTGCCTGGGGGTGCTCGAGGGACAGGAGAAGGTCTGGGTCCTGTCACCTGGTGAGAGGGCCAGGGCCAGGAGACAGCACACGGGCCTCAGAGGGCACCCTGGCTGCTGGCCCCAAGTGGGCTGGGGGTGTGGGGAAGGAGGGGCGAGGGGCAGTTGGGCAGCTTGCTTTGAAGACACAGCCTATGGGGTTTGCTTGGGGTGAGGATGAGAGGGAATCCACCACCTCCTAAGTCACACGATAGAAGCTGCTTCTGTTAGCTCCTCTTGCCACCAGATGCCCCATCAGGGCCACTCTTCCCAGCCTGAAAGCTCGGGCCCAGGAGGGTTCCTCTTGGTTGCATGAACATGTGACAGTAAACAAAACATTCTTCTCCTGACAGGACATGTCCCTGTAGGCTACATTCCCGTTTTGGCCTCCTTCTGCACTCAGGCCGCTTCACCGCCAGAGCTAGGCCAAGGCCCAGAGCCACCCGCCCCCTTCCTGCACACCCCCACGGGGCAGGCCTGGAGCTGGGGGCCAGGGTCCGCCGGGTTCTCACATGGTTGCCCTACCCTGGGCCATGCAGGGTGCCAACCCTGGCTCCATGGCCCCAGCTTTAGTCTTGTCACTGAGCAGGCATGGCTCCTCCCATCCAGGGGACCCAGGAGCCACCAGCTGTTGGCTTAAGGACCAGCCTGCCAGCATGGTCCTGCCAGATGAGTGGCATCAGCTGCCCAAGCGAAGGCTTTTCCAGCTCCCCTTTGGCCCTCAGTGTGCCCACCTGCCTACCTGTCCAGACCAACTGATATACCCCCAGGGGGTGCTGGTACTGACTCAGGCTTGGGACACACAGGGGCTTGCCCTCCTCTGGGCTAGTACTTGGGGCTGCCCCTAGCAGTGGGGTGGCAAGACCACAGGCACCTTGATGTGCCCTCTGGCCCCCATACAGAGTCCTTCCCGGACCTCCCAGGTCGGCCCCTACACCTTCTTGCTGACCCTAGGCAGCCCCTCACCCCAGGCTTCCCTGAGCTATGATCTTATCCTCAAGGCTCCCTTGCTGACGTGAGACCAAGATGGTAAGGCTGGCCTGTCACCCCTGCCCCCAGGCAGCCACTGCTCTGCCTTCTGTCATTAGCTGTAGTTTGTGTTTTTCAGAATGGCATATACACGGATTTAGACATACTTACTGTGTGCAGTCTGTTTTGTTTGGCTTCTGTGCAACCTAAATATTTTGAGACTCATAGCTCATTCCTCCTTGTTGCCAACGCGTGTTCCACTGTATGGATGGACTGCAGCTTGTCTGTCCGCTCTCATGATGAGCGGTCTTGTGGGTACTTTTGAGGTTTTAACTATTACAGATAAAGCTGCTCTGTATGCTCACATCCACTTCTTTGCGTGGACAGTGCTTTCACCTCCTGGAGAGAACCAGAGTGGCACGCCTACTTCATATGCTGGTGTATGTTTCACATTTTAGGAAACAGCCACACGTTTCCCAAAGGTCAGGCCACTTTGCATCCCCATCTCAGGGTAAGAGGCTCCGGTCACTTGGCACCCTCTGTGCAGTCGTTTTTAAAACCTTAGCCGTTCTAATGGGTATGAGGTGGCAGCTTACTGTGGCCCAAATTTGCATTTTCCCTATGAGCGTGACATTGGGCATCATTCCATGCTTTTCTGTGAATCTGTAGATCTTCTTAAGCATCTGTTCAGATTTTTGCCCATTTTAAAATCAAGTAGTGGTGTTATTTAGGATATAAGAATTCTTCCTGTGTTCTATATGTAAGTCCTTAAAAATATACACACTTGACAAATATTTTCTCCAACTCCATGCTTGACTTTTCATTTTCTTGCCAGGGTTTTTTGAAGAAAAAATGTTGTAATGATGATATACAGTTTTTTCTTCTACATAGTTCACGTTCTCTGTGAACTATTTACAGAAATTTTGCCAATGGGCAGCCCTGGTGGTGCAGTGATTTAGCACCGCCTGCAGCCCAGGGCATGATCCTGGAGACCCTGGATCGAGTTCCATGTCAGGCTCTCTGCATGGAGCCTGCTTCTCCCTCTGCCTGTGTCTCCGCCTTTCTCTCTCTACATCTCTATGAATAAATAAATAAAATCTTTAAAAAAAAGAAAACTTTGCCAAGCCCAAGATCACTAAGATTTTTCAATTTTTGAGTTTGTTTTTGTGTATGTTAATAGGAAGGCATGAGGATCATTTTTTGCCTGTGGCTGTCCGATTGCTCTGTTGGCTGAAAAGATTCTTCTTTCTCCATTCAATTTCCTTGGCACGTTGGTCAAAAACCATTTGCCCACGTATGTGTGGGTTTATTTCTGGACTCCATCCTGTGGCATTGTGACAGCCAAAACCATCCCTGGATATACCCGAATGCCCACGGTGTGGGCACTGCCTGTGGCCTCATTCTATAACCTGAAACCCCGTGTACAGAGTTGGTTAGGTGCATATACCCAGGAGGTTGAATTGTGTGTGATGAAGCAGTCTTGGGAAACCAAGTCTGTGCCCTATTCCACGCATCTGAGGAAAACCTTCTCCTTGTTCATTGATCATCTGGCTTGGGTGATTCTGATGGTCCTTTTGCCCCTACTCTGCCACCAAATCCCCTGAGCCCTCCGGTAGGCTCCTGGTAGACATGGGCTGAGGTCTTGTCCAGATGCTTTTCCTGTCTGCCTCTGGAACCCTGCTTCAGGCCAGACCTTCAGGAGGCAGGCTAGCATGTTGGCAGATGCTGTGCAGAGTCCCTGCCTCTCCTGCCTCTGTCCCCAGGGCAGTGGCAGAGCTGGTACCGGTCACCTCCAGGGACACAGGGTAGACACACAGCCAGTGTGGGAGCCCACTGGATGTTCAGCTTTTGCTTCTGTTGTGGGGATTAATGTGCAGGCGTTAATTGCTTGTGCACTATTGTTGAAGGGAGTCTATTTTTTGTTTCGATTATTTTTACCCTGGCTTGAGAACCTGCATCTGAAATATTTTTCTGTGAACCTTGTCTTTGTTTTTTTCTGAGTGGATGCCCGTTTGGTCGTCTTCTGCCCCGTGTTGGCCTTCTGGAATACCTGTCTGTTTTTTTCTCTGAAAATGCTTTAAAACCAAGTACAGTTGACCCTTAGGTAACACAGTTGAAAATTCATGCATGATTTTTGATTCCCCTAAATTTTACTAAAGTCCACTGCTAACTGGAGGCCTTTCTGATGACATAAACAGCCAGTTAACATCTATTTTGTAAGTTAGATGTATTGTATACTGTATTCTTATAATAAAATAAGCTAGGGAAAAGAAAACGTTATTAAGAAAATAACAGAAGGGGGATCCCTGGGTGGCGCAGCGGTCTGGCGCCTGCCTTTGGCCCAGGGCGCGATCCTGGAGACCCGGGATCGGATCCCACGTCGGGCTCCCGGTGCATGGAGCCTGCTTCTCCTCTGCCTGTGTCTCTGCCTCATTCTCTCTCTCTCTGTGACTATCACAAATAAATAAAAATTAAAAAAAAAAAAAAAAAGAAAATAACAGAAGGGATCCCTGGGTGGCACAGCGGTTTAGCGACTGCCTTTGGCCCAGGGGGAGATCCTGGAGACCTAGGATCGAATCCCACGTCGGGCTCCCGGTGCATGGAGCCTGCTTCTCCCTCTGCCTGTGTCTCTGCCTCTCTCTCTCTCTCTCTCTCTCTCTCTCTCTCTGTGTGTGACTATCATAAATAAATAAATAAAAATTAAAAAAAAATAAAGCTTAAAAAAAAGAGAAAATAACAGAAGAGAACATACATTTCCAGTGCTGTCCTGTATTTATGGACAGGACATATGTGAGCAAGCCCCCACAGTTCAAACCAGGGTTGTTCAAGGGCCAGCTATGTAGGGCCTCATGCTGGGCTATTTTGCAGATATGTTCTCTCCTCTGATGATGCAGCACATGGGTGAGAGCAAGTATCCTTGGAGGGCTAGTCCTCATTGTCTCTCTGACCTGTGCCTTTAGTGATAAGCAGTATGGAAGTCAAGTGGTTCTAAGCTGCATTATTTGATAAATGGAACAATAATCACAAAATACAGAAGAATTTGCCAAGGGAGTACAGTGTGAGCGGCTGCGTGCATCCGTGAGGCCCGCCTCTCCTGCCCCCTTGGGCTGGAGGGCTGGGAGCTGGCTGGACCAGTGGGTCCTGTCTGGGGGCCACCCATGTTCTGGGGCTCCTCTCTCTGCTGCCACTCCCATTCCCCATCTTTCCTCCCCTCTCCTGGACACCCCAGACTACGTCTGCCCCCGACATCTCTCTGGCCTTATGTTCCCCGCCCCCCTCGCTTCTGCTATAGGGACTGGGATCCAGAAACCTGACAGATATGAGTGCCACAAAGTGGCAGACTCACCTTCATCTGTGCTCCACATCAAGACCTCCGCCATCCTTCCCATGGAGCACTTTGCTGGATAGTGGGCACCGTGTCCTTTAGTGCCTACATCCTCCCACGTTACCCAGAAAGATTGGACATACAAACACCTGCCCCACAGGGCCACGGGCCACAGGCAGGTGCTGTCCTGCTCCCCTGGGGCCGTCAGAGGGAGGCTAACAGGTTCTTGGGTGAGGAGGAGAGACAGCCAGTGAGGGATGCGTGTGTGACCCAGTCCCATGGACGAGCACCCCACACAGGGCCCTCCAGCAGCACTGCCACACTGAGTGGAGTGCATGATGGAGTGGGTCATGCACTTTGGCTTCCCTGTGTCCAGCGGGTTCTCCGCTCTGGGCCAGCAGGATGCAGGCCCAGGCTGTCTTCCTCCTGCCAGGCTTCCCCTGCAGTGACAGGTTTGTCAAGAGGAAGGGCCCAGACGCAAGGCAGTGCCCATTCTCGGAGGCACCAGGAGGTCTGGAGAGAGCCTGCAGCCCCTGAGTGTGAGCTGGTGTGTGAGAATGTGGGACACCACTGTTCATGGGCTAGGGCAGCCCCGCAAGCTCTGCAGGGCCTAGGACCCTGGTCATGTTCACCCTGGCTTTGGCCGAGCTGTGCTCAGGGCAAGTTCACAAGTTACATGGATGGACGTTGGAAACTGAAGGACTTCTGAATTCCTCCAGCTGAGCCACGGCAAGGTCATCCTCCTGGTGTGCTCTGGTGTAGTCAGGGAGTCAGGGTGGGGTGCAGGGCAGGTACACAAAATACCACAAAGCAGGTGGCTTCAAACAAAAGAAATGTATTCTTTCATGGTTCAGGAGACGGCAATCTGAAAACAGGATTGGTCCTCTGGAGGCTCTGAGAAAGAATCTGGTCCTTGTCTCCTGGATTCTGGGGCCTCCAGGCATTTCTGGCCGTGTAGACACCTTGCTCCAATCTCTGCCTCTGCTTCCCATGGCTTCTCCTCTGTGTATACTTCCCTTCTCCTACAGGGATGCCTGTCCTTGGATGTAGGGTCCAGCCCCATAATCCAGGATGGTCTCACCCCAAGATCCTACCATCCTTCCACCTGTAAAGAGCCTTTTCCAAAGAAAGTCATATTCTCAGGTTTTCAGTGGACTTTGCAGACCACCATTCAACCCACTGCACGTGGACAAGAAATATTTTTGGGGCCCCAGGGCAGGTGATGGGGGACACCGTTGCCTTGCCCCAAGGACTCCCTTTACGGCAAGTACGCAAGTACTAATCATGATGAAGGTGCCACGTTGCCCAGTCCACACCTGCCTTTGGCTTGGGCTGTGGCAGAGGGACCCTCTGGGGGGTCAGCAGACAGAGGCCCAGTCTAGACTGCACACTTAAGCAGCTGTGGAAAAGCAGGTCTGGTCAGACCAGACAGCGTGACTGCCATTAACTCCTCTGATGCAAGGGCAGGGACAGGTCACGGGGAGGAAGGACAGTAACAGATAAGACTTATAAGGACCTACAAGTCCAGGAAAGGAGCTCTGTATCCTCACTCAGCAGGCAGATGTAGATCAAAACACATGGAGGTGGTGCCTTGCCCTTCCCCCTGCACTCCCTCCCCAGTCCCCCGGCCCCTGCCCCTGGAGGGCTGGAATCATGTCACAGTGGCCCCCGGGACAACAAGGCCTGGAGAAATAGGGCCCTCAAACACTGCTGCCCTGGGATTCTTATGTGGTGCAGCCACTTTGAAAAGCATCCTGGTGGTTCCTTGGTTTCACCCAGAATTACCTCATGACCCAGATCCCATTCTAGGTTTATGGCCAAGACAAACATAAGACTCATGTTGACACAGAAACTTGTTCACAGCAGCATTATTCACTGTTACCACAAGGTGGAAACAATCTACGTGTCTACCAACTGAGGAGAGGAGCCATCGACAAAATGTGGTCCATCCACACAGTGGCATACTCCTCGCCCATCAAGACGACAACACACACCACAGTGTGGGTGACACTTGAGAACATGCTGAGGGGAAGGACCAAATGGCCACATCTTGTACCATCCATTGGCACAAAATGTCCAGAATAGGCACATCCATAAAGACGGTAGATTAGGGGCTGGAAGAGGGATGACTGGTAGTGGGCATAAGCTTTTCTTTGGGGGCGATGAAGGCCTTGTAGAATTAGTGCATATTGATGGTTGCACAAGCCCATGGATATACTAAAACCCCTGAACTGTGTACTTTATGCTTCCCTCTGGTGGGAAGCAGAGTTATGTTATGTGAGTTATATCTCAATCAAACTATTTCTGAAAGCCAAGATTACACTCTGGAAGGGGTGACTAGGCTTGTTGTCCTGACCCACTGGAACTGCTTGTCTGCAGACCTTCCCTGAGCAGCACCACCCAAGTGGCCCTGAGTGAGGTGTGCCCAGAGGGTCTGGGTTCTAAGTCTTTGGATCCCTCAAGGCAGGAGCAGTTCAGGTGGGTCCCAAGGGGGTGCTCAGCCAGGGAGGCCTCCGTTGGGGCTGGCTTCTGGTGATGTCCTGTTTCTTAGGTCCTTCCAGGGAGACGCCCCTTGGAATTCCATGTTCCCCCCTGACCAGTGTGTTCCCAGGAGGCTGTTGTAACCCACCTGCAGTAATCCACTTGGTCCCGAACCTGGGACTCCTGTTTGGGTCCCTTTAATTGCTCCTCTGTTTAAACACACAGGCTCGGGGCACCTGGATGGCTCAGGGATTGAGTGTCTGCCTTTGGCTCAGGTCATGATTCCAGGGGTCCTGGGATCGAGTCTTGCATCCGGCTTCCTGCAGGGAGCCTGCTTCTCCCTCTGCCTGTGTCTCTGCCTGTCTCTGTGTCTCTCATGAATAAATAAAAATCTTTTAAAAAAACACACACAGGCTCAGTTCATGTGTGTTCTGATTTAGTAAGTCACCTCAAATTCTTTTTGAAGGAGAGGAGAGTTCATAAACAAGCAATTTAAATTTCTGTTTCCCAAGGCGCCTGGGTTGCTTAGTCTGTGAAGTGTCTGCCTTTAGCCCGGGTCATGATCTCAGGGTCCTGGGATTGAGCCCTACAATCAGGCTCACTGCTCAGTGAGGAGTCTGCCTCTCTCTCACCTTCTGCCCCTCACCCACTTATGCTCTCACTCACTGCTCTCTCTCTCAAATAAATAAATAAAATCTATAAAAGAGATTAATTTCCGTTTCCCTTGGGTAGATCCCCACCTGTCCTAGAAGCTGAGAAGTTAACAACCCCTGGCTCCCTGCCTCATTTGGTTTATGGGCTACTGTCAGCCAGGCAGCCTGAGCCCAGGACTCTGTCCCAGCAAAGGGGGTGCAGGAGGGTGGCACCCCAAAGGCCCAGGGCCCTTAGCTAGAAGTGTGGGAACAGAAGTGATTGACATCCTAGCCAGTTTACTATCTAGTAGTCAGTTTTGAAAATAACATGCATTTTAAAGAACCTTGAATCTATTCAAGGTCGAAACAGATTTGCATTGAAACAGGCAGCTGTCAGGTGTGGCCTATTCGGTCTGGGGATGCAGAGCCCACTTCCCTCCAGATGTGTCGATGCCTGGCCCCTTTCCCCTGCAGTTACAGAAGAGCTTCTCCGTGATCCTGCTGCAGCTGCAGTGCAGAAAGCCCCCACAATCTGTTTCTAGTGTGTCATTTGTGTGTGCACTACTGGATTGGGAGTTTTGCAAATTCATTTTCCTTCTGAAATTCATTCACTAGATGGTCTGTTATCTCCAGGCCATGCATCTGGTTTGGCCACACACTAAATACTGCAGCAAGGCCATTGTGGGCACCTGGGGTGTTGCAGAGTCCTGCGCCTGGCTGCTTGCTCCCACTGGACAGGAGTGTCCCAGCCATCACAGGGCAGCCTCTCCTCCTCCTCCCAGGGCCTACATCTCAGGAGCATCTCCCCCAATGGTGTAAGTCTGCCTCTAGATGACACGAGAGCATGCTTATAAAGGGGCCCCTTGCCGTGACCCCAGGCCAGGATCCTCTGCAGTTACAGGGCTTTCTCCTGAGCCATTCCTCTTTTGTCCTCCAGAGTGGCCTGAGGTGGGGCAGCTGCCCCTGCAGGCTGACCGATTCGGCTGAGAGATAGCAGGTACAGGGAACTGGTTTATTGGGTGTCTACACTGGTCCTAAAATCTTCAAGGCACTAATTTATCAGACGAGGTGGGAAGCAGGGGAGTGCTGGGCTCGCCTCAGGGATGCCCACAGTCAGCTTTGCTTAAGGAGGCTCTTAATAAATGTCATGTGGGGCAACACTGGTTATAGGGATAAAAGTATCTTCAACAAGAATTGAGTTCAAAACTATCTCAGAATTGACATGTGGACCTCTTAGATGTGGGTAAGATTTCATGTATTTTTTTGCTGGACTAACTGGACCCTAGATTTAATTACATGTTGCCCCTCATCTCTTTAAGAGGATGTTGTGTGCTCCTTTGTGGGTATCCAGATTCAGCCTCAGGACCGTCCTATTGGGTTGACATGTTGGGGAGCTGTTCTAGGGCCGTCTTTGGGCTCACAGTGATGTTGGGCTGTGTTACGTCTGCCCACCTTACTTTCTTGAGCATGAGACCTACTGTGTCTGAGTCCTGGCCTGTCTCTGCCAGTGGGATGCTGACCCTCTCCTGCACCACTCCTGTAGAATAGCAGGGAGTATCCCCTGCCCATGTTCATTCAGACTTCATTCTGCAGGGGGCTCAGAGGAGGTCTTCTGGTCGTGGGGTGACTCTCCAAGCTGGTTAACCCGCACTCTAGCCCAGGCCAGGAGTTGGAGGGTTAGGGAGGGTCCTCCCCTTGGCCCACCACAACCCAGCCCATCCAGACAGCACTTAGCCATCTTCAAGCCAGAGTGCAGACTAGTACTTCAGACCGGTCAGGCAGGTGCAGGGTTCAGGTCTCTGAAGGGTCAGGATTCAGGGAGCCCCCTTGAGCGGTGATGGGCCAGGGCTGGCAGGCTAGAGTGGCCAGGCTGTGGTTTCTCCAATGGGTGGCGGACTCGCCCAGATGCCTGCCTGACTGGGAAGGTGGCTGTCACATGCCCCCCACACGCAGGTGCACCGTCGGAGGCCTCGGGTAGTTCCTTGCTCACTGTGTAAGCCCCAGTGACAGGTGCCAGGGTCTGTGCCCTGCTGCATTCCTCCAGTTGCTCTGCTCCGTCCCACTGGCCTCTCAGCCCTCCCACACTGCTCCTCATGGACACCACCCCGTGGCGCCTGAGGCTCCACTTGCTGCTCACTCCCAGCTGATGCTTCCCTCTGCCTCTTCCTCCTTCCCCTCAGTGAAGCCAAGCCTCCAACAGCTGGAGGAGCCCTACACCCCAAGCCTGCCCTTCCAGGCTCACAGACACCTGCGCCCCGCCTCCTTTTCCCAGTGCCCTACCCCCAACCCCCAATACCCCCGCTCCTCATCCCAGTGACCCATCCCAGCCCCCTCTGGCCCGCCCCTGCACCCCAGTGCACCACCCCCTGATGTCTACAAAGGGCTCAGAAAGACACAGGTATTGGGCAGGAGGCATGCCGCAGAGCAACCCCAAGTGCTCCTGTCCGGGTCCTGGTCCGCAGTCAGTGGAGATCCAGGGATCAGGTGTAGTGGAGGGTGTCTCCTGCCCTCACTGTTGGTCCTCGCCCCACCTGGGTGTTGAGGCTTCCCACGTGGCTCTGTTGGCTGGATGTCGGTATGTGATCAGCTGTTTCTGGGACAGTCCAGTCAGGTGGATAGCTCAGGCCACTCTCAGGGGATGATGCTCTCAGGTTATTTTTTTATTACCTTTGACAGCTTCCACACCATCACTTTTACTGATAGTGATGACTCCTGATGATTCCGTTGTGGACCTTACTGAGCATCGGCTATGCCCCAGGCACTCACCATGTATTCCATGTGCTTTGAGCCCATTTTGCAAATGGTGAACTGAGACATGGGTGCCCATGGTTACTGTGTAGTGGGTGACAGCTAGATTTGAACCTGCGGCCTGCCCTGGACCTGAGCCGAGCACACAGCTTCTAAATTCTGTGCCCTCTGGCTTCATCTTGCCATCTAGGGCACAGACTCTCCCCATGCTGTTAAGGGCCCTTGATTCCTCCAAACACATTATCAGAATGGCTTGTCTCTGTTCTTACCCCATAGAGATGAAATATTTATTGATGTGAATCAGACACAAAGTCCTCAGTCTTTCCTGGGCAAGCATTCCTGGGCTGGTGTTCTGCTGCAAAGTGCTGTGCCCTCGAGGCAGCAGTTCACAGTGACCTGACTGGCCCCCACGCAACGGAGGACCGGCCATCTATGGCTCTGGGTCAGGCTACAGTGCATGTGGGGCTGGCTGTCTGGTGCCCACCCTAGGTAGGGCGGGTCCTGGGCTTCAGCAATGATTTTCTGGCTGCAGCCCAGGATGGGGCTAGCCTCCTGTTGTGGATAGATGCTTCTTGGGCACCCAAAATTGACACGTAGTGTCCATGAAAGGCTGGCCCACCATGAGCTTGTGAGCCTGGACCTTGGGCCATTGAGCCTGACCCCCATGGGACTCATGGTGCCAGCTCAGATGGCAGCTTTGTGTAGCCCTTGCTCTCAACACCCAGCAGAAGCCAGTAGGGAAACTGACTTATGGAAAAAGGCTGTTCTTTGTCAAGGAGGCAGAGTGACAGGTGGGGCTACTTGGATCTGTGATCCTGGGTGGATTTGTCAGCCTCTCCCCTGTGCCAATTGGGGAATAGCCTTCACCTCCTCTGAGGTAGGACTGGAAGTTAGATGATGTGTATATAGCTCTTGAGAGTGAGGGAAGCAACCAGCAGGAGTTGTTGCCAGCTTGGGCAGGGAGCAGGACAGAGCCCCTGACAGTCCCTCCTGGTGCCTGGGCATGCCATTTGCAGCTGCCTGGGTAGAGAAAACAGGCAGTCAAGTGGGGATGGGCCCAGGAGTAACCAGCCACCAGTCATCAATGGGCCAGATGGCAGGGCTGCTGCCACGTGACAACAGGAGCATGTACCTGTGTAGGGCACCAGATCTGCTGAAGGGTGGCTGGTATCTGGGGCCTGGCAGTCCTCAGGGTGTAGTGATGCAGACAGGGCCAACTTTGGGGGCATGAGTCATGGCTGCCCACGTCTGCCAGACCTTGGTGGGGACAGAGAGTGGTGAAGTCCTACAGGAGGGCCTCAATCAGTGTTTGGAGGTAATGAGGGGTTCCGGCCCTGGTGACCAGTGGTCACTGGGTTTCCTTAATGGTCCAGTGTGGTCTGGCCAGCTTTTCCTGTTCCCAGTGCCTAAAGATCAGCTGGCTGGTAGGGGGTGGGGGGGCACTCCTGGGGATGAGCAAATTCAAAGTGCTACAACTGGAGGCTTTTCTCTGATTTCTTTACAAAATTCTTGGATTTGTAGTTTTGCAGTGAGGAATCTGAGGCTTTACTGGAAAGCTGGTCTAAGAGAGGCCCAGGACAGGACTGACACCTGAGGCCCCTAGCCTTCATCCCTGAGCATCCTGGATTCTGTCCAGCTGAAGCCTACCTGGGGTCCACTGAGATCTGGAAGGCTCTCTTCTGCCAAGTGTTGGGATGGTGGGGGGCATGTGGGGTAGTCTCTCTTGGGAACTGGCATACGGAGACCGATTTGTGTTCTGGGACAACTGCTGGGGAGAACGTGGAGGTTGATGGGCAGGGTGCTGGGACTCCCCACACGATACCTGGGCTGTGCTCCATCACTGGGCTTACACTGGGGGCATAGGGGGCTGGTCCTTTCTGGTCTTTCCAGGCCACCCATCCCACCATCTGTCCTACCCACCTGTCTGACCATCTGCCTCCTCCTCCTCTCCTGCCCATCATACAGCTTGGCTGAGGCTGTGTGGCTGCTGCCCTGGAGTAAACAGGGGGTGTCCTTGTAAGGCCCTCCCTCTGCAGAGCTTACCTCTTACTTGGGAAGCAAAGGGTGTGAAAGGGATGGGAACCTGCACCACATTTACTTCTTCCTCCTCTTTCCCACGAGGATGCCTGAGGGTCCTTGATATGAGCCCTGGACTGATTTTGGGCTCCATCCTGTCTAGCAGTGTGACCTTGGCCATTCCTTTTCCTCACAGGCTTCAATCTCTTCACGTGGGTGCTCTGCACAGGGCTGGGGGGGGGTCCAACCCCTCAGGGGAGACTCTGGGCTCATACATTCTGCTCCAGCCTGGCCCAACAGCCTCAAAGCCCTGGAAACCCGCTGGGATGTGGGTGCCAGCATCAACATCATGGGGGCCTGGGCTCAGCAGGGCACCTGGGGGCAGAGCCGAGCTCACTTCCACCTCCTGCCTCCTGTGTCCCCTCCCACACCACAGAGCAGGTTTCTGAATCAATAAGTAATTTAATCAACTTTACAAAATTAGTTCTGAATTAGTCAGTTTTGCCCTTTGACTTAGTACTTATTTGTTGTTGCATGTTTTTTCCTGCCACCTTTGAGCTGCCTGTTCATGGTCACCACCTAAGCCAGATGCTTCCTCCACAAGCTTAGTTTTGTCTTCTTGCAACTGTGAAAACCTCCACTGCCCTGAATTGATTTTGAGAAAATATTGACTGTGCAAAAAAAGACATTTCTATTGAGTTCTAAATTATTATTTTACCATTTTTATTCCAAAATAGGATGAATTATTCTTATTTATACCAATTGATTCTCTTTATTGTGGACATTTTCCTTAAGGACATTTAAAATTTTAATTTAAAATGGAATTTTAGAGGCATCTGGGTGGCTCCATTGGTGAAGCACCTGCCTTCAGCTCAGGTCATGATCCTGGGGTCATGGGATTGAGCCCTGCATCTGGTTCCCTTTTCAGTGGGGAGTCGGCTTCTTCCTCTGCCTCTACTCCTCCTCACCCCACTCACTTGTACTCTCTCTCAAATGAATAAGCAACATCTTTTTTGAAATTTAATTTTTAAAAAGATTTTATTTATTTATTCGTGAGAGACACACAGAGAGAGGCAGAGACCTAGGTAGAGTTGGAGAAGCAGGTTCCCCGTGGGGAGCCTGGTGCAGGACTTGATCCCAGGACCCTGGGATCACGACCTGAGCCGAAGGCAGATGCTCACAGGCATCCCTAAATAACATCTTTTTTAAAAAATAAAAAATAAAATTGAATTTTAAAATGTTATAGAATAAGGGGGGCCGATTCCAATCAAAGCGAGAAAGACAACTTCTGTCCCTAAACGCTCCATCTTCCATCCACAGGTACCCCCTCCACCCTGCCCTACTAGTTAATGTGGGTGTCCGGAAGGGCGTCCTCAGCCAACTGTTGTTGTTTATCTGTGCAGACTCAGGGAAATGGGATACCATCATTTCTCCTTTGGATTCTGTTAGCATAAATGTAATTTTGTGTTCATTCATTTCCTGGGATCTCCGCCTAGAGCTTTTGTTCACACAGAACCTGAAGTCTCCTGGTGGGGGGTATGACTGACATGGCCAGTACTGCCCAGGACACACAGCAGACTTCTGATTCTTGTATGGGCAGTACCAGTCCCAAGGAGACTGGAAAGCTAGCTCAAGTTATGTCTAAAATTTTTAAATAGCACAGACCTTTTGAGTTTCAGTAATATAATCACTAACTCCAAAAAGTTTTCTGAATTCTCTTATTCTGTTGCACGTGCATGTTTACAGTTCTCCTTTAGCTGATGGACAACACCTCTGTAGGGCTGGTTTTAGGGTCTGCAATGGATTGAAATCCAATTCCAAGGCAGCAGGTTGTGCCACACCTGCCGGGTGCCCTTGACTGGGAAAGCATGATCCAGAAGAGGTTTAGAGCCCGCACAGTTCCAGGGGTACATTCAGTACCAGGTGCTGCTGTTCCCTTCCTGTGTCTTTCTATTCACACACAGGCACACATTCATGTGCATGCACATACATGCACACACGTATGTAACACACACATGCACAGACACACACCTCACAGTTCCACATGTACATACATGGTACTTGTTTGTCTCCAGAATGTAGGTGTGTGCATGTGTGTGTACACATGTGTGTATGTGTGCATATGTATGCACATGTGCATGCACACAAACATGCATGAGCTTGAGACCCCCTTGAGGCTCAGTCCTCCCTGGGTGCAGGGAGGGGGACGGCCAGGTTGGTGGGAGGCTGTGAAGGGAAAGCTTTGTCTTCCAGGCAGCAGGCACCACAGCCTCCATCAGATGTTCCTGGACCTTTGGTTGCTGCTTCCACTGGCTTCACGAAGTTTGCCAGCTGATAGCAGAGGGGGTCGGGCTCACCTGGGCAAGCAGTGTGAATATTTGGATTTGAAGTCTACTTATATGTGGTGAGGTTTTTAGTGTCAGGATAAAGATTGATTCTGAGTTATTTTCTGGACAGTTCTGGGCACCGCCCCCTCGCATTGTGCCCTTTTTCTCAGAGCAGAGACTTAGCTCTGAGAAAGGTGTCGTTACCATTGCCCTAAATTTGGTCCCTGGCCTGTTTTCCAGGCCAGCTGGTGTCTGGTCAGCCAGCAGTGGTGGAGGCTGAAGAAACAGATGTGGGGAGGGTTCTGCATCCCCAGCTCTGGTGCACTTTGACTAGAGGGCTCCAGGCCAGCTCTGTGAGAAGTACTCGGTCACAGCGAGGTGTCTGCTATGGGGCTGTCCCCAACCATGCCCCTGGTCTCCTGCCCTCCCACCCCAACTCCTGTGAGGGGGCCGGGTGGATGTGGGGCAGAAGGAAGCCAATGGGCTGTGATGGCTGTCGTCAGCTCCCCAGCAGGTGTCAAGATGCCCGGGCTCACCAGCAGAGTCCAGCACATGTCATTGACCAGCAGTGGCCTCAGCCCCATAGCCCCTCTATGAGAAGGGAGGGCCCACGTACCTGGTAACAAGGTGCTATTGGAGGCAGTCTTCTCCTTCCTTGAGATCACGCTCGTGGGACCCAGGTCTGTGGGAGAGGAAGCTGGCAGCCACCAGGGGAGCCAGGTCACAATTCTGGGGCTGCTTTTGAGAATCTGAGAACCAAGGCCTTGGGGCCTCCTCTGAAGGTCAGCGGCCCTGAGGCTACTACCCCCAACACCTGCCTCCCCACCCTAGGTGTGCTAGCACCACCATTGCCCTTCCCTGGGACTCCCACGCCCTTGGGGGACAGGCTAGGAGATGCCTTTTGGGCATCACTTTCACCACCACCCAGTCCATGGAATAGGAAAGAGGCAAAGAGTGTTGCCCAGCCCACGACCCCGATCCTGTTCCTGTTTCATCGCAGGGGGGATGCTGGTGTCCTTCCTGGGTGTGCCGGGAACCAGGCAAGTCAGCTGAGCCCACTGAGGGGACCAGAGAGGGCATGAGATGCTGGGACACAGGTGTGTGTGGGGGGGCTGGGTCTGTGTCATCCCAGTGTCACCCCGACCCCTGCATCCCTGGCAGAGTGGGTGCTCAGGCAGTGTTTGCTGGGTAAATGGGTGATAGAAGGGGCTCTTCTCTCCAAGACTGTCCTGGAAAATTCTGGGAAAGGCCTCCCTGGGCCTGCCTGAGTCGCACACCCACGTCCCGGGCCAGTTGCTGCAGCTGGGAACCCTCGCCCATGGGTCTGCTCTGCCGCATTTGGGGGCTCCTCCTGGACCAGCATGGAGAGCTGACAGTCTGGCACTGAAGGACCCAGACCCCTGGGCTGAGTAAAAGACACCGTGGAAGGGAGGGGGCACATACAGGAGAGGGGGTGGAATGCCAGGGCACAGGGAACACCTTTGACGGGAAAAACAGGCTAGCAAAAATTATGAAAATTATAAGTTATCCTACATTTAACGAAAGTAGGTACTAAACATAACCATGTGCTAACTTCTGGGTCGACTTTGAGCCGCGTATGTATGCATACATGTGCGTGATTTTTCCAGCAAGTTGGAACACCCGTGTGATTTGGCATCCTCTCCTTTGTCTTTCTCTGTATGATCATGAAAAACACGACTTACAAAAATATCTTCCACGGCTTCATCACTTTTACTGTGGCTTTCTCCTAATCCTGGAAACAGATCAAAGGGAACAAGCCATGCCTGCCTGAAGCCAGAGGGAGTGTGAGCAGGCTGATGCATGTGGGAGCAGGGTCGGGGTCAGGGCAGTCAGCAGGCCAGTCATGGGAGCAGGCTAGTGCAGGCAGGGAGCAGGCTGGTGGGGCTGGGGCAGAGCGGAGAGTAGGGTCAGGGTCGGGGTTGGGGCAGGCAGCTGGCCCATCAGGGGAGAAGGACTCTGGGGTTCTAAGCGGGGTAGGAGGTGAACCCCTGAGGAAGGGGCTTCCTGCCCAAGAGCACTGGAACTTTCTGGTGTTTTGGAAATGAGGCTGAGAGCCGAGAAGATTCTAGAGGGCAGAGCAAGGGTTGGCAACCACTGATTAGGCTTCACTTGAGGAAATTGTGTTGTGTGTGTCTGGGCCACTTCCTTCACTGGCTGGCTGTCACTGTAGTCTCGTTTTATGAATAAAAACCATTATTCAAACCAATCATTTTATCCCACTGCCACCCAGACCACACTCTCCCTGAGCCCCTCATCTGGGAGTCTTCGCACCCCTGGGGGCTTAGGGCCTGGGCCTCTGGCCTCCCCACAGAGGCACTATCCCTGGGGCCCTGCAACCTGAGTGGCCTCTGAGAAATGGACACAGCCCTGGGGGCTGACATGCCGATGGGGTTCGGAACAGGCATCCAGTTAGGCTGGTGTCTGGTTAGGAGCCATGTGGAGCTTCCTGTGAGCAGATGCTCTGGTTCATGCCTGTGCCTCTCTCCCCTGCAGAGATCGGACCCACAGCTGCTCGCCCAGTTCTACTATGCAGATGAGGAGCTGAACCAGGTGGCGGCTGAGCTGGACAGTCTGGACGGGCGCAAGGACCCGCAACGGTGCACGCTGCTTGTCAGCCAGTTTCGCTCTTGCCAGGTGAGTGCACGTAGGGCCAAGAGCCTGTCATGGGGGAACCTGCTCCCACCTGTGAGCACATCTCAGGTAGCCTGGGTGAGGTGCTGGGCACCTCTCACTCCAGCTGCACACCCAGCTGGGAGGAGGGACGATTCTGAGCTGAACAGGGTGGGGAAGAGAGCCAGGCAGGGGCAACCAGGAGCTGGCAGGGTCCTAGCCAGGGAGCTGCTAACATGGGAGGGGGGCTAGGCAATAGAGGCTATGTGCAGGGCTCCTGGAGGGGGGCTCGGACCCTTGCCATGCTGCACGATTTACTACTGGCCCTGGAAGCGATGCTAGAAATGTTCTTCCAGTTTAGCCAATTACCAGTGTGAGACCCTGAGGCCTGAATGCAGTTTTGTCAAGCGACAGTCAAGGTCATTCTCAAAGTTCCAGAATATTCTTGGTACATTCTGCCCACACATCTTGCTCGTTCTCTCTGACCTGGGAGGGGGCCTGAGGTATGCTTCCCAGATCACTGGGAGGGCTGGACGCAGTGGGAGGTATGCCACTGAAGCTGGTTCCACGGTGTGTTTTATGCATTAGGGGGTTAGATAAGGATTCTGGTGGGAGAAGCAGGTCCTGGCTAGCCCTAGAATGACCAGGAGGCCCTCCCCTCTCCTAGGGGACTGGAGGGGCCAGGGGGTTTCGGGACTTGCCAGGCCATCAGCGCTCTTTCTTTCCCACCAGAGAATACCCTTACTTGTGCCTGCAGCACACCAACCTAACAGCCAGGAGGCCTCCCTCTAGATTCCCCAGGCGCACCCTGCCACCCCCCTGCCTTTGCCCTTGTCCATGCCACCCCTGCCCCCCATGCTCC
Source organism: Canis aureus (assembly GCF_053574225.1). Taxonomy (NCBI): domain Eukaryota; kingdom Metazoa; phylum Chordata; class Mammalia; order Carnivora; family Canidae; genus Canis; species Canis aureus. The sequence goes on from NC_135612.1 coordinate 62,730,450, forward strand.
TGTCCCCCTGCTCCCCCCACTACCCGCACCACCACCCCAACCATACCTGCTCCTGCTGCAGCTCTGTGCCCCTAGCAGTGCCCTGTGTTTGTCCCAGACCCGGTCTGACCAGTTCACTGGTGGATGTATTTGCAGGTTACACAAACTGACCAAATAAGGTGGCCACTAAGTTGGGTGCTTCGTAGAGTCTTGACAGAGGAAAATCAAGAAAGGAAAACCATCCTGGCATTAGGCTGGGCAAGGCAACTTGCAGGGGGTTGAGAAACAAGTCATACAAAGGATCTTCACAAGCATCTTTAATTTCTCACTTGTCTCTTAAGACTCCTGTGTCAGGGTCCCATGACAGCCCCCTAGTTCCATGACTCACTAGGAAGACACACAGGACATAGAATACAGTTGTGCTCACAGCTGGGATTGATCCCAGTGAACAGACACAAAGGACAATCAGCCAAGGGAAGAGGTATGGGGTTGGGGAGCTGGGGGGACAAAGTCCAGAGGAATCAGGCGTCAGCTTCCAGCATCCTCTCCCGGAGACTCAGGTAGATGTGCTCCATTCCCAGTAGCACGTGTGACAACATGTGTGGCATCTTGTCAGCCAGGGAAGCTCATTAGGGACGCAGAACAGGGGTTGCTGGGGCTGGTCTAGCAGGCCCGTCTCCCTGGCTCAGCCCAAACCGCAGACCCCCAGGGAGATGGAGTGTGGGTAGGGGCATTAGAGACACAGCTGAGGAGCGGCAACATTCCCTGGACACCTGCCCAGGGCCAGTGCGGTGCAGGCCTTTCGGGGGATGGCCTGGTCCCGTTGTGGGGCTCCTGTGCACATAACAGCAGTTAGGAATCGTGGCTGACACCTCATGGATCTTGGCCGTGTGCTCTGCCGCCCACCCAGGAGCGGAGTTAGTGCCACCAAGGGATGCCTTCGTGTGCATGCTACAATTTTGTAAAGACTCATCCTAGTAACATATTTGTTTAAGTGGCCACTTACTGGGGACCTGGGTTCTGTAAGGGCTCCTGTCCTAGTAAATTCCTAGGACATTTAGGAGCTCAGGAATTTAGGTTGGAAAGCAACTTTCTTTTCTAACATTTGTCTTGAAACAGGACATTTTGTCTTTTCCACTTTTGGCTGCTGTTTCATTCATTTGACTGTCATGATGCTGGGTTGTTTATTTGATTGTCCATTCATTCATTCATTCATTCATTCAACAGCAGTCACTAGAAGGGGGTCTGCCTCTGTGTAGACAATGCCCCAGAAGCAAGGCAGACATTTGGGGTCACTGTAGTCAGAGAGGCCTATGTGCACAGGTGCCAGGTTGCCATTGCAACGTGGGGTCTGGTGACCTGCAATTACAATGCGGAGCCCTGACAGGTCAGCGGATGGCAGCCCACTCTACAGGGCCACTTGGTGGCCCTGATTTTAGAGCATGGACTGGCATCCTAGGTAGGTCACAGGAGGCCAGATTTAGGAGCCGCAGGCCCCTGATGTTCTCAGCACCTGTGAATCTGCCCTAGGCCAGCTGCAGGCACCACCACCAAGCACCCAGAGGCTATGACTTTCTCAGCTTTGGGGCCAGTAGCTTGGCATTGCCAATGTGCCCTCTCCTCATCCCACTGTTGTCTGTGACCCTGGCCTCAGTGACAAATCCCTGAGTCTTCTAGTCTGGATGTCTGGGGTGTCTCAGGGCCCCCAGGTCCCATCAGCCCAGGTACAGCCCTCAGCTGAGTGTGGGGTGTCTATGTGGAGCATGCATGGTGGTGGCACCAGCCTGGCCTGGCTCAGCTCTCCAGGAGCCCTGGAGGCATCCACGTGGGGTCCCATTCAGTTCAGTTTGAGTCAGCACTTCTGGCTCAAATTTGGGGATACATTCAGGGGCCCAGTCCTTCTGGTCTGGAGCTTTGTCTTCCTCAAGGCATGAGGGGCTCTCCACATGGTCCTCTGGGTAATGGCCTCTCCACTGGATTCCTGCTAGGAAGTCTGATTTCTTGCACCAGTGAGTCGTGGGGGCCTCAAGCACCCCAGGTGCAGCCAGATTGGGAGCCAGTGCTCTGTGACCATCTGCTTGCTCAGCTAGCACTTGATGGCTGGTTGGTCCTTATGAGTGCAGTTAGGCTGCTGCAGCCCCCAAAACCTACAGCCCGTGCTATGTGCTCACCGGGGAGGTGAGGGGCAGGTGAGGGGGAGGTGTAGTGTCTGGAACCTGGGGTATAGTGTCTGGAACCTTCCTGCCCCATATTGGGGTCTGCTAGATGAAGTCTGCCGGCAAGTGCCAGGTACAGAGTAGATGCTCAAGAAACAGTAGCAGCCCCCTTTTCTCTTCTCACAGGAGGAACATTGGGTTTGTAAGGAGCAGCAGGAACTGGCTCTCCAGGGCAACATGTCTGTGGGGTGAGACGGAGGTGAGGCAGGGAGGGCTGGGAGCAGTGAGGTGGAAGAGGCAGGGACTTGCATGGTGCTGGCTCTAATCTTAGAAGGAGTCGGAGTCATTCATTTTCACCTAAAGGACCTTTTATTTACTTCATGAAAATGGTGGACTGTGTGTAAATGAGGTTGTAGGTGGATGTCTGATGACATTTGCCTGTTTGTTCTCTTTCTGGCTTCAGAAACCATAAAAGATTAGAAATCATAGCTCAGCTGGATGAAATGAATCCTGGATTATTGTGATGGGCTGAATTGTGTCCCCTGCCCCCAAACTCATACATTCAAGTCCTACTCCCCAGTCTTTGAAGACATAATTAAGGTAAAATGAAGTCATTAGGGTGGGTCCTGATCCAGTCTGACCAGTGCCCTTGTAAGAAGAGGAGGCTAGGTCACAGAATGCAGAGGGACAATCATGTGAGGACACGGGGAGAGGACGGTGTATGTGCCCAGGAGGGAGGCCTCAGAGGGAACTGGCCCACCAGAACTAGCCCACCCTCCCCTGGGTCTGGGACCTGGCTCACCTTCCCCTGGGTCTCAGACGGCCAGCCTCCAGGCCTGTGAGGAATAAACTTGGAGCAGCTGCCGCTGTGGTGCTGCTATGGCGGCCCCAAGGCACTAATACAGTGGGATCTGGATTTCATGATGCAGATGGGCTTGACATTGCTCTGGGTTGGATTCCATCATCGTCATCGACCTGTTTTTCCTAAGCCACACTGTAACTTTTACCATCAAGGGAGTATAATTTTAGATGATTCAGTGAAGAATATTAAATGGCAAAATGTGCCAACAGACCTTGTAGCCAAGTGTAGCTAGTTAACGGGGTCATGGTGGGTGCAGGGCGCCTTGCTGCCGATCTGCGACATGGACACAGCCACACCTGGACACAGCCACACCTGGACACAGCCACACCTGGCGACACCCTCGAACCTCCCCTTGCTTGAAGGTACTGATGCCCACCCCCCCATAGCAGAGTGGGTTCTCGGGGAGAAGGGGTCCCTAGTGTACCCTGACTGCATACCCCAGCCTCCCGTCTGCCGTGCGATGCACCTGGCACTCGGCATCCTCGGAGCTGTGCCCGGGAGGGACTAGGGCTGGGGGAGTCCAGGAGGGCTGGCCACCTCCGTGGCAGGGTGGGGAGAGCTCCTTACAGCAGCGGCTCTTGAATTCTTTGAATTCTTTGTTTCTATATTGACAGTTGAGAGTTCTTTCTGTATTCTGGACACTGGCCTTCATCTGATTATGATTTATAATTATTTTCTCCCAATTTGTGGCTTGTCTTTCATTCTCTGCCTAGTTTTTTGAAGGAGAGAAGTTTTAGATTTTGATGAAGGCCAGTTTATCCATTTTTCTCTTCGTAGATCATGCTTTTCATGTCCTAAGAAGTCTCGGCCTGACCCAAGGTCATCAGATTGTCTCCTGTGTTTTCCTGTAGAAAACATAGTTTCAGGCTTTGCACTGAGGTCTGTGATTCCTACTGACTTTACATCAGTATATAAAGTAAGGACTGGACCCACGTTTTGTTTTGTTTGCAAATTAATTCTCAGTTTCAACATCATGTGTTGAGAAGACTATATGCTTTCTCCACGGAAAAGTGTCATTGCACCTTTGGGAAAACCAGTTACCCCAATCAGTAGGGGCCTGTTTCCAGGCTCTCTGTTCTGTCCTCTTCATCTGTCTTCAGGCCAATACTACAGTGTCTTTTTCCTGCGTCTTAGAAGCCCATGGGGTCACATCTCCAACACTGTCCTATTTCGAAGTTGTTACTGCTGTTCTAAGTTCTTTGCATTTCTGTATGGAATTTAGAAACTGCTTGTAGGAGGTCTACAAAAAAGCCCGCTAAATGGGACCACAGTGAATCTGAGGGTCAATACTGGGGAAAACTTGCGGTTTTCCCCATTAAGCATGGTGCTAGCTATCACAGGTTTTTCATAGATGCACATGGGTTGCCCGGTGAAGCAGGGATCCTTGGCTTCACAGCTACTCAAGGCTTGAAAGACGGCATTCTGTGGCCTCCTATGCACTGTTCCAGGAAGAAAGCCAGGGTCACCCTCTCTTTGCTCTGCATGGGCATAGCATCTTTGTCTCTTACTACTTGTAAGGTCTCTTTTTATTGGTTTCTATTGATTTCATCATGCTGTGATTTGGTGTAATTTTCTTTGTATTTTCAACACTTTGGATTAATTAAACTTCTTGGACCTTGTATTTACAGTTGTCATCAAATTGAACAAAAACCGGCCATGATTCCTTCAAGTGTTTTTTCTTTCTGTCCCATTCCTTTTTCTGGGTCTTGCATGTTGCGCCTGATGTCCTGAAGCCTGACCGCTCAGCGATGAGCTGTTTTTTTTTTTTTTTTTTTTTAAGGATTTATTTATTTATTCATGAGAGACACAGACAGAGAGAAATACAGAGATATAGGCAGAGGGAGGAGCAGGCTCCTCACAGGGAGCCTGATGCGGGACTTGATTCCGGATCCCGGGATCATTACCTGAGCTGAAGGCAGGCGCCCAACCGCTGAGCCACTCAGGTGTCCCAGTGATGAGCTATTTTATTATTGCTTCTTTCTCAGGCTTGTGGGAAGGTTTCCATTGTTTGTCTTCAAGTTTTTTGTTCTTTTCTTCTGAAATGTCTGATCTGGGCTGAATCTCATCCAGTGCATTTGTTTTCATCCCACATATGTAATTTCCATCTCTGGATCAGCTTGGCCCTTTTTATTTCTTCATAGTCTCAGTTTACTTTTGGGACACATGGGAGCCACTTGTAAGGACCATCTCCATGTCCCCCGATGGCCGCTGTGCTGCCTGCTTTGGACTGGCTTTGTTTTTCTTTTTATCATGTGTTGTATTTTAATTCTTTGCAGGCCTGGTAATTTTTTTATTGAATGCCTGACATTAGTTCTGCTTCTTGTCTTTATGGGAGCTGAATATTGTTGTATTCCTATAAGTCTCTTTGAGCTTTGTTTTGTAAGATGGTTTGGTTACTTATAGTCCGATCCTCCTGGATCATGTTTTTTAAGATGGGGATGGGGGTGGGGGTCAGAGCTGAGTTTAGTCTGGGGCTAACCACCCCTCACCACTGAGGCAAGACACTTTCGGGTGCTTTGCCCAGTGCCCTGTGAACAGCTCTCCGACTTGGCCATGGCTCCCTGTGTGGCATCAGCACCTCCTTTCTCCTCTTGTGAGCACGTGTCTGTCCCCCGCTCCCAGGTCTGCAGGGTTTTCTCTGGGGCAGCTCTCTCTTCTCTGGATTCTAGCCACCTAGGTCGCCTGGACAGCTCAGGTCTTGTCTTCAGTGAGGGGGTTTGCTGGGTCTCACCTGGGTGCCCTCTCTCAGCTGGGACCTGAAGTGTGGCTCTGAGCTGTTAGCTGGGCAGCCACATTTCTCTTCCTTTGTGGCCACTTGGCCACCTGATGGCCAGTGTCTTGAGAACTGTTGTCTTGTTTTTCCCATTACTGCCGTCATCATTCAAGGGAGGTAGATTTGCTGTTACTCTGTGTTGGCTGGAATCAGAGGTCCCCACAGATGTTTGCTGGGTTATTTGGGACCTGCAGGAGAAGGAAAGGAGACCCCACCCTCACCCTGGGCAGCTGATGTCCTGGCCAGCAGGGCAGGGTGCGCAGGATGTCAGAGCCCTGGCTCTTCCTGGAGGCGGACATTGACTGGGTGCTAGTACTTGTGATCGCCCTTAGCAATCTTCATTAGTTTGCTGAGTCACAAGAAAGGGGCCTTCCTGCTCAGAAAGCCTTTTAAAAGAACTCATGGTAGTACCGCTGGATGCTGGTTGAATTTTATTTTTACTTTTTGTGCGTGGAGGTAGGATTTGCTTCAGAGCTCAGTACCCTGACTGTTTGCATTAGAAATATCCTGCTTCCCACTTGTGGTGACTTTTCGCATCTGCTTCCTAATAAAAACGAAAGTCAACCCTCAGAGGGCGGAAAGGAGGGGTGTCGGGATAGAAAACCGCTGAGGGTGAGCATGTCAGCGAGTGCTGTCTTCCTGGAAAGCAGTCGGTGGGTTGTGACCAGAGCCCATAAATGCACTTCCACTCTTGACTTTGTGGCTCTACATTTGGAAATGAGTGGATCCTAAGGAAATGACTGAACACTCAGCCATGACCACAGTGTTGTCAGTGGCAATGGAGAACTCGAGTCTGTCAGTGTCCAGCAGACCGGGAAGTGGTAAGTTAGCCGGGTTTTACAGACCATAGCTTACACCACCCTCCCGATAGCTGGGAATCATGGTCTCCCACGGGCTTCCTGGAGAACCAGAGAAGTTAAGCAGCCAGTCCCAGGTGGCACAGCCATGAGGGGTGGAGTCAGGGAGGGAGCACAACTTCCTTGCCTACTGAGTTACATGCTGCCTGATTGATCTGGTTCCAGGGGAGTCCGGGGCAGGGGCCAGCTGTGCTCCTTCTGCTCTGTCTACAGAGGAGTAAACTGAGGCCCAGACAGTGTGGTGGCTTTGCCCTGTTCCTGACTGCTGCGTCTCCTGTGATCGCTCCTTGTCCTCACACAGGACAGGCCTTGGAGCCCTGTGTGGCAAGTTTGAGAAGGCTGGTTTTACAGCCTCCCTGATGGCAGGTCCTGTCCGTGTTTTAAACACGGCCAGGATGGCACAGGGCTTGTGATGTTAATAGAAGCAACGCAGCAAGGTGGCTGCAACAATCATTGTCTTGAGTGTCCACCTGCTGTGCCATTGCTTGAGCTCTGTTGTAAGAAATGCATGGATAGGCATTCAGAGAGTGGTTCAGGGACAGTCCTGTGGCCTCCGGCTACAGGGAGCCTGGGTGTGGGTCAGCAGCCAGTTCGGGGTAATTAGGAGGCTCCCCAGGCTTCCACAGGTGCCCAGCCTGCATGGGCATGAGCAACGGGACCAGGGAGGCAGGACGTTCACTCTAGAAGCTTCTGAAGCATTTGCACTCTTGGTAGCAATTGCAGAGCAAGCAGGGCTGCATGATCCTAACAGTAAAGTGCCCTTATGTGTTTTTAATATTTTTCAAGCAGTTTTAGACAGCCACCAGTGGGAACTGTGTTTCAGTGCACTTTGTCCATTTCTGTTTCAGGACAATGTGTTAAACATCATTAACCAGATCATGGACGTGTGCATCCCACAGGACCGAGCCCCACGGGATTTCTGTGTCAAGTTCCCCGAGGAGATCCGGCATGACAATCTGGCGGGCCAGCTGTGGTTCGGTGCCGAGGTAGCACGCAGCTTCCTGGGTCCAGGGTCACGGTGTGGGGGGTTGTGCAGCTGTTTCTTAATGAAGCTTGCCTATGTGCACCTGCAGGTGCAAGGACCTGGTGTCTTCCCTGCGAAAGCCCCACCTGCTAGGGCTTATGGATGGCACGTTCTGAGCCTGTGAGGCCGTATGCCCCTTTGAGGGTCTGGGAGAGCCACAAAGCTGCCCCCGCCCCCCATCTACACAAGCAACCATGGACACACAGCTTCAAGAGCGATTTCTGTGAGGTCCTCAGGCTCCCAGACATGAAGGGCCCACAGGTGGTTCCTAGCAGCTGCCAGCTCGGGAGCACTTGCTTCCCTCGCCAACCGACAGGAAGGGTCATCCTTGCCCATGGGGCTGGGAGCTGCATTTGGGGCCTTCCTAGGGCCACCTCTCATCTGCCCCTCAACTTCCATTCTCATCTCCCAATGTGGGGGGGGGGGGGACTGCAGCCTGAGAGGAGGGTACCCGCCCTATGGTGGCAGGACCAGCCTTCCCCCAGCCAGCTCTTGCCCGTGCCCCCACCTTGTAACCCTTCCCATGGCCCTGCTGTGGTTTGCAGCCTGATGCCTGTGCCCCCTCTGCCCCACTCGCTACGGTCCCTGGGATGCCGTGTCCTCCTCTGGCACAGCCTAGCTCTACGCCCATCTGTCCCCCACCCCACCCCTCTGAACGCTGGGTGGGAGCGCATCCTTGCTCTGATTGGTGTGGGGGCCCCAGGCAGGCTGTCCCTCTGCCAGGTCTCAGTTTTCCCTGCTGTAGGTTCCTGGGGATGGGGACAGCTGCGGGGCCATGAAATGATGCAGGTCCCATGCCCGGCAGCACTCAGGCCACCATCTCCTCTGTATGGGCTGGCCTCAGTGTCAACCAGCTCCACACACCCCTCTGGAGGGTGGGGAAATCCACTCTGCCTCCCAGGAAAGAGCTTCATCCCAGCTCAACTCAGGGTCAATGCTGATGGGGTTAGGCGTTGACTAGTGCAGGCATGCAACGAGTGGGGGGTCCCCATATCACCACAGCCCCAAGTGGGGATTGCAGGGCCACCTCTCACCCAGGACCAGGGTCTGATGAGCACTCCTTGTCACCAGACATGGGGAACACATGAGGAGTGATGCATTTAGCCCACATAGGCCTGCAATCTGCACCCCCGCAGCCCAAGACAGGTGTGGGTGGGTTTATAGGCACAGAGGGACCCTCCTTACCTCCCAAGAGCCAGGAGTCCGCTCGGCTTAGCAGAGGGTCAGTGAGTTTTTGTGGAAGTGAGGTGTCTTTACTTCCTAGAAAGGTCAGTGGTTTCAGGGAGCGTGGTCAGCCCTGCGTGCCATATGCTCAGAGTGGCCCTAACGTGCCTTGGGGTGCTCCCGGGCACCCAGCTCCCGGTTCTGGGCTGGTAGGAGGGGACAGGAATCACAGCCCTGGGGCCCCTGCATGGAGCCCCCAGACCCAAGAGTCTTGGCTGACTTTCCCCTCCCTGTCTGTGTAAGGACCTGTCGACCATGGCTGCTCTGGGTGGGAGGGAGCATGTGGTGCGTCCTTGAGACACCTGCCCCAGAGTCTCAGGTGAGGGTGTTCCCTGAAGAGGAGCATTGGGGATGGGTGTCGGGGATGATGGGCACACTCCAGGCTGGCCACCACCACCCTTCTGCTTTCCTGTCCCACATCATGGGTGTTCCTGGGGCCACACAGTCCTTAAGACTGGCTATTAGAGTGCCTGCCCTCTGCAGAGCTGCTGGAAGGAGCCCAGGCCCATCAGGCCTCCCCCAAACCAGCTCTGATGCCTGTCACCCCGGAGCCTCTCCTGACCCCATTCTCTGCCCGCAGTGCCTGGCTGCCGGCTCCATCATCATGAACCGTGAGCTGGAGAGCATGGCCATGCGGCCGCTGGCCAAGGAGCTGACCCGCAGCCTGGAGGATGTACGGGGCACCCTCCGTGACCAGGCGCTGCGGGACCTCAACACCTACACGGAGAAGATGAGGGAGGCCCTGAGGCACTTCGACGTCCTGTTTGCCGAGTTTGAACTGAGGTGACTCTGAGGCCTTTGCTTTCTGAGTCTGGGGGAGGCACCCGCGCTGCTGCGCCCATCATGATGTTTCAAGCTGGACAGACCCTTGGAGGGAGGAGCCGGGGCTGGTTCGGGGTCATCAGTTGTGTAGCTAACGTGGACACACAAGGCGGGGTAGCCAGGGCCAGGCTGGGTGACCTTGCCAGGGTCTGGCCCACCCCCCTGCCTCTCTCTGATGCACCCCAGCGCTAAAGACCCGGGAGGTTCCTGCAAGTAGCTGTCACCCAGAGTGGATGTGCCACTGCCAGCCTCTGCCTGTGCTGCCGGAGGCTCTGCTGCTCCCCTCCTGCCTCGCCTCCTGCCTCTGACTACCTGCCTCACTTCCCGCTTCGCTTCCCACCTTGCTTCCTGCCTCTGACCTCCTGCCTCGCCTCCCACCAGTGCCTGGGCTCACTGTGTGGGGCTTGTGGGTCACAGGCTGCCTCCTCCACCCCATCCGTTCATCCACTCCCTGCACAAACACCCAAGCATCATCTCCCTTCACCTCCATGTGCTCAGATCCGAGACACGGCGGAACAAGGGAGGGGTAGCCATGGCTCTTGGGCTGCAGGGACTTTCCAGCTCCCTAGAATGAGGGCCAGGGCACCTCCCCAGGTTAGGATCACATGGCACCCCTCCAGCACCCGCCCACTGTGTGCTCCACTCATCCTCCCACCCCTGCCTGCTGCTGTCCTTAGCCCCCTCTCCAGCCAGCAGCCCTCAAACCCCTCTGCACAGGCTTTACTCACCTGCTCTGTCTTCGGAGGACACAGGCCATGCCTGGGGGCCTCCTCTGAGGGATTTGGAGAGGCCCAGGGTGGGAGGGGGGGCAGGCATGCCACCTGTGCCCAGAGATGCGGAGATGCTCACAGTTAGGTGAGAAAAAGTGGGACCCAAAATCCATGTCCACAGTGGTCCCAGTTAGTACAAATTGTCTGTCGTGTAAGCCAAATGAGCTTTTATAGCAAGAAAAAAGCAGGGCTAGGGACTTAGAAACAGAGGAACATGTTCTCATCCAGACGGTAGGATGAGGTGTTGCTTGCTTACCCCCAGCTGGCCACCCCCACCCCGCGGTCTGCACTCACCTGCACGTGCATCCATTCCGTTGGTGCTCATGAGGGCGAGTGCCCAGGCAGGGACCTCACAGGCGGGCGGTGCCACATCCAGGACACGTGGGCTGGTGGGGCAGGGCTAGGGGTCTAGGAGGCACTGCACTGGGCCCGACCCTGGGAGGAGCTTGTCTTCAGGCCATGCTGTTGTGGTCATGTCTTCTGAAGCACACTTGGCCTTCATCTGAGATGCCGCTCTTGGGGAGGGGACACAGGGGCGACGGGGGTGGCACTCACCTCCCTGGCTGTGTCTGCAGCTACGTCTCGGCCATGGTGCCCGTGAAGTCCCCCAGGGAGTACTATGTGCAGCAGGAGGTCATCGTGCTCTTCTGCGAGACCGTGGAGAGGTGAGGCCACCCCTGACCTCCCCCGGGGCAGCTGCAGGCACGAGGATGCTTCCAGCCCCCTCCCCTCCCAAGTCTGCTTCCTCCCAGCAGGAGGCACACCTGCCACCTCCTGCCTGGGCCCCACCACCACCTTTCCTGGGCCCAGGGGTTCCTGCTGAGGTTCCCTGATAGAGCCAGAGTGGCCGCCATGGCAGCGCGGAGAGCTAGATGCCTCACCTCCCCTCCTACCTCACCTCCTCGCCTCTTTACCCTCCACACCCCCCCACCTTCCTCACCTCCATGCCTTCCTCACCTCCATACCTTACCTCCTCACCTCCCCACCTTCTTCACCTCCCTCACCCTGCTCACCTTTCTCACCTTCCTCATCTCCTCACCCTCCTCACCTTCCTCACCTCCTCACCCTCCACACTTCTTAGCTTTCCCGTCTTCCTCACCCCTATATCTCCTCCCCACACCTCCCCACCCTCTTCACCTCCACACCTCCTCACCCCCTCATCCCCATCCTCCCTCCCCATCTCCTCATGTCCCCACCTCCACAGGCCAGGATGGAGCCCCTGCTGGCTTGGAGGTCCCCTGAACACGGTTTTGTGGAGCGAATCATCTATATTCTCTTGGACAGTCATTGAAGTCAGATTTTTGAGTGGACTTCGGGACTAAGATTTAGCCTAGAATGTGTCTCCTGTCTGACTAGAGCTGTGATATTAGGGAAGTCTTGAAGTCACCTAGCATCACTTCATAATTAAAAGCATATTATTCACTGTTCACATTGAATTCAACAGTTATTTACCGTTCACATATTGAAAGACATTTCAAGTTGCTAAAAAATAAGATGGCGGGAAACGCTTTTTACTTGGAACCATCGTGACGTGTTGCCAGCAGAGCCAGCTCATAGGTGCAGAGAGAGCATTTCCATTTGCCTGGAGTGAGAATGAGCCTAGGAGAGTACTGTGGGCTCCTCGGGGAGCATCACACCATCCGGAGCAGTGTTTCAGTTCCACGTTTACTCTTGCCACTTGAGCTGTTTTAGTTTCCTGGCTAAGCAGGCCCGTGGCTGGGCAAGCTCCCGTGTTTTGTTTGCTGGATACCGTGGCTGCCCCATGGCTCCCCCCTCAGCAGGCACAGCATCCCCCTGCCTGCATCTTTTGACCCATCTATGGGATCAGGCAGGTGGATGGATGGGGCAGAGTGGGCACCAGCTGCCGCCACTGCTGCATGGGCCTTCTGGAGCCGAGTGTGGCGCCTTTCCTAACAGCAGCCCTGAGCGTGTGTGAGGGCTGAGGGCAGCACCTGTCATCTTCCTAACTCTGCTCAGCACAGACACAGGTGTGGGCGGGCAGGCCTCACCCTTCTTGCTCTCTATCCCTCGGCCAGGGCCCTGGACTTCGGGTACCTGACCCAGGACATGATTGATGACTACGAGCCTGCCCTCATGTTCACCATCCCCAGGTTGGCCATCGTGTGGTGAGTGTTCCTCCTGCCCAGGACAGCTATTGGGCAGAAGCCTGGCAGGATCACGAAGTAAGACAGTGCTGGGCCCCTTCTGGGCATTGACAGCTGGCACTTACACCCCCAACAAGTGGCTGCTCAGCCACCCATGCAGTACCAAGCAGGCCTGCTGTCACCCCTCACCAGGTGTTCTGAGGGTGAGTGAGGGATCCCCCACCCTAAATAGTATGAGATGGCTGGACTCTCAACACCCAACTCACAGGTGAGATGGACAGTCACCTATGCTCACAGCCCAGGGAGGAGCACCCCGCATGCCATGGAGAGCCACAGGGGTGCACGCAGGAGCAGAGTGCCCAGCATGGGCTGTGGGAGCCCAGCATGGGCTGTATGTGACAATAGGGTGGGACACCCCTGGCTTCCATGAGCAGATGTGATGGGCTAACCTGAACCATTCACAGGAAGGTGGGGAGGTAAAATGAAAGTGAGCAGGTGAAGAGCAGGTGGGGTACAGCTGGTCTGCCTAGGGGAGCGCCTGAGCAGGAGCCTTTCCTGCTGGGTGGGGAGTGTGAGCCGCAAGAGCAGGGCAGCTCAGGCCAAGGCCTTTGGGATCTTACCGGCTCAGAGATGCCGGCCAGTGCATGGGGCTAGGCCTTAAGTACACCAAGGCCGGAAGCGCTTGGTCACTTACTGAGCCCTTAGAGCTGCTTGGAGCCAAGGTCAGAGCCCAGGTGTTCTGGGCTCTGTCCACTGTTACTCAGCCACACCCTGACTCCCAGACACATCCCTTGCCTCTTGCCAGGTGAGGGGTTGGGGCAGTGGTCACAGGGGGAGGAGGGTGAATGGGCCACGGGGAGCCCAGGGGAGAGGCCTGTGGGCTGGCACCTGGGGAGGGGTCCCGTGGGCAGCTGGGGTACAGGTGTGGAGCTGTGCAGACAGGGGCCCCAGAGTCCTTGGGACAGATGCTGATTGTAGATGTGGTCATCAGTAAAGTGGCCTGGGAGAGTGTAGGTGGACACGGAGGCCAGGACCGGTCCAGGCATAGGACCTCCTTCTTGGGAAATGGGGGCACAGTGGTGGAAATGGTGGTACAACAGGAGGGGGCCAGCTTCTGGGCTGGAGGGGCTTCCCTCAGGTGCAAGGAGTGGGACAAGTTGTGTGCAGTGTGCAGAAGGTGAGTGGGGGCCAGCAGGGCAGACCCCACCATGGGTGGGCCAGAAGCACCTTCTGCTGCCCTGAGACCCTGGAGATCAAATGGCAAAGAGATGTGAGGTGCAGAGGCTCAGGGGAAGGAGAGCTGGGAAGATGGGCTGGGTGGGGATCTGTCCTTCCCTAGGACCTCAGGGAAGCTGGGCATGCCCTGTGGACTTCCCCAGGGCTGGGCATGAGGGCAGCCAGCACCCTGCACTCCTTTGCCTGACTGTGTCCCCAGGAGCCCCAGGCCTGGCACCTCTAGCCCATCCTTCAGTTGTCCTCTCCCCTGAGAGATGCGTCTTCTCCCCAGGCTGCCCTGTCAGGGAAAGCCGGAGTGCGCCCCATCATGCCAGATAGCCAATACTTTACGTTGCCTTAATTGCTAGAATCTGAGACTCTGCTTTTCACCTGAAGCTGAGGAGGCAGAAGACAGATGGCCCCTTGGGGTGGCCTGGCCCGAAGAGGCCCCTCAGGTGTTACATTGTTTGCTTTCTAGGCAGGCACTCTCTGTGGTCAGAGAAAATGCTGCTTCCAGCCAGGGCCTGCCTTCTCCCAGGCCTGCCTTCTCCTGGGGCCTCCCTTCTTCCAGGGCTTATTTTCTATGGCCTGGTGGGGGGGGTTGGGAGCCCTTCCCAAGAGAGCAGGCTTTGTCCCCTTCCTCTGTGTCACACCTTCCCAGAAGTGCCAGGACCTTGGCCTACCCATGTTTCTCTTCTAAAACTCCCTGGCAAGTGCCTTGAAGCTCAGGACCCAGTGCCCCCACCATGTAGCTCCAGTCGGGGATATTGCTATGCTGGTGGGATTCCCAGGCTGGCTTTCCTTTGGAAACTCCTTATGTCACACACGGGGGCTGATGTGGGCACTCGCTGACTGGCCTGCTCTGATGGGCCACATGGACCCTCGAATGCTTGTCTGGCACCCAGGGATCCAGGCCCCATCCTGGATCTCGGGGACATACGGGACCTGCATTGTCTTAGACAGAACCTATTCTAGGCCTCATGGAGGTGTCAGACTGTCTGAGGCAGTTTTAAAATAAAACCCCTTTTAGATAAAAGTGAGACCCCAGAAAGCCTGAGCAGTGGTGTCCAGTTCTCACACACAAGGCTGCTGAGTGAGTTCAGCCTTTACCAGCCCACCCGTCAATGTTGGCCCAGACCCAGTGGCCACAGGACCATGCTCTTGGGCCTTTCTACTCTCACTGAGCAGCCTCCTGAGGCCACTTTTCCTGGACCAGTGCCACTGCGCCCTGTTTGCAGACCATAGCTGCCCTGTGGACATTTGAACTCTTGCTCTGTCTCTGTCCCCTGGGCCTGGGAGGAAGAATGAGGGTCCCATGGGCTGGGCCTTTGTCCCTGTGCTCCCCTCCTGGCAGCACCATGTGGGGTCCCATTGGGATCCCCCAGGACAGGAGGGAAAGCTCCAGAGTCACAGCCAAGGGAGGCAAGTTTCATAGTTGGACTGAAGGGAGGGCAGGTGCTCAGCTTGGCCCAGTCAGGAGGGTGGCCAGTGCCCACTTCATCACCTGTCAACCCTCCTCAGCCAGGCTGTGCATCTGGGACTCTGAGGTATGTCAGCTGTAACTGAAATTCTCCATCCTCCTGGAAGGATGGGTAGAGCAGTAAGGAGCTGCTCCAGATCCCCCCTGCTGGGTCACTTCCCTGGGTGCCTAAAGCCCCCTCCCCTTCCTCATTGTCCACAGCAGCCCCTCTGGGCCAGATGGGCAGCACCATAGCCACATAGAGTAGGGCCTGGGACTTGCTCTGTAACTATATTTGCCCAATGAACATGTGTCAAGCACCTGCTGTATACCTGGCGCTATGCTTGTCCCCAGGGATACCATGATGCCCACGGGGCAGGTGAACAGTGAGGAGAGACAAGCAGGTCTGTGGAGTGTTCTAGATGGTGATAAAGGGGAGAGGGCTTGGAGCAGAGACCCTCTAGAGGGGACAAGAGCTGTAAGTGTGAGGGAGAAGTTCCCGGTCCTGGAGCAGAGCTGGGGTGGGAGCCTGGTGGGCTGTGGACTGCGGGCGGGCAGTATGTTTGAAGGAGGGGTGGCCACAGTTCTGGCTGGAGTGAGAAGGGGCTGTCCTGGGACTCCTGCGACAGTAAAGCCAACACTCTTGGAACAGCAGCCATCTAGGGTCACATCTGTGATGTGGGTTCCTGGGATGCCAGGTGACTCTCAAGGAGCACTGGGAACAGGAGAGCTGGGGGCAAAGCCTCTCCACTGCTGCATCCCCTTCCCCCCGCCTCCAGGAGCTCCGGCCCCTTCCCACCTGCCCTACTCTGCGCTCGCAGGAACAACACACCCGGAGGTAGCCTGGCATCTCTGGCCCTATCACAGGTGAGGAGATAAGCACTGAGCAGCCGGAGGGGGCACCACCCAGCCCTGCCCCTGGCCCTGCCCCATGGAGCTCTGTGGCCCTGGGGAGGCCTGCCTGGGGCCTGAGAGATTGGCAGGGATGGGGGAAAGCCGTATGGGCACCTGGAGGTTCAGGAGGAGGCCGGTCAGGCCCCGTGTTGTGTGTCCATGGTGCTGGCAAGGGGTTTGGCTTTACCCATAGCCAGCTCGGGTGCCAGCCCTAGACCCTGGGCCCCACAACCCACACTTGCCCGTAGCCCTGGGCCTGGCCCCTCCTGACTCAGCATCCTGTCCCTGCTGTGGGTGGGGATACTGGAGATGTGCATCCTGGGGGAAAATAAGTCTCCACAGGGTTCCCAATGTGATGGACTAGTTCCACTTTGGAGGATTTGTCTTAAAACAGCTGGTTTATGGGCAGCCCTGGTGGCCCAGCGGTTTGGCGCCACCTCTGGCCTGGGGTGTGATCCTGGAGTCCCACGTCGGGATGGAGTCCCGGGATGGAGTCCCACGTCGGGCTCCCTGCATGGAGCCTGCTTCTCTCCCTTTGCTTGTGTCTCTGCCTCTCTCTCTCAATTTGTCTCTCCTGAGTAAATAAATAAAAATAAATACAACAGCTGGTTTAAATGAATAAAGACATTGACAGAATTTCTAGGTGCAGTGCTCAGTGACCGACCCCACCGGGTAGACCTGGTTACCTGGGCCTGCCTGGGAGGCCCCATCACCACCCCCATGTCCACGTCCACTGCTAGTCCAGCACCGGGCTCTGCTCCAACCTCTGCAATGGCCCCCATCCCGACACTGTGAGTGGGCCCCTCTTCTGAAGCTGCATCCAGGCTGACCTGCCCAGAACCGAGACCCCATCCCCTGCTCCTGCTCTCCCTGCAACTCCTTCCCACTCCTGCCCCCCACCTCCCCCAACAGAGCCAGCTCTGCTCCTCCCCCCCACTCCTTCCCTCTCCCCATCTCCCCTCCTTCCTCTTCCCTTCTTTCCCCCTCACTGCCCTTCCCCCCCTCCTCCTCCCCACCTCCCCCTAGCTCTAGGCTAGGGCCATTCTGCCCCTCTCGTTTTCCCACCCATCCCACCCACATCCATCCTGCAGTCCTACCATCAGAATTTTCCAGAAGCTACTATCTCATGGGGGTCCCTGGCATCCGTGGTTTCCCTGGTCCACTCGCTTCCTCACCAGTGACACCCCTGCCCAGCCTCCCAGTCTCTGCACAACCTGCCTCATATGCAGCCCTTCCCCATGCAGGTACTCACCACCTCCAGCAAAGTCACATATTTACTTGAGATTGCTTATGTTTAAAATACATTATTTAGACATAGTGCACATACCACACAATTCACCCACTTAAAGTGTACAATTCAGTGGTTTTCAGTAAATTTACAGAGTTGTGCAACCATTCACCATTGATTTCAGAACATTTTCAATCACCCCAAATAAGATGGCCCTTCCCCCTTGCTGTTGCCTCCACCCCTACAATCCCACCTCTCCAGCACCAGGAAACCACAGGTCTGTTTCTGTGTCAGTAGATTTGCCTATTTGTGATATTTCATATAAATGGGGTTTGTGTTATTTTTGAGTCTCCCCACTAGCCTGAAAGCACTATGTGAGGAATGCTCAGCACCTTTGCTTCCTCAGAATCCTTGGTGGGTACCACAGCCTTGGCAGAATTTTGTTGTATTGATGCGACAGGGCATGATATGTGTTTACAATGATTTTTACTGAAGTTTATTTTTAATCATGAAAATTTGAGGGGATGGATATCCAGAATTAAGGGGTTGTTTATTTATTTATTTATTTATTTTTAAAGATTTATTTATTTATTTATTCATGAGAGACACAGAGAGGCAGAGACACAGGCAG
This sequence comes from Canis aureus, assembly GCF_053574225.1. Lineage (NCBI taxonomy): Eukaryota > Metazoa > Chordata > Mammalia > Carnivora > Canidae > Canis > Canis aureus. The sequence goes on from NC_135612.1 coordinate 62,748,449, forward strand.
AGGGAGAAGCAGGCTTCATGCAGGGAGTCCGATATAGGACTTGATCTCAGGACTCCAGGATCAGGCCCTGGGCCGAAGGCAGGCACTAAACTGCTGAGCCACCCAGGCATTTAAGAACAATACTCCAGCCATTTAGGTACCATTGGTGAAAAATCCTGAAAGCCATGGAAAAACATTCCTAGTGTGTTCAGTACGAAAAATTGTACCAAACGATGTGTCTCTACTTAATAAAATTTCTTAACATGATAGTTATAACTTTTGTAAACAGAATCAAAGCAATCAAAGTGTGGTAAATATACAAAACACAAAACTTACCACTTTAACTGTATTTAAATGTACATCAGTGGCATTAAGCACATTCACATTGTTGTGCCACCATCACCACCATCTCCAGAACTTCTCCTTCTTCCCAAACTGAACTCTGTTTCCATGAAACACTAACTCACTGCTGCCTTCCCCAGCCCCTGGTTCCCTCTCATCTACTTTTTCTCCATGAGAGTGACTCCTCTGGGGACTTCATATAAATTGAATCGTAAATATTTGTCCTTTTGTGCCTGGGTTATTTCATGAAGCATAATGTTTTCATGGTTCATCCACATGGCTTGTAGGAACTTCACTCCTTTCAAGACTGAATAATATTCCATCATATGTAATTAAATATTATTTTAAAGATGAGATTTTTACTAACATCCAAAAGAAAAAAAGTACCTAGGAGTAAATTTAACCAAGGAAGTGGAAAACATGTACATTGAAAACTACAGAACATTCCCGAAAACAAAGACTCAATTAAATGAAAAGATAGCCCATGTTCATGTACTGGAATACTTACTGTAGTTAAGATGGTGCTCCTCTCCAAAGTTGTATATAGATCCAATACATTTCCTATAAAAACTACCTTGGCCTTTTTTTGCATAAATGGAAAAGTTCCTGAAGTTCGCATGGAACCACAATGGGTCTTGAATAGCCCAAACAATATTGAAAAAGAAAAACAAAGTTGGAGGACTCATATGTCTTGATTTCAGAACTTACTACAGAGTTATGATAATCAAAAGTGTGGTACTGTCATAAGGATAGACCACCAATGGAATAAAATCAAGACAACAGAAATAAACCAAATATCTATAGCTAACTGTTTTTTCACAAGGGGCTATGACCATTCAATGAGGAAGTTAGTCTCTTCAACAAATAATGCTGGGACAACTGGATAGCCATATAGAAGAACAAAGTTGAACTCTGTAATGATTAATTTTATGTGTCTACTTGCCTAGGCCACAGGACCCAGATACTTGGTCAAACACCAGTTTGGGTGTTGCTCTAAGCTATTTTAAAGAGGAGATCAGCATTTAAATCAGAGGATCTTGAGTAATGTAGCTTACCCTTCATAATATGGGTGGGCCTTATTCAATCAATTGAAGGCCTTAAGAGATAACAAAGTTCCCCAAGTGAGAGGGAATTCTACCTCCAGACTGTCTTCAGAGTCAAGCTACAGCATCAGCTCTTCCCGGAGTCTCTCTGTCTCTAGCCTGCCCTCCCACTCTATAGATTTTGGACATGGCCGCCACCTACAGTCGTGTGAACCAGTTCCTTAAGATAACTCTCTCCAAAAACAAAGCAATACCTAACCAACCAACCAAACAAGACTCTCCCCATTTTCCTACACACACACACTCATACACATACACACACACACACACACATACACACACACACACACTGTCTCTCTGTCTCTCTGTCTCTCTCTTTCTCTCTCTCTATTGGTTCTGTTTCTCCAGAGAATTCTAACTAATACAAGAGGTAAATCTTCACACTTCCTGGCTTGGCAGTGGATTCCTAGATTTGACATAAAAGGCTTGAGTGACAAGTGAAAAAAATAGGTAAATTGAACTTCATCAAAATTAAAAACTTTTGTGCATCAAAGGACACTATGGAGACAGTGAAAAGGTGAGCTGGAGAATGGGAGTGGGAGGCTCAGCAGTGCCTACCTGAGCCAGTCCCCCCGCATGTGCCCAGCAGGCCCCTGCTCCCTCCACCTCTGCCAGGCTCAACCCTGGCTGCCTTGCCCCTCCTCAGCAGTGGCACAAGCAGGGGCCTGCATGCCAGGAGCCCTCTTATCATGGGTTTGTTTCTGAGGCTCCAGACCAGCCAGGGTCAGCCCCTAGGCACTGACAGGGCAGCCAAGGTCCTCCCTGGGACCCTGGGGATGGGGGCCGGGGTCCCTCCCTGCCCCCTTCCCTGCTTTATGAAACTAGATTGCCAGAAAGCCTGGCCAGGGATTCCCCAAACCTGCCCCTTTCTGCCCATTTTCACTGCCTTTGTGCCAAGACCACTGATTCACCTGTGAAGCTGTCTTGGGAAATTTTCCCCCCAAATTGTTAATTGCACCAGAACTGTCAGCTCATGTCAGACACATAGAATAGACTAGAAGGAGTGGAAGGTTGACTGGTGCATTCTCTGCCCTCTGCCCCTGTCCCCATGCTCAGGACACAGCTGCTCCTGTAGCACAGCCCAGGTTTCTCCTGTAACTTTTGAATCTCTCTTTTTGCACATGGAACCTAATTTTTTAAGGGAAAACAGTCCATTCAGCTTTAATAGTTTTTCTTACAGTGGTGGGCACGTTCCTGAGCTAGTGAGGACTCCGTGTTGGATGGCGATGATCCGACCCCACTGCAGAGATGAGATTCTATTTGCAGAGAGAGACATGCAGGCAGTTTTCCATTGATGCAGACAAATCCATGAGCCCCTCCCCTGTGCTCTGATGAGTAGCAAGGAGCAGGCTCTGTATTTGTGGCTGTTCAGTGTGCCAAGGCCTGAGCTGTCAGGTGCCTGCAGCCCCGGGGAGAGGCACCCACAGAAGGGTCCTCCAGAGATGATGGGCCTGCTCAAGGAGGAGCAGGTCTGGACAAGGACAATGGGGCATTGGCGGAGCTGGGCAGCACCGTACAGTGTGCAGCGAGACCATCACAGGGAAGGAATGCGGTACTGCCTGTGGAATTGGCACCCCCCTGGATGGGTATCTGAGCAGAGGCTGGTCTGGGGAGAGAGGGTCTGTCCTGCCAGGGGTGACAATGACAGAGCATGAGCCAAACCTCTGGGAGGAAAAGGGGGCTTGGGGACAGCCATGGCAAAGGTGTGAGGAGCCACGAGGCCACAGATCTCACTGTGGGGTGCCTTCCAGGGTTACAGATGGGTGGGGCAGGAGCAGCTGGGTTGTGGGTCCCTGAGGCAGGAGAGACTATGGTCAGTGAGTTGGAAGGGCTCATTCGGGGTAGCTCCTGGGCTTCAGAGTGTGGATGGGGATGAGCAAGGTCAGGGTCCAGGAGTCGCAGGGGAGGCTGGGAGGGCAGCCTGGAGGCCACGCTTGTGAGAAGTCCCACCTGTTTGTGCCAAGGGCCCCTTAGATGCCCATCCAGCCCTCCTGGGATCCCACCAGGCCCGGCCTTGGAGGCTCAGCACCTGTGAGCTCTGGCCCAGGGCTGTGGGTGGGTGGCAGGGCTGCCCACTATCACTCCCAACTTCTGTGTCACGTTTGCAGTTGACGCTGTAGCTCTAATTCTCAGAAGCCTCTGCATTTGTATTAAATTTAAACACACATCCAGAGTTCCTATTTTCAAGGAGGTAGCTTTAGTAACAAATCTTGATGCTGATTTATCTGATTGCAGCAGTGATGTGAACAGTATATTTTTATGGTTATTTCATGATCCCTCAAATGAACAGCTAATGAGCTTCCAAAGATGATAAAGTCTGAGTAATTTTCAGTGCTTTTCCCCCTAAACTTTTTAAGATTCAATCACAAGAGGTGAAGTCTGTGTTGTCTGAGTCCCTGGTTGTGGTCTGGGCCTCCCAGTGGCTGTGGTGCCTCATGCCATCCTGGCTTTTTTCTTAAATGCAGTGGCCTCGTGGTCTATGCGGACGGACCTCTCAACTTGGACCGCAAGGCAGAAGACATGTCTGAGCTATTCCGGCCGTTCCACACGCTGCTGCGGAAGATAAGGTCGGGGAGGGATGGTGGGAGAGAGGGGTGCTGAGTCCCTGTTTGCCCCCCTCCCCACGCTCCTTTCTGTGAGGGCAGCGGGACTCTGCCCAAGTCTTTGTCTTTAGTTATTGGTTCATCATGTCTAGAGCCCCAGTGTACAGCCCCACACCCTTGTCCCCCAGGGAACCAAGCTCTTTGTCCTTGACCTGGGACTCCATGACCTTGGGTGTGAACCATCAGTAACATGACAGAAGCCACCGTGGCTGAGGGCTTGGCACTGGACCCTGCAAGATGGAGAGACTGGGAAATGGAAGAGGCTGGTCCCCTGGGGGCCACACAGCCTGCAGGGGAGGGTTGTTCCCCACCTCCTGGGGCCTGTCTACCCTGGCCAGGGATTGGTGCTTGCTCAGGGGTGTCTGTGTGTCCTTCCACCAGCGTGGGGAGGAAGGGCCCAGCTCTCCTGAGCACCAGTACCCTTCCCATGCTGTGGCTTGTCCTGGCTGCCCTGTGGTCCCAGCAACAGGTGCAGGAGGCATTGATATCCTTGGCACCCTCACGTGCTGTCATGTGGGCTTGGTGGTGCCTGGTGTGGGTGACCTCTAGGGCTTCTCCATAGCCTTCAGTGGCACCAGACCTAAAGCCAGCCCCCTCCCTCTGGGCCCTCCCCACAGACCCTCATTTCACACTGGAGTAGAACCCTCCCTGGGGTGGCCCCTCTGAGTTGACAGCGCCCAGCTGTGGCCTCCTGGAGGGATGGCATGGCAGTGTTGTGGGCCCTGGGTCTCTGGAAGCTCCCCTTCCTGCCTTCAGTGGAGCTGACAACCCGTGTACTCCTGCATGGACTTCCTGGGTCCGGCAGGACTGCCCAGCCCAGGGCAGCCTGTGGCCAACTTTCCCTTACTGGTGCCAGCTCTTGCAGACAGCTGGCAACTACCCTGCTCCAAGCTACCTTGGCCCCACAAGGAGCCCAAAGTGCTATGAATCCAGACAGTGGAGAGTGGCCCAGCAGGTTGGTCCTCAGAGAGTCACTGGCCCTGGGGGTGGGTAGGACCCCACAAACTGGGTCCTGTGATGGGTGCTCAGTCCAAACCCTGGCTCATCCGAGAGATGGCTGCTGCTACTTCCCTCACACCCAAGCTGGGTGTGAGCGTTCTGGGAAGACCATGACTCTGAACCCAGAGGCCATCGCTGCCACCTCCCTGTCCATCTGATGATGATTGAGGAGAGATGGTGAACAGGAAGGGAAGAGTAGGGTGCTGGGCGCAGATGGGGTGCCCTGTGGGGGAAGGGCCAATGGAGGGGGCAGCACCAGGTGCTGGGATCGGGCAGGGGGGCCAGTCCAGAGCATCAGAGACATATGTGACATGCTCAGAATTCTAATGTACATGATTGGAATCAGAAGGAAGGAAGGGGGGGTGCCTGGCTGGCTCAGTCAGGAGCATACAACTCTTGATCTTGGGGTTGTGAGTTTGAGCCCCACCCTGGGTGTAGAGATCACTTAAAAAAGTAAAATCTTAAAAAAAAAAAAAGGAATAGAGAAAATAAGCAGTAACAATATTCAAAGAAAAAAATGGCCAAGAATTTTCCAAAACTGAAGAGAAATCTTTTCCCCAAGACCTAGGAGGCTCAAGAAAGATACAAAGAAGATAAATACAGAGCACACTTAGGTATACCATAGTAAAATTGCTGAGAACAAAGACAAAAATCTCAAACATAGCCAGAGAAAGAGGACATATTTCTGGGAAAAGAACTAAGATTGAGAGCTGTCTCTTAACAAACAACGGGAGCCCAGAGGCAATGAAGTGATGAATATTTCACATGTTGGAAGAAAACACCCAGCAGAGACATCTGTTCACGATGAAGGCAAAATAGTGAGTTACTGAAAAGCAGAGAGCTACAGGGATTGAACAGTAGCCTGCCCACGGAGAAGAGCTAATTGGAGTTCTGCAGGCAAAGGAAAGCTCTCAGATACAAATGTGGAAATGCTTTATGGGGGTGGATGTGAATAAGTGCGCTCTCTATGGCACAATCATCGTCATGTCTTGTGGAGGTCAGGTTGCACACAGCACTGTTAACACTTGAAAATAATATCAACATTTCATTACATTAACTTTTTAAAAGAGAAAAACTGAATCATTTTGAAATTATGGACTAAGAATTTGAAAAATTCAATACCTATTTTATGACAAAAACATGTCTTAGCAAGTGAGAAATAAGTGAGGATTTCCTTAATCTGTTGAGAGAGAGAGAGAGAGGCTCACATACACATGAAGTTGAATTCTTCTGTAACACTGTAGCCACAAAAATTAACTCAAAGTGGATCCAGAACATAAACGTAAGACCCGACAAAATAAAGCTCTTGGAAGACTATAATGGACAAGTTCTCTATCACATCGCATTTTGGGAATGATTTCTTGGGCAGAACACCAAAGATACAAGCGACAAAAGAAAAAATAGACAAATTGGATTTGAACATTTTTAAATTTTGGACATCATGAGACACTCTCAACAGAGTAAAGAGGCAGCCCACACATTGGGGAAAGTATTCTCACATATTGTATCTACTAAGGGATCGATACCCAGAATCTAGAGAGAACTCCTAAAACTCACCGAGAAAAACCAAACATCCTGATTCAAAAGGGCAAAGGGGAAAGAAAAAAAAAAAAAAGGCAAAGGATTTGAAAAGACATTTCTCCAAAGAAGGTTTATGAATGGTCAACAAGCACATGAAAAGATGCTCAGCATCATTAACAGTCAGAGACACACAGATCAAAACCTCAGTGAAATTCTACCTCCCACCCAGTAGAGTGGCTGCCCTCAAAACAGACAGACAACAAATAATGTGTGTTGGCAAGAATGTAGAGAAATTAGAATCCTGCACGCTGTTGGTGGGGGTGCAAAATTGTATGGAAATCCCTCAAAAAATGAAAACTAGAATTGTCATATGATCCAGCAATTCCACGTCTGGGTGTAGTCCCAAAAGAACTTAAAGTAGTGTCCCAAAGAGATGCTTATATAGCTGTGTTCTGAGAAGCATTATTCACACTAGCTAAGACATGGAAGCAACCCAAGTGTCCACTGATGGATGAGTGGATAAGCAAAATGTGGTCCATCCCACAGTGGAATGTTATTCAGCCTTAAAAAGAAAGGAACTCCTGACACCACATGGATGAACCTTGAGGACATAGTTGGTGAAATAAGCGAGCCACAACAAGACAAACCATGTATGATTCCAATTATATGAGAGGCTAGACTAGTCAAAATCATGGAGACAGAGTAGGTGGTGGGTGTCAGAGATGAGAGGAGGAGAGACTGCAGTCAGTGATTCACGGGGACAGAGTTTCCATTTGACAAGATGAATGCGTTCTAGGGGTGGATGGTGTGATAATTGCACTCCGATGTATTCAATGATACTGAATTGTCACTTAAAAATGGTTACCATGGTAAATTTCACGTCATAGATATTTTATCACAATAAGAAATTTACATAGCGCCTACAATAATGTCAGTAAATATCAGCTGCTTAAGTATAAATCTCAAGTTGTCTAAGGCCTCCATTCAAAGTCATGAAATGCCACTGACATAAAATGTTAAAGACGTAAACAGAGCTATTCCATATTCAAGGAGTGGAAAACTTCATGTTGTGAAGATGTCAGCTATTCTCAAATCAATCTATGAATTCAGTGCAGTCTCAATCAGAATCTCAAGAAGTTTTTGTTTCTTCTTTTTTGGTAGAAATTGACAAACTAATTCTTAAATTCATGTAGAAATGCAAGGGACTAGGGCACCTGCGTGGCTCAGTTGGTCTGCTTTTGACTCAGGTCCTGATCTCGGGGACCTGGGGTTGGGCTCCCTGATCTGCGGGGAACCTGCTTCTCCCTCTCCCTCTGCCCTTCACCTCACTCATGCTCTCTCCCTCTCTCTCTCAAATAAATAAATAAAATATTTTAAAAAAGAAAGAAATACAAGAGCAGTGGGGAATGGTTGTTGTTTTCCAGCAAATGGGCTGAGTTAGCAAATATCCATGTGAGGAGAAATGTGTCTGAATCTGTACAATAATCATACACAAGAATCAACTCCAGAGAGATTGCCGATACACACGCAGGAAGTAAAAACAATCAAGAAAACAGCAGGAACATCTTTGCGACCCTGGAGTAGGCAGATTGCCTAAACAGGACAGAAAAGCACTACACCCGGAGGAAAATGTGATTTATTAAACTTCGTTGAAATTAAAACTTCACTTCTTCAGAAGGTGCCATCAAGAGAGTGAAGTAGAAAGCCCCAGAGTTGGAGAATATACCCAACAAAGAACGCAAATCCCAAACATAAAGAAATGTCAATTAGTAAGAACAAGGGAGATAACCCAACAAAAAATGGGCAGAACTGAAAAGGTTCTCAGACAGGGCACATCCGAAGGCTGCCCCACAGAAATGCACAAGTATGTTCCCCAGGTGCACCCTCTCCGTGCGCACCCTGCAAAAAGGAGCAGGTGCATTCCCCAGGGAGGTGCTCCAAGAATGTGGATGGGGACAGCCAGAGCCCAACAGGTGAGGAACAGATTCTAACCATGAGACCAGACCATCGACAACACCGAACCTCACCTAGTAGGGTTGCCAGATCCAGTAAGACAGAACCAGCAGAACTGTCTATTGAATTTGAATTTCAGATAAACAGTGAACACTTTGTGCAAGAATGTCCCACATGCTACCCATTTGGGACATTCTTATCTTAGAAAATATTCATATGCTTAAGAAGTATTTGTTGTTTATCTGAAACTCAAATTTAACTGGGCATCCTGCTTTTCCTCTGGTGGCTCTATACAAACATGATATTGCAAACAAAGCCTGCCTCTAGACAGTGTAGACAGCACATTTCCATTTATGCAGGAATGAAAACAGGCAAGACCACCTCAGTCTTTAGAAGACAGGGTGGCGGTGATGGCAGGGGGTGACTGGAAGGGCATGTGAGGGCCTGAGAGCCTGGTTCACAGTCCACCGTTCCATCTGGGTGCTGTCCATATGGGCGTGCTCAGTTTATGAAGAGTCACAAACTGCATTTCTTGGAAATATATTTTTCTGTGTGTTTCCATGACTGCACAAGAATCTCTAACCTGGACTCAGACCTGCACTGGCACTGCACCTTGAAAGGCTCATAGACTTGCTCTGGACTCATTCCAGGTGTCAACAGGTTAACTTCCTTCAGATTCTGATTTGGCGCCCCTTCTACCAGGAAGCCTTCCCAGACTAAGCCAGGTGGGCTGCTGTGCCCTGCTGCTGGTACACATTTTCCTTTGTTGTAGTTGTAATGCAGTTGTCACTGACAGAAATAGTGTTTATTACCAGCCTCTTCCAACCTAGCCCTCAAAGGCACCTGGTGCCTGCACTGTGCCTGCACGTCTCCCTGCCCCGCACAGAGAGGGCAGGGCACTCAAGAACGTGCTGAGTGAAAGCCTATATGTGAACCAACATTTTGTTTTCACTAAAAGTTTTTCTTAATGTGATGATCACATCCCTAAGCACCGAGGTCTTCTTGTTTTCCTCAGGAGTTTGCAGAGTCTCACTTTTAAAAAAGAAACCATCCCAGGCAGGCAGTCATCCATCTCCAAGTGTCATTGAAAGGGTCAGACACCTTGTTGCTTCTGTGCCGGTGCAGATGTTAAGGACACTGTGTCTGTCCATTCTTGGCCAGGGGACTGGTGTGACCTTTGGAACGCTCACCTATGGTTTTTGTCTTGACCCTTGTAGGGACTTGCTGCAGACCCTGACCGAGGATGAGCTTCACACACTGGAAAGGAACCTCTGCATTTCCCAAGACGTGGAGTTCCCTATCCGGGCAGACGCCCAGGTGCCCCCCACCCTGGCACCCGCCTTTCCCTCACCCCTTCCCCCTGAGGAGCTGCTCTCAGCCAAGGCCAAAAACCCAGATGCGGAGCTGGCCTGCTCCATGCAGTATGATGACCAGGAGCTGGAGCAGCTCAACCGCATGGTGCACAGGGCCGGGGACGAGATGTCATCCCTCTTGTCCCCGCCCAGTGCCTGCCAGTCCCCTGCACACAGGCCAGGGGTGGAGGGCAGCCCCCACAGGGAGGCATCCCCAGGCAGCGCTCGGCTACGGCCCAGCAGCGATGAGGAGGAAGGAAGGGTGTTCTTCATGGATGATGTGGAGGGAGCTGCAGAGGTCCTGGGCAGCCCATCTGGGTGGACAGGCAGTGCCAGTGCTGACCCCCAGGAGAGAGGGCAGGACAGGGGGCGTGGAGAAGCGGATGTCAGCCAGCCCTCTGAGGCTGAGGAAGGGGACCTGAGCAATAACAATGACGTCTCGCATGATAAGATGTGGGCGCTGGGCCCCAACTCCTGCAGCTGCCTGGACTCTCAGCCACACCTGGATGGCTGGGAGGCGGGCATGGACGCCGCAGAGACAGCCGAAATGATCGCCCACCGGACAGGGGGCATGAAGCTCTCGGCCACCGTCATCTTCAATCCCAAGTCAGCCCCCACTGTGGCCTCTACCATCGCTGCCTCGGACACCCCCGGAGACAGCGTCACCCCGCTGGAGCCCACGGCCGAGGGGACAGACAGTGGCTCCCACAAACTCAGCACTGCAGCCACCAGCTGCCTCCTTAACTCCTGTGTGTGCTGCGGGGGCGGCAGGGAGGACGCTGCCGCCCAGAGCCTGCAGGACAAATGTGGCCCCGGAAGCGTCATCAGCGCCTCTTATGTCAGCTCCACCAAGGCCAGTGCCAAGGGCCTGGCCAAGGGACAGGAGGAGGCGCGGCCTGTGCTGGAGGTGCTACCCTCCGAGGACACCCCTACCTCCGACAAGTGCCTGACACACACCTCGAGTGCACAGGTGAACACAGCAGACAAGTCACCTGCAGCAGGCAGTGGCACAAATCCGGCTGGACAGCAGGACAGGGCGGAGCCCCCAAAGGCCAGGGTGGAGAGTCAGCAGGGAGAGGCAGCCGAGGAGGAGCCTCAGTGCCTGTCAGGCTCTAGGTAAGCACCACTCTGGCCCGGATTCCTCTCTGTCCATCCAGGCTCGTTCCCTAGATGTTGGCGTGTCCCTCAGCCTCCCAGGTATGTGAAGGGAAGTGGCCCGTGTGGGACACAGGCGCTGAAGGGGTTTAAGCAGCATATATCAGGCTCAGCCCAGAGAAGTGTCCCCCAACACACCCTGACCACTCTGTTTCTTTTCTTTTCTTTTTTTTTTTTTTACCACTCTGTTTCTGACGCTATGGGCTCTGTGCAGGTGATATGAACCCAGCGCCAAGCCCTCAGCTCACCCCCTTTCACCACCGTGGCCCATCCTGGCCCCAGGTGCTCCATGTCTGTCTGGGTCATGGGTTGGGGGCTGGGAATGGGCAGTGGTCACCTCTGAGCATGCTCTCCACCTTGCTCACTGTTGTGGTCCTGGCCCAGCCCCTACCTGACTAGGTGGCTGCTCAGCTCACATGGCGTTGCTGTTAGCTGTGCAGATGCTTAGCAGTGGGCGTGGAGCCCCCAGGGCCATGGCGGGATCCTGAGGCCACCTTAGGACCGCCCTGGGTATATTCTCCGGCAGTACCCCCAGGGCCCTATTCTCCTCAATCCTCCCCTCCCTCCCTAGGGGTGCTTTTGTGCTCCCCTCTGCAGGCAGGGGGCCAGGAAGGGCCAGGTGGGGGTCTGCAGGACTCGGCACCCGCACATCTCTTCTAATTTGGGGCATCTCTCCCTTCTCTTGCTCCCTATGCCCTGGACCTATCCTGAGCGACGCAGGGTCAGTGAGCATTGCCCCCACACCCGCCCTGTGCCTGCTGCGGCCTCGGCATTGGGAAAGGGAGTGTGGGCTCACATAGGACTGTTGTCTGGTCACCACCCCTGGTCTTCTCACCAAGGCCCTGCCTGCTGGAGCTCTCACCTGGCTTTGGCAGTATGGCAGAGGTGAAAGGACGGGGAGGAGGGTTCAGGCTGGAGGCTGGACAAAGCTCCCGTGGCCACAGCCCTCGGATGGTGTGTGACAGGAGCTGGCCGGACCCCACGGGTGCCAGGGCCTCTGTTCCATGTGCCAGATGGAGCTCCTTGTGGGGTCTGCAGTCCCTCCCCATCCCCTCCCTGAGCCCCAGGCGACCACTAGTTTGCTGTCTCCATGGGTTTACCTCTTCTGGACACTGGCTCAGACACACAGGATCACATCATATGTGAGCTTTTGTGTCTGTATCCTTTCACTGAGCATGATGCTTTCAAGGCTTGTCAGTGTTGGAGCAAACCTCAGTGCTTCTTTCCTTTTTATGGCTGAGTCATATTCCGTGGGACAGACAGAACACATTTTGTTTATGCATTCACCTGTCAGTGGGAGTGTGTTGTTTTGCTGCTGTGCAGAAGTGTACATGCTTTTGTGTGGTGTGGGGTTTTATTTCCTCTGGGTGTATGTGCAGGAGTAGACTTGGTGGATTGTACGCTGACTCTGCAACTGTTTGAGGAGCCATGGCCTGTTTTCCGAAGTGGCTACAGTGGCGCCCCTACCAGTCACACGTGAGGCTCCACTGTCCCCACGTCCTTGCCAGTGCTCATTAGTGCCCAAGAGTCTGTTAAATGGGTCTTTTGTCCTTGGGGTGTGCATGCAGTCATGGACTGCTTTTGACTCACTCGAGACCTTCCTCTCTTTGAGGCTGTGCCCTTGGTACAGCAGGGCATTTTACTCCGTTTAGTGTGAGATGTATAGAGATTGCCATTTATACTTATTTTAATTTTATAATTATTTCAAATATTTGCATGGTTCCCAGTCAAATCTATAAAGTAAGGTATATCCAAGGGCGCCCCAGAGGCTCAGATGGTTGAGGATCTGCCTTTGGCTCAGATGCCTCCCAGGATAGAGTCCCACATCAGGCTCCCTGCTCAGCGGGGAGTCTGCTTCTCCCTCTGTCTCTCCTCCTGCTCATGCTCTCTCTCTCTGTCAAATAAATAAATAAAATCTTTTTAAAAAATAAAGCAGGATATGTCCAGTTTAGTTTACCTTTCAATCTTAAAAACCTAAGCAAAGCAGTGCACATGCACACATCCCTCTTCCCCCCCATTCTCTGGCTAAGGGCCTCATCCTGCAAACACTTTCATCTGCCCTGCTCCTCCAGTCTCTAGCCTAAAGGCCTGTCTGTCGTGGTTTCCAGAGATGTGCTCATGTTCCTGTCCAGCCATGTGAGTCCTGTGTGGCTGAGCCGGCGTGTCCTCGGTCAGGTCTTGCTTCTGGCCTTGGAGTTGTGCCAGACTCTGCTGTACAGACAGTGCAGATGTCTCATCCTATTTCTGATAAGTCCATTTTTGAGATGCAAGCCCATCTTCCTCAGCCACATCCAGAGGAATGAACAATTTTCGCAACCTGCTGGGTGGCTTTCTTCCTCAAGTCCTCTGACCCACTGCATGGAATGGATTAGTAAGTGAATCATTTTTCTGCAGAGATGACAGGAAATCACCAGAAATTCCTTGCCAGGATACATGGATTTTTCAGTGTTTGACCCGCCGCCCTTTCCGGTCCAGCTGGTGGACACCTACCCTGTCTCCTGCTTTCCTGACGTTTCCCATGTAGACACTGCTTATTTGTGTCATGAAGACAGCTTTCCAGGCCCTATCCAACTTAGCTCAAATGCTGAAGCTGAGCTGAGCAAAGGAGAAGCCCTACCGTGGCCTTGAGACAGTCCCGTCTTCCAGGGAAGCTTTTCCAGAAGGTGCAGAGGGCCTGAGGAGGGAGGACTGTGGCAGATGGCCAGGTGATCAGAGCAGCCATGCTGGGCCAGGACCTTGGACAGCGCTGCCCCCCCCCATGCCTCCCCCACCCCCACCCCACCCCCGCTGTGCCAGGAGCAGGGGGAATCAGGTCAGCCAGGTGTCAGCAGATGGTGCATGGGGTCCCCCAGCCATGAATACATCAGCAGCACCATCTGCTTACGTCATAAACTGACCTCATAGAGTGTGATCTAACGACAACGTGGAGGTGACAGAGCAAGGATACCGTTAAAATGGACAGACACAAAAGACCAGCCTCACACAGAAGGGAATTTTGCTAAAATTCCAACAATTCTAACAGAAGATTCTTAGAAGTCTGGGGTGTTGCTGTTGTCATGACGTCCCAAGGCTTCACAATGAAGACCGTGGTTCTCATGCTCAGGGGCAAGTGATTATCCCTTCCACCAGCAGATGGAGAGGCTAGTGTTTGCCTCAGCTCAGACTGCCTGGAGAAGGTGGCTGGTTGGCAACCTCCTGCCTCTCCACCACCCCACAGGTGCCTCTGCAGCCCCGGTGATGGGCAGGCAGCAGTGGTGGCGCTGTGCTCACCAGTTCTCTGTCCCACAATCTCGTAAGGAGGTCACTCAAGTGCAGCCTCAAGTTCTGTGATCCACACAGAGTTGGTCTAGGCAGGCAGCCTGCGGAGCTGTGACAGAGGATCTGCTTGTCCCGAGGACACGGGGAGCATATTTTCCTGATCAAGCAGAAGACAGGTGGAGGGACCAGACACTGGGGTCTCTGCTCAGCTGACCAGATGGTCTGGGCTGGAGAAGCCCCCTCTCGGGCTTTCCCACAGGCTCTCCGTTTATCCCACTGCATGATGGGCCAATTCCATCAGTGCTGTGGCCAGAGTGGTGCCAGGACATGGCCCCCAGCAGAGTCCTGGGCAGAATGTTCTAGAATCACATGTTCTTTAGCTCTTTTCTTTGTACTGGCTTTTCTCCTGTCATTTCAGGAAAAGTTAGGAGCTTTTTAAAGGGAAGGTTAGCATTTCTTAGAAGCTTGTTATCCCCTGTCTAGACTTACCCCACTGTTCTAGAACCTTCCATGCTCTTGAAGCCTGAATGAACCACTTGTCTACAGTATGGAAGCGCGGCCTGCCTTAAATCTGTTTTCGTCCTTTCTGCTGACATTTGACTAGAGTGTTTCCATCCTGCTGCCTTCTTTTAAAAATATCGTGGGCTCTTTTTTTTCTTATTATAAACATGGTCCCCCCCTCATTGCAGAAATTTGGAAAATATAAGAAGAAAAACAGAAGGAAATAAAAGTCCTCCTAAATTCTATGAGCAGGTTTTTTTTTCACTAAACACTATCTTATGGTCATTTCTCTGTAAAGCTCTTGAAAAACACTATTTCCATGGAATTCTACTATATCCTAAGGACATAAGGACGTATCTAGTTTATTCTACATTTTCCCATTTCGATTATTTTTTTCTGTGTTAAGTTAGCCTTGTGGCCACAGTCCCTTATGGTTCTGTGTCTGCCTCTGGGATTATTTCTTTAGAACCGACCCTTGGTAGGGTCACCCAGAGCAAAGATGTGAAAAGTCTTTGGAGCTCTTTCTGAGCCTCACAGCGGCGTCTGGTTGGATTGCAGAGGTGCCCCTGGTGTATCACATATGGTGTCGGTGTGTCTCCATGCGCCCAGCTGCAGGAGCCCTGAGCCTTGGGAGTTGCTGTTGTTCACTTTCCTCTGATGGCTGGTACCTGTGTCCTTTTCTCTGTGTCATGGCACCTTATCCAGGCGTGAAGTGACCATTCCTGTCTCTTGCCTGCTTTCCAGCTAGATTTTCATGACTTTTTTTACTGCCTTGAAAGTGTTCCTTCTGCCTGGTGGATCTGCTTTGGGCAGATTTACTTCTGATTTCATGTGTTGATGCCTTTTGATTTACAGAAGCCTTTCATTTTGTTTTGTGTAATTACGTTTATAAAAATTCTAGAGAAAATGTGTGGTTCTAACTTTTCTTTTTTCTCTGGTTGATTGTGCACCTGCCATCCCTGCCCACCCCAAGATTGGGGAATACTCTGCCTTTCTGCTCATGTCCTGTGGCTTTCTTTTTTTTCTTTTTTCTTTTCTTTCTTTCTTTCTTTCTTTCTTTCTTTCTTTCTTTCTTTCTTTCTTTCTTTCTTTCTTTCTTTCTTTTTTTTTTTTTACTGTTAACTCTGATCCAGTTTCAGAGGTCCGGGTTGTTTTGTATCGGAGAGAGTGACCATCAGGGGCTGATGGCCGCCACCCTGACACATAGGTGGTCTTACTTGAGTCTCTGACTCAGGGGTACCTCGGTGCCTGTCCTGCCCTGGAGGCCTACTTTACCTTATTCAGTTTTTTAGCTGCACTTAACAATCTGGCTGGTGGTCCCCTGCCTCTCCCTCATGCAATTGATGGACCTCCCAGGTTGTCGTTTGGGGTAGAATGATAAGAATCTAGAAGGGCTGTCCTTGGTACAGGCTTCTGAGCTTCTGCTCTAAGCAGGTGATACATGCTCCTTCCTTGCAGATGGGGATTGCTGGCATAGCTCACCTGTTGTCCATCCTCACCTGTTTGGGTCGTGGTCTTGGAGGACACATATCCACCACATGTGTCCACCACATGTCCACCACATGCAAATGCAGAGGGAGAGTGGGTCCAGAGGAGGGAGGGCACCTGTGGGGTGGATGCGTGACCTCAGCCTCCCCAAGCCTCTGTTTTGTTGGCTGCAACATGGCTAAAAACAGTCCCCGGCTCAGGTGGCATCTGGAGGAGGAGCCAAGAGGCTACAGAACATTGTTCCTTCTGGTTACTCCACATCTTCCTTGTTGTTACTTGTCCTCATTCCTTGCTGTTACTCACCCATTATTACTCAGTGCCATGGCCCATCATTGTTCCTTGCCATCTTGATATTACCAGCCTTGACTTTACCTCCCTATCGCATCACTGGTTTTATGGTTCCTGGGCCTAATTTCCACTCCACACTGGTGGTGTGATCTGTCCCAAGCTGACAGACTCTGGAGAGTTCCAGCCTCCAGTGTCACCTCCTCACTGAACTTGGTTCTTGGTGGTCTGGCTCCTTCTCCAGCAGATGCCTGGCTTTCCTCTGTGCTGTGGCCCTGTTGGGGTTCCCCTGAGCAACTCTGCCCATTACTGGGGTTGGGACCCAGGCTGAGGGCACCAGGGTCCTGGGGATGCCCTTGGTCCAGCCCCCGGGGGCAGCCATGGCTGCAGAGAGGAGCCACATCCTGTTTCCCAGAGCCCAGCTCAGCAACCCCTGAACACTTCTCCCCATATGGAGGGAACTGTTTGAGATCCCTGGGGACCTCATGTCCATGGCCAGCCCAGGGGAGGGCAGCACATGGTTATACCAAGCTTCTTCCAGAAGCGTGTGGTGAGTGATGAGACCTCCGTCATGTGGAAACCTTCCCCAGAGGCATGGGGCTGGCTCTTTGATGTGCTGTGTGCACGCATCACCCAGTCAGCTTTCCCTCTAGCAGATGGGGTCAGGCTACCCCCTCTCTGCCTGGGATCAGCCCCTGCCCGGGGTGAGGCCTTGTCTGTGTCCAAAGGCTACTGGTATTTCTGGCCTCCAAAACTTGGAGGATGGTTTGTGTGATCACAGTGTATGATCAATAGCCTCAGCTCCTCATGAGGCCACTCTGGAGGGATGGGAGTGCCCCAGAGAATGAGTCCTGAGCTGACACTCCCAAAGGTAAGGGGATGTGAGTCAAGGCATGGGAGTAGAAAGGACTGTGCGCCACCTGGGCCAACTGGCCACTCAGTGACCCAAGGCGTGGAGGAGCCGTTTCCTGGCCTGGCCCTGCCTGCCCCATTGCTCTACCCTCCTGGGGGCTTGTCAGAAGACCAGCTCTGGGATGGGGTGACACTGTGGGGCTGGGCCTACCCCAACTGTCCTCTGGCAGCTGTGGGACCCTGAGCAGCAGCATGTCTGCCCCATTGGGACACGCCCATCACTGCTGCTTCTGCCAGAGCCGTTCTGGGGTGGAACGCTGGGTGCAGGCCATCCATCCTATGGTATGTGTCTTTACTATGGTGCAAAGAGCACCGAGGCCTCCCTCCTCGTCACGTCCCTGGGAGGAAAAACAAGAATGATTGAGTGGATTAAAAATAGAGAAGGACTTCGAATTAATTAGACTCTTGAAAACCAGATTAGGCATAATGACTGTCAGCAAGTCAACTGTTAAGTGATGGGGCCGCATGGCAGACACCGGGCAGGTTGGGAGCCAAGCACTGTGTGAGGTCAGAGGGCAGGTCAGGGCTGGGCTCTCACCTAAGCCCCCACCCGACACCCACCATTCAACCTGCAGCCAGCACAGTGACTAAGGCCTACGCCACTAGAACCCCACAGGGGTTGCAACAACCCTATAAGGCCAGGTAGAGTGGCTGCATACAGTAGGCACTGGGCAAAGGGTGCTGACCTTCTCATTGACGGGCCTCACACTCTCAGAATCTTTTTTCCAAACTCACAGCCGGGTGTGGAGCTGGCTTGGCTGAGGGGTAGCAGTGACCGCAGGGTGACTCAGCACCCAGGACAGCTCCATCCTGGCTTCTGCCCCCAGTGACCCCACCTAGTATGGCCCACCTCATTCCAGACAGCCACTCCAGCTGTGGCTGCCTCCCTGCACTCTAGACATCTCACATCTTCCTCCCACCTGCTGTTCCCTCTGCTTGCATTATTGTCAGCTACCCCACTGGCTTCTGCTCCCCTCTTTCCCCCACCCGCCCCACCCTGTCCACCAGCCAGTGCCAGGAAGAAGGTAAAATCGTTTCATAAGATAAAGAGTGATAGATGGGCTCTGGGGCAGCTCCTGCAGTCAGAGCAATCAGGGGAGGCCTCCCCAGGGTGGTGACCTACCTGAGACCTGAATGAGGTAGGGGGAAAGAGGAGGAAGGAGGAGATGTGCCCCAGGCAGTAGGTCCAGCAAAGGCCAGGGTGTCAGGCTTTTCAACTTGAGCTGTTCTGATGGCATAAAGTGGTATCCACTGCTGTTTCAATCTTTATGTCCTAGAGAACCAATGATGTTGAGCATCATTGCACGTGCTGATTTGCCATGAGCCTGTCTTCTTTGATGAAACAGTAGAGTATTCAAATCTTTCACTGTTTCTTTCATTTAGGTTGTTTCCTTATTGTTTTGAGAGTTCTTCATTCATTCAGCGTTCCCTTTTCAGATATAATTTGCAAATATTTTCCCCCAGTCTGTGGACTGTCCTCGTTCTGAGTATCTTTTGAAGAGCAGACCTTAATTTTGGTGAGGTCCACCATTTGTCAACTTTTTTTCTTTCATAGATTGCAATTTTGGTGTCCTATCTAAGAATTATTTTTATGACTCATAGTCACAAAGGTTTTTCTTCTGTTCTAGAAGTTGTATACATTTAGTTTTTGCATTAGGTCTCTAATCAATTTGGGGCTAACTTTGTATATGGTGTGAGGTGAATTGTTTCAGCACCATTTGTTGACAAAGATCATCCCTTCACCACTGAATTGCTTTTGCATCTTTGTCAAGTCACTCAGCAATAAATATGTGGGTTTATTTCTGGAGTCACTAGTCTGTTTCATTCATCTGTCTGTATTGACACCAATATCACATTGTCTTGATTAAGGTAGCTTTGGTTTTTTTTTTGGTTTTTGTTGCTTTTTTGTTTGTTTGTTTGTTTGTTTATTAAGGTAGCTTTGTAATGAGCCTGGTTTTAACCAGGTATGATAAATCTATAACTTTCTTCTTTTTTAAAGTTGTTTTGGTTATTCTGGGTCCTCTATATTTCATATGAATTTTAGAACCAGTTGTCAATTTATACAAAAAACAAAAACAAAGCCTACTAGAACTTTGACTGGAATTCTGTTGAATCTATAGATCAACTTGGGCAGAATTAACACTTCAATGATACCAAGTTTTCCAGTTCATGAACATAGTTTATCTCTCCATTTATTCAGTTTTTTTATTCTCTCTGCAAAGTTTCATAGTTTTTGTAGAAGAAAAATTGTAGAAGTCTTGCACATCTTTGTTGGGTCAGATTTATCTCTTTTATTTTTGAATGCTATTGTAAATGATATTTGTTTTGTAATTTCAATTTCCAATTGATCATTGCTAATAGAGGAAGATGTAATTAAGTTTTATATTAGTCTTGTCTCCTGCAACTTCACTGAACTCACTTTATTAGTGATAGTAGTTCTTAGGAAGATTCATCAGCTTTCCTATAGATGGTCATGTCACCTGTGAAAAAAGCCAATATTATGTCTCCTTTCAGTTGGATGTTGTTTACATCTTTTTCTAGATTTGTACCCTGGCAAGGACCTCTAGTACAATGTTGAATAGAAAAGTTGACACAGGATATTTTTGCTTTGTTCCTAATTTCAGAGGGGAAGCATTTAGTATCTCCTGTTGGTGGTAGGATTTTCATAGGCACCCTTTATGGTTCAGGGAGTTCTCCTTTATTTTATTTTTTTTAAGAGTTTATTTATTTATTCATGAGAGACACAGAGAGAGAGGCAGAGACATAGGCAGAGGGAGAAGCAGGCTCTCTGTGGGGAGCCTGATGTGGGACTTGATTCCAGGACCCTGGGATAACAAGCTGAGCCAAAGGCAGAAGTTCAACCGCTAAGCCACCAGGTGCCCCAGAAGTTCTCCTTTATTCCCAGTTTGCTGAGAGTTTTTTAAATCAAGAATAGATGAGTTTTCTGAAATGCTTTTTCTGCATCTTTTGGAATGATAGGATTGTTTTTATTTTTTAGTTTGTTAATGTGACAAATGACATTGGTTGATATTCAGATGTTAAGTTAATCTTACATTCCTGGGATGAGCCTCACTTGGCCACTAGGTATTATCCTTTTTATGTATTATTATCTTGGATTTGCTAAAATTTCATTGAGAATTTTGCATCTGACTATAAGGAATTTCAGGCAGCAACTTTCTTTTCTCACAATGTCCTTTTCAGGATTGGATATGAGAACAAAGCTGAGATCCCAGGCTGCGTTGGGGAGCATTCCCACTTCTTCAGTTTTCCAGAAGAGTTTGTGTAGAGTGGGTACCATTTTTGCCTTAAATATTTGTTAGAATTCACTGAAGCCATCTGGGCCTAGAGTTTTCATGGGAAGGTTCTTAACTATAGTTTCAATTTCTTTACTAAATGTAGGTTTGTTCAACTTACTCAGTGAGTGGAAGAGTTTATTCACATTGTCCTCTGACCCCACTCCACCCTCTTGACTTTCCCTCAGGCAGGTAATATCAAATAGCTGGGTGATGGTCCTCTGCCTAGGGTCCCAGGACCCCCTGCTCTCCTGGTCTCTTTGGCCCCAGGCCATCTGCCCCATCCCTGCCCCATGTCTGGCTCTGTGCACCCCTACCTATGTCAGCTTTCTAGATGATCTCTGCAATTTCCTGCCTCTGGTCCCTGTTTGCTCCTTGGGTCACTGTCCCGTCCCTCTCTGCTATGACATCCCTCCTGTCCTTGCTAGACCATGTCACTGTGTGCCTTTGATGAAACTCATGGGGAACTTTGCCCAGTGGCCTCATTGAGTCCTGTGGCAGCATTTCTTTGCCATCCCTGCTTCATAGATTTGAAACAGCAGCTCAGAGCCCCTCCTCTGTGGCAGTCCCTCTCGCATTTGTCTGATTCCAGTTTGGGGGCCAACTGCAGAACCCATGGGCCCACCTCCAGAGCCCAGCCTCCAGTGTCACGTCTTTGGTCCATCCTTCCAGCCCCCATACCACATCAGATCCCTTAGGCTGGAGGATGACTTAGGTCCATGGCTGGGGGAGGCGTGGCTCTGGCTCCAGTGAAAATGAGGGGCTGCCAAGCATTGGAAGGCAGCTGGCCTCAGTGGGACACCCCAGGATTTGGAGGGCGGCACTGGGGTTCATGTCCAGTCTCTCATATCCTGGGTTCTGTCCTCCAGACTCCTGCCCCTGCAGTGGACCTCTTGTGGCTGCTGCCCCTCAGCATGATGCAGCCACAAAGATGTGCTGGCGGCGGTCCAGCCCCACTTCTCTGGTATAGACACAGCTGCCCACCCCTGTCCCCCAGCCTGGGCAGGATCCATGTGCTCATCCCAACCTGTATGTGTGGTGTGTGGATGTTCATGGCTTTAGGGGGCTGCCCTGCAGGGGCAGCTCCAGGGGAGGAGGACCAACAGAGTCCAGGCCTGCCGTACTGGGCCTCAGGTACAACCGTCCCATCCTCCCTCCCTGTGGTCCTTGGGCCTGTCCCTCCTTACTCTGCCCAGCATCCTGCTCCTTCCATATCTGGGGCTTCCACGGTGCAGGGGTACAAGCCAGGACTCTGAGCAGGAGTGCAGTGGAGGATGCAGGGGACGGCCTCACTGCTGCCTTGTGGCCACAGCAGCGCCCTAAAAGGGTTGTCTCCTCCACCACCGCCCCACCCCTGGGACCAGGAGAATCCCTGCCTGAACAGTCACTTCCTCAAGCACAGCATTCCCTCCCATCTCCACGGAGGCGGAAAACAGGGTTCTTTTTTTTTTTTTTTTTTAAAGATTTTATTTATTTATTCATGAGAGACACAGAGAGAGAGGCAGAGACACAGGCAGAGGGAGAAGCAGGCTCCCCACAGGGAGCCTGGTGTGGGCCTCGATCCCGGGACTCCAAGATCACACCTTGGGCCGAAGGCAGATACTTAACTGCTGAGCCACCCAGGCGTCCCCAGAAAACAGGATTCAATTGCTGAGTGTGGCGCAGAAGGGAGAGCAGGACACTATCTGCAGTCAAGTTCACCCACTGCTTTGTTCACCAGCCTTGGAGCCTTATGCTCTGAGAGCTTTTAAAAGCAGCAAAAACTTGGGCACCTGGGTGGTTCAGTCAGTTAACATCTGCCTTCAGCTCAGGCCGTGATCCCAGAGTCCTGGGATTGAATCCTGTATTGGGCTCCCTGCTCAGCAGGGAGTCTGCTTCTCCCTCTCCCTCTGCCTCTCCCCCTGCTCGTGCTCTCTCTGTCTCTTTTTGTCTCTCTCTCTCTCTCTCAAATAAATAAAATCTTAAAAAATAAAAGCATCAAAAGCTCAGGAAAAGCGTGCAAGGTACAAGAGCAGAGGGTAACACATGTCCCCTATGCTTATGTGACAACCACATATATTTATAAAATACACATAGACACATAATTTTTTGCTTATGTTTCCTGGCTTTTCTAGAGTATATGCCTATTGCACCTGTATTAAGAGGGAATAATATAAAATTGGACTCTCATAACCCAGCCATGGGACCTTCTCCAGAGCTGGGCTGTGCTGCATTCCCAGAAGAGCCAGACCACAGCCCCTCCCCCTCCCCATGGAGGGAGGAGGTGGCCGGGGCCCAGGTAGCAGCCAGGTGAGGGCAGCATGCCCACAGGAGGGGAGAGGCCCATTCGGAGGAGCTACAAGTGGCAGTGGGTGCTTTGGGGCCCTCCAGACTCTGCAGCACCCTCCCACACACACTACAGCCCCGGCTTTGGAAGATGCCTCCTGGGGGCTGTCAGAGACAGAGCTGTAGTCTCATAAGTGGAAAAAGCTAGACACAGTGTGCCACAGCCTGGGGACACACAGGACCTGTCAGGGCAGCTGTGGGATAAATGGAGGTTCGCCATGGCAGCATGAGAGGCACCATGGCATCAGGTCCTCCCCAACCCAGGAGGTGGGTCTGCACC
Organism: Canis aureus; assembly: GCF_053574225.1. Classification (NCBI taxonomy): domain Eukaryota; kingdom Metazoa; phylum Chordata; class Mammalia; order Carnivora; family Canidae; genus Canis; species Canis aureus. Next base: position 62,771,798 of record NC_135612.1, read on the forward strand.
CTGTTTTACGGACCCTGCTCAGGTACCAGCAGCCTTGTGGTCACTTCAGGCAGATGGACCTGAGTGCTGCCAGAATCTCCTTTCCTCTGGGCTCCAGAGGAACAGGCCTGGGTGGTCTTCCTCTTCAAGCGCAGCCTATGGCTTGTGTCTGGGGGACTAACTCTGAGGACCCAGGTGCACCTGCTGGCCAAGGGACCCCATCTGTCAGTCATGGGGCTGGGATGGCTCAGTGAGGACCGTGGGCACTAGGTAGCATGTCTATGGTCTGTCCTCTGTGTCTGGGAGGCCATGGGTCCCTGGAAATTCCTCAGCACCTCCACAGAGCAGCCTTTGGTGACAAGGGGGTTCACCGAGGCTCCTTGGCTGCCCCCCACAAGCCCTGCAGGGGCATTTGTGCTCCTGTGTCCTTCTGGATGAACATCATCCACAGTGATGGCCAGAGGATGTTTCCAGGAAACGCAGTCCTTGAGCATATGGGCATCTGGGAGCCTGGCACATGGCCTCGGGTGGTCTGGGTCCCACTGTTTCACCGTGGGGCTCTGCTGCGGGGAGATGTGCCCATTGAACAGTGTGGGACAGACCCTCACCCACTCCTGGGCTGGTCCTGCTTGATACCCATCCCCTGCCTGACCCTCCAAGGACTTATCTCTTGGACAATGGCAGTGTTGGAGCCTGGCCCCGAGGTCTTGCTGAGGACCACAGCCTCTTGGCTGCTTGCCCCACCCCAGCCTCATACCCCTTTCCCTTTGGGGAGGCTGTGTAACAGCCCCGTGTCACAGGCCCAGGGCTTCCCAGCATGGGGCTGATTAAAGTGTCCCCCGGCCTTGCCCTCCACCGTGTGTGCTCTAGTATGTCTTTGTACAGAGGACCCTGCATAGGAAGCATTGTTTTCCCGGTTTACAGACAAGTAAACTGAGGCTCTGAGAAGGTCACCTTCCCCTGCGCAGACAGCAGAGGGGATGATGCCAGAAGCCTTCAGCCTGTGTCTAGCTTCTAATGACTCCCAGGCCAGCCCCAGGCCCCCCTCCCATCGCAGGGCCTCCCCCTGGGGAAGCAGCCATGTGTGGGGTCCCCTGGGGGTATCATTCTTGTCACCAGCCCGGAGCCCCTTGAGGGCAGATGCTGCTGGTCCATCGTGGCCCCAGGACCCAGCTCAGGGCCTCGTGACCCCAACCCCAACTTTACCTGATGTCACAGGTTAGGGCCTGGTCTTGTCAGAGCTGGGGTGCCTACTAGTCTCCTTGCTGGCCTTCCTGGGCACTTCCCTGGGGGAGGTAGAGACCCCTGTCCATCAACCATGGCTGAGGTGGGAGAGGGTCAGGCACTTCTCAGACGCCAGGACTGGTGGCTGTCCCGGGGAAAGGGCCCTGAGGCCAGAGTCTGCCAGAGATGCCCCCCACAGGACAGACTGAACCTGGGGGCATGTGTGGACTTGACAAGCAGCTGTGCCAGAAGGGTGGTGAGAAGATGGAACTGGGCCAGAACTCTGCAGGCAGCAGTTGCCAAGCCAGGGTGCCCAAGGCTAGGGGGTGTCCTAAGCTGCTGTGGGCCCCATGTGTGGGGAGGTTGGGGACCTTCATGGACTCAAAGACAGGTGGGGCACGCCTCTTTGCGACCATGCTGCCTCCTCTAGGAAGCCCTCCCTGCTGTATGTTGGCAGTCCCCTGGCTGACACAGGTGTCATGCTTCTGCCTCCCAGACGGGAGCCCTGAGGGCAAGACCCACCATGCTGACCAGCCTGGGTGGGGCAAGAGTCTGTGGACTCGCTGGACTGGGAAGGGGACAGTGTGGGAGACATAAAGGAGTTCATTGCTCACCGCTGGCCATCTCTTGGAACGCCAAAGGTAATGATCCTCAATTAGAGGAAATGGGGAAGTAGGCTAGTTTTCAGTATATCGTTTACACTTGTTGTTTAGACTGAACTGAGAGTTTTTGCAGGCCTCCATGATTTCCCCAGGGTCCCTCAGGGGTCTGTGACTCCGTAGGTGGGAACAGGCTGCTGCTTCTCTGGTAGCTGGGGGAACCCAGGGAAGGTGGTCAGTGCAGGTAAGAGAGCAGAGGGGTGGGCCACACCTGGAGCACCTGGGGACCCCACGGTGCTTGGATCTGTGTGCAGTCTTTGCCAGAGGCTTGGCACAATCCCCTCGGAGTATGGTCTCTATCCTTGTAGGGGCAAGAGGTTACTGTCCCCACTTAGGGGGGTGAACAGTGAGGCCCGGGGACGAGGGCAGAGCCAGGAGCCTTCCATGGCACTGTGTGTCCTGTGAGGGCTGGGAGTGTGCGCAGGAACCTCAGTGTCCTGTGAGGGGTGTGAGTGTGCACGCAGAGACCATTGCCATTTGTGGGGTCACGGGAGCCGAGTGCATGGACTCTGGTGTCACACTCGTCTCCCCCTGAGGCTGTGACAGCTTCCCCGCTCCCTCTGAGGGCCTGATCCTCAGTCCTGGTCCTCACCCCCAGCCGCCGGTGAGGACCAGGCTCCTTCCTGGTGGTGTATGGCAACCTCAGCCCTCCCTGGGACTGGCAGGCCCTGGGGAAGCCACATGGAGCAGCAGAGAGGAGGCGGCTGGGAGCATGTACTCTGCCCTGGTGAACGCACTGGATACCAGGACAGGGACATGGGTGGACTTCAGCCTGGTGAACTGCGGTGTCTCCTCGCATGATGGTCTTTCACATATACACACCTAGGATCTCATTTTTAAATCTTTTCATATAGATTAAAACATGACAGGATTCATTTTTGAAGGAATGCACGGATAATAGGCAGATATGTGACATCTTTTGAAAAGCCAGGGTGTGACACACTCTAGAGGTGGGCTTTTCTGCAGGGCAAGTGGAGTCAGGCCTGGGGTCACGGCTGGGCTGGGCTGCAGTGTGGGGCCTCAGAGGAGGTGCCCACAGAAGGCTGCTTGGGCAGGAGGAGGGGTGTGCGAGTGTGTGAGGTGGCTGCTCGTGGGGTGGATGCTCGGTCCTGTCCCTCTGTCCCTGCTCAGTGACTCTGGAGGAGTGTTCGGTCTCCGGTACCTCGGTGGCCTGTGCAGCCGCTGCCCTGGGGGTGGCACTTGTGCATGTGAGCACACACATTCTCATGCACATGTGTGTTCTCGCTCTCACAAGCACACTTAGACATGCGCTAGTGCATACTGCACACTCCCATGCACATTCACAGGTACACACAAATCCCTGCCCTCAAGCCCACCTGTGAGAGATTTAATGGATGGGGAAGGTACGCCTTGTCTCCATGGCCCTAGCGAGGCAGGGGACTCCTGGCCCAGGATGCCAAGGGGAAGCAAGATTCTGCCCTGGGCAGACACTTGGCGCAGTAGCTTCACCTGCTACATCAGGGTGCCAGGCAGCCCGAGCCCCTCTGCTCTCCACACCCACCTCCAGCCACACCTCATAGCCAGAGCCAGTAGGTGTCAGCAGGACCCTCGTGGAGACGCCCCGTCCCACACCATGCTCAGCAGTCACCGCACCATCTGTGGCATGAACACAACAAGCAGAGCAATTTCCCAGAAGTCTAAACATTGACTGTGAGCTTAGACTCCCTTAAACGAGTCGAGCCATAATTATGCTTAGTGTGACAGCCTCTTCTGCAGCAGGCTTCATTGGGAGGAACCGCTGTGTCCTCAGTGGCAGGACAGCCCCACCTCTCACTGCCACACACAACCACTGTGTCCTCAGTGGCAGGACAGCCCCGCCTCTCACTGCCACACACACACGTGTGCACTGGTGTCCTCCACGTGGGATCTGCCTTTTCTTACTGGGCCCATTGGTGTCCACTCTGCCTGAGGAACACTTTCTGAGCCCAGCAGGTGAGAGAAGGACTTGGGGTTGGAAGGCCGGTTCTGGGTTTGAATGGGCTTCCCGGGGCAGCAGAAGCAAACTACCCCATGCCAGGGCTTCAAACAATGGAAACCACATGGTTCTGGAGGTGAAATCCAAAATCAGGAGCCATGCTCTCTCTGGAGGCCCCAGGGGAGCAGCCTTCCCTCCAGTCCTGGCTCCAGGTGTTTCCGGCGCTCCCTCCAGCTCCCCTCCGGCCACACGCAGCCTCCTCTCCATATGTCTCCTCTGCTCCTCTTACAAGGACCCTTGTCATCATCATGGTCAGATGTGGAGCCTCCCTGGACAGTCCAGTCACAGGTTCTGGGGGTTTGATGTGGACGCATTTCTTGGGGAGCTCTCTCACTCCTCCCAGGGGAGCCATTGCATCAAAGCCATCTTCACGGGAGAGGCAACGAAGGCAGCATTCCGAAGCTGTGAGCTGTGAGGAGGCTCTGCTAGAGGCTGAAGCCCATCTAGCATCACAGCCACGGAGAAAGCCTTTATTCCCACAGATAGCCCACTTCTAGGTCTCCCCCCGACTAATGAATTCATACTATTTGTTTAACAGACACAGATTGGGAGGTTTGTGAGGGGTGGGGCTGCCTTTGATTTTGGACATACAGCAGTGAACCAAAGAAGTTGCTGCTGGGCCAGCCTTGTATTCTCCCAGAGTAAGACACAGAGTCGGCACACACATGCTATGTCAGGGAGCTGAGTGTCCTGAGGAACACTGTGCAGGTAGGGGTAGGAAGAGAGCTGGGGTGGAGGGGTGGGCATGGTTCCTGCTTGTGGTCAAGGAAAGGCCTCCAATAGAGCATACCAGATAGAGGCATCTGGGGGTACCCAGAAAAAGGAATTCTGGGCCCATTGACACCTGTGGAAAGGCCCTGTGGTCATAGTGTGTTTGGCTTCTTTGGGACAGCAAGGAGGAAGTCTGAGAAGCATGTAGGAGGGGAGGTGGACAGAAGGGTCCAGACTCTGCAAGGCCCTAGAAGCTTCAGTAAAGCTTTTTGCTTTTACATGGACTAACTGGAAAGTAGAGGTGGACATGTTCTAACTTCCGTTTGGAAAGATTCTTTGTCCTGGGCCTTTGGTAATCTTGGTAGGACCTGCAGCTCCCAAGGTGGCCCCTGGTGTGTCCAGGGAAGTTTGTACCTGCCAAGTCCTTGGTGCTGGGCTCCTCTGAGGCCTAGGGTGAGTCCTGCCTCCATGCATCTGCCAGGGGCTGCCCAGTGGGCATGCCGAACTAGGCAGGGCTCCTCAGTAGCCCTTGGGCCTGGCCTCTGAACACAGTCCCCAAGCTGTCAGCCTGCTGCCTGTGGGCAGAGGGGAAGGGGCAAGCCCTGGCAGATGCTGGTGCATGGGAAGGCAGGGTGTTTCCCTGTAGAGGGGTGTGCCCCTCTGCCATTAGCCTGCAGTGTGTCCAGCATGGGTCCGTGCCTGCCACTGGCCCATGAACAATCAGCACTCTTCCAAAGGGTTGGCCATCGGCAGTGTGCAAATAGTGACCATCCATGTGGCCCCTGGGACCAAGCAGACGCAGACAAGGTGTAGGCTCACATCCCAGGTGAGGTCCCAGCTTCTGCCTCCTGAGGTCTGTTCTTTGGCTCCCCTCAGCCTTTAAAGTAGTCTCTCCACCTAGGATTAGTGTCCTCATGGGTCCCCGCCATCCCCGTACCCCCACTCTGCCCAAGTCTCAGGGGGCCACCGGCTTCAGGATCCACGGCCTCCGTGGCATTGGCCTGCCAGGCTGGGGCTACAGGGCTGAACCCCCAGGGTGCCCCCAGAGCCGCCTCTACCTGTGCTTGGACACAGACTCCCACCACAGCAGGGTTGTGGTGCCATCTGCTGCCAGCAGGCACGTCCTTTCTCCTCAAGATAATGTTTATTCTGATGACAGAAGTAACACGTGCTCATAGAAGACACTTTGGAAAAGACTAATTTATCCGTAGTCCTACTATTTTTTTTTAAGATTTATTTTTATTTATTTATGATAGACATAGAGAGAGAGAGAGAGAGAGAGAGAGAGAGAGAGGCAGAGACACAGGCAGAGGGAGAAGCAGGCTCCATGCAGGGAGCCCGATGCAGGACTCGCTCCCGGGACTCCAGGATCACGCCCTGGGCCAAAGGCAGGCGCCAAACCACTGAGCCACCCAGGGATCCCACCGTAGTCCTACTATTCAGATAAATATGATGATATTAATGCTTTGATCATCTTTCCCCATCTCTCACTATGTACATATGATATCTCTAATTTTTTAATACTATTTTTTATTTACTATTTTAACTTTTATAGCATCTAACTATCCTTCTACAAAGTGGAAATTGTGGGGATCCCTGGGTGGCTCAGCGGTTTAGTGCCTGCCTTCTGCCCAGGGCGTGATCCTGGAGTCCCGGGATCGAGTCCCACATCAGGCTCCCTGCATGGAACCTCCTTTTCCCTCTGCCTGTGTCTCTGCCCCCGCCCCTCCCCCGCCCCCCCCCGCCCCCGTCTCTCACGAGTAAATTTTAAAAATCTTTAAAAAAAAAAAACAAGGTGGAAATTGTATGGATGCAACTGAATTTGTTGAGCCAAATAGGCATTTAGCTTGTGAGCTCTTTCCTGTATAGGAGTTTGTTAGATGGTTACAATAAAAATATTCCTTTATTGTTTTAAGAGTACACCGCAGTGTATGTTCATGTGCTTGCAGTTACGGTCACACTTCCATCACCCCGTAAGGAAACCCCATCCACATTAGTAGGGGCTCCCCATCTCCCCACCGCCAGCCCCTGGCCGCCCTCCTCCACCCCCCGTCTCTATATATTTGCCTTTTCTAGACATTTCAAATACGTGGAGTCACCCACGATGTGACCGTGTCACAGCCTCATGTCTTCCTGGCCTTGCATCTCACGGCACACACACAACCTCCTCTTCTGGCTGAATCATGTTCCACTGCATGGACGGACCCTGTTTGTTCATCCATTCACCTGTGGATGGACGCTTGGACTCTGTCCACCTTTTGGCTCTGGGAAAGAATGCTGCCGTGAATGTTTGTGTTGGGTTTGGGTCCCTGCTTCCAAATCTTCTGGGCAAAGCTGTCACCTGAGGCTGAGGATTCTGGCCGGTGACACTGTGAATGCTCTTTCTTTATTCAGCATCCAGGGCAGGGATGGGAGGTAGGGGGCAGCCAGGTCCCCCAGCCCCCGGGCCAAAAGTCAGGGGCCCTGTTCCTCAGGAGGAGGGAGCCGAGTGTCAGCCAGCCCAGCCCCAGTCTGCTTTGGCTGCTCCACCTTCCAGTGAAACATTAGATGCTCAAAGTGAATAATCCTTAATGTTAGATGCTGGGTGAAGCGCACTCAGCCCCCGATGAAGGTGGGGAGCCCACAGAGCCTGCAGCCCCGTTCAGCCTGGCCTTCCCCTGCACTGGGTGGGCCAGGGGGTGTCACATTTTTGTGCTTCTTCCTGGTCTTACGTCACAGGGTGCACCCCCCTGCATAGACCTGGGGCCGGTTTGTGTTTCTCCACCGTGCATCGGGGGCCCACATGGCACCTTGTTGACTTGGCCACTGCACGACCCCTGAGCCACCCTGAAGATCCGCTCATGTCTGCGGACCACAGAGGCAGAGCACCGCATGCTTCTGGGTGGCAGCCCCAGCTCATGCTGCCCCCCTGCAAAATTCCCTCCAAGGTGCAGACAGACAGCCAAGGACCCCAGGTGCTGAGATAGGCCACTGGCGTGGACAGCAGACTAACTCTCTACTTGGAAGGAAGAGGAGGTGGTGTGGGCAGCGGTCTGCAACTTTTAAACGAATTATAATGAATATTTCCAGACAGATAAAAGGCTTGAATCTGTGAAACAGGGAGAGCATAATTAAAACGTCAGGGGGAAGGTTGGAAAGCAAAATGGAGAGATTTTCCTAGGTTGTAGGACAGATGGGAGAGAGAAGAGAGGAGGTGAGTGATGGATGCCCCCCCCCCCCAGGGGGGCCTGGCAGCCACTGGGCAAAACAAGGGAAAATATGTATATGGTGGGGGCAGGACTCTGTCCTACAACATTGGCCCACAACAGGAATTCACCCTCTCACCTTAGTGAGGCTTGCAGTCTGAAATTGGGCAGGACCCATCCCCTCCAGCGGCTCTGGGGCAGGGTCCTCTTCCAGCTTCTAGGGCTGCAGGTACCCCTCAGCCTGTGGCCGCATTCCCTTCCCCTGCACCCTGGCCTCACACCCTCCTGCTCTCCTGTCCAACAGCGTCCCCACATGAGGACACTTGTCCGTGGGTTAGGGCCACCCGATAATCCAAGATGACTTTCTCCTCTCTAGCTGCAAAGACCCTTTATGCAAATAAGTCACACTTGCCGGTTCCAGAGGTCACGGTGTGGGCACATATTTGGGGGGCCACCATTCACCGCATAGGGTGTAAGTAGGTGAGTCGAATCTCCCTTAGGAGAAAGTCAGTAGATAATGTTAATCCGGATGATAGATGACCCTGTGAGTCTGCACTGAGTAGTCTACACCCCACCCAGAGAGGGCAGGAGCTGAGAGTGAAAGCTGGTGGGCAGGGCAGGGGCAGGGTCAGAAGCCCTACTGTGCCAGGGGCTCCTTAGGTTCAGGACATCAGGACGCTGCTAACATCCTGCTAACGTTGTGAAGCTCTTGAAGCTCGATACTCAGCTCCCGTGCACTAGGCGCCTCCAAGGCAGAGAGCATTTTGTTCTCACTCATGGGTTTTCGAGTTCCAGAAGTCCCTGGCCGTACCCCCACCCCATGCATCCTGTATTTCCTTCCTTGGCAGTGGCTCCATGGACAGATCCTGCTCCTCAGACAAGACTGCGCTGGAGGCAGCCCCCGTGGCCACAAGGGAGAAGATCCGGTCCAGGTTCCACGGCAGCCACGACCTGATCCACCGCCTGTTTGTCTGCATTTCAGGTGCCCGGCTGGGCTGGGGTGGGGTGGGCAGAGCTCCATGGGGTGGGCAGCGCCCAGGTGGACAAGGTGCAGGGTGCAGGGGGTGCCAGGTCCCTCCCACCTTATCTGGGGTCTTCCCCCCACCCCTGTGTCATTTCTTCACCCCAACCCAGTGGGGAGGAAGACTTAAGTCCTCACTAGGGCCCCAGGTGTGACTGGGGACTCATGGGTCCCGTGGGGGCCTCAGCCACCCATGAGGGAGGTTCTGTCCAGTTGGTGGTTCAGTGTTTAGTGTGCCCTGCCCAACTTTGTTTCCTTCTCTAGGGATGGCTACCTGCTGGGGGAGGGGAGGCAACCTAGCTGCAGGCTTGTTTCCCCTGGGGAGTTCAGAGGGCGTGAGCTTCTCTTAGCCCTGTGTTTAAAATAACTAACACATCCATGTGGTTCAAAGCATAAACATGTGCGCTGAAGCCCCCTTCCTGGCGTCCTGCCTGCCCTTCCCGCCCCCACCCTTGAGAGATGGGCTCAGACGGTGCTTGGCCTGCAGCCCGCTCTGGCCCGCCCGCTGGGCAGGAATGCTGCCTGTGGCCTGGCAGTCCCTGCAGAACCAGGGCTGTCCCGTGCTGCCGAGGGCACTGGGGCACTGCCGAGCCAAGCCAGGTGGGACCAGTCACCGGAACTCAGGTGACTCAGCTCTAGTTCACACAGGTTTGTCTGGGGGGGTGGAGGAAGTATTGTGCCTAGCAGGTGCTCAGTGCAGTTGCCAGTGTACAAATCCTCCAGAAGCGCTGATGGCACCACTGTTGGTGGGACAGCTCACTGGGCTTCCCATTCTGTGGGGTGCCCGCAACTTTTCCCTCACTTTGCTGTACTTGGCAGCCGAGACCTAACCTGGCTTTTCACTGAGAAACACCCTCATTTAGGGAGGGAAGAGACTTCTACAGTGAGGGTGGGGACATGCTCTCCTACTGGGGAGCTTCTAGGGATAGAGCAAAAGGCTGGGCACTGGGCACCCGCTGTGGGGGGTGCCACCTCTGCTCCCCTAGTCACACGGATCCCCACTGGGGCTCTGCCGCCAAGGTGATTGCTAGGGGCCAGGGGCCAGGGGTGCATCTCGGTGCACGTGAGACTGTGTCTGTGGGCTGGCCACAGCGGGGCTCCAGGCTCAGCCCTCAGGGAGAGGCTGGACCATCAGGGGTGATGGCTGTGACCCTAAGAATGAAGGGCACAGAGGATAACCGAAGGCCAGTGGCAGGGCTGTCTGTAAGTCTCCTTCCCTTGACTCCTGAGCTTTCACTTGGGCCAAGCTGTGGCCGGGGGGCTGGGTAGCCTCCTCTGGCCCTGGCCAACCTGAGGGCGTGTTAGTCTTGGGCCAAGAGCTCTGGCAGCGGTGGTGGCATCCAGCTGGCTGCTGCACTGAGCCTCTGTGGCTGGTTGGCTTGACCTGTCCTCTCTTTGTCCTCCTCTCCAGGGGTAGCTGACCAGCTGCAGACAAACTATGCCAGTGACCTGAGAAGTATTCTCAAGACCCTTTTTGAGGTCATGGCCACCAAGCCAGAAACAGATGACAAAGAGAAGCTAAAGAAGGGTGAGTGTCACCCAGGGCTTGTCTGTGCCAACCCGGGAGCTGTACCTCCCCACCCTGAGCATGTGCATACAGCCCTACATAGCCACCTAGCTTTTACATGTCCCCCCCCCACTCCAGCCAGAACCCACATGGCACTGCCAGGCTCCCTGCTAGGGACCAATGGGCACATGGCACAGGCCTCAGGAGGCCGCCTGCCCTGGCATCTCTGCAGATGGCTCCCAACCCCACACGCACAGGCCGTGGCCTGCAGTACCTCTTGGCCTCCCCCTGTAGGAGCCCCAGCAAGGTCACCCAACTTCCTGAGGCCAACAGGCTGGGAGGGGCTATGCCGTTCCCCTTAAAGTTGAGACCAGACGTGGCACAGAGTCACTTCTCCCGAATTCCATCTGCTGGAGCTGTCAGAGGCCAGCCCAGAGTCAAGGAGGGGACCTAGGTCCCCTCTCCATGGGGGAAATGGCCGTTTATAACCTGTGGCTGCCTATGACCTTCCTCACGTATTTACAGTTGTCCATACATCTCAGGCACAGACATGCACTCACACACGTATGTTTGCATACTCCCATGTGCATAGGGTAGGGAGGGGGCCTGACCCCTGCTCATCCTCCCCTGGCCCTGGGCTGAGATACCTGTTCGGGGCAAGCTGCCTGTCCTCACAGGGCGTCTGGACACACAGGGTATCCTGCTCAGCCCTAGAGCCCACCCCCTGCCCAGCAGGGAACATCCTAGCTAGTGGGGAAGAGAGAGAGCAGTCACCCCAGCTCTGCCTCCTGGTATCTGAACCACCAGCCTGTCAGGGAATTCTGGGCAGAGCTGCTTCCTGAAACATCATGATTCAGAAAACGTAGGTGACACAAAGCAGTTCTGTAAGCAAGGATGGCAGGTTCCTTGGCTTCTGTCCAGGCCTGACACCTGCTGCCTCAGGATCACAGCCCGGGGGGACCTTCCCACATGTAGACAGTGCAGGAGCTCTGGGGTTTGGGGGCCTGCTGGCTGGCTACAGGGCAGCTGACCCCTGCTGGCCACACTGCTGCCCACATGCGGGTGGGCCTACTGGGACCCGTGCTTGTACATCAACCTCTCCCTTTCCTTTCTCTTCTAGTGACCCAAAGCCTGCGGAGTGCGGCCTTAGAAGACTGTGCCCTGTGCCAGGAGACCCTGTCGTCCTCTGAACTGGCAGCCAAGACCCGGGATGGGGACTTGGAAGGTGTGTGTCGAGTCTGTGCTGTGTGCTGGGCAGGGGGCAAGGACCCCATCTGGACTGTCCCCTCTCTTTCCTGGATGCAGAATTCATGACACCACTACTGCTCCAACTGGGGTTCCCTCCCTGCAGGGCTGCAGACTACAATGTGTGCTCATATGGAGCCCATGGACCTTGCCTCCTGGAGGTCAGACCTTCTGGGGACCTGGTGGCTTAGTGACCAGAGCAGCTTGGGGATGCCGGGCAGCACATCTGTGGGAGTGGGGCCCCCCCAGGAGTCTGGAAGGGGCTGGAGGCCTAGGAGAGGTGCCAAGATGGATGGTAGCCACAGGCCTGCCCAGGCATCAAACGTGAATGGGGCCCAGAAGGAGGCTGAGGTTGACCTCACAATAGGCCTGAGGTCACAGCCCTCAGAGCTGACCCAGCTGGTACCCACCTCAGGGCCTTCCTGGTGCCTCCCAGTCCCCTGGAGGTGCCAGAGGCTATGGGCGTGGGGTGTCAGGAGAAGCACAAGCTCCTTGCCCCAGTGTTCTAGAAAATCATACATGATGGTACAAAGCACCTATTATAGGAGCTTGGGAATCCTCTGCTCAGGGAGCGTAATGTGAATGTAATGAACTGCATTGCCCAGTGCACAGGCAAGGGTCACATCCTCCCTGTGGGTTGCAGCCCAGCCTCCTCCTTGAAGTGGCACCCCTGGACAGGCCCAGGAAGCCCTTGGGACCCTTAGAGTCCTCTCCAGGAGTGTGTCTGGCCTAATCTGTCTGAGCGGGAGGCCCTGACCTAATGAGGCCCGAAGGAGCTAGCATTGCCATCCAGGATTTCCCTGGGGCCAGCCTCAGATTTTACACAGGAGATGGCAAGCATGAGAGACGACCTCCCTGCAGTGTGGGGATGAGCTGACTGGGCCCAGAATGTAAGCTGGGAGAGTTGGTTCTGTGCAGGCAGGCAGGGAACAGGGCAGATCCTCCAGGGCAGTAGGGAGGCAGGGGACCCCAGGCCCTTCTTGGACAGCAGCCTTGCCAAGCTCTGTTTGGAGGCACTGAGGATGGGGCCTAGGGATGCAGGCCAGTGCCCACGTGAGCATTGAGCCTGAGGGCCATGTGAGGCTGCACAGACCACCTCTGAGCACATGCTGTGGCCCGGGGGAGGGATCTGAGATGCTGTGCCCCCCATGGCTGTTGGTGCTAGCCTTAGGGCCTGGCATGCTGTAGTCACCTAGATGCCTGAAATGAGAAGAAACTGCCCATCTCGCTGTGTATGGCAGCCCACCCACTCCACCCCGTGCTCACGTGCCTCCCAAATTCCAGAGCAGATCTCCATAGAGGCTTCTGTCAGTGAAGGCCTCAGGAGTTGAGCTAGGACCCGGCCACATGCGGCATGGAAGGAAGAGGTGGCCCCTGGCCCAGCCTGGCCTGCACGCATGTCAGGGAGGAGGCAGCTGGGTGTCCCCCTGGGCCTCCAGGACCCCAAGAGCCCAAGAACTGCTTTGGAGCCAGGGGTGCAAGGCTGGGGGTACTTGAGGCCCCCACAGAGTGTGCCTAGAGCTGAGCAAGGGTAGGGGGTGATTTCTTCATTTTGCAGCCACTGCCTCTGCCCAAGGGCTCTGTCAGGTGAGGTGCTGACAAGACAGGCTCCCCACCAACCTCATCCATCTGTGTGATGCCGCCAGTCTCCCAAGACTGAGACTGTAGCCTGTAGCCAGTAAGGGGGTCCAGGGGAGGCGAGGGAGGAGGAGGGCCAGGCCATCCAGCCCAAGGTGCCTGCGCACTGCCTCCCACCCCAGCCCACCTGCTCCCCGCTGGCACCCCACACAGCTCCCTCTGGCTGACCGCACTCTCACTGTCACAGATCCACCCGAATGGGTCCCAGATGAGGCCTGTGGCTTCTGCACTGCATGCAAAGCGCCCTTCACTGTCATCCGCCGGAAGCACCACTGCCGCAGCTGCGGGAAGGTGAGAGGGATAGGGTGGCCCAGGGACCATGGCTGGAGCCACCCCAGGGGGCTGTGCACAGAATTCAGAAGTCAGGACGAATGCCTCAGGAGCCCGACAAGGCCTTGAGGGTCTTTGTGCAGACGTCCCTGAGCCTGGGGTGCCACTCTGACCTGGCACAGGGTGTGGACCTCAGACACGGAGCCCCAGGATTTCTGAGGGTCCCAGTCCCACTTCTCGGTCCTGCATAGCCCCACCACTAATGCCCTGCCTGGTTTCGGAGGGAGGGGTGAGGTCGGGAGGGGTGAGGTGCAGAGTCGGGGGCCTGCTGGGGACCCTGGCTCACGGTCCCCACCACCTGGCCCTTGAATTCCAGATCTTCTGCTCCCGCTGCTCCTCACACTCGGCGCCGCTGCCCCGCTATGGGCAGGTGAAGCCTGTCCGCGTGTGCACGCACTGCTACATGTTCCACGTCACACCGTTCTACAGCGACAAGGCGGGCATTTGACACACAGCCCTGGCACTCCCCAGACCAGCCAGGGCCTGAAGGACTCCCAGGAAGGAGGTGCCACTGGCTGTGGGAGGGTTTTCACTGCATTCATTGAACTGCTGCCACCCCCACTGGAGGAGGCTGCAGGCTGCCCAGATTTCCAGAACGTCCAGCACCTCCGTCCCACCCACCCTGGCCCCCTGACTTGTGGGGACCCCCAGCCAGCTGTAGGAGCTGACAGGAGGTTGGCTTCAGGCAGTGGGGGTATCCAGGGCTGCCAGGTGGCTGCCTGGGCACGGGTGGGCTCTCATCCTGCCTGCCCCTTGCCCCTGGGCCCCTAGCCCGCTGAGCCCTGCCCTGAGGTAGAAGAGCCCACTCTTGCCTGGGGAAGTGGGGGTTGCACCCAGAGCTAAAGCCTGGGCAGAAGGTGGACACCTCCAGGAAAGGGGCCAGGCCTCAGGGTCCCCTAGGACTTCCCCATGCACTGCCCATTCTCTCTCCCTGCCCTGAGCCCATGGCTGCACCCTTGTTCCCCAGCGCTGCCCGTCCCTGCTCCCCTGGGGACCTTGGCCAGACAACAGGCATCTTCTTTATTCTCAGGTGGGGAGATGCAGATATACACCCAGCTCCTCCAGGCCAGCAGGTGAGCCCCTGCCCGAGTGTGCCCACCTGCTGACAATATGGGGGCAAACGGCTGCCCATACCACGCTGAGACCCAGCTCCCCAGGTTCTTGGGCCCGGGCTCCCAGGGGCCAAGGACCACTGGATGTTGCCCACCTGCTACCATGACCCCCTCCCCTCTGTCCCTCTCCCAGGGGACCCTGGCCCACCTCCTAGACCCTGGATTGGCCCAGCCCCTGGGCCGAGGCAGCCAGCGGGCCCTAGCACGGACACCTCAGGCTTAAATCTCAGGCTTCACATTGCAGTGACGATTGCAGCTTTATTTTTAGAGATGGCACACTACTGCTTCTTTTATAAGAAAATCCAACTACTGCTGAACAGTGTGTACACATGCACAGAAATGGCTTCTGGGGTGGAAGTATACAACAGAGGGAATATTATGTATTGAGATTATTTTTATTTTCTAAATGCTGTAATTCGAAGCCATTTCCATAAATCTCTTTAAGGATTGCAGACACTCGTTTCTGATGTGAACGTGGCCTTCTTTTTCTGTCTGGGAAGTGGTGGTGTTCTTGCTAATATGCGTTCTCCCCTAGGAAGCATGGGGCTTCTGCACTCTTGGGACAGGCTCAGGGCTCCCACCAGCCCTTAGGTGAGGGGTGGCCAGGCTGCCCCCTCACAAAAACCCCATCCCATGCCCTGTGAGGGCTCCGGGGTCTCCACTGCCTGCCTACTTGCCCAGCCCCTTTCCTCATGTGTCCTCGGCTCGGACCCCTGGCCTATGTGTGTGTTGAGGGCTGTGCTCTTGGACCCCCCACCTTGGAGTACCCCCCACCCTGATCCAGGGCTGGGCCACCCACCTACCTAGGGGCTGCCTTCTGGAGTGCCCTGGGGAGAAGGCAGGCAGGCTGGCTGCACCCTGGGGTTGCCATGGCAATGGCCCCTTCCTCTGCTCTTGGAGGCTAGTCTCCTGGGAATTGGGTGCCCAGTCCCTTGGAGGTGAACACTGGGCCCCCAGAGGATAGGGAATGGCTGGGAGAAACCCCAGAAGGCACCAGGCCCACTTTCTTCCTGAGAGGTGGAAGTGTTTAGAATTTGGGGGCTCCCTAGGAGCCATCCTGAGTCTAGGAGCAGAAGAGAAGGAGTGTCTCCAGCTGTGCACCTGGACAGAGCCCCTCCCACCTCTGGGGGTGGCTGCAGCTGGTGTCTCACTAGTTGGACAGCGGTGCCTTCTGGAAGGTCATGTGGTGGGTAGAGGCAGCCCCTGCTGCCAACTGACCAGGAAGTTAGCTCCTATGGAGAGATGCTGTGGGGTCCCCCTTCCTCTCCACAACAGACACCCCCAGTTGTCAACTTCCAGACTGAAGATGTGATGAGCCATTCTCATCCTCCTGATCACGCTGGGAGGAGCGGAGACCCAGGGAAGAGGGTCTGCCTGCCCTGGCATAGACAGGCCCCCCTCCAGCAGGAGAGCTCTGGGTGTGGCCTGGAGCCAGGAGGCCCTCCACGTGGACTTGGCTGCCTATGCATCCCCACCCTGGGCTGCCCCTCGGGAAGATCTCAGGCCACGGGAGTCCTCAGCAAGGGTGATTAGCAGTACCATTTGTTCCTGACTCCAGAGACTTTCCATGCTAAGCTAGGGATGTGTGGTCACTCTGCCCTCCTGCAGGGCTCTCCACACCCCAAGGGCAGAGCCAAGACCTGGTGGGAGGGGATTAGTCCAACACAGAGTCTCTTCCTTGGGAAGGTTCTAGAAGGAATGGCCTGCTGCCCAGCACAGTAGGGGCTCAGGACCAGGAAACCTTGGGGTAGGGACCGGAAGAAAGCCCAGGGATCAGCCCTTGCAAGCTGGCCTCAGGCCTTGAGGAGACAAGCCTTCCCCGAGCCTCCAGTTCCCCTTGTCACTGCCATTATGGCCTTCTGAGTGCTGTCCCCTCCACTCCCCTTGACAGTCCCCTGAGGAGGCAGGACCTCAGTGTCATAGGTGGAGAAACAGGCTCACAGAAGCTAGTAGGTGTTGTTGGCCTTTAGGAGGGTCCCAGGCAAGGCAGGAGCAGCACACACCAACCAGCCTCGCTGGCTGTGCCTAGAGAGCCACTTCTGAAGGCACCTCTGCAGACAGGAGCCCCAACAGCATCAGAGAACCTGTAGCACCCCCTGCCTGGCATCAGGTGGAAGGGGGGGCTCCCAGGAGCTGGGAACACCTGGGTTTGTCTTGCCCACCTTGCCGCTCTCCTGAGCTGTGCACAGGCCCTGGGAGAAGGCCTTCTGTGATCCCCAACACCACCACCCCAAGCTTCTGGCAGCAGCAGGGGGCCCAAGGCCTGACTGGGTCCCACAGGGGCTCAGGACCTGGATGCAGCCTGCAGGATATGGAGTTAGAGGATAGAGGGTCTGGGCAGGGAGCACCCACAGCTCTCTATATCCAGGGAGGCCCTCAGGCATCCCTGGGGCAGAGAGAGCCTCTATACTCAGCCCTCGGGTGGGTAGATGGGGTAGGGGAGGAGGGGGTGCCCATCCAGTGCCACCCTCCCCTGCAGGTTCCGGCCAGAGCCCCCCCCCCCCCAGCTTCTAGAGGTGCCCCTGCTACCTGCCGCCCATCATGGCTCACCCGTCCCCACTGACAGGTACGGTCACCCTGCCCTCAGCCTGGACATGCAGGCAGGCAGCCACTGGCACCAGCTGTGTGGCCCTGGGTGGGGCAGGAGCACACAAGACAAGGACTGTTTCATGTCCTGGCTGCTGATGAAGGTGATGGGATGATATCACCCCAGGAGACCACTGGGGGAGCAGGCCTGGAGGGGTGCTCCCCTTCTTCTGGGGCCCAGGACAGGCCCCTTCCAGGGTCTCCAACCCCTCCAGGGTCCCCCACCCGCTCCAGCATCCCCTCCCCTTTCAGGGTCCACCCCCCTTCTTCCACGGTCCTTCGCCCCCTCCAGGGTACCCGCTACAGCCCCTGATGGCCACCAGGGGGCGCCATCCTGCAGTCTGCTCTCCAAGCGAGGCCTGGCTGCCAGGGCAATGGGGGCCCGCTGAGAAGGCCCTGGAGGCGGGCCAGAGGGCCCCCACTCAGCAAGCACTACACACCGGGCAGACCACATCCGTGATCTGTCTGAGGGTGGGGAGGAGGGGTCCTGCTTGGAGCTGGATACCTGAAACCACCAGGGCTGGGGCTGAGGGCTAATAGCACCAGGGAGGCAGGTGGTTTCTCTGCCACTTCCAGCTCCTGTGGTTCCCTGGACTCTGTAGTGGGAGCTGGGGAAAGGTGAACAGTACTCAAAGTGCCTGCCTGTGCCAACCCCATGACCCAGAGTCCTGAAGGCACTTATCTCTTCAGAGGCCTACCCAAAGCCACCTCCTCTAGGCAGCCTTCCCAGACAGCATCGACCCAACCCCCACCCTCACACACATTCTCAGAGCACAGCCTGGGGTCAGCAAAGCTCTCAGAGCCTCTCCTGCCTCTGAGACTAGTGAGGGGCAGATTCTAGCACCGAGCAGTTGCTCAAAGTTAATGTCACTCCAAAGACAAAAATGCAAGCAAGTCTCTAGATTCTGCTGGTATTGCTCACTGCAACTGAGCTGGGCAAAGATGGACACGCAGACACTGCAGACCTGCCCTGCTCTTGGGGGTCTGCAGGTCTGGGCGGAGGTGGGTGAGCTGGCTGGGTGAGCTGGGCCCTGGGGGATAAGCAGGATATCCGTGGAGAATAGGATGCCAGGGCCACAGAAGCACAGAACAACCCTGAGAGTTTGAGCAATGGTGGCAGTCCTGGCAAGGATAGGGTACAGATAGGGATCACGGCTGGGTCACCCCAGGCACCAAATTCAGGCTTTGTTCTGAGGGCACTGGGGGGTCATGAAAGAGTTCTGAGCAAGAGAAGGCATGGTCAGATCTGTGGTTTGGACACCTCACAGCGAGATGGGTGGGTGGGACAGAGCCCAGGGTCCCATCAGAGGCAGTAATGTGGCTTTAGCCATAGAAGCTGCTGGATGACCAGGTGCCCAGGTGTGGGGAGCTGGGGGTGGGTTTCAGGGCCTCCAGCTTAAGACTGGAAGGTCTCTGCCCTAAGACCACATGTAGCAGGCAGGTACAGCCTGGAAGGCCCAGAAGGCTTCCTGGAAGAGGTGGAGGAACAGGCCAGAAAAGCCTAGGCCAGAGAACCCCAGAAGGCAGTAGTGGGAAAGGAGCTTTTGGGTTGGGCCTGGAGGCCCCTATTGTCTGTGGGAGGGAGACCTGCCCACCTAGCTCTGGCTACCCTCAGAGAGGAGTGGGCCCACAGCCATCAGTGGCCTTGGAGCAGCAACAAGGCTAACCCCGGTCCCCGGTCACACCCCACATGGGCCTGGAAGCCAACTAGGTCCCTGGCCCTGAGCTGTCAGAGCTTCTGGCCCTCTGGATATCTTGGCCACACACACACACACACACACACACAAATTCATTTAATTTACAATTGTTTTAGTTGTCCCCGGGGTCATCGAGTACAGTGGGAAAACTTGTAAAGTGAGAAAAAAATCTACTCTCAAAATTGTTCACAAATATAATAAAATATTTTCTTAATTTTAAAAATAACATTGACATCATGTTAGCTAAGCAGACATTTAATTATGTCTTCATGCATCTTGATAACATTGCTGCCCCCTTACGTATTCTGGAGACCCTTTTCTCCTGAATGTTAAGCTTTGTTGAAGACCCCCAAATGCTCAGAGGCCCAGCCTGGTGCTTGTGGCTGGATGGCTGGGCCAGCGGCCACTCCAACCGAGCCAGGTTCAACGGTGACTGATGCTGACTGACTGTGACTGGGCAGACCCTGCCCCATATCTCTGTGTGTGAGGCCAACGGTTAGAAGCATTTGCTGATTTGGGGCTGATGTTAATATTACCACCACATTCTGGGCACTGCTTTGTGTCCTGCCCACTGCTGCCTGGGACTTTCCATGGATCCTTCTTTTTACCCCAAAGCCACCCCAAAAGGCAGGTACTGTCAACTGTTTTATAGCTGTGACACATGCTGAGAGAGGTTAAAGCAACCTGGCCAAGGTGTTGTGGCCAGACTAGAATCCAGGGACACTTTAGGGGGACCCAGCAACAGAAGCCCCCTGGGACTCTCCTCTGGTGCTGGAACATACCAGACATCTCAGGGCAAGGGAGCCATGGCTTCGGGAAGGCTGGCTGTCTTGCTGGGCTAGGCATGGTTCTGAAGTGCCTGATGACCCCAGGCCAGGCTCCTTGCCACCCCTGCCCCACCCCCAGTCCCAGAATTTGCCTGCTGAGAGCTAACCAAACCTGCACAGCTCTCCCATCCCCACATCCACAGTAGGCAGGGCAGCCCTTTGCTCTCAGCCTCCTGCCTGAAATGCTGGGGCTGGGGACCCAGGGGGACTAGGGAGTCCACCCCAGTGACTGAGGAGGCAAGGGAGGAGGTGGAGCCAGGGCTGGGTCATCCTAGAAGCAGGAGGAGGAGGCTTTGGAGGAAGAAGGGCCTTGCAGACCTTCACAGCCTGGATGGGGTAGGGTGCTTCCTGGTGCTGCTGAGGGCCATGGACATGTTTCCAAGTCAGGGCTGTGAATTCAGAAAGGGAGCCAGGACCCAGGAGGCTTGGGGAGCTAGGAAGCAATTTCCTAGAGGTTTCTTTCCCTCAGATCTCCTCAGAGCCCTGAATATCCTCATAGGATCCTGGAGGGGGGCCTGCCTTTCCCGAGCTCCAATGCCAGCAAGCCTTCTGTCATCCTCCAAACGCCAGAGGAGGTGAACACCGAGGCCAGGGTGGAGGTGGAGGATGAAACCAGGAAAGCCCGGGCAGAGGGCGCCTGCCAGTCAAATCAAGAAGTCCTTTCTGGATCCAGGCCCCACTCCTTCTCCTACAGCCCAGGCTGGGAGCTCTGGGGTGGGCTGGGCTCCCCCAAAGGACAGGGAGGGAGTGTGGGCTGGTGCAGGACGGGGCATGGTGCAGGGTGCCTGGGGGATGATCAGGAGTGGTGGGCAGGAGAGTTCTGTGGCCCCTCTCCGGCTCTAGATGGAGGTGAGGGAGGGGGCCTGAGAGGTCTGCATCCTTCCTCAGGGGCATGGACTCTGGAGAAGGGGTGGGAAGGGCTGGGCAGGCATGGGTGAAGGGGAAGTAAGGAGGCAGCCAGCCTAGCCCAGGCTCAGGGAAGCCTCCCTGGAAGAGGTGACACAATCATTAGACACTTGCCCTACACACCAAGGGGTGGCACAGGGCCTGCGCTTTGGAGCCTGGCCCAGCCAGCTGCACCTATGCCACACCCCACCCCCAACATACCTGGAGAGGGCACACTGAGGCTCGTGGGTGTGGACACTTGGTTGGCCCCACGTGAGACAAGCACTGCCCCAACCCTGTTCATCCTCCCTTGCAGTTTAGTATCCTCCCTGGGGGCTCTATCTGGTCCACAAGGCTCCTCCCTGGTTGCCTCCCCACGCCTGGGGCCCTGATGCCTTCACCCATGCCAATCCCTGGCTCTCCTGTCCAGCCCCTAGTTCACAGACCACTTTTCCCTTCCCTCCCACACACAGCTTGTGTTCTGGAGTCATCCACTCTCACAGGCAGCGAAGAGCCATTGGGGAGTGCTTGGGAAAGGGGTCCTGGAAACAGCCAGGCTGCAGATGGAGGCAAGCTGGGGTGCAGAGTGCACATGGTTCCCATGGTCATGCCTGGGTGCTTGCTCCCCTGGCTGTGATACAGAGCATGCCTCACACCCCACTGCAGTTAGTAGGGTGGGCATCCAGCAGGTGCACTCACCTGGACAAGGTGCCAGCTTTAAGACTGGGGCCAGCAACCCACCCTTCCCATACGCAGGGATGAAATGACTCTGCAAAATGCTGACCCTTAGGTGGTGAACCTACACCCCCAAACTCTGAATGTATCTGCCCCTCCCCAGAGTGGGGCACCTCCTTTATCCTGTGTGGCTTTAGGGCCTCTGCCCTGGTTCTGGGTTGACTGTGGGGCAGGAGCAGGAAGGGCTGGGGTTACCATCCAGGGGCTGTCTTAATGTCCATGCAGGGCTGTCTAATGGCAGTATCCAAGTTCCCCATTGGGTCTCACTGAGCTCTGTTGGGAGGGCTGGGGAGTGGGCAACACATCCCTAGCCCCATTTCTCAGGTCACACAACTGGTTCTCACGCCCTGGCAAGTAGTGTTGGGGCAAGAGGTGGCCTGTTCTCTATGCTCCTGGGTCACCAGCCCTGAGTCACCTTATGGGAGCTCTAATGTACATGCTACTGGGATTGCAAGGAGATTCTGACCAAACCCTAAGCCTCAGGATTTCCAGTTTCCTTATCTGTAAATTGGGGATTCAGATATACATGAGGGAATGCATATGAAACATTCAATAGCTCCTAGGACAGAAAGTGCTGAGATTTTTAGTTTCTGTTCTGTTTTGTTGGTGGCAGCAGTGCCCCACTTAGAACTTTGGGCAGGGAGGGTGGGGGTCCAACCACCTTATCCCCACCCTCTCAACCTGCTGGCCCCGTCCTCAGCAGCTCCCAGGCAAGACGTCTCAACAATGGGTGAGAAGGGTGAGAAGGAAGCCGGAAGGGACCCGAGGCCAGTGTGGGGCTACCCTCCAGGCTGCTGCTCCTACGGTGCCGGCCGGCGTGGCCACGAGGACCTCTCTCCCAGCAGCCAGAGCTTGAGGAGGGCTTGATCTCCTCCCGCGGAGGGCAACTTTCTTTCCGAGAACGCGCTTCCCTGGCTCCTTGGCCAGAGGGGACCAGCACCAAGAACGTCTTGGGATGTCCCCGCTCTTCAGATATGAGCATGCCACCCTCACTGTCGGGGCCCCTCCGCTCGGGCCTGGGGTCCAGCGGGCAGCTCAAAGCGCCCTCCCTCTCTGGGTCATTGTCGCTGAGATGATCCGGCTCTTGGGCTCTGACCTCCTCCACCCCTCCTCCGGGCTCCGGCCCCCGGCCCCCGGCCCTCGTTGCGGTCACTGTGTCCGGCGGGAAAGGGTATCGTTTTGCAGCCCACCCCAGGTCCCCTGTCCCCGCGGAGCTGTCCCGGAGTGGCCGGGGCTTGCACAGTGCGCGCACCCCATGGCCCGCGTACCCTGACGCGCCCCGGGGCACCGGCCCCGGGGCGTGCAGTTCCCCGGCACTCCGCTTCCTCTCGGCAACCCGTCCGGCCGCGGCGCCCTCATTGGCCGCGCGCCCCGCAGCCGCCATTGGTCCGCGGGGCCTGTTTTACATAGAACGCCCCGGGCCAATCGGCGCGCAGAGCCTACTTAACATGCACAGCAGCCACCAGTCAGCGAGCGCGGGGGCCGGGCCACCACGTGCTGTTGCTAAGCTTGGGCTTCTAAATTGTTACTAGCGCGGCCGGCCTATAGGAACCGAGCATCGCATCTGTCAACATTCTCGGCCCGGCCCGAGGCGTTCGGACGGCTCCCATTGGCCCCGGCCCGACCCAGCACCCGCCCCCAGAGCCGCAGCGCCGGCCCCCATTGGCTACGCCGGCCGCCGCTCGCCCTTATGTGTCAATTTGAGGGCCCGAGGCGGAGGGTGGCGGCCGAGCGCACTGGGAGTCCGCGGGAGTCGGGGAAGTAGGGTCGCCGGGCGCGCGGGGCGGGCGGCGAGCGGAGCCGGCCGGAGAGGGCCGGGCAGCGGCCGCCGCCGTCCCGGAGAGCGCGGGCGGGCGCGGGCGGGTGGCACGATGAAGCTGAATTCCCTGCTGATCCTGCTGGAGGCGGCCGAGTACCTGGAGCGCAGGGACCGAGGTAGCGCCCGCGCCCCTTTGTGCGCCGGGACGCGGGGGGCGGGCGGCAGGGCCGGGGCCGGGCGGGGTCCGCTGACCGCGCCGTCTGTCCGCAGAGGCCGAGCACGGCTACGCCTCGGTGCTGCCCTTCGACGGGGACTTCGCCAGGAAGAAGACAAAGGCGGCTGGCCTGGTGCGCAAGGCCCCGAACAACAGGTACCGCCCCCCACCCCGCCCGGCCAGGCGCCGGGGGTCGTCCCCCCCTCCCGCCCCGGAGCGCCCTCCCCCGGCCCCGACCCCCCGGCTGCAGCCCAGCAGCGGCCGCGCGCCCCGGCGGCCAGCCTGGAGGAGGAGGAGCACCCGGGCCGCGGCCGCAGCCCCGCCCGGCCGGCCCCGCCCGCGCCGTCGCCATCTTCCCGCGGGCCGCGCCTCCTCGGCCTCTCGCGTAAACAGTGCCACGCGTACAGCGCCCGCCGCCCGGGGTCTCCTCCCGCAGCCGCTCCCCGCTAGCAACTTGTTCTGGACTTTTCCGGGCAGGAAGAAAAGTTGTCGGTGGGCGCTGGCCGGGGCCCCGTGCGTCCGGGGACACTGAGGGTCGGTGCGCACTGCGTGGGACTGCCCGCCGCGGGGGGTGGCCGCGTCTGCCCCGCTGCTGCGCCGAGCGCCCCCACCCGCAGGGCCTGGACAAAGAGGGCGTAAGCAGGCCGTGCCCGGGGGCCCCCCTGCCCATCGTCCTGACATACGTGAAGCTGCGGCGACAAGTGTCGGGTCCCCTTCTTTGGACAGGAGGCCCTCCCGAAGGGTAGCCGGAAGAGGTGCTGGCCGCCTGCAGCAGCCCTCCTGGTGCCAGCACTCCCCCACCCCCTACTCTGGCCTCCTTCCCAGGCCGTAGAAGAAAGCTGGGGTGCACATCCTTGCAGGAGGGACCCTGAGCTAGGGCTCCCGTGGGGCTCCCCACTGCGAGGGCCAAGAGGGCCACAGCACACCAGGCACGGCCTTGGCCTCTCCGGCTCTGGACCCTGTTGCCAGGCAGGGAGCCTTGCAGGGGGCTTGGGGGCCCCTTGGCAGAGGGTGCGGCTCATTCCTGTGGCCTGCTCGTTCTTGGGAAACAGAATGGCTGGCACAAGGACCTATCTCCTGTGACGTTCTGGCGCCCTGGGCCTGGCAGGGGATTGCTTGAGTCTCCATCTGCCCTGGCCGGACGTGCCTCTGAGTCCCAGCTCCTGGTCCCCTGCTGAGGACGGTTTGGGAAAGGATTGTGAGAGGACACCCCCTCTCTGGTGTCCTCGAGGAGCTAGCTGGCTCTCACTGCCCCACACGCCCTGGCGCCTGTGGAAACTCTGGAACGTGACCTTAGAGTCCCATGAGGTACCCAGAGTTGATAGCCAGAGTCATAATTAAGACTCTGGGGTTCCTGGTGTGCTGAGGGCTTCTCGTACTTTTCCTCCAACCCAGGATAGATGCATCATAGGCTGAGAAAGCAGGTGTTGAGAAATTGAATTACATGCCTGGGGCCAGCCTCCCATCCTCGGAACCCCGATTCTGAGGTGGGCTCCTGGCCTTCTATGTGCTGCCACCTTGAGGGCCCTGGGGAGGGCTGAGGGGGTTTCCTGGGCTGCAGTGTGCCTCCGTGCCCCTCCTCTGGGCAGAGCCACTGGACCCCCCAGTGAGAGGGCCACGAAGGCTGTCCCTACCCAGCTGGGCCCAGTCGGCCCAGATCAGGGGTGAGGGCAGAGCAGGGCTCAGAGGGTCCTGGGCCTCTGACTTGACAAGGATGTCCCACCATGCAAGGTATCTGTGTCTCACCAAAGTGAGGGGAAAGGGTGGGCCCAGGGTGAGGGGTGAGCAGTGGGGCAGGAGGGCAATGTGTGTGCAGGAGGTCCCATTATTGCCAGGGCTCTAGGAAGGGCTTTTGGGGACAGTGGTTCAGTAAGAGGGAACTGGAGCCAGCCTGCTGGGGCTCAGGTCCTCCGAGAACATGGGTACAGGAGTTCCTACCTGGAGGGCCCAAAGTGAACGAAGTGATGCCAAGAATGTTCTTAGCAGAGCTCCAGCCCGGGGGCCCCTCTTCCCAGGTGTAGGACAGGGTGTTCCTGGGACCCACGTTACAAACCTGCCACAGGCCATTGCAGATGTCTGGGCCTGGGAGGAGCCCCAGGAGGGGCTCTGGGCCCCTCTCATCCCCAGCTAGCCAAGGAGTGACCCTCGCCCTCCAGGAGGAGTGTAACCCAGACAGTGAGGGGGTGGCCAAGCCCTCTACGTCGAAGGACACTCACTAACCCTCACATCCTTCACACGGGAGCAGACCTCTAGACCCGCACTGAGGAGCTGTGGTCCTGGCTGAGAGGAACCTGACAGCTCTGCTCCCTCCTGGTCCTGGCCAGCCCGGCAGAGGTTCTTTGGCTCCCTGCCCAGCTCCTGTGACCAGCAGGCCCTCAAGATCCCCCAGGACCCAGGTCTGGAGGCTCTCTCAAAGCTTCACAGGGAGGCCCAGGTGGCCCTGGTGAGCAGAGAGGAGGCCTTGGACCCCATTTGGCTTCGGTAGGGCCATGAACCATGGTAGGTGGCAGAGGCAAGAAGGATGGGTAGGCACTCTGGCTGGTTGGATGGGGACGAGAGACACCTAGCCCAGAGTTCCTGGGAGCAGGAGAGTGTGGGCAGGCAGGCAGAGGTCAGCAGAAGCTCCAGGAAAGATTGAGGGATAGGGGGACACAGCACTCAATCTGGGTGTCCCCTGAGGTAGTCTGGGCCCTCTGCTCACATGTGAGGCAGCCTGGCAGGCCTAGGAGCCCTGGCAGTCCATGGGCTCCCCCCCTGAACTGGGAAAAAACTCTGGAACTGGGAAATTGATCTTGAATTATTGTCCTACAAGGCAACTACCGCGGAACTGCCTACCAGGGTCCTCAGGATTCTGTACCCTTGTCTGGATGGGCCAGGTGGGTAGGGCTGGAGCAGCAGATAGGGCTACTGCTGGACCCAGAGAGGCCAGGACCATGGCCCCAGAGGGAAGCAGGAGGGCCAGCCTCAGTCTCCCTCCTGGGCCGGGTTGGCTCTGTCCCTGGGTATCCCCACTGGTGCAATGAACTGTGATCATGTAGGTGGGAGAGCCCAACCGCAGGGGAGTGGCACTCTGGGAATGTCAGGAGGACCACTCCATGTCCTCACCTGCAGTTGGCCCTCTAGGCCGGCTCCTGGGGCCCCAAAGACACTGCTGGCCTCCAGGAGTGTGGAACGGGCAAGGCTGGTGGCTCAGTGCCCAGGAAGCCTTGGGAGCACAGGGTGGATCAGTCCTACTGCCTTCTGGAAGGCATCTTGCCTCCAGAGCCCCCAAATGCCTCACTGAGTAAGCCAGGTGGCCCTAGGCATCCCTAGATGCAGCTGCACCTCTGTCTCCTGTCCTGGTCACTTGGTGCAAGGTTCCCCCACCCTGCCTTTAGTCACAGCTGCTCACCTGCCCCAGCCCTCCTCATCCTGCCACCATCTGCAGGTTCCTAGGCCCCTGAGTAGAGCTGTCATTCTTTTGTATTGGTGATTAGGCAGCAGAGTGAGCTCTGTCTTTCTATCTCTCTAAACAGGTCTTCACACAATGAACTAGAAAAGCACAGGTAAGTGATGCCCTGTCCCCCACCCCCCAGTCACCCATATGAGCTGCCTAATCCCCCTCCCTGTGTGTCCTGGGTACGGCTGACCATGCTACCAGGCGCACCCTTGCTTGCGGAGGGTCAGTTGTAAAGGAGGAGTCAGGCTTTGCCCTCAGGAGGCAGACACGGGACCCAGGACCTTGGAAGTTGAGGGCACGGGTGAGGGTCTTGGAGCATGCCTGCTCTCTGGAGCAGGAGATCTATCTAACATGGGGCATCTGAGCCCCTTTGGGAGCAGCTCTCGAGAGAGCTCTTGGGATGCTGGCCTCCAACCAGGAGGGTTTGGGCCTCTTGGTCTGGGGTCCACTGCACCCTGGGGCCTGCCTTCCAGGGAGCTCCCACTGATCACACGTGGGGCAGTGGGAAGAGCAGCTGGTCTTTGGCTACATGGGCTGCGGGGAAGGTCTGGCCAGGGGCAGGATCCTCTGGAACCCTTCATGCCCACCTTCTGGCTGCAGGGCCGGGTCTACTCTGGGTCCTTTGAGGACCGAGAGGGCAGGGAAGGGGAGCACTGTCGCCCGAGGTACGCCCTGGCATGCCTCCCCAGCTGATCCCAGCTTGGGTGCTATGGGCCTGGCTCTGCCCCCAGCGGCTCCAGAAGCCTGGGCCCACTCTGAAGTAGGGACAAGATGCAGGCAGGTTCAGCCCTGCACACAGGGACCCTCATAGTGAATCTCAGTGGGGTGGTGGGAGCTATGGGTGGGCACAGAGACCCCAAAGGCAGGAGCCTTGGTGCCGGGACCAAGGGCTGCCACACAGTAGCTTCTTCCTGACCTCTGTTGCCACCTGTGAAATGGGCCAGTGTGGGAGGGGGGCTTCTGCATACAAGTTGAACTCTCCCAGCTTGCTCTGGGAAGGTTTGGACCTTAGCCAGTTCTCTGTGTCTTCCCCCCGCACCGCCCCCCCCCCGACGCCCACGGCAGCACCAGCTTCCGCTCCCCTGGGATTCGGCCCTCAGCTGGGCGGGCGCTGGGCAGGGACAGGACACTGTGTTCTCTGGAGGAACCGTACTTCCTGGACTGCTCCTGTGTGTTTGAGGGGTTCCTGAGAGGCCGTGGAGGTGGGGCAGGTGCGGGGGCCTAGAAAGCCAGACAGACCCTGGGTCACTCCTAGGCTGGAGGAGATGGCTAGCCTTCACTGGGACCCAGGGGCCTGGACAGGCATGTGGAAGTGTTCTGGAGAAGGCATCCTGGGGTAGTGCCTGGGAAACCAGCCTCTCCGTACAGAAGGGGGATGATACTGTGGGAGATCGGGTGCCAAGAGCATGGCAGCTCTCAGAGCAGGACAGATTGCTGGCCTTCGACCCCTACAACTGCCCCTTGACTCTGGCCTTGGCCTCAGTGACCTTCTCCTGAAGCTTGCCCTTAGGCTGGGTCTTGGAGGGTCCTTTTGAAACATAGAAGCAGGGTAGATGGGTTGCTTGAGGTCTCTATCCATTCCCCCACCCCCATGCAGGGTCCTGTGCCTTCCTGGCCAACAGATAGATGCAGAGAGCCCCTGGTAGGGACCTGGGTCAAGGCTGTACCTGTGGCTACCCAGTGCTGATGCAAGATACTCCTGGCTGCTGGCCACAGGAAGGAAGAAGCACTGGCTGGGTCACCCGGCCAGCCCCAGGGAGCAGGCCCTGGAGGTCGCCCTCCCTAGAGGTGTGCCAGGTCAGGCCCGCGGGGCTTTCCCCTGCCTGTTCTGTGAGGCAGCCTGGTCAGCCTGGCTGGTCCTCCTCCCAGGCCTCCCCATCCTCCCTCATAGAAAGCAGCTCCAGTGGTTCTGCTAGGGCCAGTGCTCTACTACTGACCCCGGGCCCGGGGGCCAGGCAGATTGGGTATTCCTTGGCAGGATGAGCCTCCTGCCCCAGCTCCAGACCTTTTGTGTGTGGATTAGGGGCTCCCTGTAGGCCAACCCCACCTGCCTGGTGCAGCACAGGGTCTCTGTAAACCTCACAGCTAGAGGATACAGGTGAGCAGAAGAGGCCAACAGGGGCCTCGTTCCCCGGGTAGCCACAGGGCAGGGCAGCTCCTCCTTTTCTGACCTCTTTCTTCCCTGGCGGCCGGACCTGGGGTGGCTCAGAGTGTGGCTGTACAGACGCTGGGACCTCCTTTTCAGAGCAGGGGCTTGTGGTGAGAAGCTAAGAAGGACTTGTGTCCAGAGCTGGGCTGTGGCCAGTGGCCAGAGACCAAGCTGCTATTAACACTAATGCGGTGATTCCCAGAGGCAGGTTCTGCCTCCCGAATCTACACAGGGTTCCTTCAGGAAGTGGTGAATTTTCAAAGCTCCCAGGAATGTTGGGGACAGCCACGGGGCGCTGGCAGAGGGCCTGCGGCACCGTGGCCGCTCCAGCTTGGGGCGGCTCCAGCTCAGGGCTCCCCCGGGCCTCGGCACCTCCTCCGCTCCCC
This sequence comes from Canis aureus, assembly GCF_053574225.1. Lineage (NCBI taxonomy): Eukaryota > Metazoa > Chordata > Mammalia > Carnivora > Canidae > Canis > Canis aureus. Next base: position 62,801,082 of record NC_135612.1, read on the forward strand.
CCAGGGGCTGTATGTGGGACACAGGAGGGTGGGGACCTGCCTGGGGCCCCCACAGCCAGTGCCTAGCAGAGCTGGGTCTGGCCCCACTGAGACTGCAGTCCTGGCTGAGTGCTCTCTGGGACTTGGGCAGGTGTGTGGTCTGGTGCTAAGCCTTGCAGGGGGATTGTCTGGCGGGCTCTCTGTGTCCTTTGAGAAGCCTGTGATTTAGGATATCTAAAGCAGCCCGTCCACGTCCATCACAGACGCTCAGGGGTCCTCCCCTGCACCCCACCCCAGAGAGAGCCATCCTAGGCGCCTGGGAGGCCACACCTGCATCCTCTTCCACGCGGATACTAACTCACATGGATAAAAGTGGGACTGTGTTATCCACGGTTTCATAACTCGACCTTTCCCCTGACACCGCATGAGCACTGTCCTCCCGTGTCTGAGCCTTTTCCTCCCCCTGGCCCCCGTGTACACACAGACAGTGTCCTTAGCCATGGTGCTCTGCTCAGTCCCATGGTGGAGCTGGCCTTGTGGAAAGCTGCACACCTGGGGGATAGTGCAGGTGCCACTCAAGGGTTCAAGTCCTGCCGCGGCCCTTGTTTGCTCCCCGCAAGTGACGCGTGGCTGGGCGCCCGGGCCAGCCCCAGAGCCAGCTAGTCTAGGCTGTCCCGCCCAGGTGCCCGCCTCCCCTGCCGGGTGCTCATTTCCTAGCCGGCTGTGCGGCCTAGTCGCTTTTGTGTTTAGCTTAGCTGTCTGTGTTCTGCAACTTGGCTGTGTGTGTCCTCTACCCATGTCCACATTAAGATATTCCTCTTTTTATTTTTGATGTGTATGAGCTCAAAATGTCACGAATACTAACCGTTTGTCTTTTATGTGTATTACAGATATTTTTCCACTGTTATTTGTCTTTTTAGCTGTGTTTTTTCTTTCTTGTACAAATTCTCTTTCTGATTGTAAAAGTAATGTGTGGTTTTTTTTTTTTAGCATAGAAAACCTGAAAATACAAAAACAAAAAAACAAAACAAAACCGTAAAGCCAAAGAAATAAACGTTGCCAACCGCATCACCTGGAGACGCATGCCTCCTGCTCGTCATTGTGTCCTGTTGAGTCTCTTGTGTGCGTCTGCTGTTTTTTTTAAACGATATTGGGTCCCTTGTCACATAGATGGTTCCGTACGCCTATTTTTTCACTGAACATTCATGATGTGAGAATGTGGAATACACTAAAATGATGGTGGTGGGATTTGGGGTACTTTATTTTTTATCTTGTTTTGCAGTTTGATTTTACACAAAGATCACATACTGCTTATGTAACCACGCAGAAGGTTGTCAGCATTGCCATTTGCTATAGAGCATACGGACAAGGGGACCCCACGTGTGAGCTTGGTGAGGGTGGCAGGACAGGAGGGCCCGCTGTGGGAGGGTGGCTCTCTGCCTGGCAAGCCCCTCCTGGAGCACAGAGCACAGTTTGCAGCTGGTGCCAAGTGTTCCTGGCCCCATTTGCAGCGGTGCAGCAGGGGTACTCCAGCCCCTTGGAGGTGGGGGAGCGGAGGTTCCCGGACTCCGGGTGGTCATGCTGGCATGCCCTCTTCCCCGGCCTTGTATTTGTGTGGAGGTGGGAGCTCCTCTCTGAAGGTCCTTCAGCCCCCAGGCAGAGCATGGGGCTGCTCTACACGCAGGTCCCCAGTGCCCAGGCTGTCAGGTCCTGAGGCAGAGCACAGCCGGAGTCCTGTGTCCTGGAGGTTCTTCCTCACTCAGGCACATGTCTAGGTCCTGGGGGTTCTGTGGGCTGGAGTCCTAGGTGGGGAGGTGCCCTGTCAGTGGGAAGGAGCCATGTGGGCCTGGGTAACAGATGTAGGGCCATGGGATCTAAGTGCCACCAGCTTCCTTCTACAGGGTGGGACTGTTACTGCCGCTCTGCAGACGGGCTCTTGCCCCACACTCAGCTGCCCCTGTTCCCAGGCCTTGGGTGCCCCCTCAGTCCAGAAGAAGTAGCCATCCCTGCCCACTTTCCTCCCAGGCTCTAAGGCTACAAGAGGCCGTGGATGTGCTGGGGCTTTTGCATGTCGGGGACAGAGGAGAAAAGCTGGGACAGCAGAGGTTGGCACTTAATGAGGGAAGGAGCATGCCCTGGCCATGGTGCTGGCAGGGCCGCTGGGCAGCAGGTTGTCAAGACCTCACAAAAACACCTGCGCCCTGTCCTCCAGGGTCTTCTCTCAGAGTACAGCCTAAGCAGAGCAGTGCAGCCAGGCCTTCCTGCCAGGATGGTCCATCACGTGGATATGGCAGGGTCTCCCGGGCCATCGTGGTGGCCAGGGTGTGCTTCAGGGTGAGCTGTGGCCACCCTGGTGGTCTCTGCCAGCTTGTCCTTCTCAGAAGAGATGAGCCAGGAAGGGCAGGGTTTCTGCATGGGCAGGATACAGGCCAAAGCCCCTCACCCAAGGCCAAGGCTGCTATGTGAACAATGCCACTGGGTCTTATGAGGACAGTTTTGTGAAAACCTGCATTCATCCGCACAGACACAGGGACAAAATCTACAATAAAGCTGTTTCCTCTAGGAGATACGAAATTGGGGTGGGAGGGGCTGGTCCTTGGCCCTCCCTGACCCCAACGGACCTGTGTTTCTGTGGTAACATGACCAGAGACCACTCTGAACGTGACAAAGTGGAATGCCAATCCTGCCTGGGGCCCCCTGGACATCTAGGAGCAGCCTGCCGCTGCAGGTTGTGCCCTGGCCTCCTGGACCTACTGTGGACGGTGGGGACAGTGGGGTGAGCACGGGCTCCGAGGCCCTGAGGGCTGTGCAGGGCTGGCTGGCTATACAGGCCCTGGCCGTGGGCTCTCCCATGTTAGGGAATCTGGAAGGCGGGTACCAGGCTGCTCTGGGGAAACTGTCAGCCAGGCTGGGAGGGGAGCCCCAGAGAGGGACCCTCAGCAGGTCCATGCAGGACTCTGACTGGCCGCCTCTTGTGCCACCGCTGTTGTCCCCACGGGCGGTGCCACCCTGGCCTGATGGTTCCATGTCTCCTCTTTCAGACGAGCCAAACTCAGGCTCTATCTGGAGCAGCTCAAGCAGCTGGTACCCCTGGGCCCTGACAGCACCCGCCACACCACGCTGAGCCTCCTGAAGCGCGCCAAGATGCACATCAAGGTGAGTGGGATGGTGCCTGTACCACGGCCATTGGCTGACTGTCCTATACACCCAGGGGGAGTGGCCAGAGGGCCTGAGGGGAACCACCTAGCAGGTATACATTGAGAGCCTCTGGGGGGCTCTGGCGCTAGGTGGGGGTGTGCAGCCACAGGGGATGCTGAGGGCTAAGGGGGTCACAGGCACATGCAGGGTTTCGTTGAGAGGGGGTGGGGTGGGGGTGGACGGTTAGCCATGCCAGGCTTGGGGAGGGAAAGGTGGGCTGCAGATGGCCCCTGGGGCCCTGGGCCATGAAGGGGCAGCAACTAGGAGAGATGGGGCCAGGAGGGGTGGGATGGGAAATAGGCAGCCCAGGTGTATTGGGAGCTTCTGGGTGGAGGGTAGGGTTGGTCTCCTGGGGCTGGCAGAAGGGTAGATGGAGTGAGTCATTGTTGAGGGCAGGCCCCCAAGGCCTGAAGACAGACTTGCTGGTTTGGGGGGGGTTCTTAGGACACTTGGGCCAAGGGTGGGTCTCCAGGAAGGACCCTCAAAGCCTCTGAGCTGGCAAGCAGGGGCAGCCCCAGGCAGAGTGGCTGGATCTTGGAGAGAGTCACAGTCAGTGCCCTGGAGTCTCGCAGAGCAGGGAAGGATGAAGAAGCAAGGGGGCAGAGTGCTGCCCTTGGGGCAAGTAGGGGGTGAGGGGACATCAGGGGTGAGGGAACACCACCAAGGCAGGATGTCTTCCTGGAGGCAGTGCCAGCCCAGGGCCCATGTGGCTTGGCTTGGCCAAGCTGGCAGTGGCTGTGGGTCTCCTGGAGGTGGTCAGCAGATGCAGGGCATGGGCCTAGGAGGGGACGGGTGATGTCACCACCCAGTAGGGTGAGGAGGGGGCTCATTGGACCTTAGGGGCCCCCTGGGGACTAGGTACCCTGCGGCCCCAGGGCCCTGGTTCTTCTGGTAGGGGGGACGGCTTCCCTACCTCCCATGGCTCACAGACCCCTACCCCTCCACCCCCAGAAACTGGAGGAGCAGGACCGCCGGGCACTGAGCATCAAGGAGCAGCTGCAACGAGAACACCGCTTCCTGAAGCGGCGCCTGGAACAGCTGTCCATGCAGAGCCTGGAACGTGTACGCACGGACAGCACGGGCTCCGCTGTCTCCACTGACGACTCAGAGCAAGGTAGGTCATGAGAGCGGCCAGGAGGAAGGGAAAGCCAGGAGGGCAGGGTGGCCGCGTGTGCCCGGCAGTGTGCAAGCACTCCCCAGTGTGGAGCAAAAGTCAATGGGATGAGGAGGGTGTGGCATGGAGGGCAGATGGCCATCGTGTTCCTCACCAGGCTGCAGACGGGGAGCCCCGTCCTGCCCCCACCCTCCAACCCCCACCCCCAGAGCCTCTGCCTCCTCCATGAAGGCCAGAGAACGGCCTTGACTTTGAAGGAACCCCTGTTGGCACCTCAGATTCTGACCCCCTCCCCGTTCTCCCCAGAAGTGGACGTAGAGGGTATGGAGTTTGGCCCTGGTGAGCTGGACAGTGTTGGCAGCAGCAGTGACGTGGACGACCACTACAGCTTGCAGAGCGGTGGCTGCAGCGACGGGGGCTATGGGCCCCCCTGCCGGCGGCCTGGCCGCCCTGGCCTCTCGTAGGCCTAGAGCCCTCAGCTCCTTGGCCCGCCTGCCTACCCGGCCAAGCGTGCCAGCCCTCCAGTCCTTGAAAGCCTCTCCGCGGGCCCGCTGCTGTGCCATTCTGGAAGCTCCAGCTGCCGCCCAGGCTGCCCGCCTCCGCCCGCCTGCCGGTCAGGGCCCGCTGTGCCGCCCACCCCTCCCAGCTGGGCAGGGACCCCTGCAGAGAGGCGGGGCCCAGCTCTCACATCCTGGAGCCCAGCGTAGCCGCCTGTTCTCAGATTCCTAATCATTCCAGAAGTATTAAATATCATTGCTGCAAATCTCGGCGGGCACCGTGTGAGGGGCTTAATGACCACTGCGGGGAGCTCACACCCCAACCCTGGATCCCAGGAGAAAGGAGTGGACCGAGGAAGGAAGGAAGGCGTGGCTCTCCGTCCATCTGTCCATCTGTCTGTCAGTCCACGTAGTCTCCTGAGGCCTGGACAGAGGGACCCATGAAGGGCGGGACTCGGGTGAGCACCCTGGGGCAAGTGGGCGGAGAGGGGCTTTTGCACCCCCACAGGTGTCAGGAGCTAGGGCTGGGCTCCTAGGGACAGGCCAAGCCACCCCATCCCAAGCTGGGCAGCTTCTGCTCTGTTAGGTCCCTCAGATGGACACACACACACGCCTAGGCACACATGCCCCCATGCATATACATGCACACATGCAGACACACGTGGTCACTTGACCCCAAGAGGGTACGTATCTTGGGGAGTAGGCCCTCCAGGGTCCTTTGGGCACACGCGGGCCCCTGGCCTATGCTGGCTCCTCCTCCCACCCTGGCTCACCTGCCTACCTGTGGGGAAGGGGGCTTTTCCTCCCAGCAGGGGCTTAGTTGTGCTGGGGGTGGCAGCGGGAAGCCAGAGTTCTCAGGAGGCTTTCTCATCTACCTTTAAAAAAAAAAAAAAAAAAAAGGCAAAAAAAAAAAAAAATTGCTGCCCTGCCTAGTAGCCCAGAACAGGGCTCCCAGAAGAGAGGCTTTTTCCCTAAAACAAAAGAGAAACATTTTTAAAAGAGAAAAAAGCTCTAAAGACTCCCCACCAAGCAACATCAGCATGTGCTGCCTCGACTTCCTGTACGAGATTTTTGTACTCTATTTTCCTAGCCACCATTGTGTCCTTGTTTGCTGAGGGTGGGAGCGACCCAGCGTCTCAGGGACTCGTCTTGTCTGTCACCGTTGTCCAAGTGTGCCTTGTGTCCCACATCTGGCCCTGCCCCGCCCACCACCACCACCAGCATCTCCCCTGTGGCTCCAGGGCACCCTGGCCCGCCCAGCAGGTGACCTCCTAGCTTCCTCCCCACACGTGCCAGCCACTGGTGGCAGTCACAGCTTTCTGGGCGTGAGAGCCTGAGAGCCAATAGGGCCAGGTCAGGGACTGTGCGGGCAGCTCTCTGCTACCTGGCCTCCCAGTGACCCAGCACTCTTGCACCCCGTTTCACCCTCTCCAGGGGTTGGTCAGAGCCCACTGGGCAGCCTGGCCTCCTGGTCAGGAGCCTGCTAACCAGAGAAATAGGTTCTTACCTGTACCCAGCTTGACCCTTCCCTGCTCCCTGGCCTGGGGTGAGGCCTGCAGATTTCAGACATTGGCAGCTGCTGAACACAGCCCACACCTGGGGTAGCCAGGCGTGGACATTAGGAGGCCTCTCCTGGCCTTTCCTGAAGGTTTCTGAAGTCCTTGTCCACACAGCAATATTTGGGTGGTTTGCTGTGGGGCTGGCCTGCAGTAGGGTCAGCCTCCCTTTCTGGTGCATTGTAACCAATTTCCAGATTGTGGGGGAAGGTTCATGTTTATATTTGGTCATGCCGACAGACACCCCAGGGTGGGTGGAAGAACGGGTCCCTGGAAACATCTCTGGCACAGACTCTGCCCTGCAGGGGCTCAGGATGACAAGTGGAAAGCAGGTTGGTGGGAGACAGGGCATGAATTGGGGGGACCGTGCAAACATCTTGCTATTGGTTTTAAGGAAAATGATTCTGTCAGCATCTCCTTCCAGCTTCCCGGGGTGAGGAGGGTGTCTGGAGTGCCCAGAGTGGCTTCTCCTGTCTGCCTGAGCATGTCCACAGAATGAGTGTTCCTGGTGAGCATCCAGCCCTCTCTGGGCAGCATAGGAGTACCTGAGTTGAAGACCCACTACAGGAGCCACAAGTCCAGGCCCTGGGTTGGTCTTTGCTCTGAATTCTTAAAGCACCAGCTCCCCCATTAGCTGGGGGCTCTGCTCCCTCCCTAGCCAGCAAAGTCCTCCCTGGGTGACCAGTGGTGGTCCTCAGCTGACCTTCCTGGCAGCTCAGCCCATGGTATTTCAGGCCATGGTTGCCACGGGCTGGGAAGCTGACCTCCCTGCCACCAGCAGACAGGTGAGGGGTGGTCCTCAGGGCCAGGATCTGGTGCTAGAAGTTACACATCCATTCTCCCGTCCTCTGGCTCCCTGCCTTTTGCACGGATTAGCTGTTGCTATTGGCCACAGAGACCCAGAGGGGGCCTGGCTGAGGCTATGTTGGATAACTGAGCATTGTTGAACCTGTAGAAAGCAGATGGGGGCAGAACAGGGCTGTAGGGGTACCTGTGACCTCTGTTTGTATGCCCCCCACATACACCTAGTGGGTCACTGTGGCCCTCAGTGGCCGGGATCCTGGAGCTCCAGGCTCAGGTCTGGGCCCACATCCTCCCTGGGAAGTGGCCCCCATACAGCAGGCCCAGCTGGCAAGGGAGATTGTGAGAAGGCTTCTCCTCCTCAGAGCCCTGGCCCACCTCTGCGGTTTGAGTCCTGAGCCCAGTGCCCAGACCTGCTCTCCTGGCTGATGGAGCCGTGTGCCCAACTATAGCCCCGAGGGCCCCAGACAATCCCCATCTGCTGAGTGAGGCAGGCTTCCCCCACTCTCCCACCCCCTGCCTCTCTCTGGGCTGGCTAACCTGGGGCCCCCTCCCCAGAACTCTGACCCTGGGCCACATTTAGGGCAGGTTCTGTGCCAGAGTCTGGGGCTGCCCAGGGGGCCTGGTGCTGGCCAGGTCAGCGAATCACAAGGTCTTCGCCGGAGAGAATTGGGCCACCCACCTGCCTGTTCACCGGGAGGGACTGTGCTGTACCATTCTGTCTTTGTAATATAAATACAGATTTTTATACCTCACCCCTCTCGCTTCCAGTTCTTTCCATCACCACATTTGGCTCCTCTCTCCTCAGCCTCCATAGGGAGCCTGAGCCCACTGGTGACTGTGTCAGTCTTCACTGCCCTGCCCACAGCTTCTGCTTTCAGGGAACCCCACAGACTGTGGTCCTTCCCCACTGCCAGCTGGCTACCACCATCATGGCTGCCTCCCTGGACAGACACAGCTGGAGCTGAATGAAAGTGGAGGCCCACCACACCCCCACCACTTGCCAACCAGGTGCTCTTGCTGTTGGCATTCAGACTTTGCTCCTGGCCCTGGGGCTGGAGCAGGGTCTCATGAGGACAACTAGGTCCTTGGGGTGGTCAGGCTCAGAGTGGGTACTGGGTGTTCTCAGCCAGGTGCCCTGTCCACACAGCTGCTGTTGACTGTCAGGGATGCACCTTGAGAAACTTTCCTTGGACCTGTCCTTGGCATGGCCTCTGCCTGCTGCCCTCAGGACCTGCTGTGCAGGGCAGGGGTGTGAAATGGTATGGCCCTGGGTGCAAGTCATCTAGGAGACAAAATGCTCAGGTAGTGGGGAGTCGGGTAGCAGAAAAGGACTTTTCTGGGGGACCCCAGGGCATCACAGCACACTGGAGATGGCTCAGTGATTCCCTCTAGCAGGCTTTGGGCTGTTAGGGCACTCTGGGGAGGACTTGGGGTTCCTCTTCCTTCCCCCAGCAGGCAGCAGCACTTACCTCTGGAACCTGGGTGAGTCCCCCTGGGAGCATCTCTGAAAAAACGGAATTCCTAATGACAAGGCAGCTGGGGCTTGGGGTGTGAATGTAAATGAGGGACTTCTGAATTCCAAATATTGCTGTGACTTAAGACCACACAGGGGCTCCAGCTGTGCTAAGCAGAAATCAGAGCCTGCTGTCCTCATACTGGGCCTATCTCAAAGACAGAAAACAGGCTCAGACAAGGCACACACCTGCCCCAGGTCACCCACTGAGCGCGGTGGGCCTGGGATCCGACCCTGGTCCTCAGGGAAAACCCTTCCTGCCACCAGATGCCATCTCCAGATTCAGCCTGGATTACAAGCAGCGCCCCTAAGGGGGACCCGGCCTCCACATCAGCCCTCCCTTCCAAGCTCTTTTTGGCAGGCAGAAGGACCTCAGGTGGTCCTGTTCCCCCCACAGCCTTAATCTCAGAGCCTGCTTTCTCCCCATGGGCTGCTGCACCTTCAGTGCTTGCTTCCCACTCCCACTTTAGATTCCCTCTGTCCCTATGTACTCACCACTCCCAGCTCCCAGCTCAGCTCTGTGACCTGCTCCTATGCCCCTTCCCATCACACTTCTGCCAGGAATATGGCCCCCAAATTTGGGTGTTGGTCTAATCTGAGTTAATCCGGTGGCAAGACTATTTTCATGCTATTTCCTCTGTTCCCCGGCCCAAGCCAGGCCAGGACCTCAGTGCATGCTAGCTGCAGGCAGATCTTTCCAGAACATAAACGGGATTATGCCATTTGCCTGTTGAGTTTGAGGTGGCTCTCAACTGCCTCCTTGGCCTGTCTTGAGGCTCTGATGAGACCCCGAGCCCCCTATCAGGCCCCTCACTGCTGCCTTCCTCTGAGCCCTCTCACCCCCAAACTCTTCTCACCCCTAACTGAACCATCTTGGTGAGCTCCTGACCTCAACCTGCTCCTGAGGGTGAGCACTGAGTTTTTCCTTTGGTACATGAATATCAGCATGATGGAAGACAAAACCACTTTCTTCCCATCCTCTTCCTCGATAGCCTCTGTTTTCTTATGACTAGGAAGGACTAATGGGAAGAATAGAAGTGCACCTTCTTGTCAGCTGGAAACAGAGTCATCCAGTCTCTGGCCGGCCCTCTGGGTCCAGAGTTGTACCCTCAAGGCGGCTCCCTGACCCTCAGGGAACCAGCTTTGCTCCTCCTCTCCCCAAGGCACCTCCCTGTATCTGTCTCTTGCCACCTTTTGTCACATTTGTTACTGCAGAATAAAGCTTCTCCCATGTCTGAGAACTTCACTCCTCATTGCTTCAAGAATGGAGTCCCATCAGTCCCGAAGACTGCATCTAGGAACAAATGATCTTTAACATCACACTTCATTTAGCCATATCTAAAAACATATTGTCCAGAACCTAAAATAGTTTTTAGTAGCAGCAGGAGAAAAAAAGGTTCCTAAAGGAAGGAGAAAAAGCTGTCGACGAGCCCATGTGCGCTCACAGCTGTGCGTGGAGGCCTGCTGAGCCCACTGTGTGCCTCCTCACTGCTTCCTCAGAGAGGGCTCGTCGTGGGTTCCCTTCATCTTTAGACTCTATAAGGACCCCACTAAAACTCCAAATGATTTTGGTTGGAGGAAAGAAAACTTGTCCTGGAAATACATGTAACATACTTGCTTTCTTAAATCCAAAACACAACTTTAAGTGCAGAAATGCCCTAATAAGTCAAGTTTGCAAAGAAAGCTTCCTGGGTCTGTGTGATGAAACCTGTTGTGCGTTGTTTGTACTCTGAGAGCTAATAATGTTCTGATTTTGACTTTATATTTGTATGGCTTTCTTTCTTTTTTTTTTTTTTTTTTTTACCCCACAAACATCTTTCAAACAAATCACCATGGTCAGCAATTCAAAAATCAGACGGAGAATTGCAGGCCCAGGAAACGACCCAGAGGTTACAAGGAAAAGTGGGCACTATAGGACACCTTCATGTGCCTCATCCTCTGGGCCATGGAGATCTTCCAAAAAAAGCAGCCCCTTTCTTTCTTCTCCTCTTTTCTGAGTTCCTCTTCACAGTCTATAAACATCCCCAAGTTCCTCTCAACTTAAATCCAAACCCTCCCCCCCATGCCACATTCCCACCCCCTCATCTCGTGTCATTCTGCTTCTCTCCCTCCCTCAATCTCTGCCTCCTCAGCAAAATGTCCTGGAGGCGCTGTCTGCACTTCCTCCCTCCCAGCCAGCCCAGCTCCTGTCCCTCGGGGCACTGAGTCCCATTCTGCCCCCAGGATTGGTGGCCAAGGGAGTCCTCCTGGTCCATGGGCTCTGACCTTTTCTCCCAGCTCACCAGCAGGATGGTTTCCTCCAGATAGGGGACCAATCTGAAATTTTTCCCCTGTAAAGTTTGCTTTTCAGATCATTTGAGGCTTTGTTATCTTTTAGAAGAGGAAAATAGACAAGTAAAACAAATGAAGAATTAATAAGTATCTTCCACTCAATATTGATCCATACCTGCCTTAGACCATTCTCTTTTTCTCCCCATTAAGATATTGAGAAAAATTATCCAGAAAGACTTCTGCCCTTCCGAGGTCACAGGAGACGAGGATGTCTCTAATAAGCCACCTTCTGGTCATTTGATGCTGGAGGTGGAGGGATACTGACTATGGAGTAACGACAGGACCCAAACTTTGCACATTTAGTCATTCATCCGTAGAAGCCTGGTGAGAGAGAAATGAGCTTGTCGGGTAGGGATTCCAGCAACTGCTGCTGATACCCAGGGTAACCTGAAGGTCAGCTTGCTCGGCCATGGGGCATCAGCCAGGTGTGCACAGAACCTCGCACTTTGAGCGCAGCTATCTCTGGCTCACACACTGGTGCCCCATGTCCTGGGTCTAGCACCCTCCTTGGAAACAGAGTTTCATCTCTATGAAATGTACCACACATATCCATTTATGTTCCTGTATTTTCAACTTTTTAAAAGTTATATATTTGAGGGGCGACTGGGTGGCTCAGTCAGTGAAGCGTCTGCCTTCGACTCAGGTCATGCATGATCCTGGGGTCCTGGGGTCCTGCAGTCCTGAGGTCCAGTCCCATGTGGACCGAGGGCTCCCTGCTCAGCGGGGAGTCTGCTTCTCCCTCTCCCTCTGCTGCTCCCCCTGCTTGTGCTCTTGTGCTCTCTCTCTCAAATAAATGAATAAAATCTTTTTTAAGTTATATTTTGAAAATGGGAATGTGGAGGAAGTCTGTTTTTGCTTAGTGGTCAGGGGAGGGCTTGGGGATGGCGTGCTTTGCAAAATAAAGTTCAACGCAAAAGCTGGTAAAGCGAGGACCGACAGCAGCTGAGCCTAGAGACGCCAGAGCTCGTGCGGTTCCAGGACTCGGGGAGGGGACGCGCTCTCTGAAACCGGTCCCGGCGGTGCACAGCCCACCGGTCGGGTGCCCCCAGCCGCGGCCAGGCTTTCTCTGAAAACGGCCTCGTTAGAGGGGGACCTAGGGAACCCGAGGGCAGGACCGAGGGCCGCCGGAGCCAAGGAGCCGGGCCAGGGTAGGCGCACGGCCTGAGGATACACCGCGCACAAACCCGACCCGCACCCACACCCCCATCCGGCCCGGCGCACCCAGGCCCCGCCTCCCCAGGCATGGAGCCAATCCGCTTGCCTCCGCTGGGAAACGTCAGGCCAGAGGGCGGGACGGCGCCCTGCTCAGCTCCGCCCCAAAGTCCCTCCTCGCCAGGCCCGCCTCTTCCGACGCCACGCCTGCGCAGACGGTCACGCCACGGCCCGGCCTCTACCGTGTGCGCGCGCGCGGGGTGGCAGCGCTCCCGTGAGGCAGTGCGAGGCGTGAAGCGCGGCGGCGGGCTTCTGAGGGGGCGCGAGCCGAGTTTTCGGAGGTGAATGGCGCCGGTCTCGCCCTTCCAAGGAGTCGCGGGGCGTGGGGCTGTGGGAACGGCGCCGATCCCGCAGCTGCTGCTTCTTTCCAGGCGTCCCTGGGGACTCCCTTCAGGCGCGCGATTAGTCCGCGCGGCGCAGCCGGGGTCCTCAGGACTTGGAGCGGGGGCGAAGGCGAGGGGTGAGGGCGGGGAGCGCGAGGAGCGCGAGTAGAAGCGAGAGGTGGCCGTGGGCGGGGAGCGCGGGGCCGGTGAGAGACTGAGGGGGCGTCCGTTGGGAGGCGGGGCGGGGCCTGCCCTGGTCCTCCGCGCGGTGGAGACGCGGGTGGGGGCGGGGCCTCCCGGGCAGGGGGGCGGGGTCGCTGCTGGTCCTCGGGGCGGCTGAGACCCGGGCGGGGCCGCTGCTGGTCTTCCGGGACCGCTGAGACGCGGGCGGGGGCGGTCGCGCCCAAACTCCACCGAGCGGGGCGCGCGGGTCTGGGATCAGTGCAGTTTGTCTTTAACGCCAGTTCTTCGGCTTTCCTGGGTGTGTGTTTTATTTACGCGGGTCCATGTGGCCCGCGTGTGTGCGCGGCGGGCCGCCGCCCCTCGGGTCCCCTTGGAGCGTGGGTGGTAGTTCCGCAAGTGCCAGAAGTGCCCTTACCTTCTGCAGCTTTGGTCCTTGTGAAGTTACGGGGGCTTGGTTTGGGTTGGGTTTTTTTTTTTTTTTTTTTTTGCTTCATTTGGGTTTGGGGATACAGTCGGGGTGCAGCGTCGTGAGCTGGCGAGCTGGTTGCCACGTTGTCTTCCTGCCGGCTGTCCAGAGCACGCGACGTTTCCCTTCTCTGACGGGAGCGTGAGGTTCGGCCTGACCGTGGATCTTAAATTTGAAGCCGGCTGTCGTCTGCCCTAGGTCGGCGGTGTGGACACGGACTGCTGTGTGAACGGACTGCTGTGTGAACGGCGGATGCTGCCCCGGGTCGTGGAGGTAATACTCAATTGACTCTTCCTCAAGAACTTTCCCAACTGAGGAAGGGTGGGGAGGAGAGGCCGCCTTGCCCGGCTGGCTCAGGCTTGTCTATATACGTTTGTGTTGACTTAGGCCGAGTGATGAACTGACCTGCTGTGTCAGATAACGGTGTATTTTAGGTGCCGATCTTTGGGAAGGTTTTCATCATTTTTGCAGTGTACTGAATGGGACCCTGATGGTGTAGTTTGTCTTCATCAGACACCTCAGCCGTAACTACCTCTGCGTTAGATGGTTCCCAGATACTCTGATATTTATCTGTACTGCCTTTCACAAATACGGTTGCTATATTTGTGGTCTAATACTTGTTTTTTACTCCCGCCCCCTAGGAGAAGTCAGATTCTAAAAGTATTTTTCCCTTCTCTATGGACTTAACATAAAATTAGTCTGCGTTTGGGTCTGTTTTCTAAATACCAACACCATAAGCTCAAATCCCCTACAAAGACACTGGGTTCTTCAGCCATGATTTGTGGGAAAGACTTTGTGGAAACGTTAAAAAAAATCAATTATCCCAAAGCTGATATTCTTAATGGGGAAGATTTTGACTGGTTGTTTGAGACTGTTGAAGATGAATCATTTCTGAAGTGGTTCTGTGGAAGTGTGAATGGACAGAATGTATTGTCTGAGGAAGAATTGGAAGCTTTTAGCATTCTTCAAAAATCAGGCAAGCCCATCCTAGAAGGAGCAGCATTGGATGAAGTTCTTAAAACCTGTAAAACTTCTGATTTGAAAACATCTACCCTGGATGACAAAGAGCTAGAGAAGTTAGAGGTTGAGGTTCAAACTCTGCAGAAATTAAAGAACCTAAAAATTCAACGACGTAATAAATGCCAGGTGATGGCTTCAGAAACAAGCCACAAATCTCTGAGGTTAAATGCTAAAGAAGCAGCAGCCACTAAAAGGCTGAAGCAGAGTCAAGGAATTCTAAATGCCATGAGTACTAAAATAAGTAATGAACTTAAAGCTCTTACTGATGGAGTTGCTAAACTGATGATTTTCTTCAAACATTCTAATTTGGATCAAGGGGCAAATCCACTGGTGTTTTTATCTCAGTTTTCCTTGGAAAAATATCTAAGCCAGGAAGAGCAAAGCACAGGAGCATTAACTTTATATACCAAGAAACAATTTTTTCAGGGTATACATGAAGTAGTCGAAAGTTCAAATGAAGAAAATTTTCAACTTTTAGATATACGGGCACCATCTATTTGTGATAATCGAGAAATCCTTGAGGAGAGAAGGCTGGAGATGGCTAGGCTGCAGCTAGCCTACATTTGTGCTCAACATGAGTTAATTCACTTGAAAGCAAGTAATTTGAACATGAAGTCAAGTATACAATGGGCAGAGGAGAATCTTCATAGCCTCACTAGAAAGGTAAACATGAGACTGGATCCATACTGTAATTGTTCGTAATAGAAGATATGTTAATAGTAAAGTACTTTTAGAAAGGAGGATGAAACAAGTAAATTTCTGAATTTGAAATTTGTGTTGGTTTAGACTCAGAGGATACTGAAATTCCCTCTTTTATGACATCTAGGTAAAGAGCCATGTTGCTTTGTCATAGGTATTCCACTTTATTTGCTCCTTGTTGGGTGCTATTGAAGTCAGGGATCCAGTTTGTTGGACCGAAACCCTGATTTTTTTGTTGAGAATGTACAGATAAGTGCACATACCCATCTGCAGTCCTGGAAAGATTACTTTCTTAGTAACATAACCACTACATAACTGAGTGAAAATCCAACTGAAACTGAATACTAGCACCAAGTTAGTTCCTATAACTGACATAAACTTTGAAATAGTGTATGAAGTTTTGTCATTCTTTGCAAGCTAGGAGAATAGCTACTGGTATTATTTTAGTTTTAAGAAAACTTAAATAGTATACATTTGCATTCAGTGAGTAGTGTGCTAATGATTTTTATTAAGACAAGCATGACAAGATTTGTAGCCATTCATAGCCATTCGTATATATGTGGTAGTAATAGCATTAAAATTTAGCAGTTTACCTTTGGCTTAGTCTATGTTTTTCCTTTTTTATACTGTAATTTTGGCTTTTGTTAATAATACGAACTTAGTTTTTATTAGCACGATATCTGATGACCCCAAATGTAAAGTAAAAATGATTTTAAAAGTATTTCAACTTTATACTTACTGCTTTAACATTTAATTGCTTTTTCTGTGTAGGATCTTGACAAAGATAATTTGGATGCTAAAATTTCTACCTTGAACAGTGAGATTCTGAAACTTGAAGAACAAATCTCTCATATGAAAGATAAAAGTTTGCCTGCTGTGATAAAAGAGAATGCCCAGTTATTGAATATGCCAGTCGTAAAGGGAGATTTTGATCTACAGATTGCTAAGCAAGACTATTATACAGCAAGACAAGAGTTAGTTTTAAATCAGTTAATAAAGCAAAAAGCATCTTTTGAACTTCTACAGTTATCATATGAAATCGAATTGAGAAAGCATTGGGACATACATCGTCAACTTGAAAATTTGGTTCAA
This sequence comes from Canis aureus, assembly GCF_053574225.1. Classification (NCBI taxonomy): domain Eukaryota; kingdom Metazoa; phylum Chordata; class Mammalia; order Carnivora; family Canidae; genus Canis; species Canis aureus. The sequence goes on from NC_135612.1 coordinate 62,817,069, forward strand.
GAACTTAGTCAAAGTAATACGATGCTCCACCAGCGATTAGAAATGCTAGCAGACCCATCAGTAACTCAGCAGATAAATTCAAGGAATACCATTGATACCAAGGACTTCTCTACTAATAGGTATGCTTCTTTGTTTCTTTATTGGTTTTGTTTCTATAAAATACTGTATAGAGTGTGAACTAAGATTGTGGAAGTTTAAAACATAATTTGCATTCTATGTTTGGCTCTCTGTTCTCTTCTTTCATTTTTCTTGTATATGACTCTTTCCTTTTGAATATTTTGCTTCCAGTTTCCATTCATATGAAAGCCAGAAGTAGCTGCATCAGAGCTGAGGTGGATAGGTTGGAGGAGTGAATGTATATACAAGGTCTTATTCATCTTTAGGCACTATTATTTAGATGTCTTATTTGAGATTGGGGCATGAGTTTTAACAACAGAGAGTTTGAATACTGCACGGTGTGTACTCAGTATTGCTAGGCAGAGAACTGATTGCATTCAGAGAGGGTGTCAGCTGAAAAAGGAGAAGACTGACTTTGTTTCTTCTCAGGTGAGTCTATGAGAATGAATGCTACCTCCCAGTCTCTTTTTATCTAGAGTTTAGCAGTTGATGGTAGAGGGATACTAAATTTGGAGTACTAAAGTAGTCAAAGGACTCAAAAATCTGAAACCTACTCCTGATGTTTCTCTAGTATTAGAGGAAAATCAACTAATCCTATATATATAGAATATATTCTATATATATAAAATATTTATTTGAGAGAGAGGGAGACAGCAAGTGAGCATGAGCAGGGGAAGGGGCAAAGGGAGAAGGAGAGGGAGAAACAGATTCTCTGCTGAGCAGGGAGCCTGATGCACGCCTGGATCCCAGGACCCTGGGATCAATACCTGAGCTGAAGACAGATGCTTAACCAACTGAGCCACCCAGGCATCTCTCCTTTTTTTTTTTTTTTCTTATTAATGAGATGAGGGGCATGGAAAGGGTGGCATTCACATCATGACTAAGAATGGTGTCCCCCCCCCCTCCCCACCACCAAATTGTGTAGTCGCATCCCTGGGGAACAAAATTGGCAACCTTGGACTTGAACCACTTTTGTGAAATCTATTGCAATTTATTAAAATAATTAAAATTAAAAAATAGATTTTTTTTTAATTCAGAGGAAAAGGAGAAACCCTTTTTGTCAGAAATGCAGATAATACTGCCTCACATTTTTCTATTTGTTCCAAAGGATTTTCTGCCATTAATATTTGAAGTGTTAAAGTAGCCTAATGGTTCATTAGGAATTGAATTTTACAATTAAATATGGATAAGACTGGTATAGCAAATTCACTATTTCTGTAGTCTCTGTTTACTTTTTTTTTTTTTTACATTTTATATTGTTTTCATTTTTTGTCTCTTACATCTACTGCCATTCTTTAGCAATAGATATATGATGTGAACAATTTAGTCTGTGGTTGACTTGACCTAGGTATCAAAAGGCAGAACTCAGACCTACATCTTCTATTTCAGGTTCATTGCTATTTCTACTATATCATACCTGTATTCTGTGACAGAAATGTTTTCTTGAGAGCTGTCTTTGAAACATGCTTTGTTTGAAGTAAGCTAATGGCAGTTACAAGTCAAAAAGTATATTTAAAACTTGGGAGATGAGAAAGTGGAAAGCAGATACAGTAGTTACAATACGTATTTCTGTAATGAGATGGTATTTTAGATGGAATATTTTGGTTGCTTGATTTAGCAGCAGATTAATTTTTTTCCAGGTTAATATTTTTAATCTGTTATATATCTCCAGATCTGCCCAATACAGTGGATTATAATTTTGAGAATTGTATGGACTTGAGAATTTTTTCCTACATTTTTTATTTTCACCTTTTAGGCTTTATCAACTTTTAGAAGGAGAGAATAAGAAAAAAGAATTGTTCATAACCCATGGAAACCTGGAGGAAGTGGCTGAGAAATTAAAAAAGGATGTTTCTTTAGTACAAGATCAATTGGCAGTATCTACTCAAGAACACTCTTTTTTTCTGTCCAAACTGAATATTGATGTAGACATGCTTTGTGATACTTTGTATCAAGGAGGAAATCAGCTATTGCTTAGTGATCAGGTGGGTGCTTGCCATAGTAACTGAAAATGCTGTAAAAAATGTTTTATTTTTTATTTATTTTTTAAAAGATATTTATTTATTCATGAAAGACACGCAGAGGGAGAAGCAGGCTCCACGCAGGGAGCCCGACGTGGGTCTCGATCCTAGGACTCCAGGATCACACCCTGGGCCAAAGGCAGGTGCTAAACCACTGAGCCACCCAGTTATCCCCTGAAAAATATTTTAATATAGTTCTGTCTTATATAGTTAGTATTCCATTTTATGAAATTCCACAATTTAATTATCTGTTATGTTGACAGACATTTAAGTTATTTTCAGTTTTTGCTATTGTAGATCATACTGCTGCAGATGACGGTCTTACTGTGTCTCACAGCTGTGCGTGTGTACACATAGGGACACTCCATCACTGAAGAGTGGAATTGCATATCACAGGTTTAGTTTTCAGGTTACATCAAATTGTTTTCCAAAGTGGTTGTACCATATTACTTCAGCAGTGTCAGAGATGTTATGTATCCTACTTATCACATAATCTTATCTGATTTATATAATTTCTCTCAAACTGTGGATATAGAATAGCATCCAATACAGATTGTAGTTTGTATTTCCCTGATTATTAAACAGGTGGAGGCCCCTGTCAGCTGATTATTGAGATTGAGGCCTCTTTCAGTTGTTTACTGTGCATTCATCATTTTCTGAGAATTCCTTGTTCATCTCCTGTGCCCATTTTTTTGTTTTTTTTTTTTCTAAGATTTATCTATCTATTTGAGAGAGGGAGCCCAAGTGGTGCCGAGGGAGGGTAGGTACATGGGGAGGGGGAGAGGAGAGAGTGTCTTGAGTAGATTCTATGCTAAGTACAGAACCCTCATAACCCTGAGATCAGGACCTGATAGAAACCAGGAGTCAGTGGCCTGGTCTCAGGGTTGTGAGATTGAGCACCCCCCACCCCTCCCAGGCTCTGTGCTCACTGCAGAGTGTGCTTGAGATTTTCTCTCCTCCTGCCCCTGCCCCCACTCGCATGTACCTGTGCTTGCTCTCTCTCTAAAATAAATAAATCGTCAAAAAAATTCATTTGTAGGAGTTTATGTATTTCAAGTGCTGATCCTTTGTCAGTCATGTGTGTTATATATATTCATTCTCTATTTGTAGCTAGTCTTTTTTACTTTCTTTGTTTTTGGCTTTTTTTTAGCACTTTAATTTTTATCTTGTTTATTACTCTGTGGTTTGCCATTTTTTATATCTCATTTTTCATATTTTGTTAAGGTTTGTTCTTAACAGCATAATGGTAGTCCTTTTTACTTTATCTGAAAGTTATGCTGTTCACTTTTAGTTCTTTAGTCTACCAGGAGTTTATTTTTATGTGTGATAGGAGGTAGAGTTCTAACTTTAATTGTTTTTAATTTTTTCTCCCTATAAACAAATTGTCCCATCACCACTGATTGAGGCATACAATAAAAATAAAATCCCTCTCTTTCTGGTGAAGGGAGCCTCTTATTATGAAATAAATGATCCTTGAGTGCCTTTTTCTTTCATATCTCTTTGTTAGATACTATGGGCAGGACCAGTTCTAAACCTTAAACTGAGTTAAGTCTAAGAGTCTGTAGGACCCAAGTGATTCCTGCCTGGCCTGTAATTCTATCCAGGGGCTCTTCCACTTCAGACCATTCTGATCCTGAGATTGTTGGTATCCTGTGAGTCCTTGGCTTATTATGAAGAGGGTCTCCCATCTGGCTTCCCATTTTCTGTGGACTTTGGGCTTTGATTTTCTTCCCACTCATCTTGTGAGTCTCAAGAATCCTAGGTTCTAATTTTCCAAGATTGGTGGTTGCCCTAGAGTAAAGCTGCTCCTGGATTGCCTTACCAATCTGGGATGTTTTATAGACTTGTAGTTCCTTGATGCCTTGTTATCTCTTCATTGCTTTCAGAAAGCTTTTGTTTTGCTTGATTTTTAAAAAAACTTCATTTAGCCTTTTACATTTTTTTCTTATGGAAGGATTGATTTGGATAACTAACCTACCTTTTCTTGGAATGGGAATGCTTATGACTAGTTTTTTTAAATAATATTTTTATTGTGGTAAAATATAAAATAGTTCTAACCATTTTTAAGTGTACAATTCAGGGAAATTAAGTACAAAAGTACATTCATATATTGTGCAACCATGATCACTATATATTTTCCCAGAGCTTAATCATCCCAAAAAGAAACATTAAATAATAAATAGTAACTTTTCACTCCTTCCTCCCAGTCCCTGATAACTTCTATTCCACTTCCTGTCTCGATGAATTTGCCTGCTCTAGGCACCTAATAGAAGTGAAATCCTACATTTATATGATTTAAGTTTTATCCATGTTGTAGCATGTGTGAGAATTTTATGCCTTTTTATGGCCAAATAATACTTCGTTGTATATATGTAGTACATTTTGTTTGTCTTTTGATGGTCATTTGGGTTGTTTCCACCTTTTGGCTTCTGTGAACATTGGTGTACAGGTATCTGAGTCTCTGTTTTTGTTTCTTTGGGGTATATGCCTAGGAGTGGAATTGCTGAATCATGTGGTAGTTCTGTTTAACTTTTTGAGTAAGTGCCTAACTTGCACAGCAACTGCACCATTTTATATTCTCACCCACTGTGCACAGGGTTCCAGTTTCTCCATATGCTTGTCTACACTTGTTATTTTCCTTTTTAAAAAAATATATACTAGCTATCCTAATAGCCTGAAGTGATTAACTGTGATTTTTTTATAATCTATTACTGATTTTGTCTTCTAAATTTATTAATTTTATAAAAACTTCCCATGATGGTAGATTTGAAAATTTATTGTTTTGACTCTTTCAATTTTTCCTTTATATTTGAGTCTATTTTATTTTTTATTTTTTTAAAAGATTTTATTTATTCATGAGAGACATCGGCAGAGGGAGAAACAGGCTCCTGTGGCGAGTCCAGTGTGGGACTTGATCCCAGGATCCTGAGATAACAAGCTAAGCCAAAGGCAGAAGGTCAACCACTGAGCCACCCAAGCGTCCCTGAGTTTATTTTATAAAATAAAGATACAGTTGGTCCTTGAAGAACATGAGGTTGAAACATGGGTCCACTTGTATGCAAATTTTCCTCAAAAAATAAATGCAGGGATCCCTGGGTGGCGCAGCGGTTTGGCGCCTGCCTTTGGCCCAGGGCGTGATCCTGGAGACCCGGGATCGAATCCCACGTCGGGCTCCCGGTGCATGGAGCCTGCTTCTCCTCTGCCTGTGCCTCTGCCTCTCTCTCTCTGTGTGACTATCATAAAAAAAAATAAAAAAAAAAAAATTAAATGCAGTGCAGTACTATAAATGTATTTTCTTATAATTAACATTTTCTTTTTTGTAACTTACTTTATTATAAGATTATAGTATATAATACACATAACATATATATAGATATGTATTAGTTAACTGTACATCAACAGTAGGCTACCTACCAGTAGTTAAGTTTTGGGGAAGTCAGAATTTCTACACAAATTTTCAACTACACAGAGTCAATGCTCTAACATCCCCTCCCCCCCCCCCCCGCACCATATTGTTTAAGGGTCAGCTGCATATCTAATTTTAAAATTGTGGTGAATTATTATCCTGGTGGCTTGAAATACAGTGAATTGAACCATTTAGTATTACATAATGATCTTCTGTATTTTAACTGTGCTTTTTGTCTTAATATTTTTTTGTCTGATTAATAGTCCTATATACCATCTTTCTTTCGGTTAGTATTTGAAGGTATGTATTTTTCACTTTTACTTATACATCTCTCTTATTCTTTCCTTTTTACTTAGCATTATGAAATCATTTTTACTCTGAATGATTTTAATTTTTATGTTACAGTAATTTCTGTAACCAATGTACCATTGAATATTTTGCTAGTCTTTTTGTTTGCTTTTGAACAGCAACATGTATATCTTGTGTATATAGCTTTTTGTTGTTGGATACTTTCATTTGGATGAATTCTTGGAAGTAGAATTGTTGGGTTTCTTGGGTATGTACATTTTTCTTTTGGCCTTTGATGCTGTCATACTGCTTTTCTGAAGAGTCACACCTATTTTCATTCCACCAGCACTATTTAAATATCTACTGGATACCATCAATTATATGGTATGCTGTCATTTTATGAATTGCTAAAAAAGAAAAAACTTTCAATTAAACTGGCACAGTACTATCTTATTAGAATTTTTATTGAATACTTACTAGAAGGTATCTTTTAGGTTCAGACAGACATAGATTTTTATCATATTACTCTTAAATATACACATTAAAAGAAATATACACAATTAAAGTGGTTAGGGTATTTCAAAGCTTCACACTTAACATGCAGTTCTTTTTTTTTTTTTTTTTTTTTTTTTTTTTTATTTATTTATGATAGTCACAGAGAGAGAAAGAGAGACAGAGACATAGGCAGAGGGAGAAGCAGGCTCCATGCACCGGGAGCCCGACGTGGGATTCGATCCCGGGTCTCCAGGATCGCGCCCTGGGCCAAAGGCAGGCGCCAAACCGCTGCGCCACCCAGGGATCCCTAACATGCAGTTCTATGTTGTTTTTTGACTCAAAATTGTTGTCTTTATTTTTCTACACTATACATTGAGAGTGTTGGTGATATCAAAAAAACTAATAACCCAATTAAAAAATGGACCAAAGATTTGAATAGAGCTTTTTCCACAGAAGACATACAAATAGCCAATAGTATATATGAATAGTTGCTCAGTGTCACTCATTGTCAGGGAAATGCACATCAAAACCACAATGAGATGTCACCTTACACCTGTTAGAGTGGTTAGTAGCAAAAAAGCAAAATCAGGGGCACCTGGGTGGCTCAGTCAGTTAAGCATCTGACCTTGGCTTTGGTTCAGGTCATGATCTCATGGGTCCTGGGATCAAGCCCTGTGTGGGGCTCTGCCCTCATTGAGGAGTCTGCTTAAGGATTCTCACCCTTTGCCCCTCCCCCTACTCATGTGCTTATGCATGTGCATGCACTTTCTCTCTCTCAAATCTTTTTTAAAAAAGCAAAAAGTATTTACAAGGATGTGGAGAAATTGGAACCCTTGTACACTGTTGGAGGGAGTGCAAAATGGTGTAGCCACTGTGGAAAATAGTATGGAGTTTTCTTAAAAAAGTAATGATCCATATGATCCAGTAATTCCACTTCTGAGTGTTTAAAACAAAAGAATTGAAATCGGGATCTTGAAGAATTATTAGCACTCCTACATCCATTATAGCACTATTTATAGTAGTCACATTATAGAAATAACTTAAATGTCTGTCAATGAAGGAATAGGTAAAGAAGATGTGATATATACACACAAAGTCTTATTTAGCCTTAATAAAAAGAAATGCTGTAATATGGGACAACATGGATGAACCTTGAGGAAATTATGCTGAGTGAAATAAACCAGTCACAAGGACAAATAATGTATGATTTCACTTACAGACATATCTAAAATAGTCAAACTCACAGAGGCAGAGGGTAGAATGGTGGTTAGCAGGGATTGGAGAGGGGCAAATGGTGGTATTTGTTTTTTAAAGATTTTATTTATTTATTCATGAGAGACAGAGGGAGAGAGGGAAAAGCAGGCTCCATGCAGGGAGCCTGAAGTGGGACTCGATTCCGGGTCTTCCGGATCAGGCCTTGGGCTGAAGGCGGCACTAAACCGCTGAGCCACACGGGCTGCCCGGAAATGGGTTGTTAATCAAGAAATGTAAAGTTTCAATTATGTAGGGTACATAAGTTTTAGAGATATGCTGTACAATGTTTTGCCTGTAGTTAACAATACTGTGTTGTACTCTTAAAAATCTATTAAAGGGGAAATCTCATGTTAAGTGTTCTTAACCCAATAAAAAAAATTTTTTTAATGTTGGTAATAAAGCATTTCTTATGAGTGGCTAATAATAATTACATGATGCTCTTGATTATAAAATGGTATGGATTTCAGATATTTTAAAATGTGAAAGATTGCATCCTAGAATCATAAAGTATGATGATTTCACTATAATCTTACTGGGTGTCATTATTTAATGTTTTTCCCTAACCCAGTGAAATATAAAAATGCCATCTGTATACATTTTAATTTGCATTTTTGTTGTTAATGAAGGCTGTTTTTCAGTATCTGTAGGAATATTATCTTAGCAACTATTAAGATCTTTAGTACTGAAATTGAGGGTGAGATTGTAGTTTCTCATTCATGTTTACCAAGTTTTTCTTCAAGGGGAAACTAATGTAGATATTATTTAATTTTGTTAAAGTGTAATTGAAGAAGTACTGCTCTCTAGAACTGGCATTTATGACAGGTGTAAAGCAGTCATTCTTGAACTTGTTTATTAGAATCACCAGGGAGCCTGTTGGGAGTTTGAGTAATTTAGTACGGAGTGAGGTGCAGGAATATCTATTCATACCAAGCACCCCAGGTGATTACCATGTTCATGGACCATACTGAGGACTTGCAGAAGGCTGAGATAGAGCTACAGATTTTCTCTTTGGTGATACTAGCTGGAAATTTATAGAAGTAGAATACTTAATTAGAAAGCCGTAGAATCTTGTTAATAAACAAGTTTTATATTATGAAGTGAGGCATCTCAGTATATTTAAATGTGAAGAGTCTGGCATATCTAGGTTTGTTTTTTTTTTTTTTTTTTTTTTTTTAATAAGATTTAATGTATTTGGGAAGCCTTGGTGGCTCAGTGGTTCAGCATCTGTGTTCAGCTCAGGGTGTGATCCTGGGGTCAGGAATCAGGTGCCGCATCCACCTCCTTGTGAAGAGCCTTCTCCATCTATGTCTCTGCCTCTCTCTCTCTCATGAATAAAGAAGTAAAATCTTAAAAAAAAAAAAAAGATTTTACTTGTTTAAGAAACAGTGAACAAGCACAAGCGGGAGGTGGAGAGAGAAGCAGTGACATGTCTAGGTTCTTGAGCAGAGTCTACGGCCATACCACCCTGAACATGCCCGATCTCGTCTGATCTCGGAAGCTAAGCAGGGTCGGGCCTGGTTAGTACTTGGATGGGAGGTTCTTGAGCAGAATTACATGGCAAATCAGAATTGTTGAATGTTTCATGTAATTCTATTTTCTGTAACACTGTGAAAAAAGAAAAATGAATATTTTTGTTGAAATACTACTTTTTATTGGTAATTGCTTCATTTCAAGGCTTTCTCCGTACCACTTTTATCTAGAGTAGACCGAGATTAGGCTAAAACAAGATTCAATCAATAAAGTGGAGTAATTCTCCATTAAGGAGATGATGTTCATTCTTCTATCTCTAGTCTCTAAGACTGTGCTGGTCATATGGTAGACATTTAGTAATATTTGTTAAATGTATGAATATGCATAACAGTTTACATATCAAGTACTCTTCAGGGAGTAACAGTTTGCTTTGAATCTCTTAAAATTGTCTATTGAATACTGTTATAATTGCTCTTAACATAGAATTTATATTAAACCTACTGTGGGGGGCACCTTGGTGGCTCAGCGGTTGAGCATCTGCCTTCGGCCCAGGGCGTGATCCCAGTCTGGGGATCAAGTCCTGCATCAGTTCCCTGCAAGAAGCCTGCTTTTCCCTCTGTCTATGTCTCTGCCTCTCTGTATCTCTCATGAATAAATTAATAAAGTCTTAAAAAAAATTAAAAAATAAATCGATTGTGGATTTTTAATTGAGGTTCATTTATCATTGAAATCATGGGAATAGGGAACCCTGGGTGGCGCAGCGGTTTAGCGCCTGCCTTTGGCCCGGGGCGCGATCCTGGAGACCCGGGATTGAATCCCACGTCGGGCTCCCGGTGCATGGAGCCTGCTTCTCCCTCTGCCTGTGTCTCTGCCTCTCTCTCTCTCTCTCTCTGTGTGACTATCATAAATAAATAAAAATCTAAAAAAATTTTAAAAATGAAATCATGGGAATAATTATTCTACCATTTGGATTTTTTTTTTTTAAAGATTTTATTTATTTATTCATGATAGTCACACAGAGAGAGACAGAGAGGCAGAGACACAGGCAGAGGGAGAAGCAGGCTCCATGCAGGGAGCCCGACATGGGATTCGATCCTGGGTCTCTAGGATCGCGCCCCAGGCCAGAGGCAGGCGCCAAACCGCTGCGCCACCCAGGGATCCCTGGATTTTTTTTTTTTTAAGATTTTATTTATTAGAGAGAGAGAGGGAGCATGAGCCAGGGAGAGAGGAAGAGGGAGAAGCAGACTCCAAGCTGAGCAGGGAACCTGACTCAGGCATGATCCGAGGTCCCCAGTATCATGACCTGAGCTGAAGGCAGACCTGAACTGGCTAAGGCACCCAGGCACCCCTATCATTTGGATTCTTTGCATGTAAATTATATTTTAAATTTATAATTGCTATTACAAAGAGAAATTTTGTAGTAAAAGCATTTTTATTTTCCTTTTAGGAGTTAACAGAGCAATTTCATCAAGTTGAATCCCAACTGAATAAACTAAATCATCTTCTTACTGATATTCTTGCTGATGTGAAGACAAAAAGAAAAATTTTGGCATCTAATAAACTGCATCAAATGGAAAGAGAATTATATGTATATTTTTTAAAAGATGAAGATTATCTGAAAGATCTTGTGGAGAATTTAGAAAACCAATCAAAGATTAAGGCTGTTGGTTTTGAAGTTTGAAAATTATTAAAAACTGAATCTTTACTACAGAGCTCTGCTATGTTTTAATGTTTTATATATTAGGAGGAAAATGTAGCTAATAAACCCTACTAAAATTTTAAATTTGATGCCAGTGGAACATTTCATTTAATTTATTTAAGTTTTACATTGGTTGTTTTTTTTTTCCTTATATAATGCGTTCAAAGTACCAGTGCTTTCTATGAGTTGAAAATTTGCTTGATGGCACTTAGTACTGGTAACTTTACTTACAAGGAAAAAGCATTGTTATATAATGCAAATATTTTTTAATAGGATTAGTTCTGTCTCTCCTTTACTGTTTTTCTTCGAAATAGAAATTTTTTATTGTTAAATATTTTAAACCTTTGTAGAACTTAGAGTTAGCATTGTTCAACCTGTGAACCTTAATATATGGAACAGCCAAGTTCCCTCATATTTAGCTATAAAGTAAAACCATACCACTCAAACTGTAATTCCCATAATTCCCTGCTGTAGACTTTGAAAATCTTTGTACCTATTTGCTCTTCAAAAAGTATCAGATGTCCTTTGACCATTGTTCATTTTAGCAACTGGGTCCTGGGAAATCAAAATTTCTGCAGGACAAATCGTACTGGTGCTTGGACTTCTGCTTTGGTGGTGCTTTGACTTACACATTACGAATGACTCTTAAATGAAATTTGAAAATACCATAGAAGTGGTTGTTTAGAGGATACATAATGCTGTTTTAATCAGTTTCTTTGGAGTGAAAATACTTAAATGTTAGATTGTATTAATTGGGATACACACAAGTGTATTATTTGGACAATTAGAAATTATTTTGAGTGGTATGAAGTCATTTGGAGTAGCTTATTAGGATATCAAATGGTTCTTGAGTGCTTGATTTATATGTGGCCTGTGGTATATAACATGTAAGCTTTATAGAGGAACAAGAAGATGGAGTTAATACTTTCAAGAAGATTTCTGCTTCAGAATATATTGTCTTTTTAAAAAGAGATGCCCATCTAAAGTGCATTTTAGGTGGTCTTTTTGAAATTCTTTAGCTATTACCATCAGAACATGGATATGCTTAGGAGACATATAAGTCCTGATAATTTTTATAATCTGTTGAACAAAAATATTTTGCCAGCTATTGTATTTGTACATTATTTAAAAATTTACATTTACTAAATAGATCTAAATATGCATGAAAATTTGTAATTTGTAATAAATTTTGTCTAAGATTTTGGTATTAGCTCCTCATGGATGGCTTTTTGTTCCTTTTTAAATTTTTTTCCTATTCCACAGTGGAATAGAGAATTCATTTAAAATTTTTCTTCTCTCTAGTAATGTGGAAAAATATGTCAGCTGGTTTCCTGGCTCTTGGAATAGCAAATTGTGTTTATATTTATGCCAGATATGATAGATGTATGACTAGCTACTCAATGTTGTAGCTACTCAAACCTTTACCCACTCAACCCAGTAGAGCTGAGCGGTATACGTGAAATGATGTTGTGTGTCTATCGTAATTACCCAAGTCCATTAAAAATAATTTTTCTGTTACTAGGTTTGCATATTTGAAGGTTAATTATAACAGCCATTTGTTTCAGATCTCAGGAGATCTATGAATAGATTGCTTGCTTCAAAATTGGTTAACTAGAAAATATATTCTTTGTTCCCTGTTTACCAGAATATTCCGGTTGAGCCTGTAACTGTTTTTGCTCCCTTCTTACTGTTGTAATTATGGAGGCAACGCTACCTATTTTCCGTGATCATTAATAGGCTAGTTTGTAGGAATGCCTCTGGATGTAATGTTTTTCAAGTAACATGTTCCTTATTTTGAGGTCTCAAAATTAATATGTGGATATTTATCTTACATTTAGGATTTATGAAAATGGAAAATTATGAGGCATTTGTAGGCTTTGATCTCTGTAAAATACCGCTCTCCAGTGTTGCACAGAAGATTATGTCTGCTATGCATTCAGGTGATTTAGTGGAGTCTAAGAATTGGAGAGAGAGTGAAAAGAGTAAGTAATTTTTATAAACATCTTTCTGTCTTGTGACCTTGAATGTTAATTATTTCTTAAGTTAAGGATCGAAAATGAAACAGCAGAATTATTGTCAGGAACCGTGTATTGTGTAGGGAGGTTCTTGCTACAGACATGGAGCCCAGCTCCCTTTGGCTTATTCTCATTCAGTGATGACTGAGCTTCTGCTCACTGGATTTCACATTCTCTCAGCCTTTACTGCTTTAAAATGTAACACTCTCTTCATTGTTCCAGGCATTTCTGTCAGAGATTTCCTGAGAATCTGCATCGTTTAACCTTGGAAAAGCTGGGCTCTTTCACAGTGCCTCTCAGTTTGTTCAGCCTTAGCTCTTGGGTCATTGGATGCACATGGACATAGTACTTGCTGTGTGTGGCAAACGGGAGATGTGTGTTAGTGTGTGTCTTAATGCTGCCTGAGGACTGTAACCTTTTAGGTGTGTGTACTTAGGATAGGATGTCACATAGCAGCGGTGGCATGGGCACAAAGTGTGACATTTGGATCACCAGTTTGTTTTACCAGCAAAGCAGCTTGTTGTTCTTGTTTGTGTCTTAATATTTAAGTCTGGGCCAATAATGTGTTGTTTCTTTTCTACAGAGTAAGTTATATGTGAGATATAATTGATAATTGTGATTAAGTAATTGAGAGCATTGACAAATAGTGCAAAAGCTATATAAGTGCAGTTTCTTGATTAAAATATAGTAGCACTTAACATTTCAGTCTGTTCATATTCAGACATCTGTTGCTCATGAGCCTCATTGTAGTAAAAGTCACTGATAAATGAACTGCTAGGAAGTTTTGGGTATGGACCACATACCTAACAGTTGGTAATGTTTTTGGGGAATGGTGTAGGGGAGATAGTAAAGAAAATAAATACTCAGATGTCAAAGGGCTTTCTCCTTTATTCTGTATACTTTCTAAAATAAAAGAGCAGTGGGCACTTGACAGAAGTGGAAATGTACTTCCCTTTAAAAACTGAAAAGAATTTAAAAAAATACTGATAGGAATAGTGCAGTGCCTCTGGAAGTTTCAATGTGAGTCTCTGTGAAGAAAGATTTTTGGCGATCAGTCCATCTTGTGAACTCTATTGTCATACTCTTCAAATACCCTATAAAATTCTAGTTTTCATAAATTTATTGAGAGGTAATGGGAAAAGATAAGGTATTATTTTTCTGTCAAGTGTTAAAGGATTTGGAAAGAGTGGACTTTTCACAAAGATTCCGTATCGGCTGTTGCTGTACAACACTGTTACTACAAATACTTAGCGACTTAAAACAATGCACATTTGTTTTCTCCCAGTTTCTGTGGGTCAGGAGACTAGGCACAACTTAGCTTCATCCTTTGCTGGGCTACAGCGTGGATGTGTCAGAGGGTTTGGGTCTCATCTGAGGCCTGAACAGGGAAGCATTTGCTTCCAGTTCACAGGGTTGTTGGCAAATTCAGTTCCTTGTAGGCTTTTGGGCCGAAGGCCTCTGTTTCTTCCAAGTTGTTGGCTGTAAAACACCCTCAGTTCTTTTCCACATGGTTCTTCTGAGGTGCAGCTTTTTCCCTGGCAAGACTGACATCCCAGTCTTCTGCAGCATGTTTGGGAGCATCCTGTCACTGTTGCTGTACCCTGTGGGTTAAGAGTGAGTAGGGACCACCTTGGAGTTCATCTGCTTCAGAGTTTCATCAGTTTTAGTTCTTATTTCATATGGATTTGATTAAGTTGGGTTGCTGGTGGGTTTTTTTAAATATTTTTTTATTATTATTTATGAGAGAGACACACAGAGAGAGAGAGAGAGAGAGAGAGAGAGAGAGAGAGAGAAGCAGAGACACAGGCAGAGGGAGAAGCAGGCTCCATGCAGGGAGCCCGATGTGGGACTCGATCCCAGGTTCCCAGGATCACGCCCTGGGCTGAAGGCGGCGCTAAACCACTGGGCCACCCGGGCTTCCCCTGCTGGTGGGTTATTGATGAATGATGCTGGACCTAAGATCTAGTTGATTCCTGGACTCTTGTCACATGCTGGGGTGACTGTGTCAGATCTTCATCTCTTACAAGGAAAATACTGCAAATCAGCGTTTCATTTCTAAAGCACATTTTGTACCAAAGAAATATAAAAACCGAATCCATAAATCGTTGAGAATAACTACAAATATTTGTTACTACAAACAGGTAAAACCAAACAACATTAGTGTTCTATGTCACTTTGGGGTCTCTGTCTTATGTGCTGTCCTGAAGGTGTGAAGACACACACCCAATAAGGGTTGGACTGTGTAGGTCTTCTTGCTATGAGATTGATCTTTATTTAAAAGCCCTCCGCTGGGAAAAAAAAAAATCAAAATATGCAAAAACTTCAATTTATCTGTAACCAATGAATATAAAGAGGACATCCACATCGTCACATTGCCAGAACCTCGAAATTTCATTCTCAGTTAAAACTCTCTCCCTGCTGGAGGTAGCCATCATCCTGACTTGCAGCAGTCGCTTACACTTCCTTACCATGGGTGTTTTGTGTTGCTCCAGAGGCCTTTTTTTGGCCATCTTTCCCTTCTGACTACATGGCTGTCTCCTTGCAGTCAGGGGTGACCTGGGATCCTGTCAGCAGGATGTGCCCTCAGGTATTGTGGGCCATTTCTGGGGTAGGCCTCTTTCCTTCCCTCTAGTAGGAACCTTCCTTTCAAACTCTGCAAATGATAACACTGTCCTAGAGGATTATACAACGTGTTGGAAGGACCCCAGTCCTGGAGAGACCACATGAAACATTTACAGCCAGCTGAGAACACTCAACCTCAGAACATGAAAGAAAAATAAACTTTGTTATTTAAACCACTGTCTTGTTGGGTCTTTTGTGACTGTAGCTTAGTTTTGTACCTTAATCCATACACCTTTATAAACGAGATTGAAACATGGGTCCATCTGACTTAAATTTTCATTGTCATTTGATGGTTCAGTAATGCTCCTAAAAGTCTTTGGTAAATACTGGGGGAGGAGGAGTTTGCAGGTCCGCTTCAGGGTTGCCAGCTGACCTGCTGCTCTGTATAGGGTTATGCGTAGGATTCAGCATATGTTTATTAAAAGAGATCTCTGTTTTGTCTGAGTGGCTGTAGAAATCAAATAATGTTTCCTAGTACACATTTGTCCAAATTGTTTTTCATTTTAACAGCTTAGATGTGAATTTGGTTTTCTAGTTTAAAAGAAATGTATACATATATATTTGCAGACATTACAAATTAATACAATTTGAAATCCCAAAGGTAAATATTTGTGAAAATCGAGTCCGTTAATATGAAGTGTGTCTTTATTCCACCATCCAGTAGAAATCTGCGATTTCAAGGACAGATAACATAAAACTAAGTGACCAAACAGATCTGTCTTGATTATGTTCATTCTAGTAAAGAGTATAATGGATAAACATACTATATTTTTATTTCTTTTTTTTTTTAAAGATTGATTTATTTATTCACGAGAGGCACAGAGAGAGAGGCAGAGACCTAGGTAGAGGAAGAAGCAGGCTCCTAGTAGAGCCCGATGTGGGACTTGATCCCGGATCCCAGGATCACACCCTGAGCCGAAAGCAGACACTCAACCACTGAGCCACCCAGGCATCCCCCTATTTTTATTTCTATTAAGTAAACATAAAATCCTTGTATCCAGTTATTTGACAAGCCTGCCAGGTGTTGGATTTCAATCCCCATTGCCCTCATACATGCCTGCATTCCTCCTCACTAGGATGTTGGCAGTGGCTTCCTTAATTGTTCTTTACCTTCATTATTGCCCCTTTGTCTTGCCCTCAGGCCTTTGCTAGAACTAGCTCAGCTTTTGTCCTTGACCTGTGCATAATACACTTCTGGAAACATCCCAGGTGCTTTGAGGGATCCCTGCCTGCCCTGTTCAGTCATTTGCCCCACTACTTGTCCCTCTACACCTCATGCAGATTTGACTGCGACTTCCAAACACATGGTATTTTCCGGTATCCTCCTCTACTTAGCCTTTTCTTCTTCTCCACTCAACTGAGTGAGGAAAGCATTTTACAAGGTCATGCTCAAAATACTTTTCCTTTAAGATTTACTTATTAGAGCATGAGTGGGGGGAGGGGCAGAGGAGAAGGAAGGAGATACCCCGCTGAGCAGGGAGCCCAACACTGGCCCCATCTCAGGACCCTGAGAACATGACCTGAGCCAAAACCAAGAATCAGTTGCCCAACTGATTGAGTCCCCCCAGGTGCCCTTTGCTCAAGTTTGCCTTATTGGAAGTAACCTGTCCTGGATTCATTTGCAGCTCGGTTGAGAGGACTCACCATAAGGTACCCCTGGTTGTATGATGCTCTGGCTCTTTGTGTGCTTTGAGATCCTTGAGGCAGGGCAGGGTTCTCACCTCTGAGTGCTGCCACACGTACACTCACCTGTGGCTTCCTCTCACTGACTTGAAAGAGCTTTCTATACACAATACATGTATGTGAATGAGTTCTAAATATGTTGTAAATATTTTGGGGAGATCTTTTTTTTTAAATACTTAGGAAATTGTTCTTAAAGCCAAAAGCATAAAGCCCATAATTCATATTTAAAAATCTTTCCTTACATCCTTATACACACAGGCATATAGTGAAAGGGTTCATCTGCACTTTTTTTTTTTAAGATTTTATTTATTTATTCATGAGAGACTGAGAGAGGCTGAAACATAGGCAGAGGGAGAAGCAGGCTCCTTGCAGGGAGCCTGATGTGGGACTCAATCCTGGACCCAGGGATCACACCCTGAGCCAAAGGCAGAAGCTCAACCACTGAGCCACCCAGGTGTCCCTCCACATTGTTTCCTTTTCTTTTTTTTTTTTTTTTAAGATTTATTTATTTATTTATGATAGAGAGAGAGGCAGAGACACAGGAGGAGGGAGAAGCAGGATCCACGCCGGGAACCTGATGTGGGACCCGATCCTGGGACTCCAGGATTGCGCCCTGGGCCAAAGGCAGGTGCTAAACCACTGAGCCACCCAGGGATCCCCTCCACATTGTTTTAATTCAGGCTTTTGCTTTGTTGAGCCCTCTCCCCATGGAGAGGTTGCTAACCCATGCTAATAATGTACTTGCTATATCCCTTTTACACTTTTCTCCATTTCTTCCCATGATTGTAATTGTAGCTCGCATGTGTGGCTGCACTATGCCATCCAGCCCCCTCCCCCCTTCCAGTGGGATTAGCTGAGACCTTCCTTACAACTGTACCACACTGGAGCTTCCTCTTCACTCAGTCCTTTTCTCCCGCCAGAAGCTTTCTGTGGCCAAAGCTTAGTCTGATTCCCAGGAACCCAATCTGCTATAGTTGGTGCCAGGAGTGGTCCGAGAAAGCACACGTGGCATTTTGGAGTAGGCAGACTGGCACTGATGGCTTCCTCACAGGTTGTAGTGGAATAGGAATGGTAGCAGTGCAGTTTAGCCTTGGACTACAGGTGGATTGTATGGCATACCAGTGGAAGCCACTGCCCAGGCTGCTGGGATTTACTGTGTATTTGAAAAGTACAAGGCAGCGGCAGACAATGGAATTTGTGGCTGTGGCTAGTAATAATAGATCCTTTGGAAAAAGACAAGGGCTGAGGGTGATTAATAAGCAGTTACAGGCTAAATGTAACCAGAGAACTTCCTAAAAAGAGACCACTTAGGACCCTAAGACCAGTACTTAGTCCTGCGACTTGTAGGACTCTAGAGAAGGCTTGGATTCTCAGCCCAGGCAGGTGTGCTACTTCAAGGTCAGAGCCTTGATCAGGAAGAAGGATGAGACCCTGAGATTTGCCATGGACACCTGGATTGGCACATTCAAATTCTGAATCCTAGATTGCTCTGGGACCTGCACATGTGGCTACTTCTCTGTTAAAGAAGGAGCGTCCCCCGTCCTATTGTTGCTGAAGGCCATGCAGGTTGCTTCTCGATAAACACCTCCTCCCTCAGGAATTTCTGTCTCCTTCCCTCCTGGCCATTAAGCCAACAACCTAGCTAAAAGTTATTGGGCCTGTTGGGGAAGCCTGAGATGTGCGCCGGTCAGGTGAACCAAACCATATGGTAATTTGAACAGGGAAAGAAGATTTTAACTAGTAATGGGATTAGCTACCTAGGAGTAAAGAAATAAACACAGCAAAGGCAGACACGGAACAGCTCCCCAAGGTAGAAGTTGAAGGAGTAAACAATGGGAATGACTTGGCCAGCTAACATGCACTAGCCTGTCACCTGCTGTCCCAGTACAAGCACCTGGGGGCTCTTCAGTGGAATGGTCATGGGCCAGGGTGGAGGTCACACATAGACCCAACCACATGCACTCCCACTCACCAGGGCTGATCTAATAATACCTCTGCTGAATGTCCAGCCTTCCAACAACAGACCAAACACCTAGTCCCCAGTACTACCATCCTTTGAGGGAACAGTCACTTGGCGGCAAGTTGACAACACTGAATCTTTTGTGCCCCTAAAGGTGTGGAGGTGTATCTTGACCGGAATTGACATGATCCAGGCATGGCTTTCCCTTTCCTGTTTGCAGGGCCTCAGTGAGCTCTAATATCCAAGGCTCAGAGTGTTTGATTCACTGACAGTTACACAAGCATTGCATTGGACATGGGGACCCACTATACAGCAAGGGAGCTGCAGTGGGCACGTGATGTGGACCCAAGGGTTCCCCCAGCGACATACCCAGGAGCACCACCCTGTTGGAGAGAGGAATGGCCTGTAGTAGGTGTAGCTTCCAGCAGCATGGAGGAGCAACCTCCAGGGTGTGGTAAACACTGTCCATCAGTAGCCACTACTGGGTGTAGTGTCCCCAAGATGTATAATTAAGAAGGATGTGGGAGTGGTCCTGCTTACCATCATTTCCAGTGCTGTAAATTTGTCTCTCCCCCAACACCTCTGGGTTCTGCAGATTAAGTCTTGACTGCCAGAGGGGAAACTCACCTGGAACATGCGAAAAATGCCATTTAATTTGAAGCTGCAGTTGCTGCCCTATCCTTTCAATAGCTAAGAGACTGGCAGACAAGGAACATAAGCAGTTGCTTGTGTACGCTTGAGCAGTCTCAAGCAGTTGCCTGAGATGCCTCCTGATCACCCGAAGTCAGGGCTGCTGTTACATGATGGTGCAAGGAAGCATACATTTGGTACCCAGCTGATAAGACTAGTCACCTCTGTCCTCTGTCCGAATCTGACGGCAAATGCACTGACCATGGCCTGAGAAAGGCATGGTGACCAGGGGCTTATAATTCTCAGAGATGAGGGGTTTGGGTAGTTCTATCGATCAGATGAGCTATGTAGACCAGCAGAAGTGCTAAGCCAGGGTGAGGGGACTCTAGAGTGTGCATTAGAGGGACACAAATATCATTTGTAGCTTTGAGACCAGCTTCAGTGACCAGGTGATTCAGTTCATCTCATTAACCTTCCTTTTAAAAGTATCTTCCAGGAAGAGGCCCACCAGCATCCTGAAGGAGCTACTTTCAGAATGTATCTGCAGCAAGTGGCTGGGAGCAGTGCAGTGTAGTGCCCAGTAGCAAAGGACTGTAGTGAGTCCTGTGGATGCCCAGATTCCACCATTCATCACCCCACCTGCTGGGAGTGTTGCTGAAGGATGAAGCCTTCCTTCAACATTCACAAGAGTGAAGCCACCTCTCCTGGTGGCTGCCTCAGCTGCACACTCCTTTCCCAGGGGCAACTGATCCAATGACTGGTCAGTGCTGGCATATAAAGGCCTGCTTCCGTGATCCATTGGGGGATAACTCTATAGGCCATCCAGGTCCCAAGCAGGCCTTTGTAGTGACTGCATCTTGGGCCGGTCCTCCTTCCCTCATGTTCCTGTAAACATTGATCCTGAGAGCACTCCCCACTAACCTTTCCAAATGCAAACCATCTCAGAGTCAGCCTCCTGGGGACAAGGCTTATGCCAGTGAATGTGTATAACATATACATAAGCAGGGAGATTTGGTCACTAGTTGCAAAAATGAGATCATATTTTCACAGATTTCTGTGTCTTCAAGGCAATTAATAAAACTCTAAGTCATTCTTTTCAGTGGTCATGTGCTTCATGGTGTAGATGTTATATAATTTATTCATCAACTACCCTTTTGATTGGTATCTGCTTTGTTTTTCAGTCCTTTGCCATAAAGCAACACTGCCATAGATGTTTTGGTTTAAAGCTACTTATCATTGCATATGTTTCTATGAAACAGCCAATAGTGAGTTTGGTTAGATGATTTATACATTTTATATCTCTGCTTTTATTGAGGTTACACACACAGATTCTGCACACAAAACACGTGTATTCTGAGTTTATAACTCAACATTTCACAAACTGAACACTCCTGTAACTCATGCAGATTAAGAAACAGGACATCAGTAGCACCCTGGAAGCCCATCTTTGTTCCTTTAGGACAGTCCTCTTCCCAACTCAGGAGTGATGGATGTTTTAATTTCAATAGGTGTTGACAATTTCCTTTCCAAGAAGATTCTAGCTATTCACATTTTTACCAGCAATGCCTGAAACTACCTCTTCCTTCTACCTCTGGTTGCATTAAGTTTGCATTTCCCTGACCACTAGAGAGTTTGAGTATTATATTGTGTTTATTTGCTTTTGGGATCTGCTTATTTGTATACTGCTTCTTTCTATCTTGTACTCATTTTAAAAATCAAACTGTCTTTTTTTGCCTGCGTTTAAGTGCTTGTTGTATAACACGGATATTAGCCCTTTATCCTTTTTGTTCCAAATGATTTTCCCAGTATGTTCTTTTCTTTCAGAAGCAGTACTGCTATCCCTATTTATTAACCTGTTGTATTCTACTGAATTGAGATACTATCTTTGTTCTATAGTAGAGTCTCATAAAGCCATGGGTCAGTTACTGGATTGTCTGTTCTGTTTTAGAAATCTTTTGACTCCTCCTGTCCAAATACAACATGAATTTGATTGTGGTCGCTGAATAGTATGTTCTGATAGTCAAGCAAGGCGAGCCTTATTGTTTTTTAACTTACTTTCGTGTCTGTTTTCAGATATCTGGTATTTCATATGGCCTTTGACATTTTTTTCAATTAAAAGAGCCCTTGTAGGGTCTCTAAATGGAATTGCATTAAATTTATTTTTGGAAGAATTGAACGTTTGTGCGTATCTGGATGATGTGTCCTTCCATTTGTATAATCCATTTGTATAGTTTCAATGCCATTTTATGAGATTTTAAGTTGTCATCATTGAGTATCTCATGCTTTTTGTTAAATTTATCCTAAGTTCTTTTTACTGTAAAGATTTCCCCTGTTTTCATGTCTTGTTTGTTATTATTGCTGTGGAGGGAACATAAATCACAGTGGTTATGAAAACAAACACCTGAGTCATGCTGCCTGGGGTTGAATGTGGTTCCATCACTTACTGCTCAGTCCAGGCTTATTAAAACAAAATTTAAAACAGAAGTTTGTATTAATGATGTTTTACTGAACCTCTTATTGTTCCATTGAAATATTATTCATTATAAGAATCTCCTCAAACCTTTAATACTTTTCAAGATTTCTGTAAAACGTCAAACTTGGGTTTTCAGATTCCGGTATATAATGGAAATGCCAAGTAATAATTTCTAATAAACATTTTATGATTACCTGGATCTGTCTCCAGTTAATTTGAAGATATGTTACATAAATGTTTATTGTAACACTAGTATATGTTTTGGGTATGAATGTTACTATGTTGTTTTATATAAGTAAAGTATAAAAGTAAGTAGCATGCTTATAGAGGCCACTTTCAATGTTTAGCTAATTACATGACTTAGATTTCAATGTTTCTTTAATGCCTTGTGTTCCCTTTTTGTGTTTTTAAAAGCTTCAGAAGTGGTAAACAATTCCTGTATTAAGTATTCAGTACTTCTTGAAGATGGGAAGAATCAATCACTGGAAAAAAGGGTAAATCATTGCAAATATTATTAATTCTAAATAGATAACTTTCACTTATTCAACACATACTTAATTGTCTAGTGTATGCTGGGCACTGTGGCTACCATGCTGCAGAAAATAAGGAACGGAGTTCTTCTCTAGGAGTTCATGGCTGAACTTGCTTGATAGGGGAGGGGAAGACAGAGCAGTGCTGTGACCCTACAGGACGGTGCATTTAGTGCCATGGTAGGAGTCAGCTCACTGGAACAGAGACTACTAACCCAGCTTTTGTGCTGTCTCATTTTGTTTTTTTCTGGGTGGTGGGGAAAGTAGTCTGGGAGCCTTTTTGAAGTCTGAAAATTATGCATGAGTGGTCACCTACAGGATGATCAGGAGCCCCAACCATTAGAGAAGAGGGGGAGGACTTGGTAGAAATGTTCAGGTTAGGGAGAAAGCTGGGGCTCTGGGATGGCTGAAATACAGAGAAGTCCCAGGAGGGAGGGGGCACAACTGCTCAGCAGATGAGCCATGTGGGGTGGGCAGGAGGGGAGGGAAAGAGGAGGTCATCTCACTAAAGACAGTGGCCGAGAGAATAGACTCTGGGACAGGTGTGTTCAAAGCCCAGCCTCACTCAATGTAACTGAAACTCCCTGTAGTAAAGTGGGGATGGCAGGACAGCCCTTGCCATAACAAGATGGTGGTTTGCCCTCAAGTGGAGGGAGAGGGGATTCGACAACTGGAAGGTGCCCCTTTGTGAGTGAGCCCAGATTTTCTCTCTGGGCTGTTCCAGCAGTGGTAGAGAGCCAGCTTACCCAGGTTTTGTTCATTGCTTTCAAAAGAATTTTGAAAAGCTCATGACATATTTTTAAGTTGAAATTTAAAATATTCATAACAAGTTTAGAATGTTTCATAGGACACAATTTCTGGTGTATTGACAATATTGACTTTTAAAAACAGATTTTATTTATTTGAGAGAGAGAGAGGAAGAGAGAGCATGAACAGGGTGAGGAGCAGAGGGAGAAGCAGGCAGGTGGCTTGATCCCAGGAACTCTTGGGATCATGACCTGAGCCAAAGGCAGATGCTCAACCAACTGACCCACTCAGGCACTCTGGCAATATTGACATTTTAAAAATGATTACATCATTGTTTAAAATATAGCCACTTAAAAAAATACTCTGGTAACCTAATACCCACAAGCATACTTTTAAAAAAGACATGAGCAAGATATTCTTCAGCAATCGAAATTTTTTTATTTCCCTTTTGCTCCTCAAACTTCTTTTCTTGTATCCTCTCTTGCAGAATTATTAATGTAATATAATTTTATGCCTACAAGTCTTTTGTTGAAGCCATATATTTCTCTGTAATAAAAATGTGAGCATAAACTTAAGTTTTCTGTGACCCTATGCCAAATATTGAAACATTTTCCTTCAAAAGTATTTTAAAAGTACTATTAATTTATATTTGTTCAAAACACCATAAATATATCACAAAATCTGAAAAATAAACATTAAAAATACATTTTATCCTAAATGAATCCAGTAATGAGATGAGTAGAATTCTTTTTTTACCCTCAATTTGTGAATTTATGAATGAATATTGTACAGTATAAGATCAATACAGTAAGAGGATTGCTGCAAATCTGTACTTTGAAAAATTTTTAGTAGATGGATTAACATTATTGAATAGTTGTGGTGATCTCACTTTCTCTGTAAATGACTTTTACCTGGAAGTTGTAAATCATAAATCTGCAGCATTAGGTGCATCTGTAAAATACTCCCATCCATGGCATCTTCCTTACAGACACAGGGTATGGTTGGAGACTTTTTGAACTTCTGCCTATTCCATCCCCTGATTCAGATATGTACTCCTAACTGGGTTGAGAAAAGTTACTGCTCTAGAAGATACTATATAGTTTCATTAGAAAGTCTGATCATAGATCATGAGAAGCTGTCCCCCCACTTTAGACAAGTTTTACCAGAAATTAGTTTGGTTTATAGATCTCTCTTAGGAATCCATATTCCTAAAACAGTTCATGTTTTCCTGCAGAATCTGAAATCTTTTACAAGCCAGACATCAAGAACGTCCATCAAGCTCCGTCTTCAGCCCTCCAGTATCAGACACACAGATCAGCTGTCCACTTACCAAAAGCAGAAGAACATCAGCTCATTGGCTCCTCCCAGTTGTTTCGTTCCACAGTGTAACCAGGAGGCTTCAGTCCTACAGAAAATGGAGTGTAAAAGAAAGTATTTCCTAAAGGAAAATAAAAATAATGAAAAAAAAGAAATGCCCATGATTTTTAAAAGAAAATGTAGTACACATAATTTTTCAGGGAAAACAAGTGAACATGTGGCATTGGAAGAAGATGCTGATGAGGTTGAAGCCTACCTAAATTGTGGGAACTCAAGAGCCTGCAAAAACCATTTTTGTGATGCTAGGTATTTGGATGACATGGAGAAAAGCCAGCTGATTGAAATGCTCAAACAGGCAGTAACCGTGGTGGTAACACTGATATATGAGGATGGTTCCACCCAGCTAAAAGCTGAGCAGGTTAGTGAACAGTGTTGGGTTTTGTTTGTTTCTTTTCTTTGGCACTGTAAAAGAACTGACCCCATTTTTTTTAGTGTCTGATTTTGATGGGAGAGCTAAGAATAAGATTTGAAGCCTGCCCCTCCCCGCCGTGCTGAATGACTGATAATGCATAGCTCTCTTCAGATTTTTAAGAAACTGCCCAAACGTTTTCCAGAGTGGGTATGCCTTTTTTGTATTTGTGAGGGCTCCAAATCCTTAACCTCCTTGCCAATACTTGTGGTCTGTCTGGTTTTGACCATTCTGGTGGGTGTGAAGGGGCATTTCCGTAATAACTAATTAGATAGAGCATCTTCTCATGTGCTTAGTGCCATTTGTGTATCTTCTGTGGTGAAATGTCTGTTCAGATTGTTTGTTCATTTTAAAATTGGGTTATTTGTGTTTTATTTTGGATCTGTAAGCTTTTTTCTATATTTTAATATAAGACCCTTGTCAGATCTATGATTTGTATGTAGTTCTCCCAATCTGTGGCTTATTTTTTTTTTCCAGTTTCTTACTGGTGTCTTTTAAAGCACAAAGTTTTTAAAATCTGATGAATTCCAATTTATCAAATTTTTGTATGCCCTTACTTTTGTTGTTATATTTAAGAATGCTTTCCCTATGCAGTTCTTTAAAATATTCTCTTGTGTTTTCTTCTAAGAATTATGGGTTTTGCTCTTATATTTAAATCTGTGGCTCACTTTGAGTTCATTTTTGTATATATTGTGAGATAAGGGGCACAAACCTGCCTCTTGTGTGCTGATATCCAGCTTTCCCAAGCTGTTGAAGGGACTCCTTTTTCCCCATTGAATCTTCTTGGCACTTTTCTCAAAACTCAATTGGCTGTAAATATAAGGCTTTATTTCTGGACACTTAGTTCTTTCCATTGATCTATGTGTCTGTCCTGAAGCCTATATCACAGGGTCTTGGTTACTTTAGGTTTGTTGTGAATTTTGAAATCAGGAAGTAGGAGTCTTTTAACTTTGTCTTTTTGAAGATTTTTTGGGGGTATTCTGATTACTTTGCATTTCCATATAAATTTTAGGATCAACTTTTCAATTCCTTCAGGCACTCAGCTGGGATTCTGATACAGATTGTGTTGAGTCTGTAGATGAATTTTGGGAATTTTGCCATCTTGACAGTATTGAGTTTTCAGGCCCGTGAATTGGGGAGTATCCTTTCATTTACTTAAACCTTCAGTTTCTTTTAGCAGTGTTTTGTAGTTTTCTGTATAGTATACAAATCTTGCTTTTTACCTATCATTTTTGAAAGACATTCTTGCTCATAAAAAAGTTATAAGCCAATAGTTTTTTCTTTCAGCAGTTGGAAGAGCTTCCTCCGCTATCTTCTTGCTTGCTTTGTTTCCCGCTAGAGATCTGCTGTCTCACTTCTCTTTATCTCTGTCTGGGTAATGCTCCTGACCCATCTCTCTGGCCCCCACCCCCTTCTTTTAAGGCTTTCTCTTTATTATTGGTTTTAAGCAATTTGATCATAATATTACTTCGTATGGTGTTCTTTGTGTTCCTTATACTTGGGGTTTATTGATCTAGGTTCTACAGATTAAGTCTTAGGAGTTTTGTGGTCCTCATGTGTGGTGTGTCTCTCTGCTAGTTTGGTCTTCTTTGACTTCTTTCATTAGTATTTACAGTTTTCAGGGTAAAGAGCCTGTACATGTCTTGTTGATTTCTATTTAAGTATTTCATTTTTTTGGAATGGTTATTATAAATGGTAGTACATCATTTTATTTCTTTTTTTTTAGAGAGGGAAAGAGAAAGAGAGGGAGGGGGGATGACAGAGGAAGAGGGGGAGAGAAAATCCTAAGCAGGCTCCACACCCAGCATGGAGCCCCATGTGGGGCTCAATCTCATGACCCTGAGACCATTCCCTGAGCCGAAATCAAGTCAGATTCTTAACCAACTGAGCTAACCAGGCGCCCCAGGTAATATAGTTTTTTGAAAAAAGATCATTTTTATATGTTCATTGAGAGTATATAGAAGTACGGTTGATTCTGTATTTTAATCTTATATCCTACAACCTTGCTAAATTCACATATTGGTTCCAGGAGGTTTTTTTGTAAATTCTTTTGGTTTTTTTTCTGCAGACATTTGTGTCATCTGTAAATAAGGACAGTATAGTTCTTTGTTTCTGATTTATATGCCTTTTATTTCTTTTGCCAGTCATACTACACTTGCTAAGACTCCTGTTGTGATGTTGAATAAAGAGGACACCAGATTTGGAGAGTAAAATCTTGGGTTTAGTTTTTGGCCTTGATTGTCATTAAAAGAGCTATTTATTTACAAATTTAATTGTAGGCCTTTTCTCTCTGTTTAATTATAAAACACACATTTCTTGAATAAATGCATTGTTTGTGTTTAATTTTGAACCCAGGCTCTGGTTCCCTCTGTTGAGGGAGTTGCAATGTTACTGCCGAGCCATGTAGACAGCCATGGTCCTCTGGATGTCTCAACCTCTGATGGTGTCCTGGAGGAAGGCTTCACGCTCCGTGATCAGTATATCTACCTCAAAACACAGCACTCTTCTACTGGGGACCACGAGCAAGAGGCATATAATCAATTTGCCAGGTCAGAAATCTCCTACTGCCTTAAATCCTGCTTACATGCCTGATTTTTCAGTCCAATTTAAAGTCTCCCAAACTCCAACTTTAAACTTTCAGTTTTATATGGGCACATGACAATAAAGTGGGTCTAAATGACGGAAAGTTCTGCACACACTAGCCCGCTTTCCCCCAAAGAGCTTCTGGAATGGAGGTTCCATTCTTTCATGGGAGCCCCTCCAGGATTTGAATCAACATCTCAGTGAGAAGTTGGTGAGAAAAGCTGTGTCCACAGGCCTGAAGATCCACTGTCATGGCCACAGTCCCAGATGATTTTCCTCATCTCTCTCACAGAGAAAATTAATTTATCACTGCATTCGAAAAGTAAATTGTCTTCAATACCACCTAATTTGATGCTAATTTC
Organism: Canis aureus; assembly: GCF_053574225.1. Classification (NCBI taxonomy): domain Eukaryota; kingdom Metazoa; phylum Chordata; class Mammalia; order Carnivora; family Canidae; genus Canis; species Canis aureus. Next base: position 62,845,210 of record NC_135612.1, read on the forward strand.
AAAATTTCATTCTGTGGAAATAATTTAGGACATGCCTCGCTTGGACCTGCCCCTTTAGAATCTTACAATTTTAGAACAAGCAAGGATGCTTGTGCTGCCCTATCTCAACCTGCTGTGGGTTTCAGCTTCTGCCCTTGTCACCAGTTCTCTGAATGTATTGTCAGCCTGACTCCAGTTTCTGCCTTGGGTGGGGACATCCACTTCTGCCCACCCAGCTCTCTAAGTCCCAGCGCCTTGGCTGCCTGGCGGTAACTCCTTGAAGCTGCTGTCCTGAAGAGTTCACAGAGGCTGGGGTTAAGAAGGCCCTGGGCCTGGCCCTGGCCCTTTTGACCTCCTACAGTCTCACTGGACCATGAGGGACTTGTAGGCAATTGCTGCGTCTGTCTTGTCTCAGTGAGGAATGCCAGGGGCCAGTGTTGTGGCTGGACCAACCCAAAGAGTTCTTATGATCACAGGACACAATTCAACAAAAACCGTCAGGGAACTTTGAGGAACAAGATTCATTACTCACAGGTCCTGGAGGGTACACAGCACACCAGGGGCTACACAGCAAAGTCGTAGCTGGAGAAAGAGGGTGCAGGCTCTGCCTTTATTAGGGTCTGAGAATGGGAGGCTGGGGGTTTCAAGGTTTTACTCTTTATTGGCTAATATAAGTCATAAAAGTGGGAATTAGAGTGCAGGAAGGGAAAAGCAGGGTCACTCACATAGGTTAGGTGTCTAGATGCCCCTGGCCTGTCTGAAAGGGGACCTTCACGGGTAGGGGTGTCCAAGTGTTTTGCTAAAGGTTGTCATACAGCTTGCAATATGGATATCTTTTGAAATGGATGGCAATCAAAGGCTTAACAGGAGGCACTTACACTGCAATAATTTTTGGTGAGAATGGGACATTTGTCAAATAGAGCAGCCTATTCACAAGAAATCCATAGCCTTATTTTTATATAATTTTCTTCTGAAAGAACAATTAGGCAGGTATGTTCTATAGAAGATCTCTGTGAGAACAGAGCCCTAATATTTGAACGGCCTTTTCTAAAATCTGGATTTATATATCCTACTCAATGCTCTTTACTTGGACATCTGGTAGTCACTTCAGTCTTAACATGTGCAAAACTGAGTTCCTGTCTTCCTGAAGCCTGCCTCTGACAGCCTTTTTGTCAAGGTTAATGTCAGCATTTGTTCTCCATGAGCCCAGGCCAACAGTCTTGGCGTTATCTTTAACTTCTCTCCTTTTCATCCGATCTCTTAGTAAATCCCATTGGCTCTGCCTTCAAAATACAGCTAGAAGCTGACCTTGTGTCTTTCCCTCTGCTCCTGCCATTTGCTGCAGGCTTTCCCCTCCCAACTGAACTGGGCTGGGTCTTCCTGAGGGCCTCCTGCCTCAACTCACCCCTCAGCCTGTTTCCTGCACACATATGAATCAGGTCACAACACTCCCTGCTCAGAGCCCCAACAGTTCCCTACAATGCCTGCAGGTCTGTACGTGGCACCTCACCAGGCCTGGGAGCTCATCCTCTTTCCCAGCCTCCTTGCTACAAGGGTCTTCCTTGTAGCACTCTTCCTCCCCTGCGGTGTGCTCCCAGGTTCCTGCTTGATTTGCTACTGCATTCCTGTAGACCAAAAAAAAAAAAAAAAAAAAGGCAAATTATGAAAACATGAAAGTAGAGAGTAGTGTAATGAGCCCTACACACACACACACACACCCCAAATAGTTACCAAAGGGTTTTCCATGCTTCCTTCATCTGTCCCTTTTCGAGGAGAGGGGTAGGGAACTGGGATTAGGGAAAATCCCAGGCATGTCATTTTAGCTTACAGGATGCAGTTTTAAAATACCTGGGCGTTTCTTCATTTAGCCAGTGCAATTCTCAAAGTTAAAAATTTTAATACACAGTCCAAATTTAAAACTACCTGATTGTTTTAAAAATGTCCTTCTTCACATGATCCCCTGGGATCAGGACCAGGTCATGTGTGACATTTCTTGTCTCTCCCACCTCTTTTAATAAGAGCATCCTCTGACCCCTGACCCCAGTTTGCAGAAGGTTTTGTGATTGTGGGGTTCTTTAACTTTTACCCCTTTCCTCCATTATTTCTGTAACCTGGAGCTTAGTCCTACAAGTCCATTATTCAGCTCCAGCTTTTTTCATGAGAGCACTTCCCTGGGTGGTGCTGTCTGCTTCATACTCCATCTGTGATACAGTTGGATGGTCAGATTTAGCAAACAAAAACTCAGGATGCTAAATTTGAATTCTAGATAAACAATTTTTTAGTGTGACTATGTCCCAAGTACTGTAAGAGACATTCTTGCATTACAGACATACATCTCTAAAAAAACATTTATATTTTTTTCAGATAAAAATTAGTCACTGCTTTTCTGAATTTCAAGTTTAGCTGGGTATGCTGCACTCTGGTTACCTTTTGGGTATGCTGCAGTTATGCTGTCCTTATGTCCATGATGTTCAGATGGAGCTGTGGCTCAAGTAATGCCAGCATGATCCCTCCATAGTGAACATCCCCACCAAACGTTGCCTCGGTGATTTCGTCTGTCAGGAGGGTCATTGAAATCACTTTCTAATTATGTCTGGAAGATAGTGATTTTTCTGTGTCTATCATTTCTTTCACTGTATTGAGTAAAATTTTCTGTAGAGGACTTTCCTTCTTCAAGTAGGCTTTTTGTTCACCAGGGAAGCCCAGGTGAAACCACACAAGAAAATGCAAATGCCTGTGAAACAAGCTGAGCAAAGTCTAACTCTGCTGACTTAGTGTGCAGAGCTGAGTGGACTCCGGCTTTTTCTCTCCCTCAGCCTCATGCAAGACCCTCAGCGTATGAATAAACAGTTACTATGAAGGAAGATTTATAGTGCAGGGCCCAGACAGCAGCAAGATAGGGTCTCAGACCTTTGCTGTGCCTCTTACTAGTTGGGTAATGCTGGGAAAATTGTTTAGCCACTCTGAACCTCAGTTTTCTTATCTGTAAAGTGGATCAATGCCTGCCAAACAAGGTTGTGGTGAGATTTCATTGTAACAGTCCTTTGAAGTGTTTAACATAGTGTCATCATGGCAAGTGTTCACTAAATGATGACTCCTATGAATCGCATATCCAAGGAGTTCATGGTGAAATGGGGCGAGCCTATTTTCAAGGTAAATTACAGTACAGATGTGGTCCTGGCTACAGCCGGTACATGGACAGGAGCACAGAAGGAACATAGGGGGGCAACTCCCCACCTCAGGAGGCAGACCTTCCTGCAAACAGCACGTGGGTAGTCTGCAGAAATTGTGGGAGGAGAATTGTAAGCAAGAAGGCAGCATGTGAGGTGGCCCCTAAGTGTGAGAGCACATGGCACCATGTGGTGGTGGAGGTAAGACAGTTCAGTGTGAGCAGAGGGTAGAGTGTTTGGAGTGAGTGCTGGGGAGCCTGTAAGGAGTCCAAGGGGTGTGTGCCCCATTCAGGAATGTAAGTCTTAGCAGGTAATGTGGCTTTACCCAGGGACAGGCTCTGAGCAGCTGTGGGACCTTGGGTTCATTATTATGTAGGCTTTCTCAGCTTCATCCTCTGTGACATCTTCCTCATAGTATTCATGTTCATCTATGTAAGGCTCCTCGAAGTACACCGTCTACAATGTAGTACTATGCAAATGATACCTGTCAGAGCAATAAAAATATTTTTTCCAAAGTCAGGAGTTCTAAATTAACATCTAAATCAGTGAATTTCTTTTCATCTTCCAGGAAAGTTCTCTTTCAAACTCTGAAATGTCCTGTTATTTGTTTTAATGCTAAGGACTTTGTGCGAACAGTGCTGCAGATTTTTGGTAATGAAGGCAGCTGGAAGCATGGTAAGTTTTAGTTTCTCCAATCTCTTAAATTTAATTCTCCAGCAGTGATTTCTCCTGAGAATGGGAGGGGTGGCTCAACTCTGGGGGCCTGGTCATGTGGCTCTAAAGCACCAGCTGTGTGGCCTTGGGCCCCAAGGGTGAGGGGGCACTTTCCCTCTGTGCTTTATTTACTTAACAGAGAGAGAGCACATGCAGGGGGAGCAGTAGAGGGGAAAAGGAGAATAAGACTCCCTGCTAAGCAGGGAGCCAGAATGGGGCTTAATTCCAGGGCCCCAAGATCATGACTCAAGCCAAAGGCAGATGCTTAACCAACTGAGCCACCCAGGTGCCCCTCCCTCTGTGTTTTATTTTATTTTTAAAAATATTTTATTTATTTATTCATGAGAGACACACAGAGAGAGAGAGAGGCAGAGACACAGGCAGAGGGAGAAGCAGGCTCCATGCAGGGAGCCTGACGTGGGACTCGATCCTGGGTCTCCAGGATCACGCCCTGGGCCAAAGGCAGGCGTTAAACCACTGAGCCACCTAGGGATCCCTGTGTTTTAAATTGTTTGATTTTTTGAAAGAATATATTACTTTTGTAATTTAAAATAAGAAGTGACTTATACAGTGTGGTCACATAGGATGTGTGTTACTGCAAATAGTTTATAAACTCCCTAAGAATTAGACTAAAGTCCAGACACATGAAAAAGATGCTCAGCATCCCTTATCATCAGGGAAATGCAAATCAAAACCACAATGAGATACCACCTCACATGAGTCAGAATGGCTAAAATCAACAACACAAGAAACAACAGGTGCTGGTGAGGACGTAGAGAAAGGAGAACCCTTGTGTAGTGTTGATGGGAATCAAACTGATAAGCCCTGTGGAAAACAGTATGGAGGTTCCTCAGAAAATTAAAAATAGAGCTACCCTATGACCCAGCAATTGCATTACTGGGTATTTATGCAAAGTAAAGCAATTGCATTACTGGGTATTTATGCAAAGAATACAAAATACTAATTCAAAGGAATGTATGTCCCCTGAGCTTATAGTTATCATTATTTACAACAGCCAAGATATGGAAGCAGCCCCTGTACCATCCATAGGTGAATGGATAAAGAAGATGTGGTATATGTATATTACTCAGCCATGAAAAAGAATGAAATCTTGCCATTTGCAATAATGCTACAACATGGATGGATCTAGAGGGTACTATGCTAAGTGAGATAAGTCAGTCAGAGAAAGATACCATATGATCACTCACATGTGGAATTGAAGAAACAAAACAAATGAGCAAAAGGAATAAAGAGAGACAAACCAAGAAACAGACTCTTAACTCTAGAGAACACACTGCTGGTCTCGGAGAGGGTGTTGGAGGGAAACAGGTGATGGGCATTAAGAAGTGCACTGGCTGTGATGAGCACCGGGTGATGTATGGAAGTGCTGAGTCACTATGTTGTACACCTGAAACTAATATAACTATGTTAACTATACTGAAATTTAAATAAAATAATAATAAAGTCCAGAGTAATTAGCATCAAAACAATATAGAACACATTTTTATTTTTCATTTAAAAATAAGAATTTTAAATAACTTTTCTTACTAGATGGTCAGATATGTAATGAAGCAAATATAGCAGAAATGCTCATTGTAGAATCTAGATAGTAGATATATGAATGTTGACTGGACAGTTCTTTTTAAATTGTGTACATGTTTGAAAATAAGATATTGGAAGAAATCATTTGATTGTGCAAAATTTACAACCTGTACAAGAGTACCTGTGATACAATAAGAAATATGTATTTAGTCTTTGTCCCTGCTTCCTGGCACATAGTTCCTAAGACACTTGCAATCCCCAGAGTGCTAAGAGTGTCTTTTGTGTGCTGATGAGAGGACTGGGAGCTGGGCCCCGAACCAGGGTCAGGGCAGGACAGTGGACGGAAGGACCACACCAGGCTTAGTGGGTTGGACTAGCTCTCCAGGGGAAGGAGAGCAGAAGGAGATGCAGTCCATCTCCATGGCCAGTGGTCTCATCAGTTGCACTGTGCAGTGGAATCTCCATAAAATCCCTGCACAGGGGGTTGGGGGATCTGGAGGTGGGTGAGCATGTCTGGGCACTGGGCACAGGTGCTCCCGGAGAGGCTTAGGGACTGCACCTCCTGCCCTGTACCTTGGCCTGTGCGTCTCTTCCCTTTGGATGATCCTGAGTTGTGTCCTTCATGATAAATGGGTACTTAGTAAGATGCTTTCTAGAATTCCGTGAGCTGTTCTAGCCAAGTGTGGAACCTGAGAAGGGGGTTGTGAGAACCCCAGTTTGTAGTCGGCTGGTGGGAGATACAAGAGGCATCTGAAACAGGGGTAGTCTTATGAGGTTGAGCTCTTACCCACAGGTCTTTACTCCCTGCAGCTCATGTCAGAATGGTGCCAAACTGTCAGACCCCTGCCAGCATCTGCAGAGAGCCTGGGACCTGGGGGTGCAAGAGCCACATGTGGGGCACCAGAGGTGGTGTTGAAAAACAACATAGTACCCATCACCCAGTTTGAACAATTACCAACTTAGGTCTAGTCTTCCTTCCTTTGTAACGCCTCACCTTTCCAAATCCCTGCCTCTTGGATTATTTTGTAGCAAATTCCAAGCATCATATGATTCATCTGTAAATATTTCAATTATATGAAACTTGAGGATTTCATTTTTAAGATGATGCCATCATCCTTGCCCCCCAAATTGTAGCAATTGTTCAGTGTTATTTGATATCCAGTCAGTATGTACGCTGCCCAGTTGTCTTTAAATATTGTTTTTGTTTTTTATGGTTCTTTTGACTTAGAATCCAAACAAGAATCAGAGTTAGGTTATCCCAAAGCTGGGATAGGTGTGATATATTTCTTAAGTTTCTTTTCTTCTCATCTATATATCCTCTCTCCCTGTTTTAAATTCCTGTAATTATTTTATCCTTATGGCTGAAACCAAAATTGTTTGTTGTGTAGGATTTCCCAGAGTCTGGATTTTCAGAATATATCTCCTTCTTGCTGTCTAACAGTTTCTTCTTGCTCTTCTATTTCTTGTAAATTGGCAATGATATCCAGAGACTTGATCAGATTTCAGGCCTGATTTTGGAAAGGCAAGACTAAGTCATGACCCCGACCCTAACCCTAGGTAATGGCGTGTCCTTCTGTCAGGAGGTACGTGATGTTTGGTTGTCTATCTTTTTTGTGATGTTTGAACTCTTATTTTGTATGTTGAATCTACTTCTCTGGTCTTTCACATTTATCACTTTATCTAGAATCTATTTCCGATCTTTTTTTTAATTCCTCTTTTCCATTATTTTTTTTTTGTAGGGCATTATCTATTGCATTGATTGGCTTTTGTTTATTGCCAGTTTAGTTTTTATTTATGAAATTTTTTTTTGGTTTTATTTCCTGAACCCTTTTATTTCTTTGTTCAGTTTTTCTTTTTTTTTTCTTTTTCTAAGTCACCTAATTTCTAAGTGTTTCTAATTCTGATTTATTAATTTTTCATAAGTTTTATAATTTTCTTGATTTTTCTTAGCTCATTTTAAATCTGTTTTGTTGGTATTTCTCTGTCAACTACTGCCACTTTCTCCCCAGTGTGGGGCCTTGTCTTGGGGGGGGGGGGTTAGTGTGTGAGATGGAGGAATTTACAGGAACCAGCCTCCAGGTTCTTCCAGCACCATCAGACCTTCCCCAAGAGTTTTCAAGAATATATGTTGGCAGAACCTTAATTTTGGAACATTAGAGCTTTGAAAAGGCAAGTAGAGTGAACGAGTCCACCTGGGTGAGTTAGCACTGCCAGACGGTGTGGGCAGTGTCATGCACAGCCGTGGGTGCAGGCCCAGAGTGCCTGCTAATATTCCCCCAGCCAAGGTTCCAAATCTGCCAACATACAGGGACTTCCCAGACATCAGACAAAAAAGCCATGGTACTGGATGCCTTGGCAAATATAAATCTCTTAGACTAGCATAATTTAAAGATGCCAAAAATTATAGTATTTAGTGTGTTGTGGTCTAAGAGCACATTTGTTTAAAAGAAAACTCCTTTATTTTTGTGTAGTGTTATTCAAAATGTTAAAGTAACTTGGGGCACCCGGGTAGCCCAGGCGGTTGAGCATCTGACTCTTGTTTCGGCTCAGGTCAGGATCTCAGGGTCCTGAGATGGAGCCCTGGGTTGGGCTCTGTGCTCAGTGCAGAGTCTGCTTGGAATTGTCTCTCTCTCTCTCTCCCTCTCCCCCACTCATGCTCTCTCTTAAAATAAGTAAATAAATCTTTTTTAAAATGTTAAAACAGCTTGAAAAACCAATCACTTAGAATTCAGACTTATCTCTCAGTTTATCAGCCCCCCATCCTTTTATTTTTTCTTTTTTTTTAATTTTTATTTATTTATTTATGATAGTCACAGAGAGAGAGAGAGAGAGAGAGAGGCAGGGAAAAAAAGAGAGAGAGAGAGAGAGAGAGGCAGAGACACAGGCAGAGGGAGAAGCAGGCTCCATGCACTGGGAGCCCGACGTGGGACTCGATCCCAGGTCTCCAGGATCGCGCCCTGGGCCAAAGGCAGGCGCTAAATCGCTGCGCCACCCAGGGATCCCCCCCCACATCCTTTTATAGCTCCCCTGTCCATGTCTAAAATACCCTCGTACTAAAACTTACTTGGCAGATGTCATTTTTATTTTTCAGAAAGCAACTTCCCATATGTCTCGCACACACGTACAGTAAGCTCTTCCCTGAGTTTTCAGTTGAGAAAACTAGTTTTTATGGGCAGTGCTGCCAAGGTCCAGGGGTGGCCTTGTGCCTCATTCTTTCTACACATCCCAATGCAGCAGAGATCTGGGGGTCTCTCAGGGTTTTCCTCACATCAAGTGCCAGGTGTCTCCGCCCTCACACACACACACACCACCCACCCTCCCCAGAACTGAGTGATGAGGATGCTTATGCTTTTCCTTCTCCTCACAAGACTTGGTTCCTGGACACCTTGAAGAGGGGTGGTGGTGCCTAGGAAGGCAGCTCAGTGAGAAGCATGGCCAGAAAGCTGGGGAGCAGTGGCAGGAGGCAGGTGGGGAGGAGGGTTCTCACATTAGTTCAGTCTCCCTCTTTGGCTGTCTAGGGTCAGTCCCCCAAGGAGACTGCCTCTGTGGGAACTGGGTCATGGGGGCTGCTCTCACCAAAGGCTCTGAGTTCCTCAGGAATGGTGGCATGTCCCTGTGGCACGCACCTCCATCACTGGAGGGGATGGCAGTGCTATTATTATTACTTTGAACCTTGAGAACCTTGTAGGAGTAGGGAAGAGGACAGTTTTCCAGTTTTCCTGGAGTGATTAAATGGCCTTCTCTGCAGTTGTTCATTTTGTGGGGCTGGATCCCAGAATTGCTGCATGGCTTATCGATCCTGGGGAGGCTGCAACCTCGTTTGAAGACTTAGTGGCAAAATTCCTTGAAAGCTCCATCTCCGTGAAAGTGAACAGCACATATGGAAACTCCTCAAGAAATGTCGTGGTGAGTTGTGTTGTCTTTATCAATGGTAATACAACCCGGATTTTTTCCTAGAAGTGTTTTCCATTTCATAAACAGTCCAATAGTGAAAAAAAAAGAACATCAGTGACATTCATTATTACTTACTCTGCACAAATGCTTTTTACTCTGACATTTCTGGTAGAGGATATTGACTTAAGTAAGGTGACTTCTGTTCCTTCGTGAATTTGTTCCTGGGAAGTCCATTCACATTGTGATTATCTTCTAAACAGACCCTCTGGTGTCAGAGTCACGTGATCTGTGACCTGAGAGCTGCCTGTAGTGCTGATGCCCTGACCTCTGTGGCAGGGGTTCTGGCCACACCGTGGTCCATGTGCCCAGGCATGTCTTTCCAAGCCCTGTCCTAGAGATGCATCTAGTTGTTAGGAACCACATGTGCAGAAGCCACGATGCTCACAGCTCTGGAGCCCAGCCTGGAGCCTCACAAGCCAGAGACATCACACGGCCCCACAACAGGTCCCAAGGAGCTGTCCCCAGGGAGAGCAACGTGGGCCACAGTTGGGCCACCATGTTCAGGCTTCCTGCCTGTAAATCAACAGCAATATGCTAAAAGCACAGCCGGAAGAGCCTTACAGGGTGCTCGGGGAGCACAAGGATAGGCTGTGGTGGGGAGCCCTTGGGACAGAGTGACTGGTGATGTGTGGGCCCTGAGGCCTGGGGAGGTTTGCTTCTGCTCTTCATCCCCTGCTGTCTGGAAGGGAGGGTCTGAGACATATAGGGACTGGGGGGTAAAAATGCAGGAACTCACTCCCCCTTGATTTAGAAAGACTTGTGTCAGAGGAATATGGGAGATCTCACAGACCCAGGGAAGGCAGTACCGGGCCTTGGGAAGACGAGAGCCCTCAGACCCAGGACCAGCAGTGAGCCAGGACCTTGCATCCATATGTCACTTTTGTCAAAGACTCACATTTTCAGCACTGAGATGCTGCATTTCTCTCACTGTACCACACATGTGCCCCTTGGCAGGAGGGCAGGGCGTGGAGGTGAGTTCTACCAATCGATCATGTGATGTTGGGGAGGAACGTCCTCAAATAGAAGCTGGGACACTGCTACTGAAACAGGGATGTGCCTGCCTCAGTAGTACCTGTCAGTTTCTAGATGAGAAGACCAAGGTGCAGAAAGGTCAGTGTGCATGCACCTTGCTTAGGTCAGGTTGAGACTATGGGTTTCTGACTCTAAAGTCCAGTTTCTTTCTAGTGTATATCTGGGGATGGGAGTGGCTACCGGGAACAAAGCCCCAACTGCAGAGATGTGTTTTCTCCCCATCAACAAGCCGGTGCCTGGCACCCAGACTGGGCAGCTGTTCATCATGCTGTGGGCTCTGGCAGTCCCCCAGCGACCTGTGTGCCATCGCCTCACAGCCCACAGCAGCTTCACCCCCAGGCCCTCATCACACTCCAGGAAGAAGAGGAGCAGCCTCCATGAACTTGGGCTTGAATCCTGTTGGCTAGAAATGTGTCCACTGTGGAGGCATGCAGTGCAGGAGGGGCGGGAGGAGAAAGCCAGGGTCACATGATGCCATGCTGGAGAAGTGATGGGGATTGTCTGGGAGAACCTCAGGGAGTCTGGGCAGAAGGAGCAGCATGGGAGCAGGAGAGAACTGCGAAAATAGGAAGGAAGGTGTGGGGTGGAAAAGGAGCTGTGTCAGGGGCTCTGTCACAAAGGTGCTGGTCCCATGCTGGAGCTCAGTCTCATCCCGGGAAGCCCCAGCTGGAGAACCATTCCAAGTGGGAGCCGTATGGTCAGCTCTGTCCTGTAGAAAACTCAGTCTGCTCATGGAGCCCCCAGAACAGTCATCCAGGAGACACAAGGCTGGGGATGATCAGAGAGCAAATGCTAGGCTATGTCAGGCCACTGTTGACTCCTCATACTGAGGTTTCTCTGGCTTGGGGCCTTGAGGCCAAAAGCAGAATGTGGAGAGTCATTTAACAGAGTGAGGTGTTCAAGGAAGGAGAGTCAGATAGTGCTGGAGGCTACGGCTCATACCCTGCCCTGTTTGTTCACTCTCAGGGCCTCTGGAGGCGTCATCCAGGTGAGGATGGGTGGTGAGGGTGGCCACTTGGCTCCTTAGCTTGCTGAGCTGTGTGGAGGGTGCACATCTGTCTCTACCTCTGTGCGATCTTTGCACCTTGGACACAGCTCCTTTACAGTTCCTGTAAAGTGAGGGAAAAACTGGGTCAGGGAGAAAGTGTGAGGCTCCAGGTAGCTTGCATTTGCCCAATAAGAAGGATATTCAGTAGCCTGGGGGCTCATCTGCTTGAGGTATTTTGTAATGCCACTAGCTGTGTCATGTCTGCCATGGAAAGACTCCTGCCACCCAGCTGGTGCCCATTTGTGTGGCTTGTGTCACTTTCTACATTGTGATGAACATTGTTGCCAGGTTTGCCTAATCTTTCATTCTTTCGATCTTTTAAAGAATCAGAATGTACGTGTGAACCTGAAAATACTCTACAGACTTACAATGGGCCTTTGTTCCCAGTTGAAGGCAAGGCATTTTATTATAACTTGGGGTTAGCAAGCACTCTCGCTCACTGTTCCCCAAGAGCATCTCTCACTCCTATCCACACTCCCAGCATCTTTGAGTATGCAGGAAATGGAAGATAGAATTCTAAGGCCAAGTTAACTTGTGCATTACTCAGAACGATAGTCCATGTGATAAGACCTCAAGTTTTAAAAATGTTTTCTGTAGGTTAACAATTGTAGCATTTTTAAAAGCCACCAATTCAGTTGGAACTTTCTTTTTTTTTTAAGATTTATTTATTTATTTATTACAGAAAGATGGAGAGCATGAGTAGGGGTAGCAACAGAGGGAGAGAAAATCTCCAGCAGATGCCCCACTGAGTGTAGAGTCTAATATGGGGCTCAATCTCACAACCCTGAGATCAGGACCTGAGCTAAAGTCAGATGCTTAACCCACTGAGCCACCCAAGCACTCCTCAATTGAAATGTTTCTAATGCTGCAGTTAACATAAAAGCTGAGTGTATATTTTAGTTTAAAAGTGGGATGGGAAAATAAAAAAATAAAAAAATAAAAAAAAATAAAAGTGGGATGGAGGGGATCCCTGGGTGGCGCAGCGGTTTGGCGCCTGCCTTTGGCCCAGGGCGCGATCCTGGAGACCCGGGATCGAATCCCACGTCAGGCTCCCGGTGCATGGAGCCTGCTTCTCCCTCTGCCTATGTCTCTGCCTCTCTCTCTCTCTCTCTGTGTGACTATCATAAATAAATAAAAAATTTAAAAAAGTGGGATGGACCCAGCTCTACTCAGAGTCTCATTAGGAAGCAGAGGGCATTGAGGGAACAGTCAAGAAAAGTTGAAGGAAGGGACAATATATGGAGGTGAGGCCAGGTATGAGGGGGCCAGCAGGGGATGGAGAAGCCACCGGGGACAGGCACTGGCAGGAATCTCCTCTACCTCTGGGCTTGGAGGGTAAGCTGTCACCAGAACATGGGGAGAGCAGTGGCCCTATAGGGGCTGCCGAGGAGTCAGGAGGCCAGACACCAGGAGCTGTGGCTGTGGGCCAAGAACTGTGGACTTGCGGGGTAGGGTCCAGCCGGAGAGAGGAAACCCACTTCTCTCCCCTGCTGCCTGTCAACCCTTCCTTGAGGGCAAAGTGCAGGGCACTGGGTGTGGAGGAGCAGGTCAAGAGTGAAAGGGCACAGCACAGGGGCAGGTGAGGCCAAGGACTTTCACACAGCAGCAGGAAGGAATGCACATGACAGAAGCTCTGAGAAGAGGCATGAGACAGTGTGAATAAACGTAGAGATGTTTTGTATTATTGGAGAAGGTGACCTAATAGATTTCACCTCTCCCCACGCTAATCTACAAAGCCAATGCAAAAACCAATGAAAATCCTAGTTATACTTTTAGGAATTCAGTAAACCTATTCTGAAGTTAAAATGGAAGACTAAAAGTCTAAAAATACCTACATCACACTTTAAAATGAAAAAGATTAGGGTGCCTGGGTGGCTCAGTCAGTGAAGTGTCTACCTCCAGCTCAGGTCATGATCTCAGAGTCCCAGGATTAAGGCCCAATGAGCTCACTGCTCAGTGAGAAGTCTGCTTCTCCCTCTTCCTTTGCCCTTCCCCTCTGCTCATGCACTCCCTCTCTCAAATAAATAAAATCTTAAAAAATTTTTTGAAATGAGAAAGATTAAAGAAAATTGAGAGTGGGGCTTGGCCTACCTGATATTTCTAAATATCTGTATGAGATCTTGATAATGAAATAGGATACTTAAAGGAAATAGGAGCTTTATTAGGAAGGAGGACAGTGGAAAGCTGCTGTTGGATAGGTGCCACCACTCACTTAGGAGTTGCCCAAATTGTACAGTCAGGTAGGCTATTAGCTATGTGCAGGTAGAAATAATTTAAAAGTAACATAGGTATTCTTTTCTACAAAATAGGTTTATGGTTTATGGCAACTATTTTGTACTTTGGAGCTTCCTCTGATACCAATTTTGGCAGGTAAGGTACCATAAAGATGATGGACAGTCCTCTTTCTAGGGAATTCTCAACATTGTTTGAGAGCAACTGTTTATCTCTTATTTAGACATAGGCAGTGTGTTATGTAGGCACTGAGAGGTAGCCAGCTCTCTGTTTGCCTTCTCTGTAATAAGAGGAGTTGGACCGCATCACCTGTTGATCTAGAAGGACCAGAGGTTCTGACCTCTCAGTCACATGGGATCCCTTTGTACTGTGTGGTTCTGCTGGGTGCCTGGGCCAAGGGGCAGCCCTATGCTCCTGAGAGCCGCAGAGCAGGAGTGCAGGAGGAGCCTGTGGCGTGTTCTGCATGTCAGTTCATCCTAGTGTGTGCTGTTGTTCCGCCCTGCCCCCTCAGGACAGCCCTTAGGACAAGGGTTGAGGGCTCTCCTCTGTCTTTGCCTCTTAGCCCCCACTCTGCCCAGGTCCTGCTGGGCACTCTGCGGCTCACCTGGCCCGAGGCAAGTCCATCCCTGGCAGCTGGCCAGAGTCCATCCCCATGCCAACCACCACCACATGGAGCTTGAGCACTGACCCGAGTGGATGGTTAGTCGAGGTTGGACACAGCAGGCGCTGTCATTATTGTCCTCATCAGGGAGCAAGGCTAGCTGCTTGTCCTTGAGCCTTTGGCAGAAATGACTCATTGAGAGAGTACAAGTTTTATCTCTTTGGTGTTTGAATCACAGTGATGGAAAGCCACAGCATTCGGGTGAACAGAGAAGAAATGGAAAGGACTTCAGCACTTCTTGGGGTGCGTTCTTATTGTAGAGCTGTGGTGCCTATAAGTCTTTCCTACCCCCTGCTCCCTTCCTTGCATGCACCAAACAACGCCGATGCCTCCTGTGTCTGATGCGTGGAGGTGAGTACCAGGCGGGCAGCTGGGCGCTTGCCCCATGCCATGTGCGGGGTGTCACGGATCCTCCAGCTTCTCAAAGGTCAGGCTCTCTCACAAGGAATCCTACTATTGTTTGGTGAGGGGAATTCACTGCTTTCTTGGGTTCTTTGAAAAAGCAATAACAGAACTTTCTGTCAAAAATAAGAAATGCAGAGGGATGCATAGAGATGCATGAAAAAGGCATTAAAATGTGTCACGTAAGTTATTTTAAAGGAAACTCTAGCTTAACCATCACTAGACCAAAGCATAGAATTTCTAGAAGCCCTGTGTGCCTTTTCCCTATCTCAACCCTTCCTGCTATCGAAAGTCATCCCTGCCCTGGCTTGTGGAGTCACTACCTTGTTGCTTTCCTTTGCTGTGTTCCACCTCAGCACCTGAACAGTGTTGGGCTCTCCTTTGGGACTGTGGGTCAGTGGTCAGCTGACCACTCTCCCTCTGCCTCCAAGTCTCAGCCTCACCATGTCCTGTGTCACTTGGTGCTGGTCTGCTGTCACACCCCTCACCCTATACCCCTATGGATAGCATCTGCGTTGTGGCCAGCTGGCGGCCCTTACAAACCATGCTGTTCCCTTGAACATGTCTCCTGGGCCCACCAGCACCCGCTTCCCTGGGGCCCAGGATGGTCTCCTCAGCTTTAGTAAGGAACACTGAATTGCTTTTCCAAAGTCACACCCGCCAGAAGCACACTCAGGTCCTGCCATGCATGGGGACACCAGGTTTGCAGGAACACCTACTCTGGTGGGAATGTAATGGTATCTCCTTAAGATTTTGGTTTCTGTTTTCCTGACTACTAATGAGATGGGATAGCTTTTCGTATCATCATTGTCTACTAGGAGTTTCTCTTTGGTAAAACAGCTTTTCAGGTTTCTTACCCATTTTTACGTGGAGGGCTCTGTCTTTCCCTTATAGTACAACTTGATAAAATCCAGTTACAAACCTGTTATATATACCTTCTCCCTCTCTCTGTTTCCTTTGTACTTTCCTAATGGTGTCTTTTGACAAATAGAAGTTCTAAATTTTTAATATGGTGTAATTTACCAATCTTTGTCTTTATGATTACTGCTTTCACTATGCTGTTTAAGAAAGCTTTCTTATGTCAAGCTCATGAACTATTCTCAGGTGTTGTGTTTAAAATCTATTTTCATTAGCCTTTGCATTTAGGTTTATAATACACCTGATTTTTCCTTTTTATGTACTTTTTTAATTGAGAAAGAAATTGCATACAGTGAATAATGCAACTATTTTTAATTGTGATAAAATACATTTAACATAAAACTTACCATCTTAACCATTCCTAATTAGACAGTACAGTGATATTCAGTACACTGACATGATTGTATAGTCGTCATCACCATCCATCCCCAGAACTGCAAAGCTGAAACTCTGTGCCCCTTCAGTCCTGCCCACCCTCCCCTCACTCTAGCTCCCACCAGCCACCACTATGCTTTCTTTCTGTGACAAGACTGCTCTAAGCACTTCACGTAAGCCAGATCATACAGAACTTATCTTTTTTCCCTGGCTCATTTCACTTAGCATAATGTCTTCAACATTCATCCTTGTTATAGCATGTTGCTACATGAATTATCTTCCTCTTTGAGGTTGAATACTACTCCATTGTACATATATACCACATTTTGCTTACTATTCATCTGCCAGTGGATGTAAGCAACTTGAGCTGCTTCCATGTTTTAACCATTGTAAGTAATGCTGCTATAAAAATGGGTGTACAGGGATCCCTGGGTGGCGCAGTGGTTTGGCGCCTGCCTTTGGCCCAGGGCGCGATCCTGGAGACCCGGGATCGAATCCCACGTCGGGCTCCCGGTGCATGGAGCCCGCTTCTCCCTCTGCCTGTGTCTCTGCCTCTCTCTCTCTCTCTCTGTGACTATCATGAATAAATAAATAAAATCTTTAAAAAAAAAATAAATAAAAATAAAAATAAAAATGGGTGTACAAATATCTCTTTAAGACTCTGCTTTCATTTCTTTTGAGTGTATATCCCAAAGTGAATTGCTAGATCTTATGGTAATTTTTCATTTTTTGAGGGACCATTATACTTTTTCCACAGTGGCTGTACCATTTTGCACTCCCACTAACATGCATAAGTGCACTTTCTACACATCCTCACCAATACCTGTCGTTTTCTGAGCTTCTTTTGTTTTGTTTTTATAATAGCCATCCCAATGAGTGTGAGGTGGTATCTCACACTGTAGTTTTGATTCCATTCCCCTAATGATTAGTAATGTTCATCATCTTTTCATGTGCTTACTGGCCATCTGTGAATCTTCTTTGGTAAAATGTCTATTCAGGTCCTTTGCCCATTTTTGAATTGGGTTGTTAATGTTTTCTTTTTGTTGAGTTTTAGATGTTCTCTATATATTCTGGATAGTAATCCTTTATCAGATATATGATTTATAAATATTTTCTCCCATTTTATGGGTTGCCTTTTTTGCTCTTTGATAGTGACTTTTGATGCACAAAAATTTAAAATTTTCATAGTCCAATTAAAAAATTTTTCTCTTGTCCCTCTGCCTTTGTTATCATATTCAAGAAATCACCTTCAAATCCAATATAGTGCAGCTTTTGTCCTGTGTCTCTTTCTAAGAGTTTTACTGTTGTAGGTCTTAAATTTAGGTCCTTGATAATTATGACTTAATTTTTGTATATGGTGTGAGATAAGAGTCCACCTTCATTTTTCTTCATGTGAATGTACAGTTTTCCCAACACCATTTGTTGAAAAGACTGTACTTTTTCCATTGAATGTTCTTGGCACACTTGTCAAAAATCATTTGACCCTACATGCAAAAATTTATTGCTGGACTCACTATTGTATTCTTTCTCTGTCTGTCCTTATACCAGTACACACTGTTTTGGTTAGTGTAGATTTGTAGTGAGTTTTGAAATCAGAAAGTATGGATCCTCTACATTTGTTCTTTTTCAAGATTTGGCTATTTGGAATCTCTTGAGATTTCATATGAATTTTAGGATGCATTTTTCTAGTTCTGAAAAAAAGTCTTTGGGATTTTAATAGAAATTACATTGAATCTGTAGATCACTTTGAGTAGTTTTCATATTTTAATATATTAAGTTTTCCAGTCCATGAACATGAGATGTTTCCATTCATTTATTTTAAAATTTATTTCAGCAGTGTTTTATAATTTTCATTGTATGAGTCCTTCACCTCCTTTGCTAATTCCTAAGTGTTTTATTCTTTTTGATGCTGCTATGAATGAAATTGTTTTTGTAATTTCCCTTTCAGATTGTTCATGTGTAGAAATGCAACTGACTTTTATGTGTTGATGTATCCTGCTACTTTGCTGAGTTCCAAAGTTCTAACAGTTTCTTGTTTTTTTGGTTTTGCTTCTTTTTTTTTGGTATGGGCTCTAGAGTTTTCTATGCATAAAATCATATCACCTGCAGAGGTAATTTTACTTTTTACTTTTTCTGTCCCAGTTTGGATGCCTTTTATTTATTTTTCTTGTCTAATTGCTCTGACCAGAACTTCCAGTACCATGTTGAATTGAATAGAAGTGGTGAAAGCAAGCAACCTTTCCGTGTTTCTCATCTTAGAAGAAATGCTTTTAGTCTTTCACCATTGATGTTTCCTGTCAGTGTTTTTTATATGGTTTTTATTATGTAGAGATAGTTCCCTTCTGTTTTAAGTTTGTTAAGTATTTTTATCATGAAAGAGTGTTAAATATTGTCAGATGATTTTTGTGCATCAGTCGACATGATCCTGTACTCTTATAACCCCTCCATTCTGCTGATGGGGCGTTTTACATTGATCAGTTTTCATGAATTGACCCATACTTGTATTCTATGAATAATTCCCACTTAGTCCTGGTATTTTTTTTTGAGGATTTTTGCGTCAATGTTCATAAATGTTGTTAGTCTATAATTTTCTTGTATCTCTGGCTTTGGTATCAGGGTAATGCTGGCCTCATAGAATGAATTAAGAAATGGTCTTCCCTCCTCTCCATTTTTTGGGAAAAGTTTGGGAAGGATTGATATTGGTTCTTCTTTAAATGTTTGGTAGAATTCACCTGTGAAGCTAATGATCTGGGGCTCTTCTTTGTTGGGAGATGGATTATTGATTTGATCTCCTTACTAGTTATAAGGACTATTATAGGACTATTCAGATTTTCTATTTCTTGGTGATTTAGTCTTGATAGGTTTTGTGATTTTAGAAATTTATCCATTTCATCTAGGTTATCCAATTTGTTGGTGTACAGTCATTCTTAGTACTCTTATAATTCTTTTTATTTTTGTAGAATAATGTCCCCAATTTCATTTCTGATTTTAATAATTTGAGTTTTCTCTTTTTAATTAGTCTATCTACTGAAAATTTGTCAATTTTTAAAATCCTTTTGAAGAACTAACTTTTGGTCTCATTGATTTTCTCCATTGTTAACCTATTTATTTCATTTATCTCTGCTCTGATGTTTCTTATCTTCTTCCTTTTGCTACCTTTGAGTTTAATCTGTTCTTTTTTTTAGTTCATTAAGTTGTAAAGTTAAGTTATTGATTTCAGATTTCTTGTTTCTTAATATCTATAATATTTATAGCATTTATAGCTATAAATTTCCCCTTTATTACTGATTTACTGCATTCCATAAGTTTTAGTATATTGTATTTTCATTTTCATTAATCTCTAAGTAATTTCTAAACTCTATTTGATCTTTTGGTTGTTTAAAAATAATTTTAGTTTCCAGTTTTGTGAATTTTCCAGTTTTCCTTTTGTTATTGATTTCTAACTTCATCCTGTTGTAGTCAAAGAAGATGCTTTGTAGTCAGGGAAGATGCTTTCAAAAAATAACTATTTTTTGAAGTCTCTTGAGTCTTAATTTGTGGCCTAACATATGGTCCTGGAAAATGTCTCATGTGCACGTGAGGAATCTGTGTGTGGTAGTTGCTGAGTGGTGCTCTGTGTGTCTGTTGGATCTGGTTGGTTTACTGTACTGCTTAAGTCCTCTGTTTCCTTATTTTCTGTATGGTGGTTTTCTACCTGTTATTGTGAGTGGAGTAATCAAGTCTCCTAACGACTATTGTAGAATTGTCTATTTCTCTCTTTAATTCTGACAGTTGTTTCTTGATATATTTTGATGGTCTGTCATTGGGTGTGTAAATGTTTATAATTGTTTTATCTTCTTGCTGTATTGAATACATGTCATCCTTTGTCTCTTGTAACCATTTTTTATTTGTGTTACTATTTGTGTGTCTCTTTCTATCCTTGTACTTTCAACGTGTCTGTATCTTTGAATTTAAAGTTTGTCTCTTATGGACAGCATGTAGTTGGATCATGTGTTTTTATCTATTCTTCCAGTCTCTGTCTTTTGATTGGAGAGTTTAACCCATTTACATGTAAGTAATTACTGATTAGAAGGGAATTACTTCTGTCATTAAACTGTTTTATATATGTATTATAGATTTTTTTGTCTGTCATTTCCTACATTACTGTCTTCTTTGTGTTTAGTTGATTTTTCGTAGCGAATCATTTAAATTCCTTTCTCATTTTCTTTTGTGTATATTCTCTAGCTATTTTCTTTGTGGTTACCATGGGAATGACATTTAACATCCTAACATTATAGCACTCTAATTTGAGTTTATAACAGCTTAACTTGAATAACACACAAAAACACTGTTCCTTTACAGCTCTGTCCCCACCCTTTTCAGTTGTTGTTGCCACAAAATTATATCTTTATACATGTGTGCCCCAAACATAAGCTGAAAAAATTTTAAAGTGCATTAGTCTCTTAAATTATATAGGAAACAAGATTTGGAGTTACAAACTGAAGTTACAGTAATATTAGCTTTTATACTCATAATTTTTGAAGGATGGAGAAAACAAAAAGTACAGTGGCAAATTGTTACTATATTGCTAACTTATATAACTGTCTATATATTCACCTTTCTTGAGCTCCTTATTTCTCCATATCGCTTTGAGTTACTACCTAGTGTCCTTTCATTTCACTCTGGAGAAACTTGAGCATTTCTTCCAGGGCAGGTTAGTGATCACATCTCCCTCAGTTTTTCTTTGCCTGAGAATGTCTCAATCTCTCCCTTGCCCTTGAAGGACAGTTTTGCCAGATGCAGGATGCTTAGTTGACAGTTTTTTCCTTTTAGCACTTTGAAAATATTGGCCCACATTTTTCTGGCCTCTGAAGTTTCTAATGAGATATCTGCTTACTGACCCTACTGAGGATCCCTTATATATGATGACACTTCTCTCTTGCTAATTTCAAGATTATCTGTTCATCTTTGTCTTTTGAA
This sequence comes from Canis aureus, assembly GCF_053574225.1. NCBI lineage: Eukaryota > Metazoa > Chordata > Mammalia > Carnivora > Canidae > Canis > Canis aureus. Next base: position 62,866,196 of record NC_135612.1, read on the forward strand.
ACTTTGATTATAATGTGCCTTTGGTGTTGATCTCTTTTACTTCCTCTTACTTGAAGTTCATGGAGCTTCTTGGATGTTTATATTCATGTATTTCATCAAATTTGAGAAGTTTTCAGCCATTATTTCTTCAAATATTTTTGCTGCCCCTTGCTCTCTCTCCCTATGGGACACCCACAATACATATGCTCGTCTGTTTGGTGGTGTCCCACAGGTCCTTTAGGCTCTATTCACTTTAATTTGTTTTCCATCTGTTCCTCAGCCTCTGTAAGGCCCATTGTCCTATCTTCAGATTCACTGATTCTTTCTTCTCCCTGCTCAAATCTGCAATTAAATCCCCCTCATTTGCTCACACATTGTTTTCTTGACTTTTGTCACATCCTCCTTCAGTTCTTGGAGCATCTTTAAAATAGTTGTTTTAACATCTTTGTCTAAATATCAGAAAGGGAAACAGAACATAAAGACTCCTAACTCTGGGAAACAAACTAGGGGTGGTGGAAGGGGAGGAGGGCGGGGGGTGGGGGTGAATGGGTGACGGGCACTGAGGGGGGCACTTGACGGCATGAGCACTGGGTGTTATTCTGTATGTTGGTAAATTGAACACCAATAAAAAATAAATTTATTATAAAAAAAAATCTTTGTCTGGTAGATCTGCCATTAGGTCTTTTCCAGGAACAATTTCTGTTGATGGGTTTTTTTCCCCCTCTGAATGGGATGCTTTTCTTCATATGCCTTGAAATTTTTCATTGAACACTGAACATTTGAATCTGATAATGTGGTAGCTCTGGAAATCATATTCTCCCCCTATCACAGGGTTTGCTGTTTTGTGAGTTGTTTTGTTTTGCTTTTTGGTTGCTATAGGCTATCTGCTATGTGGTGCCAAAGATTAGCCTGAGGGGTAAGCTTCAGATCTTCTCATGTTTTTTTCCAAGATTTTTTTTGGACATACACAGTCTGTTTCTAATATTTCCTACATAAGCAATAGTTGTCTAACAACCTTGTCTTTAATTTCTGGCTCCCCAAAAGAGGAAAAGTGAAAAATGAAGGGGGATATATAAGGGTGCTGGCCCTTTAAATCCCTGGAAGTTGTTCAGCTGGCAGGAGAGGGTCTTACAACAATGTGGGGAGGGGCGACAACAATGGCTGCCTGCCTATTTGTCTGCACCTGTGTTATTAGAATCAATAATCAGAGCCCAGATCCCTCCTATTTGGAGGACAGAGTCTTTTTGCCCACCCTGGCTCCTGCATACTATTCTAGAAACAAGTGGATGATTGCCTGCCGTGTGGCTGGGAGTGGAAGATGGGGATGGGTGGCTGCTATTGTGCTAAGAGCTGAAACTGTTCAAAAATAGTTTGCAATTTACCTTACAAGCCTGAAAGGCCCAAACCTTCAATAGACTCCTAAGTCCAAAATTATTGTTGCATCAGTGTCTGCCCCTGCAAATCAGTGTCTGCCCCTGCAACTGTCATCCAGGTCAAGAGGCAGTTTCTCATTTACAGGTGCTTCCTACTCTGCATCTTCCCAGAATCTCCTTGGTGTAAATTGCCAGCGTACAGCTTGATGTATTTTTACACATGTACACAAACACATGACTCCACCCAGAACAGATCTAGATATTTCCAGAACCCAGAAGGCTCCTCCTTCCTGCCTCTCCTATTCTATTACGCCCAGGAAGAGCCATTAATCTGACTCTGTTCAGTGATTCCGAACTTCATGTAAATGGAACCATGCAGTGTGGGTTCTTTGGTTCTGTTTGTTTTTTTTTTTTGTTTTGTTTTTTGTTTTTTTTTGCTATGGGATTCACTTTTTTGTTAATTTAGCAGATGTGGGTTCCAATAAAACTTGTAGTATCACACCCATTTAAGAACATGTCTTAGCTTTTTTATATCCTTTCCCATTGGTAGGCACTATGATCACAGTGGCTGTGAATATTCATATGTATTAACTGTGCTCCTGTCTCTTGGTTTTACATCTAGAAGTGGAATTGCTGGATAACCGGGTATGTGTAGGTGGTAGAAGGTACTTCCAAAGACCTCTTGAAATTGGTCGTGACCTTTGCTACATCCTCACCAGCACATACTGCCTGCCAGTATTTCTCACTTTAGCTATTCTCCTGGGTCTGTCATTGTATATCTTTGTGGATTTAGTTTGCATTTCCCTGAGGATTAGTCATATTAAGGACCTTTCCATATGCTTGATGGTATTTTGGATGTACTCTTTTGTGATCCAATTTTGCAAAGACCACCCATTTTAAAATTTATGTTAACTGACTTTTTCATATTGATTTGTTCTTTATATATTCTGTATGTGAGTCCTTTGTAATAAATTCCTTATCTGAATCTTTTGTAATATATTGAAAATTCTTTCTCCCAGTCCATAGTTTGGCAAATAATATAGTCTATGGGCCAAATCCATCCTATGGCCTATTTTATAAGTCCTACAAGTTAAGAGCAGTTGTTATAATTTTCAAAAGACAAACACATAAACAAAGATAAAGAAGAATATGTGACAGAGGCCATATGTGGCTCATAGAACCTAAAATACATTCTAGCCAAGTCTGTGCCTACGGCTTGTCTTTACAATATCTTAATATTGTGATATTTTGGGTAACAGAATTTCTTTATTTTAATGAAGTCCAGTGAACCATTTTTTTAAATGTTTAAGGATTTTTTTTTAAATGTTCCCTTTCCTCAGCTCTTTTTTTTTTATTAAAGATTTTTATTTATTTATTCATGATAGTCACAGAGAGAGAGAGAGAGAGGCAGAGACACAGGCAGAGGGAGAAGCAGGCTCCATGCACCGGGAGCCCGATGTGGGATTCGATCCCGGGTCTCCAGGATCGCGCCCTGGGCCAAAGGCAGGTGCCAAACCGCTGCGCCACCCAGGGATCCCATGTTTAAGGATTTTTATGTGCTAATACCTTTTGTCTGCCTTCTGGTCAAGATATTCTTCTATGTTTTCTTCTATAAGCTGTATTATTTTAAGTCTACCTTCCATTTCATGTTAATTTTTCCATATGGTATTAGGTATGGTTAAGATTTTTTCCCAGGTTGATTGCTATTTATTTCAGTATCATTTATTAAAAGTACCATCGTTTCCCTGCTGAATTACAGTAACATATGCGTAGCAAGTCAGACTGCTGCTGTCAGAAGTTCAGAGAAAAACAAGTAAAACCAGTGGAGCACTGAAGTAGTAATTAGCAAAAGTTTATTGTGCACACACCAAAATGACAGTTTACAAACCAGGATACTCAAATCAAGACATGGAACAAGGCTCAAAGGTATATTGTCATAATGCAGCTTGTGTGGTGTGGAGGCAGGATCTGGTTATTCTTCACAGCAATGGACTACAACATTAGAATGGGGGGGGCACAATTTGAGATTCACTTATGATTTTCAGAGGTACAAGCAAGAAGTGACCCAGGTCAAGTTAGCCTTGCTTATCTTGCCAAATAGACTAGATGAAGCTTTGCTTGTAGGACTACATTGGTTTCATCTGCTCTGGGAATTTTCAAGGCTGGTCTCCATGTGTGTTTGATTTTAACACCATGCAATGTGGATCTTTTTCTGGACTCTGTTCTGTTTCATGTTTTGTTTTGTTTTGTTTTTGTCTATCCTGTGCTTATCCCCTGCCTTAGTTATGATAGCTTTTTAATACGTCTTGATGCCCTGTGGTATGTCTTCCATCTTTGTGTTGTTTCTTCTATATGGTATTGTCTGTTCTTAGGCTCTTTGCACTGCCATAAAAATTCTTTGATCTACTTTTTTTAAAACCCTGCTGGTATTTTGATTGTGTTTTTATGTATATGACAAAGGACTCATATGCAGACTATAACAGAGAAATCCTATCAATAAGAAAACACCAGTTAACATATTTTTTTAAAAATGTTATTTATTTATTCATGAGAATACACAGAGAGGAGAGAGAGAGAGGGGCAGAGACACAGGCAGAGGGAGAAGCAGATTCCATGCAGGGAGCCCGACACAGGACTCGATCCCAGGTCTCCAGGATCACGCCCTGGGCTGTAGGCGGCGCTAAACCGCTGAGCCACCGGGGCTGCCCTGGTTAACATAATTTTTAAATGGGCTACAATTTGAAATGAATCTAATGAAAGATGTACACACCCCTACTCATGGGGCCACACCCCTAGCACCAGCACCTAGCTGAGTCCTACCCAAGTTGCTGATCCACAGAAGTGGGGACAAAGCAGCGTTTGCTTTGGACTGGTTTGTTGCATGACAGCAGGTAACTGATATACACTGGCCCAGCTTCCTCTCAGTCCCTGCTTTGTGGCATGATGTCGTGGTATGATGGGGCATCCAGCCTGGCTGCAGGGCCCAGAGCCCAGCTGGGCTTAGGCCTCAGTTCTGCCTGCTGCTTTGTAGTTTGTATCTTTTCCTCCTCTGAAGAGCTGTTTCTGTCTTATTGTGTTTCTTTTAAGAAATTGTCTTTTTTGGGGGGACGCCTGGGTGGCTCAGTGGTTCAGCATCTGCCTTTGGCTCAGGGCGTGATCCTGGAGTCCCAGGATTGAGTCCTACATTAGGCTCCCTGCATGGAACCTGCCTCTCCTTCTGCCTGTGTTTCTGCTTCTCTCTCTGTGTCTCTCATGAATAAATAAAATCTTTAGAAAAAAAAGAAATTGTCTTTTTGTTTTGCTCTTTTTGTATTTATCCATTTCTTCTTATGCCTAAACACAGGGAGTACATTAATGTGCAAGTTTACTGTACCGTTTCAACTGGAAGCTCCAAAAGTTTGTCACCAGAGTTTCTGTTCCTGAGGTATGGCTTACGCCTGAAGGGGTCCATTGTCTGTCCTTTGATGCTCTGTTCCTTGGCTTTCTTTTTCTCATTTATTTCTTTGACTGTGGAGTTTGGGCATACTTTAACTGATACTTTGCCTAGATACTCTTTACTTGTATCATACTTGTCCTGCTCCTAACTTCTCTGGACCCTCTTTGTTACGTCTTTCAGAATTTCAGCCTCAAGGCCATTCTTGTCTGATGAAGAATAGAATGCAGGTGATTTTTCAGCAGGGTTGCTTGGTTTGTCTCTGCTCTCTGTTTTCTTTTATAATTACTTTTTAAAAGTCCTGGCTGCCTTCTCCTTTTCTTCTGACGGAAGTGGCAAAGGGGTGAGGGATTGGTAAATTCGGCATGGTTTTCTCCTCTTTTCTGCTCCATTCTGTGTCAGACATTTCATGGGACATGGTTAGATTCTTTTTACTTGGACCACCCAGACCTTTCACCCTTGAAGCCAGGCTGTATCCCATGAGGTTGGGTGTGGTTGTTCAGAGCATTGTCCCTGGTGTCCCCTGTGGCTGCTCTCTCTGCTGGGTGGGAGGGAACTATGGGGTCATCACTATGGTTACCATGAAGTTTGGTCCTGCCTCTTTTACCTTGGGATACTTTGGATGTTTTGAAGTTTATGATATGATTCTAGGTCCCTTTTCTAGTAGTAATATTCCTGGAGAATTCATTCTTTCCTTTATTTCGGTGTGTTATTTCCTATTTTGCTTCTTTCACTTTGCTTCCTGAGGTTTGGGAGAGAATGATTCTATGAGCCTGAGTTTTCCATTGAGTCAAAATATGTACTTTTAATTTCCATTTTGATAAATTGTAGGCTGTTAATCCTTATAAGAGCTTTTCTTGGGAATTGTTTGATGAGCAAATTAAATAATCTTACATTGTGAAATCCTTTAGTGAGATTTCGTGTCACACTCACAGTCTTGTCTCAAGGAATTGGAGCAAGAAGCTCATTTTGTTGCAGGAGAGCAGTTTCTTATAACAAGTAATAATCAGCTTCAAGAGGTAAGGCTAAATTTTGTTTTGTTTTGTTTTATAAAATATACTTCTTAGGAATTAAAGAGAGATCTATTCTGAATTTATAAATAGTATTTTATGTTGATTTTCTGGAAAGTATGTAAGTTGTCTGTTTCTCACAATGAGATCTATCCCTTCAAAGCCTGAGCACTGGGTGTTATTCTGTATGTTGGTAAATTGAACACCAATAAAAAATAAATTTATTTAAAAAAAAGAATAATCCAAGAAAAATATGAGATCAGAATCTGAGTGCTTGTAGCATTTAATTGGGTGGGCTGCTATGGCTGGGGTAGTGGTGTGGTGTTCAAGGTTTCTCTCAAATCTGAGATCCGCCCAAGTGACACTGCTTTTGTTGAAGATCCTCTTCGGCAAGCTAAAGCTGCACCTGATGAGTCCCATGGAGACTCTTCCCAGAACGGGGCTGCAGAGACTCCCGTCCACATCAGAAGCTGTGGTAAGTTCAAAAATTGTCCCTTTCTTTTTGAGACAGTAGCATGTCTACACCACATGTGAGTCACCTGCAGACCTGCCTGTGCCCCCTGCAGTGGGCTGTGTGGCAGTGACTCCTACAAGGTGCTCCTGGCAAGGCTACTCTCCTGGTATGAACCACAGAGAAAGATGCAGGCAGTAGTTTTCCAGAAGCAATCCATTGACTTCATTTTCTGCCAAGGACAATGAGGTGGAATTTTGTTCTGAAAACAAATTGTTGGCAATCCAGTCACAGCCTCTTTATTTCACAACTCTGTTAGAAACTAGAAATGGGGAAGGTCATCAGTCTTCTCCTTTCCTAGATTTATTTTAGAAAGTTTAAGCTACCTTTCCCCTAAGAGGAGCTTGTGTTTTAAAGGACAGGGAGGAGTGAGAGTCTGCTCTATCAGAATGGCAGAGTATAGGGACGCCTGGGTGGCTCAGTGGGTTGAATGTCTGCCTCTTGATTTTGGCCCCAGGGTTGTAGCCTCAGGGTCATGGGATTGAGTTCTGAGTCACACTCTGTGCTCGAGGCAGGGGAAGTCTACTTGGGATTCTTTGCCTCTCCCTCTTCTGTTTGCTGTCTAAAATAAACGAATAAATCTTTAAAACATACATATTTAAAAACAGAATGACAGAGTATAAATAGATGTTCAGAATCCATAAGATTCATGAAAGCATGCAGAGTGGGGATCAGTAAGTAAGTGGACTTGGGGGCCCCAGCATGGGTTCTCGGGGTTGTGTCCAGCACTGGACTTAGCAGCAGCTTCCCTCCCTCCCTGCACACGTGGCCAACAGCACCACATGCTCTGCTCATCTTGGCCTTGCCAGAGTCCCCTGCCTTCTGACTACCCTCATGTGCAGCCCTCAGTGGGCTCAGGTGGTAGTTCTTGAGTGAATCAGGGACACATATAGAGTGATGTGTCAGGAAACGGGTTTGAATCCACCCCTTCTCCACCTCAGTGGACGTCCGTCATCCTCCTGAGTCCTTGGGAACCCACAGTGAGTGGAGTTAGGGCAGTGGAGTCAGCTAGCACAACTCCCTGCACAGCTTGAGCATGTACTTGACTATTCTGTGCCTGAGTTTCCTGATCTATAAAAGAAGGATAATAACAGTCCTTTCCCTATAGCAATCTTGTAAGTATTTAACAAGCGTATATGTGTGCCTGTGTGTAAAACACTGTTTGGGACCATGCCTGACATATGAGCTCTCAAAAACCAACAAGTACTTGCTATGATTATTAGCTAGCTACTTCCTCCAGAAACCTACAAGCTGTGTTGGATTTTCTTCCAGCCTTACCCTGCAGCCAGCCTTACAGTCTCTACCTGCAAATATAGGTCTTGAGTGTGCCTGTTCCCTCCCTCCTCACTGTCACCAGCTCAGTCACCTCCCACTCACAGTCCTGCAAAGCCCCCTAAGCAGTGTCCCAGCTGCTCTTACTTTGCTGGTTATGCATCACATCCAGGCAGAGTGATCTTTTACACCATTAGAAACATCATGTCATTCACCTGACATACGTTCCAGGGGCTTCCTGTGACACTTAGATTAGTGTGTCCCCAGGTCCCAGGTCTGGCCCTGTCCCTTCTCCAGCTCCCCTCACACCCAGTGTCCCATGAGCACACTTGCTCTTCACAGGTTCTGCACGAGCTCTTTCCTGGTCTGGACACTCTTCTGGAGTTTGCGCAGTGGCTTCTGATTGTTGGCTTAAGTATTGCTTTCAGACAGACCTCCCCTGGCCACAGAGACAACAGTAATGCCTCCAGGCATTTGTTTCCTGCACCTAAAGTTACCTTAGTTACTGGCTTGCTTATTGCTCTAGGATGTAAACTGTGCAGATCAAAGCTTTCGTTTGACTTGTTCAGTACAACTTCAGAGCCAAACAGCCAGAACCAGCACCTGGTGGGGCTGAGCCAGATGTCTCTCTGATCACTGAGATCTGGGGCAGCAGGGAGCAGGAGCCATCCTCCCAGAGAAACCGGCATGGATTTGACACCTGCATGGAAGAGAGGGCCACCATGCCCGATAGCCGGAGCAGCAGTGGAACCTGGCAAAGCCACATATTCCCCTCAGGTGGCCCTGAGCAGAGGGTCTCTGGCCAACTTATTCTCTGTCCTGGCACCAGCTGGCAGTGTTGCCCTTCCCTCTGCTGCTCCTTAGCTCTTCCAGACAACCAGCAACTACAAAAGGAAACCTAACTCTTTTGGTGTCAATGTGCTTTCGTATAGACAGAATTATCACAACAGCCTTCATTATTTTTCACAGAGATATGATTGATGTAAATCATATTAACCTCTCCTTTTAACTGATCAAATTATACTATTTTGTGCATTTAAAAAAGATGAACTTTTACTAGGGAACACATGTACATGGATCTAAATTCAAAATTAAGACTGCTGTCTTAAAAAAAAAAAAAAAGAAAAAAAAGACTGCTGTCTTTCCTTAACCCTTCCTGTTCCATGGGGGAGGGATGTGGACTTCAGTAAAATGGAAAGCCAGGGACAGTTCAAGTGAGGGCGCAACTATGATCTTAGATATGGTTTTATCAGGCTTTTATTTTGATTAGATTTTAAATTTTATTTCACAACAATATTGAGTGGAAAGTACAAAGAAGTATCATATCCTGCCTTCCTCCCACCTATGACACCCTCTCTCACGCTGTCTCCCTTACTATCAGGATCCCCACCAGTGGGACCAGTGGGACCATTGGTTACACTTGATGAACCTCCACTGACATGTCATCATCACCCAAAGTCCATAGTTCACCTCAGGAGTCAATGCTTCTATTGCATTCTCTAGGTTTAGATAAATATGTAAGGACAGGTGCCCACCCTATGGTATCACACAGAGTAGTTCACAGCCATAAACACTCTCATGCTCCACCCACACGCCGTCTCCACCCTCCCCTGCCCCGATATTTTCACTGTCCCCATAGCTTCACCTTTTCCAGAATGTCCTGTAGGTGGAATCCTACAAGCATGCAGCCTTTTCAGGTTGGCTTCTTTCCCCTTCGTAACGTGCATTTAAATTTCCTCCATGTCTTTTTCTGACTTGATAGCTTGTTTCTTTTTTTTTTTTTAAGATTTTATTTATTTATTCATGAGAGACACAGAGAGAGGCAGAGACATAGGCAGAGGGAAAAGCATGCTTCCTGTGGGCAGCCCAATGCGAGACTCGATCCCAAGACCCCAGGATCACGACCTGAGCCAGAGGCAGACGCTGAACCACTGAGCCACTCAGATGCCCCATATATATTGTTTCTTTTTAATGATGAATAATAGTCCATTGTCTGAATGGACCACAGTTTATTACTCATTCACCTTCTGAAGGACATCTTGGTTGCTTCTAAGTTTTGGCAGTGAGGAAGAAAGCTGCTATAAACATCTGTGTGTAGGTTTTGTGTGGACATAAGTTTTCAGCTCCTCTGCTTGAATACCACGGAGCATGATTGCTGGATCGTATGGTGAGAGTATATTGAGTTTTGCAAGGAATTGACAAACTATCCCCAAAGTGGCTGTACCATTCTGCATTCCTGCCATCCGTGAGCAGGAGCTCCTGTGGATCTGCATCCTTGCCATTGCATGGTGTGGTCAGTGGATCCTGCCCATCCTAACAGATATTTGCTATGTCCTAAAAAGTCCACTCATATAGCTGGTTGAAGAAAGGAGGAATCTCACTAATAGGCTATCACTGTGGGGTGGGGACTGAAGGTTCAGCAGTCCAAGTGACAGTTGTGACAGTGAAGCAACAGACAACAGACAAATTTTCAGAGCAGAAAGAAACTCTGTGCATGTGAGTTCATGTGAGTCCACAGAGGACTGTGGGGGTAGCTCTTGGTTTTCTCAGTTGTGCAACTGAGCAGATAGAAAAGGCCACCAGTCAGGAAAAACAGAGAGGAGCAGTTTGCAGGGAGAGTGAATGAATGAATGTGTGACACATTCATTCTCAGACATATTACGACAGAGATGTCACAGGAGCTGTCTGGACAGTGAGAGGTCTTGTGCTGGAGATGCATACTTGAAAGTAGTCAGATTTTAGTAAAGTTGCCCTGGGATGGTGGTCCCTTATCCTGACCGGAGCTTTGGAAAAACACCCATGCCCAGGGTGGCAACTGATCTACAGAATCGTGTCTGTGGGCTAGACTGCCCAGGCCCAGGCATGTCTTTGAAGCTCCCGGCTGTTTCTCATAAGCCAGTTAGCATTGATAACCACGGAACGGAACGCTGAGAAACTGACACTTAGAGGTCAGGAAAGAGGAGGTGCCAACAAGAGGCTACGGAGTGGCCACGGAGAGAAGGGAGCTGAGAAGAATGCATGGTCAGGAGCCAGCATGGAGTGTGTGATAAAGCTTGCAGGGCGGTAGGCGGTTGCGGCACTGCCTCTGATCATGAACCAATGCTGGTAAGGCTTTGTCCAAAATTTCATGAGATCAAATACTTAAATCTTTTCAAGTGTTCTTGGATGGCTCAAGTAGAGAGATACAAGGAGCCTGTGGTTAGAAAGTTACTTTGTGAGTAAGGTATCAGGATAAGGAGAGTTAACCGATCTTAAGCAGTTTTCTTGGCTAAGTGTTTTCATGTACTCTCAACCCTCTGGGGATAGCTTTTCTAAGGAAACGGCAATTCTGGGTTGCACTGAGGTAGGATGCCTCCCCCTTAGCAGTGCCTACTCCCACGACACCGTGTCGGCTCTCTGGTTTATGATTCTGTGGCTAGCCACAACCCTAGGGTCCTCAGTCTTTATTCAAACAGACAGGGACACAATTCCATGCCTTACAGTGTTACGTAAGAGTTATAGCATCAGTTACTCAAAGTGATTTATATAGATTCAAAACAATCTTAATTAAAACCCTAGCAGCAGTTTTTTGTAGAAGCTGACAAGCTGATTACCAAATTGACACAGAAGTGTAAAAATTTAAGAGCCAGTGTGATCTTGGGAAACACTACTGGAGGACTTAGTCTGTTGGACATCAAGACTAATCCTAAATCAATAGGGATTGCTAGGAACTAAGTGGACAGTGTAGTGTCAATTCAAGTGTAAACAAATAGACCAGTGGACACAGGATGAGGAGTCCACATGCGAGTATGAAAGGCATGATCTCTGAGACGGCGGCTCTACAAAGCAGTGAGTAAAGAGGGCTTCCTCCATAAATGACCCCTTATTTCATGCCATACGCAAAAATAGACTCCAAGCAAATTTTACATCTAAATGTAAAAAGCAAAACAACGAAGATTATAGAAAATACCATAAGGATAAATCCTCAAGATCCTGAGGTGGGTAAATGTTCCTGAACAGGACACAAAATACATCACACTTATAGGAAAAGATTGATAAATTGGATGATAGTAGAATTAAGAATCTCTGTTTTTGAAGAGATGCCATTAAACAAGTAAATAAGCGAGTCACAGAGGGCAAAGAGATTTCCAGTAAATATAACCAACTGAAAAAAAACCCTGTCAAGAATTACAAATTCCTATAAATCAAGGGGGAATAAAAGACACACAAACCAATTTTTTAGATGAGCAAAAGACATTAACAGGGGTTTAATGAGGGAAGATATCTATTGAGTCAATGAGTATGTGAACATTGTCCAACTGCATTAGTTGTTGGGGAAATACATATGAAACTATGATGCAATATCACCTCACATTTACCAGGATGGCTCTCATTAAGGCCTGGGACAATGTGTGTTAGCAAAGATGTGGAGCAACTGGAATGTTCACGTGGTGCTGATGGGGCACAAACTGGTGCCTTTACATGGGAGAACTGCCTGCTGTTGCCTCTGCTGCAGTTGGCCTTGTAATCCCACTCCTCTCTGTGTTTCTGCTCAACACAGCTGCAGACAGAAGTTAACCAAAATCCAGACTCCCAGTGTTCACAGCAGCACTATTCATCATAGCCCATAAACCACCCACTAGTATCCAGCAAGGATAAAATATAGTTGTCCTGCATTCACACAGTTGAAAACAGGACATGCTGCTTCATACAACACAGATGAGCCCTGAAACCATCATGTTAGGCAAAAGCCACACACAGAGTACCTGTGATAGGATAGGAAGTTTGATAGGAAGGAAGGTAGCTAGGGAAGGTGGCCTTAACAGTGGAGGTCAGGGTGGTGGTTACCTGCAGGGGAGGGCAGGGACCCACAGGGGACCTGTAATGCGCCGTGTGCATGGCTGTACCTAAGCGTATTCACTGTGTTGGCAATCGAGCAAACCATGTTCTTATGATCTTATGTTGTCCCGTTATGTAATGTTTTGACCTTTTAAAATGAGTTTTAAAATCTATCATCCTATTCTGGTGTCACCCCCCAGACTTCATACCAGGATAACTGTGATTGAAATGTTGGGTGTTCCTAAAGTCTTGAGTTACACATTTGTAGCCATTTTCTTAGTTCATTCTCCTACGTGGTATTTTACATGCCCTGGATTTAGATTTCATGAATTTAAATCTCAGGAGGAATCTTGTTTCCAAGCTTGTGTGAAGTGTCTTTAGCTCCCATATGGACAGGAATGATTTTGCAAGGGATTTAGATTAAGACACTTGATAAGCTGAGTTTATTATGAATCTTCACTTTGGAAAATACGGTCAATACAGACCATTTATTATTAGGATTTTCTCCAACTGAAAGTAAGTCTTCAAAATGTCAAAATTAAATGAAGGAATTATATTGGTGACATTTATTCTCATTTTTCAGTTAAATGCTTTGCAGGACCTTCATCCATTACCCAAGATAATTCTGGAATATAGGCGGGTAAGTTCCCTTTGTGTGTGAGTGAGTGAGTGGGTGAGGGAGGGGAGCCATATGGCACCGCCTCTGATAAGACCAATCCGTCATCACAAAAGTAGCCCTGGCAGTGTTCTGAAGGGAACAGCACCTGTTCAAGACAGCCTGGTACCAGTGCTGCTCTGGTGCAGCCCGCTCAGCTCCATTCCAGCCACAGTCAGCCCACTCAGCAGTGGGTCATAGGGTCCCACATGGATGAAGACAAGTGAAGACAGGAAGGGGATGTGTGTACTGTCATGGGGCAGCTTTGCTGTGGGCTCAATTCTACCACCATGGAGTTCAGAAGCCTCTTTCTCGGGCCTTGTCCTACTCCCCCGCCCTGGGCCTGGTGAGGTTACCCGCAGCCTCCTGAGCATGTTCGCTGACACACTCCCTTTTGTCACTAACATGGCCCCCTCATGTCGCTGTCAGGCCCCCTTCTTCCTCAGCTGCCCACGCTTCCTCTGTTCACGTGCCTGCCATGTATCCCCTGATGTTCGTGAACCACATCCATAACTTTGGCCACCACTTGTACCATCAGTCTGTCATTCCCTAACCTGTGTCCTGCTGCTCTCCTGAGGTGTGGCAGCTGACAGGACTTGGTCATGGCACCATTCCTTCTCCTTGAACGGATGAAATGATTGGAAGAGAACTAAAGGCACCCTAGGGCACAGGGGAGGATGGAGATTCAGGACCTTCCATTTATCTCTGCAATGTTTCTGTGAAAAGAATTATCCCACAAAAGGAGGTAGGGTGCTGTCTTTCTCTGTGGGCCATTGTTATTTAATTCTGGGTGCCACACCAGGCTGTTTCAGGGCCCCCTGGAGTAATTGGAGCTGACCCATGAGCCGCACATGCCCAACACTCTGAAACACTGCTTTGATGTGAGTTCTTATTCCAATGCTTAAACAAGAAAATGATTACTTCTGTCCATGTGACCTAGGTTCACAAGACCAAGTCAGCCTTTGTGGATGGATTACTAGCTTTTGTGAGAAAGGTAACTGCACTTAAACGAGGTACTGTGCTTGGGGATGTGGTTTCCATGTGGCTTCAGATACACATACAATTTACTAGAGTTTTAGTTAATGATGAAATCAAATATTCTTGAGCCGTGAGACACAATTTTGTTATTTCTCAGGTCTCTGTATAGCTTGAGTTGCCATCATGCCTTCACACCTGGAGCTGCATTTTAGGAAGCTTGTGGGGCAGCCCAGGCACTCTTAAATCTGTCCCTCCCCTCTTCTTTTGCTCACTTCAGGGAGATGCTGTTCTAGTTCACACGTGAAGAGCCTGCAGTCAGGTGTGCTGTGACTGGCCCTGTCTGGGTAGCACAGCCCCCGTGGCATGTGATCCTCCTCTCCCTACACACAGTGGTTTGAAGGAACACAAAGACCTACATGTCCTGTTGCCATTTCTGCACGGTTAGGGGGAACCTCCTTGTTCGTCAGCAGGTTGCTGACACCCAGGGGCCTTTCAGGTTTCAGGGCGTAGGGCCAGCAGCTGGTGGACTTAAGCAGGAAAGCAGTGAGTGTTGAGTGCTATGTGCAGGGAGACTGAAGGGTCAGGATGTTCTTGACTTCATGTGGCATGAGCTGAAACTGATTCTTTTTAACTGATAAAGGGCTCCATTTCCTCTATGTGGAATCAGACTGGAACTGTGACCGGAAGACTTTCAGCCAGGCATCCGGTAAGTCAGCAGTCCCTGTTAGACACCAAGTCTCTGAGTTGGTGTTTCCGTGCCTCTGAGTTGAATTTTTGCCTGTACGTGTGTTTGCCTGCACACTTTTCCATTTCTAAGAGGGGCCCCATTGCTGATAGATGTGTTTCACTCTGCTTCTCCGCTTGACTGATACTTACTTAGCACCTGCCATGTTCTGGGAATAAGACACATGCCCTCTACTGTCACAAAGCATTGAGTTAGTGAGGGGTCCTTTCCATCCAGAGAGTCAAAAGTGCTGGGGATGAGGGCAAAAGCAACACCCTGTTCCCACTCCCCCTTCCTTGTCTGTAGATTTGTGCTGGACAGGAGGCTTCTGATGTCCAGAAATGTGTTGGACTGTCTGATGCTCCAATGACCTCCTCTTTTCCCTTGTTGTTGCTTCAGACTGTCTCTGATGAAAAAAACTATAAATACTCTTGAATTTATGATGCAGCTTTAATAACACTCAAAGCAATTAGCTTTTTAAATGGCGTTATAGGGCACTTAGGTGGCTCAGTCATTTAGGCATCTGCCTTTGGCTCAGGTCGTGATCCCAGGGTCCTGGGATCAAGTCCTGAGTCAAGTTCCCTGCTCCATGGGGAGTCTACTTCTCCCTCTCCCTCTGCTCCTCCCGCAACTTGTGCTCTCTTACTCTCTCTTTCAAATAAGTAAATAAAATATTTTTAAAAAATAAAAACTAAGTGGCTTCATATTTTTGAATTAAAGATGATTCACTACTAATTTTTCATTGCAGAACAGTACGTTAATACAGAAATGTAAAAAAGCAAAAACAAAAGAACCTAATAAAAATCACCTGTTATTCCACCATGCAGAATTAACTGTAGCTAACATTTTGGTGTCTATCTGTATTGACTTTTTGCTAAGTACACGTATTTATAAAATACTGTTTTTCTACCAAAATAAAACCACACTTTTATTTTATATTTTTCAATTTTATTTATGATGTCTTGATATCATACATTAATATTGACCTGAATCTATATTTAGATTTAAACATTTGAATTATTTTAAATATGCAAATTAAATATATTAATTGTTTAAATATGCACTATAAAATATAATTATACATATGAGTATACATTCATGATAAAGAAATTCAAATAGCATGGACATGTGTAAAAACAATTTGGTGTCCTTTTCCCTTAGTGACACGTCTGTCTACCCCATGGGTCCTGTCACCAGTGTGGACTGCATCCCACCAGCCTTTTTCTGGCCTTTACGTGTATGGGTACCCTGTGCATGTGGCAGGTGGTGGTATGGGGCTGGGCAGACTCATGCCCTGCAGGAGCTGCGGACTTGCTCAGGGCCCTACACATTCTAGACTTTGCACCCACCTTAGGGAGGTCTTTCTTTGGATGCCCTACTTTAGAGAGCTCTTCTGTGGTCTTTACGTGGCTCACCATGAGCAGTACTAACACTAGTTCCTCCTCTGAAAGGTGTCTGATGCACCTGTTCTCTTAGCTGCTGCTTCTCATCAAAGAGTGATTTAGAAGTTCTACTGGGAGAATGAACTTTTTATGAGGTCCTTGCTTTTGCCAATAGATGGTTGTAAGTTCAAATTTTCTGTTATATTTCCAGATTGATCTCTTGCTGTGCTTTATTCTCTTCCAGGAATCTCCAGTGTTTCTGGTTTGTGGGTAGCACTCCTCCCAGATTTTTAGTGGCACTCTAGTTTTATTTATTTATTTTTTGTTATTTTAATTGAATTTTTGGAAAGAGAAGGTATAAACATAATGTGTGCATTTGGCCACCACATTCCATTGGAAGTCCACATCATCATTTTAACAGCCACTTTATACTCCATTTAATGGCTGTCCCTGGTGATAGTCATTAGATTGTCTTCAGTTGTGTTTATTTTATCCAGAGATGCCATAAACATACTTGTACATATATTTTTGGGTGCATTTTTCTAATGATTTCCATAGCATTCCTAGATACAGAATTCCTCAGTTAAGTATATGTGTATTTTCGGGCTTTACATTGGTAAATCATCCTCCAGAAAAAAAGTTCTCACCCATCAAACAACAGGTGAGACATTTGGTCTCCTACATCCTTGCCAAAACAGGGAGTTTTCATTTTGGTTAAGGTTTCCTGACTTGAGTTTTTAGTTCCTAGTTCTTTGAAATATAAGTGATATTGATATGTTAGATCAAGTATTGATGTCTTATTCTTCCCTGAATTGTTTATCCACACCATTTGCCTGTGTCCCGTGTCCCTGGAGGATGTATATTTTCCTAGTGGTGTGGGAAATTTATAGAATAAAGATTTTCCCTTTGAAAAATGTTGAATTATTTTTTTCTATTTTCTTTTGCCCTTTAATTTTTAAAATATACGTTCTGTTTGCCACATTTAAAATGACTTTTTAGTGTACAAACAATGAATGGTAATTCTAAAGAATTCGAACAGATGAAAATATAAATAATAAAGTAAACGACACCTAAGTCTCTACAACCCCGCCAGCCACTGTTAACGTTTGGCAACTGTCTGCTTAGCTATCTCCTTGTGTACACAGACACACACATGTACATGGATGGGATTCCATCCTGTGTTGTGTCTGTCATAGACACTCCCTCACCACAGCCGGTCCCAGTACACTCTGTGCCTGTGGCAGGCTGTGTTAGCAACCTAACTTTTGCTCATCCATATTTCTCTCTAGACTTCTAATGGAATCTTGTACAGACTCATGTGTAGCTATACACGTACACACAGAAGCATGCAGTGACTTTGTCATTATTTATTTTGTAGACTAGAGTTTCATTTTTCTGCCTCTTGACTTTCTCCCAGCAATAGCTGGTAGAATCCCTGCAGGTCATCTGACAAAGTCCTGCTTCACTTTGGTTAGCACGCATTCTGCCATTGTGTTAGCCATTGCTCTGCTGGTGGACTTGCCCTCGAAGGATACAGCTGCAGCAAGCATCACACACATACGCCCTGGTTTATTGGTACTTATAGTTTTGTGGAATAGATTATCAGGTGTGAAATTACTAGGTCAGCTGATAGTATATTTTTACTCTTAATAGCTGTTACTAGATTGCCTTTAAGAATCTGTCAGCTCCTGACATTGTTATGAACAATGGTAGCAGTACTTTCTCCATTATCCATGGTGACTCTTCTCTGTGTCATCTGAGAAAGACATTGCTCAGCTCCAAGATTATTTAAAGATTTAGCACCTCTGTTTTCTTTTTTTAAAAGATTTTTTTATTCATGAGAGACACACAGAGAGAGGCAGAGACATAGACAGAGGGAGGAGAAGCAGGCTCCATGCAGGGAGCCCGATGCGAGACTCAATCCCAGGACCCCGGGATCATGACCTGACCCGAAGGCAGACACTCAACCGCTGAGCCACCCAGGCGTCCCTAACACCTGTTCCCTTATGGAACTTTTATGCTTTTTTTCACATGTAAAATGGAATCCAGTTGTACATTATTTAACCAGATACTATGTAAGTTACATGCTGGTGGCACAAAAATGACTAGAGTCTGAATTATATTCTTTAGTTTAAAGTGCACAAAGTACACCAGTATTTTCCAAAAATCAGATTTGGGGCACCTGGCTGGCTTAGTCAGTGGAGCATGTGACTCTTGATCTTGGGGTCATGAGTTCGAGCCCCACATCAGGTATAAAAATTACTTAAAAATCAAATCTTGGGGCACGTGGATGGCTCAGTGGTTGAGCATTTGCCTTTCGCTCAGGTCATGATCTCCGGGTCCTGGGATCACATCTTGCATTAGGCCCCCCTTGGGGAGCCTGTTTCTCCCTCTACCTATGTCTCTGCCTCTCTCTGTATGTCTCTCATGAATAAATAAATAAAAATCTTTAAAAAATAAAATCATAGCTAATTTCGACATTTCCAGAAAGCTAATTTCTCACACACAAACCCTCCTACAAGTAAGTCATTGTTAGCAACTGACTGCTGAAGCACGTTACCACCCACTTTTGTGTTCTTTTTCATATTATTTCTGATAATAGCAAAATGTAAAATATTTTTGTCTTCGGTTGATCCCATGTTTTGACATTTTAATTAACTGTTAACAGGTTATGGTTTATTCAAGAACTGTTTGAGAATAGTTGATTTAATTGATTCAACTCTAGTCTCAGTAATATATATGATAAATATATTAGAGCATTTTAATAATAGTAGTTTTAAAGTCTTTGTCAGATAATCCCAACATCTGCATCATCTCGTCATTGATGTGTTTTCGTTGTCTTCCCACATGATTTGAGATTTTCCTGCTTCTTCATGTCCAGTAATTTGGGGTTGTATCCCAGATATTTTGAATATTGTATTATGAATCTCAGTCTTGTTTAAAAATCTCATTAAAATGTTGTGATTTTTTATTTAGTGGGTGTTTAACCTGGTTAGGTTCAGGTTGCAAGTTGTGACCTGTTCTCCATGAGCTGTGATTTCAGTGTATGTTCAGTTTTAAAGACCTTTGCAGTGCTATTCAGATATTCCCCAAAATGGCCACACAGTGATCAGTCGGGATTGAGCCATGGTTTATCTATTGATGCAGTTCTCAGAGTCTTTGGTATACTGTTTAAGATGATATCTGCACGTGTGCAGCTTGAGGCTGACCCCAGTGGTTTATAAATAATGCTGTGGTATCCTTTTCCCAACCTCCTCCTTTGCCATGGTCTTCCTAGTTGATTTCTAGTTCTATGGCACTGTCTTCTTTTTGGGTTCCTAGCCAGAAATTGGAAGCTTTTGTAATCTTATTCTGCCGTGCACCTCATGCTACTGGCCTCATGTCTAGGACCAAGAGTAGGAAATGCTGAATTCACTGCCTGTTGGGTAGGATCAATTGCTGGTCTGCTTCCCCAGTCTGCCTGTTGCTATTAGTTTACCACATTTTCAAATTGCTGCCGTATGCATCCTGTCCAAGCTTTACATCTGTGTTCAGTAGCATGTACTTCCAGTATCTTACCAGGAATAGAACTTCACAAAAAAAAAAAAAGGAATAGAACTTCATCCTTTAACAGCTTTGCTTAGGTATAATTGGCATACAACAAACTTCACATATTATGAACAATTTGATAAGTTTTGAATATGTATATGACCATGAAACCATCATCACAATCAAGACAATGAACATATCCGTGACTCCCAACAGTATCCTTGCGTGTCCTTTTATGATTTCTCCTCTCCCCCACACCACAACCTTCACCCATGTCCTCAGGCAACTACTGGCTTGCTTTTTGTCTCTACAGATTACTTTGCATTTTCTGGAAATTTACATAAATGGAATAACCTGGTCTATATTCTTTTTTTTTTTTTTTTTTTGGTCTGGTGGTTTCTTTCACTCAGCATTATTTTGAAATCCAGCCATGTTGTTCTGTATTTCAATAGGTCATTCCTTTTTATTGCTGAGTAGTATTTCATTGAATCTGTGTACCACAGTTTGTTTATAAATTCACCTATTGATCAATATTTGAGCTGTTTCCACTTTTAAGAGCTTATCTAGCTTGGGATATTACTATGCACAGTCATGTACAGCCTTGTATGGACATACAGTTTATTTTCTCTTGGAGAAGCGAAATGCCTAAGTCATATGGTAGATGTATGTTTCACTTTTTACGAAACTGCCAGGCAGTTTTCTAAAGTAGTTGCACCATTTGCCATTCCCACCAGCCATATAAGAGTTCTGTTTTCTTCACTTTACATCCTTCCTAGCACTCACTATGGTCAGTCTGTTTAATTCTAATAGACGTAGTAGTATGTCATTGTGTTTTTAATTGTCTTGCCCTAAAGACTCATAATGTTAATCATTTTCCCATGTGCTTATCTGGCATTAATTTTTTTTAGGTAAGCTTCACACCCAACGTGAAGCCCAATGTGAAGCTTGAACTCATGGCCCTAAGATCAAGTCCTGACCAAAATCAGGAGTTGGATGCTTAACCAACTGAGCCACCCAGGTGCCCCATGGCATTCGTTTCTCTTGTTCAAGAAGCATCAAATCAAATCTTCTGCATGTTTTTTAGGGATTATTCGTTTTCTTATGATTAAGTTTAAGGGTTCTTTATATATTCTAGATACAAGTCCATTCTCAGATATATGCGCTTTTTTTTCATCCTGTGGTTTGTCTTTTCATTCTTTGAACACTGTCTTTGAAGAGCAGAAGTTTTAAATTTTAACAAACCCTGATTTTTCAATGTATTCTTATCTGGATCATGTCTTTGGTGTTGCATCTCAGAAATCTTTGCCTAAAGACCAAGATCACAAAGACTTTTATCCTGTTTTCTTCTAGAAGTTTTCATTTCTGGTTTTATATTTAGGTCTATGACTCATTTTGAATTGGCTTTGCATTTCTTATAGTGTAGGTCAACTGTTGATGAATTCTTTCAACTTTTGTAGGTCTGAACATGTCTTTATTTCAGTATTATTTTTGAAAGTTTTTGTATGTGTGTAAATTCTCAGTTGTTTCTTCTTCCAGTGCTTTGAAGATGTTCCTTTATTTTCTTCTCACATTGTTTCTGATGATAAATGTACTGTCCTCATTGTTGCTCTACACAAAATGTATCGTCTTGGGGCATCTGGGTGGCTCAGTGGTTGAGCATCTGCCTTCAGCCCAGGGCGTGATCCTGGAATCCCAGGATCAGGCTCCCTGCATGGAAGCTGCTTCTCTCTCTGTGTCTCTCTCATGAATAAATAAAATCTTTAAAATCAATCAATCTATCTATCTATCTTGTGGTTTTTACACTTTTTATCTTAATCACTAGTTTTGAGAATTTATAAAAAGATTGTTTATTTATTTATTGGAAAGAGAGAAAAAGAGCATGAGTGGGGAGTGAAGGGGGGCAAAGGGAGAGGGGAAGTGGGAGAGGGAGAGGGAAGCAGACTCTGCTTTGAGTAGGGATCCCAACTCAGGACTCAATCCTAGGATCATAAGATGATGACCTGAGCCAAAGCAGACACTTAACCAGCTGAGCCACCCAGGTGCCCCTAGTTTTGAGAAATTTGATTGTGGTGTACCTTGGTATAATTGTTTCATGTTTCTCTGGGGTTCATCAAGTTTCTTGAATCTGTGGATTTATATGTTTTTTAATCAAATTGGAATACTATTAGATTATTATAAAGTACTCATATACTTTTTATGTTCCTCTTTCTCTTCTTTTTTGGGAATTCCACTTGCAATTACCTTAGGTCACTTGAATTTGCCCCACAGCTCACTGAAACTCATTTTTCTTCTTCTCCTTGAATTTTTTTTCCTTTTAAATTTGAATAGTTTCTATTACTATGTCGTGTAATTCACTAATCTTTTCTTTTGTCATGTCAAATGTATTGTTAATCCTAATGAGTATTTTTTTTCTAATGAGTATATTTTTATATTAAATATTATAGCTTTCATTTCCAGAAATACAGTTTGGATATTTTTTATATGCCATCCATGTCTCTACTTAACTTTTTCAACATATTGGATATACATATAATAATTTTTTAATGTCTTTGTCTGTAATTTCAATATCTGTATCCATTAAAGGTTAGTTTCAGTAGATGAGTATTCTCATTATGAGTTCATTTTTTCTACTTTTTTGTATGCCTGGTAATCTTTGCTTCAATGCCAGACAGTGTAGATTTTACCTTGTCAGGTGATAGGCCTTTTTGCATTCTTATAAATATTCCTGAGCTTTATTGTGGACAAGTTACTTGGAAACAGTTGATCCTTTCTGGTCTTCCTTTATGTTTTATTAGACAGGTTTAGTAGCTAATTATTCCCCACTCCTGAGAAAGGACATTCCTGAGTATCCTACCTATTTTCCCATAAATTATGAATTTTCTCAAAATGGCTTCTGGGGGCAGGACCTATTCCTGAATGTTGTGTACTGTGTTCTGCTCCCTCTGGATGACTTTTTCCAGACTTTAATAGTTTCCTCACATACACGCAGGGATCAGTACTCTGCTGAATATTCAGCTCTCTGCTAGGCTCAAGGAAGGGATGATTTTATGAATTGTGTTTCTTGCCTTCCTTGTTAGGCGGGAGCACTTTCTTTTCAACTGTGTATATCCTGAGTGGAAGTAGAAGCCCCCATCTGATAATTTTCATCCACCTCAAATCCTCATTCTTTTGTTCTCTTAGCATTGAGCAATTCATTGACCAGTATTTGCTTTTTATTTTTTTAAGATTTTATTTATTTATTCATGAGACACACAGAGAAAGAAGCAGACACATAGGCAGAGGGAGAAGAAGGCTCCCTGGAGGGAACCTGATGTGGGACTCGATCCCAGGACCTAGGGATCATGACCTGAGCCAAAGGCAGACACTCAACCGCTGAGCCAACCCAGGCATCCCAGTATTTGCTTTTCAAAACCTCAGTCTAGTGTTCTAAACATTCCCTGTACTTGTCATGATGGTCACTACATGGTGTTTTAACTGCCTGTTGACTTCTCTTTACCCTACTAGATTGTATGTTCCATGAGAACAAGGACTTTTTCTGCCTCTTTTGTTGGCTTACCCCCCGGGGCCTGGCTCTGCACCTGGAACCTACCTGCTAAGTACCAAGTACTTACTGAATGATCCACATTTGAGTTGCCTTCCACTGTCTCAGAGTCACATGGTTTGGGATCATCATCAGGATTGCAGTGTATTAACAGTGTAGGCCCAGTCTCTTCCCTGTGCTGGATGGTTGTGTTCTCCACCCTAGCTGGGAGTTAGTCAGGAGGCACTTTATCCGTCTTCATTTTCTTCCCATAACTCAGACACTTCAGAGTTCATGCTGGTCAACCCTTGTTTTGTGCGTCTCTCTTGGACCTGTCACATTTTGATGAAGGCCTGCTCCTGGGCAGGTGCTGAGGACCTCTATTCTCGTTGCACTTGCCAGGAGCCACATTCCTACCATTTCTTCGTCTTCTAATACCTCCTGGCCAGTCATGGCTCCAGATGCCCCTCCTAATGTTTCTGCATGGACAAGCTAGTTTTTGTTTTTTCTCTAAGATTCTATTTATTTATTTGAGAGAGAAAGAACAAGGGGTGGGGAAGGACAGAAGGAGAGAGAGAGAGAGAGAGAGAGAGAGAGAAACAGACTCCCGGCTGAGCAGGGAGCTGATGATCTGGAGCTCAATCTTAGGATTCTGTGATAATGACCTGAGCTGAAGGCAGACATTTATCCCACTGAGCCACCTAGGCACCTCATAGCTTACTGTTTTCATTCAATATTACATTTGTGAGATTTATCCACATTGGATAAAGTAGCACTAGTCCATTTATCTTGGCTACTATATAGTATTTCATTATATTAAATGTACTAGAAATATCTAGTTTTTCACTATTAGAAACAATACTATAAGAAAAACAATAATGCTGCAATGTATATTCTTGAATTCATTCCCTCAGGTCACCCTGGTTGCCTGGCCACAGGGTGTTCTGGGTACCACTCTCCTGTTCTGGGTATCACCAAGCACTCTTCAGGGGGTGGATGAGCACATACCTTGTCTGCAGCATGGGAGAGAGCTTGGTGCTCTACAGGGTCCTCTGCTCTTGGTATTTCTACACGTTTTATTCTTTGCTACTTGGATGCCTGTGAATTAATATTTATTGTGGCTTAAGATTTGGCTTTCTTTTCTGTTTCTTTAGTGACTTGCCTGTTTATCTCTTTTGCCCATTTTCAATTTAGTGGTTTGTCTTTTCTTATTAATTTATAGTATTTCTTTATATATTATGGATACTGGTCTTTCATTGACTTACATAAATGTCTTCTCTCAGTCTGTGTTTGATATTTTTATATTGTATTTGATGAAGTTGACTCACAGGTGTTTTCTGTGTTAGTATCAACTTTGTACACTTTATGGCTTGTATGCTTTGTGTCTTGTTTAATGAAACTTTTTCTTTTAACTTGGAGATCTTCTTGATAGTCTAATTCTCTTTCAATAGTTTTAGAGTTTTCCTTTTTACATTCAGTCTGCAGTCCCCCTGGAATTTGCATTTACACTGGTGTAAGGAAGATATCTGATTACTTTTCCATCTGAATAACTGCTTGTTATAACTATTGTTATGGTAAGCTGTTGGGATGACTTACAGTAATTTGTAAGCCTCTGTCCTACATGAATTTTGATAGATGCTGGGTCTGTTTCTAGGCTCTCAGTTCTGTGCCCTTGGTCCATTTGTCTAGTCTCATATGATCTTAATTTAAGATAGTTTCATTAGAAATGTACATTCCCAGACTATCCTCAACTTAACCTATAATATCACTTATTCCCTTGCTGTAGTGTTTACCTTCCTTCTACTATATGCTCTTTGAGTTGCCTCAGCATTTTATCCCAGAAGTGAGCTAGCTCGGTGTCTACCATATGATGGGTGGTCACTTAAATGTTTTTGAAATAATGAATAAAATTGAGCACTTAAATCTTAGTTATTGAGTCCTAAATACAGCTAATGTATTATTGGGGGGAAAACATTTTAGATAAAATATATAGCATTAGGTAAATAAATTTCCTCCAATAGTTGATATATTATGTACTCATTATATTAATATTGATTTTATTTGATAAACTAGTAATTTTCATAATACTGTAGAATCTTGATGAATATAATAAATGAATTTTTCTCGTCAAGAGAGTCTTAGTATTTTTAACAGTGAGGCTATATCTTATAGATCTTCTTTTATAATTTTGAGAAAAATTATTTTTTTCCAAAAGAATATATTTAAAATATCTGATATTTTGAAAAAAGATATTAAGTTCCCTGTGGGCAACTTATCACCATCTGAAGCTCTTAGGTATGAGTGGCAATTCAATTTTTTTTTCTTATAGATCGTATCTATTTACTTATTTTAGAGAGAGAGAGCTGGAGCACACGTGCCTGCAAGGTGTGTGTGGGGTCAGGCAGAAGGGGAGGGAGAGGGATAGGCAGAATCCATGCTAAGTGCTGACGTGGCAGGAGAGGCTGACGTGGGGCTGAGGGCAGGCCCAACCCCAGGATCCCTAGACCATGACCCCGAGATTAGGACCTAAGTGGAAACCAAGAGTCAGACACCCAACCAGCTGAGCCACCTGGGTGCCCCACAGTGGCAATTCAATTTTGAAGGACATCTGGATTGTTTCCAGTTTTGGGCTATTATAAGTAAAGCTGCTATAAACAATGTACAGATTTTTGTGTCTCTGGGATAAGTGCTAAGAATGCAATCGCTGGATCATATTTTTGTACATATGTACCAAATTCTATGTGTTAATATATTTTTTATTGAGATGAAACTGGTGTATAACATTATATTAATTTCAGATGCATAGAATAATAATTCAGTTTTTGTATGCACTACAAATTGATCACCACAGTAAGTCTAATTACCTTCTGTCACCAGGTGGTTGAACCCCTTAACCCATTTCATCCACTCCCCAATCCCCTCCATCTCTAATAATCATCAACCTGTTCTCTGTATCTATGAGTTTTATTTTGTTTTGTTTGTTTTGTTTTAGATTTGTTTAAATTACATATATAAGTGAAATCATACAGTGTTTGTCTGACTTATTTCATTTAACATAATACGCTCAAGGTCCATCCATGTTGTCACAAATGATAAGATCTCCTTATTTTTATGGCTGAGAAACATTCCATTATATATACATCACATTTTCTAAATCCATTCATCCATCAGTGGACACTTGGGTTGCTTCCATATCTTAGCTATTGTGAATAATGCTGCTATAAACATAGGGATGAATGTGTCTTTTCAAATCCATCTTTTTGTTTTGTTCAGGCAAATACCCAGTAGTAGAATTACTGGATTATGTGGTGGTTCTACTTACATTTTTTGAGGAGTCTCCATCCTGTTTCTACAGTGACTGTACCAATTTACATTCCCACCAACAGGGCACAGGGCTCCCTTTTCTTTGCATTCTTGCCAAACACTTGTTGTTTCTTGTCTTTTTGATAATAAAGCCATCCTAACAGGTATTAGATAATATTTCTTCGTGTTTTTGATTTGCATTTCCCTGATAATGTTGAGCATCGAGCATCTTTTCATGTGCCTGTTGAACATCTGTGTGTCTTCTTTGGAAAAATGTCTATTCTGGTACTCTGCTCATTTTTTATTTATTTATTTATTTTTCTTTGCTCATTTTTTAACCAGATTGTTTGTTTTTTTGCTATTGAGTTGTTTGAATTGTTTGAATTCTTTTATATTTTGATAACAACTCCCTATAGGACATATGGCTTACAGTTTTTTTCCCCATCCAGTAGGTTGCCTTTTTTTTTTTTTTTTTTAACCTGTGCAGAAGCATTTTTCGTTTGATATACTCCCACTTGTTTATTTTTACTTTTGGAGTCAGATCAATGCTAAGGCTGATGTCAAGAAGCTTACCACCTATGTTTTCTTTGAGGAGTTTTATGGTTTTGAGTCTTATATTCAAGTCTAATCCATTTTGTGTTCATTTTTCTTTTTTGCATGGTGTACAGTAGTGGTCTAGATTCATTCTTTTGCCTGTATCTGTCCAGTTTCCTCAGCACCATTTATCAAAGAGATAGTATTCTCCTCATTGGATATTCTTGCCTCCTTTGTTACAAATTAATTGACCATAAAATCATGAGTTTTATTTCTGGGCTGTTTGGTTCTCTTAGTCTATGTGACTATTTTAACTTTTTTTTTTAAATTTTTTTATTTATTTATGATAGTCACAGAAAGAGAGAGAGAGCGAGAGAGAGAGGCAGAGACATAGGCAGAGGAAGAAGCAGGCTCCATGCACCGGGAGCCCGACGTGGGATTCAATCCCGGGTCTCCAGGATCGCGCCCTGGGCCAAAGGCAGGCGCCAAACCGCTGTGCCACCCAGGGATCCCCTCTATGTGACTATTTTAATGCCAATATGTACTAATATTTTTAAGGGATTTTTATGTATATACTAATGAGAAGTATAGATCTGTTTTTATCTGGTTTGGATATGAGAATAATACTAGTTTCATGAAATAGGAAATGTTCCTTTCTCTTGCATTCTCTGGAAGATATTGTGTGGAATTTGTGTTTATTCTTCTTTAAAGAGGGGTGCTTGGCTGGCTCAGTCCATAGAGCATATGTCTCTTGATCTCAGGGTTGTAAGTTTGAGCCCCATGTTGGGTGTAGAGATTACTTAAAAATAAAACATTTTTTAAAATTCTTCTTTAAATATTTGATAGAATTTGCTAATAAAATTTTCTGGGCCTAGAGGTTTCTTTTTGGAGAGTTTAAAAATTATGTGTCCAATTTTTCCAATATTTGTAAGGTTATTCATATTATCTTGTTTCTTATTGGGTAAATTTTGATTGGTTGTATTTTTTTAAAAATTGGTCCATTTCGTCTGATTTGTGAAATTGATATGTGTTTAGTTGTTTGTAGAATTCCCTTATCCTTTTGATGTCTGCAGGATCTGTAGTGATGTCACCTATTTCATTCCTGATATTATTAATTTGTGTCTTTTTTTTTGTCTCTTTTTTTGTCAGTCTAAATAGAGTTTTATCAATGTTGCTGATCTTTCTCATGAACCAACTATTTGTTTCAGTTTTCAATGTTATTGATCTCTGTTCTTTATTCTTTCCTTTCTTCTGCTTGATTTGGGTATTTTAAAAATATTTTATTTATTCATGAGAGACACACAGAGAGAGAGAGAGAGAGGCAGAGATATCTAGAGAGAGGAGCAAGCTCCCTGTGGGGAGCCTGATTTGGAACTTGATCCCAGGGACCTCAGGATCATGACCTGAGCCAAAGGCAAATGCTCAACCACTGAACTACCCAGATGTCCCTTGATTTGGGTTTATTTTGCTTTACTTTTGCTAGGTTCTCAAGGTGCAATTTTAGATTATTGCTTTAAGACTTTTCCTTTTTCTCCATGTATGCATTTTTCATGCTACCGAATTTCCCTCTCCCCCACTGTTCTAACTGTATCCTACAAATTTTGATATGCTATATATTTTGTCAAAGAAAAATTACACCAAAGTTGAGCAGGCAAGGAAGAGCTTATTCAAGATTATTGTGGGATCCCTGTGTGGCGCAGCGGTTCGGCGCCTGCCTTTGGCCCAGGGCGCGATCCTGGAGACCCAGGATCGAATCCCACGTCGGGCTCCCGGTGCATGGAGTCTGCTTCTCCCTCTGCCTATGTCTCTGCCTCTCTCTCTCTCTCTCTCTCTCTTTCTCTCTGTGACTATCATAAATAAAAAATAAATAAATAAATAAAAATAAAATAAAATAAAAGATTATTGCAATAGGGGAAAGAGATTGAACTCAACTCCAAATATGGCAAGGGCACCTGGGGATTTACAGCCAATGGGGAGGCAGACATAATCGGTGAGTAGAAAATTACTAAGAGGAACTTGGCCAGGTATGAAAAGTGGGAGGATTCATGCTAAATTACTTACTAAACTCAGTGGTGTTTTTCTGCAGTATTTGACTGGAGTAGTATGGATACTGTCCAAAGGTTTTCTCTCTTGCTGGGCTGTCCCCTTCTTGTCCTTTGGCTAGAGAGAACAGTCTCCTTCCCTCCCATCCCACCTTGAGAAGGAGGAGCATAAATGGAGGGTCAGCACTGGCTGAGTGATTTTCCGAAAGTTTCTACACCAGGTGATTAAGTTACTACTTTCCAAGTATTCATTTAAATATGTCCAGTGGCAAACAACAGAAAATCAAACCCAAACTGATCTATCAGGGTATTTCTCAGCTTACCTGACTTAGAAGTCCAAGGAAGGGCTAGCTTCAGGCAAGGTTTGATCTGGCAGCCTAAGTTATACAAGCAGGTCCAGCTTCTGTCCCCCATTTCCCAACTTCTTTTCCTCAGCATCCCAGCAGGTCTTGGCAATACCTGCTTAGTTTCTCCCTTGTGGGGATGAACACATCTCTCTATGTAGCTTCCATGAAAGGAGGAGGAAGCATCTTTCACAGATGCCCACAGCAAGCATCTCCTTGCATCTCTCTGGGATAGCCCAAGCCATCTTTAAACTAGTCACTCTGGCCACAAGATGGCCTCTGCTGGTTGGCTTAAAGGTGAGGGCCCTTAATGAAAATCTGAGTGTCATTTTCTTTCTTTCTTTCTTTCTTTTTTTTTAAGGTTATTTATTTATTTATTTATTTGAGAAAGAGTGAGAGCAAGAGAGAGACCAGCAGGGAGAGGGAGAAGCAGACTCCCCACAGAACAGGGACCGCTGATGCAGGGCTCAATCCCAAGACCCTGAGATCAGGACCTGAACTGAAGGCAGATGCTTAACTGACCGAGCCACCCAGGCGTCCCTAAGTGTCATTTTCTGAGGAAGAAGGATAAGAATACTCGGGGCCCAAATAGCCAGTATCTCCGCACATGACAGGATTGTTTTTTTTTTTCTAGCTATCTGCAGAAATAAGAATTACAAATTTTAAACCCACTGAATGAGATAAGTTTATTTTAACCAATATTCTTCTGAATACACTAAAAAAACAAGTAAGGGCTATTTATTACTTATCTTTTTCTTCTAACAGGAAATAGTCTGTTCTGTTCTAGTGTGCCATCCATTCTTAGATAGTTACTTGGTAAAGATTCTTAGGAACTTTGCCTTTGGGTTCAGGTGGCACTGCCCAGTGAAGAGTCTTATTTTCCAGATACAATTAAGCCCTATTTCATCATTACCTATATAAATATTAAAGTAGCTAATTTGAAATAATTCTACTCAGTTACATTGTTGGCATGTGATTTTTCTGCTTACCTGCTGAATATCTCCCACATGATATCATTTAACTATCAAACTATTTATTATCAAGATTTTCATAAGTTGTGTAATTATTGCTAACTCTGCACCACTATTTGAAACCCAAATGAGATTTTTTATCTTTATACTTTGTTATTTTAGGGATTAAATATTTTCTAATTTCTATTTAGAATAAAAGGAACAGTCCCTCATTCTCCGTGGATCACTTCACAGTGGGAAGGGAGTATTCTGGTACTTTCCATTCACCTCCTTTTTTTTGGAACATCTGTGATTAGTTTACTAAGAGTGGGCACCACTGTGTGCAATAAACACCAGTATTTTTTATCCTATTCAGTTTTGTCCTTTAAAGCACTTGGAGACCTCCTAAGGAATCATGACCCACAGCTAAATGGGCCATGAGGGTCAGACAGTGGGCAGAGAGAGGCACCTGCTCTCTGGAGTCACGCTGCCCTGGGATAGGCCCTCAGCCCTGATCTCTGGCACCCTGTTTGCTCTGCTAGGCATCTCCACTCTGTCCATGCTGCTTGATTTACTTTGCCCTTCCTCTGGCTCCATGTGGTCCTCCCATGTCTAACTCCCTCTCCTCTCTCTTGGGTCGGGCACCCTGAGGGCTTATTCCCCTTCCTTTCTCCCTGTGGCCTGGGTGCTTTTCCTCCCTCCTCTGAGCCCATTGTACACGGTTCTCCTTCCCCAGCAGCTGCAGCCTCTGCTCCCACTTATGTGCTCATAACACTCAAATTTCTCTCTCCATTCAGCTTTCCTTCAGGCCTCTCAAAAAAGGGGGGGGTGGGTGGGAGGGTGCCAGGTTGGCTCAGTTGGTTGAGTGTTCAACTCTTGGTTTCAGCTCAGGTTATGATCTTAGGTGGTGAGATTAAGTCTCTCATCAGGCTCTGTGCTCAGCAGGGAGTCTGCTTGAGTTTCTCTCACCTTCTCCCTCTGCCCACCCCCTCTGCTCTCTCTCTCTCTCTCTCTCTCTCTCTCTAAAGTAAATAAATAAATCTTTAAAAAAAATCCACAGTGATTTCATCCTTTTATGCCAAATCTGCCTCCATTCCCCTGGTCACTCAGGTGGGAGCCCTGCTTTTCTAGCCCATCATCAGGTCCTGTTGAGTGTGCCTCCTGAGCATTGCCCTTCACTATACTTCTCATCCCACCCACTTCAGCTATCCTTCCCTGCTCTTCCACTCTTCTGCCCAGCAGCAGAGAGCCTCACAGGCTGGTCACATTTTCCACTCCTTACCTCATGTCCAGGGCTCCTAGTGTTCTGACCCCTGACTCCCTCTCCAGCCCATTTCTTCCTGCTGCCCACTCATTTATTCATTTATTCATTCAAAAGATGTTTATTGAGCATCTAAGTGCCAGGCTATTCATGATGCTTATGCTAAAAGCATCACAACTTCTATCCTTGTGGAGTCTGGGGGCTGGCGGGCATGAGCAGACAGTAGACATACTAAGTCCTGATATGAAAGATGATAAAATGCTGTGTAAATATGGGGTTGCAGGGGCAAGGATCAGAAGCACAGGGGAAGATGAGGCTCATGAGGGGAGGCAGAGAGGCACTGACAGAAGATGTGATGACCAAACAAACACTCTAAGGTGAAGGAATGGGCCACCTGGGCCATGTGGTTGTAGGGGAGGTGCATCTCAGTGCACGCCAAGGCCATCTGAGCCCCTCACCCAGCCCCCAGCTCCACACAGGGCTGGGGCCCATGCTGGTCTTGGGGCTACAGATCAGGTAAATTGCAGGAGTGCTAGCCCAGTGCTAAGTACTCTCTTGGGTATGGCTATGTGGCCCTTACCCTGTTCTTTGCTAATTGCCCTTTCTATGTTTTTGCTGCCCTGGTTTTTATTTGTTGTGTTTTCCCTCATATTCTTAAGAAAAATAATTTCAGGAAACATCTGACACTGTTTGACAGAACACCAGAGGCTGCTGAGCACTGTTTTGGGGCAGACCTTCAAATCCCAGCTCAATTGCTAACAGTATGACTCTAGCTGGAAACCTCAATTTTCCTCCATGAAATAGTAAAAGTAATGCCGCCTTTGCCAGGTTATTGTGAAGATTATTTCTTTTTCATTTTATTCCTTCAACTAATATTTGTTGATTGCCACTGGGTGCTAGGAAGGGTCATAGGTGCTGAGGACAGAGGAGACAACACAAGCATCACCTTGTCCTCAGGAGGCTGTGTCCTGCTGGAGCGCAGTTTGTTCGTTTGCTCCTGAC
This sequence comes from Canis aureus, assembly GCF_053574225.1. Taxonomy (NCBI): domain Eukaryota; kingdom Metazoa; phylum Chordata; class Mammalia; order Carnivora; family Canidae; genus Canis; species Canis aureus. Next base: position 62,898,815 of record NC_135612.1, read on the forward strand.
AGCCCATCAGAGGCACTTCATGTGCTGCTTGGAAGCTGCTGCTGCTGCTGCCACGTGGAGATCAGGACAAAGGAAAACTAGCTGCAACCCTCATTGTGATTATCACTGCCGTTTGGCCTCATTCCAGAGGTTCTACATACACTAGAGACAGGTCTGCTATCATTGTTGCTCTATTTCTGCTGCCTCCTTGGTATTGTATCTGCAGTTTAGATACTTTGGCCACACTGTAGAGGACTGATGGTGACCATCTCTAGGCCCACAGTAGAAGTAGGAGGGCCATAGGACAATGGACCTCCTGGGTGCACTGCCTTCCCGTGTAGTTAAAACTGTTGCTCACTTGGCATTTTCACTTACAACTACTGACATTTTAACAAATGCCAAATTAGAGACTTAAAATGTCACCTCTGCACCTAGCCTTTTACTGACTGTGAAATAAAAGCTGTTAACGTTGAATTTTTCTAGATCAGTTGTCTTATTTTTTTTAAGCACACCGAAGTTCATCATGAAAACAAATGCTACGAGTGTGCCCAGTTTTTATTACTAGTACTTTTTCTCTGCAGCCATCATGGGGCCCAAAGCAGTCTATGGAAGCTGAGAAAAGAGAATCAAGAACAAAGCACAGGGCATTTCCTGTAGTGGGTCTCAGTGTCCCAGAGAATCTGGCTGTGTTTATTTATACAAGGGACTTAGAAGTGGTTCTCATACTCCTTGTGATGTGTACATTAAAGCAGAAAAATTTATAACCTACAGGAGAATGGAGTCCCACTTTACTTTTACTTTCCATAGATTGGGAAACTTAAAGTAGTCCTTCTGTTGTATGGTCATGTTGCTATGTGCTCACTCTGTATTCTGCTCTAGAGTTCTCAAAAGGCTGATGGGCCTGGTCCAGACTACTACATATTAGGGAGACCAAGGAGATTGAAATTTTCACTGCATTTTTATTCAACATAGTACTGGAAGTCCTAGCTGCAACAATCAGACAAGAAAAGAAATAAAAGGGGCACCTGTGTGGCTCAGTCAGTTAGGCATCTGCCTTTAGCTCAGGTCATGGTCTCAGGGTCCTGGGATCAAGCCCTGCATAGGGCTCCCTGCTCAGCAGAGATCCTGCTTCTCCCTCACCTTCTGCCCCTCCCCTCCACTTGTGTTCTCTCTCCCTCTCTCTCTTTCTCTCAAATAAATAAATAAAAATTTTTTAAAAAATAAAAAGAAATGAAAGGGATCCAAATTGGTAAGGAATAAGTAAAACGTTCATTATTGCAAATGACATGATACTTTATATAGAAAACCCTAAAGACTCCAACAAAAACCTATTTGAACTGATAACTAAATTCAGTGAAGTTGCAGGATACAAATTTAAATATAGAAATCTATTGCATTTCTATATACTAAAAAACCAAGTAGCAGAAAGAGAAATTTAAAAAAACAATCTCATTTGCAATTGCACTCCCCACCCCCAAAAAAAGAAACACCTAGGAATAAACAATCAGGGAAATGAAAGACCTATCCTCTGAAAACAATATAACATTGATGAAAGAAGTTAGAGAAGATACAAATAAATGGAAAGATATACTATGTTCATGGATTGATGAATTAATATTGTTAAAATGCCCATACTACACAAAGCATTCTATAGATTCAGTGCAATTGCTATCAAAATATCAACATTTTCCACAGAACTAGAACAAATAATACCAAAATTGTATGGAACCACTAAAGACCCCAAACAGCCAAAGCAATCTTGGAAAGAGGAACAAAGCTGGAGGTATCTCAATTCCAGATCTCAAGATATATTACAAAGCTATAGTGATCAGGACAGTATGGCACTGGCACAGAAATAGACACATGGATCAGTGTAATAGGATAGAGAGCCCAAAAATAAACCCATGCTTATATGGTTGGTTAATCTATGACAAAGGAGGCAAGAATATCCAATGGGGAAGAGAGTATCTTCAATAAATGGTGCTGGGAAAACTGGACAAATACATGCAAAAGAATGAAACTGGATCACAAAATAAATACGTAAAAATGGATTAAAGACTTAAACATGAGACCTGAAAATATAAAAATCCTAAAAGAAAACTTAGGCAGTAATCTCTTTGACATCCACTGTTGCAACATTTTTCTAGATATGTCTCCTCCGACAAGGGAAGCAGAGGCAAAAATAAACTATTGAGACCCAGCCAAAATAAAAAGCTTTTGCACAACAAAGAAACCCTCAACAAAATAAAAAAAATCTAGTGAATGGGAAGTGGAAGTAATATATCCAATAAAGGGATAATATCTAAAATATAAGGAACTTACACAATTCAACACCAAAAAAAAAAAAAAATCCAATTAAAAATGGAGACCTGAATAGAAATTTTTCCAAAGACACACAGATGACCAACAGATACGTAAAAAGATGCTCAGCATCCCTCATCATCAAGGAAATGCAAATCAAAACTACAATGAGATACCACCTCACACCTGTTAAAATAGCTAAAATCAAAAAGCCAAGAATCAGGTGTTGAAGAGGATACTGAAAAAGAGGAACCCTCGTGCACTATTGGTGGGAATGTAAATTGATGCTGTGGAATATAGCATGGAGGTTCCTCAAAAAATTAGGAATACCATATGATCCGATAATTTTACTGCTGGATATTTACCCAAAGAAAAACGCTAATTTGGAAAGACACATGCACCTCTTTGTTGATTTTAGCATGATTTATAATACCATGATATGGAAGCAACCCTGGTATCCATCACCTGATGAATGGATAGAGAAGATATGGTATATATATATATATATATATATATATATATATATATAGTGGAGTATTACTCATCCATAAAAAAGAATGAGATCTTACCATTTGCAACAACGTGGGTGGACCTTGAGGATATTAAGCTAAATTAAGTAAGTCAGACAAAGGCAAATACCATGTGATTTCACTTATAGGTGGAATCTAAAAAACAAAACAAAGAAACAAACCTGCCAAAAAAGAAAAAGCAGACTCTTAAAGAGAGGGAACAAACTGGTGGCTGCCAGAGGGAAGGTGAGTGGCAGGATGCACGAAATCAATCAAAGGGATTGAGAGTACAAACTTCCAGTTATAAAAAAGTGATGTAGATGAAAAGTATAGCACAGGGAATATAGTCATTAATATCATAATAACATCTAATACATGGGGACTACACTGGGTAATAAAAGGAATTGTTGAATCACTATGTTGCACACATGAAACCAATATATTGTAGGTTAATTATACTTCAAAAAATCTTATTTCACTGAGTGGTCAATATGAGGGAACTAGCTGATGTCAGATAATAATGATTGATCCTAACAAGCCAAGTATGCTGATGATATTGCTTTCACACCACAGACACTCAGATTTATTATTTCTTGTCATTGTGGGTGCCAGCCCCTCTCATGAAGAGATTGATGGGGAGTCTAGCCCCACCTGACAACATGGTATCTGCAAGTGGTTTGCCATTTTTTTCTTCTTCAGAAAGGCACACTCCTCCTTGTATTAAAATCTAGTTTTGGTCTTTGACAGCATCCATTTGCTAGTCATGTCTGACTTGGATGCCACCATGGGCATGTCACAACCATGCTTCCACCTACATCCCTGGTGTGTTGAGTGCTTCCACTAGGCTTCACCACATTCAGATGGTTACCAAATGGGATCTGACTCCTTCCCAGATGTTTCAGGCTCTTGTTAGCTGTCACACACCCCCATAGTCACTTTATTTCACCCTTGGTCTTTGATAACTCACATGCATATACATTCATGGCTCACCCTGACAGACAAATGTGTGAGCATTCATTTGTGCATGAGGCTTTAGGGACAGGACTGTCCAATTGCTGTTTTCATCACAGAGGCCAGTACAGAAGCTCTGAAGCATTTCCTATATACATTTGTGAATGTGAACCCATGTTTATGAGCAGACACAGACCTGGCTGGTACACAGTGCAACAGAGCAATGGGAAAGGCATTATCCATTATCCTTGTTGGCATGGGCCAACATCCTTCTCAGGATTGCGTTCTGTGGACGAACATATTTAATAAAGCATGCCATTCATAAGTTAGGTATTTAGTGAAGTTTATTATCCTGTTATTTTTTATATTGTAAAACAAAAAAATTGACATTTAATTATTAAAAGGCTTCTTTCAGGGATGCCTGGGTGGCTCAGTGGTTGAGCATCTGCCTTTGGCTCAGGTCATGATCTCGGTGCCCTGGGATCGAGTCCCACATTGGACTCCCCATGGGGAGCCTGCTTCTCCCACTGTGTATGTCTCTGCCTCTCTGTCTCATGAACAAATATATAAAAAATTTTTTAAAAATAAAGGCTTCTTTCATATCTGTTTAAACTTAACATTATTGACTTCTCAGGACAAATAGGAAACTTGTTTCTTTCTCTCTAGGTAAAGTGACTTTCATTAAAGCTGATGTTTTATGAGACCTGAGAGAAACGATATTAGGAATTGTACATGTTTTTTCTGGGTGGCCCTGACAACCAGGAGCACTTAGCTGGGTGCATTAATTACAGTCTGACCTGGTTCTGATTTGGCATTCCATTGGGTAAAGAACACATCCTATTTTATACAGCTATGACAGTGAAATTACTCAAAGTGAGTAAATTTTATGAATGCTCTTTGTTAGGTTGAGAAAATTCTTTTTTTTCCTAGTTGATATATGTTCATATAAATGAGTGTTGGATTTTAGCAAATGCTCTTAATGTTTTATCATAATGATGATGTGTTTTTTTGTCCTTTATTCTACTAATCTGATGTATTACATTAATTATTTTTGGATTTTAAACAAATCTTACATTCCTAAGATAAATCCTACTTGGTCATGATATATAATCCTTTTTGGATGTTCTTAGATCAGTTTGCTAATATTTGGTTGAGGGCTTTGTATCTTTATTTATGAAGAGTGTAGTATATGATATCTGGCTCCAGTATCAGGGTAATACTTATCTCGTAGAATGAGTTGGCAGGCTCCTCACTCTGCCATTCTGGAAGTACCTCTCATTGCGGAGTTGTTGTTTTTTTAAGATTTTATTTATTTATTTATTTATTCATGAGAGACACAGAGAGAAAGAGAGGTAGACCTAGGCAGAGAAAGAAGGAGGCTCCATGCAGGAAGCCCGACGTGGGACTCGATCCCAGGACTCCGGGATCACGCCCCAATCCAAAGGCAGACGCTCAACTGCTGAGCCACCCAGGCGTCCCTCATTGCTGAGTTTTGTTAAGAGTTCTTTATATATTTTGAATTCAGTGTGATACGAAAAAAAATTATTCTAGTATAAGGCTTGCTTTTCATTCCCTTAACGGCATCCTTCTCAAACCAAGGTTTTTAAAAGTTTCATGGAGCCAAATTCTTCAAGTGTTTTCTTTTATAGATCATGCTTTTGGTGCATATCTAAGAACTCTCTGTGTAATCCAAGATTACAAGGATTTTTTCTTAATTATTTTAAATATTTTATTTATTTGGCAGAGAGAGTACAGCAGGGAGACAGGGAGCCCAGAGTGGGGCTCTATCCTAGAACCCTGAGACCATGACCTGAGCCGAAGGCAGACATTTTAACTGACTGAGGCATCTAGGTGCCCCTCAAGTTTTCTTCTAAAAGCTTTAGAGTTTTACGTTTTACCTTTAGACCTATGATCCATAATTATAGAATTAGCTTGTTGATAGCTATGAAATATCCTGCTGGGATTTCGATTGGGATTGTGCTGAATTCATTAATCAATTCGGAGGTCATCAGCATTTGAGTATTCTAATCCAAGAACATAGTGTATCTTTCTATTTATTTAGGGCTTTGAATCCTTTTATCAGAATTTTGTAATTTTCTGCACACAGATTTATACTTTGGTATTTTGAGGCTGCTGTTATAAATGGCATTGTTTAATTTCAATGCCCAGTTGTTCACTGGGAATATATAGATACACAATTGATTTTTGTAGGTTGACTTTATATTCTAGTACCTTGGTCAGCTCATTTATTAGTCCCAGAAAGCTTTTTTGTTTCCATGGGTTATTCTACATAGATAATCATGTCTTCCATGAATAATGGCCATTTTATTTCTTTTTTTGTACTGTGTGCTTTTTATTTCTTTTTCTTGCCTTATCATTCTGGCTCAGACTTCCTTTATTGTGTTGAATAGAGTGCTAGGAGGAAACATCCTTGTCCTACTCCTGCTCTCCAAAGGAAAACATTGAGTCTTTCACCATCAAGGGCAGTGTTCATTTTAGGTTTTGTCACAGATTCTCTTTGTCATGTTAGAGAATTCCTTTCTATTCCTAATTTCTAAGAGTACTTTTTATCATGGATGGATATTTAATTTTGTCAAATGCTTTTTCTGCATCTATTAAGATCATATGATTTTTTTTATTTTTTTCTTCAATGCATTTCTATAGGGAATGACATTAATAGATTTTTAAATGTTGAATCAGCCAAGGCTGGGATTTGTGGTATTAACCCCCAAAAATCTTGGTCATGACGGATTGTCTTGTTGCTGGATTGATTTGCTCACATTTTGTTTAGGATTATTTCTGCCTATATCCATGAGAGATACTGGTCTATAGTTTTTTCTTGAAAAGTCTTTGTCTGGTTTTGCTATTAGGATATTGCCTCATAAAATAAGTTAAAAAGTATTCCCTTCTGTTTTATTTTCTAGTAGAGATCATGTAGAATCAATATTATTTATTCCTTAATTATGTGGTAGAATTCACCATTGAAACTATCTGGATCTATAATTTTATTTGCAGAAAAGTTTTTAACTAGAGTCAGTTTTTGTAATAGGTGTGGGTTATCTGGATTTTGGTTTTTCTTGAGTGAATTTTGGTAGTTTGTATCTCTTAAGGAACTGGCCTCCTTCATCTTGTTGAATTTATGGACACATTTTGCTCATAGAATTTCTTTAGTGTCCTTCATGTGATCTGTGATAATATCTGCCTTTCATTCCTAAAATTGATTATTTTTGGCTTTTTTAAAAACAGTTTAGCTAGCGGTTTATCAATTTTATTGGTCTTTTACAAGGCTTGGGCTTCACTGATTTATCTATATAGTTGACCCTTGAACAACGTAAGGATTGGAGCACTGGGGCAGCCCCGGTGGCGCAGCGGTTTAGCACCGTCTGCAGCCTAGGGCATGATCCTGGAGACCCTGGATAGAGTCCCATGTCGGGCTCTCTGCATGGTGCCTGCTTCTCCCTCTGCCTGTGTCTCTGCTTCTCTCTCTCTCTCTCTCTGTCTCTATGAATAAATAAATAAATAATCTTTAAAAAAAAAAGGATTGGAGCACTGATTTGCACAGTAGAAAACTCACATATGACTTTGACTCCTTAAAAACTTAACTACTGGTAGCCTACTGTGGACTAGAAGCCTTACTAATAACATAAACAATTGATTAACAGGTATTTTGCATGTCAATGTATTATATGCTGTATTTTTAAAATAATTCTAGTTTACAGTCAAAAGCTAGAGAAAAGGAAATGTTATTAAGAAAATCATAAGGAAAGAAAATACATCTGCAGTACAGTTAAGTATTTTTCAAAACAATCCCTGTATAAGTAGACTTGTGTAGTTCAAACCCATATTGTCTAAGGGTCAGCTGTATTGCTTTTCTGTTTTAAATTTCATTAATTTCAGATCTTCATTATTTTTCTATTACTTGCATTGGAGTTAATTTGCTCTTTTTTTTTCTATTTCCTCAGTATAGAAGCTTAAATTTTTTATTTGAGACCTTTCTTTTTCTCCAATATAAACATTTAATGCTATAAATTTCCCTATAAGTACTGCTTTAGCTTTATGCCATAGATTTTGATACTGTGTATTTCCTTTTGCATTCTGTTCAACATATTTTCTAAGTTCCCTTAAGACATCTACTTTGACTCTTGGCTAATTGAGAATTATGTTGGCTAATGTCCTAAAATTTGTGAATTTTCTTGATATCTTTCTGTTACTGATTCTTAGTTTACCTTCATTGTGTCAGAGAACATACTTTTAACTATCTGCTCCTCTAGTCCTATCCCTACACAGACCCCTACTCCAACACTCACACTATGCCTAGGCGCACTATACTTGTACACGGACCCCTAAAGCTAAATCTACTCCTACCTTTGCCACTACCTGTACAACTAGCCCTAAGCTTAACTCTGCCCCTGCCCCTACACCTACACCTACAGCTACACATAACCTTAAACCTACTCCTAACCCTACCTCTATACCACAATGAACCCTCCCCCAACACCTACTACTACCCTGACCATACCCCTAAACATACTTATACACTGACACCTACCATAAAGCTAATCTGACCCCTACCCCTACCATTACACTTACTTCTACAGAGTTCCTTACTCCTACCATTACCTCGACTCCTACCTCTAAAACAACTGCTAGCCCTACCCCTAATCCAAATCCTACCCACCCTGCACCTAACCTTACCCTTTTTCAGTTTGCTATCATTCCTGGAGGACACGATCTTCTGACGAGCAGGCTCTGAGTTGACAGAGCCCTCGTTCAGCACCACTGTGGTCTGAGCACATGGCTCCTGACTACAAGTCCATGGCCAGCCACGTGGCTGCTCCTGTACATGTCCTGTGTCATTTCACTCACGCTACTTTCAAGATTGTTCTCAGTCTTTGGTTTTCAGCAGTTTGTGATGTTTCTGGGCCTGATTTTCTTTTAATTCATCTCATTTAAGCTGAAAAATGTCTTTCACTAAATCTGGGAAATTTTTAGCCATTATTTCTTTAAGTATTCTTTTCTACACTAGTCTCTTTTTTCTCTCAGGGACTGAAATAACAATCATATTGTGCTTCTGATATTATCCCACAGGTCCCTGAGCCTCTGTTTATGTTGCCCCCAAATTTTTCTTCTCTCCTCTACACAGGATAATTTCTGCTGTCTCTAAGTTCACTGGCTCTCGTGTTCTGTCCTCTCTGTCCTGTTACTGAGCTTATCACATGAATATTTGGTATTGTTTTAAGCTATCACATGATTATATTGTAGAGAAAATGTAAGGGCCACAAGCTTCATACCTCGGATCTCGATGTCCTCACCTTAAAACATGAGGTGACAGTGTCTGCCTTACATGGGGTTGCTGGGCCCAAATCACAGGGTCTGGACATCCAGCAGCCTCACTGGATCCAGTCAGGGGGTTGAGACCAACGAGTGCCCAAAGACTCCCATTACCAGGTAAAGCAGGATGTCTTTGTGGAAGGTACTGCCAAGTACAAAGGATGTTGCTGCGGAAGTTCTCCTAATTTGAATGGCAGTAACAGGAGGGAAGCCAACGGCTGTTCAGTCCAAGTTGTAAGGGTGTAAAGGTGCTTAGTGAGCTGTCATAGGCTTTCCAGGGGAAGTGGACACACTGGCCACCAGCCAGAGGGTGGCTGCACGTGCCAAGCGCACCAGGGGAGGCGATGGTCAGGGTGGAGAGACCAGAATTTTCATCTTAAAATATGTTTAAGGGGTAGCTACAATATACAAATTTTACAGAAATCTACATTTAGCATGTTATACAGAAATTTTTAAGTTAATAAGTTTGTATTGGGCTGCTGCTAGCAACATTACTGTATATAATTACAAGGGCCACACAGGCTGGAGTCAAGAAGAATTGTTCTCATATTTGCTGACTGTACTTAGTGGTGTACTTGCCAAAATTATGTTTCAGTATTAGATACTTATATTGTGTAGTAACATGCTTGTATATAATATATTGGCATTAGCTGTTTTGTTAAGGTTTAATTAACGTGACACATTTTAAATGCCCTTAAATGGTAAAGATCTGGGGGTATCTGGCTGGCTCAGTTGATAGAGCATGCAGTTCTTGATCTCGGGGCCATGAGTTCAAGACCCAGGTTGGGTGTAGAGTTTACTTTAAAAAATAATTTTTAAAAATAATAATATTAAATGATACAGATTAATTTACGAGTAGATACTCCAGCTAAAGCTATTCTCCTCTTATTATTAACAGAATATCCAAGGTATCTCTAAGCACCCAATTAAGATTACTAAACCGCAAAATTTTAAAGGTAATCCATTTTTCTCTATTTTGCTGAAGTCTTGGGTAACATTTTCTTCAAACTTACAAGTGTTTATAATTGCTTTTCTGTATAACTAACTTCTTTGCCTTCCTGAAGTTCTCTGTATTTGCATGACCAGGATTTAAATACACGTTGAATAATAAAACACAGCTAAACTGATATGGCACCTCCCTTTTAGCATTTCAAAAGTTAAAATAGATGATAATTATATGAGGAAAGTAGCTCCCCTCCCACCATCTCTCCCCCACCAACTTCCCAATAGAGAAAAAAAACAAACATACAATAGAATTGGCTTCTATTAAAGTCTGAAAGCTACTGGAAATGTTTATAAAAGCATATTAACACTGTTCTTTCTTCTGAGCTATTCCACTGTATGTGGACAGTTACACTTCTAAAAAACAAAAAGGTCATATCTGAGCAAAGTAAGTTCTATGGCCCATCCCTGTAACTCCTGCACCCCTGGTGAAGTGCTCCGGCCCCTCTGCTTTGGGAACCACTGCTTCTGCTGGGTCACCACAAGACAGTGAAGCATGACCAGGGGTCCTTTCAAATAAATACATAGTCACCCTTAGGCAGGACCCCACATGGAGGTGACCACAACAAGCACCTTGTCTTCTACTGCCCTTCTAAACATACCCTGTGCATCATAGAAACTGCGCTTCCCCAAAGCCTGTCTTCTAGGCAGTGAGGCTCAGGGAGCTTCCAGAACATTCTTACCGGTGTATGTTCAAGGGTCAGTATTTGAGATTTTCCTCACCAGGAATTCTAGACAGAATGTAAAATTTTAACAACAGAAAATCTACTTTACTCTCAGCAGTACCGTGTTGCTTTTAAATTGTATTAAAAATGGGCAGCCTGGGTAGCTCGGCGGTTTAGTGCCACCTTCGGCCCAGGGCCTGATCCTGGAGACCCAGGATCAAATCCCATGTCAGGCTCCCTGCATGTGTCTATCTGTCTGTCTGTCTCTCTTTCTCTCTCATGAATAAATAAATAAAATCTTTAAAAAAATAAAAATAAATAAACTGTATTAAAAATATTCAGAAAAGTCAGAAATCTAGACTCTTGACTTTGGAATAATATTAAAATAAACTGTGTGAGGAATGGCTGTGAATCAGTGCATGACCATATTCACCAAGTATTTTTGAAATAACAATTCAGGTACAGAAGGCACGATGCTCACCATTTCCCCAAGGAGCATGTTTGTTGCACCCGAGAGCCACACCTTCCTGGCAGCAGGTATGGGCACACTATGCCAGAGACACACATCTCTGTGTCACTGGGGCTCACTTCACATGTCTCATATGGTTCAAATACTTGGAAGTTGAAGAATTCAAAGGTACTTACAGAATTCATTCTCTAACATCCTAAGGCAAATATTTACACAAAGGAAAGATTTCTTGTGCACAGTACATAAAAGCAGATTTGCTTGGAGGGTCCCTCGCCTTCTCTAGATCTCAGATGCCCCCACATGGTCCCACCTACTCTACCCTCCTATCTCCTCTCTGTCCTCATCACACTCATGCTTGGTGCTTTGCCCTGCTCTTTCCCTGCAGACATGCTGGCCTCCAGCGGGGCCAGTCCCACCCCACGCCTGCGTGAAACCTCTTTGCTAGATATTATCTCATTCTCTCCCTCACCTTCTCTGTGTATGGTGTACACGTGGGTGTATGCTGACCACCTACTCCCTCCTGAACCTCCTTTCTTGATCTGTCTTTTCCACTTCACTTCTCATCTCCTGACATACCAGATAACTCATGCACATTGTTTTCTGCTCCTAGAACATGGGCTCCATGAAGAGAGGCTGGTCTGTTTTGTTCACTGTCAAATCCCAAGCACACAGCCTGGCACACAGTACACAGTAGGCTTCTCTAAACTTGTGATGTACAGAATGAACAGATGAGTGCAGGTAGCCCACCCCAGAGGCATTGCTGGTCTCATAGAAGGCAGGACGAGTCTCTGAGACTTACAGACACAGGGATGGCCAGTGGCCCTGAGGCTAAAGGACCCTGGCAGATGGGTGGGGGATGTTGCTTTTGATGCTGCAGTGGGGGTGGGAGGTTGAGGGTGGACTGCAGCGTGGATGGCAATGACCAGGAACACTGTTGGTAGATTCACAATTAATGTGGACTCCATCTTACAGACTTTTCACAGATTGAATTGCGCATTCTTGCACATTTGTCTGGGGATCCGGAACTTTTGAAGTTATTCCGAGAATCTGGAAGAGATGATGTATTTTCTACATTGACTTCACAGTGGTAAGATACATGAGCTCATGATATTATCAGATCTGCAAGAATGCTGACATGATTTTAAAAGCCTGAAGTTATTCTAAGGCTGTTTTCATAAGAAGGAACCTATGTTTTTCTCTAATAGTTAACCTTTTGAAAAGAGGAGTGAGTAATTAGAATGCCAAGATTTCCCTAATTGTGAAAGAAACTATGGCTCTTCACCACCCAAAACGAAACCCATTGCTAGAGAATGTAATGGAGATATTGGAAGAATCCAAGATGGGAGTCCATGCTGCCTCCATGCGAGTGTGTGCAGCAGTGCTGGGCACAGGCACTTCCTCTCCACACCCCACCCTGTCGGGCCAGAAGCACTTGAGGCTGCAAGGGACAGTCCCTGACGTGACTGCACTCAGAGAGGACTCGGAAGGCAGACAGCCTCAGGTTTTGTTAGCCAGTGTGGCAGTGTTCTCAAACACCTGTCCCTGTGCATTAGTGTTCTTAGGCTGTCAGCTTTTCTTTATCCTGGCTACGGGTCACCTGCTGCCTCTTGCGCAAAGTAGGCTAGAGAGGGGAGGAGTGGACTCTCCCTTCACACTGCCCTGACTAGTCAGAGGGCAGGAGTCCCGCCCAGGGCCCTGCTGCTGACAGCTCTTACACTGCCTTTCCAGGGCAAGGTTGTGCAGCTACAAGAAAGGCTGGCAACGGCCACTCTCTGGAACAAATAGACACAGTCACAACATCCACCAGGGCCAGGTGCACCACTGCCTGGAACTAAATCAGGATTCTGCCAAGAGGAAGAAGAGGCACCTGGTGGGTGACCTGCCAGGAAGGCCACTGCACCTGCTGTGTCCCCTCCTTCACAACTATAAATACCATCTTCCCTCCCAGCTCCTGCCTTTCCCCAGGCTGCACCTCCTTTGGGCCTCCTCACCCATCCCAACTTATTTTGACATCCACTCACCCTCCGGAGTCAGCCTGGAGGCACCGCTCTATGAAGGCTGGCCCTCTGTGTTCTCCAGCTGCTACACTTCCCTCTGAGGAAGGAGCCCTGCGAGGGCAGGGCCATGTCCCCTCATCTGGCCCTGGTGCTGCAGGCCCCTCTCCACATTGGCCCCACAGGGCCACCAGGTGCTCTGGGTACACACCTCACTCAGGCCTTTCCTTCCTGGAGTGTCCCTGTGATTTACTCATTGTGTGACGCCTCAGCTTCCCTCGAGGACTTGCCCTCCCCATCACCAGCACGTATCTCTCCATTGTCTCTATCCTGCCTGCCCTGCTGGAATGTCAGCTTGTGGAGGGCAGAGCCAACTGGGTCTGTCCCCTGTGGTGCCCCATGAGAGATGGAGTCTCAGCGCGCATCTGTCGAAGAAATGAGGGAATGGCATGGGAGCCAAACAGTTCTGTTGGCCAGAAAGCATCTCCTCTCCAGAAATCAGACCCTGACCACAAGATTTACTTGAATCAAAAAAAAAAAAAAAATCAGGAAGAAGTATTCTTGTCAAGGTGACAAAGGAGGAAGGAAATTGATGTACACTGAGCTGGATTTTGAAGGGTGGTTGTGGGAATGAGGGTTATGATGGCATCCACAGGGGAAATAACAAAATCCGCAGACAAGCAGAGCATTTGGCCAGCGGGGCAGCATGTAGAGCACAGGGCAGGGCCATCGCCAGCTCCCAGGAGCTTGCTGTCCAGCCTTGGGCTGGGGGCCTCCTCGTGCCCCCTCCTTGTCCTAGGTGCTGACCTAGGGACCCAGCCCTCCTCCCAACACTGGCCACCCTGCTGGGAAGGACCCATCTCATGCTGAGACCTTGCAGAGCCATGGCCTAGGTTCCTTTCCTGCCAGCCGCTCCCTCCCAACTGCAATCTCAAGGCCCCCTCCCGCCTCCAGCCAGCCTCACCCTCCCCTGTGTGTGTAGCCTTCCTGTGAGTTCCACCTGGGATGCAGCCCAAACTCCCCTTCCACACCTCCTGCATGCCTTGGTGAGCAGTCATGGCCTGCTGGATGACCACGAGGTAAATGGAGGTATAACAGACCCCCGCCTCCCCAACGATCTCCATCAGCTGCCCGGAGTAGGCCTTACTGCTCCTGTCACTTCTCCCCTTCCTGGTTGCATGTTTCTAACTCTGGGTGATCCCACTCTCTGCTTGCCTATTGCCCACCCCAAGGTGCTGCAGGAAGCCATAAAATGGTGCATGAGTGAGTCTACCATAAATTTGGGTTATCTGACCTGAGAGGAACCCTGACAACCTCTACTCATCAGCTACCCTGAATGTTTTTAGACTTTCCACAAATGTCTACTCTTCTCTCTTAATCTTGAATGAGAACTTCACCTTTAACTTGAATGACAAAGAAGAGGGCCTCAAACATGAGCCCCTGAACTCCCTCTCTGCCTCAATGTCATTGTACGTCCTCCTCCCAGTTTTCAAAGGTTCGTGTCTCAAAAGAGGAGGAGGCATCCTCCATTGCTGAGATCAGGACTATATTGCACAACTCTAGGCAGTGCCATACATTAACACATCGGTGTGAATGGCACCTCCTAGCGTTGTGCAGTGCACAACCAGTACAACTTTACATGACAGTCCTCATGTGAATTTCTTTTATTTTCCATTTTTATTCTAGCATCGTTAAATTCTCCTTGTTGACTTCACCTTTTCCTCTACTGAAAACAACAACTGTCTAGGGTTGCCTTCAGGGAAATCATATTTTCAACCCCAATGGAGCCCTTAGTTACCATTTAGGTACAAAAGAAGTCTATACTTCTTGTTCTTTCTCGCTGCTGGATCATTATTGCTTTTTTGAATTAACTTTCACTTTACCTCCTTAGGCTTTTCTTCTTCTGATCTGAAGCTGGAAACTCCTGCCATCTAAGACACTGGCTACCTTTCTTCAGGGTGCCATTGGCTCTCAGGTCCATAGCCAGCACGAGCCTGCTCAGGCACTGCCCACCCACAGTCCTCTTCTCAGAGGCTTTGACGGGTCTGCAACTGACCCTGGGGGCCTCCATGTCCCGTGCTCTCTCCCAGCCCGCTGCTCCAGGGAGATGCCCTTCTCCTTAGTTCTCTCCATTGGCTCTTTTTTCAATTGACATATCACTTATGTACCATAAAATTCACCCCTTTAAGTGTACAATTCAGCAGTTTTTAGTACATTCACTAGATTTTGCAACCATCACCACCGCCTAATTCAAAAACGTTTCCATGTCTCCAGAGAGAAACTCCATCCCATCCTGTCACACACCCACCCCATGGAAATCACTAGTCTACTTTCTGCCTTTCTATATTCTTCTGTTCTAGATTTTTCACATTAATGGAATCAAACAATATGTGGCCTCTTTCACCAGCTTTTTCACTGAACATAATATTTTTAAGATTCATTCTTGCGGTAGCAAATATCAATACTTCATTCCTTTTTATGGCTGAATAATATTCCACTGTATGGGATCATGTATTTTATATATTTTGGTTTAAATAAGCAAATAATCTTCCATTTATTTACCCATTCACAGTTGATGGGCATTTGGGTAGTTTCCACCTGGCTATGAAGAATAATCCTGCTGTGAATATTCGCATACAAGGTTTTGTGTGGATATGTGTTTTCATTTCTAATGGATACCTAACAGAATTTCTGAGACATAGAATAATTCTGTATTTAACTTCTTTTTCATGTGGTAAGATACAATAACATAAAATTTGCCATCTTAACCATTTTTAAATGTACAATTCAGTAGCAACTATATTTAATTTTTTGAGGAATAAAATAGCAATGCCATTTTACAAACATGGCATGGCTTTCCAATTTATCCACATTCTCCCAAGTCCTTTTTATTATCTGTCCGTTTGGTTCCAGCCATCCTGGTGGGTGTGAGCTAGTGTCTCCCTGGGGTTCTGACTTACATTTTCTGATGACTGATGATTCTCAGCACCAATTTGTGTGCTTGCCATTCGTGCTTTATTCTTGCCTCTTTTCCCTCCTCTGTGCCTGGAACATGAATGCTCTCACCCAGCTTCTTCCCAGATGTCCTTTCTCATGTTTCACTCTCCTTCTGGTGAAGATATAACATAGAGTTTCTTAAGCAGGTCATAGATTGTTACACCCCTGCCCTCCTTCCACAGGTATGGAAAGCAAGGACAAGGAAGGAAATAATAAAGATAAGAGCAGAAATAAATAAAATTGAAACTAGGGAAACAAAAGAGATGAATGAAACAAAAGCTGATTCTTTAAAAAACAATAAAATTGATAAACTGACAAAAATAAAAATAAGATACCAATCATCAATATCAGGAATGGAATAGAGGATATTAATACAGATCCCACAGGCATCAAAAGGACTTTAATAATAATAAACATAACTTTGTGCTCAAAAATCCAACAATTTAGGAGAAATGGACCAGTTTCTTGAAAACCATAAACTATCAAACCACAGCTAAGATGAACTAAGCAATCTGAATAGTCCTGTAATCATTAAAGAAATTGAATTTGTAATTTCTAACTTTCTGAAACATCAATCCCCAGACCCAGATAGTTTCCCTGGAGTATTTTACCAGACATTTAAAGAATTCACACCCAGTTGTATATTTTCTTCCAGAAAATAGAAAAGAAGGGAACACTTCCCAGTTCATTCTGTGAAGCCAGTATTACCTGATGCTTAAACCAAAGAGAGTAAAAACTAAATAAGCAAACGAACAAAATATAGACCCACTATAGACCAATATCAATCACAAACTTAGGTGCCAAAATCCTCAACAAAATATCAGCAAGCAAAAAAAAAAAAAAAAAATCAGCAAGCTGAATCCAACCAACAATGTCTAAAAATAATTATTCACCACATCCAAGTGGGATTTATTCCAGGCATGCAAGACTGGTTAAATATTTGAAAATCAATTAATGTAATCCACATGTGACTAAGCTAAATAATAAAAATAATGTGACTATATCTGTTGACCCAAACAAAGCATTTGACAAAATCCAACATCTATTCATGATAAAACTTCTCAGGAAATTAGAAAGAAAGAGGGATTCCCTCAACTTGATAAAGAGCATCTTCAAAAACAACCCTGCAGCTAATAGCACATTTATGGTGATGTGCTGATGGCTTTCCCTCTAGATCAGGAACAGCTTGTTAGTACTGAATGTTGAAGCCCTCGCCACTAAATAAGGCAAGAAAAAGACGTAAATGGGATGCAGATTGGAGAGGAAGAAGTAAAACTGTCTCTGTTTGCAGATAACATGATTGTCTATATAGAAGTCCCAAACAACATACTAGAAAAGAATATTCTTAAACTTCTAGAACTAGTAAGTTCAGCAAGGTCACAAGACACAATATCAACATACAAAATCCAATTTCATTTCTATAAATGGACAACATGCAGAAAATCAAAATTAAAAACACAAGACCATTTAAAATCACTCCAAAGGGACTCCTGAGTGGCTCAGCAGTTGAGTGTCTGCCTTCGACTCAGAGCGTGATCCTGGAGTTCCAGGATTGAGTCCCACATCCGGCTCCTGCAGGGAGCCTGCTTCTCCCTGTGTCTCTGCCTCTCTCCCTATGTCTCTCATGAATATATAAATACATCAATACATCTTTCAAAAAATAAAATCACTCCAAAGATAATGGAGCCATATGCAGAGTATCCAAAGATAATGAAATGACTTAAGTACTCAGTTAACAAAGTATGTACAGGATCGGCATGTGTAAGATTACACAGTGCCAGTGAAAGTGGTCCAAGAGGCCCTAGTGCAGACACACTATGGGTATGGAATGGAAGACCCAACATAGTAAATGTGTCCAGTCTCCTTAGATTTATCCACAGACTTAATCCAAGTCCTATAAAAACCCAAAAAAGTGTTTTTGGAGACATCAATAAGCTTAATTTCAATTTGTGTGAAAAGGCACAGGCCCTGGAATGGCTAAAACAAATCTTGACAAAGAAGAAAGTGGGAGGAATCACTACCTGATACTAAGATACAATATGTAGTAATCAAGAGAGGGGGTGTTGGCAGACAGGAATGGAACAGAGAAGAGAAGCCAGAAATAGACCCACGCAAATATGCTCAACTGATTTTTGAAAAAGGTATGAAGTATCAGAGTAGTTCTCTTCAGATTCATGGTAAGCTGATAACCCATAAAGCTAACTTGAGAAATTCATGCCTACATTGGACACTGTGTATGTCTCCTCTGCATCTTATTAGCTTGTATTAGTTTTTGAGAGAACTTCAAAGATAAGAAGCTTTTAATATTTGCATGATGGTTGCCTCTAATTCCCCACACTTGTGACTTAGACTATAATTAGTTGCTGTGGAAATGATTTTTATGTTCCAAACAGAGGACTAAAATAGCACATGGTAAAAAAGCCACAAGATCAAGTATACTCTTAAAAATGTTTGTTTCATGCAAATATCTTAGTGTTTGAAACCCAAAAAGCAAATGGGCAAGTTGATATTATATTCTGGAATCCTTAGTAATGTTTTCAAAGACCAACAATTTCCTTCAAAAGCCTTTAAGGATACATAGATTACATATAAAAAATGGAGACTTGGAATGAGTCTTAGAAATCCTCTGTAAAGCTGTGATTTGATCAATGAAAGCTTGAGACCCTGGGAACTGGGACCAGCCCATGGAGTCACATCAGAGGTAGGACAGATCTTAGAGCCGCTGCTGCCAGCTTAAGCATTTTCAAGTGCACATGGAAGACACCCATTCTGCACTGTGAGTCCAAGACAGGCTACCAGGCATCTCTCTATAATGTAATTGTTACCTATTTGCCCAGTTAGATGGTTTCCTAACAGTCTTACAAAATGCAGGTAAAAACCTTTCCTTATTGGCTGTGCATTCAATTCAACATTTTCAGAGTGAAACCTAATAATTTTTCACTGCAGAATATATTAATTTTTCTCCTGTTTAATACTTTCTGGGGGTGCTTTTCTGAGATATTCTCTCATAAGGCAAGCGTGGTAGAGTTGTGGGCTGCTTCCCCTCTCTAGGGGACAATGGTGCTTCTCTACCCAGCAGATGTCAGACTTGGGCCTATGACTTGCTCTGGCCAACAAAATATAAGCAAAAGTAACATGTGTCACTTCTAAGCCAAAGTTTTAAGAAATTGCACATTGCAATTGATAGGCAATTGCAACATTGATAGGCCTCTCCATTGTCCTGCATTATAGTTGTAGCAAAATGTAGTGAAGATGAAAGATTAACTATTCTTGGTGTAGGCAGTAAGATTTTGGAGCAATTTATTATGGCAGCATCACTTGGCCTATCATAGTATCTCTAGGACTTGGTGCCAGAAGTGAGAGGTTGTATAACGAATCCTAAAACATGTAGCACTGGCTTCACGGAGGGGTGGTAGTAATGAGGAGACATCTGTTGAAGGCTGGAGGATGGCATTTGGTAAATGGTATAACATTTGGTGAAATTGTCTTTTGTGATAATTTGTGAGGCAAATAATACCCTAAAGAGCTGTGGCTTTAGGCAGAGTGGATCAGCAGAACACTAGAAAATGCTCTGGTTGGTCTTATCTGTATGTGACAAAGTACTGTAAAAAACCAACTCAGGAAAGAATTGGCCAGTGTACAAGTAGGCATGAAAGAGAATAGAAATTCCAGAAAATTGGAGTCTTATGCATTTGAATATAGAAATGATTTTCAACTCCAACCAGTAAAGATTAATCTGAAAAAGTTTTGAGCAACAAAGGCCAATTGAAACACCACCTTTAACAAATTAAAGGTGTGGTCTTAATGTCCACTGTTAATGTCTCTGAAAGATTCAAGATGGCACCCATAAATTTTTAGTTAGACCACATAGCTCCAGAAAAAAAGACTAGAGGTGACTTTTCTACAAACTCCTGAGAAACTCAGGGGACCTGCAGTAAAGTCTAGAGAAAGGATACACCTCCAAGAGAATTATGGATAGGTCTGTTGGCACATGGAGCTGAATGAAGTCAAATGGAACTGATTATGTTTCTGAGAGTTTACTTCCCAATGGATCACCAGTCTGGACTAAAAGAGGTGATGATTGTTTGAGACTTAACCCCTTGGACTCCACATCTTTTACAGGAAGAAGCAGTCTGGAATAGATGCCCCAGGAAAGGAACATTTTATAGTGCCCTCTTACATGTAGCCAAGAAATATAATGGAAAAGGAAATCCCAGGAAATAATGAATAAAAGGCCATGGAGAGCAATAGACTAGGAATATACTCCTGAGGAACAGATTCAGGGCCTAATCAAGGACCCTCTCTCACTGCCAGAGGAGGGCTCCCTCAGCATCTACCCAACGAGAATGCTGTGGACCACTGACTGTCATGTGTCTCACATTCTTCCCCCTTTCCAGAAGGGTGTGTTTGTGTGGTCATCCTGTCCTGCCCAACAGCTGTACCTCACCAGTGTGCCAGGAAAGAGCCTTGACTTTTTACTCCAATTGGCCTGTGGACCAAGAGGAGCCACACAGAGACCTGGTATAAAGATGATCACAAAATCCTAATGCCCTGCCCAGATGGGACTCTGAATTGCCACTGTTGGCAAGGGGGAGAAAAGCAAATATGTGTGACCAGAAGGGTGGACTGTGATATGATGTATGATTATTCAAAAATATTTGGAAGAGTACACTTCCTCACCCATTGACTCAGGCTTGGCTATGTGACTTGCTTCAGCCAGTGGCATGTGAATGGAAGTGTTTGTCACCACTGGGTCACATGTGGTTCTCCAGACTCTCTTCTTCCTCTAGCATGACAACCATCACTGTTCCAGATACAGGCTGGGCTATACTCCTGAATCACATGATGTGGATCGCATGGGACAGAAGCCCAGCTGACCTGTGATGGACATGCTGTATGAACAACAACCAGCCCTTGTCCATGGAAAAGGAACATAGCCTCACTTGTCCTTGCCACACAGCAAAGGTGCAACCATTTGTTTTTCTACAATTCAGGTATGTCTCCATTAAATATGAAATCAAATCCCACATTCTACCTGCTTTATTAATGAGTTTAGGCATCAGTAATCTCTGAGTAAGCAGACTAGTGTTGCAGAGAATTATATGTGTGTTCTGGGCACTCCAGGCTGACTTTCTGTGACCACCTGAGATGTTCTATGCCTAGAAGGCCAAGAACAACTCAGTGGGTTACCACTAACAGTGCTGAAGAACCTCCTTGTAGCCTTGTGGTTTAGGTTCCTGGATCACACTGCCATATGATGGAGGAGACAAGTTTATAGGCCACTACCCTGGAAAGTTAGCATGACCTCTTCTTCGCCTTTCTTCTGATGTACACCCCATCTTGTACTGGATTAGATGTCCTAATACATGGCTGTCTTAGTGGGTCTGTTTTTTAAATTATAATTTATGAGAACATTAAAGGATGAATTTCTAGTTAAGATGTTAAAAAAAGAATCACAAGAGACTGTTACTCTAACCCTAACAAAAAAATCAAATAAATTACAAAATTAGAAAAAAAATTACAAAATTAGTTTTTCTAAATTTACCAGATAACTGAGGATACAACTAAGTAAACAGAACTCCAGACAGTGATGAGCCCTTCACAGAAAAGAAGAAACTCATGGCTTCTCTCATCACCAATGGAGAGCCAGCAGAGGAGGATTCTGTCTTATAGAGGGGAGGAAGAGACCAGCTAAGCTTAATTACATGTGAACTGGTGTCACAGAATTCTAAAGAGCCCCAGCTACAGATACCATCATTTATCAACTCTTTCCCATGAGTATCTCCAGGGGCAGATACCAAAGCTAAGGACAGGGCAGGGCAGCTGAAAGTAGTCAACCCATGCATCCCTGGCCTTTAGCTGCCAAGGGCTGGGTTTACAACAGAAGCCTGAGAGAACCCACAGCCCCATGGCCAGCACTCTGGAACAGGAATGCTCTCCCACAGTGCAGAAAGCTGGGTGAGACTGAAGGACAAAGTGAACTTCCTAGCAACCCAAAAAGCTGGCAGCTGGTTGGTAACACAAAGGGAGATCTCCTATGATCTGAAACACTGACAGTGTAACTGTAAGATACCAAGGAATCTTGACAATTGTGCAGGTTCTCAGACTGCAGACCCCATAGAAGGGAAATTTCTGATCCCACTTTCAAAACATTAGAAGCCAGTAGTGAACTGAATCAAACCAAAGTTGCAATAAAGTCCAAACCCAGCCCAACAACAGATTAAATTGACTTTGCTCCCAGCTCTAGTGACCTGACATAAAAAATGGTGTGTCCTTTTTAGGAAGTAAATATTTACTTCAGTCTCTACTCTCCTTTTATGCAAATAACTTTTAAAAATTTAAGACCAAGGAAGTAAGAAAATGTGACTTATGACCAAGAAAGTGAGCCCTAATCTAAGTTAACCAAAGAGATGGCCCAGATGTTGGAAGTATCAGAAGAGATTTTTTTTTATTTTATTTATTTATTCATGAGAGATACAGAGGGAGAGAGAGAGAGAGGCAGAGACACAGGCAGTGGAGATAACCAGGCTCCATGCAGGGAGCCCAAAGTGGGACTTGATCCTGGGTCTCCAGGATCAGGCCCTGGGCTGAAGATGGTGCTAAACAGCTGAGCCACCTGGGCTGCTCAGAAGAGATTTTTTTTTTTAATTATAAAAATGCCAAAGCATCTAAATGAACAAGTAGACAGTATGTGTTAAGAGATGGTTAATTTTAATAGAGATGTGAAAATAGAAAGGACTCAAACAGAATTGTAAAAGATGAAAAATATGTCAAGACCAATCCACCAGATACCTTCACAGCAGACTGGACCAATTGTAGGAAAGAGCCATCAACTTGAAGACAGGCCAGTAGGAGGTGTACCAAATGAAATACAAAGAGAAAAAAAGTTAAAAACCATCCAATCAACCAGAGTGTCCAAGATATGTGAGACAAAATAGTGGTTTAACCTATGTACATTTGGCATCTTGTGAGGAGAACAGAGAGAATGGAATTTTTTAAATGTTTGAATGTAAAGTAGCTGACAACTTTCCCAAATTGATTAAAGATATCAATCTGCATATCCAGAAAACTCAAGTCCCTACTAAGTTAAACACCAAGAAGACCACATATTAGACATGTTAAAGTCAAACTCACAAACACCAAAGATCAAGAGAAAACCCTGAAAGCCTCAGAGGGAAAAAGAATGGTATGTATCACAGATGACTTTTCCCAGAAATAGCAGAGACCGGAGAACAAAGGAATAACATCTTTGCCATGCTTAAAGAACCCATCTAGATTCCTGAATCCAGAAAATTATCTTCCAAAAGTGAAGACAAAATAAAGATAACTTTAGATTTACGAAATCCAAACGAACATGTCTTAGTAGACCTGCACTACTTGGAATGCCAAAAGCAGCTCTTCAGGCTGGAGAGAAACAAGGCCACTGGACCTGGAGCTCCAGGCAGGAATAAAGAACACCAGTGATGGTGAGGAGAGGTAGAATAATGTGCTTGGCTTCATTTTACATAGTTTACTTTATATATATTTTTAGTTCTATAGCCAACTTCTATATGGTTTTGAATCCTTGAAAAGACTTTAAACAGTTTTTTTTAAGTTTATAGCATAGAAATAAAATATAAGACATAGTAAGTACAATGGGCAGGAAGGGGAGAACATGGAATTACATTATTGCAAGGTTCTCACACTGTCCATGACACACTGTAGTAGTATCTAAAGGCAGACTATGATGACTTGAAAATGCATGTTATAATTTCTAGGACAACCCGCAAAACAATACCTACACAAGTCAGTGCAGGAGATAAAATGGGATATTAAAAATATGATTAGGGATGCCTGGCGGCTCAGTCAGTGAAGCTTCTACCTTCGGCTCAGGTCATGATTTCAGGGTCCTGGGATCAAGCCTCACGTTAAGGTCCCTATTCAGCAGCTAAGCTTGTTTCTCTCTATCCTCCTTGCTACTTGAACTCACTCTCTCTCTCTCTCTTTCTCAAATGAATAAATAAAATATTTAAAAATAAAACTATGTGATTCACCCAAAAGAATTCAAGAAAGGAGGGACTGAGAACAAGATGTAAATAAAACTAAAATACCAAGATGGGAAGTTTAAGCTGCCAAACAAAGAGCATTACTAGAAATAAAGAGAAACGTTTAATGAGGATAAAAGATAGATTCATCAAGAAGGTATAGCCATCCTGCACCTGAATGCACCTAATAAGAGAACTTTAAAAAGCTTGAAGCAAGAATCGACAGAACTAGAGAAAGAAACTGAATGTATGTTTTACTTATTCAATCACTGAAACAGCCCTTGCTTTTCCCAAAGTGAAATGTATTTTTAAGTGAAGTCCAATAAATGTGTAATTAAGATGTCATATTATTACTCTTTTAGGATACATTTTATGGCACTGATTTCAAGATATATGCATCATTAAACATCTGATTACCACACATTATTATTTTTTCCTGGACTCAGTGTAGTGCTTCCGTAAGAACGTTCTGCTGTGATGAAGGATTACAGAAAAGGCTCCTCTCATGATTACTTCTGCTTCAGAGGGTTTGTTCTTTTCTTTCTTCTTATCAACTCATTTTCTCCTAAATGATATTGTTTGATCTTCCAGACTCATCTATTAAGAGGTTGATTGGTTCTCTGGCATATTTAATTCCTTCCAATATTCCTACAAGCATTGGCATTTTTTTAAAGATTTTATTATTTATTTGGCAGAGAGAGAGAGAGCATAAGCTAGGGGAGGGCAGTGCAAGAAGCAGACTCCCTGCCAAGCAGGGAGCTGGATGCAGGACTCCATCCCAGAACCCTGAGATCATGACCTGAGTCAAAGGCAGATGCTTCATTGAATGAGCCACCCCGGTGCCCCTAAGCATTGGCAATTTTTAAGTAATTCAATGTTTTATTGGTGCTCAGAGCTTCCTAGTGTTACATGTTCTCCAAAACATCACAGGAGTGACACATGCAGGTTAATAAACCTAGCAAGATAGCCAAGTCCTGTTGATGAGCAGAATCATCTCCAGTGGGAGTAGGTTAACTGCTTCTTGTCAAAGAAGAAAATGGTTTTACATGCCTGATGACCATGGTCATTTTGCTGCTTTCCCACTGAGGCACTGAAGACTAGTGCTGCATACAGAGGGGGCACCAGCCAAAGGAAGGAGTAAATGTCAGACACAAACTGCACCAGGGGCATCCCTGTCAGCCGCAGCCCACCTCCAGAGTTTGGGCAATACAGAGTCACAATGCATGCCTTGCAGGGAGAAAACTAGGAGGGAAGAATTGGGATACTATTACCTTAAGAGTATTCTTAAATTTTAATGGATTTCAGTACATATAATGCAATGAGTAATTTATTCTGGAGCCCTAATAGAGATTTAAAGAAAAAGTTGGCCGAACTTGCTTTTGTTTTGACTGCCTGTGCGTGTCCTCTCTTCTGTGCCCAGATTTCTGGTGCTCTTTCTTCTCTGCTTTCTATTCCTTTAACAATCAAATATCTTTCCCCGAGTCTTACTCTACACTATATGCCATGCATTGATTTAAAGACATCTCATTTAATACCAATGAATACCTGTGATAGTATTATTCCCCCATCTTTTGGAGAAACTGAGGCTGGAGTTATTTTAGTAATTTGGACAAAGTCACACAGTCGCTGCCTAAGCCCCGTGATCCATATTCAGTGGCTCTTAACTCTTGGGGCTTTAGGGAATAAATGCCCCACTCCTCTTCTTTAGCCTCCTGACAGGGCCTCCATTGGGATTTTCAGTTGAAGAGGAGACCATTTCAAGAGATGTAGCAGGGGCAGGCCCTGTGCATCAGCCCCAGTGGGCTTGCTTGGAAGAGCAAGTCCCAGGATCTAGGCAGTCTTCCTGGAGATGGAGATAGAATCTAGAAGGTCACAGATGCAGCCAGGGCCAAAGCTCCCCCAAGAGGAGCAGGAACACTCAATTTCTCACTCTGGGATCTGCCAGGGCAAAGGTAGAGGGCACCGGGGTCCAATCCCTCAGGACACGGGCCGGCATGGGGATTCAGGGAGGTAGAAGTGGGAGATGCCATGCAGAAACTCACAGAGAATGACGTCAGGGGAATGGACTCCAAACACCACCAGCTTCATTATGATGAAGCTGGAGTGGAAAGCATGGTTTGCAATGTGGTCAGATGGACCACTCCTACCTGCCCCTAAATTGGACCTAGCCCCATTCTGCAGACGTTGCCCAGCGAGGGCAGGGCTCGCCACATGGAAAGACAGACGGTGCATCTGAGCTAGAGCTGAGCAGGGTCATTCCTCCAGAATTCAGCAGTCAGCCAGGGAATGACAAGAGAGCAAGTGCGCCAGGGACCCTGCACTTTCTGCCTCCCACTGAAAGTATTCTTGACACTTTATCTGGGGTCCTCTTCCCATCATCCACATGTTCCCAGGATGCCCTCCTCCCTTTCCCGGTTCCATTTGGGCTCTAGGTCCAGCTGTGCCATTGGCTACTAGTGATCTGGTATTTCTTCATTTATAAAATGGGAATAAGGACACCTACCTCCCAAGATGATCCCATTCATCTACTCAACAAATAAGTGAACATCAGTCCTATGTTGAAACAGCCATGAAGACAGGTCGTTGGTGGGGAAGATGGACCTTATGCAATACAACTGAATATTTCATCACATTTTATAAAAGGTCATAAAAGAGAAGTACAGGTGCAAGGAGGGCATTGAACAGTGTCCTGTCCTAGCCTGTGGTCAGAAAGGCTTACATGAAAGGAGTATACTGAGCACTCAAGCAAGAAGATGGAATACAGAGGGATACAGTAGAGAAGGGAGGGTGGCTTACAAGGCAGAGGCAGCAAAGTCACCAGCCCTTTGGTGTGGAAGGCGAAGCCCAGGTGCCCACAGTGTGGGAGCCTCCGGACATGGCAGCCATATCAGAGTGCCTCTTGGGGTTGAGCCCAGGCCAGCAGCTCTAGTTCTTGATGGCAATCCATGCCTGCGCACCCCTACCCCCCAGACTGTCCCACAGACATTTAAAACCCAGCATGGCTGGAAGAGTTCTGCACCGGGTTCCAGTCCCAGCAGTAGGTGTGGGCTTCCTCCCTCCCCAAACCCTGGTTCCATGCTGGTGATTCCTGGTACCCTGAGTTCTGTAACCTCAGTTCGAGCCTTTCTTACTGCCCACACCTACTGCTGTAGGAACTGCCCATCACCTCCACCCCACTGCCTCCACCTTATCTCACTAGGATGTGGTCAGACCGTGTGACCCCTCTGGACCTTCTCTGGCTGATAGTGTTCACCCTCTGCAAGCCAGCAAACCACGGCAGGCTCCCCTGTGAGAGTCAAGAGCAAGATAAGCTGCTGTTGCAGCTACCATTCACTACTGATCTGGTTGATGTCATACAGAGAGAAGCGTAACAACTGGAAGGAAGGAGGAAAAAGATCGTTCTGTGAAGACAGTGGCGTGATTGCCTGTCTAGGAAGCCAACAGAATCAACCAAAAGAAAACCCTGCATACCAGGACCTGGAGAAGACTGGGTGCAAATGAGCACACAGAAAATGCCTCCCAGTAAACAATCACTTACAAGACACAATGGAGGAAAAGATGCACAGAGAAAGATACAACTATGATAAGCTTAACAAAACTGTGCAAGATCTAGATAAAAAATAATTAAAATTTCAGAAGATAGGAAATTGCAATTTTGTAAAGATGTCTTCTCTGTACATCAATGCATAAAATGTAGACATGTCCAAGTAAATATGCCAAAAAAGCCAATAGGATTTTTTTAGTATAACTAGACAAACCTGTATTTTGTGATGCAAAAATACTGCATAATAACCATGAAAATAATGTTAAAGATGAACAGTAAGGAGGACTAGGTCCTACCAGATATTAAAACATAAAGCCATAGTTACTAAAACATATGGTGACAAAATGGAATAGATCAATAGAAGAAAATGGGGTCCAAAAATAGACCCACATACAGATATAAATTAAAAGAGGTACTAATTTAAGTGAATGATTTGTTCAATAATCCTGTGACAGAGCTGTGGGTTTTATCGAGCTGGTGCCACATGTCCTGGAAGAGGAAGACCACAGTAACATTCTTATTCAGCAGTGGAGCCTTGTGTTTACTCGGACCATGTTCATGTCATTGCTGGGCAACACAAAGGTCAAATAGGATGACAACCTATCAGAATTACAGGGGCCTGTTGTGATGACCCCCTGCCCAGAAAATGGCATAGATTCTGAAGCCTGGGAGCCCTGCAAGCGTTCCTGGGAGGTCTGAAAGGAGGGCTCAGGGAAGGATATCCACCCAGTTTTCACATTTGTGGGAAGCCAAGAAGGGTGTTCATGTGGACTTCTCTTTGTGAGATTTTTTCAAATTAGGTCTTGAAGATGTTTCTTCCTCCAAAGCTGCAAGGCAGAGGGAACATCTCCTTCATTTATTTCTTAGAATTTCTTTTTAACTATGAAGACTTGCATATTTAAGGCCAACCTCTGTAATTTCTTTAGGTAGCATTATAAACCAAAAGCAGATGCACAGAGATGACCTTGGCTGAGGAAATGAAGAGCCCAAGAAGGAATTGAGAAAGCAAGAATGAAGTGCACAGCAGTGCTGTGCTTTCTTCCAGGGTGTCCCTGCGAGCTAGGACCGAGTGGGCCACCGGGTTCAGCAGTAGGAGGGCCAGCATCAGAGCTGGCTTTGGAGCACTAGGGGGCACAGAACTTGGGTGTCCTAGGGCTCTGCTGACCCGCAGTTGTCTGTCCACAGTTCAGAGTGGGGCCGTGCCAGTTTGCTTAGGGCCCCGCCCTGCCCCCTGCTCAGTGAGCAGAGATGTCAGCCTGCAGATCTCCCCTAACAACAAAACATTGAGGACACGTCCAGAGTTGTAGAGGTAGAGGTAGAGGTAGAGCTCGAGGCCATCCATTTTGTTGAGAATCCTCTGGTTGGTTTTCCCCCTCCTCTTCATCTGTCTGGAAGAGTACATGCCTGTCCAGACTCACACTGAATGTACTTGGGGGTGGGTGCTGGCTGGGAAGTCAGAGAGGGCACTCCGCCATTCTGTGCATAATGCTGAATTCACACCTCTGTGTTCAAGCCCCGTTTCTCCCCTACTTTGGGCTGCACCTGTACTCCCAGCCCCCGAGCCTCCCCTGGCTGCTCCATGCTGTGGCTCCCTCACAGATGTCACCCCCAGCTTTCCCCCTACCTCCACCATCTTTTATGAACATGCAGAAATGAAATCCGTTGCTACTGGTAGCTCCTCTCCTGTTCTTTCTTATAGATTATTTTAATTCCTTTGCTTTCTTTTAGTGGAACCTCAGGAGGGAGCAGATATAGATGTATATCACTAACCTGCCATGTTTAACTAGAAGCCTATGGATTGGTGGGTCGGCTTTCAACAAGGAAGCATAGGCATTTCACTGTGCCTGCTGAGCAGAGAAGAGGCTGTAGAGCAGAGAGGCCATATGAGGGATAACGGGCTTGAATCAGGGAGAAGTAAGTAGAGGTGGAAGAGCCAGCAGGAAAGGAGTTAGTAATATTTAGGATGTGGGGAGCAGAAGAAGTTGGGGTGAGTTAGACCTGAGCGGGTGGTGACAGGTGGTGAGAAGGGGATGCAGTGGGAGGAAGCAAGAGTCTAGTCCTGACCCTGTGGAACATGAGAGTCTCCACCACATCCACGGGGAGTACCCAATGGTAAGTTCATGACTGAGCTCAGAAGGAAGGTCTGGAGGACACAGTAGATACTCAGGAAATGATAGCTATCATCAGCACTCTTGGGAGGGGCATAACTGTGTGTGTGCGCGCGCGCATGCGTGCACACTGTTTGTGAACGTTTCTGAGGTTCAGGCTGATTCACTGTCTCCTTCGAAGCCCCAGCATGGCACCCACCTCCCCTGAATGGGTGTGAGCACAGTGGAGGAGCGCAGGTGGCAGGGGGAAGGGAGCATGGGGTATGGCAGCAACCATTGGCCACTAGCCCAGGAGCTGAGTGAGTGGACAGCCCTGATCCATGAGCTGAGGACTTAATCTGCCATCAGGGCCCTGCTTCCTCCTGAGGCCACAGATGCAGCTAAACCAGCGCATGTGGTCTGACCAGGCTGCAATAGCCCCACTACTGGGCTGGGGCCAGTCTGGGCTTCTGTCTCTTGGTCAAATCCCACCCAGAGAGTTGTAATTATTCATGAAGGATCCCACGAGTGGTTTTCTAGGGGAAATTTGAATAAAGAGCTCAAAATCTCCTGCTTTCCTCTGAGAAAAGTAATTAACTTTCATTCATTGCTGGTGAGTAAAATGTGCAACCACTATGGAAAACAGTCTGGCAGTTCCTCAGAAAAGTTAAATGAAGTTACTGTATGACCCAGCAATTCCCCTCCTAGGTGTCTACCCACGAGAAATGAAACCATCTGTCCAAAAGAAAGCTTGCACATGAGTGTTCACAGCAGCATTGTGCATAAAGGCCAGAGGGGCAGATCACCCAAATGCCCTCAGTGGAACAGGCAAACAAACTGTGGACCATATGGAGGAACATTTTTCAGCCATAACAGGAATAAGTACTGACACCTATTACTCATGGATGAACCTTGCAAACACTGGACTAAGATGCCAACCGCAAAAGGCCACAAGTTATAGAACTACATTGATGCACGCGAAATGCTCAGAATAGGCAAATGTAGGGAAACAGTATATTAGTGGTGGCCAGGAGTTGAGACATGAAGGGAATAGGGAGTGACAGAACAGGTAAGAGATTTCTCTTTGGAGTGCTAAGAATGTTCTGAAATTAGACAGGAGTGATGGTTGACAGAGCATGTATGAATGTACTAAAACCCCTTGACGTTTGTACCTTACATGGTTGAATTTTATGGTATGTAAATACATCTCAGTAGTAAAACAACACGAAAGGGGTAAAAGGAATTAGTGACTCCACCTAAGAATTTTTATAATTAAAACATGAATGGAAATACAGGTATGGGGTTTGTTTGGGATGATGAAAGAGTTCTAGGAATAAGTGGTGGTGATGGTTATACAACATTGTGAATGTGTGCAATGCCCCTGAATTCTACACTTGGGCATGGTTAAAATAAGTTTTAAGTTATGTGTAGTTTACAAAAGAAAAAAAAAACACTAAGGGAATAATAGCTTAAATGAATGCTTTCATCAGTTGTTGTGAAGACCTAAGAAATACAGAGGTTTGTTCTGCAGATTCACTGGCTCTATACATCTGAGCCTGATGGGCCCACACCCCTGCTGGAGACTGGCTGCCCACATGGGCCTCCCTCCTCTCTGCACCTCGTTTTCTCTGAAGCCAAATTGCTTCTCTGCCTGCCTGGAAAGTGTGTCTCCAGGCTAGGCACAGAGACCCCCCAGGAAGTCGGCTTTGGCCAAGGCTGTGTCTCTGCTTCCAGGAGCTCCATGGCAGGTTAGGATCTGCACTTCTCCCCCTGCTCCCCTGAGACAGCTTCCTTGGTGTGTGCTGCAACTGTTTTCCCTGCATCCATATCATGCTTGAGCATGGTCAGGCTTCATCTTTGCCAATTTACTCTGTGGAAAGTGAAGTGTTCTTTATTTGCATTTAACAGTACTAATAAGGTTTTGTGAATTAGTTATTCCAATTTCCACTTCTAGAAATTATCTGTTTATATCCTCTGCCCAGTTTTCTATTTTTTCTAAATGACTTAATGAATATATAAATGTTCTTTATATATTCTGGGTATTACCCTATTTCTCCTTTATATGCCCAACGTATAGTTTTTCATTGTCTCTTGAATGTCTCATTGTCTCTTATGATGCTTTTTATCATACAGAACTTTTAAATTATGATGTAGACTACTTTATCATTCATTCCTTATTATGTTTTGAATTGTGTGTGTCTGTTCATTAATACTCTTCTATTTGTGGAAACCTGTGTTCTCTTTTGATTAGCTGTATTTAAGATATGCTTTTTTTTTTTTAAGGTTTTATTTATTTATTCATCAGAGACAGAGAGAGAGATGGGGGGGGAGGGTGGGCAGAGGGAGAAGCAGGCTCCATGCAGGGAGCCGGAAGTGAGACTCGATCCCGGGTCTCCAGGATCAGGCCCTGGGCCGAAGGCAGCACTAAACCGCTGAGCCACCCGCTGAGCCACCCGGGCTGCCCAAGATTTGCTTTTTTGTTGTTTTCCTTTAATCCACCTGGGCTCTGACCTTGTTATTTTGTGATACATAAAAACCAAGGTCTACTTTGATATTTTCCAACATGGCAAGCCCATGATCTCAGTGCAGTATCTAGGAATGTCAGTACTGTGCCACGACTCTCCCTCTGTCTTACACCAGGGCCCAAGAGGCACAGGGCTGCCACTAGGATTTCCATCCTGTTCCATGCAAATGTTTATCCCTCCATAATATCTTGTTTTATGTTAATTTGTCTCTATTTTTGTGTATGATATGAAGTAGGCATTTAACTTTATAATTTCCAAAGCAATCAATTCCAATTCCACATAGGTTTAAAATGCCAGGTCATCCACTGTGTTTTTATATGTACTATGGCCTGTTTGGGGCTTTCTGTTTTCTTCTGCTGACTTCTCTGTTTGTACTCAGTAAGTACCAATATTGACCTTTTGCGCCCAGAGCAACCTGTCTATCCTCACTGTTCACCCTCTTTAACATCTTCCTGACTATTTTCATTTGGGTTGCTCTTCAGGTGAACTTTAGTATCACTTTATACAGTTTTCACCCCCACACCCCACTGGTACTTGGTGAAAATGGCATTAACACTGGGGGCGTTGACACCTGCCTGCTTCATCTCCTGTCTGGGAGTGTGGCTCGTGTTCTGTGCATCCTCATGTCCCCTCTTTCATGAAGATCTGGCACATTTCTTCTCAGAATAATCGTCAGGTATTTGGGGATTTTTACTGCTATGTGAGTACAGCCCTTTTACTATATATTCTATCACATTGGTAAGAAAGGATCTGGTTCTTCTATATTTACTGGGGTTTTTTAAGACATAATTTTTCTTCAGAATTTTCATTGGTTAGAAAAAAGCTTAAATATCAAATATCAAAAATAACAGGAGCCAAATAACCACAAGCCCACTAGACTTCTTCTTGATTCTTTCCCACCTATTTAACTATAGTTTTATGATTCAAAATTCTGTCATACTGTGATGCCTGGGTGGCTCAGTAGTTGAGCATCTGCCTTTGGTTCATATTGTGATCCTGAGGTCCTAGGATCGAGTCCTGCATCAGGCTCCCCACAGGGAGCCTGCTTCTCCCTCTGCCTGTATCTCTGCCTGTGTGTCTCTCATGAATAAATAAGTAAAATATTTTTTAAGTCACTGTTAGTTGTGTTTTTGCTTCTTTGAAAATAATCTATTATTTTTTTCTATTTTTAAAATTTTATCTTTGGTTTTCAGTCATTTTATGTTTATATGTGATTTTCTTTGTATTTTTCCTGCTTGTAGTTTGTAGTACTCCTTTTATCAACTGTTTGATGTCGTTTACCAACTTTGGAAAATTCTCAGTATTATCTCTTTCAATATTGCTTCTGCTCCTTGCCTTCTCCTCCCCCTCTGGGACTATGGTTATGATACCTGTTTTAGAACTTTTCACCATGGTCTGTGCATCTCTTATGTTCTGTTCAGTATTTTCTATCTTTTTCTCTACATGCCTCAGGCTGGATGTTTTGTATAATCTTCGATTCTTGTCTCTATCCTTTCAATTCTTTACTCAAATTTTCTATTTCTCATCTAATATCATAATCATTTATCACAATTACTCTAATTCCGTAACTGAAAACCACAATGTCTATATCTCCGGTGGATCCATTCTTTTGTTTCTTCTTGGTTTTTGGTCACTTTATCTTGTTTCCTGGAATGCCAAGCAATTTTCTGTTGAATAGCGTGAATGAAAATGCGAGGTTACTTATAGCTATAAATATTGTTATCTTCCTCAAAAGATGATTTGCTTTTGCTTTTGGCAGACAATTAGACAGGGGCAAATTACCTTTATCCAACCAAGGATTAGTCCACTGGGAAGATGGGCTTCAGTTTTTGTGGAAGCTGGTAAATTTCTGGATCATCTCTTCCCCTAGACTACCAAGGACCCTCTTTCTTGATAAGCCCTGAACTTCAACTTTTTCTCTAGTCTCATAGACTTTTGAAAGCTGTCCTCAGCTTTTCAACCATCACTTAAAAATCAGCAAATTCCTCAAGGGAAAATGTGGCATCAGACATCAGACTTACATTCTGTGCTTCCCTTCCTCTGAAGTCATGCCTTCAACTTCTTATTGCCTAGGGTTTTTCCTTACTGCCTCTCTTATGCCTTCAATTAGATGCTTTTTATTTATTTTTTAAAATATTTATTCATTTGAGAAAGAGAGAGTGTGAGCTGGGGGAAGGGCAGAGGGAGAGGGAGAGAGAATCCTCCAGCAGACACCCTGTTAAGTGCAGAGCCTGATGCAGGGCTCAAACCCAGGACCCTGAGATCATGACCTAAGCCAAAATCAAGAGTCAATCGCTTAACAAGCTGAGCCACCCAGGTACCCCAATTAGATGCTTTTTAATGTTTTCTCCAATGTTTATAGTTGTTCTACATGGGAAGGTTGATGTACAACATGCCATTCTGCCACTACCCAATGTGTAGAACTCTCCAGGCTGTTTAAAAGTTTTATAAAATTTGTTCTTATGCTTTTTGCACTTAACTTAGAAATACTACCTATTCTTCATTCATTCACAAATATTTATTGAATATTTACTGTGTTCCAGTCATTGTTTTAAAGGTGCTCATGTTCTTTTGTTCTTCTTTTGATTACTTATAATGATCAATGTTTAGATCTTCCTTCTGATAGAGCCACGTAATCTAGTGTGTCCTTACATTCTGTGATCTCTGCTTTCACTATACTGCTCTTTAATATTGTCTAGAGTTTTTGTCCTATGCAGTTAACAGATATTTTCTCTTTTATTTGATCTAAGCTTTTTGAAAAAATAGCCAACAGTGAATTTTGCCAAAATATTATATTCCCCTTACTTCCCATATCTCTTACAGCAACTCCTGAAGTTGTTTCTTTTATTACTGGAACACTTCTTTCAAGAGTTTTGTCTGAGGATCTGTGTATGGCAGATGTTCTATCGAGTTCAGTTTCCTGAAGAAGCCCTTTTTGGTTTCCACCTGCTCCAGTCTGGACTGATTACCCTCTATGCCTGGTGCACATCTGAGAGCCTGGGGCTTCTCCTCACCATCACTGGGATCCCCTTGACCCCTGTCCTGTGCTGGATCTCCCACTTCCTATTTCCCTTGTTTGGGTTACTCCATTGCCTTGGTGGAGCATATTCTCATTTGGCTCCCTCAGAAATGGTACACAGAAGGGTAATTTTAAGAGGCCTTACATATCTGAAAATGTCTCACATTTGATCGGTAATTTGGCCAGAGATAAAATTCTATGTTGATATGGTTGTCCTTCAGATTTTTGAAGGCAATGTTCCCTTGTAACATTTTGTGAGTTTTTTCTTCATTTGCTGGAAGTTTTTCTTAATCAGTCTTTTCCAAAGACCATCTTTTGCAATAAGAGATCACCATGGTCAACTCTCTGCTAATTAAGTTATAAGTTTAATAATATGAATGGCTTTCTATGAATATATAAATTACCTTAAAAGGATCTAAGAAAACACTGAAGCCCAAAAGACCAATAACCTTCTAGAGGAAGGAAGGAGATGAAGGCACTGCACTTCCCCAAACACCAGAAAAGCAGCCAGGCCAAACAGTGCTGTCAAACTTCCAGGGAAGAGGTGATTCCTGTGGTTGAAGCTGGTCCCGAGTCTCAGAACATGGCAAAGCACCCATGAGCAAGGGAGCATTGTTCCAGGAAGCCAGGCTGGCTTGCTATTAGGAAATGGGCTGATCTGCTGCAAATGGAGCAGAAACAAAGCCCCGTTTTGTCTGCTCCACTGCCACCCATCCCATAACCACAGTCCTGGGAGAAGTCCAACTCTGAAAAGTAGGGCACCTCTGGTTTCCTGGCAGCTCTTTCTGCACCCTCCAGTCTTGGTCAGCGAGACGAGAACTGTGTTGTCCTCTCGTGCACATTCTCACAGACCTGGGACAAAAGTCTCAGCAGCTGCCACCCCTTACAAGTACCTCTCCTGTCTTAGGTTCTACTTCTCTCTTTCCAGCGTGTGCTGGGCCTTTTTCCAGCTTTGAGATAATCCACTTTCCCCAATGAAGCAAAAAGCAATCAGGAGCCTGAGCCTGGGCTCTCTGTGTCTGTGTTGCAGCAGATCATGAACCCTGCTAGAGCAGCATTTACATGCCTTGACCCAGAGAGTCTGGAGTTGGGGGTGCAGAAAGCTGATTAAGATGCTCAGTGATTCTGAATCTCTCAGGTTCTTTGTTTCAGGCCATCCCCTGCACTTTGGAGGGCTTCAGCTTGAGGGCCACCTATATTTGCCATCTGCCCATAGATACCTGTCACTAGAAACAGGCCACATCTCTGGGCCACAACTCAATAGAAGCACACCAGCTGTGACCTTAGAAGGGGCCTCAATGGATCTCAAAATGCTGGAGCTCATTGCCTTCCAGGGCCAGTCTGTTCTCCCTCTGTTCCTGAGCCACTTGCTGGGTACTGCCCACCCTTCCTGGCCATACTGTGGGGTCTAGGCTGGAGGCCTGTCCTAGCACCCCTGTTTGAGGCAGTGAGGCTCTTCAGCCTCCTTTTCCTTGTGAGATTCTGATTTGTCTGCCCTGCTTCCTGAGGTGGTCTCTTACCAGGCCTTTCTTGTTGTAAGTTTCCTGTGCTCCTAAGCACAAAGCCTCTCTTTTTGGCCCTCTGCTCAGTCTTTGCCAGGGCATTTCTAGACCTGATTACAATCACACTCCTACTTCTCAGCTGCCTAGATGGCATAGATGGCAAACTCAGGCATTGATTTGTTCAACAAAGGATTTAGGTAGAATTTCACTTACATCATTTGTATATAAATCCCCTTCCATTTCCCCGTTTCTCACCAGCCAAAAGGAATCTAGTTTTGGCTTCATTACCTTGGAGAACCTCTGACTTTTTGCATACCCTGGCCTCTGGGTAGCCACTGTGACTGTGACCTTCTATTGCTAGTTGGCCAACAGTATGTCTGAGGGGCATTTTGTTCCTCATCCAACATCAAGCTCTGTTTCCACTTAGCTTTGTCTTCCTCTGGCTAGCCAGACCTCCACTCTCAATCATTCTTTTGGTCTCTTGTGCACACAGTTTTGATTCCTATTACTTTGTCTTCTTGTGTTTTGTTTTCAAATCTGGGTCTCATTATGTACACATCTTAAATATTTTATGGTTCATATGTTGTGGTAGTCTGAATAATGGCCCACCAAATCCCTAGAACTTGTGAATATTACCTTACATGGAAAAAAAGGATCTTGCAGTGTGATTAAGTTAATGATTTTGAGATGAGATTATCCTGAATTATCAGAATGGGCTCTAACTGCCACCACAATGCCTCCTAATAAGGGGGGAGGTGGAGGGAGGAAACACAGAGAGAAGGAGGCTGTGTGACCACAGGGCAGAAATGGGAGTGATGTGGCCACAAGCCAAGAAATGCTAGCAGCAACCAAAAACTGGAAGAAGCAAGGAGTACATTCTTCCCTTAGAGCATCAGCAGAAGGGCCTGCTACCACCCTTGATTTTGGCCCAGTGGTTCAGATTTCAGACTTCTTTTTTTTTAGGATTTTATTTATTTGTTAGAGAGCAGGAGATGAGGGAAGGGCAGAGGGAGAGGGAGAAACAGACTTCCCACTAAGCAGAGGCCTGACACAGGGCTCGATCCCAGGACCCCCGGGATCATGACCTGAGCTGAAGGCAGACACTTAACCAGCTGAGCCACCCAGGCACCTAGATTTCAGACTTCTGATCTCCAAAACTATAAGGGAATAAATATCCCTTGTTTTAAGCCACCAAATACGTGATAATTTGTTATAGCAGCCAAAGAAAACTAATACATAAGCCAACATCTCAAAAATTCTTTCAGGCTCTAGATATTTTAGCTTATGGATCATCTGCTCTGTATCTACTTATTAGCGATCACTTCAACAGATAAACACAATTAATGAAAATCTTTTTTTTTCCTGGTATGCAAAGTGACATAATGCAAGTGACATTATTTCCTGAGCACAATCATGCAAAGGCAGAAAAACTTGCTCTTCACGAAGGCCGTATACTCTCCCCAAACCTGGAATTGGTGATAGGAGATGAAGTGTGCTGTCCAATGGGGAGAACCTACATTAAACACCAGGAGAGTGGGCAGCCTGGATGGCTCAGTGGTTTAGCGCCGCCTTCAGCCCAGGCTGTGATCCTGGAGACCCGGGATTGAGTCCCACGTCGGGCTCCCTGCATGAAGCCTGCTTCTCCCTCTGCCTGTGTCTCTGCCTCTCTCCCTTTCTATGTGTCTCTCATGAATAAATAAATAAAATCTTAAAAAAAAAAAAAAAAGGAGGGATCCCTGGGTGGCGCAGCGGTTTGGCGCCTGCCTTTGGCCCAGGGCGCGATCCTGGAGACCCGGGATCGAATCCCATATCAGGCTCCCGATGCATGGAGCCTGCTTCTCCCTCTGCCTGTGTCTCTGCCTCTCTCTCTCTCTCTCTCTCTCTCTCTCTGTGACTATCATAAGTAAATTTAAAAAAAAAAAAATTAAAAAAAAAAAAAAAGGAGACCAAGACTGATCAGATTAAAATCGGCATGGCTATATCAATATCAGATACATTAGACTTCAGTACAAGAAATATTCCCAGGCCAGGGATGTTTCGTAAAGAAAAACCAGTCCTAAGAAGAGGGCTTCAAAGCATTGAAGCAAGCCTGCCAGGACTAAAGGGAAAGACAGACCCAGCAGAGCTGGAGATTTGAGCATTGCTTTCTCAACAATTGACGAGAACAAGTACAGGGAGAGAGGTAGGAGGTGGGTAATGTTATTCAGCAGCGACCACAGAATATGGTTCTAAGTACACCAGAAAGCACTCATCAAGATATGAGTCTCAATAGAGTTAGAAGAACTGAAATCATAGTGAATCTGTAGAATTAAGAACAAAAAGTATATGTGGGAAATTTCCAAATATTTGGAAAATGAAGGATGTATTTCTAAACACATGGGTCAAAGAAAAAAGTCACAAGAGATATTAGAAAATATTTAAGCTGAGGGTGCCTGGCTCAGTTGGTGGATCACATGACCCTCAGTCTTGGGGTTGTGAGTCCAAGCCCCACATTAGGTGTGGAGATCACTAAAAAAGTTTTTTTTAACTTAAAAAAAGAAAATATTTTGAGGCCGATAAACATATCTTCTCATCTATGACCACAGTGTATGTCTCTCCATTATGTAGGTCTTCCTTAATTCCTCTCAGCAATGCATGTAGTTTGCAGTGTGCAAGTCACACACATGTCTGAAATTATAGGATGCAACTGAAGAAGTACTCAGAGATTTGTGGCATTAGATGCTTATGTTAGGAAACAAGAAAAGTCTACAATAAATTATCAAAGCTTTAAGCTTCATCCTAAGAGGCTAGAAAAATAAAAGCAACTTCAATCCTTAGTAGAAGGAAGATAGGAGGTGTAGAAATCAATGTACTAGAAAACAGAAAAATAGAGAAAATCAATGAAACCCACGCAGGATTTTTGAAAAGATGAATAAAACTGATAAATCGCTATCAGGGAGACTGGAGGGGGCAGGGGTGCAGCAATATCAGGAATGAAAAGGTGCACACTAGCAAGAACTCTACAGATACTAAAAGAATAATAGGGAAACGTAATTAACAACCTTATGTCCATAAGTTTGATAACTCAAATTTCTTGAAAGACACGAATTACCAAAACTGATAAAATATGGAACAACTTGAAAGCTTTTTATCTATTAAAAAAGTTGAATTTGTAATAAAAACCTTCCCAGTGCTATATGACTTCACTAGAAACTCTATCAAACATTTAAGAAAGTAATTCCATCCTTTATAAATACTTTCAGAAAAGATAAGAAGAGTGAATATTTTCCAGTCTTTTTGAGGCCAGAATTATCTTGATACTAAACAAAGAGATTGCACAAAGAGAAAATTGCAGACCAATAGACCTCATGATCATAGATGCAAAAATCCTTCACAATATTAGCAAATCAAACCTAACAATGTAGAAAAAGGACAATATTCCATGACCAGTTGGAGTTTATCCAAGGAATGCACTGTTGGTTTAACACCAGTTACTTTAGATTAACAACATTAGTTTAACAAAAAATAATCAATGTAATTAATGATATTAAGAAAATAGAGAAAAACCATGTAATTATCTCAATAGATGCAGAAAGGGATTTGACAAAATTTGAGAGATACTTATTATAAAAATATAAAAAGTTTTAGTGAGCCAGAAGATTTCCTCAACATGATAAAATGGCATAGATGAAAAACCTATAGCTAACATCTTAGTTAATTGTGAAAAACTCAGTTATTTTTCCAAGGAAACAAAGCAAGAATGTCCAGTCCAACAACTTCTATTCAACATTGTGCTGGAGGTTCTAGCCAGTGCAATAAAACATAAAAAGACAATAATAAAGGGGATGAGGTTTGGAAAAAAGCTTTCTTTGCAGACAGCATCATAGTATACACAGAATATCCTAAGAGACTTACAAAAGATGCTACTAGAACCAACAAGAATATTTAGCAAAGACATAGGAAACAAAGTTAATATATATGAATCTATGGTATTTATATATAGTAACAATAAACAACTGAAAATTTTTAAGGTAAAACAATACAATTACAATATCATCCAAAAAGCAGTTTATTTTGAAAAGGAAGAACAAATTTTGAGTTTTACCTGATTTCAGAACTTGCTATAAAGCTACAGTAATCAAAACAGTGCATTATTAGTATAAGGGTAGAAACATACATCATTAAAAGTCCAGAAACAGGGATCCCTGGGTGGCGCAGCGGTTTAGCGCCTGCCTTTGGCTCAGGGCGCGATCCTGGAGACCCGGGATCGAGTCCTACGTCGGGCTCCCGGTCATGGAGCCTGCTTCTCCCTCTGCCTATGTCTCTGCCCCCACCTCTCTCTCTCTCTCTCTCTCTCTCTCTCTCTCTCTCTGTGTGTGTGTGTGTGTGTGACTATCGTAAATAAAAAAAAAAAAGTCCAGAAACAGACCCTCACATATATGATTAACTCACCTTCAATAGAGATGCTAACATAATTTGGTGGGGTAAAGAATAATCTTTCCAATGATGCTGGAGCAGCTGGATATCCACTTAGAAAAAATAAGGTTTGATTCTTACCTCACACCATATACACAGATTAACTCAAAATGGATCATAGACCTAAAGATAAAATTTCAAACTATAAACGTTCTAGAAGAATATATAAGAGAAAAAAATCCTTTCATCTATGGGGCAAAGATTTTTTTTTATTGGTGTTCAATTTGCCAATATAGAATAACACCCAGTGCTCATTCCATCAAGTGCCCCCCTCAGTGCCCGTCACCCAGTCACCCCCACCCCCCGCCCACCTCCCTTTCTACCACCCCTTGTTCGTTTCCCAGAGTTATGAGTCTCTCACGTTCTGTCTCCCTTTCTGATATTTCTCACTCATTTTTCTCCTTTCCCCTTTATTCCCTTTCACTATTTTTTATATTCCCTAAATGGATGAGACCATATAATGTTTGTGCTTCTCCGATTGACGTATTTTACTCAGCACAATACCCTCCAGTTCCAGAAGTATCAGCCACTTCATTGGAAAATTGATAAATTGAGCTACATTGAAATTTAACATACTTGCTCTAGAACAATACCAGTAGACAATGAAAAAGCAAGCAACAGACTGGAAGAAAATATTCACAATACACATCTCTGACAACAGATGACTGTCCAAATGCATACAAAACTCTTACAACTCAGTGATAGGAAGACAAGTAACCCTCAAAAGATTTAGCAGATACTTCATAAATGCCAATAAGCACATGAAAATATGTTCAGTATCACTAGTTATGGAAATGCAAATTACAACCACAATTAGATACCTCTCCAAACTCACAAGAATGGCTAAAACTAAAAAGATTAATAATCACTGTTGACAATGGTTTGGAGAAACTACAACTCTCATATATTGCAGTTGGGAGTGTAAAACTGTAAGTCATTTGGGGAAAAAAATAATCCTTTTCTTATAAGGTAAACACACATTTAGCATACAAGCCAGCAATTCCACTCTTAGGTATTTACCCAAGAGACATACACATACACATGTAAACAAAGACTTGT
This sequence comes from Canis aureus, assembly GCF_053574225.1. Classification (NCBI taxonomy): domain Eukaryota; kingdom Metazoa; phylum Chordata; class Mammalia; order Carnivora; family Canidae; genus Canis; species Canis aureus. The sequence continues at coordinate 62,941,228 of NC_135612.1, forward strand.
GTCAAAATTCCTACTAGCTGTAATCACAGTAGTCATAACCCAGAAAAATTCATGTCTATCAACAAAGGATCAATTTGCAAATTGTGTCAATGGAAAACGATCAGCAAGGAAAAGAAATGAACAAAGGACATACATAGCAATGTAAGTCTCAAAGATATTGTGCTAACTGGCACAAAAATAGACACATCGATCAGTGGAACAGGATAAAGAGCCCAGAAATAAATGCTCATTTATATGGTTGATTAATCTATGACAAAGCAAACAAGAATATGCAATGGGAAAAAGACAGTCTCTTCAACAAATGATGTTGGGAAAACTGGACAGCCACATGCAGAAGAATGAAACTGGACCACTTTACTACACCATACACAAACATAAATTCAAAATGGATTGAAGACCTAAATGTGAGACCTAACACCACAAAACCCCTAAAAGAAAACACAGGCAGTAATCTCTTGGACATTAGCCTAAGCAACACATTTATGGAGATGTTTCCTGAGGCATCTAAATAACAAACTATTGGGACTACATCAAAATAAAAAGCCTTTGCACAGGAAAGGAAACCATCAACAAAATAAAAGGGCAACCTACTGAATGGGAGAAAATATTTGCAAATGATATATCTGATAAGGGGTTAGGTTACCATGCACATCATAAAAGGAACTTACACAACTCAATACCAAAAAATAACAATCCAATTTTTTAAGTAGGCAGAGGATCTTGAATAGACATTTTTCCAAAGAAGACATACAGATGGCCAAGAGACACACACATAGATGCTTGACATCACTCGTCATCAGGGAAATACGAGTCAAAACCACAATGAAATATCACCTCACACCTGTCAGAATGGCTAGAATCAAAAAGATAAGTAACAACAGGTGTTGGTGAGGATGTGGAGAAAAAAGAACCCTTGAACACTGTTGGTGGAAATGTAAGTTGGTGCAGCCACTGTGGAAAACAGTATTGAGGTTCCTCAAAAAATAAAAAAATAGGAATATCATATGGTCATCCTACTACTGGGTATTTACCAAAACAAGAGGAAAAGACTAATTTGAAGACAATGCACCCCTGTGTTCAGTGCAGCATTATTTACAATAGCAAAGATATGGAAGCACCAGAAGTGTCCATTGATGGATGAATGAATACGATGTGGTGTAGAAGATATATATATATATATATATATATATATATATATATATATATATTTATTTATTTATTTATTTATTTATTTATTTATTTATTTATTTATAATGGAGTATTACTCAACCATAAAAAAAGAATGAGATTTTGCTATTTGTGACAACACAGATGGACCCAGAAGGTATTAAGTAAAATAAGTCAAAAAAAAAAAAAAAAGACAAAGACAAATACCATCTGATTTCACTTATATGTAGAATCTAAAAAAAAATGAGCAAAGAAAAAACTAGAAACAGACTCATAAGTACAGAAAATAAAGTGGTGGTAGCCTGATGGGATGTGAATGGGGGAATGGCTGAAATAGGTGAATGGGATTGAGAGGCACCAGCCTCAAGTTATAAAATAAATTAGTCACTGGATGAAAAGTACAGCACAGGGAATATAATCAATGATACTGTAATAACATTGGTGACAGATGGGGACTGCACTTATGGTGGTGGACACTGTGTAATGTATAGGATTTTTGAATTGCTATGTTGCACACCTAAAACTACCATAACATTGTATGTCAACTATACTTGAATAATAAAAAATTTTTAACTATATTAAGCTAAGTGAAAGTAGCCAGACACAAGAGTATGTACCATATGCTTCCATTTATATAAGATATAAGGCAAATCTAACCTACAGTGGCAGTAAGGATCTGCACCTCCCTGGGGCTGCAGAATTTGGGGTGGTTTGACTTCAGAGGGGCATGAAGGAACATTTGGAATAAGAGGAATGTTCTGTATCCTGATTGTGTTTGTGGTTATACAGGTGTATCCATTTTTGAAATTTCATTGGACTGTGCACTTAAAATGGGTGCAATTTATCACGTGTTAATTATACGTGAATAAAATTAATTTTTAGAAGCCAATAAAAGAAAACAGGAGACCTGGCCCTCTCTGCCAGCCACAGCATCCTCCACTCACAGGTAAACCCTTAACCTATGTCCCGAACCAGTCATCGTACTTTGTGTTAAGCCACTTCAGACACTTCTGCATCCGGAAGGGTCAGCGGACCTGGGCTTCTGGGGTGGGGTGGGAGTGAACTAACTACCCAACAAGCAGATGCAAAAGCAGAATCCCTCTAAGGTATCAGGAACCAGAGGCCCTGCCCCACTGTGGCCAGTGGAAATCACACACTGAGCTTGCCTTGTGCCTCTCAGCCATTTTCATCTTTCTTTTGTAGGAATATTTTGTCTTCGTTAGGGTGTTAGCCCTTCATCTCTGATACATGTTATGAATATTTTCTCCTTGTTTGTTTGTCTTTTGACTTTGCTTATGGTATCTTACACCACACTAAAGACGTGGGGTTTTGGGTGGTAGTGGTGGTAGGGGAGGTGATCCATCAACCCTTCCCCTCACTGCATCTAGATTTGGTTACAGAGGAGCTTGTCAGGTTTTCTGGTCCCCTTCTCCAAACGGCTCTCCAGATGTCCCAGAACCATCTACCAGGAAGCCCATCTTTATTCCACGGGATTTCTGCATGTCATTGAATCTGCCCCTGAGGTGTCTGTTCTACTCAGGTGCTCTGGCTCTTCTCTTGCTTGCACCACACCACTGCACTGTTCAGGGCTTGCTGCCTGTTTTAATGTCTGGGTGGCCCAGCCCCTCCCCCCCCAGAGTTCTTCTGTTTCCAAGCCTTTATACACCATGTGAACACCAGCATCTAGTCCCATGGAAACACTTCTTGGTATTTTTATTGAGATCGCATTAAATACATAAATTACTGTAAGGAGAGCTGATATCCTGATGATATTGAAATATCTCAGTCAAGAACAAGGGATGCCTTTGCATTCAGTCAAGTCCACTTTTGTGTCTTTCAGGAGGTTTTAAAGATTTTTCATATAGGTTTGACACATTTCTTGTTGTTTATTCCTAAGTATTTTGTCATTTTCACTGAAGTTGTAAACGAAGTCCTTTCTTCCATTGTATGTTCATTCATGTTATTGCCATACATGGTCTATTGCCTTGCTATGCTAATTTTATTTCTTGCTACTTTATGAATTATTTTATCATTGTTTTTCTAGGGATTTCCAGAATACTACCTTGTCATCTGCAACTAGAGATAGTTTTCTTCATATTTTTCAATTCTTATGACTCTGATGATATAGCTAATAGTTCCAGAACAAGGTTAAATAGTATTGGAGGTAGTGAGCACCCTTGCCTTGCTTCTGACCTTAGTAAGAGTGCTTCTGGTGTTTCTCCATATAGTAGGATGCCAACTTTAGGATTGGGGTGTGTATTTTATAATTTTAAGGAAGTATCCAGCTACTCCTATTTTCCCAAGAGTTTTTATTAGGAGTAGGTATTGAATTTTGTCATAGGATTTTTTCAACAACTATATAGACAATCACATAATTTGCTCCTTAGTTCCATTAATGTGATGCATTATATTAATAGCTATCCTAACATTGAACCAACCTTGCTTTCCTAGTATAAACTCTGCTTGGCCATGGGTACTATTTTCTTATTATAGGGTTGGACTCCATTTGCCAATATTCTATTTTAGATTATTACATCAATCAATATTCATAGGAGGTAGGGTCTGTGATTTTCCTTCATTAAACTCTCTATTGGGGTGCCTGGGTGGCTCAGTTGGTTAAGTGTCTGCCTTCAGCTCAGGTCATGATCCCAGGGTCCTGGGATCAAGCTCCGCATCAGGCTCCCTGCTCAGCGGGAAGCCTGCTTCTCTCTCCCACTCACTCCCCCTGCTTATGCTCTCTCTGTCAAATAAATAAATAAAAATCTTTCTAAAAAATAAAATAAACTCTATCATGTTTTGGTATAACTGTTATACATACTTAATAAAATACATTTTTCTTCATTTTCTGTTTGATAAAATTCCCCTTTGAAACCATATGGGTCTGGAGGACTTTGTGGGGTAGTTCCTTAATAATTTTCTCTGTTTCTTCTTTGGACATTCCTCTGTGGCCTAACTTTGATCTCTACTAGAGCAAATTTTTATTACTGTATTTTCTTAAGAAAAGTCCATGTCACCTAAGTTTTTTAATTTATTTGCATAGAGTTCTGCAAAATAACTTAAGATTTTTTAAATTTCTTGCATATCTGTAGTTACCTTCCCTTATTGTTTCTTATTTTGTATATCTGTGCTTGTTCCCTTTTGATTATACCAGCTAATGGTTTATCTATTTTATTTTTTACAGTAACCAGGATTTTTATTTATTAATTTGGTCTAGTGTTTTGCTGTTCTCTACTTCATCAATTTCTGTTCCTATCTTTATTCTAACTTTATTATTTCTCTCCTGTGTGTTCTTTGATTTGTTGTTCTTTTTATTGTTTTTTAAGTTGAAAACTTAGTTCATATACAGTTGGCTCTTGAACAACATAGGTATGAACTGCATGGGTTCATTTAAATGAGGACTTTGGGGCACCTGGCTTGCTCAGTTGGTTGGATGTGTGTCTTCAGTTCAGGTCATGATCTCAGGGTCCTGGTATCAAACACTGCATCGGGCTCCTTGCTCTACGGGGAGCCTGCTTTGCCCTCTCCCTCTGCCTGTAACTCCCCCTGCTTGTGCTCTCTTTCTCTGTAAAGTAAATTAATAAAAAAAATTTTTAAGATTTTATTTATTTGTAAATAAATATATTTACCTTTTTTAAGATTTTATTTATTCATAAGAGACATTAGAGAGAAGCAGAGATATAGGCAGAGGAAGAAGCAGGCTCCCTGCAGGAAGCCCTATGCAGGACTCAATCCCAGGACCCCGGGATCACACCCTGAACCAAAGGCAGATGCTCAACCACTGAGCCACCCGAGTGCCCCATAAATAAAATCTTTTTAAGAAATTAAATAAATAAGGACTTTTTTTGCTTCAGGACAGTACTGTAGATGTATTTTCTCTTCTTTACGATTTTCTTAACATTTTCTTTTCCATGACTTACTCTATTGTAAAAATGCAGTATATGATACATGTAACACACAGAACATGTGTTAACTGACTGTTTATGTCATCAGTGAGGTCTCCAGTCAACGGGGGGCTATTAGTAGTTAAGTTTTGGGGAAGTCAAAAGTTATACATGGATTTTCGACTGTGCAGGGAATCAGCACCCCAACCCCTGTGTCGTTCAAAGGCCAACTGTACGTTTATTCTTTCATTTAATTTATTGGTATTTATTGGTATTTATTGGTATTTATTCAATACCAAGTGTTCAGGGCTATGAAATTTCCTCACTGTTTTAAATGTAATCTACTGCATCTGACATACAATGTATTCATTAGAAGTTATATAATTTTTTTAAAAGATTGTATTTGTTGAGAGAGAGAGTGCAAATGGACAGAGAGAACAGAAGCAGAGGGAAGTAGACTCCCCCCTGAGCAGGGAGCCTCACACGGGACTCCATCCCAGGACCCTGAGATCACAACCTGAGCCGAAGGCAGATGCTTCACCGACGGAGCCACCCAGGTGCCCCAGAAAGCTATATAATTTGTATTTTTCTTCACCCCAAATCTGAAAGAAGTGTTTTTTGTTTTATTCTAGGTAGATGGGATTGGGTTTGGTTTGGGAGAAAAGAGGGCTTTGGTTTTAGTTTTTAGTTTTCTTGCACTGTGATCAAAATGTTATTTTAATATTTTTGCTCAGTGCAATCTTTTGATATTTTCTGGTGCCCTAATGTATGATGGGTTATTATGAATATGCTGTATGTGTTCAGGAAGAAAATATATTCTCTACTATGAGAGCGTGGTTTTGATATACATCTATAATATCTATGTATTGATTATACTGTTTGGATCTTGTCACACTTTGGGAAGAAGCAGGTTCTGGGAGAATTTAATGTTTCATCATACAACTCCTGGCCTGACAGCACTAAGGAGAGGTCACCTACGTGCTTGGTTGCGGGGCCTGGCTCTAAAGTGCTTGGTCCTTCCCTCCCTACAGCTGCCACTGGAGGGTCTGAGTCCTTGTCACGGATGGCTGGGCAAGAAGCAGGGAAAGCCAGTCCTAGCAAGTTTTCCAGCAGTGTCTTTCCTGAGCAGGCTGGGAGCACCTGTAGGCTTTCCCAAATAAAGGGAGGGAGGGTGGACAGTGACCTAGGAGTGGACACATATTTGTTCTGAGCATGAATGCATGTTGGCTTTTTGCTTCTCATCTAAATAGAGCTGTTAATGATACCAAGTTCAAGAGTGAGATAAACAAGTGGGCAAAATATCTTGGTACAGTGGGAAAAGCACAAGAATGCATTGGTACTTAGATCACGTGGTAAAAATTTGTGCACTCCAGAAGGCCAGTGAACATGGGAAAGTTGGCGTCTCTGAGGGTCTGTCCCCCCAACAGAAACACCAAAAAATCAAGCAAAAACTGTCAGAACCAGCTTTGTCAGAACTCTGGAAAACAGTCAACAGTTTATAGCAACTAAGGAAATGCTGAATCAAGAAAAAGCAACTACAGATGGTGGGAGTGCTTTGTGGCATTTGCACACCTCCACCTCCCTTTGGGGCCCAGGTGCCTGGTTCCACAGAGAGTGAGCAGACCTTGTTCAGAGATCCACATTTAGTCTAAGCTGTCTGGGGGCTGCCCCAGGGCCTGACAACATGCATTGTTTCTTCTACCTCAGAACTCACTTGGGGCAGACAAGTGGGGGCATTGTTAGAAAACATGTAACTTAAACAGCCACAGGGCAAGATAATAGGGAGGTTTGGGAGGAGCAATTGGGAAAAACTGCTGGGGTGGGGGGCACCTAGGCAGGGCAGTGGGTGAAATGTCCCACTTGGTTTCAGCTCAAGTGTGATCTCAGAGTCGTGGGCTGGAGCCCCACGTGAAGCTCCACGCTCAGCGGAGAGTCTGCTGGAGACTTTGCCTCTACCTCTGCCCTTCCCACTTGTCCTGTCCCCCTCCCCTCCCTCTAGAATAAATAAACATATCTCAAAAGGAAAAAAAAAAAGAAGAAGAAGAAGAACTTCCTGGGCACTCAAAGCTGCCTGTGCACACCAGGAAATTTAGAGAGCCACATGCATGCCCGAGGAAGCTCACACACTCAGAAAAGACTGGAGAAGACCCCAGGCTCTTCTGCGGGGCTGGTGTCTAGGCCCAGTGCCAGCTGGAAGGGAAGGATAAGGCAGCGCTGCCAACGGCCCAGAGCAGAGCTGACCCACAAAGATGGGGACAGATTCCCTTTTCTATTTCCGTCCTCATGCATCTGAAATGCCTACTCTGTCAGAGACACCTGGTCCACCTGAGGCACATAGCTGTGCAGGGAGGTGGGCACCTGGAGCTACTCAAACAGCTCAGCTTTACCCTCTGCAGACTGTGGCAGTTCACATGCTGGTCAGGTGTTGAGTTGATCTTTATTTTGTCTGAGTGCTGTAGGCTTAAGACTGGCTCACCCACCAGCCCAACCATATCTGCAAGGAAGGCCAAGGCTGCCCAACTATCCTACACAGCCCAGTGTGGAGTCCACTGGGCTCCTAGGCCCAGGTGCCCTGCACTGGGAGCAGGCTCTCCTCAAGTTCTGTTTGGTACCCCTTTGGTGAAAATCCTTTTTGTGTTTGATGCTCAGGAATATGGCCAGCTTGCACCTGCTCAGCCACAGCATTAGCATCCATGTGGAGAGCCCATGCTGAGCCAGATCTGCAGGTGCTGAATGTCCCCCCCTCCCTATGGACAGGTTTGAAATGGTTAAGAGCCGTGGTGGGTGGCATGCTGCTTGGACTCACATGGCCTCCTCTGCAGGCACGATGCTGATATGCCTGACCACATGCCATCTCTCCACACAGGAAGGACATTCCCCCAGAATGTGTGACATATGCAGACAGAGAGCAGACCAAGAAGGTGGTGTACTCCGTGGTCTACGGAGCAGGTAGGCTGCGGACCAGTCTTGGGTGTCACCTGTAGGCCACCTGGAAGTGGCCCTTGTCGTCTGCCCTAAAGAGATCATTCTTGCCCCTTGGAGCTCACTCTGTGAGTTCCCAAGTGTCATTTACAAAACACCAATGACATCTGTGATGCACCAGATACCAGCCAGACCCCTCAAGGCTATTAACTCCCTCAGCATCTGGCCAGCTGAGATAATAAGCACAGGAGTGAACGTAGACCAAGATTGCCCAGCTCGGGGGCATGCAGGGCTCACACCTGGCCCCAACCTCACATGGCTGTGTTGGGGACCATTTCTGTCCTTGAGATGCTCAAGGGGACTTCATCCTAACCCAGGACACAAGGCAGAGTGTCCTTGTCACCCTCCCCCCCCCTTTTCCTGACGTGGCTCATTAAATTCTATGGAAACTCTTTTCTCCCTCTACATCATGCTGAGCCAGCGAGGCCTCGTGTCCCCTCAGGATAGCAAGGGAGAGTGTCAGAAGGGGCCGTGGGCCAGCCAGCACCTCTGGAAGGAAGGGCACATCTGGCTGTCCACTGGCCTGCATGGACTGCCTTTCCTTTGGGTCAGTCCTGTTTGAGCAGCACAGCACGTGCAAGAACACTGAGAGGAGAATTTGTTTCCCTGCCACTCAAGGAAAGGCAGCAAAAGGGGATGAGCTTTCAGGGCAGGAAAGTCCAGGCAGATGTATAGTCGATTATATGCAAGAGCCACCTTGTACTTCTGCAGTGTGACCATGTGCTGGGACGTGAGAGACTTGCATATGATGGGTCTGGAACGTGCCTCCTGCTGGCCAGTCTGGCTCCCAGCCTAGGCCCTGTAGTCACTCTCTCTGCTGCACACCCCCACATCCACAGAGCTCCCTCTCTCAGCCGTCCCTGACCACTGTATCAGAGATCCATTTCCAGATCACACATTCGTGGTCATTCTGTTTGTGGGTCTCTGTGGTCTCACCTGCAGCTCCACTGGGGGGCACATCAGCAGCCCTCAGGTCTTGCCACATGGGTCCCCCAACATAGGCAGAGCTTACCACACAGTGGCTTCATTCTTGGGAGCCAGCGAGATGGTGCTACACACTTATATACACCATCCCAGGTCAATACCTCCATGACCCACACTCCAGGGGAGGGGGTTCCGTGAGGAGCATGAAGACCAGGAGGCAGGACCTTGGAAGCCGCTTAAGAGTCCATCAGTCACACACCGCTGTCCAGGCTTGGGGCCCCCAGCCCTGTGCAGCACGCAGCACACCTTCCATGGCTCACTTCCTCCAGAGTGCCACCCATGCTCCCAGCCCCAGGAGCCCCATGAAGCAGGAGCTCTGCCAGCTATGCCCATGGCCAGGCACACAGCAGGCTCATAATAAATACCGAACCAATTAGCAAACTGGGTAGTTATCTGACTCTACTTGTGAAAACATTTTGTGTACACAGAAACAGGCTAAAAAACTTTGAAAAAATTGAACTCAGTGGTGATAGCAGGATGATTCAGATTTGCTTGGTCTGTCTCCTCCTCTTGGCCTCTCTCTGTGTGCTTCTGAAACTTCCCGGGCTACTGTCGGGGGTGGGGGCCAAGAGAGACGCAGCATTCCACCAAGTTATATTAGATTTTGGTGCTTTGCCTCCTTGAGCCATATGTCATAGACATACTGTTAGCTTTGGCTCTGCGGGAAGAGTGTTACCCCGCTTCCCTGGCAGGTAGCCTGGCTAGAGTCCTAACTCTTCCCCCCTCCTGGACCTGTGACCTTCCACAGAGCCCTCCACCCCCTTTGCCCCAGTCACATATTCATCAGTGAGAAGGTAGGCTTGTTGGGGTGGTGGCTGGCACCCTGGGTGCCCCTTGGTTCAGTGCACACCAGTACATAGTGCTATGGGACCAGCATTGTGTGCAGTAGTGGGGCCACCACCTTGGATCCAGCTGGGAGAGAGGGATGGGTGCAGAGCCATCAGTGCAGCCTTGCACAGATGGCAGGACGCACCCAAAAGCAGTCTTCACTTCTGCTGGTTTGGCACCTTCTGGAGGATGCACTTTATAAAGAGCTCCACTTTGTAAACAAGCAGTGAGTCATTAGCCATGATGTTAGTGAAAAGAGTAATTTGGCTGCTTTTAGCCCTGACGGTGACAGGGTTCCCACCCCAAGCCTCCATTTCTGCTGTTCCTGTTGTCACCGGCCTGCTTGACAGCAGATTCCTGAGCATCTGCTGGCATCAGCACACGGCTGTGCCATCCTCCCCACGTGTGAGGCCAGAGTCTTGCCAGGCGAGCCTGTTGGGTCTCTTGGGCTGCTGGGAACCCTCTGGAAATGCAGCACATATGCTTCCTACCAGCTGGCTTTCAAGGGCTGCATGAAAGGTACCACTGAGGGTCTGGAAGCTGCTGCTTTGAATGCTAGGGACACATGGCAGCGGCATTGCCTAGGTTGGCGCCATCAGCATGAGGCTGTCATCAGTGAGAGACAGGCAAGGAGAATTAGAACAGTGATATGAGCAGAGAAGGTGCTCAAGAGAGACTTCACATCTGTGCGGGCCTCCAGTGGTCTGAGGGTGGAACAGCCTGATCCCCACACCTCCCCCAGACTCTGCCAGGGGTGGGGTGGTCCCTGCCAGAATCGTGGTGACCACAGAGCAGCTGTTCCCCGGGAGCCTCACCCAAAGGGATGACCCATGAGCTCACTACCCCTCCTTCAGCCACCTGCCAACTAACTGCACCCTAGCCCAGTCCTGCCAATGGTCCCTCTGAGCCCATCAGGACTCACTGCCTCCAGGAAGCCTCTCCTGATGGTCTTGCTCTGAGCTCTCCCTGCTCCTAAAGTCCATTCAACCTCTGATTCTCCTCAAGTCGTCCAGCGTTTAAGTTTGCCTCTATATCCAGTCACATTTGATCAGCAGACATCCCCAAGTGTGTGCCCAAGTGTGGGCACAGGGGGCCTTGGGGATGGTGCTGTGCTTGCTCCCACGGGCTGACATCCATCACAGGAATTGCATGGGCCAGGAGGACAACATAGAGTATCTCATGCACATGCCACAGAGTTACTAGTGCCAAGTGGGGCTGAGATAGGCTGGGCAGGCTGTCCAAGCAGTTCTGAAAGACACATAGAGGTAGTCACGTCTGCTCCAGTTAGACCAGCCAGCACCGCTGGAGGCCCACTATGTGCCAAGCACTCACAAGGCCTAGGGCTACAGACCAGAGGAGAGACTATTAGCAAATATGCTGAGAGAGCGCTTGGAGAAAAGGGAGTGAAGATTGTCTTCCTAAAGATGTAGCGCATGCTCACACACGATGTAATTAGCCATCTGTGGGAAAACACATTGTGTGTTCTCGTAGGATTTCAGAGATGAGGAGTGACTTGTGCTTCCACCAAGGGGGCTCTCACTGTCAGGGGTACTCTCAGGGGGACAAGCCTGTGGGCAATTACGACTCACATGGGAGAAACGTGATCACGTGAACCAAAGCACGGAGGAGAGTTGTGTGGAAGGGGCTAGTGGAACCCAAGGCCATCCTGCTTGGGGGGCCTCTGAGTGTGACAGGCCCACTGGAAGGGCACCGGAGCAGGAATCCAGAGAACTGACTGGACTCTCTATCTCTTTCCCAGTCTCTGTCATTTTCCTTGTGGTTGCTGCATTTTTTCAGCCTCTGGTAAACAGGCTTCTTCACAGGACCTCAACCTCTCTGCTCTTCAGATATCCTAGCATCTCTACCTAATAAAGGAATGATTTCTCAGCCATACATACTGAGAAGGAGAAGTGTGACTTCTGTAATGGCCAAGCAGGTCCCAGCACATGTATCAACTATAAATTAGGGAAAAAGTACTACCTAAAGGTACTAAAAAGTGACCTTAGGGAGGAATGGTTCAGGGTGAGTTCCCCTTTTTTATAGCTCTTCACCCAGAGACAGTCCTCAGCCTGTGTTATGAGCAGCCAAAACACCAACAGAAGTCCATAGTCTTACTTGCTTGAAGAAACAGAGGACATACTTTGAAGCAACCAGAGAATCTGGAAAGTGAGGGAGAAATCTCAGAAAAAAAGAGAGCCAAAGAAGCTCAAGAATCCCAAATTCTGGGTATGAACTCGGCGCAAACCTCTGGCTGACCCCTAACGATGCCGAAGTAGGGCAGACTTCAAATAGCCCAGCCAAAGTGAAATGGACTGATCTGAGATTTCAGCTGCTTCCCACTGCAAAGCAACAAAGTTCAAAGTTTGATGTTGGCCACATTAGCTGCCTCCTTTAAAAAAAGGTTAATAATCCAGAACAAAACATAATAGAATCCAAAGTGTCTACCACATTTCATTCACAACATCCAGTATTTAATCCAAAATGACTGAACATATGAAGAAACAGGATAATTTGATCTATACTCAAAAGAAAAGGCCATCACAGAAGCAAATCCTGAGATGACCCAGATGTTGAAATTAGCAGACAAGGATTTTAAAGCCACTGTTATAACTGAGCTGAAGGATGTAAAGGAAGGCATGCTCATAAAGAATGAAAAGAAAATAGGAAATCTCAGAAAATAAAAAGAACCAAATGGAAATCCTAAAACTGAAAATTACAATGTCAGAAATAAAAAATTCACTGACGAGGATTAATAGTAGATTAGATGTGAGAAAGGATTTAGCTGAGGAGACTCAGGTTCCCGCGAGCCAGACCTGCTGGAGGTGTCCAGCCATCATCCAATTCCTTTCTGAAAGCTGATGGAGTTTTGCACCAGAGTGATGTAGCAGAGGGGCACTGATCAGAAAGTCACAGAAAGAAGGAATTAGAGATGGATTATTTCAGTGTAATGTATTCATGAAGCTATCACATGGTCTTAATTAAGCCCTAATAGGGAAAATTGAGTTTTTTTGTTTGTTTGTTTCTGTCCAAATGCCATGGGACAGTCAGGCAAGCTTGGCAAGAGCAAGGACAGATGCTCCACAAGCTCTCTCTGCTGTGAGAGATTTTGGGGAGCACAGAGCACCACTGCAGCCTTTACCATTCTCCCTAGCCGAGCGGTGGAAGCAGACATCTGCCCCTTTGCTTCCCCAAGATGTGCGACCACTGAAAGCATCAGCTGCCCAGGGCTAGAGTGGCCTGGCCACAGAGAAGATTGGATCTGTGAGCCCCATCCATCCTGCTCCTTCAGACATGTCCCCTTAACAGCTCCTGGGATAAGGACTAGTGTTTGTGAGTTGTAGGTGAAGAAATGGGGCTGACGGCAGGCCACAAAACTGCCCCAAGGCCACACAGAATTTCCAGTGGGTGACCCAGGTCAGCATGGCCTCAACACCTGCTCCCAGCAGTCTGTGCTGGAGCTGAGGTTCTGTCCTGACCAGATCTTGCTGTAAACAGTCTCACAAGAATACCTGCATCCTCTGGGAAAGAAATAGTGGCCTGGACCAGAAGTGTTTGTCTCAAAATAAAAATTTCAAGGATGGGAGCTCCTAAGTACATTTTCTCATGATTTAGTGATGGAATATTTCCTTCCCTTTTCCTCTGTGCCTCTCCCTGATGTCCTCCACTCAGGTCAGGTCTCCCTCTGGACGGGGCAGTAGAGCTACTCACTCATGACTTTATAAGCAGTACTTGCCGGGCACTCAGCCAACATCACTGAGTAAATACATGTTTATCAGGCACCAGTCTAGGCCGAGCAGCACTGAGCACTTAGCTGGAAAGCCTAAGCCAACACCATCCTGACCAATCAGAAGAGACGGGTGGTGCCCCGGGACCTGGACTCATAGGGTCTCCCAAGGGCCCTTCCGAGGGTCCACTGCTGTGTGTGGTGGCCACTGCCTGGCAGCTTGCTCTCCTGGTCCCCACAGGTGTGACCAGGGCTTGCCTCTGATCTTGAGCGTTTCTGTCCACATAGGGAAGGAGAGGCTTGCAGTGTGCCTTGGGGTTACTGTACAGGAAGCTGCCCAGTTTTTGGAGAGTTTTTTGCAGAAGTACAAGAAAATCAAGGACTTTGTCCAAACAACCATTGCCCAGTGTCACCAGACAGGTGAGCCAGATGCAGCCAAAACCTTTGCAGTCCCCTCTTCCCCTCCCTGCTGACTACATACCTGGTCTCCTGGCCCCTGCTTCTTTGGGGGTGGCCTGCATGTGGGAGGGGACTGGCGGGCATGTGGGAGGGGACTGGGTGAGCGTGAAATGGGACCAAAGGCTCCATTGTGAGAAGGGTCCAGAGTAGGATCAGCTTGAGGCAATCTCAGAGTCAGAAAATGCTCGATGGGGGATGCCTGGGTGGCTCAGCGGTTGAGCATCTACCTTCAGCTCAGGGCAGGATCCTGGGCAGCTTCAGCCCAGGATCGAGTCCCACATCAGGCTCCCTGCATGGAGACTGCTTCTCCCTCTGCCTGTGTCTCTGCCTCTCTCTGTGTCTCTCATGAATAATAAATAAATAAATAAATAAATAAATAAATAAATAAATAAAATCTTTAAAAATACATAAATAAATTTGGCTTGTTTCTAGTTAACCAAATTTATACCATCTTTCAAGAAAGAAAGAAAGAAAGAAAGAAAGAAAGAAAGAAAGAAAGAAAGAAAGAAAGAAATTGCTCGATAAGCAGAGAGAGAAACTCTTTCACCTAAAAGTGGAGAACACATGCTCATATGAAAAGCACATGGTATGTTTACAAAATTTCAACACAATTTGGTCACAGATTTCAAAGACTATCAAATAGAACATGTCATGTGACCACAGTGGGATGCAAAGGTAGCTCATACCTCAGTGTGTGGCCATCCGTCTGTCCACCTGCTTGAAAATGTATCACACTCCTTAATGACTTAGAATTAGAAGTCACAAGAACATTACAAACATCTTAGAAATAAATGACAGGGAGAGGATCTCCATACTGACACTTCATGTAGAAGAAATGGAATACTTTAAAAGTAGATTTTAAAAGGAAAGAAAGAAATTTGTGAATATAAATTGGTTGTATTCAACCCAAGACATTTGGAAGAGAGCATCACAGAGAAATGAAGAAGTGGGAAGGAAAGAAATGAGCTGGAGCAGAAATTCAGGAAGCAGACCTTGGGAAAGGAGCCAGCCACAGGTACAGAGGGGCACTCGGGCTTTATGGAAGGGACAGCTGTGGGCCAGCCCTCCTGATGGCTGTGGTGTGCTCCCTTGGGGTCCCTCAGGAGCCAGGCTTGCTGAGGACTGGCAGTCCTGGGCAGCCCTCCCACAGGCTCCTCCTGGGCCTGACCATGTGTCCAGGCAGTAGCCCCACATGGGGCCCCTGTGGGCACTGAACACACTTAGTGCCCAGCTCCCTTGCAAAAGAAAGCCAGCAAACCGCTTCCATCCCCAGCAAGCATCTAACAGGCTCCCTGGACCTGGGGGCTGAGCCCCCACCTGCTGCAACCCGCACCTTCAACAAAGGGAAAATAAAATACTGCCCACTTTGAAATGTCAGAAGAGCAACAGAACCCAGTGTTGACGAGAGTATATGGAGTCAGGATTGCCATAGGCAGAGGACTGTGAAGGTGCAGGCACGATTTCAGTGGCTTTCCATAAAGTAACTCATGTAATCCTCACTGCAGTTCTACAACTGGGTAGTACCCTTTACCCATCTTACAGATGAGGAAAATGAGTCACCAAGAAGTTAAGTAGCTTCTCACATTCACACAGCTAACAGGCAGTACCAGGCCAGGATCCTGCCCCAGGCAGCTTAGGCCCAAAGCCAGCACCCTCCCTGCCACCTCATACTCAACTCTCAAAGGGCCACACACGAGGTATGCATGCCCTGCAACCTGGCTATTACATTTCTGGGCAAACACTGAAGAAATCGTCAAATGATCATTAAAATCTTCCACAGACATTTGTTGAGGCTCAGGCACTGTGTTGATGCCAGTGATTCCATCCAAGAGCAGACAGAAAGACCGGGTAAGCAAGTACATTCAGACAGGATCAGAATGATGGGATTCTCAGTGTGAAAAAAGCCAACAAGATGCCAGTACAGAGAGTGGCAGAGGGAGGTCCCTGGAGAGCAGTATGAGCCCCAGCCTCACTGGGGGTGACCTCTAGGCCACCATGTGAAAGGCCGGGAGAGCCTGGAGCAGCACTGGGGTGGGCAGGTGGCTGGGGGAAGCACAGGGCCAGAGACAAGGCCAGCAGGCCTGCACCCTGTGTGGCACACCACGCCACAGGAAGAGCCTGGGGTTTTTTTGCACAAATCGGTCCTCGAGCATGGGAAATAGATTAGCAGGAGAAGCTAAAGTCAGAGCCGGTACCCCGGGAGCAGTCTGAAGTGTCAGGGTCTCAGCCCAGCATCTGAGGTGGGATGGATGGAGAACACAGCAAGGAGGCAGCATCAGCTGCTGGCTAGAGCAGGGCTCAGGTCCCAGGTGTGGGTGGCAGCTCTCCGCATGGGCATACCTGACCTTACTGGGGCTGGAGCAGGCACACGAGGTAGATCTATCAGGGTGCTGATGATAGGTAGGTCCGGAGTCCTTTCCAAGGCCCTGGGGAGAGGCCCTGCAAGCTGCGCATATCGTCTGGTCCTTTATAAAATTGGCAAAAGCAAGGCATTTTGACTGCAATCGACTGAGAGGCTGCCTCCTCCTCCCCAGCCCCTCCTTTCTATGCCAGGGGGCATCAGAGTGACCACAGCCAGTTTGGGATCCAGCTAAGGGGAAGTCGAGTCAGTGACTCATTTAATTTGGATTTCAGTGCAGATATTTTTGTGGTTTATCACTCTTTCCCTGAATGATTGAGGGATGCTGGCCATGCTGGCATAGGAATGACTTCTAGAAGCATTCCTTCCATCCCCTGGCCCCCTTCCTGAGCATAGTGACTTGAAAGGGAGGGATGGGAGACATCTCGCAGAGTTATCAGGAACTCTGACCTCAGCCCTGCAAACACTGGGTAGAGCAGAAGCAAGATTTGAAATGTGTGGAGCCAGGGGCTTCCACTTTGGGCCTGAGCTCAGACCCTCCTCCCACAATAAACAACTAGAAAACTGGGCATGGATGAAGCAGCTGTTTTCAGACACTGGGTTCATCCCTGAGAGCCTCCAAGCACCCCGGAGCACATGCAGGAGGGGAGACCAAGCCAATGATGGTGGTCTCACTAAGCTAAGGAGACAGGCCTCATGACTGGGGAGGCAGAGTATCAGAGTGGAGGGCGCTTTGCACACATCTTAAGAGGATTCCCTCTGTGTCTGAGCACCAGGACACACACACTGAGGCGGAGCTCCACCGAATGGAGCAGTAGGCGGGACAATCCCAGAGTCCGTACAGGGCTAGACATGTGCACATTCTGACTCCCAGAGTGGACAGTCCTCATTGGACATCTGTGACAGTCAGGAGAGACCCCAGAAGGACCACACCCTAGTAGTAGGTCTGAACTAGCCCTAATTAAAGGCTACTCTAAACCTGCCCTAACAAAAGCATCAGATCTGCCAATTACTTGGGTCCAACAAACACTCTTGAAATAAAGACTCTAAACCAATGCTCAGCAACATAAAACACACAATACCCAGCATCCAGCCCAAAATCACTAGACACACCAAGAGGCAGAGACTGAAGTATATTCAGGCAGAAGCATGGACTCTCCCTGTCCTCACTGCCAGTCACTATTAGGCTTTCTCTTACCGCCTGGTATACAACGGGTACTCAAAACATTGTCATTTTGATAATTATAACATTTGTGGGAAATTCTTCCAATCCTCAAACATGTGAAATCCTGAGTGGAGAATTTAATTTCACCAACACCTAATAAAGCCCAGGTCCTCACTGTCAGAAATATACTCAACGAACACAGCATGTTTCTGCTTGTTTTCTTCTGGAAGACCTTGCAGCAGTCTGTTGAGCATCCAACTCTTGGTTTTGGCTAATATCATGATCTCAGGGTCATGAGATCGAGCCCCCTGTCAGGTTCATGCTAGGCATGGAGCCTACTTTTTTTTTCTTTAAGATTTTATTAATTTATTTGACAGAGAGAGAGAGAGAGAGAAGAGAGGGGAGAGAGAGCACAAGAAGGTCAGAGGGGCAGAGGGAAAGAGACACTCCTCTGAGCAGGAAGCCTGATGCAGGACTGATTCCAGGACCCTGAGATCATGATCTGAGCTGAAGGCAGATGCTTCACCATTTGAGCCACCCAGGTGCCCCAACATGGAGCCTACTTTAAAAAAAGAGAAAGAGAACTTTAAAATTATGAAGCTTCAGGCCCCACAAAACTTGGATCTGCCCCCATGTGTGAGAATATGGCTCCTAGCATAGACCATCAATGCCTCCTCAAGTAGAATATGGATTAATGCCTTTCTCCCCATCCCAAATGCCTCATGGTCCAGAATTACTTCTGTACCCAAGTTCCACAGGTGGCTTTTAAGAACCTTTATAAAGTACCTTCCCCGTCCTCTGTCAGAAGTCAGAAAGGAGAGCCACCAGGCAAGCTTTCCCACCACAGAATCCACTCGCCCCAGAGACAGACCAAGGTGCCTCTGGGCAAAGCTCAGCGCTGCAGTGAGGAGGGGGTCCTGCTGGGGCCCCTGGGCCCAACCAGAGGGAAGCTGTGTCCACAGAGGATGGAAACATCAGGGCACCCCACTGCCTGTTATTCCTGCCTCATATCCTCTTCTATGTGGGACCCAGGCTACGTGGCATCCATCATGGGCAGGAGGAGACCACTGCCAAGGGTCCATGACCAAGACCAGCAGCTCCGGGCACAAGCAGAGCGGCAGGCGGTGAACTTCGTGGTGCAAGGTACACAGAGTCCTTTACCCTGCCTGCTGTGTCCATTTGCTTCTTGGGTTCTTAGCAGCTGCAGGGCTGAGTGACACCCAGCAGATTATCCTGATGATATTCCTGGGCTCGCTGGCAGTTAGGCCTGAAGCACCAGTGAAATAGCTCTTGGCGCTCAGCACGTGGTGGTCTTTATGATGTTTCCCTCAAGCACCACTATCCTGGCTCTACGAATAGGAAGCTGAGGCTTTAGGAGTTGATGTAGCCAGGACTAGGGCAGGGCTTAGTCCCTGGCCTCTTGGCCTCGGGCTCTCTGCTGTGCCCCACATGTCTGGCAGAGTAAGACCTGGCAGTAAGGCTGCCAGACCCAGCAGGCCCTTCTAGGTCATGCAGCCATCAGCAGCAGGCAGTGGAAGGAGTAATGGCACGTTGTCCACCCCTCATTGTGAAGACTTCTCCATAATCTCTAGCCACAGCACAGAGGTGAAGAGGGAGAGTATAATCACAGGCTCCACATTCCATGTACCACGAGCTGTTCCAGGAAGGCCCCAGGCAGCCCAGTGGTCAGGTGTCATCCTGTCAGTGACCCCATAGGTCATAGATTGGAAACTGAGGACCCAGGGCCCAGACATGAGGCCTGAAGGCAAGATTCCACCACATGCCCCCAGAGGGGTGTTCTGTGGCAGGAGGGCAGCCAGGGACCCTGGGAGATGTGGAGCAGGTGGCCTGCATCAGGGCAGGATGGAGATCATGTCCCCATAAATCCTGCAGAGAGTGGGACACAGCAGCACTACCTAGTTTGGACTCAGCCTCTGGGCATTGCTGGGACAACAGGAGGCTCAGCAGCAGCTGGCAGGACAATTGCTAGGATCTGGGTTCAATATAGAGTCTTCCTGAGTCCAGTCTCCCGCTGTGACCACCTAGACAAGAGGACAGTGCCAGCCCTCCAAATCCTGAGATGGTGGGTTTTCACAGATGAGGCAGTTGTCAGGCCGTGGCCACGTATCTGTTCATGAGACATGTGCAAGGCATGCTCAAAGTGATGTTGAAGCTGTGGTAGAGCCCTTCCAGAGGGAACTGCACACAAGATACCTTCATGTGAGAAGCTGACTAGGAGTCTTGGCCATGAAATCCAGCTACCATGGATACGGCCTCCTGCACACATGTATCTCTGAGCAAGTGACTTGCCATCCATCAACTTAAAAACTTGTGTGAGCTGAACTAGGTGCCAGGGACAAGCAGTGGCCAGTGCCCGAAAGAAAGTTCTGCCTCTGACACATCAGCCAACATGATGTACCATGACACGCCCACCTCCCTGGGCCTCCCCGGCATGCACTCCCTCTCTCCCCCACACCCCCCTTCTTGTTTCTCCAGCCCTTTGCACTTTTCCCAACCTCCCACCCCAGCGCACATTCCCATCCCTATTGAGACTCTCCTCACCGCCAGCAGGTCTGCCTCAGAGGCCAGAATTCCGCATCCAGCATCACTGCTACACTCTTAGGAAAAGGATATCTTATCGTGGATACTTAGCCTCACAGTGGAGGAAGGCCAGTCCACAGACTAACAGCTTTCATTTCTTCGTTAACCTTGGGAACCACAGATAACTAAAGCAATTTCAAACCACCAATGAGACCTAACTTCAGTCCGTTCCCATGATCAAAGCCCTTTTTTTTTAAGATTTTTTATTTATTCATTCATGAGAGACACAGAGAGAGAGGCAGAGACAAGCAGAGGGAGAAGCAGGCTCCCTGCAGGGAGCCCGATGTGGGACTTGATCCCAGACCCCAGGATCACACCCTGAGCCAAAGGCAGATGCTCAACTGCTGAGCCACCCAGGCATCCCCCGAAACCCTTTATTAAGACACCTGCTGAGTGCCCAGTACTGGACTGGGCATGTCCCTACACTCTCCAGCACCTTGCAGAGCTGGATGATTAGATGTCTGACAGGTGTGATTTATCCTTCCAGAATCTAGGAGGATGTATTATGGCCCCAAGCTATCCACTGGGGAGCTGAGCAAAATGAAGTCAAAAGTCCACTGAGCTGGAAGGCTGAGTGCACATCCATGCCTGGTCACTCTTAGCTGGTGCGGTGGGTGGGATTCTAGATTCTGCACCCTGTGTGCATGCCCCAAGTGTTGGCAGAACCTGTGGATATGATATCATTACCATAGTTAGGTCAAGCCATGTGGCAAAAGGGGATTTGTAGTTAAAAGGGAGACTACCCAGGGCGGATGTGACCTAATCAGGCGGGCCCTTGAAAGAAGGTTTGGAGGTCAGAGATCCAGCGCAGCAGGTGCCCTTCAACTGGCCATGAAGAAGCAAACTGCATGTGGGGCAGAGGGCCCATGGCAAGGACCTGAGGACAGCCTCCAGAAGCTGAGCGCAGCCTACAGCTAGCGTCAGCCACAACACAGGAACCTCAGTCATGTCAGTGCGAGGAAATGAATCTTGCTAACAACCTGGGGTCACTTGGAAGTGAGTCTTCCCTAGTTGGGCTTCCAATTGAGGATAGTTGGGTCGCCCACAGATCTCAGGCTATGAGGCCCCGAGCAGAAGACCCAGCCACACGGGTTGGGTTCTTGCTCTGCAGAAACTATGAGATGGTAGATGGGTTGTTTTAACCTGTAGGGCATGGGGTCCTGTGTTCTACAACATAGAAAAGACAGCCTGCCTTGACTGACCATACCTGGCCATCCTACTAGCCAAATCCCTGCTGCAGGGCCCTGGACTTCACATCATTCGTGAAAATCAAACTTCTGTACCCACAGGCTCCGCCGCAGACCTCTGTAAGATGGCTATGATCCGCATCTTCAGGGCAGTGGCCACTTCCCCTACCCTGACAGCCAGGTCAGTGAGTGAGTGGCCAGCCTGCCCAGGCCTGACCCAGCATCTGGTCCTGCCGTTCTCGGGGCTTGGGTGGGAGTTGACACCATGGCAGGCCCATGTGCACACACCTCCCAGGAACAAAGAGACCCGCCACTTCCCATGTATGGATCTTGATTCTGACGAGCTCAGAACCCCAAGCGGTGGGGACCCCTGAGCCTGAGCTCCTCTCAGCACTCCCAGCAGAGCCCCTGCCTCCCAACTTGGGCTGGGCAAAGTGCCCAAGGGCCAACTCACCACAGCTGCAATAGCAACAGGCCATTCACCTAGAGGCCTCAGCTGGTGCAGAAATGCATCTCCTCAGCTGGTGCAGAAATGCATCTCCCCAGGTGTATGTGGGGAGGCCAGACCTCCCATGCAGCTGCCCACTCCGAGGTGGGCAGACCCCATAGACCCTCAGTCAGGACATAGAGACACCGTTCCTGCCCCCAGAGCCAGCGTACTGGTGCATCTCAAAGATGGGGCTCAGCCACGGCTGCCTCTGGGTCACAGTTCTCTCCAATTTCTGTCTCTGCCTCAGTTTCGGGGTATACCCCCTGGGGCATACACCCTGAGCATCCAGGTAGCTGGTGACATCCTGCCCAGCTCTGCAGCAATGCAAGGCCCTGGCACTGGTACAGGTGGCAGGGGGTGCATTCTCCTCCAGAAGTCCAGGACCCCTTGCTGGCAGCTAATCTGGAAGTATCCCAGAGGAGTTAGTGTTTCAAAGCCCAGAAGGCCTGGCTTCCTCCCTGTTCCACACACGATCAGCCCATATTGGGGTGGTCTCCAGCAGGCCACAGTGGGCCTATCCCTGCAGGCGAGCCCTCCTCAGGTGACAGCATCAGGCAGCTGATTCTCCAGCTTGTAACCCTGGGGGCGGGGAGAGGTCATGCACCTACGTCACCTGGGGAGGTGACTTGCCCTTCTGGACCCTTCTCCATCTGAGGTTACAGTTTCGTCTTGGCTTCGATACTGTTCTACCTTCTCAAGGCACGATGTCCTCGTTTATCTGAGGTCCTTCATCTTTCCTGGCACCTTCTCCATGGATTTCTTTTTGAAAGAAGTTCATTTTGACTTTTGAGCCTGTGTTCTTTTGGCAATTCCAGCAGTTTTGTACAGAAAAGCGCACTGGACAAAGGGCCTGCTGGAGACTGGGTGTCATCCTAGTAAAGGGGTAGGGAGAGGACTATCCCCAGGCACCGCCTAGGCCTACTGCCTACCAGGGAGAAGCAGCCCAGGGAGAGTCCTTGGGGGGCAAGCATCTGAGCGTGCTTTCTGTAGGGTATATTTAGGAGGGGGCATGAGCAGCCTGTGCTACCTCATCACCTTGGCCAGAACCGAAAGCTGCATGGTTGTTCCATATCTGTGATATCATATGTCTAGAGAAGTCTGATCCATTTTGGGGTTTTGTGGGATTGATAAAGGAAGTTGATACATGAGGACTTGGGGTCTTCTTAGATGACAGAGTCCAGAGCTGAACACAAACAGTTCCTGCCCCGGGGGCTTTGGCAACCCAGCTGCCCCTCTTTCAGGCTTCACTGTCTTTGGGAAATGCTTTCCATAGCAAATAGGTTGTACTGTTTTAGAACTAAAGCAGTTTGGTGTGGAATACTGGGGCCTTTCCTACTCTGTGTTTAGTATACTTGCTCTGTTCTTCCCGGGGTAATAGGAGAAGTTTAGGATCAAGTTTAGAATCGGCCACCATGAGCCAAGTGTGAGGATCTATCTGCCTGAAGGAGCACAAAAT
Organism: Canis aureus; assembly: GCF_053574225.1. Classification (NCBI taxonomy): domain Eukaryota; kingdom Metazoa; phylum Chordata; class Mammalia; order Carnivora; family Canidae; genus Canis; species Canis aureus. The sequence continues at coordinate 62,964,511 of NC_135612.1, forward strand.
GCATCACCAGAGGTTCATGGTTGTCCAAAGGGAACAAGTGCCCAGACAGCCTCATCCAGTGGCCCCAAGTACCCTCATGGGCTGGTGCCACAGGGCAGGCTCCCTCACTGCCCCTAGGCCTAGAGCAAAAAGGCAGGGAGCTTCCAGCAAGTCTTTGGCTGAACGGTCAGCACTCAGGGGCCATTGCTGCCAGGCGAGGCAGGCTCCCCTCTCAGTCTCTCAGAACGTGGGGCCTCTGTGAAAAGGCCTTTCTAGGTTCCAGAACATGTCAGAGTTAGAAAGAAGCTTCAGAGATGGTTGGCTCTAACCCATGAGTGTAGACAAGGGGAACCTGAGGCTCAGAGCCTTACATGTGTCCAAATCCATGCAGAGCTGGACTGGTGCTGGGCCTCCACCCGAGCTGCAGAGCTGCAGCTTCTGCTCATGCTGTGCCTCTGTCACCGAGAGAACCAGGAGAGCCTCCCAGTTTCCCTGCTCTGGACAGTGGCTGCCTCCTAAAGACCCTTACCTGCTCCTTTGCCCTTGGATACAGGGACAGCAGGGGAGATGTGGGGTGGTCTGTGGAAAATGACATCATCTGCTCACCACTAGGGCAGCCGTCTGACCTCTAACCACCTTGCAGTACAGCCAGGTCATGCTCATGACTGTGGAGCACTCAATCTCCCACCTCAGAAAAGAGCAGAGAAGGTGCTGGGGGCCCAGGGAAGGTAAGAGGCCCCACTCAGCCAAACAGTGAGGAACGGCCTGGATGAGCCTGGACACTGTGAGTGGGCAGGGCAGCCCCAGGCCTGCTCCTGAAGCCAGGAGGGAGTGGAATAGGAAGGATGCAGAGCCAGGCCAGGGGCGAGGTGCCGAGGCCTCTGCTGGAGCACCCCTCACAGGAGCATCAACGGAGGACAGCGCACTTGCCCAAAACAGCAGGTCTGATATTCGCACAGGGCGTCTCTGCTCCTCTTCTGTCTGTGCCCCAGTTCGAGGTCAGGGAATGTCGCAGTCAGCAGTGAGCACTCTGTGTGCTGTGTAAGTGACTAACAACTCAGGCCTATTCTTAGGTTGCTGCCACACTGGCGGCTCAGAATTCACAGCGTCATTTCAAGTGTGAAGACGGATTCTGCTAAATCTGAAAGAAGTTACAAGGGCCTCTTCTGAGTTTCTGCCCATTTGAAAACGAAGACCCCACCAGAGGCTGTGGAGTCAGTTGAAGACAGCGGGTGCCCGTGCCACCAGCCTGGTCTGGCTTCCAGAGCGCAGTACGGAGCAACTTCCAGGGCAACCAGGGCGTTCTGCAAATCCACTCTTAGCAGGGACAGGAGGAATGGGTTGGCGGGACCTCTGTGAAGCTCTGCAGCCAGGCCATGTGTCCCCTGAAAGTGGCAGCAGAGCTCATCTCTGCTCTGCAGTTGGAAGAGCCACTCCCTCTCTGTAGCCTGGGCTTGCTGCCCAGGTGGCTGTTGCACAGGGAGCCTTACCACACCTCTCCTGGGCAGCCCTGAGCCCACAGCTCTGCCACACAGGGAAGTCTGCCTGCCACCTCTTCCCTTATGCACTGTGCCTACAAAATGACAAGGATCAGACCTGGTCTCTGACCTCGAAGGCCCAGTCCCAGAGACAAGTCACACAGAGGGCAGAGCACACAGGTCCCTCCCTGATGTCTAGCATCCTTCCTGTGGGTCACCTGCACCATACCTCACCTCCCTGAGTGTACAGAGCAAGCCACCTTCCTCTGCCCTGAGAGAGGGGCTGGCACCAGGTCCATGGCCACAGTCCATGGCAGCCGTCATCTGCCCATAACCACAAAAATCAACCCAGATCCCACCTTGGACAGAACACATGAAGTCTGGTGTGGGCCGGCCAATCCAACTACAGCCATGTTCTGTGCAGCCAACATGGAGCTACTGGGGTGTCCCCCCATGCACCATTCCCTCCTTGTGCACACATTTGCACCTGCTAGCCCCTGTTACTGGAGCCTAAGCCCTCCAGAGACCCCTGACCCTTGGCACCTTGTCCTCACACCTCTTCCCACAACTGGCCTCATCTACCACAGCCATCCTCCAGGGTTACCTGAAGAGTCTTAGATGAAGGGTCACCCATTGGAGGGCCTATGATGGAATCCATGGGGCTCAGCCCCTAGGCCCAAAGCTGGAGAGGGGAAAGGAAGGTCTCAGGGGCAGCATTGCTTAGGTAGGGGCTGCAGGAAGGTACCCAGATAGTAGGTGGCCTCCCTGCCAGGACCCACGAGCAGCCACTTTCTAAGATCGGTGGCCTCAACTCTGGGAAGAAGTTTATGTCCAGACCTGGCTGGGGGTTCAGGTGCCCCCTATGATGGGAGCCAAAGGCAGGGGCAAGGGGAGCTGGGGTCACTTCTAACCTGTGCTTCCCTCTTCTCATGAGACTATCCTGGTGACAGTCAGGTGACCCCAGGCACCAGGGATCCTCTTGGATCTTCTCACTCCCCACCAAGGCACACCCTCTAGAGCACCCTATGCCACAACCTTCTATGGCACCCCATGTGTCCCCATTGTTGTGCAAAGCATGGAACCCAGATACCACATCTCAGGGTGACTACCTCCGCCACTGTGTCTTCCAGGCTGGTCGCCCAAATTCATGATGAGCTGCTATTTGAGGTGGAAGATTCACAGATTCCAGAGTTTGCAGGTGAGCCTGGGTGGCACAAAACGGCTTTTATTTCACGGAGGGCTAATGCGGGTCCCCTGTGTCTGGCTGGTGCCTGCCTCTTGCAGGAATTCAAGGCCACTTCCCTGCCCCATAGTGAGTGGACATGCCCTATCCTGGCCAGCAGCCCTCAGGGACATCAAATGCTCCATTGTGGGGTCTGCCTCAGTATCAGGGCTCCTAGATGATGGGGACTCCCATTCTGGACTTGCTGGCCTTATGGCCCTCGGTCCTAGAGTGAGGACTCCATCCTACAGAGGGGATTCCAACCTATATGGGGTTGCCATCCTACAAAGAAGACCCCATTCTAGAGAGAGGACCCCACTCTACAGAGGGGACTCCGTCCTACAGAGAGGACCCCATCCTACAGAAGGGATGCCATACTACAATAGGGACTCTAACCTATAGAGAGACTCCATCCTAAATGAGGATTTCATCCTTAGTGGGATTGCCATCCTATAGAGAGGACTCTATCCTACAGAGGCAATTCCATCCTCGGGTGGAGTGGTTCCCTTCACAGCAGGTATTTGTCCAGTAGAGTGAGGGGCAGCGAGGTCCTGCCTTCTGCCCTTTAGAAGCACCTGGACACCCCTGAAGCTCCCCAGCATGACCATGGCCCCTCTGCAGGGCTCCTGGTCCACACATCAGGCCAGAGGGGCTGGGGGCCATGCAGCCCTTCCAGTGACCCTACAACCCTACACCACAGCCTCTGCACCAGATTTCTGGCCTTCTGCTGCTGCTCTCTGCACAGCACAGAGAAGGAAACGAGACCGTGTTGCTCAGGTGTATGGCCCTAGGGTAGCTGTGTCCCACTCTAGGCACCTGGAGACCCATTCCCCAGGGCATTGGCTAGCTCACTCTGAAACCAGAGAGGGGAGAACAAGGCAGCACCCACCCGTTCATGGCATCTGTCACAATCTTTGTATTGAGCATTGCAGATAACTTAATAGGATAGAATAAAATATTTATTGATCAAAGGGCAAAAGAGTTCAGAGCAAAGTCTGAGAAACATGGAACCAGCTGACCCCTCCCCTACCCAGGCTGCCCTTTTCTTAGGGCTCAAGAACAACTGTCCCATGGTGACTGAGGCCACATAGCAGGATCAACCCACTGGTACCACAGAGCTCCCCTTCCGGGCTTTACCCTGACATGCGAGTCCCCAAATATATGAGGACTGTGGTGGGGAGCGTGGGTCCTCCTGCCCCGGCTGCTCCAGCCAGGGTGGCCCTGTGCTCCCTCCTTTTCCCAGCCCCAGAACCTCTGGACAGAGCTGGAAGCCCTAGCATGGCGCCCACCCCCAGCCCCACCTGACCAAGGCCCCGCTGGCAGCAGAGAAACTTGCTCCCCGGGAACCATGGTTGGTGCAGTTAAGTTGCCTTCAGGCCTGTGCTAAGGATGTGGCCAGTGGGAGATGGAACCAGCTCCAGAGTAATGTGGGGGCTGCACACCCAGCAATGCAGCTGATCCTGTGGACTCGAAAGATAACTCGGGAGCAGGGAGACCAGGGCAGGGCATTCCTGTGGCCCCACCTCTGCCCAGGTGGCTCAGGCCTATGCCTCTCCCTCCTTTATCTTTGTTCCAGCTCTTGTCAGGGGCACCATGGAGTCCCTGCAATACGTGCGGGCCTTGGGGCTACAGCTGCAGGTGAGAGAGGAAGGGGCTTCTCCAAGTTGGCCACTCCCAGCTAGAGCCACCCAGAAGGGGGAGGAGAGTCCATCTCCCAAGGGGCAGGAAAGTGGGGATGCAGGGCATGGCTCCAGACTGCCTACAGCCCTGGAGCCCCCAGACTGCTGCCCTCCCCTACCTGCCCTAGGGTCCCTGCAGGCCCCGCAGGCCCTGCAGTCCCCACCCCACCTGTAGTCCCGCAGGTGGCAGGCAGCGTCCATCCTCCCTGTCAAGAGAGAGCTGTTGAGCCTGGGCCAGGGGCCTTGGCAAGGTCCTGCTCAGGGCTAGGGTCCCTGGGAGGGCTCTCCAGGTCCCCTTCTGACCCCTTTTTGGATCAGAACCTGCTGACCCCCTAGGGAGCAGGGCCCTGAGGTGGCAAGCACAGGTCAGGCACTCTGCCTGTCCCAGCCCCGGCAGGCCTGCTCCCTGGCGCAGAGGCCCTGGCAGGTCAGGTGTGGTGCTCAGCCAAGGTTGAGGTATTATGACTCGGGGCAGATGTGGGGTGAGCCCGTCTGCCTGTCACTGCCAGAGCATGTGTGCATCCATCCATGGCAGTGTGCTGTGGGCAAGGTGGCTGTCTGGGCATTGTGGGCACAAGTCCGCCTGCAGGTGGGCCGGGGAGGGCCAGGAAGGGCTAGCTAGGGCCTGGGACTCACCTGGGCTGCTGCCCACAGGTGCCCCTGAAGGTGAGCCTGAGTGCCGGCCCCTCGTGGGGACACCTGGTGCCGCTGCAGAAGGTCCCAGGCCCTTGGCCCAGTCCACCTCTCACTGAGTCTCCAAGCAACCACCCAGCCACCGCCAGCCCCCTTGTCAGCACCTACCCCCGGTGGTGCGCGCATTTTTCGCCTTCATTTTGTCTGTAGCCCCAGGCAACAGTGGGAGGAAGAGAACTGGTTTCCACCAGCCCATTGTGTGGCCTTCCCCAAGGTCAGCACTGGGAGCTTTGTACTTACTGGCTCCCCACCTCCCCACCTCCCCACCACACCCCCGCCAAAGCAGGACGTAGAGAGGGCCACATCCACCCCCTGGCTTGTCCCTTGCAGTAAAAGCCTTATTCAAAGCCAGCCGAGTTTCTGTCCAAATGAATTCTTCCCGCGGTAGGAGATGCCACGTCCATGGCTCTCTGATCCACTCAACCAGAGCCAGGACGGAGCGCCTGAAACAGGAGTGGCCCGACCTGGCCCAGAGCAGGCGCTCCCAGCCCTGCCACCCTGGAGACTGCGGTGGGTTCCTCCAGTGGGTGAGTTCCTTCGTGGGTGCCCAAGGAGCTGCCAGCAGCCTGGAGGCCCTCCCCACTGGCTCCCTGAGCTTCTGAGGTCCTGCCCCTTCGTCCCAGCCTCCCCACCCCCATGGCAGCGGTGAGCTTCAGAGAGCACACAGCAGGGCAGGCATTGGGTCTGTGCTCACAGCCGAAGCCTCCCAAGGCCAGGGGTGCCTGTGTGCCGGTGTTTGCATCTTCATTGGGGCCCCCCTGCCTGTGCACTAGCCTCCTGGCCAGCCAGCGACCAGTCCCTGGAAGCCAGCCAGCCCCCCTGACTCTCCTCTCAAAGTGGTTCTCTCAGAACCCCAGTGCCAAGAGCCCAGACCATGCACCTCGACAACGTCACAGCCCACTGTGAGGGCCACCATGGTCCCCACTTGCACCGTGGGGAAACAGAGGCACAGAAAGCTCACAGCACTGTACAAGCCCACTTGGGTAGTAAGTGCACCAGGTGGGACTGCACCTCCGTTCTGCTGCCTCCCTGTTCCCACCCCTGCCAAGAGGGTCCTGTCCAGGCCATCCTGGCACCCCCAGGGTCTCCCCTCCCTCTTGCTTCCCTGTCTGGGTGCTAGGTGCACCCTCCAAGTGGGATACCAACAGGTGCCCAGATGCAGCCCTGGGTCCACACATGCCAGAGGCGCCCACCCATGTCCACAGTGATGGTTCTACTCATCACCGCCTTTGCTGAGCCTGCTTTTCTGGGTGATGTTGGCAGTCAGTTTACCGTGCTCAGGCCAACTTTTCTCATGGCTTTAAGATATTGTCATTGTTTTCATGAGGTGTACAAGGATCTGACCTTATACTGGCCAGGCCTGACCACGGTATAATAGAACATTCCAGAATCTGGAGCGCTGGTGGAGAACTGCTGCTGGGCCAGCTGCAGGTGTGTGTTGTGTGTCCTGTCCCTATGTGCATAGCCTGTCTTCATGCTGTCACCTCAGGCTGGGCTTCACACAGTGTCTCACTCGAAAGAAATGATTGGCCTCAGGCTGATGTCTGAATACACCTTGTGCCCCCCAGGCCAGGGAGGGTCAGAGCGTGCTGCCCCCCCCAAAAGCTGGTTCCTCAGGCTTCCAGACCGCAGACACTGGTTTCAACTTAGCGAATTCTGGAGCCTGCCCAAAGCCCTCCCTGCGGCAGGGGGGCCAATCCTGGAAAGGGACAGGAGGAGCCGAGGCCATTCCTCCCATGAAAGGAAGGCCCTCTGCAGTGAGCTGTCCAGGGCTGGACGTAGGCACCTCACTGTCCCCAAGCTGCCCCTTCACCCGACTCCTCAGACTGGACCCATGTCCTCCTCCCCCCTTACAGACACCAGGAAGGAGGTAGGACTGATGCCATTGTGGGGCCCCACACTTCACCCTACCCCTCAGAGGTGCCAAGTGGACAGGTGGGGCCCCAGCCTGCGGTGGGGCCCCAGCCAGAGCAGCCAGCATGGGGACAGCAGCCTCAGCGACACAGGTCACCCCAGCACCTGCCCCAGCCCCCAAAGAATCCAGCATCTCCAGGAAAGCTGCTCTTCCTGGCCAAGTTCCAGGAGGGGGGCGCTTCAAGAAAGTACAGGAGCCCAGTTCTGTCAACTCTGGTTTTATTGAAAAACAGCAGCACTGGGGGCCGTGCAGGTAGAAGGGCCACAGCACCCCCACCCTCCCGCTGCTCACACCCCACAGGATGCCTGGGACCCCACCCAACCCCTGGCCCTGCAGCCCATCTCCCTCGCCCCTGCGGGGCCCTTTCCAGGGCTGTTTCGGCACATCCTAGGGTCTCAGGACCATTGCCATGGTTGTGGGTTCATAAACAGTGAGCCACAGAAGTGACACCGGCCACCAATCTGGGCTCTGCTCGCCCGGAGACAGCATCCACAGCAGCCGTGGTCAAACAGCCTAACCAAGGAGACTCTGCCTCTGAGCATCCACCCCTGCCGTCCTCCTACACACCCAGAGACCCAGGCGGAGGCTCCCTGGGTCTCACAGCCCCGTCCCCCAGACAGAGGAGGTGGCCTTATGTTCGAGGTCTTCTGAGGCCGGGGGCAGGCCTGGGATGAGGCCGCCCACAAGGACCCTGCATCTTGGCATGGGGCTTAGGGCCGGCCTCTCCGGGCTGGAGCAGGAGGTCTTCGGCCACCAGGTTCCCCCCTGTCACCACGCACTTACATGTGTGTGCACACAGGCACAGGTGTGTGTGTGCACGTGCATGTGTGTGTGTACACATGTGCATGGGCAGCGTACACACATAGACACACATACATACACGTGTGTGCACACACATAGGCAGGCACACACACAAACACACCCCTTCCTCAAAATGGCTAATTATTGCTGTTAAAAGAAAAATGCATCCAACAATGGCAGGTTGGGGCTCCTCCTCCTCCTCCCCAGGCCCTGGGCTGCCCCACTCACACCACCGTTGGACACACATCATCGGCACCAGAGAGCAAGCATTCCAGGACCTGCCCCGCAGCCAGCCCAGAACACAAGCCCCAAAAGCCTCAGCTGCAGGACCACCAGCACGGGAGTGCAGGCCGAGGCCAAGACAGACTCACAGAAGCAGCTTCACACACAGACCAGTGCCACCCACCTGGCTGGGGAGGGGCGGTGGGCCTCCCCTCAGGCTCAGAGGCCACCGTCCAGCCAGTCCCTGGACACTGACAGGAGGGTAGCTGCCTGGATGCTGCTCGGCCCTGGCCCCGGCTCAGCAAGGGCCAAGGCTCAAGGCCACATATGCCAGCCACCGCCAGGGCAGGCAGGGGCAGGCAGGGGCCAGCATTCACCTACCAGCATGACTCCTTGGGGCCCAAAGAGCCTCCCAAGCACTTAAGACTCCCAAGGAAGCCCTCTGAGGGGCATCCCCCAGCCTGGACCCTCTTAGGGCCTTCTCAGAGGAAGGATGCTCAGGGCAGGATGAGAGCTGCCCAGGGACCTCGTGGCCTCAGCCCACTTGTAGGGACTCCTAACTCAAGCCTTCTCCCAGGGCCAACCCTCCACTTTCTGGAGGCAGGCTGGCCCCATCTCTCTGCCCCATCCATCCAAGGGCAGCAACAGGAGGCCAGGCTAGACATGGGTCCAGGTGAAAGGTGAGCAGTCACCATGGGCCTCATATGGCTCTGTACACGCAGACAACTCGCTCTGACCACCACCCTCAGGGACCAGCTCTCTGCAGACCCCATACCTGGGCATTGGGAGCTGTCTCAGGGACAACCCACCAGCCACATGCTAGGACTCTGGTGGCACTGGACCATCCGGAGGTGCTAGAACCCTCAGCTGCCCTGTGTCCCACTGCCAGGAGCTGCCCATTGGGTTTGCGTTCCAGGCTCATCTAATGAAGACGCTCCGGAACACTCCATCTCCTGATTTCCAGGCCAAAACTAGAGGCTTCCAAAAGTCCTGGGAGCCCTATCTCCTGAGCATGCCTGGGGGCTGGCTTTCCCTGGGCCTTGGCCGCAGCCACCAGGGGCAGCCCAGGAGGCCAGCAGAGAGGGGTCGGGTCCCAGGGCCTGACAATGCAGGGAGCTGCCCAGACACATCACTGAGCAGAACCCCAGGGGTGCTTCACAGAGGTAGAAGTAGTAACGTCAGAATTTCTACAAATGTATAAAATTCACATGTCAGTGCACGTTTGTGGAGGAGTTAGCTCCCAGGCTAGAGGGACATGCCCAGCCAGGGATGGGCATCTCCCACTGGTGTGCCAGCCTCTGGCCCAGGGGAAGGATGGGAGATCTGCTCCCCTGTGATCCTCAGGGGCCCGTATAGCTGCACACCAGCCAGGCAAGGGCCCTGTCCCACGTACAGGGTACACCCGGCTGGTGAGCACACAAGAGTCCCTGGCCACTTCAGTGGTGGGGCAGCAGGGCTCCAGACACATGGCCACCCTGTCACACCCCTCCTGGCCTCTCTCCTAAGTCTTGGCAGCAACAAAAGGGCAGTAAAGAAAGGTGCAGAATCCAGCCAGTGTCACTACCCTCTGTCACTAGTCCAGCCATCCAACTGGGGGAGATGCTGCAGCCCACCCAGCCCATACCCTACATGGACCCCAGGAGGACAGGAGAGGGCCATACATCCCGGGGAGCAGCCCTGGTGACATGCTTTGGTCCATGTCCAGCAGACACTGGCCACTCCGGAGCCCCAGGCTCTGCCACACCCCCAGTGGGCTCAAACGGCCCCCACCCATGTGTCCCCACACCAGGGACCAGGGGCTCCAAAGGCACAGGATCAACAGAAGCCGGTGGTGTCCCCAAGCTACCACTGACAAGACACAGCCCACTGTGCTGACCCCGCGCAGCCCCTACCTGCCCCTCCTGCCCAGCCAGGCCTCAGACCAGCCACAGCCCCCGCAGTCCCCACACCGACTAAGGCCGCCCCGAGCCGAAACCAAACCAAACAAAAAGAGGAAAAAGGCACAACTGTTTGTTTTCCATTTTGCTAAAACACTTTACGTCTGTCTGTATAATCCAGATTAACAAAATCTGAGAGCTGCAAGAAAATAGGGTGCCGATTTCTGTACAGTCTACAAAACTCCTGTCCCCAAGCAGGGACGGGACGCCACCAGGGAGAAATGTACAGGGGAGAGTGGGGGCTATACACTGTTCTGCAAATATCCCGACTGCTGACAGCACAAAAGGCCCCTCGGCAAACTGGGCTTATTTCACTCATCTGCTCGTTTCCCAAGTGCCTTTTCAAGAACATCCCCTCCGCATCCCGTATGTGGGACCCAGACCCATGGTCCACCATCCTCCTCCCTCCCAGCTCCCAAAACAGAGGGGCCTCCGTGGGCATTTACGGCCTTCCTACCACTGTAGCTGGGCCCAGGACTCCAAGCTGGACCTGTGGGCACTGCCAACCCTCTTGTCCCCCCACTGTCCAGGCCACCCTACACCTGCCAGCTGCCTCCCACCTCAGGAAGGAGAGGCTGGGGGCACAGCCAGGCCACCCCTACCCCCAAGCCAAAGTAGACAGCACTCATCCTTCCCAAAGGCAGCAGGGAATCTGCTGCCACCCCTGGCCTCAGTCGCACAAGTCAAGGCTGGATAAGGGCTCCCCAGAGCCTCCTCACAACCCAGGAATGCTCTTTTGGGGGAAAGAATGCTAAATCAGGGTCTCCCTCCAGATCTCAAAATCTGAAACCTTCCACCCACCCAGCCACCCGCCCCCACCAAACTGGGCCAGAAATAGTGCATATTCTAGACCACACAGGTATGTGTGTATGTGTGTGTATGTTAAGGTATAAACTACCATTTTGTCCCAAGAATTAAAGTCATGCAGAGTGCTATTCTGTCTAAATAACTTATTAAAAAATAGGTCGGTTTCAGGCTGGGAGAAGCTGTGGGCTCAGTGGTGTTGGCAGCGGCCTGGCTTAGTACGATTCACAGGACAGAGCCCATCAGCCGCTAGGCAGAGTGGTCCTCGGGGAGGTCTGGGAGAGGCCACCATCATCTAGCTGGCACTGGGGACAGGCGACTGCATGACTGTCTCCCCTCTGCTCTCCTGTAGGACCCTGACCAGGCTGTGCAACAGGTTGCTACGGGAACCACACCTGGGTGATGATGCCAATCAGCAAAGCCGGGGCAGAGGAGGGACAGAGACCAAAAGGAAAGAAACATGACTCAATGTCAAAGCAAAGCTGGGCCGGGCAGAGCAAGGGATGGTGAGAGACAGGCAAGCCCTCCAGAGAGCAGGTGGGCTGCCAGGGCTAGCTCTAGCTCAGGCTAGCTCCAAGGCCGGGCAGGGGGTGCTCACCAGTCTAGGCCCAGTCTGAGCAGGGCAGCAGGGCAGGAGGCTGTGGGCATGCGGCATGCTGCAGCCAGGCCATGTCCTCAGCATGCACGGAGCAAAGCGGGGCCCATGGCCAGCTCGGTGCCCCATGGGGCAGTAGCTGGCCAGCCCAGCAGGCCACACCTCCTGGGGACTGACAGCTGAGCCATTGCCTGGCTGGCGGCCAGGGGTCTGCTGGGCAGGGGCCGTGGTGCAGAGGTTCTGTGCTTGGTGGGCCAGGCTAGGCCTGCCCCGACGGCGTTGGGCTGTAAGAGGCCCCTCGAGCAGGCTGAGCAGCTGAGTGGGCACGTGGTGGTCCATGCTGTCACTCTTCAGGACGCAGCCCCAGCAGGCTGGGGAGGGCGAGGGGCCGTGGCTGCAAACAATCTAGCCCCCAAAGTGTCACAGATGAGCAACAGCCCCACACCCCCTGGAGAACCAGCCAGAGAACCGCGTGATGTTGAAAAGAAAAAACCCAACACAAACGCCAAGGTGAGCGTCTGAAAGCGGGTCTGGGCGGTGGGCAGGCGGGCACAGGCGGATGGGGCGGCCAGGGCGGCAGGTGGGCGGGCGGGTGGGCAGTGGTCACTCCTCGCGCAGCTGCAGGCGGTAGCGGTGGTAGCGGACCTGGAAGAAGAGGCGCTCAGCCAACGACAGGGTCATGCCAGGCAGCACGTAGTGGTCACTTGAGCCCATGTGTCTGAAGCCCAGCGACTCGTAGAGCTTGTGTGCGGCCACCTTGACGGCCGTCGTGCCCAACACCACCGCAGAGTAGTTGTGCACCAGAGCGAACTCCAGCACCTTGCGGCCCAGTGCCTTGGCGATGCCCTTGCCACGGAAACGCGAGTCCACGGACATGCGCAGCAGCTCCACTGTGTTGTCTGCCTCGTGGGCCCGCGCCGCCACGATGCCCACCACGTTGCCATCCAGCACGGCCACCCAGAAGCAGGAGCCTGCAGGGACAAGGCAGTCAGAGCTGCGGCATGACACAGCTGCCCCACCAGAGCCCTCCGAGCAGAAGGCACCAGGCCCAACCTGCCCACTGCCCATGGCAGCCCCAGAGCGGCCCCTGCCCTGGGCCTCAGCTTGGGCAGAGAGGAGCTCTGGGGCCAGAGTCCCTCCCCCAGGGACTAAGAGCTGGGCAGGCCTCAGCCAAACAGACCCCTCCTCTGCCCAGTTACCGCCAGAACTAATGCTTGAATGGCCATGGACTAGCCACAGGTGCAGCCTACCTGGCCTGGCTCCCGGCCACTTGGGGCCCACCACAGTGGTCCCCGTGTATCCACAACAGGATGCTGGAGAGAGGTAGGTGCCATGAGGTTACCTCCAGAAGGACCCCTACAATGGGAACTCGAAGATGGGCCAGGGCAGCAGGACCTGCCTGGGAGCCATGTCCCCAGGGGCCTCAGATCTCAGAAGCCTCTGGCTCAGTCAACCATGCTAGGAACTGCTGAGCCTGGGAGCCCCATGGCCTGCCTGGATCAGGACCACCACATACCTCCCACTGACCTTGGCCTCTCCTGGGCTGGAGCCCAGTGGCCAGGCCAGCCATCCCATCCCATCCCCACCCACGACCTGGACCAATCACAGCCCCATGAGAGGCAGAAAGAGGAAAAGCAGGGCAAAGGGGGATGAGAGAAGAGAGAGAGAAAACATATGAAGGGAGGTCTGCAGGCGTGAGCCACAAGGAGAGCCGGCTCTCCACTGTTGACTGCCAACCCAGAGGCCCAAGGAGGCAGGGGCTGGCCAACAGGAGTAACCACTCTGAGGACCCCCATCTGCACTCGCCCTGCCTGTGGCCACGCCAGCCCCCATGGCCATATCTGCCACCAACAACCCCCACCTTCTCTCCTTGAGTGGCAGGTCTCCCCCGTAAAGATTCTGCGCCTGACCTTGCCCAGTGACATCACACTACCCCACCCCAAGGGTAGGCCCCCATCAGCCCATCTGTGTGCCAAGGGAGCCTCCCATCTCCTTCACTGCCATACCCTGAGAAGTGACATGTCGCCAGGGCTCAGGAACGTCTGAGGACCTGCTGCCCTGACAGACCCTCAGGTGATGGACCCTCCACCAGCTGACCTGCCCACCATCCAGGGCTTCTGGATCCCCCCAACACCCTGGCCAGACTATCCCCTGAGCATCATGGCACCATCGGTGCAGTTCATCCTCCCTGTCCCCGGGGCACTTTCCTGCAACCTGCCAGACATCCCTGGAGGACAAGCAGCGCCCCCACACTCACAGCCAGGGAGACGGTGAGACGGTGGCCCCAAAAAAACAGAACCAACAGCACAGCACACTCCCCACCTGAGCCCTCTTCTGCTCCTGCAGCCTGAACCTGGCTGCCAGCTAGGTGGCTCTTACCCCTGTGCTCCCCCTGTCCTGGGCAGAGCTGGGCTGACACCACGATCCCATGGAGGACAATAAGCTGAATTCAAGCTTAGAAAAGTGTCAAGGAGAGCCCAAGGTGCCAAAGGCTGGCCAGGCAGCTGCTGAGGTAGGGATGGGGGTGGAGTCAGGGGCAGGGCAGGGCAGGGCCAGCCTGGATGGAGCCAGTGGGCATGGGAACTGGCTGTGCCAAAGCAGGGCACCCTTACTCTGGGATGCCTTGCCTCTCTCGTCCCAGCTGCCCACTGCTGGCACTCACCAGGCTCCTCCTACACCCTCATCAACTGTGGAGCCCACAACCGCTCCCTCTCCTCAGCCTGGGAGCCCTCTAGCACCAGCACCAGACCCTCACACCCCAGAGGGCGGAGACAGAGGCTCCCTTCTCTGACTCAGGACCCAAAGCAAACCATGTGGTCCTGTGACCCAGAATCCAGCCTGCCCCAGGTCAGCGTGGAGAAGAGCCCCCAGGGAGCTGCAGACCCCTCCAGACCAGACCCAGTCCCTCCTCCTCGGGAAGGCTGGGGTGGGGGGTGCTGGGTGAGACCCTCCGCCTCACTAAGTGGCCCAGAGGCAGAAGTGAAGGCCTTGCTCAACAGCCTTGCTCTTCTAGCCATCAGTAACCCCCACCGAAAGCCTGTTCCCACCTGAGATCCTCTGCACCTACCACATGGGTCCCTGGCACTGCAGCCCAACCCACAATCCAGCATAGTAGGCCCAACAAGAGATGAGAAAAACTCAGAGCAAGGGCCTTCTGCCGGCAGCACAGAGCACTGGGACAGCAAGCCGGAGGTCTAGGGTCTGGGTGGATGCTCGGGGGCCTTGCCCCAGCACCCCAGTCCCTGCCCCCCTGCTGTACCCCCAACCCATGTCCAAGCCCTCAGTGACCTCAGGAGGTTCAGGTCACCAGGGGCACTAGCCAAGCCCCACCCTGGGCCTGTCTGTCCTGAGCTGCTTGGTGCTAGGGGGTTCTCCTGGAGCGGGGGCCATGAGAGGGCAGGAGGAGCAAAGGGTGGGGACAGAAAAAGGCTGGGGACATGTGGGACTCACCCGGCGGCTTCATGTAGTACTGCTCGATGTCAGCCATGTCCGTGTGCAGAGCGCAGTCCAGGTAGGCCAGGACCACCTTCCGGCTGTAGTAATAGCGCAGGCCCAGCAGCCCTGCTGGCACCAGGCACGTCAGCAGCAGCGAGCGGGTCAGGGCAAAACAGAGCACTGCAGGGAGAGGTGGGAGAGGTGGCCTCAGTGAGCAGGTGGTGAAGCCCCTGGGGTCAGGGACCAGGGACACCCCCCCCGCCGCAGTCGCTCCAGGCTAAAGGAGCCAGTCGGACCTGGGTGCAGAGAAAGGCCACACCAACTATGCCCCAGCTGTCTTCCCAGTGGGAGCCATGGGTCAGCCTACCAGCTCCTTCCTCTTCTCCCCAGTGCCAAACTTCCTACAGTAGGGAGTGCTATTGGGTGACCCAATGTCCCTAAGTTCTGAGCACAGCAGTGCCCCTGGAGGGCAGCAGCAACAGGCCCAGGCAGGCTCCTTGAAGGGGTGGCTCCTGCCCACCACCCATGGGGTCCCCCAGCTGTGGAAGGAGCTTTGCATACACCCGGTGGCTCCAGGGAGGTGGGGAGCCAAGGAGCTGCTCACACAGGCCCTCCAGGCTGTCTGAGCCTTGTAAACGCTGGGAGTGGGAGGGGGCCCCTTCTTCCCAAGGCCAGGCCCTCAGGGTTATGGATGGGGCAGGGGGAGTGACGGAGGCAAGCGGGAGATTGCTACCAGATCCATCCAGGCAGCCAGGAGGCAGAGGCGCCTGCGGTGAAAGTCACTTTCGCCGCATGACCTTGGGAGCTTGACAACCCCCAGCCTCAAGCTCCTCATCTGTGGAATGGGAACAGCCACCTTCCTGGGGCCCCGGCAAAGGTCTCCAAGTTCCTGCGGGGGCTGCCCGCCCCCCGCGGCCCCCTTGCTTTGCCTTGTCGGTGCTTACCCTCCCCCGGCACCCCGGGGAGCTGGCTGTCTTCCCCTCATAAATTAGCACTTGGAGCCTCCGAGGCAGCCTCCCCCGCCCCGTGGATTATATATAGTTACACGCGCCAGGCGCGGAGCCTCAGCAGCGGGCGCTACCTGCCGCCACCCCGCCCCCACCCGCGATGACCTGGGAAGGGGCCGCAGAGGCGGGGCCCGCGCAGAAGGGGACGCAGAGGGAACGCAGGTGGGGACACCGGCCCTCCCCCCGCCCGCAGACCCCCGCCCGCAGCCCCCCACCCTCCGCCCCGCTCGTTCCCACGCCCCCGCCCGGCGCGCTTTGGCCGGGAGCCCGGATGCCACCGCCGGTGCCACCTCGCCCCAGGCCGCCGCAGAAAGCCGGTGGCGTGCGGGTGCGCGTCGGTGCGCGAGCAAGGGGGTCGGGAGGTGGCGGGGGAGGGGGGGCAGGAGGGGCCCCGCTCCCCTCCCGGGCTGAGTCCTGGGCAAGCAGGGCAGCGCGGCCGGGGCGAGCGAGCTGCGGGCGTCCGGTGCGTCGGTGCCCGGCGGGGCGGGCGGGCGCGGACTGCGGCAGGCGGGGGCACTGACCGGCCAGCAGGGCGTAGAGCAGCTGCGTGCGCGGGTGCTGCCGCAGGCCTCGGAAGGCCGTGTTGGGGATGCGCTCCATGATGCCGTCGTAGAAGATGCGGCGCGCCGCCTCCTGCTCGGCCGCGCGGAACTCGCGGATGTACACGCCGCGCCCCCCCGGCGGGCCCGCGCCCCCCGCGCTGCCGCGGGGCTGGGGACCCGGCGCGGGCGGGGGCGCGGGGGGCGCGGCGGCCGGCCCGGGCGCGGCTGGCAGCGGGGGCCACATGGCGCCGGCGGCGGCGAGCAGCGCGTCCTTCTTGGCCCCCGGCAGCGCCTCATGGTCCTCGGCGGCCACGATCTTCGTCTCGCAGACCATGTCGGGAGGCCCACAATGCATGCACCCGGCCGGGCGGCGCAGCGCGGGGACGCGGGCCGGGCTGCGGGCGGGCACAGCCCGGGCCCAGGGCAAGGGCGCGGCGCCCTCGGACCCGCGGCGGCGGCGGCAGCGGCGGCGGCGGCGGCGGCGGCGGCGGCGGCGGCGGCGGCGGCGGCTCAGGGGCGCGGGGCGGAGGCGGCGGGCGGCCGGGGCGCGCGCAGGGAGCTGCGCCGCATTTTGGAGAAGTATTTATAATGCAGCGGCGCCGGTGCAGTCGCGGCGCCCGGGGTCCCGCAGGGTCCTAGCGTCCACTGCATTGGCTGCCGAGGGTCACCATGTGATCTCGGGGGTGGGAGCAAACACCGCCTCCGCGCCCGCCCGATGGCACACTTGGGCGCTGCGCGGCGGCGGGTGCGGGCGGCCAGCGGGCGTGCGCCTGGGCGGGGGCTGGCGCGGGCAGCCCCCGGCACGACGGAGCGGCAGAGCCCCGCGAGGCGACCGAGGTTCCCGGCCCGGAGGGGATGCCTCCTGCCCGGCCCCTGCACCCCCGCGCCGCCACCCCTCCGCGCGGGCCTGGGAGCTCCCGGTCCCGAGGCCGGGCCGCTGGGGCCCGCGGCGCCGTGTCCTCCTCTTCTTCGGCCTCCGGGCGCAGTCACCGAACCGTCTCCATCTCCGTCTCCCGCCCCTTTGTCTGAATGCGACGCCCGGCCTGGCGCCCCTGGGAATCTGCGCCCGGGGCCACCCGGGCTGGACGCGCGGGTATGCGGTCTGGGCGGGCTCTGATGCCCAGGTCGCCCGCAGCCCCCCGCGGCCGCGCGCAGCACGGCAACCTTCCGCTCAGACACCGAATTCCCACAGCGGGCACCGGGGGCGCTGGGCTGGTAGGACCCCTCCCGGCCCGCCCCCCCCTCCCGCCACCCTCCTTGGCCCGCGCATGCGCTCCACGATCTCGGTGCAGGTGCGGGTGAGGGGGGGGATGTTCTTGCTGAGTCTTCCAGGTCCCTGCGAGCCCTGCCGACGCTGCGGGCCAGGGACGGAGGGTGAGGGTGGGGGACAGGGAATCCCAGATCCCTCCCCTAACACTTTATGAACCCAGCCCCCTGCAGCTTGCAGTGCACCCCTTCCCCGTGATGACCCCGCGGGGCAGCCTGGACCTGAGTTCACCACATCCACATGGTTAGAGTCGAGACCTAGAGGACCCTCAGCCCCCAGCGAGGCAGCTGCGATTATCTAGAGGGGACAACCCCTCGCCAGCGTCACGCCAAGGGATCTGGGCAGAGTGAGAACTCCAGACCCAGGAGCTGAACGGTCCGCAGCCAGACCGCCAGTGCAAGGACCGTGGTGGGAGGGGGCAGCCAAAATGGGAAGTCACCCGGCACCGTCTTTCCCAGATGCCAGGATTTGTCTGGGACCTGGCTCTTATCTTCCCGGAGAGGAATGTGAAATCATGGTGAATCTCAAAGGAGCCCACAGATCCATTCAGAAGTCCCTCCATGTGCTCCCTGAGTGCTGCCCGGAGCCCTAACCAGCCACAGTGGACCAGGCTCCAGGGCGTCCTCAGGTTGACCAGGTGGACAGCAGAAGTGTCCTGGCTAAGCCAGGCAAGTCCAGGCAGGAAGAACAGGAATGGAGAGAGGTGGCTGAAGTATCTGCAAGTGTCCAGGGGCTTCAGAGGAAGGGGAGGCATGGCTCTAGATTTGGGGAACACTCTCTGTGACAGGGGCCAGGAGAATGGAGAACCAGGTGGAGGATCCAGGAGCTCCTGGGCAGTGTCCTGATCTCTGACCTCTGACCCCAGACTTAGTGTGAAGAGGTCCCACTGTGCAGAGTGGCCCAGCCCCCAGAGAGCCACCGCTTCTGCTGGCTATTACCCAACCCACCTCTCCCCCAAGACTCTGAGCTCAAAGCTACCCCTCCTCTGGCCCCAACAGTCAAGCCCATGGTGAGGGGGGAGGATTTGTGCTTCCACCAGCCTGACTTTGGTTGGCCCTGTATCTGCAGAGGTCCCTTCTTCCAGGTGACCTGACCTCACCTCCATCCCCAAGTCCTTGATGCCCTACCCTGTTACCCCTTACCGCCCCCCCCCCCAACCACTGCCTGCCCATGATGGCTTGACTTGTCCTGGTCTAGAGGGCCCTGGAGAGTGCCAGGAGATGGGAAGGAGACAGCCAGACTCAGCTTGGAAGGGACAAACCTGGACCCCTGGGACAAGATGTTGGAGACCTCAGGACCTGGGCTTTAGCACTTGGAGTGGGGGTACCTTTAAAGGGAAGGGAAGTCTGCACAGGAAGCAGGGTCCCAGGCCTGCTGCTGAGCCTGTTCCCTCCCCAGTGACCTGAAGGTGCCCCCCACACTTCCCATGCTCTCTGCCCACATCAGGAATCCATTTCACAGACAAGGAAATCGAGGCTTGTGAATTTGGGGAGATCCCTTCTCCCAGTCCATTCTCCTGTACACCCTTCCAGCTTCTGCTGCTCCGAGTCTCTTCTGCACCTGCACCCGAGATACCTGGGTGGCCCCGACCACCTGCAATTCCAGCCTCTCTCCCACCAGTCCCCACCATCAGAGCTAGGTCTGGGCCCACGCAAGAGGGGCGGGACCCTGCCTAGACTCCAAAGGTCAAGTAGGGTGGGTGTCCTGGGCCTCCCCTGCTCAGTGCTGGGAGGGGGCACCAAACACAGGATGGTGCATTAGCAGAAAAGCCCTCACTCCAAGCTGAGGAAGGGACTGTGAGTCCATTCAGGGACAGACCCATGGTGTCTCCTCCAAGAAGTGGAGAGGGCCAGTTTGTCCCTGCTGGGGGAGAACTGGGGACCGAGACCCAAACTTCACCAGTGGTCAGAGGTACAGGAGTCCTGGGAAGCAACAGAGGTTGGTGGGAGCACTGGAAGAAAGCTAAGGGGTCTCCAGGGAAATGAACCAAAAGACCAGGAGATGGGAAGAAAAAAAAAGACCAGATGGGAAGTCCAGTGTGCAACTGAAGGAGCTGCCCAAAGAGGAAAGAGGAGGGAACAACTATGACATAATAATGATTATTATTATTTCCCCAAGCTAAGGAACTGAGACTCCTGATTAAAGTCTGTCCAGCACTTTTTGTGGACCTTCAATCCCAAGAATGTCCTGGGGGTGGGAGGAAAAGAAGCTCCTGACAGGCACTGGCTGCCAGCAGCTGGTGGACTCAGACTGCCTAACCTCCTCACCTGGCATCCCTGAAGTACCCATCCTTCCCTTCCACCCTCTATCCACCTCTGAAAAGAAGAAAGCCCTGTCCTCCTGTGGCTTTCCAATCCTGCAGGGGAGGGGCAGGAAATAAACTAATAAAATAAATCAAAGATCTAACATCCCTTAGGGACAAACAAAAAGCAAGGTAGGATAGATAAAGAACTAAAGAATGAGGCAGGTCATGGAGGAGGCCAAGTAGGCAAATCCATGGAGAGGTGACAGCCTGTGCAAAGGCCCCAAGGTAGGAGGGGCTGTGAATTGAACATGCCAGCAAAAGATATTTTCAGACAGGCCAACTCAGAAAGTTTAATTACCACACTGTTTTCTAGGAAGATACTTGAAGTCATGCCGCATGGAGAGGATGACAAGAGGTCTAGGAAACAGTGACTCCATACCAGAAGAGTGAAAGATGGGCAGTGGACAGTAGGAGTACCCAGCTAGTAGGGAGCAGGAGGACCAGGGTCTGGCAGGGAGCATAGAGATGACTTGAAGGTAAGGATGTGATAAAGACAGAAAGTGTGGGAACATAAAGGCAAACATCAAGTCCAGGAAAAACTAAAGCTGTCCAAAAGTTAATGCATTCCCAATTCACTGCTTAGCCAAGAATCATATTTACACATATAGTCATGAGACACTCTTGACTAAACCTCCCTACAGATGAGCAGGAAGGCGATATCACAGCTCTAGGACAGAACCTACATGCTATCAGCCTCCTGGATCCTCCACCTGCCACTCCAGGCCTTGTCTTGGGAGCTTGTGCTCTGATTTCCTTCCAAAGAATACTCCTATGAAAGGGTTTCTAAGACAAGCCCTCAGCCAACCCTATCTTTAAAACAAAACAAAACAAAAACCTAAGTCATTTTATTTTTTAAAAGGTTTTATTTATTTATTCTTGAAAGACAGAGAAAGAGGTAGAGACATAGGCAGAGGGAGAAGCAGGCTCCCTGCAGGGAGCCTGACGTGGGACTCAATCCTAGGATCCTAGGATCATGCCCTGAGCCGAAGGCACATGCTCAACCTCTGAGCCACCCAGGCATCCCTCTGCTGTCCCTATCTTGCATAGTAATAGAAACCCCAACTTGTGCCTGAGCTCGTGGCTGCCCACAAAATATAGGGTGCCCAGTTAAATCTAAATTTTGGATAAATGAATAATTTTTAGTATAAATATGTCCTTAATACTGCATAGAACATACTTATACTAACGAGTACTTACACTAGAAGTATTTGTGCTTTTTATACTTTTCATATGGGTCCTAGATCTGTATTTGCTAAATCTGACAACCCAAGCCCAGACTGTGGTACATCCCCACCTCCCCCACAGCCAAGGATGGCAATGTGACTGAAGCCAACCAATGGAACTCAGCACCGTCTGGGCAGGGCCCTGACAGGAGACACCTGCGGGTCAGCACTTAACTTTTTTCTGCAGTCCCAAGACAGGAGAATTCTGATCCCTGCCACTGAGTACCCCATTCATTTCCAGAATTGAGGGCTGACCTAAGCTTTACATGGCTTCAGCCCCTCCGTCTCTCTCTGACCTGCTTTAGAGTTCACAGGCTAATCACTGCCAGACATCTAGCTCAACCTCCCACCACCACCAAGGTAGGACTCTGGTTTGCTCACTGTTTCCAGACATACTGACTGGCAGGTACGTGCCAGGCACTTCTAGGCAGAAAAACACTGAGGAAAAAACAGGTTCCGGGTTAGAAGGCCAGTGGGGGTGGGAGCCAGGGCAGGGCAGATCCTGTGGAGCTCAGAGGCCTGGAGGAAGGGTCTCAGTAAAGATAAAGCTGGGCTATCCGCCCCCTCTGGCAGCAGACCAGAAATGTCCACCTCTACCCACCAGAGGCCAGGCAGCAGCACAGGAGCACCATGTTGCACCAGGCAGCCACAAGTAGGGAACTGCAACCCCAGAAAAGCCAAGTGTCCCAGAGCTGTCACTTCCAGTCACGGCCCTACCATGCTCCTGGATGTTCCAAAGCATTGCTCTGGTAATACAAAACATCTACGGAATGAATGGAGGGAGGGAGGAGGGTCACCTGTTTCTCCTGGAGAGCTTCTGCCTGGTGCTGTGCCACAAACATGTGATGAGAGTGGGCCTGTTAGCCGAAGGCACAACACTTGTACGCAGGCCCAGAGTCCTACTCCATGGTGCCCAAGGGCTGGGTGGAGGCTGTGGGGACTGTGCTAGCCCTCTGTTCCCAGAGGAGCCTTCCCCCCTGGCTCTCCTGGCAGCCACCTCAGGCTAGGCTATGTGGAGATCCACTGGCTGGGCCTCTAAGGAACTCACATAACAGTCATCTCCAACGCAGTGCAGAAGAGCCTGGGGGGAGGGGGGCTCAGCACTGGGACAGCTGTTCCAGGGGATGAGGCCAGCTTCTACACTCCCCTGGCCTCAAAGCAAGAGCAAGTGTCCGAAGGCAGACTTGCAGCAACCACATAGTGCCTGTGGGTAAAGGTCTACATGTTTGGCTAGACCTGTCAACCTGCTCAGCACTGGTACCAGTGTGGAGCGGGTATCAAGAGGGCCTCGGCCCACATGGAACAGCTGGGAAGCCAAAGCCCACAGAAAGGTCCAAGCAAGGACTCCTAGGGGCGACGCAGGTGGGCCCTGGTGGCCAGAACAGGGAGACAAGACACAGTGTGCTGGGCCAGGTATTTATTGATGAAGAACAGTGGTGTCTGAGGGTCCTCAGCGCCCGGAAGGCCAGCAGGCACACAGGGCCCGGCGCTCGGCCTGCAGCAGGAGAGTCTCCGTCTGCAAAGCAACAGGGGGCAGTGAGGGCAGGAGGGTAGCACCACTGCTCCCACCCACCAGCTCCTACCAGCCAGCTCCCACCTACCAGCTCCTACCCACCAGCTCCCAGCCACTGCTCTCACCCACCAGCTCCCAAAGACACTCCATCTCCTGGCTTCCCCCACAGGCAGTACCCTCTCCACCTGCTCCTGAGACCTTAGAGCTCCCCAAACACACTGATGGTAGGACACTCTGCTACCCTGTGGACCTCTTCCTCATCCCACGCTTCTCTTCCACTAGCCTCTCTGCAGTTTCTTCCAGCACAGCTGTCCTGTCTGGGACCCTGCATGCACTGATGCTAGGCCTGGACAACTTTTCAGTGACCTTCCCTTAACACATATGCCCCCTCTCTGGGCCCCCACCAATGCCATCCCCAAGATGGGTGGGGAGCTGATCCTCCCAGGAGCCTAGCTCCAGACTCAATGAGATTCAGACCCTGGAGACCTCCCCAGGGCTCTGGGGAGCTGGCCAGAAAATGGGGCCAGGCAATTCTCCCCCTTTCCCAAAAGGAGTACATATCTCTGTCCTAAGTGAAGACTACTTTGGCTGAGGCACAGGGGGACGTGGGAGAGTGTGGGAGGGGGCCCAGTGTTCCTCCCAGATTTGGGGGTGACCTCTGCAACCAGGCACCCTGTGTGCCCACCCACTCCTCCCAGGGTGAGGGGGGGTGCTGAGCCTCCCAGACTGCCCTGCCCGAGCTGCCAGTTCTTGCCCATGCCTCCCCCCATACCCCTTTCTGACCCAGAGAAAATGACCCCCTCTTTTCCTGCCATGGGGCCTCACTGCCCCATGTGGAGGGATGCTGAATTGAAACTGGAGGTTCTTCCTCAGTTCTGGGCAAGACTCACAGGGGAAAAAAGCCCAACGAGGTCTTGGGGAAGAGGGGCCTCCTCCCTCATGGGGCTGGAAGCTGGGTATTTCAGGCGGACTGCTCAGGGGTGAGACCTGCGCCCAGAACAGCCCTCAGAGGCCAGCATCTGGAGCCAGATGCGGGCAGAAGGGTTTGTGGCGCAGGTCCTTGCCCCCCTTCCACCCTGCGCAGCCCCTCCCGGCCGGGTGGGGGGGCTCACCCTGGAGTCCAGGCTGTAGGCTGTCTTCCGTAGGTCCTGCAGGGCGCGCTGCATGAACTCGAACGCGTGGCAGTCCACGCACGGGCGGCCTACGGAGGCGAGCGTCAGGGTGCAGGGCAGGCGGCCCCGGCGCAATCCCACCCGAGCTCCTCCCACCCAAGGGGCGGCCCGGCCGGTGGGTGCCGGGAACAATGGGCAGGCGCGGAGCTCTCGCACCCGGGCGCTGTCGGGCCCGCGCGGACCCTCCGCGACGCACGTACTCTGCGCGGGGACGGCGCTCCCGGCGGCGGGCTCGGCACGGGCCTGGACACCCAGCAAGGCCACGCTCAGCAGCAGCAGCAGCCACGGCGGCAGCGACCTCGGGAGCCTGCAGGGAGGCGGGGGGGCCATGGCCGAGCGCAGGAGCCGGGGCGCCCTGCACGAGCCGCGGGGATCAGCGGCTTCACAGACCCCCCACCCGCCCCCAACTCCCCCCGCCCACGAACCCGTCCCGCCGCCGCCGGAAACCCCTCGCAGCCCGCCCTCACCGCGCCCCCGGGGCCGTGAACCCGTCCCATCCTGCGCTCACTCCCGGGACCAGAGAAACCCCGTCCTCATCCCGGTTCACGGACCCCCACACCCCATCCTCGCTCCACCCGCCCGGCCCGCGAACCCCTCCCACCCCGTTCTCGTCGCGGTTCACGGACCCCCCGCCCCGCCCTCACCCCGGTTCATGGCCCCCCTCACCCCCCTCGCCGCCCTGGGCCCACGAATCCCCCGCCCCGCCTTCACCCCGGTTCATGGGCCCCGGTACCCCACCCCATCCCGGGCCCGCGAACCCCTCCCGCCCCGCCCCGCCCTCACCGGGGTTCACAGACTCCTTACCCCGCCCTCACCCCAGTCCAGGGACCCTCGCGCCCCTGCACCCCGAGCCCTCCACCCGCCCTCCAGGCCCGCGAACGCCCCACCCCGCCCTCACCGCGGTTCAGGGACCCCGCGACAGCAGCGCCCGCGACTCCGGAGGACGTGCTGCGTCGGGCGCGCACCGCGCATGCGCTCCGACCGGACCGCGCCCGGGTCCCCCCTCCGCCGTCGTTGTCATGGGAACCCCGGGACTGCTCGAACCACCAGTTTAAAGGGACCAAGGAAGCTCCGAGACTCCCAAGTGCTCGGCCCTTGGGGAAGGTTTTGCCTGCAGCCACCCTGCAGCCAGGTTCACTGGCGTTGGAGTCCGGAGGGCTGCCAGGAGGAGGCAGCGTCTGGGCGGAACCTCCAGAGCCACTGTGGGCCGGAGCGGAGCTGAAAAAGCGGGAAATCTGCTGCTGGAGTCCGGCGGTGCGGAGTCTGGGGGTTTCCCTGGGGCGCATCTTGAGGGAGGGGCTCTGTGCACGCCAGGGCCTGGGGAGGCTCCTCGCCGGCCGGTAGGATCCCGTCGGGTCGGATTGCCCCGGGGAGGTCAGCCCTAGGAGCGAACCAGGCGTGGGGAGGGGGGAGTCCAGCCTCTCTGGTCCTCACTCCCCGGCGCCTTCGCCTCTGACCCGTCCACCTCTCGGTGCGTGGACACCGGGCGCCTTTCCGGCCCCGCCTCTCCCAGCCCTGGGGCCCTCCCGCCTTGCGATGCTGTGTGACCGCGGAGGGGCCGCTGGGCCTCTCTGTGCCCTCCCTGGTGAATCTGCGGATTGTTGGAAGAGCCCCGCTTGGTCCCCCAGGCACCCGAGGCGCGCGGGCCTCAGTTCCCGCGGGGCCCACGTGTGCGGGGTGGGCCCGGCCCCTCTGGAAATGATAGGCCCCCCCTTGGCGGCTCCTGGGTCCCTACAAGGCCCTAGGAGGAGGCGCCCCAGGCCCACGTCCCCCCGCGTGAGAGCCGGAGACCCCAGAGGCCACTGTGTGCGGGGCAGCGCCTAGGCGTCCTCCGCCCGCTCCGCCCAGCCCCGGCCAGACGCCGGCCCCCAGGCTCCGGGAAGGGGGCGGTGCGCCCGACCTCGGGCTCCGGGGGTCTGCGGCGCCGGGCCTACGGGCCGCGATCCCGGACGTGCGCATTTCCGCGCCCTTCCGCGCCCTGAGCCCAGAAGGCGGGGCCCCGCGCGGCAGCGACCCGCGCGCCCAAGACGCCTCTCGGTCTCCCGCTCCCGCACAGGCACACGGTCGCGTCCACGTGCGGAGGGGGACCTAGCCCTGCCCAGAAGCAGGGCGCCGGCTAGACCTCAGGCAGGGGTGCTGGGGATCCGCGCCCTTCCCGTGGCGCTGCCGGCACGTCCAGCGCCTGCTGCTCGGTGGGCAAGGCCTGGGGTGCGCGGCGTCCCGGGTCCGGACCGCGCCCGGCTCCAGCCCCTCCAGCACCGCGGAGCCGGCATCGCCCACTTGCTCCCGCTTCCCCGGCCCCCGAAGATCTTCTTCTTCGGGGTCATTTCAGCCCACGGCCCAGCCTGACCATCCAGCCGACGCACCGTCGACCTCCAGCCCCCACCGCGCGCCTCTGCGGGGGGCGGGGGGGAGGTGCCTCCGCCCCGGGCCGCGGGATGTCGGGGCGGGACCTGGGGAGGACCTCTGAGCTGCGGGTGGTCTTGAGTGCTGGCGCCGCGGGAGCTTGCTGTCTCTCCACCCCCAGCGCTGATGTCCCCCCACCCCGCCCCAGGGCACCGGCTCTTCTTTCCAGACCCGAGAACTGGCTGTGATTTCTTTTTCTTTCCCTGAACGCTGGACCCTGAGATCAGACCTGAGCTGGGATCAGGGGTCAGAGGCTGCAGGACCGAAGCCGCCCAGGCGCCCCGTGATTTTTGTTTGGTGTCCTGAGTCGCTAGCCCTCCACCGGCCCCGCTTCATCTCTCCTTTCTCTCTTAGCCCATTCGTGTCCCGCTGGCGACCTCGGCTGCTCTGACAATCTAGGGACAGTCCTCGGTACCCCCCACCTTTGCCTGCACCCCTCGGGTGCTGCCGGGCAGTCCTTTGCGCCCTACTTATTCGTGTCCCCTGCCGAGGGACCCGTCCCTGTTTGGGTGTCCAGGGCTGGCGGCGCTTCGGGGGCACGTCCAGCCACTTGGAGAGTTGGCTTCTTGGTGTCTCAGCAAATCCAAGGCTGATCTGGTCTCTCCTCCTCCGGCAGCCGGCGCCCTGCGCCCTCCACAGCCCTGCCCGTGTCGGGTAAGGGCCTCTGTCCCCGCCGATGCTCAGAGCAGATCGGCAGCGGTCCCTCCAGAAACCCCGTCTGCTCCGCCCTCGGAGCCGCCAGACGCCGCGTCCCGATCCTGCCGCGGCCCCTGCCTGGACTCCTGACCAGGCTCGCAGCCTGCGCCGCCCGCCCCCTTGCGGCCGGCCTCCTAAGACAGCCAGGACGACTTGCTCCCACCTTCTTTTTAAAATTGCCGTCACACACACACAACGTGAAGGATACCATTTTGACCATTTAAAGTGCCCAGTTCAGTGGCAGTATGTTCACAGTGTTGTGGACAGCCCCACCCTCCACCCCCAGAACTCTCTCATCTTCCCAAACTGCCCCCAAGAAACATGAGCTCCCCACCCCCACATGTCCCCACCTGCGACACCCACTGCCACTGTCCCTCTCTGTGGTCTGACCTGTCCGTCGGCCTCAGAGAAGTGGGATCACACGATGTCGTCAATGGGTGGCTGGCTCACTTCACCGCACAGTGTCGGTGGGTTCATCCAGGTGGTGGCAGGTAGCAGAGTCCCCTTCCCATTTAAGGCTGAGTAACACTCCACTGGATGGATGGGCCATGATTTCCTCATCCATTTATCTGTAGGTGGGCACTGCAGTCACTCTTGTAAATAATGCTGCTGCTGCGACCAAAGGAGCTTTTAAATCATCATCAGACACTGCCTACTGTCTGCTCAAAGCCCTCCCAAGTATCACCTTCCCCAGGGACGGTCCAAGCCCAAGCCCCTCTGTGGCTGAGAAGTTGTGAACCTGGAGTGCAGACATCTTTTCACATAGGTGCTTTTATTTTCCTCAGATAAATGCCCAGTAGTGCAATGGCTGCATCGTGCGGTAATTCCATTTTTAAGTTTTGGGGGAATCCTCTGTGCTGTTTCCACAGCGGCTGTACCAATTTGCATTCCCACCAGCAGTGCACGAGAGTCTCCTTTTCTGCATGTCCTTGCAAACCCCTGTTGTTCCTTGATGAGGGCCATCCTAACGGGGTGAGGACACTCCTCACTGTGGTGCCGACTCTTATAAGGACACTAATCTTATCAGATTAGGGCCCCTCTTCTATGACTTTGTCTAACCTGAGTTTTTTCCATAGAGGGCCCCCTGTTCCAAATGCAGCCACACTGGGGGGTTAGCGCTCCTAATATAGATTTGGGAGACAAAAACATTCAGTCCATAACACCCCCATCCTCCTCCGACGGCTTTGCCCTGTCCCACATTCTTTATTCTCCTTACAATTCTCACCTTCTGACTCCCTATATACCTTATTAGATATGGTGATTGTTCATTGTATCCAGAGCTCTTGCTGGGGGGAACTTTGCTCAGGGAGATTTGGCAATATCTGGAGACATTTTGGGTTGCCATGGTGCAGGGTGGAGGTCATGGGCACTGCTAGACAGTCTGCGATGCTCTGGGGAGCCCTCATAAACAATGACTCGGCCTGTGTTGCTGAAGGTGCTGCAGTGAGTAGGCCTGGTCTGTATCTTCTCACTGCGATGCCAGGTCCTGGAGGGCAGGAGGCTGTGTCTCTTTTGCTCCGTGGTGTGTCTGTAGCATCCAGAAGCACAGGGACGCCTTCAGAAGATGCACAGGATGCATAAGGACATGAGGGCCAGGGGCCCAGGGATGGGGCAGGAAGAGAGAAGTGCCAGCCATATGCCCAAGCCCAAGGAGGAGCTGCTTTCATCAGGGCCTGGACAAAGGGGCAGGTGGTGAGGAGACCACTGCAGTCAGTGGGAGATTGGGGGCAGATGGTGGAAGACACAGTGCCTGCTGGCCATGTAGAGCTGCCTCGAGAGGTGAAGGAGGGAAGGGGTGCAGGGAGAACCTTTGGGGGGAGATTCGTGTCAGAAATCATGCGTTAAAGACATTGGCTCTCCAGGCCTGGCTTCAGAGCCTCTGTTGGGCCGGAGATTGAATGTGGGAGTTGTCAACATAAGTATGACCTTGACAATGATACAGGAAGCTCTGGAAATTAATCTTTTTTTTTTAAGTAATCTCTTATGTCCAGTGTAGAACTTGAACTCATGACCCTGACATCAGGAGTCACATGCTCTACCGATTGAGCCAGCCAGGCACCCCTGAGAATTAATCCTTTGAATGTCCTCCACCCTGACACCCAGAGCCCTCAACCCCTCCATACCCTCTCAGGCCACCATCATGTTGTGACCAGGGGTGGGTCTGGGCACATCTAGACACTGTTCTTAGGAACCTCCAGGAGGCTGGAGCAGCTGCTTTGTGCTTGCCTTGGGCTCTGCCTGGGATCATGTCCCAGGGACCTTCTCCTTCCAGAGCAGATGCACCCTCAGGCCCACCATCCCCAGTTGTCAGTAGTCAGCATGCCCTCACCGCCCCCCCTCCCCCACCCATGCATTCACCTTCCCAGAAGGGAGGACCAAATGAGGGAGGTAGAGCCATGGGAGTCATGGATGCACACAGGATATGAAAGAACAGTAAGAGACAAAAGTGGCATCAAGTTTGGCCTGGGAGAGACTGGGAGGTGTGAGCCCCAAGTGCAGAGGATCAGGGTTTGGTGTTGGTTGAGTCAGATTAACTCAGCTGAGGCTTTAGTACGTGGGCAGGGCTGGGAGGATAGAAGTGGGAGCCAGGGGGATCCCTGGGTGGCTCAGCGGTTTAGCGCCAGCCTTAGACCCAGGACATGATCCTGGAGTCCCAGGATCGAGTCCCGCATCAGGCCCCCTGCATGGAGCCTGCTTCCCCCTCTGCCTGTGCCTATGCCTGTGTCTCTGCCTCTCCCTCTCTGTGTTTCTAATGAATAAATAAATAAAATCTTCAAAAAAAAAAAAAAAAGTGGGAGCCAGGGCTTTGTGCTTGACCCTCCTCTCCCAGGCCAGAGAGTGAGCTGTCCTCATATGGAGGGGGAAAGGAAGAGAAGACCCACCCCTTAGAGACTGCGACACAAGTGCTTGCTCCAGGGTGGAATTGCAGCCAACGTTTATACCAACTAATGTGCTAAGAAAATGCAAGCAATAGCAATGAAATTATTTTTTTCTTTCCAGATTTTATTTAAACTCAAGTTCATTAACATATAGTGTAGTATTAGTTTCAACAGTAGAGTTCAGTGAGTCAGCATATGCATACAACACCCAGTGTTCATCACATTACATGTCCTACTTAATGCCTGTCTCCCAGTTACCCCATCCCCCATCCCCCTCCCCTCCAGTGACCCAAAGTTTGTTCCCTAGAGTTAAGAGACTCTTACGGTTTGCAGCAGTGAAATTATTTTAAAATGGTTTTGAAATTATTTTAAAATACTTCTGCTCATCATGGCAACTGGTTGAAGTAGATTCGAATAATCCCTGTGGAAGACATCTTCATCGTAGGCCTTGGAAAACCTAACCAATAATTTTTCAAGGGCAGTGAGTAGTACCCAGCTAAAGCAAGTGCACAAGGGAGCAAAGCACCATGTGTGGAAAAAAGAAATTGACCACAAATGATCAGACACAGTTTTTAAAGTAGCTATAACTTAATTTAAAAAAAGAAAAAACTTTGACTCTATTAGGAAATAGGGAACAGAATTTGAAAAAGGTGACAGAATTTGGAAAAGAACCAAATGGGAATCCTAGAGTATAAAAGTGCAATCCCAAAAACCCAGTTAGCAGGCTTTGCTGCTTATTGAACATAGCTGAAAAGAGTATTAATGGATTGAAAGATAGATTAATAAAATGCCCAGAATTAAGAATGTAACAGATTGGATGATTCTGGGAAGATGGCACAGGAGGAAATGCCAGAACTCTATCTCCCCACCTGGACAACAGTTGCAGGGGCAGACTCTGTGTAACATATGGTAAATTATGGTTAATTTAGATCAATCTCAACTCTTAGCACAGTAGCAGCTACTCAACCCCCAGCCCCAGCCTCACAGCACACAGCTGTGCAGTTTCTGGAGCAGCTGGCACATAGTGTGCAGGGGCCAGGGTGGGCAAAAAGGACCCTGTCCGCCAAATATCAGGGATCTGTGCTTTAATGACTGCTTTTGATCACACAGGTGCAGACACAGGTGGGCAGCCATAGTTGCTGCCCCTCCCATCTAACTGAAGTGCCATGCAGGGGATTCAATGGCTGGAGCCCTGTTTTGCCCCACTCACTTTTTCCTCCTTTTGGGAGTCGGATATTAAAGATAAGAACTATAAGAGATCCCTGGATGGCTCAGTAGTTTAGTGCCTGCCTCTGGCCCAGGGTGTGGTCCTAGAGTCCCAGGATCAAGTCCTACATTAGGCTCCCTGCATGAAGCCTGTCTCTCTCTCTCTCTCTGCCTGTGTCTCTGCCTCTCTCTCTCTCTGTGTGTGTCTCTCATGAATAAATAAATAAAATCTTTTAAAAAAATAAATAAAGGTAAGAACTATAAAAAAACAACTGCATATAAGGGGAAAATTAGTAAGTGACCATGAATGTCCAGGGAAGGGCTCAGAAAAGACCTGAGAAGATCCTAAGTTATACCTCCGGCTGATCCTCAGCCCAGAGAGAGCCTACAGCAATTTAAAAAACAACAACAACAAAAAAAAAAACTAATAAAAACAATAACACAAAATTGCAAATGCTCAGGAAGGGAGAATATCTGGTTTTCAGAGCTACCACATTATTAGATTCAAATGTCTAGTGTTCAACAAAAAATCACAAAGCACACAAAGAAAGCATCCTATTCAAAGGGATAAACATACACACACACACAACCCTAAAAAACTTCAACAGAAACTATCCCTGAAAAAGACCTAATGGCAGACTTACCAGACAGAAATATTAAAACAAATATCTTAAAGATGCTCAAAGAGGGGCATCTGGCTCAGTCGGAAGAGCATGTGACTCCTGAGCTGGAGGTGGTGGATTCAAACTCCACTTTGGGTACAGATATTATTTAATAAAATCTTTAAAGAAAGACAAAGAACTGAAGGAGGATGTAGAGAAAGTCAAGAAAGCTATATGTGAACAAAATGAAATATCAATAAAGAGAAAATCCATAAAAGGAACTAAAGAGAAATTCTGGAGTTGAGTATAGTGAAATGAAAAACTGGAGATTCAACAGCAGATCTGAGCAGGCAGAAGAAAGAATCCATGAACTTGAAGAGAGAACAAAAGAATTTTTGAATCTGAGGAACAGACAGAAAGAGAATTGCAAAGTGAACAGAGCTCAGGGGACCCGTGGGACACCATCAAGCAGACTAGCAGACACATTGTAGAGTCCAGAGGGGGAGAGAGAGAGAGAAAGGAACAGAGAGAATATTTGGAGAAATAATGGCTGAAAACTTCTCAAATTTGATGAAACATATAAATACAAATATCCAAGAAGTTCAGTGAACTCCAAGTAATCTGAATTCAAAGAGATCAACACCAATACATAATTTAATCAAAATTTTTTGACATTTGTTCTCAGTATTTTATTTATTTTTAAATTTTTATTTAAATTTAATTAACAGGGATCCCTGGGTGGCTCAGTGGTTTAGTGCCTGCCTTTGGCCCAGGGCGTGATCCTGGAGTCCCAGGATCGTGTCCCACATCGGGCTCCCGGCATGGAGCCTGCTTCTCCCTCCTCCTGTGTCTCTGCCTCTCTCTCTCTCTCTCTCTCTGTCTCTCTCTGTCTCTGTGTGTGTGTCTATCATAAATAAATGAATAAATCTTTTTTAAAAATAAATTTAATTAACATATAATGTATTATTAGTTTAGAGGTAGAGGTCAGTGATTCATCAGTTGCATAAACCAGTGCTCATGTGCCCTCCTTCATGCCCATCACCCAGTTACCCCATCCCCCTACACCCCTTCCCTCCAGGGACCCTCAGTTTGTTTGCTGTGATTAAGAGTCTCATGGTTTGTCTCCCTCTCTGATTTCATCTTGTCTGATTTTTTTTCCTCTCTTCCCTTGTAATCCTCTGTTTTGTTTCTTAAATTCCACAAATGAGTGAGATCATATAATTGTCTTTTTCTGACTGACTTATTTCACTAAGCATAATAATATCCTTTAGTTCTTTCCACATTGTTTCAAATGGCAAGATTTCTATTTTTTGATGGCTGAGTAGTATTCCATTGTCTATATATACCACATATTCTTTAGCCATTCACCTGTTGATGGACATCTGGGCTCTTTCCATAGTTTGGCCATTGTAGATGTTGCTGCTGTAATCTTGGGGTACAGGTGCCCCTTTGGATCACTACATTTTTATCTTTGGGATAAATACATAATAATTTGAGCACCTGGGTGGCTCAGTGGTTGAACATCTGCCTTTGGCTCAGGTCGTGATCCTGCAGTTCCAGGATGGAGTCCCACAACAGGCTCCCCTTGGGGAGCCCGCTTCTCCCTCTGCCTGTTTCTGCATTCTTCTGTGTGTCTCTCAGGAATAAATAAATAAAATATTTTTTTAACAGACCTATACTTGGTAAGGAAACTGAATCAGTATCCAACATCTCCCCATAGAGGAGAACCCAGGACCAGATGGCTTCACAGGTGATTCTCCCAAACATTTAAGGAAGAATTAACACCAATCCTTCCCAAACTTTTCCAATAACTTGAAGGGGAGACAAACTTCCCAACTCATTCTGTGAGGACAGTGTCACCCTGATACCAAAGCCAGACGGAGATACTATCAGAAAAGAAAACTATAAACCAACATCTGTGATGAGCACGGATGCAGAAATCCTCAACAAAATACCAGGAAACAGGATTCAGCAGCATGTTACAAGGATTACCCTGGGTAGGGGATTGGGTGATTCCAGGGTGTGGGCAATACTCTAGTCCTTGATTCAGATGTTGGAGATACAGTGTATTTATTTTGTGCAAGTTCATCTGTGAATTTATGATTTGTGCATATTTATGTATGTATTCACTAAAAAGAGTTTACTTACATATTTTTTTAAATGAGGCAAAATAAAGACATGTTCAGACAGAAGGTCTTCAGGAAGGAAATTCCAAAGGATGTGGTTCAGGCTGAGATAAAGAGATCCCAGATGGAAGGTCTGAGGGTAAGCAGGGAGCAAAGCAAGAGGAACATCTGGTAGGAAACATAAAGAAAATATGACTTTGTTAAACCACCACAAAAAGATAGAAATAAGATGGGGTACCTGGGTGGCTCAGTTGGTTAAGCATCTTCCTTTGGCTCAGGTCATGATCTTGGGGTCCTGGAATCAAGCCCTGTATTGGGCTCCTGTTCAGCAGAGCATCTGCTTCTCCCCCTCCCTCTGCCCTTCTCCTTGCTTGCGCTTTCTCTCTCTGTGTCAAATAAATAAATAAAATATATTTTTTAAAAAAGATAGAAATAAGATACATGACAACATATACATCAGGAAAGGGTAAATGGAGTTAAACTGTTCTGGATAAAATACCCAAAAGACCTATATTTACAGAGGGCTGAAGGTATTAAATTTATTTTGTCACTTTTTTACAGGTTCATTCAGGCATGATTGACATACAATTTGATTAGTTCTGACATATGTAGACACCTATGATGTCATCACCACTATCAAGATCATGAGCATACTCATCACCCTCAGTGTTTCCTCACCTGGTGCCTCTCCACAAGAAAACCATCAACCGATCTGTTTTCTGCTGCTATAGATTAGTTTGCGTTAACTACAGTGTTATATAAGTGGAATCATATATTCTATTTTTTGCCTGTCTTGAGTTAATATAATTATATTGAGTTTTATCTACATTGTTGGGTGTATTGTATTCCTTTTTATTAGTGAGTAATGTTCCATTATATGGAAAAACGACAATTTTTAGGGATGCCTGGGTGGCTCAGTGGTTGAGCATCTGCCTTTGGCTCAGGGCGTGATCCCAGGGTCCTGGGATTGAGTCCCATGTTGGGCTTCCTGCATGGAGCCTGCTTCTCCCTCTGCCTGTGTCTCTGCCTCTCTCTCTCTCTCTCTCTCTCTCTCTCTCTCTCTGTGTGTGTGTGTCTGTCATGATTAAAATTTTAAAAAAAAGATATTTTGTTTCTGCATTCACATGTTCATGGGCATTTCAGTAATTTCCAGTATTTGGCTATTACAAATAAAGCTCCTTGGAAAACTTACCTATAAGTCTTTATATAGACATGTGCTTTCATTTTGGTTCTTTTGAATCTCTACTTAACTTTTTTTTTTTAATTCCAGTATAGTTAACATGTAGTGTTATATTAGTTTCTGGTGTACCATATAGTGATTCAACAATTTTGCACATCTACTTAACATTTTTAACATTTCTTGTAGCTTTCTGAACATTCAGAATACAGTTATAACTTTTAATGTCTTTGTATACTGACTCTATTATTTGTGTCATTTCTGACTCAGTTCTGATTTTTTTTCCTGTCATTATAAGTTGTATTTACCTGCTTCTTTGAATTTATGACCAGATATTGTAAATTGTACGATGTTGGGTCATGGAGACTTTCTCTTCCTATATATACATTTGAGCTCGTTCTGGAAGGCAGTTCAGTTACTTGGATACCATTTGATAATGTAGGGTCTTCCTTTTAAGTTTTGTTAGGTGGTCTCAGAACAATCTTTAGGCCAATTTGACCTGCTTCTGAGGCAATAGTTTTCTAAAGATTCTCCTCAACACCCATGGCTGGTGGCAACACCCACTACTTCTGGCCCTATGTGAGCTCTGACGATTGCTCATCCTTATCCATCACAATTGTTCTTTCCCTAGCTGTGGGTGGTGGCTGGGCATGCTTGTTCTGAGCAGCACTCAGCTGGGGACTTGCAGGAAGCAACCGCATAACCTCAGAGCTCTCCTCTCACTCAGCAGCCCTCTCTTCTCCGGTACTCTGCCCTAAAACTGCTTGGTCACCTTGAGTACCCCAGATTCTAAACTCTGTCCCTTCAAATTAGAGTTGCTGCTTAGCTTTATGTGGGCGGCTCATCCCTTTCCCGAAGCCTAAGAAATTCCTCTAGTAGCAGCCTGGGCTCACTGTAGAGCTTTCCTTGTTGTTTCTCTCTTTCAAGGACCACTGTTTTGCACTACCTGTTTCCTAGTGCCTGCAAAGCTGTGTTAAACATTCTGTCCAGTTCTTTAGATGTTTGAAGTGGGAGACCATATAGCCATAAGTGGAAGTTAGGATCATTCGTTTTAGACTCTAAAAATCTAAGCAGACCCATTGTGTGTCTCCTTAAAAAAGCAGAGTGAATAACTTTAAAGCTAATGTGTGTGTTGATAAAATGAATGATAAGGAATAATCAGCCCAAAACAAGACTCAAAAGGGAAGGCCTGGGTGGTTCAGCGGTTGAGCGTCTGCCTTTGGCTCAGGGTGTGATCCCAGAGTCCCGGGATTGAGTCCCACATCAGGCTTCCTGCATGGAGCCTCCTTCTTCCCTCTGCCTATGTCTCTGCCTCTCTCTGTCTCTCAAGAATACATACATTTTTTAAATCTTTTTTTAAAAATTTAAGAAAAACCCAAGACTCAAAAGGAGAGAACAAACATATCAATGGGTTTTATTCAATGATAAAAGGACAAAATATTCCAGTTAACAAAGAATGCCACCCTGAATAAAAAAACAAACCCAACACAACTACATCATAAGGACACATAAAAACGCTGAAAATAAAAGGCTAGACAAAAGGCATATTGTGCGAATGTTGATTAAAAATAAGACTGGTATCACTATGTTGATATCAGATAAAATAGATCTCAAGGTAAGAACAATAGAGAACCAATGAATCTACTATGGTGGTAGGAGATTTCAACACCCCTGCCTGGAGGTGTGCAGATCCAGTAGGCAATGAATCAGGAAGGACATGGTTTAGACCATCATCAACCAGCTATCATGGACTATAGACCACTTCAGCCAACAACCACAGAACACATATCCTTCACAAACTCACCTGGAACACTCACCAAGACAGACCACATTCAGGACCATAATGTTCTCCTTAACAAATTTTAAAGGATAGGAACCATACAACATCTGTTCTCAGACCACAGTGGAATTCAGTTAGAAATCATAGAAAGAAAACTGGAAAATCCCCAAATAGTTGGAGATTAAACAGTGCGCTTCTAAATAACACAAGTCAAGGAAGAAATGGCAAGAGAAATTTAAACATATTTTGAACTAAATGAAAATGAAACACAACTTATCAAATTAATAGGATGCAGTGAAAGCAGTGCTTAGGGGGAAATTTATGGCATTTAATGCATATATTAGAAAATATGAGGGGTACCTGGGTGTCTCAGTTGGTTAAATGTCTGCCTTCAGAGGCCGGGGAGGCTTTGGAGGGCGAGGAGGCTTCTGAGGAGGCAGAGGAGGAGGAGGATACCACAAGCCACAAGGAAAGAAGACGAAGTTTGAATAGTTTCTCCCATTCCTCTGTCTTTCCCTCTTCTGTTTGAAAGAAAAGGACTCTGGGGTTTTTACTCTGTTACCTGATCAATGACAGAGCCTTCTGAGGACATTCCAAGACAGTAAGCAGTCCTGTGGTCTACTTGGAAATTCATATAGATTCCCTTTCACTATTATTTATAAGGGAAGGGAGAAGAAATGTGTGGGAAATATCAGAAAGGGAGACAGAACATAAAGACTCCTAACTCTGGGAAACGAACTAGGGGTGGTGGAAGGGGAGGAGGGCGGGGGGTGGGGGTGAGTGGATGACGGACACTGAGACGGGATGAGCACTGGGTGTTATTCTGTATGTTGGTAAATTGAACACCAATAAAAAATTAATTTATTTAAAAAAAAAGGAAATTCATATAGATAACATTTCAAGGGAGATACCCTGTTGGTTTTGACTGGATATTCATATAAACTTTTTAAAGAGATAAGTGATAGAGCTAATCCTTATCTGTAAGTTTTGAATTTATATTGTTTCTTCCCATGTACAAAACCATTTTTTTCCTACAAATAGTTTTTGGTTTTTTTGTGTTGTGGGGTGTAAAGGAAAGCAGAATGTTTTATTATGATTTTTGCTTCAGCAACTTTGGGACAAATTAAAAGTCTTAAACTCTGCTTAAAAAAAAAAGTCTGCCCTCAGCTCAGGTCATGATCAGGAGGTTCTGGGCTTGAGCCCCAAGTGGGGCTCCCTGTCAGTAGAGTGTCTGCTTCTTCCTCTACCCTTCTCCCCTGCACGCACTCACTCTCTCTCAAATAAATAAAAATCTAAAAAAAGAGAAAATAAGAAATATCTATAACCAATAATCCAAGGTTCCACCTTAGGAAACTAGAGAATGAAGAGCAAATTAAATCTAAAGTAAGTAAAAGAAAAGAAATAATAAAAAGAGCAGAAATGAGTGAAATTGAAAGGAGGAAATCAATAGAAAGAATCAAAGAAACCAAAAGCTGATTCTTTGAAAAGATCAATAGAATTGATAAGTCTCTAGCCAGGTTAACTAAGAAAAATAGAATGACATATTGGACACTTGAACTAATATATGTCGATTATATCTCAATTTTTAAAAAAAGATAAAGAGGACACAAATTACTAATAACAGAAATAAGAGATGGGTTATCATTGCAGACCCCACAGACATTAAAAAAGTTAATACTGAAACAGTGTGAACAACCTTGCACCCACATTTTGTTTTCTAGAAGTTGACTAATGATTCCAAAATACATATGGAAATACAAAGGAATGTAAAACAGCCATAATAATTTTGGGAAAGAACAAAGTCGGAGAACAATAACTATCTGATTTCAAGACTAATCACAAAGCAGTAATCAGGATGGTGTGGTATAGATGAATAAAGATAGATGAATTAATCAGGATGGTGTGGTTCATTTGAGAAATAGTCTTTTCAGCAAATGGTTTTGGGACAATTGGATAGGCACATTCAAAAACACAAACTCTCTTGGGCATTTGGCTTGTTCGGTCTGCAGAGTGTAGGACTCTTGATCTCAGGGTCCCAATTTCGAGCCCCATGTTGAGGATAGAGATTACTTAAAAACAACAACAAAACTTTGACCTTCTAATTCTGCAATCTAATGAGTGTAATGAGGCAGCTTGTTATGTTAATTTGGTCTTTTCAGGTTATTGATCAGTTTAAGCATCTCTTAGAGTGCTTCTCAAGTGTTTGGGTTTCTCGTCTATAAACTGCTGGTTCTTCTCCTTTCCCATTCATCTATGGGCTTTCCTGTCTTTTTCTCCTCATTTTATAGGCATTTTTTTTATCCTAAATGTTAATCCACTGATGCTTTTTGATGTTGCAAATACCACCTCCTAGCGGTCTGTCTTCTTTGTTGAGCTAGTGGTTAAGTAGAATTTTTCCTGATGACCCAGAATTGGTTTCAAGAACATAAAATACACTGTACCACATATTCTGTAGAAAGCTACAAACAGGGTCAGATTTATTTGGACTATTTTAAGTTTTTGGCTTTTATGAATAAGGTTGCTATGAATATTTGCATACGGTGAACAAAGATTTTCATTTTGGTTGACCAGTAATTACAATTCAGTCATTACTTGACAAATGAAGTTGCTTCCCAATCTGCGCTTTTCCCAATACATTTGTTGTCATTAAATTTGATAAGTAATCAACTATGAAACTATCTTTACCCTCAAATGATCATCATTAAACTGTAACTTTTTTCAGCTCCAGCACATTTGTTTAGAACTTCATCTGAGTCGGTGACATGAGGGCCTTCTTTACTAAATTAGTAATTTTTGAATACTGGAAGAAATATTGCAGTTGTGTGCATGTGCACTATTTACAGTGAGTGTAATGACTACAGACATAATGTACTTTTAAGTTTAATCTTCCTTGTTAACACTTTTTCTATAGCTTTCTTAAGTCTAGACAATCAACAAAACTATCAAGCCCCGATTTGTAGAATTTGCAATATCCATGGTGCAAATAATCCCATCCTTGCTGTGTTCAGGGCACCAATATTAGGTCAATAAAATGAGATAGGGATGAGCCAGACAGTAGTAGGTTACATAGCATTTCCACCATTCTGTTACAGTAGATGTGAATAATGTCTAGAGCGTGGGTAATGCTAAATGAAAAAAGGCACCTGGGAGGGTTATTTTTAACGTTTTTTTTTTTTTCAAGGAGTTTATTGATTTGAGAGAAAGAGAAAGCAAGCAAACAAAAGAGAGAGCATGATGGGGGGAGGGGCAAGCAGATTCCCCACTGAGCAGGGAGCCTGAAGAGGCAGGACTTGATCCCAAGACCTTAAGACCATGACTTGAGTCAAAGGCAGACTCCTAACCCACTAAGCCACCCAGGCATCCCTAAGAATTTTTTTTGTAATAATCTCTACGCCCAA
This sequence comes from Canis aureus, assembly GCF_053574225.1. Taxonomy (NCBI): domain Eukaryota; kingdom Metazoa; phylum Chordata; class Mammalia; order Carnivora; family Canidae; genus Canis; species Canis aureus. The sequence goes on from NC_135612.1 coordinate 63,004,570, forward strand.
TGTGGGGCTGGAACTCACAACCTGGAGATTAAGAGTCATATGCTCTGATGTGGGAAACAAAGGCAGAAAAGAAATTAAGTTTCCTTACTCCCTACAGCCCACTGACAAGTCCTTGAAACAGGCCCAGTGACATTCCTCCAGGAGCTCAGCTGCCTCAATGTTAATACTCTGCTGAGGGCAGAAGGTAATCCTAGCCCGCCCTCCAAGGATCCTGAGTCTCCTTTAACATACAAAAATTCCTTTAGAAATTTCCTTTATCTCTACCCCCCAAGATATGTGTTGACAATCATCCCCCAAGCATATGACTCACCAATGTACATCTGATGGGTCTCGACTCAGGTTTTATTAGACGGTAATAAGTGACTTTTTCACAATAATAGCTAGCCAACCTCAAGGTCCTGGAAACCTTGCTCCCAAAATTCCTTAGAGCCTTGCACTCTCCCCAACGCCCTCCCAATTTGAAAGTCTATCATGGGCCAGCCCTCATGATCCCAGGGAAGCTCTTCCTGCCCACAGGTCCTGGCCATGGAAACTACTTTAATGAAACCACTGCTTTGCACCAAAGACATCTCAAGAATATTTTCTTGGCCTTGGGCTTCAAACCCTAACGTTCTTTCCTACATCATATGACGCCCAATATGGGTGAGCCTTTGAGTCCAGTCTCCTCTGGACTTTGAGCTGTGGTACAAGCTTGGTTCTTCCTCTCCTCTCCTTTCACTGTCATTCCAGGGGCCCTTCAAGGAGTAGTCTTATTGAAACACTTTCATGCTGATTGCTCAGTCTGCAATCCTCTAGCCTGTGGCTACTCTACAGGAAGGAGAAAGCTTGCCTTTTGGCTGGAAGTTAGTACCCTGGCTGGAGTGGTAATAAGACCCAGAAACTTGATACCCTCTCTGTATCCTGTCCTTCTACAAGGTTGTCTACCTTGGGCACGGGACAGCCACCTAAATCACCAGGATGGCTGTCAATGTTGACTCCCATGTGAGGTTCCCTCCTGACTGATCTAATGTGATCCCCTCCACATCCTGGTCTAGCTCCTTCTGAGGCCTCCACTGGGAGCCAGCAGAAATCAGCACCCAATGGAATTAAAGCCCAACTGGGGACTGTTTCCCACGGAAGTTGGCTATAGGGACTACATGTGTTGAAATGTCACTTAGACCATGATAGATTTCTATCTTTACTGTTTTCTGTCAATGTTCTGACTTACTATTTAAATACAAAATTGGGTAATTTCCCCTTGTAAAACTTTCATAGTGTTCTCCGTGGGTTAGAAATGGCAAGGCAATAATGCGGCCTTCCGGGCATGGGACGGCACAGCATGGTCTCAGTCCATTCCCCAGGCACCCATTGGTAGCCTAGGATGTGATGGGGAAGGGGGGGATACGGGGCCTTTTACTGTGGGATGCCTTCATGGTAAGGCAGGATGGTGATCAATAGTGTTTCTTTGGGAGACGCCTCCAGTCACTTTTGACACATGGAAACTCTGACACATCCTGCATGGCACACCACCCAGGAATTGGGGGATTTTGGTGATAGACCTTCTCTACTTTTCTGGGAGCTTGGCCTCAGTAGGCTTCTTCTTCAGTTCCCAAGGACTCTTCCTTGGGGTGCTTTTTAACCCATTGGAAACAATTTCAATCACAGAATTTAGGAAAGGACTGATGATCTGTAACACTACATGGCTTCAGTAGGATGTTAGATCTCTCTGCAGGCAACAGGGCAGAATGTGTTTGCCCAAATGTATCTGGCTAGTAAACTCCCTCCTGACATACTGGATAATTATCTAAGTAGGCCTCCTCCAAATAAACTCTGGTTGCTGGAGGAAACAGGCCATCCCAGAAGGGGACTTTCATACAGTTTCCTCCTCCTTTTTTTTTTTTTTTTTTTTTTTTAAGATTTTATTTATTTACTCATGAGAGACAGAGAGAGAGGCGGAGACACAGGCAGAGGGAGAAGCAGGCTCCCTGTGGGGAGCCCGACATGGGACTCGATCCTGGGTCCCCAGGATCATGCCCTGGACCAAAGGCAGGCACTAAACTGCTGAGCCACCTGGGCTGCCCAACCACCCAGGCTACCCTGTTTCTCCTCCTAATAGATGTGAGGGCTTCTCCCTCATTCATGTCCCAGGTTCAGGGATATAATTGGAGCCAACTGTGCTTATTCTCCCTCAGGATGAGACTGTAAGGAATATTCCCAAGCAGCTGCCCAAACCCCATCTTCTCTGGCCTGACATGGACTGCATACTCCCCTTTATTGGCAGTAAAATATGGCGTCTGCTCCTCTGTTGGAGATGAGGAGCTCTAGAACCAGGAACCCTTTCTCTGCCTTCTGGCAGCACTATACCTCTTCTGCTCCCCGCCTTCCCCTCCTCCTGTTTCTGCAGCACGCTGGGTGTGACCTGCATAGCTTGCTTCTAGACTATCCTCCTAGGATAGCGAGAGGAGGAGGAAGCGGCTCCTTCTCCTCTCACTGTCCAGGAGCAAGAGCAACCCCTGAACTTAACCCAGCCCACTCCAGAATTCCCCACCAGTGTCTCGGGTAAAAATTGACAATGGAAGGATCCAGGTGGAACATAATTTGGTATCTAAGTTAAGTTTGTTGGTTTAATTAAGATAGGTCTTTAAAGTTATCAGCACTAAATGTGAAACTTTTATTGTCGAGGTTTGCTGAAGGTCAAATAAGGTTGGGTAATCTCTGTTGCAATTTGTTAGTTAAAAGATGACTAAAATGATGGTTAATTCTCTCCAAATTTTCACGGGTAATTATTAAGATAGCTTTCAAATTCTTTGGTAACCTGAAACCTTAATGTTTTGCTTGGATGATAAATGGGATTAAATTCATTGGACATCTAGGTCTTGTCCAAATGGATAAAGTGCTGAAGCGTTGATTACTAGATGTCAGTTTGTGCTTTTGACTTCTAATTGGAAAGGAACTAAGGATATTTGAATCTGTTGGTAAACATGCTTTGTGCTTACCTGATTCATAAATTCACCACCTAAAGAGTTCTGGTGTGACAGTTCACAATTGGTTACTCCTTAGTTTTCACAGGAGACTAAGGTTTCTAAGAGTGCAAAATTCTCCTAACTGTAATTAAGATTGATGGGAACAGGGGAAGCAACTCTGTGTAGAAAAGTAGATGTGTAACAAAGATATAAGGAATGGGAATGCATTTTTGTTAAAGGTAAAAGAAGGTAATTTTGTCCTAAAGGAAGCTGGTTGATTGCAAAGAAATGACTTGGGACAAATTCTGAATGCAAAGGAAAGTCGTAGAAGGCTTGTGAAGGAAAATCCATGGAAAGGAATTTTAGGTGTGGTCAGGACAGACTAAGATTGAACTGAATGAATTTTAAAGTACACCGGTAAAAGATTGAAGTCTGCTTTCTCCCTGTTCAGAAAGATAAGTTTTCTTGAATTGTTGGTCTGCTCTTGATAAGAACATCTAGAGTTGTTTTCTCTTTGCCTGCCCAGAAAAACCAATTTCTATGTTTTTGCCTTTATCGGGTCTTTAATATCCCTAATCCTATTTAGCTGTGTGCTTTAAAACTTTCCAAGGTTTTAACAAACTTCACTGAGATTTAAATTATGAACAAAGTCTCATTGACTAATTAGGCTTGTTTGGTATGTTACCTTCTGTTTTAAGGTCATCATCATTCAATATTCTGGCTATCAGAGTGTTCTGTGTCACAGAAACAACTGAGTCTCCTTGTCGATTGCATCATCATGAACTCATCAGATCATTAACAAGGTCCATTTCTGAGTTTTTGTCATTTCTAATCTTACTCTCTTGCAAAATGAGTTTCATCTTCAAGGAGGTTCACATAAGGGATTTTTAGGGCAAATACAGGTATTCAATATCTTTAAGATCATAAAACTGAAATGGGGAAGAATTCCCAGAACTAGATAAAGCTACATTCAAACTGAACAAGAGGGTAGCCCGAGTGGCTCAGCGGTTTGGCACTTCCTTTGGCCCAGGGATCCACTTCCTGGAGACCCGGGATCGAGTTCCACATCAGGCTCCCTGCACCAGACAGCCTGCTTCTGTCTCTGCCTCTCTCTCTCTCTCTCTTTCATGAATAAATAAATACAATCTTAAAAAAAAAAAAAAACTAATAAAAATAGTAACATGGGACTAGATGAACTAAAAAGACAATTATAGTTTTGTGACTCTTGTTTGAAACACTGCTGGTTCTCTGATATTTGCTATCCTGGGTTAAGGACACTTTCTCTTAAGATATCTATGACTTATAGAAATGTGGCAAAGTATGCATTTATGAACAAATTAAAGCATTTAATTTTTCTACTTACCTGGACCCTCTAAAATTGAGGGTCTCAGACCTGACCAACAGGTCTCAGTGAGCATTCCGTCTTCCATGACAACCATGGTCATTTACATAAGTTCACCAAGAACCTGTTCTCCTTGTAACATGACACCCTTGGAAACACTGGTTATTTTAGCAAAGCTTTGACTGGAATGTCCTATCTGAGAGACACATGCATAGACCTAGGTAGGACCAAACGGCCTTCAGGAACTGAGTGGACTTAATGAAACCTGGAGCCATAAAGCCACCTGGAACTGTTGGCCTGATGCCTGGCTAGAGAGTTCCCAGAGGCCTCACCAGGTGAGTAAAGAATGTCACTTCCTGGGATCCCTGGGTGGCACAGCGGTTTGGCGCCTGCTTTTGGCCCAGGGCGATCCTGGAGACCCCGGATCGAGTCCCACGTCGAGTCCCACATCGAGTCCCACGTCGAGTCCCACGTCGGGCTCCCGGAGCATGGAGCCTGCTTCTCCCTCTGCCTATGTCTCTGCCTCTCTCTCTAGAGACTCTCTGTATGACTATCATAAATACATGAAAAAAAAAGAATGTCACTTCCTGACAGGTGCAGGAACCTCCATATACCTTGGGGATCTTGTTTTTTTGTTTATTTGTTTATTTATGATAGTCACACAGAGAGAGAGAGAGAGAGAGAGAGAGAGAGAGAGAGAGCGGGGCAGAGACACAGGCAGAGGGAGACGCAGGCTCCATGCACCGGGAGCCCGACGTGGGATTTGATCCCGGGTTTCCAGGATCGCACCGTGGGCCAAAGGCAGGCGCCAAACCGCTGCGCCACCCAGGGATCCCTCCTTGGGGATCTTGTGAAGAGGAATCTAGCCACATCTAAGGTATTGCAGGGTCTGATGGCAAGTACTGGGCTTGGCTTCTGGCCTGGAGAGGCTACTAAAAGTTCAACCTACAGATTTCTTATAAAAGTTCCAGCAAAGCCGATTTAAAAGATCTATATGCTCAATCATTATTCTTGCTGAGCTTATGTAAATAATTAGCTCAAGTTTGTTAAAACTGGACTTGTCTTTCAAATAAATTAGTCCTGTTTGGCTATCTCTGATGAAAAATGAGGATTATTTTAGAGAGAAAAATTATGTTCCAATAGCCCACCATTGTGGATGTCAAATCCTAGTTCTGGTTGTCTTTGATGTTTGCCTGAACTAGACAACTGGAGGTAAACTTCAGAGAAACTGCTACAATAGCTCCTACGCTCTCCTTGTTTGTTATTCTGTGGGGATACTGATAGGACCCCGAGGGCATATGATTATTTGAACAGCTGAAAAGTGGGATTGACTCCCCAATAGTGCAATCCAACTACCACCCTGATTCCGTGTGGTTAGAATGACATAGGCAGAGGGAGAAGCAGGCTCCCTGTGGGGAGCCTGATGCAGGAACTGATCCCAGGACCGCCGGATTGTGACTTGAGCCAAAGGCAGATGCTCAACCACTGAGCCACCCAGGTGCCCCAACCCCAACCCCACGTCATTGGACTAGATGACGCACTTGGACAAGTGTCCTTATCTCCTGAGACAAGTCATCTCCCACTTGCCAGTGATTCCTTATAATTAGGACATTGTTCCAGCTAGACCCCAAAGAGGGCCTCTTGATAGTTTCATCACTCATAGTCATATTTATCCTCCTAGAAGCCACCTCTATTATTAAAGATTTTATTTATTCATGAGAGACACACAGAAGAGAGGCAGAGACATAGGCAGAGGGAGAAGCAGGCTCCCTGCAGGGAACTGGATGCAAGACTCAATCCTGGGACCCCGGGATCATGCCCTGAGCCAAAGGCATCACTCAACCACTGAGCCACCCAGGCCTCCCGAAGCCACCTCTGTTAATGTACAATTGCAAGTAAAGGATTTAGCTAAGCACACAATAGCCCTTCTGGTAAAACGAGCCTCAAAGCTCACTCTGAGACAATCCCTGAATACCAGGCTATGCTTATAGATATGGCTGAAATATACCTAAAACCTGTCAAACTTTAAACCCAGCTACCTTTTTGCCTAGACTTGAACATCATACTTCTATAGAGCACAACTGTTCAGAGGTTATTGATCTTGTGTATTCTAGTCAACCAGATATAAAAGCTTCCCCTATCAAAAATCCAGATGACAGTTGGTTTACTGATGGCAACAGTGTTATGGGCAAGGGAGTGAAAAAACCTGGGGATGCTCTAGTGCTTTGCAATTGCCAAAGCCTTAAAAATTAATGTTTGTACTGACTCCAAATATGCTTTCCTAGTCCTACATGCCCACAGAGCAATTTGGAAGAAAAGGGAATTATCAAGCCATAACTCTCCAATCAAATATGGACCTGAAATTATTACTCTTTAGGCTGTACACCACCTATCTAAGGAGGTAGCTATAATTCAAAGGACATCAGAGAATAAAACCTTAGAATCTAAAGGAAACAATTCAGTAGACCATGCAGCCAAGCAGGTAGCACAAAATAAACAAATATTAAGTATTTTACCAGCCTTAACTCCAATGAAGTCCATAAGTCCAGTTATTCAGACGAAGAAATGCACAGGACTGGCTTGTTAATGAGGAAAAAAAATCCTTATGCCCAAAAATAACCAACAGAAGGTAATATAGGGTTTACACCAGGAGGAGGTTAAAAAGGCCATGGAGGTGACAAAAAACTTTGCTAAGAGAAATTGTCCCTAGATTTGGACTCCTTTGGTCCCTACAAAGTGACAATAGACTGTCTTATTACATAAATTCAAAAGAAATTCTCCAAAACCATTACCATGACTGCAGTTCAGGGAGGCCCAGAACTAGACCAGTGTCCCCCAAGGGGACACCAGGGACTGTGCGGCTCTAACATGTGTCCAGTGGCCTGGCCTCCCCCAGGCTGGATAGGATGCTGGACTCTGGGTGTTGCTTGGACGCACAGACACCGTATTAAAACCATTACCAACCCAGCCAAACTTCCACATTTATTTATTTATTTTTTTGTTAAAGATTTTATTTATTTATTCATGACAGACAGAGACTGGCAGAGACACAGACAGAGGGAGAAGCAGGCTCCACACAGGGTACCTGATGTGGGACTCCATCCCAGGTCCCCAGGGTCACACTCCAGGATGAAGGTGGTGCTAAACCGCTGAGCCACCTGGGGCTGCCTTCAAAGGACTCTTATTTGTTATTCCAATCGGGTTTTGTTTTCTCTCAGGTCTCTCCACTTGGGGTCAAGACTCCTTTGCTGCCCTAACTTCAAGCCAACGGATAATATCCACACATGCAGTCTCCCCTGGACTCAGCTTCTTCTGCTGTCATCACTCCTAATCTATATAAACCTCAACTGATCCGTGGTGACCCAAAGGCAGGGACATCTCTATGTCCCTACTCAGTAGAAGGAAGTTACAGAAGACACCTTCCACCTTCAGCAACCTTAAAGATTAAGGGTCAAAATTGTTCAGGGGGGAATGAGTGGGAAACAAAGGCAGACAAGAAATTATTAAATTTCCTTACTCCCTACAGCCCATTGACATGTCCTTAAAACAGGCCCAGTGACGTTCCTCCACCTCAGCAGCCTCAATGTTAATTCTCTGCTGAGGGTAACAGGCAATCCTAGCACCTCCCACCCCCAGGATTCTGTGAGTCTACTTTTATACAAATTTCTTTGCAAAGTTCCTTTATCTCCATCCCCCAGTATGTATTGGCGATCATCCCCCAATACCTACTGATGTACATCTGAAGGGTCTATGACTCAGGTTTTATTAGATGGTAATAAATGATTTTTTCCCAGCAATAACTAGCCTCTCAGGGTCCTGGAAACCTTGCCCCCCAAATTCTTTAGAGACTTACACTCTCCTCAACCCCCTCCCAAGTTGAGTCTATTATGGGCCACCCCTCATGATCCCAGGGCAGCTCTTCCTGCCCACGAGTCCTGGCCCCTGGCCCCGTGCATTAATGAAACCACCTTTTTACACCAAAGACGTTTCAAGAATTTCTTATTAGCTGTCAGCTTCAGACCCTAACATTCTTTCCTACATCAGCTCCACGGACTGAACCAGCCAAGCACCCTGAAGTAAGATATCTTAGCCTAGGTCAGCGGGCTCCAGCAAATGAGGGCTGTGGCAGGGTAGCTAGTGCAGGTCCTCCCCATGTGCCCCCCCACCCACCCCAGAACCCTTTATAACATTACCTAGATGGCCCTTGGTCACCTGCACTCTGGGGCAGGCAACTTCCAGACCCTTACAGTGCTAGAGGGACGCTGGCAGGGCCCTCTTGGTGGGTTCTATGGGGGGGGGGGGGGGCAACCGGAAGCCACGTGAGGGAGGAATCCTGGGGATGGGAAGCTGAAATGTGGTGGATACGAGATCTGGCACGATCTTATCTCTGTCTGTTGAGGACACAGGTACACTTGAGGTCTGTTAATGATACATAGCTCAGTAGGAATCCCAAATACACTAGAATGGGGGGGAGGGGTCCCTGGGTGGAGGTGAGTGTCAGTTTGATCTGAGGGATCTGGATCACAGGAGGAAGGGTGATGCATCCCCACAGTGGTCTTGACCAACTGGCAAGATGGAGCCTGTGGGTGTGGAGGGCAGAGGAACAGGCTGGAAAGGGAAATTGTCCTTGAGGAGATGGAGGAGGGGCAGAAGATGGGGGGGTGAGGAGCCCAGAAAGGGAGACGTTCCTCAGCAGGTCACCCTTGCCCCTGCTCACTGCCAGCAGTCTCTCAACCTCCGCTGCAGTGTCCCCTCCCCAGGGCCCCAGCCACACCATGGTCAGCAGGTCTTCCCCCTCCCCTCAGTTTGTGACCACACTCAGAGCACCCCCTGGCCCACAGGGGGCCCAGCTCACCTCTGTCTCCCAGGGCTGTGTTCAGCAGAGCCTCCAGGGGCAGGCGAGGAGGCTGGCCTAGTGGGAGGGACAGGGCTCCCTCCAGGCAGGGGGGCACTCACTCCCTTTGTGCTTCCCTGGATTATTCCTCAGGCAGGCTGAAGCCGGGGAAGGCTAAGAACAGCCCCCCACCCCGGCCACGGTGGGCAGGGCTGACAGGGCTGACCTCCTTTCAAACAGGGATGGACTACTGATTCTCCCTCTCCAGGCATCTGCGAAGGGCAGGCTCTAGTCCAGCACCAACGGGCGTCAGGACGGCCCCGGAAGATTGCCGGCCGCCGGCCTGCAGGACGTGGAGCAGCGGAGCGCATAGCCGCTCAGTCCTTTCTTGGGAGGGCCGCCCTCCCGCCCTCCCGCCCCCCTGCCCCCGTCCCCCCCCCCCCCGCTCTGTGTGCACTCGGCCAGTACGCGGCTGGGGCTGCCCTCCAGCTCTCAGAGCACGCGGCCAGCTCGGCGGCTGGGGACGCCCTCCCGCCACCCTAGGACCCCCGCCCAGCTCTGCCCACACCACCGCACCCTGTAGCCCGCCCACGACCTCTGGGCACCGAGGCGAGGCTGGGTCTGCGCTCACTGCCGAGCCCTCGGCACCAGGCAGGGCAGGCACCCAGTGCACCCGGCTGAACCAACGCAGGACTGCGTGCGCGCGTCCGTACCGGGCCCCCCGCGGACGGTCACAAACGTCCTTGGGCGCTGGGGAAGCTCCGTCTCGCAGGCCCACAGGAGGGTGCTCCCGCGGACAGGGGAGGCCACATGCACGGAAGCGCCCGTGAGCCTGCCCCCGGGGTACCCCGGACGCCCGCCGGCGAGGGGCCCGGACTGGTCTGCGTCGCGGCCCAACCCGGACGGAGCTAGCGCGGGAAGTCGGGCGGACGCCCCGCCCACCCGCCACAGGAGCGCGACGCCCCTCTCCTGACGTCATCTTCTACAGCCAGCCGCAGAGCCGGCCGCGGATGCCGCCATGATACGTTACGGCGGCCGACCGGCTTCGCTCGGCTTCGCCACGAAGCCTCCGGCCGAGGCCCCGCCCCTTGGGAGACGTCACCGTGGCCCGCCCGGGCGGGCGCCGCCATATTGGGGGTCCTCGCCGCGGGCGCGTAGGTGTCTTCATAAGATGCCGGCTCGGCGGTTCTCTGCTTTCTCCCCCCAAGATGGCGTCCATGCGGGAGAGCGACACGGGCCTGTGGCTGCACAACAAGCTGGGGGCCACCGACGAACTGTGGGCGCCGCCCAGCATCGCGTCCCTGCTCACCGCCGCGGTCATCGACAACATCCGCCTCTGCTTCCACGGCCTCTCATCCGCCGTGAAGCTCAAGCTGCTGCTCGGGACGCTGCACCTCCCGCGCCGCACTGTGGACGAGGTGAGGGGGGCGGCGGTGGGGGCGCGGGGCCGCCCCTTCCCGTGACCCGAGACCCCGGGCCTTGGCCCCCTCCTCTCCGACAGTCCCTGCGGACTCTCTCCAGCTCTGTCCCGGGCCCTCAGGGCCACCTGGAATCCCCCCGGACCCCCACGCCCCCTCCGCACGGACCCTGGTCCCCGGACCCCCACGCCCCCTCCGCACGGACCCTCGTCCCCGGACCCCCACGCCCCCTCCCCACGGACCCTCCCCACGGACCCTGGTCCCCGGACCCCCACGCTCCCTCCCCACGGACCCTGGTCCCCGGACCCCCACGCCCCCTCCCCACGGACCCTCCCCACGGACCCTGGTCCCCGGACCCCCAGGCCCCCTCCCCACGGACCCTGGTCCCCGGACCCCCACGCCCCCTCCGCACGGACCCTCGTCCCCGGACCCCCACGCCCCCTCCCCACGGACCCTCCCCACGGACCCTGGTCCCCGGACCCCCACGCTCCCTCCCCACGGACCCTGGTCCCCGGACCCCCACGCTCCCTCCCCACGGACCCTGGTCCCCGGACCCCCACGCTCCCTCCCCACGGACCCTGGTCCCCGGACCCCCACGGACCCTGGTCCCCGGACCCCCACGCTCCCTCCCCACGGACCCTGGTCCCCGGACCCCCACGCCGCCTCCGCACGGACCCTGGTCCCCGGACCCCCACGCCCCCTCCCCACGGACCCTCCCCACGGACCCTGGTCCCCGGACCCCCACGCCCCCTCCCCACGGACCCTGGTCCCCGGACCCCCACGCTCCCTCCCCACGGACCCTGGTCCCCGGACCCCCACGCTCCCTCCCCACGGACCCTGGTCCCCGGACCCCCACGCCGCCTCCCCACGGACCCTGGTCCCCGGACCCCCAGGCCCCCTCCCCACGGACCCTGGTCCCCGGACCCCCAGGCCCCCTCCGCACGGACCCTGGTCCCCGGACCCCCACGCTCCCTCCCCACGGACCCTGGTCCCCGGACCCCCACGCTCCCTCCCCACGGACCCTGGTACCCGGACCCCCACGCCCCCTCCACACGGACCCTCCCCACGGACCCTGGTCCCCGGACCCCCACGCTCCCTCCCCACGGACCCTGGTCCCCGGACCCCCACGCTCCCTCCCCACGGACCCTGGTCCCCGGACCCCCACGCCCCCTCCGCACGGACCCTCGTCCCCGGACCCCCACGCCCCCTCCCCACGGACCCTCCCCACGGACCCTGGTCCCCGGACCCCCACGCCCCCTCCCCACGGACCCTGGTCCCCGGACCCCCACGCCCCCTCCCCACGGACCCTCCCCACGGACCCTGGTCCCCGGACCCCCACGCCCCCTCCCGACGGATCCTCTTTCGGGACCCCCAACCCCCCTACCCATGGACCCTCATCCCCGGACCCCTACCGACCCTCTCCCTCGGGACCATCCCCCCGCACCCTCCCGGAGCCCAGGTTGTTGGCTGGGAGGGTCTGGGCTGGGGGCAGAGGTGCCGGCCGGCTCTGGACTGTTCTGTCCACCTTACGGAATAGCCACTTGTTTGGGGCCCTGTATTCTTTGGATTCTTTCCATGCATGAATACTTCCCGTCGTTCGAATTAGTGGATATGTGAGATTGGTTTTCTTTTTTCCCTGACGGCATATTGTGCCATTTTTCGTGTGAGGTAAACTAGTTTTTCAGAATACTGAAGCCCGGTGCTTGTTACTACTTTGTGCAGATGCCATTGCAGTTTTTGTAAGGACGCTGCTGTGTTTTCCGAATGGGCGGGGCGGGGGGGGGGGGGGGCGGCAGGTGGGGCCTGGGGACAGATGCACCTCGGTGGGGCCACCTGCGTGCATGCCGGGTGGACTGTCCGGGCTGTCCCTGAGTAGTATCTCTGCCCATCCATCCTGCCTGGTCCATGCCGCCCCTCCGTGCCGCCCTGTCCATCCCAGCCCCATCTATTCTGCCCCCGTCCATCCTGCCCCAGTCCGTCCCACCCCATCGGACAGTGGGTTGTGCACAGCGTTCACTGCTGTGGATACTGCCGGTGCCGAGGGTCTCGTGTTTGTATTGGGATGTGGGAAGCACACATTTCTGGGTGTAATGTCCATGAGTGGAACCCGGGTCCTGACCTTATGCTACTTGTATCTCAGGGTGCTTGTGTCACATGAACCCCTGCTGGCTGCCTGAAGGTGTGGTGGGGTTTTCTTGTTTGTGTTCTACCAGAGTTCCTGCGCCATTTGTAAATTTATTTTCACTATTTTAAAGATTTATGTCTTTGAGAGAGAGCAGGCAGGGGAGCGGGGAGGGGCAGAGGGGCAGAGGGAGAGGGAAGAGCAGACTACCTGCTGAGCAGGACACACACCCCCACCCCCAGATCCGGGCTGAGCCAAGGGTCGACCCTCAACCACAGAGATACTCAGGTGCCCCTGTCATGACCCTGCTTTTCAACATCATATCTTTTTTTAAAAGGTTTTACTTACTTATTTGAGAGGGAGAGCATGAGCCAGGGGGAGGTGCAGAGGGTCAAGCAGGAAACCCAGCCCAGGACTGGATCCTAGGAATCCTGGATCATGACCTGAACAAAACCAAAAGTCGGTGGCTCAACTGGGCTGAACCCAGGTACCCTCGCACCATTTTTTAAATTGAGGTATAATCGACATACAACCCTAAATGAGTTTCAGACATGCAAGGCAGTGATACAATGTTTGCACATACTGCCTATCATCACCACTGTAAGTCTACCATGCCTGCAGAATCTTTTTTTCTTGGGATGAGAACTTTTAAGACTTACTCTCAGCAACTTTCAAATATACAGTATAGTGTAATTAACTATAGTCACCACATTCAATGTCTTTAATTTGTATTTGCCTTACTACTCGTGTGGTTGAGCATTTTTCATGTATTTATTCACAAATTCCTTCTTTTGTAGGAAATAAAATCTTTACATCTTTTGTAGGGTTTTTCCTGATAACTTTATTTTTTTTTTTGCAATGTAGGTTTTTTTTTTTTAGGTTGTTTTTTTATATATAAATATATATGAATCTTGGCTAGCAGTCCTTTTTCAGTTATATATTTTACAGATACTTTACAGTCTTAAGTCTTTTTCACAGAACCTTTGGATGTACAGACACTCTCAGCTATAACTGGGTGCCTTTGCCAGTCTTGCCTTCCTCTGATTGGGGCTGATTTTGTCTCATTTGGGATGTGGCTCCCTGCCTGGCGGGCGGACACTTCTGCAGTCTTGTTTGAGCAGCTCAGTTTGCCTTTCACGTCGGAGTCTTCAATCTACCTGGAATTAATCATTGTGTGAAGCTGGGAATCCAGTTTTATTTTCCACAGGGATGTCCATTTAGTCCAGCACCATTACCATTTACTGAAACAGCTTCTTTTCCCTGTTGATTTGCACTGTCACTTCTGTGGGTCTGTGTCTGGGTTCTGCTCTGTTCCTTCAGGCTATTTATATACCACTGTACCAATAACCCACTAAGTCCTCTTACTGCCACTGTATGCAAAGTTTTGCCAGCTAACAGCAGAACTTCCCCCTTTATTCTTCAGGAACATCTCTGGCTATTCTTGGTTGTTTCTGTTCACATATAGATTTAATCTGCACTCCTCAGGTTACACATACAACACTTTGGGATTTTGGTTAAGACTGAGTTGAATTTGTAGTGCATTCTGGGGTAAAATCATTTTAATAATATTGAATCTCATAAATTATGAATATGGATCTATTTAGATCTTTAATATTTGCTTAAAGCGTTCTGATTTTCTTCACAGATCTTCCATTTTCTGTTAGATGTGTTACTAGATATTTCATATTTCTTTCGCTGTCTTAAATAGTATCTGTTAAAATTTATTTTTTTAAAGATTTTATATATTCATGAGAGACAGAGAGGGGGGGGGGGCAGACACAGGCAGAGGGAGAAACAGGCTCCATGCAGGGTGCCTGATGTGGGACTCGATCCCAGGTCTCCAGGATCACACCCTGGGCTGAAGGTGGCACTAAACAGCTGAGCCACCCAGGCGGCCCAAAATTAATTAATTAATTAATTTATTTATTTATTTATTTGTGATTTTTATTTATGATAGTCACACAGAGAGAGAGAGAGAGAGAGAGGCAGAGACATAGGCAGAGGGAGAAGCAGGCTCCATGCACCAGGAGCCCGACGGGGGATTCAATCCCGGGTCTCCAGGATGGTGCCCTGGGCCAAAGGCAGGCGCCAAACCTCTGCGCCACCCAGGGATCCCCCCAAAATTTATTTTTAAATGTGAGTTTGTGAATACCTTCTGTGTTAAAGGCTTACTAATTGCAATAATTTTCCCATAGACTTTTTATTATTCTGTGTATTTACTAATCTCTTTCCAGTTACTTTTTATTTCTTTTCCTTGCCTTACTGTACTCAACAGGACCCCTCTAGTACATTGTCTTTTTTCTGATCACACAGTGAGAACTTTGTTTTTGCTGATAAATACAACGTTTACTATTATTTTTGGTAGATAGATTTTACCTGGTTAAGGAAATTCTGTTTCTAGATTTTTTTTTTATTTTTTTTTATTTTATTATTATTTTTAATTTCTTTATTCATGAGAGACACACACACAGAGGGAGAGAGAGAGGCAGAGACATAGGCAGAGGGAGAAGCAGGCTCCATGCAGGGAGCCCGATGCGAGACTTGATCCCGGGACTCCAGGATCATGCCCTGAGCTGAAGGCAGGTGCTAAACCACTGAGCCACCCAGGGATCCCCTACTTCTCTTTTTTAAAAGATTATTTATTTGAGAGAGAGAGAGAGACTGCACATGCACACATGCACGCATGTGGGGGTGGAGGGGACAGTGCCGAGAGAATGAATCTCAGGCCGACTCCCCAGTGAGCACAGAGCCTGATGCAGGTCTAGATCTCGGGAGCCTGAGCCAAAGAAATCAAGAGTTGGTCACTCACCAACAGCATCACCCAGGTGCCCCTGTGTTTCACTTCTAAAGAAACTGGCAGACTGCTGTCCATGGTGGTAGTCACAGGTCACCTTCCACCAGCAGTGGACGGGGCTCCAGCTGTCCTCTTCCACAGTTGACAGTGTCTCTGTCCTTTTGGCCCTTCCTGAAGGGTTCATTGTGTGTTTCCAGCATCACTAGTGACACTGAACATCTCCTCTTGGGATGTATTTTCAAATCTTCAAGTGCATATTATTTTTAATTGATATAAATTACATTGTCTTACATACTTGTATCAAATTATTAAAATAAAACATTATTTTTAAGATTCACCCATGTTGTTCTTCATCTAATCCAAGGGTTGGCAAACTGGCCTGTGACCTATTTGAAGGTTTATGAGCTAAGAACGTTTGCACATTATTAAACGGATTGTTCAAGTGTGCATCATTTCTTCTTTTTCTTTTTCTGCCAACATGGCACACAAGCCCTAAAGTCACTGTCCAGCCCTTCACAGAAAGATAAGCCAACTCCAGATCTGCTCTGCTGTGCCCCCTGTTTGGTGTCCCTGTGCATGCCCCTCTCCAGCCCTGGGTGGCAGGCTGCACACAGCTTCTCACCCATGGGGTAGAAGTGTCTGTCAAGTCATACAATGTATTTGCTTAAGTGGTGGCAGCATAATGTCCACACTCCCACCTGCAGTGCCTCATGGTCCTTATATTTCCCCCACTTCTCCCCCACTTGGTTTGGTTCAGTTTTCCTTTTTGTGGATCAGCTGGTTGGAAAGTGTTTGCTACCTTATGTTCATTTGAGGCATCCATCCCAGTGTTCATTGCCTTCTCAAATTTCCGCCTTTTACATTGCCTATTAGTAACATCTGCTTTCGTTTCTGTTGGGGTTGCTATCTTGTTGATTTGCGGGGGCTTCATATTTTGGATAGTAAACTGCTGGTTTTGAACAGTTCATTACAGATTACATCTGCCATTCTGTTACCTGTTAACTTTATCATTTGTTCTTCACTGAACAGAAATACTTCATTTTAATACATAGTAATATTTTTTTGTTAATGGTTTGTACTTGGAAGTTTTAAGAAATCATTAGGTGTGCGTCTCTTGTTTCTTTTCATTTTGTAGTCCTTCCATTCACAGATGGGTCTTTGATGCGTCAGGAGTGCACCCCTCAGACATGCTGTGAGATTGGATGCCAGTTTGGTTTTTTTTTTTTTTTTTTTTAAGAGTTTATTTATTCATTCATGAGAGACAGAGAGACAGAGGGAGAAGCAGGCTCCATGTAGGAAGCCCAATGTGGGACTCGATCCCGGGACCCCAGGATCTCGTTCTGAGCCAAAGGTAGACGCTCAACCGCTGAGCCACCCAGTGCCCTGGGGCTTTATTTGCCTCTGTTCTAAGTCCCAGATCTCTCTCCAGCCGTGCATTTAGATGTAGGCCAACTCTTTCTCATGAATTTGTGGTGCTATGCACGTGCATGCGTGCACAGTGTGTGTGTGTGTGAGGGAGGGAGAGGGGGCGAGAGCGCATGCATTTGAACATAAGGGCATGTGATGTTCCAGTGGCCCATGCCAGGTTGTCCTCTTGGCAAGGACTGGAAGCTCCTTACATCTTCAAGTGTCTGGAGGGAGTACTTTTTTTTTTTTTTTTAAGATTTTATTTACTTATTTGGCAAAGAGCATGAGCAGGGGGAGAAGCAGGCCAATGCAAGACTTAATCCCAGGGCCCTGGGATCATGACCTGAGCCAAACCCTCACTAACTGAGCCACCAGGTGCCCTGAAGGTGGTGTTTTTGTTGCAGATTTTGTTGAATACAAAAATGGCTTGGACCGCCGTAACAAAATACCATCGGCCAGATGGTTTAAACAATACACATTCATTTTCTTATGTTTCTGGATGCTAGGACGTGCAGGATCTAGTGCTGGCTGGTTCGGTGTCTTGCCAGGGCCATCTTCCTGGCTTGCAGATGGCAGCCTCCTGGCTGTGCTCAGGCAGTAGGAGAGCTCTGCGATCTCTTTTATATGAAGGCACCACTCCCGTTGCGGAAGCCCTGCCCTCAGGATCTTATCACCTCCTGCTACCACCACACTGGGGATTGGGTCTCAGTGTCTAGTTTGAGGGACACATTCAGTCCATAACAGCAATCTCTTTGGTTTTAACCAACCTACCTCCCTCTTTCTTCCTTTCTTCCTTACATCTTTATAAAATATGCGTTTTGCCTCATGGTTGTTGTATTGCCTCATGGTTTGCTGGGGTGTTGGAACAAAGGACCACAGGCTAGGTGGCTTAGACCTACAGAAGTACTGGGCAGTCCTGGTGGCTCAGCGGTTTAGTGCCGCCTTCAGTCCAGGGTGTGTTCCTGGGGACCCGGGATCAAGTCCCATGTCGGGCTCCCTGCATGGAGCCTGCCTCTCCCTCTGCCTGTGTTTCTGCCTCTCTTTCTCTCTCTCTCTCTCTCTCTCTCTGTGTCTCTCTCTCTCTGTGTGTGTGTGTCTTTCATGAATAAATAGATGAAATCTTAAAAAAAAAAAATTCAGAAGTACACTGTCCCACAGCACGGGGTGGGCTCGGCCTTGGCAGCTGGTGGCATCACTCCCACCATCGTGTCCCTTTGTCCTCACCTTGTCTTTCTTCTGTGTCCAGATTTTCCATCTCTACAAGGACACCAGTTGTGTTGGATGAGGCCTCCCCTAGTGGCTTCCTTGTAACGTGACCACCTCTGTAAAGGCCCTGTTTCCAAACACAGCCTTCTTCTGAGTTAAGACTCCAAGGTATCTTTTTGCAAGAGTACAGTTCAGCTGAAGACCCTAGCTTTTCATGAGCATAGGTGGATTCTCGGTGTATCTTGTGCTTTCTTGTGAGCTGTTTTGAGAGCAGGTCTTGTGCCTTCCTGGTGTCTGTACCCCTAATGGCCCACGTCACCCGCTCTCAGGAGAGACTCTCTAGCCTGGGTGAGTCTCATCTTGGTGAGGCTTCTGTGTCACTGCGTGTGTGGCCTCCTTTCCACTGCTCCGTGGGATATTCTGGACCTGGTTGGTGCCCACACTCAACCTCCTGAGGAACCGCCAGCCGGGCTCCCAGTGTCCATGCCTGGCAGCAGTCCCGAGGGCTCCAACATTTACTGTCTTCTATCTTTCTGATGCTGGTCTCCCCGGGTGTGTGAGCTGTGCCCGCCCACTGGGTCCATGTCACCTTTGTGGCCTGTCCCCTTCTACCTTGTCCTCTGCGAGCATGGGTGCACGGGAGGTTCCTCACACAGTCTGTTTCTTGTTCTCCATGCTGTGAGGGTGAACTGCCGACAGTGGAACCTGCTGTCTTACTGAGCCCCTTGAGATGCTTTTAGAGAGGAGTAATTTTCTATACATAATTTTATTTTGCCTGAGATGGGTTTTATCCTTGACTCATTGGAGTGAGGAACACAAGTAAAAATATTTTTCACTTTGTGCCTTTTGGGTTTTGGTATGGAACAGAGCTTATAGCTCGGCTAAGGAGAAGGGGCAGGTGGTGGGCAGGCCATTCTTCTACAACAAAGAGCCCCCACCACAGATGTTTACAGTTTCTGCCATGAAAAGAACGCATGTCTGCATATTTCCAGAGATGGCCTTCTAGAGTGGGTCTGCCAATGCCTAGGTCTGTGTGGGGCTGACAGTGTCAGAATCAAACACCTGGGAGCTTTGACTTTGGTGCTGGATGTGCTAGGGTGTGGGGACTCCAGGGCAGCAGGGCAGGTGGCAAGGGCAGGAGTGACAAACCTCATGTCTGGGGAACGGAAAGGCTCTGGCCCATTCCCTAGAGACTGCGTGACAGGGCTGGGGGGGCAGGCAGTGGGAGCCCTGCACCACCTTCTGGCCCCCCTGCCGAGCATGGTGAGGCCCTCGCAGTGGCTGCCTGGTCCCAGAGGTGCCCCAAGGTGCGGGTGTTGGTGACCTGGTGCGGGTTCTCAGGAACACGCCCTCAGATGACAGCCTTCCCCTCTCCTGTTGTGCAGGCACCAGGAGCCATCAAGGAGGCTGTGGGGAGATGAGGCGACCCCGGGGGACAGTGGGTGGGCCATGGGCCAAGGTGGGCGTACTCAGTGCAAGTGGGCATCGCTGCCTGGCCCAGGGAAATGGGTGGCCATTGGGTGGGGGGATGGAGGGAGAGCCCACAGGTTCTCGTGAAGACGAGTCCAGGTGTGTCGGCAGTGGCCACAGAGGTTGGATGCATCGTGTGCCCCTCAGGATGTGCGCTGGCAGGATGCAAGGGGCGCTCTCCTCTATTTAAAAACAAAGATGCGTGGATGCTGGCTTCTGCCCAGCTCTAGTCCTATGTCCCTAGCAAGATGCTGACTGATGTGGGTCAGAGGGCTGGGCAGGTGGGGTCCGGGCAGCCATGTGGCTGCCTAGTTGGCTGTTGGGATGCGTGCACATGCATGTGCACGCACTTAAACACCCCGGCTCAGGACTAATATCTCTCCTTTCTTGGCAGATGAAGGGCGCCCTGGCGGAGATTATCCAGCTGGCCACCTTGGACTCCGATCCCTGGGTTCTCATGGTAGCTGACATCCTCAAGTCCTTTCCTGACACAGGCTCGCTTAACCTTGACCTCGAAGAACAGAATCCCAACGTTCAAGATATTTTAGGAGAACTCAGAGAAAAGGGTATTTGTGTGTGTGTGTTATGCTGGGAGGAGGGAAACGGGTCTTCCTTTTAAAACATCTTTTCTAAAGTGGATTTGACATCCAGAGCATTGTATCATGTGCAGTACAGCATGTTATGGTTCCTTGACTGCTTATATCTCCTACCCCTACCCCCACCCCACCACAGCCCCAGCTTCTGACTGGCCTTGAGAAGCAAGCTCAGGACGGCCCACAGGCTGCTGCTCACTGCGCTTGCTGGATCCAAGTGTGTTACTGTTTGCATATTCAGACGCCCTCTCCCTGCTCAGCTCATTGAGGCCACAGCTCTGCCCATTCAGGTTGCAGCTCCAGAGCCTAGAACATTCCCTGGCACAGAGTATGGGGAAAGGATGAGTTCAGTTTAGAACATGAACTGAAAACCACTGAGAAAATACAAACAGAAAGAACACAGAGGAGGAGGTGGGCTTCCTCCCCAGGTCCCTCTCCTGGTTCACACAGCTGCATCTGGCATGCCCCTTAGAGACGGAACCCATGCTGCTGCAGGGCCAGTGGTTGGTACCCCCTGCAGGTGGCCCCTGCCACCTCTGCTACCCATGAGGTGACCACCCCTCCACCCTCTGTCAGTTTTCACTCGGCCACCCCATGCCTGTCTGGGTGATGTCTCTGGGCTGGGAAGGGCCTGTTCTGTTTGCGGCTGGAGGTGGGCTTCTTGGCCGCTGGGAGTCCTGGGGGCGTCCAGGTCCTAGAGGGGGTGGTGTGGCGGGAGGGGTGCACAGGAAGGGGGATGAGTTCTGAATCCAAGTGCTGCTTCTGAGGGCTGGGAGGACCGCTGGGTGGGGGCCCATGGGGATTGGCGGGGAGGAGCCTGTGGCCACCGCAGACTTTGCCTCTCCTGCCGCTCAGGGCATGTCTCGGTATTGCTGCTGCCCTGGACACCTAGAACACACTCTGGGAAGGTTGTACTGCTGTATGTCCATGGTGCCCCAGAGTGACAAGCAGCCAGCCAGCCAGGACATCCTAACCCTCATGCCCAGCAGGTCCTGGGGGTTGGGGTGGGGACATCCCAGCTGCAGGGCCACCCACTTGACAAGCAGCCGTGTTGGCGGCCTTGACTGTTGGGTGATGGTGGAGCGGAGCCCCTGGGCAGTCTGACCTGTTTTCTGTTTTGAAAACAAGGTGGAAGATCCAGGACCGTAAGTAGGAGACAGCACTTTAGATGGTGTTTTCACACGAGCTGTGCAAGCCAGGGCCTGTGTGAGGGGGATGCAGCTCCTAATGTGCTGTGTTGGTTCTCGAATGAGCAGTGAACGAGTGTGAAGCGTCTGCCATGCTGCCACTAGAGTGCCAGTACTTGAATAAAAACGCCCTGACGACCCTCGCCGGACCCCTCACTCCCCCAGTGAAACACTTTCAATTAAAGAGGAAACCGAAGAGCGCCACGCTGAGAGCGGAGCTCCTGCAGAAATGTGAGTGCCCCCATTCTGGAAGGCCCAGCATGCGAGGGATCTGATGCTGAGAAATGGTGCCTCTGTTTTCCTCTGTGGTTTTATTTCTAGAGTTCCTTTAGAGTGTATGGTCCCTGAATTGTTCAAGACAGCCGGCTACGTAAAGTTGTGGGGTTTTGTTATTTTTTTTTAGAAATTTATTTATTACCATGCTAAACTGTATTTTAAATCTATTTTAGAAACGTCAGAAGTTTTACGTTAAAAGTGTCTCTTTCTAATCTTTGTTACAACGGTGAAATCTGCAGATGAGTCCTGTGGGCCGTAAGAAGGGCAGCCCTCTGAAGGCTCACAGGAGGCCTGACCCTCACTCCTATAACTTCGCCTTTTGCTGGAGTTGCACAGGATGTCCCTTTAACCTTAAAGATGTTTGGTCATTTTATTTTATGTTTCTCTAAATAGTGATGTATAAAATGTGTATGGAGGTATTTGCCAGGAAAAAGGCAGGGTAATTGATTTCTTCAACCAAATTGCAAAGTATGAATTGCAAGAACTTTTATTTTGAATGGCCATGAAATTGGTATTAACCATACGCACAAATGGCCTGATTGCAGAGAATCTGAATAAAACACAGCCTTCATGACCTTAGCATCCCAGGCTCGGGGTGGCTCTGTGGCTTCTCAGAGCCAGTGGGACACAGTGAAGCCTCCCATGCTTCCCCTTCCCTGTCCCCATGGAGCCAGCTCTGGAAAACCACGTCTCCTTCCACTGATTGATGCATGTGTGGGGAGACACATTGGGCTTTGCCCAGTGCCCAGCAGTGAGGATGTGCCACCGGCTGCCCCGAGGCCTCCCTACGGCCCACTCTCTGGGTCCCTCTAGGAAGGATGGCCCCCTGGCTCTGGTTCCTCAAAAGTAGGTTTGGCTCAGTGGAGGACGTGACATTGGAAGTCGTGCCAGTTCTCTCTGGGAAGGCATGAATGTTTGGGAAAGGGAGCCCTGTGTCTGCATGAATGCACCCAGTGCGACCTCTTCATAACATACTTAGCCTGCAGTGAAGGGCGTGTTGCTGACTTGACGCATCTTCTTGCAGCCACCGAGACGGCCCAGCAGCTGAAGAGGAGCGCAGGGGTGCCTTTCCACGCCAAGGGCCGGGGGCTTCTCCGGAAGATGGACACCACGAGTAAGGCTGGCCCCCAGCTCTGAGCCCTCATTGCTCATCAGAGACCAGGCCCCACCTCAAGGGTTCTGTCTTTTTTGTTTGTGGTGTCATTTAAATGTTGGGATGTGCGTGGGTCGTGGGCCCTGTAGGTGTCTTTGGTTGTATTGGTGAAAGGAGCACACGAGATGAGGAGAGAGCCCAGGGGAAATTATTAGGTTTTCCGACAAAAGGACCTGGAAGCATATGCAGGAGCCTGACCAGAACTTGAGGGAGATGCTGGTTTGTGTCCCTCTCTGTGTGGGGAACAGTGTGCCTGCCCTGTGCGCAGGACTCCCCCTTCTTTGGGGAGGGAAGGGGCACCCCCTCCAATGGAGAGCGAGCTGCCTGAGGCAGCTATTCCAGGGCCCACCTTCTTCCCTCCCTCAGAGTTGGAAGCAGAAGCCCTGCGTGCCTGCACACAGGGCAGACATAAGAATGTGGGTTGCCCTGGGGCTTGCCACCAGAAGGCCCTGGACAGACACCCCAAAGGGCAAGAGGGCAGGTTGCCCACTGTCCTGCGTTCCAGGGCCCAGCACTGACCAAACCACAGGGAAGCTGGGTCACCTGAAAACAAAACAGATGCGCCTGTGGGCCTAAAGGGAAGCCTTGTGGGGGCCCCTCCTATAGGGCCCATCCCAGCAAGGTTCCCGAGGGCAGGGGCATGGTCACTATGCCCTTGACCCAGCATCCAGTTCAGGGTCCCATTGGCTGTGCTGGAAGGGGCCATGCATGCCCCGGGCCCACATCACGGTGTGAGATCTGCATGTGAGTGGGTTTGGGCACAAGTGCCCAAATGGAGTCCTAGAGGTGGGAGCAGGGAGGCACCAGATGCTGGGGGACAGGTCCAGGCCCTGTTCAGGAGACACCATCCCTGTGTCAGGCGACTGCATTTGGACATAGTTGGGGACAGGGGAAGGTGATCCTTGCTGCACAGTGTGGGAGGGTCTAGCCTTGAGCAGAGCTGTTTGCCCAGAGGTGCAAGAGGGAAGCCAGGTTGAGCATCGTGTGGCATCTTTGTTTTTGTTGGTGTTCTTGGCAAAAATGTCAGATTGGCTGTGATGTCATCATTTCCATTGCCTTGCTCCTTTTTTATTTTTATTTTTTTAAGATTTTATTTACTTATTCATGAAAGACAGAGAGAGAGAGAGGCAGAGACACAGGCAGAGGGAGAAGCAGGCTCCACGCAGGGAGCCTGACGCGGGACTCGATCCTGGGTCTCGAGGATCACACCATGGGCTGAAGGCGGCGCTAAACCGCTGAGCCACCTGGGCTGCCCTGCCTTGCTCTTTGATGCGATGCCTGAGCGCGTCGCCACCTGGTGGTCAGGTCTCCCCCCCCCCCCCCCCCCCCCCCAGAGACACAAGTCCCCTGGGGTCAGGGTCACATCTGCAGAGCATCCCGCAGGCTTGCAGTTGGGGGTGGGCGCTGGGCCGGCAAGCAGGTGGCAGAGCACCCCCTCCATTTAGAGCATGCTGGCGGGGTGGCCTCTGTCCTTATAGAAAACCCATCACCTGAAGTCCTGCCTCACGGGGGCAGCCCCGTCCAGGTGGCCACTGATGGGCACCATCCTCTCTGCAGCCCCGCTCAAAGGCATCCCGAAGCAGGCGCCCTTCAGAAGCCCCACCACTCCCAGTGTCTTCAGCCCTGCTGGGAACCGGACCCCCATCCCGCCTTCAAGGACCCCTCTGCGGAAGGAGCGGGGAGTGAAGGTGGGCTCCGCCCCTCCGGCCTTGGCGGCCTCCCCAGACCGGCCCCGGCATTCCTCACCGCACAGCTAAGGGTGGGCTCCTGTCTGTTGGCAGCTGCTTGACATTTCCGAGCTGGATATGGTGGGTGCTGGCCGAGAGGCAAAGAGAAGGAGGAAGACACTGGGTACGTACTTGGGGCTCCCCCACCATAGCCTGCTCTCCCCGACTTACCCCTTCCTTTTTTCATGGGGACCTGTGTTTCTCAAGCCACCAGTGGCTTCTGTGTCTCAACAAGACCGCAACACAATGGCCGACCTGTCCTAAAACTAGCCCAGTGTGTTCTTTGCCCAGAGACTGTGAAGCACACACTCAGTGCGGCTAGCATGGGCCCCTCCCACACCCCGGGGGTCTGCTCGGCCTGCTTGTGGGGTGCTGTGCAGTCGGGGGACTGGCGAGGACTTTGCTTTGTCGGCAGATGCAGAAGTGGTGGAAAAGCCAGCCAAGGAAGAGACCGTCGTGGAGAACGCCACCCCGGACTACGCGGCTGGCCTGGTGTCCACGCAGGTAGGCCGTGTGTGCTCCCACTTGTCCTGGTGGTCAACCACAGAATGTGCTCCGTGGGGGATGTGTGTGGATGTGGGTGCGAGAGGCAGCGCTGGCCAGAGGCCCAGGGAGCATCGCAGTAGCGTGAAGAGCAGGCACACACTGTGTGCTCTCTGCGAGGTCTCCTCAGCGATCTCCTCAGTGTGGTGACTTGGTTTCCCCTGTCGGGTGAGGTGAGGGTCAGTGGCCTAGCGCAGCCTGCTTCTTGGAGTCTCGTCCACGCGGACCGTGCAGGTGCAGCCCATGGGGATAGGGCTGCAAGCCAAGGCTGGAGAAAGGCCTTGGAGCCACAGGTTTCTGGGCGATGGTTTTGTTTCTTCCTGCTGTGGGGCTGTTTCCTCACTTCGTACGAGGAGGGGTCTTCCCTTGGTCGTTGGTATTCATGGCAGAGGAAGACTGGCAGCCCTTCTTTCCTCAGAGGCGGCTGATTTGGAAAGCTCCCCAAGCAGACAAGCAGCTCTGGATGGGGGGTGGCGGGGAGGTCCAGCACAGCCAGGCACCCCTTCCCCAGCCCTTAGGACTGCAAGCCTGCCATCCTGCCCCGGGGCTGGGGGTGGAGGTTCACAGAGGAGCCAGCAGAGCCCAGCGTCCAGGAGGACTGTAAACTGTGTTCCAGAAACTCGGGTCCTTGAACAATGAGCCTGCGCTGCCATCCACGAGTTACCTGCCTGCCACGCCCAGTGTGGTCCCGGCCTCCTCCTACATCCCCAGCTCCGAGACGCCTGCAGGTCAGCCGCCACCTGGAGGTGTCCTCCTCGGACCTGTTCCCCCATGCATCCAGGGGTGTCAGGACATCTGTGCCATGTCCTCCCTGAACCATTGCTGGTCCTGACTGGAGACCCTTCTGGTCACACAAATTTCCAGGAATGAACCCAGAGTTTTCACCTGCTCTGTCCATTCTGGGGGCAAACAAGCAGTGCCCCCTTCGCACAGCCCAACAGGAGTGCATTCTGCAGGGATGGGATGGGGTGTCTGGCTGACAGTGCCTCAGGCCCCAGGGGTCCCGTCGCAGTCCCAGGATCCTGAAGGGAGGTGGATCCAGGGTCACGGCCTCGACTCGGTCTCTTGCTCCACCGGGCTTGGCTGTGCCTGCCAAGAGATGGGCCTGGGAGCAGAAGCGACCAGAGGGAAGGCAGTTCCTGTCTTACTGGGGCTATGAGCAGGGGGACCTGGGCTTGGACGTCTCTGCTGTCTGGAAGGGCCTAATGTCTTTAGCTCCAAGGTGGGGGCGTATGGGGGCTTATGCCCATCAGCGGGCTGGCAGTGCGGCCTGTGGTTCTGGCCCCAGCTGTGGGGACACGGAGCTGAGGTCTCAGGGTGAGCCAGGGTATGAGCAGTCAGGGCCTGGGAGGTGGGGCGGAGCCCGCCCACTTTCTCAAGGTAGGGTGGGGGGGGGTCCCTGGCCCTGCATTCCCTTTGCCAGATATCCCTCTGCTTACAGCACCATCTTCTCGGGAAGCCGGCCTACAGGCCAGCAGGCCACCGGAGGAGCCCAGTACCCCAAGCCCCGCGCTTCCCGCGCAGTTCAAGCAGAGAGCACCCATGTACAACAGCGGCCCCAGCCCAGCAGCATCTGCACCCTCGACGCCCACTTCCCCCTTGACACCCACCACACCCCCAGCCGTCACCCCGGCTGCCCAGACACCTCCAGTGGCCATGGTGGCCCCACAGACCCAGCCCCCTGCCCAGCAGCAGCCCAAGAAGAACCTGTCTCTCACGGTAGGTGGGCCCTTGGCCGGCCCCAGGCCCGGTGGGAAGGTGGCATGGGCTCCAGATGGATATGAGTGGTGGTGCCCCTGGGGCCCAGGTACCCACACCCTCTTTCCACACTCGCAGAGAGAGCAGATGTTTGCTGCACAGGAGATGTTCAAGACAGCCAACAAAGTCACACGGCCCGAGAAGGCCCTGATCCTGGGCTTCATGGCTGGCTCCCGAGGTGGGTGTGCATGGGCAGCCCAGTGGGGTGGGGGCCAAGGGCCCCACAGGGGAGGGAAGGGACAGGCTCCTCCACCCTCCCCCAGCCCCACCCAGCAGCCCCTGTCCTCCACAGAGAACCCGTGCCAGGAGCAGGGCGACGTGATCCAGATCAAGCTCAGCGAGCACACGGAAGACCTGCCCAAGTCCGATGGCCAGGGCAGCACCACCATGCTGGTGGACACCGTGTTCGAGATGAACTATGCCACAGGCCAGTGGACGCGCTTCAAGAAATACAAGCCCATGGCCAACGTGTCCTAGGGCTGCCCACCCACCTCTGCTTGCCTTCGCTGCGGGGTCCGCTGGGCCCCAGCCCACTGAAGCTTTTAGGTTCATTTCTCGGGGTGTTCTGGACTTATTTTTTAAATTTTAATATGGGTTACCTTTTGTGTGATTTCAGATACTTTTTTGGATTCAATATTACATTTTTGAATGTTAAAGTTAACCAAAAAAGTTATAACTTCTAATTTTAGTGACAGCTCTGCCTGTTAGACTTTTATCTTTTTTTTTTTTTATTTTTTCTTAAATTCTGACCATGAGGGAGGGCTCTTCCTTGCTAGTGCGATGCTCTTCCCATCCCACGAGGTTGAGGGGACCAAGTGATGCCCAGCACAGTTGAGACCAGGGTGGGGATGGCCTGGCCCATGCCCCAGAGCAGGAGACACCGGGCCGGACATGCCACAGGCAGGTTTTGTATTTGTCTTTTGTATGGTTGTGAGCATTGAGACCAGTCTTCTGGCGCCTGTTTTCATTGTACAAACGATCTGAGTAATTAAAATATAGCTTTTCTAAAGAAAGCCCCGGAGCGGTGTTTGGGGCCAGCCCATCCTCTCTGCTCCAGGGGCTTAGTCCCTCTCAGGGTGGGAGCTGGTGGGGGCAACACAACTGTCACCCCCCTACACTGACTCAGAGCCCCAGTCAGAGGCGCTTTATCAGAGAAGATGGGAGACCTGGAACGGAGCCGAGCACCAGCCAAGATGTTGACAGGTCTCCCCCTACACCTCCCCCCCACAATTCCACCTTTAAAGGGGATTTGGTCATCAGATTATTTATCCAAAGGGGAACCCAGCCTACTGTTCCTGGTATGGGCTGCACCTCCCAAGGCCCCGGCAAGGCCTGAGCGGGGCAGCCATCTGAGATGGGGTGTGTCGGGCTGTGCCAGATGCCACAGGAGCTAGGCAAGTGGGCAAAAGCCCCAAACTTCAAAATGTGATGCCATATAAAGTAAGTCTAGAAAAAAAGCCTTTAAAAATTTTTTAATACAAAAATACTCATATACAGTTTTCCAAACACAACGTCCCACTTTAAATGTTATTTCCCCCTGACGGGCAGTTGTCACGTCTGCAGCTCAGTCTGTGACCCCCAGAAGGAATTTCAAGTTTTTAAGTCTGTCCAGACCAGTGAGAGCACCGAGCGTTCCTAATAGGAGCCTGACCGCCTATTGTGTGAAGCTCCGACACCCAACAGTTCAGTTCGTATTTAATTTCTGACGGGGCATTTCACATCTCAACAGGGTACAGCGGACACCGGGACGCCCGGGACAGCCATTCACTCTAGTGACTAATGCCCAATACTGTGCTGCTTGGAGGACTGAGAATTTGGCAACAGTCATTTGCATTAATTTCCATCAAAACAGGCTTATCTTTAATTCCTGGAAATACGGTAGTTCTGGAAGGTGGGCAGTACACACCCTGTGGTTTGTATGTCAAGATCAGAACTTCAGAGGTGGCAGGAGCATGGACCTGAGTGTGTGTGTGTGGGGGGGCAAGAGGTGGGGGGAGGCGTGGTGTCCACGCGATGCGGTTCCTGATGGAACAGGCCAGATGGAGACTCCCCATGCGCCGCAGGTGCCATACTCGGTCCCCCACAGTGGTTGCATGTCCTGACTGCGGATACCCGTGCTGGTGCCACCTCATGGGTGATGGGGAATGGTGATGCTGAGTAATCCGGAGAAGTTGGGGCAATTTTTGTTTTGTTTCTGCTTTGCATTTCATGACAAAGGACTGAAGCTGCCATTCAGAAAGACTGAATCCCCGCAAAAGAGCTCTCCAAGCTCCCCCTCAGACTCTGGGCAGAGCCCTCAGGGCTCAGCTGTCATGCTGCAGCCTCGTACTCAGATCCATAAACCAGTTTTCTAGAGATTTGCAAAGTTAGTGTTACTTGCTCATTAGGTTCAACAGTTTCTGGAAAGAGGATAACCATATTTAAAATGTTTCCAGTATTTCCTTCAGAAAGATCGTAGAATTTGAAAATATCAAAGTGACTAAAAAAAAAAATCCCAAGATTTTACTACGTCAAATACAAAAAATAAGTTAATCTGCTCCCCAAAGTGCACTGCAAGCCCAGGCTGCTGGTCTGACTGGTCCAGATGTCCCTCGGCTGGTGGGAGCGGACAGGCGAGCCCCGCGTGTGGCAGCAAGGGTGTGGGGGTGCTGCTGAGTCACCACTGAACAACCTGAGTTGTTCAGGGAAGAAGGAGCACAAATCTATGAATCAATCCAGTATTTTCTTAGGACAATGTGAGAGCAATTAGAGTTCTAAACTGAGATCCCCTCAGTCCCTGTGTCTTACCAAGCAAGTACATTTCCAGAGGTCACCTGAGCCATTGCAGGAGTCAACTGATGACCATGCTCCCGGATCTCCTGGGTCGCCAGGGGTGGCTCCCATCTCCAGGATGGTGGCAGGAAAGGGGCCAGAGGGACAGCCACAGTTGGGAACACTCTGCACCCAGTAAGTGCAGGGGGAGGTGCGTACCTGCAGGTGTCAGGGGCCTCGCACCTAAAGAAGACCTTCCCTGTGGTCAGCCTGGCAGAGACCACTGCCCCCAAGAGCTCGTATCACAGAACCACGGAGCAGTAGTGAACAGGGGTCTGGGTCCAAGGACATCCTGCAACTGTGCAAGGCAGAGACGACGGAAGAATGAACAGGAGACCTCAGGAGCAGTTTTCAAGAGGGGCTGGGTATACATCTCTGGGATACATGTCCTCCTTAAGGGCCAGAAAAAAGCATCTGCCGCTGAGGATTCCCTTCCCTCCCATTGTGAGCATGGAGACTGCAGGCCCCACAGAGTGCACACAGGTGCCTGGCAGGACCCCCGCCCTTGCCGCGCTCCAGTCGCCCCATGGTCAAGGTCAAGAGGAACTTCAAGAAGAGAAGACAACTTCATATTCCCAGAAGCTTCTCACTTTGTGGGAATAAATAAGAGTTAGTGGGCATCTCAGGAAAACTCCAGGACGGGCGCCACCCACTGGTGTGCGTGCAGGTGGTGCCGGGCAGGCCTGGAGCCCCGGCACGCGCTTCTCCGTGGTGTCCCAGCCGAGCATGTTCTCCACGAACGGACCCACAAGCGTGACAGAACGTCAGTAACTGGATGGAAGAGTTCTAAACTCTGGGCCTCTCCTCAGACCCCTAAAGAAATGCCCTGGGCCCCAGGGTGGGGAGCACCCAGCACAAGCTGTGCCCCAGGGCAGAACACAGCCCCCAAAGGGCCTCACCCCCACCGAGCACCACTCCTTTCTCAGGGACAACTTGGGGCCGCATCAGTAAATACACATTTCAGTCGGTGGTAATTTGTGAAACAAGTTTAGCAAAAATATATTGAGAATAAAAGCCAGAAACTGGTAAAAGCCAAATGAAAAAAATATACAAAGTCTTCCCCCAAATGTTGGTAAGGACCTAGTGCGTTCAGGAGACAGGCCCAGGTGAGATGTGCCAGACCTGGCCTGGTCGGGAGAGACTATGCTCGCGACCCCACACGTGGGACGTGACGCGATGGCGCCGCTCAGTCCAGATCCATGACAGAACAAACTACAGGGGAATCTTACAACAACACTATCACTATCACCACTCCTGGGGCCGGCTTCTCACCAGGATGGAAAAGAAGCATTTTGAGGAAAAATTTCACATTAGTACAAAAAAAAAAAAAAGTCATACAGCTGTTTCATATGAGCAAAATAATGATCAAAATCATGGTTTCCAGGGAATCCAGGGTCTGAGCCCTTGCCCAGGCCAGGCCCCATCCTGGTCTCTCCTGAGTGATGAAGACAGGTAAGCAGGCCGAGTAACATTGTGAAGATTAAAGAGATAATAGTGATCCTTTAGAAAAATACTACTCTACATTTCGGGTGAGATAAAAACATTTCATATGCCAATTAATTTTCAATTATAACTTTAACCTACAAAAATAGAGTGGGAGGGAACCTTGACATTCTCAGAAATTCAAGTGTAGCTGTAATGCTGTGGAGTAAGGCTTGTTTGTCCAGGAACCTTCTGAACCTTGTGGCTCAGATGGGTCGTCAGTGCAGACGCAGCGGGCGCTGCTGAGGATGGCTCAGTGGTGGACGGCGCTCCCCCCCAGGAGGCCTAGGCGGCTGGCATAGCGGCTTCGAGCTGGGTCCTCGGGCCAGTCCCCTCTGTGGCCCTTTACCCCTGGATCTGGCCAAGCCGCTGCCTGGCGCTATTTGCCTTCCGTGACTCTCCTCCAGCACCTCCTTTTCTTCCTCTTCCCCTTGGACTTCATGGGTTCCGGGAAGGGTTTCTCAGTCTTGGTGCTTCGAGCCGACTCTGCCCCCAAGTCATGCTCGTAGCAGTACGACCGCCCATCCTGGGTGGAGCTGAAGGCTGTCCCATCCTGGTGTTCCTTGCAAAATGAATTAGGGCAAAAGTGGCAAAATGAAGTGGAAGGTTTGCCACACACGTCACAGTGATGCCAAGGACATTCCCACTTCCCTGCAACAAAACAAATTAGCAGAAATGACGAAAACTGTAACCACTTTTAACATCTTCGTGGTTGAGAACCTATTTTAAAACTGTCCAGTGAGATGGACACAAATTAAGACAAGGCATTGCTGCCTATTGAGCTGCAAAAACATGAAGAGGAGGGAGGACGGGCACTCAGAGGCCTGGTGGGTGGGCCTGGCAGAGGGCACCTGCATCCCAAGTCCCCGGCCTCCATCCTGTGCAGGATGAGGTGGCTCTCGGGGTGGCCAGCAGATGCTGGCTTCTCTTCTGTGACCTCGCTGTGGCCTGGATCCAGGGTCTACTGGCCTTAACTGTAGAGGTCATGTTCACGCCTCCTGCAAACAGGTTTCTCTCCTGTTTGTCTATGAAATTGTGCTTTGTCATCTGCACGTAATTATTTTTCTCTTACACTCAAACATGTTAGACCTTTTCTTTTACAGCTTTTCGACTGCTCTGGGCAAAGGCCTATTTTTCCTCTCAGACCACAGGGGATGGTATCTCTGGCACCCGTAATCTCCCTGAACCGAGGCTGGAAGCACCAGGCAGACCCCGCTACCTGTCCCCTCCTCCCTTGCCACTGGCCCTGACATGGCCTACACTTGTGGGGTTGCCACCCCGGCCCCATGACTGTCAATGCCACGGGCCTCCCCAGGCTGAGAGAGGGAGAGGAGAGCCTGGGATGGGACCCCCCCAACACCAAGGCCGCCAGGGGGCCCGCTCACCCACCAAAGGGCCGCTTGCCCAGGCCCAGGCACGACAGATGGTAGGCCTTGGTGCAGGACTTGCGGTCACACAGCACCAGCTGGCCGCCGTCCCCACAGCGGAAACACTCATCCTCAGACTCCTTCTTTCCTTCACCCCTGGTTCTCCGCCTGCGGGTTCTCTTCTTGGTCTTCTTGCCCTTTTCATCTGAAGACAGGGATGCTGAGGTCTAGACGGAAGAAGCAGAGGCAGGCTGCTGCAGGGAGCCACGTGGATGGGCAGTAATAAACTCCAAGGAGCCAAAGCAGAAGTGCAAGGGTGGCCAGGGGTGGGGCAGGGGACAGGGCATAGGGCCAGGGCCAGCCGCCTTGCTACATGGAAGACAGGCAGGCCCAGAAAGTGAAGCCCACTCTGCTGAAAGCCTCCTGCAGCGGCAGCTCATCTTGGACAGCGGGTCCACACCCCCAGGTCGGCTGATGGGATGCACAGGCCACGGAGTGGCTCCGGCCCCCACTCGGGGGGACATCCTTGGTCCTCCTAGGAAGGATTCTGTCATGAATGGGAGAAAACTCTTCTCTGGTGGAAGCAGCAGATCCAACACAAACACTCCCTCTCGGGCCACAGCCTGTGATCTGCGGCACCCCAGGGCCCATGCTGCACACGGCACGTGGCACGGGGAGGCAGGGAGACTGTCCCACATTCATGACCTTCCCAGAATCTCAGAATGGGACCTGACTCATTGTTAAGTCAGGAGAAGCCACCCTGGGGCACGGGGCCCTGAATCCCACATGCCTGGGGTCCTTAGAAGGGGAAGACACAGAAGCAGGAAATGGACCCATGAAGATCACGACAGAGAGGACGGTGCTGATGGGCTGAAGGACACCACGGACTGCCAGAAGCCAGCAGAGGCTGGAAGAGCTTGGGAGGGAGCGCAGCCTAGACCACACCCTAGTTCTGGGTTTCCGGCCTCAAGAAGTTCTGCTCACGGTTCAGCCTGTGGCACTCTGACAGGGGGCTCTGGCCTCCCTGCTACCCGCGGCCACCTTTGCCCACGCCACCCACCACAGTGACAAGTCAACTTGGGGGAAGTCGCTTATCACCACTGCTGGTGTCAGCAGGGAGGATGGAGTGCGACTTACCTTTGGTCGGTCCCCGAGGAACCCGCTGCAGTTGGAGGCACCACACCGACAGACCGTCTTCTCGTTCCCCAGACAGTCCAGGTTGTAGTTAAAGGTCAGCTCCGTCCCTGGGTTATGAAAGACACATGCACGAGACATACCAACCATCTTCCAGGGGTGAGATCGCCACCCATAGAACACACGTCCCTCCTTCACTGCCCAGTGTACTGGCTCCCCCTCTGCTAGCCCGGCCTCCAAGAGCCTCCATGACCGCCAAACCTGCCCGCGCCTGCCCCTGCACATGTCGTACCTGCAGGAATGTCACACACAGCAAACAGGCCCACACGAGTGTCACCGTTCACTGTCCATTTAAGGGTCTCACAGTTGGGCTGGCAGCTATGGTTCATAAAGCGGGAATAGTTTCCTTTGGGGCCCGCATCGATGATCCGGTCCTGTAAGGCACAACTCTGGTTTTAAGCCACATTTACACATGTGGCAGCACCAAGTATCGTGTCCTTATAAAAAGGATTTTCCCCATCAGACCCATTGGTCGAGTGTTGTGCTGGAAACCGTGGTCTCCCATGTCCACTGGGGTGGGACACCCCCAAACCAGCCCTGTTTCTCTCCCTCACGGGGGGTAGGTCAGGACCACATGGAGAGGACCAGGCCCCAGCGAGTGTGGGTGAGGAGGGCAGCCATCTGGCACAGGCCAATGCCACCCAACAGATGACAGGCAGGGAGCCCAGAGATCAACATGGATGGCCAGTGGGAGTACATGGTAATGGACAAGGAACAAAAACAAAGCAGCCCCTAAAACTCAAAGCCAGACGAGCCTCCGGGAAGGCATCCACATCCCTACAGAGAGAACAAGGCGCAAACTCCCAACGATGCCATTCGACCTTAGGCTGAGAAGGATCGTCCACCGTCAGTCGTCAGCCGACACGCAGGGGCTGTCCCAGGGCAACAGGGACAGTGTCAAGAAAGTGACCCGACAGAGGCATAGACATACAAACTCACCTGACATCCAGCCACAGGGAGAGTGGGGGGAGAGTCAGCAGGTGGACCCCACAACCACGGGGAGCAGTAGAGGTAAGAAACATGCCAGCAGGCAGGATGGCACTTGAAATCAGGCACAGAAAAGATGAGAGTCCCGAGTTTGTGCAAACACACAAGCTAGTGTGTCTCTCCTGCGGCCCCAGGAACAGATGCCCAGCGACGATGCCCCCCAGGGTCCCGCTGGCTTGGAGACATCCTGATTCATTTCACCCTCACTGCTGTTCCTTTACAGAGAACCGGTAGCAGAATAGGCCTGCCCCTCAGCGCACCTTGCCCACCCAGTAAGAGCCCCACTGACCACCGCGTCATGTTCCTCATGATCATCCCAGGGGCACTATCTGCCCCCTCATGCACCAGTGCCTGTTCCCACACTTTCCAGAACACACCCTGCGAGGCGAGCCAGCAGCAGGGCAGCCCCGGTCCCTGGGCACGTGTGCATCTGCCTTGGGGATGGCCCAGCTCTTCAGGTATTCTGGGTACCTGAGCCTTGGTGACTATGTGTCAAGATCTTTCTTACAAACACTGATTTTTAATTTTATAGAATCTTCTCTCAGAACCTCCCGTGTTACATGGCTCTTATTTTTTATATACTCAGGGCTTCTTGCTAGCCTGATCCAGCCCCCCCCCCAACATACTCCAACATACTGTAACTCCCAACTGCTCTACTTTGGTGAATGCAGGCAAGGGGACACCCTTCGCCTGCCGCCCTGCCACCTGCCAGGGATGGGGCCACCCTATTCATGGGAAGGCCATAGTGAGCCCCCTGACAGCTGGCAGGATGCTGCCGCCCTGCATCACTGCTAACACACCCCCGTTAGTCTTGCAGATGTAGCCCTCTGCGTGGACTTTGGAGCGCAAATCTGCGTGTTCTCAGTATTTGTGGGTGTGGGGGCACCAGACCCCAGTGCACACGACCTCCCTGTGCCACCCCCAAAAGCAGCAGCAGCAGCAGCAGCAAGCGTCTCATGTACCTCCTGAGCCTCACTTGGGCCTCCTCATGGCCTTCATCAAACAGGGAGAAAGGCCCTTCTCTTCTGTCCCCTCATCATCTCGTCAGGAGCACGTCTTCATTTCCTCGAGGGATCCTTCGTACTCGCTAAGCCACTAATTGTTGGTGGGTTTTCCTCTCCTTGGTCTTGGACTGAGCCACAGGGCACCTCTTAGGTGTGCCACGCAGATGGCACCTGCCCCATCATGGGCATGCCCGGTCCTGCTCTACTGGGGGGGGGATCCAGCCGGGGGGGGGCGGGGCGGTTCTGAAAAGTTCAGGCCACCACCTGTGTGTCTGGACACAGTGACTTGCTCACAAGCTCCACAGTCTGCTCAATTCTGAGGGTCTGATTTGACTTCACTTCCATCCTCACTGGCTGTGCTGCTCTTCCAGAGCACGTGTGTCTGCCCAGGACACAGGCCCTCGGGGCTCCCCTGGCCTCCTGGGATGCAGCAGGGTGGAGTCTGCCCTCACTCAACGAGAACCTCCCCTGGTGCCTCTGCCCACAGTTCTACATTCAGCCTCTGAGTCTTCCGGTTACTTATGGAGAGCAGAGAATCACGCATTGCAACACAGAATGGTACGCTGGGCACAGTTCTCACCGGTCAGTCCATTCTAATGATGGGGTTTCATTTTCATTTTCTTGTCATGTTGAGAACTTTGTGTTTCACCTCCTCCTGGCCACCCTCATAAACACTCTGGCATGCATGCATGCATTTATTTATTTATTCATGATAGACACAGAGAGAGAGAAGCAGAGACACAGGCAGAAGGAGAAGCAGGTTCCATGCAGGGAGCCTGATGTGGGACTCGATCCTCGGACTCCAGGATCACGCCTGGGCCGAAGACAGGCGCTAAATGGCTGAGCCACCCAGGGATCCCCAACACCCTGGCATTTAGATCGCCCCCATTCCCGCAGCACCCACAGGCCCACCGCTATAGCCAATGGGAGAAGAGCTGGTCCCCCATCCCTCGTCCCAGCATCAGTGCCATCCCCTTACTGCTCACCCACCTTCACTCCTAGACAAGCTTTGACCAGCATCACTGGACTCATCAGCTCTGACCCTCAGCCAACAGAGGTGCCCTTGGCCACCCTTCCCTAGCCCGTCTTTGCTCCTGTCAGGAATGACCTCCCAAGATTGCTCTGCCATTTGTCCCCACCCCATCCTGTGGCCAGAGCTTTACCTGGGCCAGCAGCTGGAGCTCGTCCTCGGCAGTCTCCTCAGGAGGGCCAGCTCCCAGCTGTCTTGCATGAGCCTCTCACCCCACAGCCGTCATACCTGACACCTACTCAGCACACTGCAGTATCTCTGCTTTCCTCTGTCCCAAAAAGCGTGCTGCTGCTAACCCTCTGTGCTGCAGCCTTGTTCTCTCCCCTCATGAGCAATCTAACGTTTAGGTTGGGCTAGCAAAGGATCCTGTCACGCCTGTAATTTTAACCTAATATTTACTATGTTGGCCATTCTGGATGATTTCCCTGAAAAACGAGGTCATTGTCTTTCTGAACATCAGTAGGGGGCAGGCTTGTCTCCGGGCTGCAGCCATGGAGAAGACTCTCTCCGGCCTGCTCCGCATACCATCTTTCCTTGTCCTTCCTCCTCAATCCTCATGTCTGTCCTGTGTCTGCTGCTCTGCTTCCTATTCTTCCAGGTGCTCCTCGCAGCAGACGCTCTGCCCAGCAGACACCTGCATCTCCTTCTGTCCCATCCCAAGCCCTCCAAGTCCCCGACTTGGCTCTGCCCACTGTCCTGTCTGGCCACCTCCAGCTCCTCACCCTTCACGATCCATGCTGAACGCCGGGTAGAACTTCAATCTGCTTTGTGGCGACACTGCCCTGACAGCCCTGCTGCTCCCTCTGTCTCTCTGTCCCCGCTTGGAGTGCACTGAGGGGTCCACAGCAGCCAGCAGCTAGACTTGCAGAGGGCAGGCTGCCTGGTCTCCTGGCCACCTCCTGCCTCAGGTCTCCTTCTCTGTTGCCAGCCTGAGGGGCGTCCCTAGACCTATCACCTAGGAAACCCCATGCCTCCCATCCCCACCGTTCCCCTTAGAAACTCAGTCCTGCTGGTGGCAGGCACCGCTCCTGGGCAGGTTCTTTCTCTGCTTCCTTGACAGAGGCCATTTTAGACTGATGGGTCTGTCTGTCCTAAGGTCCAATGAAGATGTACTATGTACACGTGTTGTTGCTGCTTTGGAAGTGAATGGCCACCCTCTCCAAAATCTTATGTGTAGATTTTTTATTTTAATTTGTGTAGATTTATGTTGCTGCACTGCAGATCTTGTCTTGTGTTTTTTTCTTCATGAATACTCTGAAGATCTCTCCAAGGATACACATGGAGCTCATGCCCAGTGCTGCGTCCCCAGGGCCCCTGCTACAGTGTGCAGGCCTGGGGGTTCATGTTCGCCACCACACAGGGGCTCGCTGTAGCCCTTCCATGATGCTTTTCAAAGTCTACCTTACTTGGCATTAACGTATCAAGAGCAGCCTTCTCTGGACTAGCCCTTGCCATGTTTCTTATTTCCTAGTACTCTTAAAACCTTTGTAGTTTAAAAAACAAACAAACAAACAAAAAAACACCCTTGTGGTTATTTTTTTTCAAAAAAAATTTTTTAAAGATCTTATTTAGTTGAGTGAGAGCAGGTGCACACATTGCAGGGGGTGGGGGGAGAGAGCGAGGAGAGCCTCCAGCAGATACCCAGCTGAGCATGGAGCCCGACGGGGGGCTGGATCTCATGACCCCAAGATCGTGGCCTGAACAGAAATCAAGAGCCAAATGCCTAACTGGCTGCACGTTAACAGGCACCTAACAAGCACCCTGGGACTGCTGCTCCCTGAAACGTGCTCTTCTTTCTTGGGCTGGCTGGCTGGCTGGCTGGCTGGCTGGCTGGCTTGCTTGCTTATTTATTTATTTATTTATTTACTTATTTATTTATTTATTTTTATTTATTTATTTTAGTCGCACAGAGAGAGAGAGAGGCAGAGACAGAAGCAGGCTCCATGCACCAGGAGCCCGATGTGGGACTCGATCCCGGGTCTCCAGGATCGCGCCCTGGGCCAAAGGCAGGCGCTAAACCGCTGCGCCACCCAGGGATCCCTCTCTTGGGCTTTCAATCTTTGTTATCTTTGATACCTCACAAATTTGGGGTTTTTTAAATAATGTATCTAGGTATAGATTTATTTGTATTCATTCTGTTCAAAACTTGGATTTCATCAGATTCTAGAAAATCCTGTTTCATATGTCCTTCTGCCCATTACCTAGTCTTTGCTTCTGGAGCATACACTGAACATCCATCCCTACCTTCCACGTCCCCTGGCCACTATGACCAAGTTTTCACCTTTTCTTCCTCCCGTGCCATGGTCCACAGCGTCCCCTGCAGCTGCCTAGCACCTCCTCAGCCACCTTCTGGGTTTATTTCCACAGCTACCCGTCCAGCTCTCAGTGTGAGTGGTTCCCGTTCACATCCTGCTCCTCTCAGGATCCCCACGTCTCTGGTAATGGCTTCTACCACTTCTGGCACACTTACTTCCTTTCCTATGTAAGTTCTACTACTTCTGGTTCTCACCAAAAGCTGAGACTTTCTGAAGGTTCTCCTTAGGGAGACCTTGCTCCTGTGTGCTTTGTGAACACTGAGGTCAGGCTTCTCTGTGTTGTTTTTATAGCAAGGAAACAAGGTATGAACACTCACATGTCCCTCATGGGTCACAGGCTTTATCCCTGCTTTGGTCAGGTGCCCTCGGTGAATTACCATTTTAGGGACCGATTTGTGTGTTAAATGGTCAATTTGGCATTTCTTACAACATGCAAGTAGTTTAAATTTAGAATCCAAAACATGGTAAGACACGGGCCTAGAGGTTTAGTTTCTAATAAAATGACCTCCCTTTTGACCAAAGGGAAGGAGACAGCAAAGGGAAGCACACATCTGCTGCCCTCTGGGATGACAGCCGCCGGGGGGTCCACCCGGGCACCATGGCCCCAGGCTTGGCAGTGGTCCCCATACAAGGGCTCCTCCCTGGGAGCTGCACGTGCTGACTCCTGCCTCCATAGATCTAGCCCCAGCAGGGCAGAGCACTCTGCCCCTCACCTGCCATCCTACACAGGTGTTGTGAGAGTTTCAAGAGGCTGGACAGACAGTTCTCCTTCATCAACGGCTGGTTTCTCCTGGTTTTCTGTTCATTTCATGCTACGGATTCCCACATACCAGCCTTGGGGTCTGCCAGGGCCACCTCCTACAGAAGCCTATGTGAACAGAGCTCCAGAGGCCCTGTGCTCCCAACAAGGTCAACAGAGGGAAAGTGGCCTCCCCTCTAGTCCAGGACCCTCGCCTTTCTTTTTAAGATTTTATTTATTTATTCATGAGAGACACACAGAGAAAGAGGCAGAGACACAGGCAGAGAGAGAAGCAGGCTCCATGCAGGGATCCCGATGCAGGACTTGATCCCGGGACCCCAGGATCACACCCTAGGCCGAAGGCAAGTGCCAAACCCGGATCCTCGCTTTCTAACCAGTTCTTTTATTTTAAATAGAATACTACGACCACAAACGACAGTACACCCTTTAGATACACGACTATTAATACCTTCACGTTTGCCCTGTCATCTGTTACAGAGATGCGTGTGTGCTCAGACATTTGTGTGCACAGCACACACACACACTCCTTCCTTCTGCCAGTTACCAGCCTCAGATGCTTGAACCCTAAACGTGTCCGCACTTTCTCTTCACAAGGAGCAACCTGTATAGGCATTCACCGTCAGGCCCTGAGAAACAACATCAGGAGCAGCTGTGTGTCCACGGTAGGACTTTCCTCACCATTCTGGCCAGCTTCCCAGCTGAAGCACACAGTGGCCCTGGTGCCTCCTTAGTCTCCTTGGTCTCATGACTGGTCAAGTTGCAACCAATGAGCCCAGTGCTCCTGGGGACACAGCCTCCCTGATGACAAAACTGTGAGGTCTCTAGGACTGTCCTACTCTGAACAACAGGCTGCTCTCCAGAGCTTATCACGTCACCTGTCTTCCACGAATTATTCAGATCATTTGGCAGGTGACCATTTTCTATCTTGTTTTCAAGGATTCTTAAAACCAGCCATCTTCCTGCTAGATTTTGAGATTGTGGGCGAGCAGCAGCAGAAACATGCATTGCATCTGCCCTC
This sequence comes from Canis aureus, assembly GCF_053574225.1. Taxonomy (NCBI): domain Eukaryota; kingdom Metazoa; phylum Chordata; class Mammalia; order Carnivora; family Canidae; genus Canis; species Canis aureus. The sequence goes on from NC_135612.1 coordinate 63,045,310, forward strand.
CCCTCAAGAAGCATTCAGGAGCCAAGGAGGCTGCCCCTGGGGTCAGAGCAGTTCTCTGCGTAGCTGCCATTGGAAAGGGCCCACTCCCGTCAGGCACCAGCCACCAACTGTAACGGGCCCGCATGCACGTTCTCCCAATCCCCTCCACTTGTAAACAAGCCATCTTATCCACCCTCCCTCTAGCAAACCTGTGTTCTGGGCTGTTTGCACACCTGGGCTTCAGACAAGCAGGAACCACCAGGAAGCCCCGCCAGGTAACTAAAACCTGTGTAACTCTCCTAATCTGTGCTTTTCTCCCACTGGCCCTTAGTCAGACTATTTAGCACACTCTTCACGCACATGTGGGACACCTGAAGCTCCCAGGATGCTCTCTTGCAGACAACCAGCCCTGGCCTCCAGGCAGCTGCCAGAAGACACTACACTTTAGAAAACAATTTACAAACATTTGGAAAAAAGCAACATGTGGACAAAACGTTATCCCCACAAGACAAGGCCCACTGTTCTGGGTAAAGCCTCGGGGTCCTGCAAACACAGCCGGTGAAGATTCTCAGCACTACCTTGTCTATGGTGAGCATATAGAAGTGAGTGATGTCGTTCTCATGGGCATATTTGATTCTCGCCATGCACTCCTCCTCGTCAATCAGCTCTCCAACATACTCGTTCACAAATTCTCCCTGGAAACCAGAAGACCATGATGAGGACAAGGAACAGACTAGCCAGCTCTCCGTTCCAGTACTCAGGAGCCCACACTCGAAGCAATCAGAGCCCGGTGCTCCTCTGCACCATCACAGCCAGGGGCAGGTCTTTCAAAGGCCCAGTTACTTCTGAATGAGCTCAGATGACTCTGGACAAAATCCCAGCTGCCAAGAAAGAGCTTATCCAAGTGTCCTTCCCAAAGCAGCAACACCCTAACTCTTGCTTCCTGCAGTAAACTGCCTCAGGGAACACCATAGCGAGACCTCGAGCTTCCGGAGGACTTGCCACTGCAGCGCCTCCTCTTTCCCGGCAGAGTCCACACAAAAGTCCTGCCAAGGCAAGCAGGGGGTTTGTATATTTCAGAGTAGTCTCTGTTGCCCAGGACCAGGCAGGCCTACGCCAGATCTAGGGTCTGAGGCCACTGCCCTGAGGCCATGGGCTGGCCTGGCAAGACAGGGGCACAACAAGCAATTCCAGTTGTTCCCTACTTAATGGATGAGCCCGGTTGCTCAGTCTGAGGACAGAGCAGGTGGGCTTATACAGCCTCTAGCATTACCTGACGACCTGGCCCTGCCTTGCCCCAGGCAGAATGGCCTCCTCCTGCCCACTTGTGACCCCAAGTGTCCCGTCCACTTATCCAGGGAAGGGCTCCTTCAGTTTTTCATGTCCTAAAGTAACCACCAAAATGCCAACTGCAGGTATGTTGTAAGGGGATTTATGAGTTTTACTTTGATAGACAGCTTTCAAGTAACATTTTATATTTCATTTTACAACATTTCATTTCATAATATTCAATTATAATAACTCAAAAAACTTTAAAAAATATTCTTTCATGAGTATAAAAGCACAATAGGCAAATCCAAGTTTAACCCATCACATGAACCATAATTTCTTACAAGCAAGGGACAGGGCACAACACACACCTTTCTGATGTCCCGCTTGGCCACCAGGCCCCAACCTTTGCCATCTGTCTTGATGATCTTGGTCTCGGGGTATTGGCGCTTGGTGAAACATTGGTTCTGGCAGTATTCGCCTGCAGGACACACCTGCGGGTGGCACTCAAACATCAGCATCCTGTTCAAACACTCCGAATCAAAGCCACACGGATTCTCATCTGTGGGCTTACAGTTGCACTTCGGGATTTCAGAAATATCAGCTGTATAGATCTGGACTTTCCCATAAGGCTTATTCACCTGCAAGGGAGAAAGTTGGCATCTTATCAGGGGGTACATCAAACAGAGAATAAGTATCTGAGGCCCTGTCCCCACTGGCCCCGCCTCCTGATGGTCTTTGAGCTTCAGAGGCCCATCAGGGATGGCAGGGGGCACATTCCACAGGTGCACCTGCAGCAAAGGCCAGCCTCTGACTTGGGAGCTCTAGAAGGTAAGCCCTCATCCCACCCCTATTCCAAGCTCCTCATTTACAAGACAGAAGACCCTTCTCAAGCCAGGCTGCTGTAAGACAGAAACCCAAGCAAGCACTGAGCACAATGCAGAGCGCCTGGACCTATAGGAAGGTGATCAGGGAGGTGGCTGTGAGCACAAGGACACAGTCTCTGCCCTTGAAACTCACTGTTTGTAAGGATGAGATGAGAGCAACCCAACAAAAAAGCCACAGAGAGAAGAGAAGAGAAACTGAAGCAGAAACTAGTAATTCAAGAGGAAATGTGCCCTGCTGCAGGGTGACAGGCAGTACAACACCAAAGAGCAAGGCGAAAATATGACTGAAGGATCTAAAGGTGGGATCCCTGGGTGGCGCAGCGGTCTAGCACCTGCCTTTGGCCCAGGGCGCGATCCTGGAGACCCAGGATCGAATCCTGTGTCGGGCTCCCTGCATAGAGCCTGCTTCTCCCTCCTCCTGTGTCTCTGCCCCTCTCTCTCTCTCTCTCTCTCTCTCTCTCTGTATGACTATCATGAATAAATAAATAAAATCTTAAAAAAAAGAAAAGGATCTAAAGGTCCTACAGGGCAGCTGAGGGCTCAGTCTATTGGACACTCAACTCTTGATTTTGGCTTAGGTCACGGTCTCGGGCGCTACACGAGCCTCTCCTCCTCCCTCTGCCCTTACCCCTACTCACACGTGCACACACACTCTCTCCCTCAGAGAAGTAAATCAATCTTAAAAAAGAAAAAAAACAAACAAACTACAAGTCCCGAGCTTTGACCCAGTAGCTCTGTTTCTGTTAATTCACCAGAGAAAATGCTAAGCAGAGATCACTACAGAGAGTGCTTCCTTTACACAACAGGGCCTGCAGCCCAGATCTTAGGAGCAGAGACACAGCCCCTAGCAGCCAGCAGGCAAACACACGTGTGTCAGGAGGCAACATGATTGGTGCCATGTGCAGTGCTGGGAGGAGCACCCCTCGTCTCCCAGAGCCAGATCCTGGCTACACCTGTTCCCAGAGGGAGGGGACACGTGTGCCCGGGCTCCCGGCAGCTAACACAGAGGCCACGTTCATCCTTCCTGGGTGGATACACCCTCTGAGTTGGGAAGACCATGTTGTCTCCAGGGCTCCAGCTGTCCAAGCCACCTCTCGGTGGAACACCAGCCCCGGGCTGACCACCTGTCATCCAAGCTCGTCCCCAGCACGTGGTGACGGTGTGGTCCAGGAGGATGGCCTGCCCTCAGCCCCTCCGGCTCCAGGTGGCCTGGCCAGGATGGTTCTTCCAGCCCCTCGCTGGCTATCAGGTTGGGCCTCACAAAAGCAAAAGTGAAACTCCACACACAAAAGCCACCCCCCGCCCAGCCCTACACCCAGTCACCCTCCCGTAAAAGGACACATGTATGGCAGTAGCAGCACCTGCTTTCAGCCTTTGACTCCTCAGGCAGCTGTCTAGGCCAGGGCCCCAAAACTGACGCCAAGAACCACCCACAGTCCCCTTTTGTGACACCTAAGCTATCTGTACATCACCTTGATATGCTTGTATGGCGGGGGCTTGCGCTCATTCTCCTGTGTTTCTCTGGCTTCCCTTTGAAGTTTGATTTCACGAAATCGAGCTTCAGCTTCCTGCAGTGCTAAAAAGTCAATAGGATGTGAGTGTGAGTAAGTGGTTTTGGTAAATTCAAGCTCTGCATCTCAGTGGCTGACCGCGGACCTCCACCTCACTGCTATGTGCGATATCCAGTGTCCACGGATTAGGGGGTATGAGAGACCATGCAGCACACTCGCTATCTGGGGAATGGTGCTCGGAGCACGCCCAGCTGGAAAGCCCTGGGCAGTGCTGTGTTGGCACCACCTGGCCACGAGGCAGGCCCCAGGACAGGTTTCTCTGGGTGAATGGTGCTATAGCTCCCCAACCTCCACTGGGATCTGATGCACAGAATCGGGCATCAGTCCTGGGAACGTACTGTCTTAAGATAGAAAATGAACATGGAATTTCGCTCCTCTCAAGGAGCACATGGGCCCTGCAGAGTGAGTACTAGGCTCAGAAGAGCAGAGGAAACAACCACTGAGGTCTACCTGGAGGACATGATGTACACTGGGGCCACCTGACCTCAGGACCCCAGGAGCAAGTCAGGAGACGGTGAGACCCTGACATCACACTCTCTAACTGCCTCCAACAACAGACGTGCTGAGCTGCCTATCAACTTCAACATCTATCTCATTTAATGCCATGTACGGATCCTGTTCTGATGCCTCCCCTTTGTCCTCAGATCTGTGTGTGAGGATCCCCAGGAGAGAAGACGGCAGCCCCCGTGGCCCAGGGCAGCCCACCAAGCCTCCTGTGTAAGACTTGCTGGGGTAGGCCTGCTTTCCTTGGACTTACCAGGCATGCACCGAGTCTCCCTTCTGTCCCACTCACTCACGGCCCAGAGTAAATGCCACATCCTCCAGCGAAGCACTCGCCTTCCCATCCCGTCTGTCACCTGGATGACACTGTTCTTGTCCCTCTCTGTCTCACATCTGGGCTGTGAAGTCAGGGTGGACGCCTATCTACCTTCCCACACCTGGCACTTTGTGGGGCACCTGGTCTACATCTCCATCATATATAAAGGCAAGCTCTGAGAAATTTCTATAGATCATCACTAAAACTAACTTCTTCACACAAGTTTCAATGCATTTTAGAGAAATTAATCACAAACTGATGTTTTAATAAAGGTTACTACACAGTGTCTTTTAACTTGTGCCTCAATCTGTGAACCTTCCTCTAATTGGAGGTACAACTCAGATCATGGATTAGCTGAAGGCCCCCCACTTCCAAGAATGGTTTTCATGCATCGGGAAATGTCCGTACCGTTTTTGAAGACTCTTCCGATCCCTCTGACCCCCTGGTAGCGGCTGCCCCGGTCCCCCTCCATGTACGGGAACACTCGCGCCTGATGCGTCCAGTAATAATCTTTAGACCCAAAGAAAAACACAGGGAACTCTCCAATCTCGTGCTTCAGGTTCTGAATATTTGGGGGGACATTTTTGGGATGGCAAACTTCTGCCGGCCACCATCTATTATAAATATTAAAAACAGGATTCACAGACTCTTCAGACAGAGTGACAACCATTCAGCGCTTTCAGTCCTGCAAAGTGAAAAGAACACATGTGAACGCGGAGGCGGGCAGGCTCAGGGCTTGACTTCTCGCACCTGTAGTTGCCGAGCTTCACCCAGATGATGTCCTGGAAGTGCAGCCTCTTCCCTGCCCGGCAGTCATTGCAGAACCAGCTGCCATCAGGCATGTCGATGTTCAGGCAGTCAGGGTGGAAGGCGGCCGGGCAGGACTCGCAGCATAGGAGGCTTCCCCCTGCAAGGGAGGGCGAGCTGGCTCAGACCGCCCCCATGGTTGATGGCGGCTCCTCACCTCATGCCAATGCATCAGCGAAACAGCAGCCAGCTGGCAACAAGCTCAAAAGAACCTTCTGGGGTGCCTGGCTGGCTCAGTAGGTGACATCTCCGACTCTGGATTTTGGCTCAGGTCATGATCTCGTGGGTCATGGGATTGAGCCCCATGGTGGGCTCCCTGCTCAGCAGATTGTCTGCTCCTCCCTCTCCCTCTGCACCCACCCCCCACCCCCGCCAGCTCGTGCTCTCTAAAATAGATAAATCTTCTTTAAAAAAAAAAGCCCACTTTAGTGCCAACATGACTAACTTCCCCTAAGTCTGTGCACTTGTCACAGGTAATTCAGAAACATCATGGTGACACTGCATCTGACAACCCAGGAGACATCCTGAGTGTCAACACCCAAAGCTGGAGGAACACTGGAGCCCACCCTCCACTGTGGCCCCTGGGGTTACCTGCAAGAGCTGTGTGCTAAGAAGCCATGAGAAGCAGGGCTCCCTCACCATTCAAACTGATCCAACAGAATAATACTATTAAACACCCACCGGCAGCACGGCCCTCACCTTTGGAGCACACAAAACACCAGCTCACATTGACATGAGCATGATGTCTCTTCCCCTTGCGAGCAGTGAAATGGCCCGTGCAGATGATGCTGTTGGAAGCTATCACTGAGCAGCCAGCTGCCAGACAAGCATCCCCTCCATGATAGGCGACAGGGCAGCGGACACATCGCATCATTTTACCTGAAGGCAGAGACACACATTTTACCTGAAGGCAGAGCTGTGGAAGGCCCAACAGTGAACAGGGCAACTTGAAACGACCAAGCCCCTACACGTTACAAAATTAATGCTGAAATAAACGAAGTATTTGATGAAAGAAAAAAAAAAAAAAAACTAGATAAGGGAGCCTGGGTGGCTCAGTGGGTGAAGCGTTTGCCTTTAGCTCAGGTTGTGAACTCAGGGTCCTGGGATGGAGCCCCACATCGGGCACCCTGCTCTGAAGGAATCTGCTTCTCACTTTCCTTCACCCTCTCCCCCACTCATGCTCTCTCGCTCTCAAAATTAAAAAAAAAAATAATACAATAACTAGAGTTGGAAAAATATTTAATACATGTCACAAAAACACATTTCCTCAAGGCAAAGATGCCTCAAAACAATGTTTAAGAAAACAGCCAACTGCTTAAAACATCATACTGTGAAACAGGGTCTTAACTAAGGGTTTGTGAACCTGGGTGCTGCTGGCATGTTCAGCAGCATCTCTGGCTCTCTAAAATGCCAGCAGACGCCCCCGAGGTATCCTCAGACACGGCCAAATGTTCCCTCAAGGACAAAGTCACCCTTGGTTGATAACCACCAGGGTCAGGAAGTGTAGATAACCTGCCATCCCCAATCCTACATACCCAACATGAAACAACTTAATTTTAAAGTATTTTTCTTATATATGAAAAAGTATTAAAACCAGAATAGAATCTATCAAAATGCTTCAAAGGTGTCCCCCTCCTAAAATTAAGAGGCTTTAAGATGACATAGGTGGGCACCTGGGTGGCTCAGTCAGTGGAGCATCTGCCTTTGCTAAGTTCATGATTTCAGGGTCCTGGGATGGAGCTCCAAGACGGGCTCTCTGCTCATCAGGGAGCCTGCTTCTCCCTCTGCCCCTCTCACTTCCCGTTTGTGCTCTCAAATAAAAAAAATTTTTTTAAATGCCATTTAGGGCAGGAAGAAGGGAAAATGCAGGGCAGGGCAGATCCTCTGTCAAGAAAAACCCTCACCCAGCATGCATGACCTCAGTAACAGAAAGACAACCAAGCTGGCTGCCACACTGCCCCTCCCACATGAGTGCAACTGAGCCCGAGTGGAGCTCCAGGGCCGCGCCTGTACCTTTCGATGGTCTTGGGTTGGAAGGATTGGAAGCATGGCAGCTCACGCAGCTGTGGAGGGGGCAGCGGAAGCCTCGGCTCTCAAACACAGCCAGAGGGTACTTCCTCACGCAAGCTTCATGGTAAAACTTCCCACACTGCGATACGACACAGCGCTTCACATCTGTCTTGCTCTCCTTACACACAAAACATGAGTGAATCCCTAACAATCAGTAACAGAAAGGGGCAGAAAACAAGAATTACAAAGTTGCTCCTCAGCCTTTAAAGTCCAGCAGCTCTGTCAGAGGCAGCCAGAGTGCGAAGGCCTCGGTTCAATTTCTGACCTTGCTGACTAGTCCAGCCAAGGGTTACCTTGCTGTGAACTGGGCTCCAGCTTCCCCCAGAGGATAAGCCTGAGGAGGAAGCAGCCTAGGTAGGGATGCCCACTCGTATTAGCTGCAGGCTTGAAAGAAAGCATTGCCCCGGAAAGGCTTTTCCTCTTCCTCTGGAGGGCAGCTAACCAAGTATAGTGAGGAACAACTTATCATCACAGGCAGGTGGATGCCTCTAGAAATGAGGTGCTGTTGTATCAGATGGCCTTGGCCTGGGGTTGGAGGAACTCTCTGGAAGATTCCAGGTGTCTTGCTAACCTAGGACATGCTCCCCCAACAGCCAGGACACCCTCAGGTCTGACCACTGACAGGAGGAGCTGCATCCGAGTGAACTGTCTTCCCAGCAGCCCCCACACGGTGCTGGTGAGATCTGATGGCCACTCAGGCACCAGCATGGAGCTGTTCTTTCTGCTCAGGTTCACGCAATGCCTCTAAAGAAGTCCTGTGAACCTCAGTGTTCTGTGACTGACTAGGTTACCTGTCCTAGTAATGCCAGGCCCTCTGGTACTGTGGCACCCCATGCCAGCCGCCTCATGGGCAGAGCAGAGCTCAGGCCAGCCCACAAGGAGTGAGGCACAAGACTGGCAGGGAGGCAGTGTCCTCCACCAGAGTCTCAGGTCTCTAACAAATGCACACATCAGGACACGCTTGTGAAGGCAGGCCAACATCCTCTGCACAGGGGCCTCAGATGCTCACAGAGCTGCCTGTCTCAGGAAGTATGGTTTCAAAGCCACACCAGAACTTGCCTGAAGCACATTCGCTGCAAGTGAACCTCCCTTCTGGCCTCCGGGAAAGACCAAGGCAAGCGAGGTGGAAAGCTCCACAGCAGGGGCCCTCACAGAGCACAAGACTGCCCGTCTTCTCACACAGCTGTGGGGCAGAGAGGGGACAGTGGTAAAGCAACACTTGGCACCAAAACCCAGAAGGACACACTCAGGAGGGTTAGAATCAGATGCAAAGATCAAGAAAATGTATACACATTTCCACCGCAAATCAAACTCATCTAGGCCCCCACAGGACATGGACTGGGCCCTTGCCACCTGCTGTGCCACCACCGGCCACGGTGCTGGCGGCAACACACCCAACTTCAGACACTTCAAGAAGTGTGCACATACAAGCATGGCTATAGGTTACATGGGACGGATGTGACGTAAGAGACGGAGCCTGCAGAAGGACGCAGGACCCTCAGCAAGGCACCTAATCTGGTTTCTGCTGGCAATCCAATGCCTTCAAAATAAAAATCAGTGTGATGCCAGGTGCAGTCTGAGGGAAGAGTGATGATGTGGCCTGGGACAGGGACAAGGGACAAATTAAATGACCGCCTTCCCCTCACCTGACACACGTACTCCTTTTTGGCGGTTACTCCTCGCTCAGACTTCTTAGACGAGATGGACACTTCGGTCTGAGTTTCATCTGCGCTCTCATACGGGGACTCCAAGGGCTCGTCTCCTGGGCCATCTGACACCTGGAGATGGAGGAGGCGGACGACAGTTCACTAGTCGCAGAGCGTGGTGGCATCACGCGGCCCCCCCCCCATGTCACCTCACACACAGGCCTTCTCAGAACCCGGCCCCAATGCCAGCTACTTGTCACAAACGTACAGTACTGTTTCTTGTGACAGCATAACTTGTCGCCTGAACTGTGTAGAAATTCAGAAATGGATTTTACCCTCCTTGATATTTAGTTACATTTCTGTAGAAGAGGCACAAAATTTCGTATCTCTCTGTGTTCCCAACAGAGGAAGGAACTTTACAAAAACCCAACTGGCTCAAGTATGTGACCTAACATGGGCTTTGGGACTAAAGAATCTTAACCTTTCTTACCCAATCTCTTAAGGTCCAACTATTTTAAAGTAGAAGATACAGATTAATACCTAATGAGTTAAAAAAAAATACCTAATGAGTTTTTTAAAGCACCAAAGTGCAGCATCAAAGGGTAAGCCTTTGTACGGTGATCTTGCTGACTCCCTGCTGCTGCTGTAGAGCCTGTGGGCTGTTCTGGAAGCGTGTCTGTGTGCCAGAGTGCTGACCCAATGTCAGTGCTCCAGAAGCATCACACTTGTAACTAACTGACCATTCTGTTCTCATCTTCCTCCCATTGCCTATTCTCCCTGGAGGGTTAAGTGGGAAAAGGCAAAATAAAACCTGCCGACTCTGTTAACATGTGAGTCTAAGAGAAAAGCCTGGGAGAAAAATGTGGAATCTTTGAGCAAATCGAAGGACCCCTCACTCCCACCCCGCTACCTCCCTGGTTGTATTTCATCTATCTCCTTCATCATCAGAGATCATCCTGCTCAGGCTAACCCTCTCCCTCCTCATGGCACACAACATTTTGCCTGAATTTGAGCAGCAATAATAAATCTCTATGTAGAAATCAATAAATCTTTAGTTAGAAAACTTTCTCATATACCAAATTCAAATTAAAAAGAAAACACCTAAAAACACATTTAGTGTTTATTTGATTTGGTTAATGAATGTTGAAAACTGAATTTTTCAACACAGCAAAAGTATAAACTACATTTCGTACACACCTTGATAATCGCAACAAGTGATCATGCTATAGGCCTGCTGTTTGCCAATGAACACAAAGCTAGAAATTAAGGTCGGGCCACACTTAAACAAAACAAAACAGAACAAACCCCACCAGCCAATCCACCCAATTCCAGGGTCTTATCAATGAACATCTTCCAGAGTCCCTGAGGTTATAGGGAGCAGTGGAAGAAAAACACCCAATGAGCACAGACTTAGAGCTGGTGCGAGCGGGCCAGTCTGGGAGGGGCGTGCGGCTCTGACTGGTGTGTGTAGCAGGGGCAACAGGTTCACTGGCCCACCGTTCCAGCCTCGCTGCTCTACGCCTGACATGCCCCTTAACGACAAAGTCTTCGGAGCAAGCAGCCTCTTAGACTTCATTTCCTCACCTTTTCCAGGAAGACGGAAAGAGCAGTGTGAATATACACTAGGTTACAGGGGCCTCGCATGGCAAGGCTTCCCCCAGGCTGGCCAGAGGGAGCCCCTCCCTATCAGCTCACCTCCTACTTCTTTAACATTTAACGTCCAGAAAGAAGGCAATTTGAAAAACAACTCTGCATCCAAACCCCAATTTTAACACGTCCATGGGATCCGGAGTCACAGATGGGCCGGGGGAGGGGGGTGTTGCTGAGCACTCTGAGGCAGGACACTGCTGGGCGCTGGGGGATGCAGGGGGGCACAGGGGGGCAGAAAGAGCAGCCACACCCCTCCTAGCCCGGCCCCACTCAATGAGCAGCCCAAGGCTGACCCATCACGGAGGGACCAAGACCCAAAGAAGGGCCTTCAACATGGGCTCAGGGAAGAGCGCCCAGTGCCCGACCCACCAACCCATGCTCTTCCCTCAATGCAGCTGGAACAAACTGAAAGCTTTAAAAGAAAAAAAGAAAAAAAAAAAAGAAAAACTGCATGGAGAGAAAGACAGAAAACACAGACCAGTCCTGGGTCAAAGAAAGGAACAGCACCTTTTATTTAAGATTTACAGAAAAAGTTAGCACGTTTCCACTTGGAGATATTTCCTAAATTAACAAAGTCTGTTTTGAGGAAATAAACACTGAATACATATTTTGAATGGAAATATAAATGTTAAAGACACACATGAGGCTTGTTTCCTGATCGGGGTCTGAGATACACATACAGAGTACAGACCTTACAATATTACAGTCCATGACACACATTGCAGGAGATCGCGACTTGCATCCCAGCAAACCCCTTCCCAGCGACCGGACAGACACCTAGCACACAGTCGGAGGGCTCCAACGGCTCTGTGCTCAGCAAACCGCCTGCACGAAGAGCCAGGTGCGCAGGGCGCCACACCAGCACGCCTCGCTCCAGCCGCAGGCTCCACGTGCACCAGCTGACCGTACTCACTCGGAGACGCCGTTTGGGAAAGCGACACATTCACCTGAATGGTCCCAACACAGTCCCAAATCTCAGTCTACGACATCTACGGTCTATTCCATATCCAGTAGGATGCATTTGGAAAAAGAACAATGTAGTAACTGAACGGACACAGACTCTGTCAAGAACTTTCCCGGCGCTTCCCGAATTCACCAAAGCCACGCTGGCAGCACAGATCTCCAAGCAGCTTAGTTCCTGACTTTTCAAAGTTTTCTTGAGTCTGAAAATACTTCCTCTACTCCCCACTCAGTATGTGATAGAATCGAATTGCCTATTTGCCTTAGAAATACATGACTTTATGGGCAGGGAAGGCTGTCTCCTTAACATGTATCACAGGAATTTTTCAAGAGGATATTAATGAACACATGGTAACCTAGTGAACATATTTGAACCGACTTCTAGAAACAGTGTAGCCATTTAGGGTGACTTATGCAGATCCCAGTCCTCTCTGCTGTGACGGGAAAGGGCCCCTATGCCTGGGATGGTGGTATACACAGTGATTGTAAAAATTTTTGACAAAACAAATCCCTTCACAAGTTGAATACCACATCGTTTTTGAAATACAATTACAGACCTTGAACAATAAATATTTCTATAAACCAACATTATTTTCATGTTTAAGTTACGCTTTTGTAAAGGAAGAAATAACTGTAAGTACTTTCACACAGTATTTTGGATTTACACATGATAAATATCCTGTGCTCAGCGGATTTAATGAGCTTAAAATCAAAAAGACTAATCTCAGACAGGTCCTCCAAGTTAACATCACAGTGAAATATTAAGAGTGGAATTAAAATAATTTTTAAATCAGTCATTCATCACCTAAAATACTACAGTTCAGAATAACTTTTATTAAAGTGGCCCTTCAAGATGACATAGACTAGAACCGTCCTAGCTGCCCCTAAATTCTAGGGCTAGGTCTGAGTCATTGAGAACACACAGATCTCCAGCTCACACACCATCTTTGTGCTTCACCTCCTAACCTGGGTGCTTCTGTGTCACCCCACAGCCCCAGAAGGCACCAGTGAGAGCCAAACGGCCATGGACACAGCATCGGCCATGCAGCTATGGCTCCAGATTCAAAGTCGGCCCTGATCATGGGTAAAATGAGTCTCTAAAATGTCCTATCATCCCAACTTTGTCCCAACTGTGTCCCTCAGCAGTGGCCGTCCCATAGAGAGTGGGCTGGGGAGGGCCTGGGTTGTGCCCTCCCTGTGTCAACTTGGAATAAGGAGCCAAGTCCCTACCTGCAGCTGAGCAACCCTCACCCCACACCTCAGTCATTCCTTAAAGGTACAACATGCCTGGATAGTCAGCATGCTTTAAAATCTATACCAAAAAAATTATATGCCAAAGCCCCACAGCTACGTGTCAGCCAGAAAAAGTTATAAAGTGGATCTAATATGTAACTCTCTAGTCACAAAGGTCTCTAACACGACGAGGCCTGTCGGGTTCTTAAAATGCTACCGAGGGAAACCCGCCCTCACTGATGAAAATGCCTGGAAGGGAGCATGCCCCTCCCCAGGGCAGCACAAGGAATACAATGAACATGATACATATCATCTTCTACCTGCCAAAGATGGCTGATTTTCCATCCATGGCAAGTAAATTAATGGTAGTTTCTAATACACTAGGTAAAACAGCAAAAAGAGTACTTAAAGGGATCAAAATCAGAGTCACTGACTAAAAATCCTAAAATATATAGGAGTCAATATATTCCTTAAAAAAAAAAAGAAAAGAAAAGAAAAGAAAAGGAAGGAAAGAAAGAACTTTAACAGTCAACAAGAAGCCAATAACAGACTAGAGAGAGGATTCTGTGAGACCTTTCCTAATCAGATTCAATTCTGTTAGCAAAACACTACCATTCTGATTCACATTCTAAAAGATAAACAGCAGGCCTCAGCAATCACTTCCTCTGGGTAGAGGTTTTTAAAAACAGAGAGGATGGTTCTGACTGGAAAAGCCTGCACTAAGTAGAGCCCTTGCCAGGTCACACACAAAAGTCCACCTGAACCAGAACCACCTTTAAAATGAGTCAATGATCAAAAAGGGCTAGACATGATTGAGAAGCGTCATGTCAGAAATCAAGTGAGAAAGGAAACCAGTACACTTCCCCAAGTACAGGTGTGTCTGCCCTTTCCAGCAAGAGCCCAGCCTCCCCTCCAGCTTGGCCACACACAGGGGCCTCTCAGTCACCAAGGAACCCCTCGCCGAGCCTCCCCTTTCTGCTGGACAGAGACCTTGACTTAGACAACGCATGTGCAATCACTGAAATAACCACATAAGACCACAGCTTGCCGTCTGCCACAGGAGGCCCCATGTTCACTCACCTCAGGCTGTGGCCAAGAACCCTCTTCAAGGGCATTTATCATTTTAATTTTATACTCAATCATGGGTGCATTTTTTGTTTGGGAACTAGATGCTGATTTACAATCTTAGTTTTATTCTTTTTTTGGGACACTGCTAAGACAGACCCTCCGTGGGTATTCGAGTCACAACCCCCAGGGCAAGCACTGCCTCTGCCCTCAAGTCCAGCCCTCCTCATGCACCTCTGGTCTCAAATCTCAGGCAAGCAGGTCAGGGCCAAAGAGACCCCTCAGCACATTGACCTTGTCACTAACAATTGGGGGTCCTCATGTCCTTCTGCATCCTTTCCTCTGATGCGTGCAGCTGCTAACATCCCCAATAACAGAAACCTCTAAACACAGCCACCTCCCTTATCCTGCCCCCAAACCCGGAATGCTTCATTTTAAACCTTTCTGGGCTTCGGCATGAACTTCCAGATAAAGCCTTGGACTTAGACACATCTAAAGCTGGGGGAACCTCACAGAGGGCACCTATGAGGAGGTGGGGTACACAGGACTCTCCCACGCACTGTGCAGAGCCATCCCTGGCTTTATGTTCATGAAACTGTTGTGCTTCCTTGTCATGAGATCTGGCCTAGATTTCTTGGTGGTTTTTTGGAGCATTCTCTTAAAAAACACGGGTTATCTTCCACTGGGAGACAGAAATATAACAGACACAAGGTATAGAGGGAGTACTGAGATGCTAATACACCTAAATTCATTACCAGCAGAGACAGACACTTAACTTGTGTACAAGCTCTAAAGAAAGGCCCACAGGGAGACAGAAGCCCCTAGCAAGTGGGTAAACAGCACAGGATCCCTACTGCCAACAGGCACACTCAGTCAGGGTACCACTCTATGACAATGGGCAACTCTCAGTTTCAGAACAGCTACAATCTAAACTTTTGTATATTCAAACAAGTTTCCACCTCTTGCGAATGCCTCACATTTTATACTAGAGAGTTCCTTCTCGTACCCACCTCCCCTCACCAGGCACAAATGCGGTGTGTGTATGGCAGATGGTTTGAAACAAGCAAATGGGATCGTTAAGTGGTTCTCTGTCAGTATAAGCAAAAGTCATCTCAACAACAGGCAGTTCAATGACAAGACTACAATGTATCAGTGTTATTCTGATCTCTTTAGGAAATGAGGGAATTCATATTAAATTAGTAGCAGAATGATTTTTTTGTACTCTTGGCAGACAAACTTACTTGCCCCTAAGCTCTTTCAAAATAGGAGCCCTTTTGACTCACCTTCAGGAAGCCATGGGTGGGCCCTCTCAGGAGCTCTGATCATCCACCAGCATTCCCCAGCAAGACCACTGCTGGCACTTGGAGAGGGACAGTTCTGCCGCATGTGGGACTGTCCCTCTCACTGCCTGCGCCTGGCCACCTTCCCAATATCCCCAACGGGGGGATAACGCCTCCCCATCCTTATCCCCAACCCATGCCCTCCTATGTCCTCAACTGATGCTAATTTTCTGCTGCTTAGTGGATAAAGCACCTACTCTCCAGCTGACTTCTAATGCACCTAACACATGCTGGTAGCTGGCCGGCTGCCCATTCAAAATCCGTCATGCTGTAATTTCAAATGCATTCTTGTCAAAACCTTTCAGGCTAGTCTCTACTGGGGGTGATCGTTTGTGGAACTAGGCCACTTTTACATGACCTTTTTTCACATTTTAAATTTAATAATTAGTTTTCTGTGAACCCTACATTTACTCCTGAGCTTCTTCATGTCCTTTTGGAACAGCATGACTCAGGCCACCTCTGAGGCTGTGTATCCTATCAGCTCTGAGAAGAGCCACCCGACCAGCCCTCAGCCACAGGCTACTACCCTCAGGTGCTACTCAAACCAACCCAGTGTCTGCCACTTCTAGGTTTATTTTACCCCCACGTGCAGAATGCAGTCAAGAGGATTGCTTTTCATGCCAAAGCAAAATTTATACTTTTGGATAAAAATGGAATGATGATGATTTTATTATTTTTATTGTTATTAACCATTATTGTCACAATAGCGAACCACTGAGTCCTTGCAAGGCGCCAGGCACCCTAAGTGTTTTACATGCGTTACATTACTTAACGGTTTAGAACACAAGTATTAGTCAGAAACTTCCATGAAAGGTAGAACACATCTGAAGAGTCTGCTGGGAATGAACCGAGTGCTGTTAACATGGTAACGTGAACAGCACTCCTGCCTCCACGAGCTGAAGGGCGAGTGAGGCCTGCGCCTCACCATGCAAACATGCAGACACCCAGGGGTATGACACCAGGTGGTCACCCAAGACTTAGACATTTAATATGATGGCTGATGTCCTACAAAAGCAACTGATGAAGTGGTGATTGTAAAT
This sequence comes from Canis aureus, assembly GCF_053574225.1. Taxonomy (NCBI): domain Eukaryota; kingdom Metazoa; phylum Chordata; class Mammalia; order Carnivora; family Canidae; genus Canis; species Canis aureus. Next base: position 63,061,644 of record NC_135612.1, read on the forward strand.
AACCTGATTATGGTATCCCTAAGATACCGGTCACTGAATCAAAAGAGTAGAGTTAAATGGCTCATAATGATACTGTAAATGATATTTTTTCCTACAAATTGCTGTGTCTAGTGTCATAGTAAAACTGCTTAGTAAAAAAAGACAGAATCAAAACTCCTCCTGCCTTTTATGTTGGAAATGAGTTTAATATGTACAGTACTGAGTACATTCCATTGGCAATGGGAATTAGCTGACGAAGACTCCTTTTAAGTGTGTGCTGCTTGTTCTCTGTTTCTGAAGGTGCAGATGCCAGCATTTTTCAATAAAAACTCAGTAAGTCATGAACTAGGAGACAAGGGTGGCCTCTATCAAGACCAGCCCCTTCGGCGCAGAGTCCTTGTCGCAGGCCCAGGGGCAGCCCCAGGTGAAGGGCATCCCTTCAACGTGAAATCTACATGGATCGTTGCAATATGAGTGTGTTTCTATTATGAGATGAATGTGATCAGGTAAATGGCCTTGATTAGGTATCTTACCTTGGTCTTAAAATTTGTTATCTGTTTTCTTCATTGTATGTGTTAGTAATACCAGTAAAAACAGATTATCACACATCTTCCATAAAATGATTGTGATAGGAATGTCCCTTTAGTGTGTACGATGATACACCACCTGCAGCAGACATCCTGGAATATTACATCATTTTAAGTGCAGTACAGGGCAGCTGAGTTCAAATCCAACTTGGCTGATGTGGGCTCCCATAAAAGCTGTTACCAGTGAAGGCGAAAAAAATAAGAATTTGCTCTACTAAGGGAATAAGAAATGAAGTTACAAAACACTTAAATCACATTAATTCCTTCACAGGCCTTCGTCATGCACGTGTGTAATTTTAATCTATTCTCTTCATTAGCGTGATGTAGTACTACGAAAATAATTATTTCAATATAAATTTTATTTCTCACATATACCTTTTTTGAGAAGAATTTAAACCACAAATGACCTAAAATGTCTTGAAATACCAATTCAGTGAAAACTCCTGTGTCAGTCAAGGGTGTTTGTAAAAGCAGGACATACAAACATGCAGTGGGCACGTGCCCTGAATAAGGGACCAATCTGAACCCTAAACAGCAGCTCCCATGGTCACCTAACTCCCACCAGAACTGGACCAGTGGTTTACAGGACATTGCTCTATAACACTACACTTTGCCTCCTGTGCTAAAAGGCATTCAGCATGGTGTATACATTGTAAACACGTACTATGATTCAGTAGTGTTAACACATAATAGACAAAGCTTTTTGTTCGCCTAATAAAGTAGTTTTAATGAACACTAATGAAAGATTTATATAAGCCACATAAGAGTAGCCTGATGGATAAGGCCTAGTAATTTCAATGTTTTTATATAAGCAACAGAATACATACTATGGGATCTATGTATCACTCTCAAAATGCAGAATGGTGTATGATTTAATGTATTTAATATACAATATAAACATACTTAATAAACTATCCACTCTGAAGTTCTAAAGAATTAAAAATCAATTAAGTCTAATGATTATAAAATGCTTCCCAAGTTCAGAACAAATGTCTTACACAGGAAGTTCACACTCACCCTGGCCCTAGTGAATGTCAGACCACCAGGCCTGATCCACTTGCTCTAACCCCACCCTGGTTGTGTCCACCCTGGGCTGTGCTGCCCCAAATCCAAGCCTTTGGCTGGCATAGCTTCTGACCAGAAATAACAGAAAAGATTTATTTTCAGCCTCAGTTTTTCCTTGCAACTGTATCTGACAACAGAGTATGTAAAAACTCAACCTGATAGTGGATCAAAATGCAATGAGAAGAAAACTCATTAAAAATTTATTTTAAATAAAAAAGCCGACTTTAGGCGAAAGGGTCTGTGGACCTGAATTGTTTTATTTTTAGTATTCTTCTTTAGAATTAATATCCTTATTTTAATTTTTCAGGATACTAATCATAAAAGGAAAAAAATGTGTATAAAATTTGTTTTTTCCATGTTTCAATAAGCCCTTGGAAGTTCAATGAAGAATTCTTACTGCATTTTCTTGAATGTGCCCACATGTAAGAAATGTTTAGTCACCTACACATACCAAACTATGAGAAAGCCCCAGTCCCATACATGTGAGCAGCTTCCCACCATTACTGGTGTGAGTCCCCAAAGAAAATCCCACTCAGAGCAGCTCTCGGGGGTTTGCACCCCTCAGATGGCCCAAGCCCCTGGCAGACACCCCGCGAGGGAAGGCCCGGCCCTCCTCTAAGAGGAGGAAGCAGCAGAGGCCGAGAGACAAGAGGGGCACCGCCAGGCCCCCAGCAGTGACTGTGGCAGATGGCAAGTCAGAAGTGCCACCTTCTTACCCAACAGAGTGAGGGTCTATCCATGCCCTGCCTGACTGCCTTGTTCAAAAAAGCCCAAGGTTAGCATCTCCTCATAAATACTCTAAAAACAGGACTCATGTCTACAATAAGAAAAAGAGGATCACAGGGAACAAAATAATAAGGAATTAAAACTTGAATATAAACTCCTTAGTCACTTGGGTGGTCAATAAAATCGGGACAAACTCCCTCTGGACAAAAGTGTCATGCTTGCATTCTGAGGCTGTTTTTTTGTTTTGTTTTTAGCATGGCAAAGACTTTATATTTGATGATGTCATGATACAATGAGGGTAAGAGCCTCAAGCAGCTATTATTCTGCTATTGCATATTTTGCATATACAGAAAACAGAGGAGTCGTATTACCATGGTGGTTCTGACTCACCTCCACATTCAAGTACCTAAGAATACGCCAGAATTTAAAGGACTAAGACCATGGAACGCATGAGAACATTCCTCCGTGAGCCTAGGTCCAAAAACCGCTGGAATCCGACATAGCGAGAGGGCCACCCTCCACCCCCCTAGGGACCAGAGTCAGCTCGAGTGACAGTGTCATGTTAGGATCAGAGCAGACTTCCTGGGATATGGAAAATTAATTACAATGTGAGGGGGATAGAGAACACAACATTTTAAAGACAAATTTCAAGAAAAACAATGAAACTACATCCAGACTAAAGTATATGCACGTACATTTATACATACACTGTGGGCATGTGTGTATATCTGTGGTGCTCAAATAGACTAAAATAGTGACTTTTTTTTTTTCCATTCCATGACTTATACATAGTTTAAAGACTCTGAAACTCACCTACATTTGTGGAGAGGATACCAGTGTTATGTTTGTTAAGTCTGACTTTTGCTCATACTTCAACTTGGGCAACTAACTGGCCTTCATACGAACACCATGTCATCACTATCATTATTATTTTACCTCATTCTCAGTTAAGGATGCAGAAGGAGATGAACTTTTGCTAAAAGGAGTAGAAGACGCTGCTGTGGATGCCCGATTCCGCTTCTTCAGTGGTTTGCATGCATCTGACAGATGTTTCGTTGCTGTAAAACAATTTTGGTTTATAAAGTTTGAAATCTTAAACCCTCAATCTCTTAACTGCTTCAAAATTACCCCGTAATAAATGAAGTTCTAAAGATAAATTTCCTGGGCTCCTTTGTCATAGTAAAGGCTTAACTTTTTACTGTGAAAAAATCTGAATGGAAACAAAGGCAAACAGTTCAGTGAACGCCAGCAACCCCTGCCTGGCTGATCCCACATCCATTGACCTAGGGCCAACACAGCCCCATCCACACCTATGTTCACACCCCTCTGCCACACTCTTCTGCAGCAAATTCCAAACATCATTTCACTTGTAAAAAGTTCAGTACATATCGCTGAAACAACCTTTTAAATATAGCCACGAGACCACTATACCATTCTTAAAAGTAATCCTTTTATTTAGGAAATACCCACTCAATGTTCAAACTACTCACAACTGTCTTTCTTTTCATAGTCTATTTAACTGATTTCTGAAAACCAGCATAGCACTCATGCAAAATAAGGAAAATAAATCCATTTCCAACCCACACTCACTTCCCCCCTGAATGTTGTTTTCCTTTCTAATCAAGAGTTAGGAGGATGCTGGGGGGTTCAGTCAGTCAAAGCAGCCTACTCGTGATTTCGGCTCAGGTCAGGGTCTCAGGGTCATGAGATCAAGCCATGCCATGGGCTCCACATTCAGCAGGAAGTCAGCCTGAAGTTCTCTCCCCCCACCCCCCCGCCTCTCCCTTCCCCTCTGCCCTTCTCCTACCTTCTTACTCTTAAAGAAACAAAAACAAAAAAGAGTTGGAGATGATAAGCTCTCTGTAATAAACTGTCAGACACTTCAAAAAGACAATGAGAAGGGAAAGGGAGCCTACTTCACCATTCGTTGCTTTGAAGCTAGGTTCTTCAACACGCAAAACAGAAATAACTAGTCATTACTTTTACTTTTAGAAAATATACATAAGCTGTGAGATACTCAAAAGTGATGGAATTTAGAGCAACAACTGGCACCATCAAGTGAGAAATCTGGATATTCTTCATTTAAATAACTTCTTTAGTATAATTTTAAACTGAAAATAAAGCCCAGTAGAAAAACAACTTCAATAAAACGTAGCTGAAGCACTGCAACCACTCACTCGTTCAGTCACACGAGAACCTCCCTCCCCGTTATTAGCTGTCAGCTCCCGCACCCTTCCCCAGCCCAGCTTCCTCTGCACATCCAGCCCAGCCCAGGTGCCTGGAAGAGCTGACAAGGAAGAAGCACTAACCACATTACCTGCCTGGCTCTTGAGTGAGGAGGCTGCCTCGATGGCCTTGCAGGAGCTTGTTCGGGCTGTCTTGTCATTGATCGTCTCTCTCTGTTATTAAATAAAAGAAAAAGGAGAAGAAAAGGAAGGGGGGAACCTCACGTGAACTAATACAGGTTGCTGAAACACTGCGACAGAAACATCTTCCTCTGGAAACATGTTCCATACATGCTATGAGCAGTGAGTCAGTCTCACACCTCTTCCACAGCTGGAAGGAGCTGGAAGGCTCTCCCCTGTACCTGCCCCATCCTCTGCTGGGACAGAGGAGCCAGTGGGGCTGTGCCAAGCAACAACTCATGTTGCTGAGACTCTTCACATGAGCTGCATTCAATATGCTACTCAAATTTCCCTCTGAATTCAAAGCAGAGTACGAAGTAGAAGAAATCAACCCTTCTGCTCTAGAGGCTGTTCAATCGACCTCAAGTGGAGCCCCAAGTCACTGCCAATATCACTGCTCTAAGTCCCCATGCTGAGGATTTCCAATTCAGAGATAAGGTCCAGACAAACCTCACAAAGATCATCAATAAAGCATGTTTCACAACTGAGGAAAACCACACACACAAGCACACACACACCCACACACACAAGAAGGGATCAGAAACATTTTGTCCAGTGCTCAGAATGTGAAGTAGTTGAATATAAACCTGTCTTGATAGCCCTGGGGCAGCACTGCCTCATGGCCACCCCCCACCCTTTCCAGTCCCTGCACCCAAGCCCCATTCCCCAAGCTGCCCAGGGCTAGTGGAAGTAGTCACAAGACTGTGGACCAGGTAACAGGGGCACAGCACGTGGAATGGCACCTGACACATCAAAGTGCTCAATGCACATTAGGAAGTATATAGGATATGGCTTAATTAGGTTTATAAAAACTCAACCACTACTCTTTTTATTATGTGCAACTTCTACCTACCTACTACTTAATGTGAATTGAGATTTCAAATGTCTAGGGCCACACATTTTTTAAGATAAATACGAAATACAAACATTTCAAGGCAGTCAATGTCAGCCTGACTGCCAGCAAGGGACTGCTTTAATAATGGGCCTGAGCTGCCAGGTAACACCAATGTCAGTGATGCAAGGTGAATTTTACCTATCTCAGTGCTGGACACTTGATCACTAACAACTTCACCTGACAGGTGCCTTGGAAGGATGCTCTCTGGGCCAAAAAAATAGGGCAGGGCCTTGCCTACTGCCCTCAAGTGCACAACAGCCTTCAAGAGGTTAAGACAGATAATGTGATGGCCACACATTGACACTTTAACAATATGTGAATTCCTTTTTTTTTTTTTTTTTTTTTTTTTTTATGATAGTCACACACACAGAGAGGCAGAGGGAGAAGCAGGCTCCATGCACCGGGAGCCCGACATGGGATTCGATCCTGGGCCTCCAGGATCGCACCCTGGGCCAAAGGCAGCCGCCAAACCGCTGCGCCACCCAGGGATCCCCACAATATGTGAAATTTATCTTTCTATTCTTCAAAATAAAACAATGAAGAAAGGAACTTAATTTAGATTAGTAAAAGACAGTATACAAAGCTTTACTCAAAACTATAAATATACAACGACTCTATTAGAAATATTAAATAGCTATAAACTCAAACAAAAGATACAAGGTCTGTTTGAACTCTCAGTTCATGAAGAAGCTAATGGGTGTGTGAGGCAGTTTCGATAAATGGCACAGGGCCATAGAGTACCCAGGAAAGGGCTCACACTCTCCACACGCACAAGCGCCATAAGCCAGAGGGGACAATACACTGTCTGGCTGGATATGTGGACTTTGGCCCGTTTCACTCTCCTTCAAGCACCAGGCAAACTCTGCCCCTTGATACACAGTGGACTATGCTAGAACTAGAGGATGCTGGGGCTGGATCTTCTGAGCTATGTGGTCAAACAGGCCTACACAGCCTGCTTAGTACTCCCATTAAGTAAACAATAACATGAATTACTAATAAACTGAATGAATTCATAAAATCTATTTTCAATGCCATTAATGGATTCTGAAAAACTTTTTTACTGAAGTATAACATGTCTCTAATGGATTTTGATGTTTTCATGCCAATCCATTATTTACACACTGAATAATAGCCCTATAGACAAGGGCAATCTTTAGTATATATATTTCCATTAAATCTAAACATCAAACATTCAAAGTGTTTGGATGGGGTTTTTTTTGGATAGCCAAGCACCCACAGTTTGTGTTTAAGTCCCTGGCAGGTAAGAACTGGCTCTCTTCAGCAGCCTTCTCAGAGAGGTTTCAGGAGAGAAGCCAACCCTGCTGCATCTAAAACAACACCCATGAGCACCATCCACAGAGGAAGGCCTCCTGCCCACACACACCTCGACACCTGACCCCCGCCTAGCTCTCCCCCACTCCCCCTCCCCCGCCTGCATCCCAGAAGTCCCACAGCACACAGTCCTCAGGTCACAGCAGTCCTGGGGAACATCATTTACCTTCCGAAGACCGTGCTTGTCGGTCCTGAGTCTCTTCCTGGGTGCATCTTCACCGTCAGCGTCTTCAGTAGGCTCCTGTGTCCTCTTTGTGTGGATTCTTTTTTTCCCATTGATGTTACCTTGGAATGGGAGATGGGGGAAACTTACATGAAAAACACTCCACAAGCCACCCTCCAAAGCAATGATAATCTAACCAGGGCATTCAGGTGCAAATCCAGCTGTGATGGGTTTCCTGCATCCTGTTGGGTTCCAGGGCCCTAGTATTACAGACCAAATCTCTTTGCATTTTGCAAATTAATTACATGGACCATTTCCTGTAACATCAAATTACTGGAAAATTCTTATCTAATCTATTATACTGGTATTTGTTATAATTATATTTTAATGTAGTGAAGCATTAAATATAACCTACAAGTTTACTAACATTCAAAGACCAGTGGAAGTGGAAAGTTATAAAGTGCACAGCTTGCTACATTTTATACATTTCCTGAAAGAGACATGTTAAGTGGGCAACACTCCTTTTTCAAAAAATTTTTAATTAATTAATTTTTTGCAACACTCCTTTTGTATCTGCAAATTAAGGGCTTTCTACATGTTGTTGAACTATGCCAGTTATTAGGTGTTTCAAGGAATATCAACTAATCCAAGACTTACTGTGTCCAAACAGTACCAACCTGGTAAACTAAGCTGTCTAGACAGGTGATTAATTTGAACACACCAATGTCTATTTCAAACACAAACCCAGTATTCTCATTTGCATGACTGTTTTACAGAGGTTTGTTCAGGGTTTGCCCTTGGACTGTTTGTCAAACATCTGGTGGGAGGGCAATGTCATCCTCAAAGCTTACTAGGAGGTGCAAACCAGCCAGGAAATGTGGCATCCAACAGCGCCTCGGGAGGAGGTGCAGGTGGCCACACCCTGGTCACTCTGCCCCAGTGGTCAGGTACACAGAGCATCATCACAGGCAGAGGCCTGATATTACCTGAGCAAACGAGCCCTGGCCCTCCCCAACTGCCAATCTTAGAGTGATGTGGGCTGGCCCAAGAGCAGCCTTTACTAAGCTCCACAACACTGGAGGCTGGCCACAAAGGCATACCAGGAAGAGGCCTGCAGAGTAGTGGGGTCTGCTCAGTAGCTGACCAAGCAAACCAGCACAGGGCATGGCCAGCCTGACCTGCCAGTACCTCCTCAATCTGGTTTGTCCAACCTGGTCAGCACATGTCCACTGTGCTACAGACACCTGCTAGCAGCAACTGCCACCTGGCACCTCACCTCCACATGGGTGAGGTGATGTCACCGTCCTTTCCATAAGAATCTCCCCCCGTACCTGAAATAAGACAGCAGGCATTTCACACAGAAGTAAGCGATGTCTGAATTCCTTACACTGAGGCCATGGACAGCTGATGCCACCAACACAGCCCATCATCTTGGTTATCAGCACTGGTGGCCCCACAAGGACAACTAGAGGGCCTCCAGGATAAGCACACAGCTGACACACACAGGGCAGGAACCAACCCTATCCTCTTGTCTGCTACGTGCTCAGTAGCAGTCCAAAATGACATGTGACACACAATCACAGTTACACTCTCCAAGGATAGTTAAATCTTCAGGGAAACCTCATTCTTAAATAAGCTAGTCTTTGTAAAGGACCCACTCTTCTAGATTTAGCGCACTGATGAAGAATCAAGTGAGCTTTTGCCTTTTAAAGAAAATGCACAAATCCAGAACATCCTCACTATTCTAAATTATAGCATTTGCAATAAAGTGATGAACAAATCGAACAAACTTCAATATTAATATATTAGTTGATGTGCAGATCTAGAAAGCCCTAAAATCAAGATCATCTGTGAACAAAACAGAAAGATTATATAATCCGTGTGCAGACACAGTCAGATGTCCACAATGCTGGTCTAGAAGCACACAAGACAAACTGCAATTACTTCTTAGTCTTGGTTTCCTTTCAGTTGAGTCTTCAAACACTATGGCCTCTCCAAAACCCTTCAGTGGTGAACCCTGAGAGATACAGAATTGTTTTGTATTTTAAATTGATAACCAAATATATTTTTTACATTAGAAGTATCGTGACATGTGCGTACAAGCACACACGGAGGACAAATCTGACCGCTATCACAGGTTCTCCCCAGCTCACAGTATTAAGCCTCCCCTCTCTTTCCAGTGACTGAAGCAAAGTAGCATTTTTTGTTTTTTAAACTGAAGGCCTAACAAGAACCATAGGAGAGCCACATTTAAGGTTGGTTCTCAGTCACCTTCCACACCCTGTGAGCTCTAATGCAAACAGGCCAGGAATACCCCCACCAGGCCCAGAACCCCCCACCTGCAGAGGTGAACAAGCCCCTCCTGAGGTGTAGGCACAGTGCCTGCCAGCAGGGCAGCCTCACCCAGGGAACATAGGCCTGCAGTCCACTCTACCATGTCATGGAAGACTGGAGTCCTAGAGACCACATGGGCTCCCTTCCTTCTTGTGTCCTCCCTCACACCACCCCATCAGCTGCAGAGGCTAGAGTGCCTGCTCCACTGGGGCAGAAGAACAAGGGGCTCGCAGCCAGACAGAGGATCACACCCAACAGCTCTCATGACAAGGGAGAAAATGCAGACAGCAGAGGTTGCTTTATTGTGACCACGTGCACACTGGCTGTTGGTGTGAGCAGCATGGGTCAGAGCTGGGGAGAGTGGCCACACTTCCCAAGAGCTCCCAGATCAGAGCCCGGCTGGCTATACCATTACATCACTCTCTCTCTCTCTCTCTCTCTCTCTCTCTCTCTCTCTCTCACACACACACACACACACACACACACACACAGTGTCATAGCTACGCAAAGCACATGAGCACAGTATTATGGTATTACGTTTACCAGAGTCTTCTTCAGATTGGGAAGAGGCCACTAGGGCAAACTTTGTGTTATAGCGTGCTTTCTGTTTCTCGTTGAGCATGTCCCACTGGGATCCAAGCAGCTCTTCAATCTCCTCACCTGAGGCGTCTGGGTGCTCAGCAACAACCTGTGGACACAAGAAAGGTGGGTTCAGAAGGCCACAGACCTACAATTCACTTGGGATTTTGTTCTGCACAAAATCCAATGCACAGCCCTTGGGAACTCAGCATGTGGTGTATTTATTCCCACATCATGGAACTATACCCCATAAAAGCTTCAAAGAAAATTAGTGATTATCTGATGCTGTAACCCTTGAAAACTCATAAATAAAAACAGTGTTGGTTTAAACAATTCAACTGTATTTATGTCAAGGCAGGAAATGATAAATGGTAAGAGGAAAAAATACACTTTTCCAAAATCACTAAATTATCAGTAGTAAGTTACAATTTTCTAGACCTCCTTGAAAAATCACTGGTAGGAGAGTGACATGGAAATGCTACCTGTCAGCATGGGGGTGAAGTCCTGGTTTGGCTTTCTCATTGGCTGTAGCACACACAACCTCCCTCTCAGGTATGTGCTCTGAAAGGATGGTATGGGGGGGATCCAAGGTGCACACCATGACACGGCACAGGCCAGCTTGAAGAGACAAGCCCCCAGCACAGCCCTCCAGCCATGCTGGGGCTTCCAGCATCAGCACCTCAGAAACATGCTAGAAATGAGGACCTTAGGCTCAAACTTAGACCAACCAGGAACCTGCATTTTCCCAAGGCCCGTGGGCACCCTGGAGTCTGACTATGGACCTACAGCCTTGGGTGCCCACTAACAGCCAGACAGGCTTTAAAACCTCTGGTGCTCTGGTCCCATCCAAGGCCAGTTCATTCTCTGGGCCTGGCATCAGTGTTTCCAAGATGCCCAGGGGCTCGTACGCATTCCCAAGCTTGAGAGCCTTTCATGGCAGGGGCACAGAGATGGACAGTTAGCTGGCCAAATATGCCCCACATCCCATTTTTGTGTGGTCTACAAATTAAGAATTGATTTTACATTTTTAAATGGTTGGAAAAAAGTCAGAATAATATTTCATAGCACACAGAAATTACAGGAAATTCAAACACCAGCGTTCATATAGTTTTATTAGAAACAGCCACAAGCATCACTTTACCTATTTTCTAGGGCTGTTCTCCTGCTATAATAGCAGATCTGAGTAACATGACACAGGCCTCAAGTGCCCTTGAGGCCCTTTCAAAAAAGGTTTACTGCCCAATTCGGAGCTCTAGCCAGCATGCTTAGGGGCCAGGCCCCAGTTTCACATGTGGCTCCTTCATGTGGCAGCTTTATGAACTTGGGTAAGTGAAGGTGTCTTCCTGTCTGTGATGTGAAGGTGCTAACTAACGCTTCACCTGGCAGTGATAAGGAATCAACAAGTTAATGCTGCTGGTCACTATTACCACGTAGATCCACCCACCACCTGCCCAACCAACATAAGTAACCTCTGCCTCAAAATGCAAACCCCTACTCACAACATGGTCACTGTAGACCATTCCCCTATACCTCATAGTGTCCTCCCCAGCCCTCATGAACACCAGCATACCACCAACTTCCACCCACCCTTGGGTCTCAGAGAACATGCATTTTCAAATGTGGGTGAATCATCCAGTCCTTCTATGTCCTACCACAATGACACCTTTTGCAACTGGAAATCCCATTCTGACCTCCAGCATTCTACTGGGTGTTCTCCTTGTGAACTGTCACCGTGCCTACCTTGCCCCTGCCTCAGCAGCTCTGGCCACATACAAATGCTTCCTCCGCTCATCTTGGGGCACCCTCACCTCTCAGCCCAGCAGAGTTCTGTCCTACCTATCCGTCCTTCATGAGAGGTGAGCTCACTAACCCAAACACTTCCAGCATCAAAGGTCTCAGACCTTCATGCAGCAAAGGTTTCTGTGCAGAGCTTCAAATTCACAGGACACTTGCCTTTTGGAACTCTCCACTTAGAGGTTCCTGAAGATTAGCATGAATATCTGTGGATCTACCCACCCCTGAGTACAATGTCCTTAATCAGAATGAAGCCTAGCAGTGTTCACAGCTGCTTCATCAAACAAGACTCCTGAATCCTCCTCGGGGACCCCTGCCCCCTTGTACCTAAATCCATGCCCGTTCCACTGATAAGCATCTTGCATTCACCTCATCTAGATGGCTATGGTTCCAGCATATGGCTCCTAGCCTTCAGTCTTATACACCTACTTGCTGACATTCCCACCCTGAAATGTCTTCCTCCTAGCAACCAGAGGGACCATTGCCTGACACCATGTAGGGTGCAGGGGGTCCCTGCCCTGTAATGTCTTCCATGATCCCCCATAACCTGGAGCCTACCCTCGCCCCACTTTTATCACTCCCCAAGCAGGTCTACACTCAGGGGCACAATGGCACACTCCATCCCTCCACAGGCCACACTCTTCCTAAGACATTTTCTTCCACCAGGCTGACTTCAGAGCACCCTTTTAATTTCAGCTACAATGATTCATTCATTCATTCATTCATTCATTCATTCATTCATTCAAGGAGCATTCTGTGCTAGGAACAGGAATAAAAAGGTCAAGGTAGCCACTATCCTACCCAGTGCTCACCTTCTGGGGGGCCACCTGTTTATTTTTCATTCCTAATCATATACTGTGTACTCCAGTGGGGGCACATAAAGTATCTCCATCATCATTTTAGGTTAATAAGGCAATGGCTGCTCATTGAAGTTTATGGGTTTCATCAATGAAGCAGTGCAGCACAATGGTTACAAGCTCTGTGTGCACATGTGCCTGCATACGCACATACACAATGTATACAAGTGTGTATAACTTGGGCCAAGTCTCACTCATCCTTCTTCCTGCCCATGCCCTCCCACTTTACCTCTTGGAGCTCAGGGTAGCTAGTTATAAGACAGGGATAAGTTATGCCAACCTCAAAAGGCCTTTATGAGAACTAAATATAATTTTTCACAGTAACATACTGGCAATGTATCTTACAGATGGTAAGCACTCAGTAATGGCTACTTCTGTGTTTTTTAAAAGATTTATTTATTTGAGGAGCACCTGGGTGGCTCAGCAGTTGAGCATCTGCCTTCAGCTCAGGTTGTGATCCTAGGGTCCTGGGATCAAGTCCCAATCAGGCTCCTCGCCTGATTCTCCCTCTGCCTATGTTTCTGCCTCTATCTCTGTGCCTGTCATGAATAAGTAAAATCTTTATTTATTTGAGAGACAGAGAAAGAGAGCATGTATGCAAGCTGGAGGAGGGGCCAGAGGAGGAGAGAGAGAATTGTCAAGCAGACTCCCCACAGAGCCCAACACGAGGCTCCATCTCACAACCCTGAGATCTTGACCTGAGCCAAAACCAAGAGTTGGACACTCAACTGACTGAGTCACCCAAGTGTCCCAACCATATTTTTAATAAACTATCTCAGATATACCAAAAAATAGGGAAAACCAAATATCCATAAGCTCACGCACGTGCTAACTGAACCATTACCAGTATGAAGATTCTGTGTGCTCCTCAGAGATCACACTCCCTGCCCTCAGCCCACCTGTCGCCTCCACATCCTGAGAGCTTTACACCACCTTTTATTTTTTTTATTTTTTATTTTTTTGCACCACCTTATAGACTTCTAAGATGGCTGCAGCCCCTTACAGCTCATGCCTCGATTCCTAGTTCTCCTGCCTCCCTACTGAACAGCACTAGCCAGAGTAGCCAATGCACAGTGTAGAAACAGTGGGCTACGATTTTCAAGTCTAAGACTTACATAAGACCTCTCCCTGCCCTCTCTTGGATCACCTGCTCCATGAGAAGCCAGCCTTTGTGCTAGGAGGACACCCCAGACATCCCATGGAGAAGACCATGTGGTAAGGCCTCCATCAGGCAATATCAGTACAGCACCTTGGAAGAAGATCCTCCAGCCCCATCATCAGAAGAGCCTTCAGATGTTGCAGCCCAGCCAACATCTTAACTGTGACCTCATGGGACATTCTGAGACAGAGCCACCCAGCTAAGCTGCTCCCAAATTCCTGACCCCTAGAAACTGTCAGATGATCCATGTGTGTTATTGTTTTATTAAGCCACTAAGTTTTGAGGCAATGTGTTATGCAACACTACATGACTGACACGAATATATATACAAAGAACAGAGACATATAGCATGGCTCAACTCTAATGCATCTGTAAAAATTAGAATCAGGGAAAGTGGAAAAGATTATTTAAAGATGGGAAACAAACCACACACATCAATGTCAATGAAATTGCCACTTGAAGCCGTCAGTAAATAAATTTTTCCTGGGCTTTTCATCACAGGGGGGCCCCTACCTGCTTTCGCCTCCTTGCCTGCAGAGTCCCCTCTCCCCACTCAGGTGCTCACCAGTGGGTCTACAGCAAACTCCAGCAAACTCATCTCCCCACCTGCAGCCCTTCTAACTGTACTCCAGGAACAGAACAGAACACACATCTGAGCTCAGCCTGATGGACAAAAGGAACAAGCTAAACATGTTAATGAACTCAATATGTTTCACAAAGCATATTTTCCTTCATTTGCAAGAAGTTGGACCTCAAAAAAAAAGTCAAGTGGCAGCCAAATGTCCTTGATAGTCATAGTCTTCTATCTAGTGACCCTAGAAAAGGGGTGTCCAGGAAGCAGAGGGAAGGCTTCATCCAACTCTTCCTCTACGGCTGGCCATTGATGAATCAATTAACTACCAAACAAAAACCATCCTCGGAGTCACCACCTCCCAAAAGGAAAACACAACCTAGAAAGACTCAGATTATTCTTCAGGATGGAATAATAGAGCAGCTTCCTCAAGTCTAGGATTACTTATTAGAGAACCAGCACAAACACACTTATAACAATGACATGACTGAACCAGTTAAAAAGAGCATCCTGCCATCATCACTCTCCTGATAACACATAATTACTCAAAACCAACTAGCACCTGAGCCCAGCTGGGAGGAAAGGGGCCCATGGACCTCACATGGCCCCCCAGCAGAGAAGGGGTGGGCACTTGTCTCTAATGCAGAACTGAATTTTAATATTGCAGTGTTCAGTTTGGTTGTTGCATTTAGTAGGATGCCAATGGCCACACTGTGCAGACCAGGCTCTCAAAGGGTGTTTGGAGCCAGAGAGCTCCAGAGCAGCAGCACTGCTCCTCGAGTGCAGAGTACCTCCCCACCCCGTGTCAGCCTTCAGGCCACAGCTTGTCAGCAAGGTCTGGAGTGACAACCTTCGGTTTGTTTTTGGCACATTTCTTAGTATTAGAAAGGCCATTTGAGCACAATTTTGGTCCCCAAAAGCAAAAAAGGGTGGTCTTTATAAAGTGGTTTGAATTCACAGGCACCCATTTTTCTCTCATAATTTCAAATGAGTGGAGAGACCATGGAGAAACAGACTGGGAACAGGCTGGAGTGCAGCTGGCAGGCTGCTTCGAGGGTCCCAGAGCAGGCAGCAATCCAGATGTCCAGCTGTCCACTATTCACACTGCTCAGTGCTCTGCACCATTTCAAATCCAACAGGGACCACAGCTCCTCCACCAAATGCCAGCATCTCCCTGGGATGACGTCTCAGCTCTGAGACAGAGGACACTCATCCAGAGCTACACATTTACTCTTCTGGGAAGTAGGTAAAACAGGTGGCTATGCTACACTTTTCACACTTGATACTGAACTGGTGGGATGTACACACCTTCAACAGCCTGCTCTCCCCCCGCCCCCGACTTCCAGCGGGCTCACTTCACTGGTGTCCAGAGTCCTGCAGGAGCACACACACCACAGCTGTCACTCCTTTAACAACCTTTCTGTTTTGAATACTACACTATCTCCTTGGGCACAAGGGCCAATTTCTCTGGGGCAAATAGCTGGGCATGATATTATAATACATCAAAAACATGCATTTTCAATTCGACTACAGATTGCCAAATTTCTCTTGAAACCAAGTGTAAGGAATGATGGTCCTCCAACTCTGGATGGGGGTTCCCCCTGCTGCTCATCATTTCTGAGGTACTGGCTTGTGTTGCTCACCTGGTGGCCGTGAAGCATGACCCTCATCTTGACTGCCACTTGCGGTTCCCTGGCTGCCAGCAAGGTTGAGCAGCATCTCTTCATGGATGCACTGGCTGCCCAGGCTTTTCTAGAAATTGCCATTTTCATAGCCTTCAGAACTGTCTGAGCGCTGTACACATAGTTCATACTTTCATTTTGTTCATGGTATACTTGGCACATAAACTTTCACAGCTCCCCAAAGGTCTATGATCAGTTTGGCTTAAGAAAACCTCCTCTCTCCCAAAGCACAAAGCTGCTCCACAGGGGCTGAGTTCTGAAACCACTGGCATCCGCCCAGCACCCATCCCAAGCAACCAGCTTGTCCAGCTGTCTGCACCCCTTTCCCATCTGCTTCCACACGCTCAAGAGCCTGTTCTGGGCTCTACTCTGGGCGCTGTCACTGCCCTCAATATCCCAGCACAAATATCACTGCTTTCAATAACAGAATATCCTGTGTGACAGGGCAAGTCCTCAGGCCAAGCTCCTCTTCAAATGTGGCTATTTATCATCTTTGCACTTAAAAAGTGCAAAGAATTTCCTATTGGGAGTCTTATTAGGATTATACATAATTTATAGTTTAATATAAGGAGAACTGACAACTTCAACTTCAGAATATTGAACCTTCCTATATGTTTACATGTCTGTTTACTTAGGTCTGGTAAAATACTAAGAGTTATTTTTCTCCAAGTTATACATATTCTGTTATATTTTTTTTCTTGGTACCTATTTTTTTTTTGTTGCAGTCATAAATGGTATCTTTTTTTTAAGATTTTTTTTTTTTTTAAGATTTTATTTTTAAGTAACATCTATACCCTACATGGGGCTCAAACTCACAACCCTGAGATCAAGAGTCACATGCTCCACCAACTGAGCCAGCCAAGTGCCCCAAATGGTCTCTGTCTTAATATTATGTTTCCTCATTATTGTTGTTCTTGTATATTGATCTTCGATCCAGCAGTCCTAGTGAACTTTTATTAATTCTAAAGATTTTCTGTAGATTCTCTTAAGTTTTCCCCACCTCTGCAAACAACATTCCTTTCCCTTACCTTAGCATACTGGCTATTTTCTCTACAACACTTAATGTAAGTGGTTAAGGATAGGTATCTTGTCTTGTTCACAATTTTAAAGAGAATGCTTCTAAAGTTTCATCAGTAAGTATGATGCCTGCTGAAAGTTTCTGATACCTTTCAATAGAGTAAAGAAGTCACCTTCTAATTCTGGCTTGCTAACTTTGTATCAAAGAACAATGAATTTGGGGCACCTGAGTGGCTCAGTGCTTGAACATTTACTTTGGCTCAGGTCGTGATCCCCAGGTCTTAGGATCGAGTCCTGCATCAGGCTCTCTGTGAGGAGCCTGCTTCTCCCTCTGCCTATATCTCTGCCTCTCTCTGTGTGTCTCTCATGAATAAATAAATAAAATCTTAACAACAATAACAAAAAGAGCAATGAATTTTACCAAATGCCTTTTCTCCATCTACTGAGAGGATCATTTAATGTGCAACATAGTGAATCACATACTAGATTTCTCACATTGCATCACCTGAGAAAAGCCCTACCAACCCACTCACTTCAAGTAATATCAAACATAACAAAAAACGGAGACCTAATCCCTTCAGTTCTTTACAATCAAGCTTTACAATGTACTAAAAGATGCCTTATTCTATGACGACAATCAAGAAAAGTGTTCAAATACCTTCATTGTTGTTATGTTCCTGTCCTTGATATCTTCTCATCCACCATGGGAGAGACATTTCTGTAACCAAGAGTGCAGAGCCAAGCATCTCTGCACCCAAGGATGAAAATGACTGTTCCCTAACAATATTTATTTATTAAACCTAAAATCTCAGCCAGGCTCACTACAGACTATGCTGATAATGTTGAGAAGTAGAGGAACTGCACTGAAGGGATGTCCCTCAAATTCAGGAAATCCCCAGAATAAATACACAACACCTCAGAACCCAACACAGTGCTGACCTCATCCCTGTGCTTCTGACAGAAGACCAAAAACCGGGATGCTGCATCTCCCTTCCTGCTCCGTGGAGTGGAGGCCACGCTCTTCTTCCTTCCAGGAGGACACCCAACTCCTCTCTTGGGGTCAGCTTCTGCCACCTTCTGAGGAGTACTCTTTACTGTCCCAGGCTCACTTTCTTGGTTTTCGGCAGAGCCAGACAGCTTGGCTCTCCGCCTTCTCTTGATGGGAATGCCCTCTTCTCTCAGGGACTTGGGGTTATCAGCAGCTTCTTCAATGACTCCTGAGGATTCTACCACTTGTGCCGGAGACTCCACAGCAATGCTTGCCTCCTTAGCTACATGAGGGTTGAGGTGAAGCTGGTCCCCCACATAGAGAAAAGTGAACTTAGCTTTCCGTTCCTCTATGGACATGCTTGCAGCTTCTTCTGCTTGAACAATGCCCATTTCCCACTGGGCCCTCAATTTCCCTGAAATAGGTTTCAACAGCTGAAAAGAAAAACATATGACATTGTAAATTTCTTTATATAAGCAAAAAAATTAATCCACTTTAAAGAAAGATACTTTTACAATTCCAGATAAATTTAGAAATCAAACACTATAAAGCCAATTAACTTGAAGGTTTTATATAGTACTCAGCCCAATATAATAACTGTTTCTTTAAAATAGAAATCAGTTCTCATCACATTATATATTATAGATAACATTTTATATATTTTCGTATATACAAAATAATTAAAATTATAAAACAAATTACCTCTATCATCAAATGAGTAATGAAAACTGTCTCTAATGAAACTTGTCATGTTTTATAACAGCATACTTGGGCAAAGTTAAACAATGACAGACATAAATAAGCCATTACAATATATCAAGCAACCATAATTTCAAAATAAGATAAATAAGAATAAAATTAAAGTTTTGGTCTAAAATTATACTTAAGGAACATCTATCACCTTAATTTTCTCAGCTTTCGTGGGTGCCTGCTTGGCACTTTCCTGGCATAATTTTTCAAACTGTCCTTCTCCTTCAAAAGCTACAAGGCTCTTCTCAAATATCCAAGCTCTTTCTGGGGCATCACCAAAGAACTGTACGTGATACTGGCGTGCACTCTTTTTCTGACCTAGTTTTTGAAATAAAATGTTAGAACTTGAAAGTTGGAATTTGGGATGAAATTAGGCAAGTCTATTAATAATTACTGATATGAAGCTGGAAGCTGCTTTGAAGTTGTTTTATTTGGTGCTGTTTGAGTCTGTTAACCTCAAAAAAAGTTCTACTCTTTTTATCCCCACCATGCTCCACGTCAAGGAGAAAAGAAATGCATTTATCAGGGACTCAGATAAGATTCAAATTCAACTAGGAATGGACGTAGACATCTCCTCCCTTCCAAGATCCACTTAAAAAGATTACCAAATAAAGAAGGCAAGAAAGGATATCAACAAAGGGGCCATTCAACAGAGAGGGGACTCTGCAGCAATGAAGGGGACAGACTGGTTGTCAGCCTAAGTTTAAATCCCAAACCAAACCCATCACCTACCAGCTGGACAAGCTTGGGCCAGTTCCTCACCCACAAAGCTCACAGAGGGAATTAGGACACCAATGACCTCTGAGGGCAGCCATGAGGCAACAGGGTAACCCCCCAAGAGGTCCACTGCTGTTCCTCTTAGAATAAAGGAAGAAGCCACATCCTACAGTGCAGCCAGAAGGGAGGTGGGTGAGGAAAGAGACGCTTGATCCCAAAATCCAAGCGAGGAGGTGCCATATTCAGCTTAGAAAGAGTAAAGTTGAAAACAAGGAAGCTGGTTAAAAAGTCAGATCTCAGGGTGCCTGGGCAGCTCAGTCGGTTAAGCATCTGACTCTTGATCTCAGCTTAGGTCTTGATCTCAGGGTTGTGAGTTCAAGCCGTGTGTTGAACTTAAAAAAAAAAAAAAAAAAAAAAAGAATTTTTTTTTAATTAAAAATAATAAAATGGTCTCAATGCCTGGATAGCTCAGTGTTTGAGCTTCTGCCTTTGGCTCAGGGCGTGGTCCCGGGTCTGGGGATCGGGTCCCACATGGTCTCCCTGTGAGGAGCCTGCTTCTCCCTCTGTCTATGTCTCTGCCTCTCTCTCTGTATCTCTCATGAATAAAAAAATTAAATATTTAAAAATAAATAAATAAATAATAAAAGGTCAGATCTCTGTGTCAAGTGGAGGGAGGAAAAGGGATCTCCATGGGAGGACTGCTAGCCCCTGCTTCTTCATAGAGAATGCTGGCCACAAGAAATCCAAGAACACTTCCTAAAGAACCAAGACACCCCAAAGGAAAAACTTCTCCAGTCTTTTGGAGATCCTCCCAACTACAAGGCCAATGACCAACTGGACCCTCTAAAATAAGCTAAGAAAAAAATAATAATAATAAGCTAAGAGTCTCCTCACATACATGCTGCAGCAGTTCTGAGTGGTGCCCTCTCAAACACAAATGCAGTGTCAAGGACCCCCAAGACCCAGGGAAGCCTCAGCATAAATGAATCCAAGATACACAGAAATAAGCAGTCTCTGCAAGGCCACACACACAACTCCAGGAAGAGAGGACACCTAATAAAGAAAATCTCTAGTTTGCTATTAAAAGAGAACAGAGAAAAAGAGTGATTAGAGACTTTAAAATACAATTAAAAAAAATAGCAAGAAATCTTGGAAAGTAAGTTAAGAATCTCTCAGAAGGGGAACCTGAGTGGCTCAGTGTTGAGCATCTACCTTCGGCTTAGGGCGTGATCCCAGGGTCCTGGGATCGAGTCCCACATTGGGCTCCCTGCAGAGAACCTACTTCTCCCTCTGTCTATGTCTCTGCCTCTTTCTGTGTCTCTCATGAATGAATAAACAAATTATAAAAATTAAAAAAAAAAATCTCTCAGAAAGAAGAAAAAGAGAAAGATGAAAAACATCTACTTCCATAAGCAACCTATAAGATCAACCCAGGAAGTACCGTACCCAAGTAATTACTCTTCTAGCGAGAGAAACAGAGAAAGTTGTCAAAAAAAAAAAAAAAACACACATACACACACACACACACACACACACACAAACACAAGACCATGTCTCAGAACTGAAACAATCCTAAGTGTCTCATCTAATACACACACCAATGCACATGTTTGTGACATTTGAGCTGTTGGGGGAAGAGACAAGTGCAGCTTCCATGTCCACGGAACAAAAAGTAGGATAACAAGGTACTTCAGGGGATCCCTGGGTGGCTCAGTGGTTTAGTGCCTGCCTTTGGCTCAGGGAGTGATCCTGGAGTCCTGGGATCAAGTCCCGGGATCAAGTCCCACATCAGGCTCTCTGCATGGAGTCTGCTTCTCCCTCTGCCTGTGTTTCTGCCTCTGTGTGTGTGTGTGTGTCTGTATCTGAATGAATAAAATCTTAAAAAAATAAAAAATAAAAAAACAAGGTACTTCAAAGGGCAGCCTGGGTGGCTCAGCAGTTTAACGCCTGCCTTCAGCCCAGGGAGTGATCCTAGAGACTCAGGATCGAGTCCCAAGTCGGGCTCCCTGCATGAAGCCTGCTTCTCCCTCTGCCTGTATCTCTGTGTGTGTGTGTCTCTCATGAAGAAATAAATAAAATCTTTAAAAAAAAAATCAACAAGGTGAAGTACTTTTTTCTTTCTTTCTTTCTTTTTTTTTTTTTTTAATTCATGAAAGACACAGAGATAGAGGCAGAGACACAGGCAGAGGGAGAAGCAGGCTCCATGCGGGAGCCCGACGTGGGACTCGATCCCGGGTCTCCAGGATCACACCCTGGGCTGCAGGAGGCGCTAAACTGCTGCGCCACCGGGGCTGCCCTCAAGAACAACCCCTGATGCTGGGAGGAAATGATGTAAAACCTTCAAAATTCTGAAAAGAATTATTTTCAACATAAAATTCTATGAGCCAAACCACAAAAGTGGAATCCTCTGAATGACAGGGAATCAAATGTACCTCCCATGCACACTTTCTTAGAATCCCAAAAATATACTCCAGCAGAAAAGAAAAACTGACCAAGAGTGAACACAGTGCAGAGCCACAGAAAACAATGCATGTAACCCGGGAAAGCACTTTTAAAAAGTCTAAGATTACTGCTATGCATAAGATTAAGGGTGCCAGTGATACAGATTGAGGGAGGAAAACGGAAGATTCTAGGAGACAACTCCAGGCTCAGTCCCAGAGTCTGCTTGAGATTCTCTCTCCCTCTCCTTCTGCCACTCCCCTGCTCATGCACCATCTCTCTAAATAAATAATCTTTTTTAAAAAGATTTTTAAACTTATTTGAGAGAGCAAGTGAGAAAGTGAGCACAAGCAGGGGGAATGGCAGAATGAGAGGGAGAAGCAGACTTCCTGCAGAGCAGAAAGCCCAATGTAAAAAAAAAAAAAAAGAAAAAAAAAAAAGAAAGCCCAATGTAGGACTTGATTCCAGGACCCTAGGATCATGAGCTGAAGGCAGACGGTTCACCGACTGAGCCACCCTGGCACCCAATAAATAAATTATCTTAAAAAAAAAAAAAAAAAAAGATGAGGTCCAAGGAGCAGGAAAGAAAATGGTAATCAAGCGCAGGTTTCCAGGCAGCCCGGGATGGCTCAGTGGTTTAGCGCCACCTTCAGCCCAGGGCGTGATCCTGGAGACCCGGAATCGAGTCCCATGTGGGGTTCCCTGCATGGAGCCTGCTTCTCTGCCTGTCTCTGCCTCTCTCTCTCTGTGTCTCTCATGAACAAATAAATAAAATTTTAAAAAAATAATAATAAAAAGAAAAGCAGGGGTGCTTGCCAGGCTCAGCAGTGGAGGATGTGACTCTTGATCTTGGGGTCATGGGTTCAAGCCCCATGTTGGGTGTAGAGCTGAAGGAAGGAAGGAAGGAGGGAAGGAAAGCAAGCAGGTGGGCAGGCAGGCAGGAGGGAAGGCAGGAAGGAGAGAAGGCAGGCAGGCAACAATTAACTCCAAGAAAAACAAAAAGTTGTACAAAAAAAGAAAAGGCGACTAATACACTTTGCTTTTCACTGAATGATATTTTGCAATCATAATCAAAATTATGTAAATACTTGTTTGCTGTAATAAAAACAGTGAGTTAATCTGCCCCCTGGAGTGGCTAGCTAGTAGGCTAAAAATTAAAACAAATAAAAAGCACCAAAAAACTGAGTTAGAGTTAATTATATGTAGAGGATGGGAAGAAAAGAAACAATTGAAGAGATCCAGCTTCATTTTCCATAATAAAAAATCAACAGAAAATATCTGAATAATGTTAAATCAAAAGATAGTAATTAAAACTAGAAGCAAATGTTGGAAGAGCTAAAAATAATTAGCTCTAAGGAGAAGATTGAACTATTTTTCACTGTTAACCTTTCAGTAGAATTTGGTCTGTTTATAAGTGCATATACTGATTTGATTTTACAATTCAAATTGGAATTCAAAGATACATTAAGGGATTTGGGACTTCTTGCATTACTTTAATACTTGGAAAGAACTTTCCTTGGTCATGAAAAGGACTACAAACGACACCACAGCATTCGCGTAATGAAGAAAATCTGTTATAGTGCTTAAGATAAGATGCACTATATGAACTTACATTATTTTTTAAAAATAGTTAATTACACAGAAAAATGCTCCTTACAAGTCAGGTGGAAGAAAAGCAGAGAAGGGGCAGGCACTTGGGTGGCTCAGTGGTTGAGCGTCTGCCTTTAGCTCAGGGCATGATCCCAGGGTCTTCGGATTGAGTCCCACATTGGACTCTCCTCAGGGAGCCTGCTTCTCCCTCTGCCTATGTCTCTGCCTCTCTCTGTGTGCCTCACATGAATAAACAAATAATCCTTTTTAAATAAATAAATAAATAAATAAATAAATAAATAAATAAATAAATTTATTTGGTTCAAGTGAGAGGTGAAAATCTCAGTTTTATTTTACCACATAATTAACCAGCTATCCCACCATTTATTAGTAATTATTTCTTCTGTGATTTCTGATGTTCATCAATCATGGTTGGTTCTTACAATCCCTTCTAAGAAAACCTTTCCTCCACCAATAATAGCCCAAATACCTAATTTTTCACTACAATCCTTTCCTCCCCATCATGGCCCAGCAGACTTAAGGTGGCCCCTGAGCCTCTGAGCCAGACTGAGCCAGTCTCTCTACAGATTCTACAGAATCCTTTAATAGCAGTCACCCATGCATGCAGAATGGACCCCACATACAGACAAGGCTCCAGGGTGGAAGAGAAGCCATAAAAAAAAAAAAATGCAGACAAGTGTCTACAGAAGCAAGAATAGAGCACAGGGACAAAAATCCCAAGGACATGACCTCACAAAGTTCTAAGGAAATACAGGACAAGTATCATCATGCTTGAATTTCCTGGTTTAGCCCCTGGGGGGCACTAGAGCACCAAAATAGGTAAAGCAGAAACGCGATATGGCAAAAAAATAGGCACATTCATTTTTTTTAAAGATTTATTTATTCATCAGAGACACGGGGGGGGGGGGGGGGGGGGGCAGAGAGAGAAGCAGGCTCCAGGCAGGAAGCCCGATGCGGGACTCAATCCCAGGATCCCAGGATCATGCCCTGGGCCAAAGGCAGGTGCTAAACCGTGGAGCCACCCAGGGATCCCCACAATAGGCACATTCATTATCACAGTGGGTGATTTTAACACAACCTCACTTAGTACTGAGAGAAGCAAAAAAGGAAAAAATCAGTGAGAAGATTATACTATCAAATAACCCAAGATATAAGAAAGCCAGATGACCTGTAATAGTTTTAGAAAATGTTGGAATTTAGAAATAAGGCAATGAGGGTTCCCTTCCATAACAGAAAAAGGGACAAAAATTTCCCCAGTTATCTGATGAGAAGACTAGTGAGATAAAGGTGTACAAGAAGATGGTGAAGCTCCCAGATGCAACAGAATTCAGTTTTCTTCACAGTACCATATCTAAGACATACATTTATTTCTGTTTCCAACTTATAGAGTCAGGTCTCAAAGCTGCTCATCCATCTGGATGCCCTTGTAGATAGCAAGCAAGACAAGTTATGCTTACTATATATCACAAAAATGCTACTAAAGCTTTCATTAACTTAGCTTTTCAAAGGAAATTTGAACTTTCAAAAGAGTCTGGATTGAGCTGCAGCCTATGGAGGTGTATTCTTTTCTGCATGTAGATTATACTTCAATTTTTAAAGTCTAAGTACATTACTAAGATCCAAATTCAAGCACATCTATAAATCCAAGCATGATAAGTTAAAAAGAAAACAAAAGAAGTACACACACACACACACACAAAAAAAAAAAAAAAAAAACAAGAAGGAGAGAAAATCTGGGTAGGGGGTAGGGTGAGGCAGTTGTAAAAGAAAATGCCCACTTCACAAGGCCCCCATGTTCAACCAGCTCTGTGCCAGAAGCCACCCCTTCTTCAGGTCCCTGGGCCCAACACAGACACCTAAACCCCCAAAGCACACCCACCCCTTACCATGTCACTCCCACCCACTATAGAGCTGCTGTTTGGAGCCAAGTCTCAGGACTGCCTGGAGTGCTACTTTACACATCCCTGGTGAATCCTCTGACTCCCATAGCAATGAACACAACTGGGCCCAGATCTGGGCTTCTACACACCACGGTCTTCTAAAGAAGATCCAAGTTTTTTCCCAAGAAAACGGATGATTCCATGACTAGGGCAAACAAAGTATAAAATGAGCAAGGAACATCTTGTTGGGCCACATGTAAGAAGTGCTCAAAGTCCGAATGAGAGGTCAAAGGGACACTGCTCAAGGGACCTCATGAGACTCTTGCTGGTTAAATTTGGGACAATTTGAGCATCAAAATGTAAAATGAGGGCAACCCGGGTGGCTCAGTGGTTTAGCGTCACCTTCAGCCCAGGGCGTGATCCTGTAGACCTGGGATCGAGTCCCATGTCAGGCTCCCTGCATGGAGCCTGCTTCTCCCTCTGCCTGTGTCTCTGCCCCTCTCTCTCTCTGTGTTTCTCATGAATAAATAAATAAAATCTTTTTTAAAAAATGAGGGGAATCCCTGGGTGGCTCAGCGGTTTGGCGCCTGCCTTTGGCCCAAGGCACGATCCTGAAGTCCCGAGATCGAGTCCTGTGTCGGGCTCCCGACATGGAGCCTGCTTCTCCTTCTGCCTGTGTCTCTGTCTCTGCCTCCACACCCCCCCCCGTGTGTCTATCATAAATAAATAAATATTTTTTTTTAAAGATTTTATTTATTTACTCATGAGGGACACAGAGAGAGAGAGAGAGAGAGAGAGAGGCAGAGACACAGGCAGAGGGAGAAGCAGGCTCCATGCAGGGAGCCTGACATGGGACTCGATCCTGGGTCTCCAGGATCACACCCTGGGCGGAAGGCGGCGCTAAACCACTGAGCCACCGGGGCTGCCCAATAAATAAATATTTTTTTAAAAAATGTAAAATGAGTAAGAATAAGGAGTTGGGGGACTGAGTGATGGCCACTGAGACAAGCATATGAGGGAATGAGCACTGGGTGCTATATGCAACTGATGAATCACTAAATTCTACCTCTGAAACTAATAAAACACTATATGCTAATTAAAGTGAATTTAAAAAAATTTTTTTTTAAATGTTAAGGTGTCTGGGTAGCTCAGTGGTTGAGTGTCTGCCTTTGACTCACGTTATGATCCTGGAGTCCTGGGGTGGAGTCCCACATCAGGCTCCCAGCAGAGAGCCTGATTCTCCCTCTGCCTGTGTTTCTGCCTCTCTCTGTGTCTCTCATGAATAAATAAGTAAAATCTTTTTAAAAAAATTTTTTTTTAGAAGAGTAAGGACAGAAAGCCTGGGTGGCTCAGATGATTGGATGTCTGCCTTTGGCTCAGGTCATGGTCTCAGGGTCCTGAGATTGAGCCCCACATCATGCTCCCAACTTGGTGGGGAGCCTGCTTCTCCCTCTTCCTCTGCCCCTCCTCCTGCTTGTACATTCTCTCTCACTCTCAAATGAAAAAAAAAAAAAAAGGGTAAGGACTATACTATGTAACAAAATTTTTAAGAAGCAGCTCATTTTCACAGAAAAATACCAGTTAATTAAGCACAGAAAGCAAGACAAAAATCAACAGTTACCATTTTATAGAGCCATGGGTCATGAGTGCTGACACCATGAGGTGAGACTAGCAGGGGAAACTAATCTCCAACCACAGCCACAGATCACTCGCTAATGACAAAAAAGGCCTATATTTTCCATTGGCCACCACCTCCTGGGAAGTGGGATAGCTGACCCCAAGAGCTCCTGATGAAATTCAACTGAAGGGAGCGTCCTTCTGTCACTACCACCACCGGCTCCCCATTCTGTTTCTTCTGACTCCTTCTCTTTTCAAAGGTCATGTGACTATCCTATCAGTTAGAGAATTCACCCTGGCTCCCTTCCTTTTGGACTACTTTTCAAATGCACATTACCAGTCTTCTGAAGTTGATGTGCTTGTGATTATGAGTGCTGCCTTCCCTGTGTCCCCAAATAATTCCTAGAGAAACACATTGCAAGAAGGCAGGTATTGAGGGAAGGGCTAAGCTCAAGCCCCTTCCCTCAAGAACACCAAGAGGTACTCCTGAATCGTCTTGTGAACCTGAATCTGATCACAAGAGACTAGAGCAGTTGAGAATGGGCTGGGGCAGGAAGTGCTGTTGTACACTGCAGAAGTCTAAACAGACAGGACAGCTAAATGCAATGCAAGCATCCTTTTCAATCCAGAGTGAAGAAAAAACAGGCACAGAGAAAATACTGAAGATTACTGGGGAAGTCTAAGCAAGAGCCACGATGATGGGGCAGAGTCACTGATACAGTGCTCCCTACATGTGGCTGGGTGCTCAGTTGTGTGGAAAGCAGTCCTTGTTCTTAAAAAATCTCTGCTGGCACATCTAGGGGTGAGGCACCATGACACCTACAGCCTACATTCACATGGGTTGGCCAAGAGGAGAGTGTCCACATTCAGAAAGAGATGGAGCAGGTCACCAAAACGTTTAAAGTTTGCAAATATAGCTGAGGGTACATGGATGTCCGCTGCATTGTTCTACTTTGAACCATGCGCTTGGGAAGGTTTTTTTTTTTTTTTTTTTGGGGGGGGGGGGTTTAAATAAAAAATGAACAAGCAATAATACAAAAATATTTCACAAAGCAAACAAATGACAAGATGGCACTGCTATGAAAGCCAGGGCACATCTGGCGACATAAAGGCACTAAGAATGGGTACAAATTTATTTAAAGTAAATGACCCAACACTAAGATCCTGCAGGGAAATAACTGGCCAAACCGGAATGTTTTCAGAAAAGAGTCCCAGAGGTGTCTGGGGGAAAGGGATAGGATAGATACAATAAAATATCTGGTTTTATTTTTTTTTAAGATTTTATTTATTTATTCATGAGAGAGAGAGAGAGAGGCAGAGACATAGGCAGAGGGAGAGGGCCTCATACGAAGTGGAACCCTCAGACATTAAAAAGGAATTGCTTAAAAAAAAAAAAAGAAAAAAGAAAAAAAAGGAATTGCTTGTGATAGGTTAGGCAGACCAGTGGCATGAGACTCATAATGCCCACACTGACTCCCACTTTGCTTTGCGGCATGGTTTTAGAGGAGCTGGGAAGGAACCAGCAGCACTCAGGCACATCAGTGTGCCTGCCCAGCCTCTGTCTCAACTGATAGTTTTTTTCATACTTGACCAAGTCTAGAATCCTCTGGGGTACATCCTGGGGTCCCTAAGCCTCATGGAAGGGACTCCCCAATTCCATCAAGCTGAGGATGCCAAAGGTCCTCCATGAAGTCAGAGCTAAAGCCACCCCAAAGGGTCTTCTCTGGCCACCACACATCGTAAGCAGATATGCTTTCCTGAACCTTGAGGCAGAGTCTAACCACCCCTGGGGGCAGGAAGGTGGGCAGGACTCAGACAGAGGCACTCAGGACTCAAACATAGTCCCCTTCATCCTGAACCCATCTCCTCTCAAGGCTGTTTACCAGAGAGGCTCCCCTGTACCCCATCCCCAGCAGCCATCTGCTTCACATACACAGCAAGCCAATAGCACCCCAACCTATAGTGAGAGCAGCAATGCTGCTCCTGTGAGAGCTCAGGCCTCCAGTCAAAGAACAGGAGGGGACATGTACTCACATACCCCTAAGATGTCATATAAGGCTGACTGATCAGCAGTACTAGAGGGTTGGGAAGGCCGCCTGGCCCAGCCCACAGCTCTAGTCACCACACCTTTTAAGGGTGCAAAGATCAGTTGGGCACTACCTTGGCTCAGCTCCAACACTGTGCTCACCATCTATCACCTTCCTCAAACTGAATTCAAACTCTACTCTGGAAGAACTTTCTACAAGAATCTCAAACCACCTGAACTCATTTTTCCCTCCAAAACACATGAGTTTTTCTGTTTTGTGAGCTCTCCAATTAATATTTAAATTAGCATCTACTCTAATCTGTATCACTAATATATTCTTAATGTGTTCTAATTTCAATTGCTCTATGGACCAATTTATATTCCCAAGTTTCATGATGCCAAAGAAGAATAGTTCTATTTTTTTCCTTCTTCCCACAGGCCTAAAAAATAAACTGGTAGTATAAAATATGATTTCTGAAAATCATGCTGAAATAAGCAATCACTATTTATCTAAACAATAATAAATTATCATAAAACCTGGAAACCAATATAAAGCCAAGACCACTCCTCTATTAATACTAATTCAATCAATAAAGTACATATCTGAGTTGGATATAAAAAGAAATGACAATGTGTTACATCTGAACCAATTATTAACTTTAAAGCTGCAAAAATGAATGACATAAATTCAACAACAAAGAAACAAAATCCGATTCACATATAAGCAAAGGATTAGAATAGACATTTCTTCAGAAACATTAAAATGGCCAATAGCGGGCAGCCCCAGTGGCGCAGCGGTTTAGCGCCGCCTGCAGCCCAGGGTGTGATCCTGGAGACCCAGGATCGAGTCCCACATCAGGCTCCCTGCATGGAGCCTGCTTCTCTCTCTGCCTGTCTCTGCCTCTCTCTCTCTCTCTCTGTGTCTCTCATGAATAAATAAATAAAATCTTTAAAAAAAAAAATGGCCAATAGCACAAGAAAAGACACTCAGCATCACTAATCCTTAGGAAATTGCAAACTAAAACTACAAAAAGTAGACAGACAATAGAACGGTGGGTGCCAAGGGTTGGGAGGAGCAGGAATGGGCACCGAGGTTCAGATTCACAAGATGAGTGAGTCCTGGGATGGATGGTGGTGATGGCCATACAACAATGTGAAAATGTTTAATACGACTGAGCTGTGCCTTTAAAAATGGTCAAGATGGGGAAAAAAAAAAAGGTCTAGATGGTAGAGTTTATGTGTATTTTAGCACAATTTTTTTAAATAGGAAAAAAAAAAAGAAAGAACCATCGTAGGGCTATGGAAAAGTAAAAACAAAAAAAAGTTTGCACATTAGAAAGAGTAAGTGCAGAAAGGGAAAGATGGAAAAATAATCCATAAACACAATACCTTTAAGTTTGGTATAGTTGTGAAGGAGTGGATCAGCAGAAACCATGCATGGCCACCAAGGGTAACCGGACACTTTGGACCACACCAAATCACCGACATTATATTTCAACAGGTGGTCTTTATCTCTGCCAGTATTTGGACAGGACTCTTTCTTAGCTGCAATCTGAAAATGAACAAAAGACATACTAACACATCCAATAAGTACTTCTAAACCCAGCCTTCTATCCACAGATTAATCAGACTATAGGTTTAAAACACACACACACACACACACACACACCCCCCTAAAGGAGGAGCATACTGGGGGCACATGGGTGGCTCAGGCTGATTAATAAGCAACTGACTTCAGCTCAGGTCATGATCTCCAGGGGGTCCTGGGATCCAGGCTGACATGGGCTCCCTACTCAGCGGGGAGTCGGCTTCTCCCTCTCCCTCTGCCCCTTCCTGCCACTCATACTCTCTCTCAAATAAATAAAATCTTAAAAAAAAAAAAAAAAAAAGGAACATGCTTCCCCTGCTATCACTTCATCAAAATTGTCCCTTGCTCTAGCTAAAGAATTAGCACAGTGCCTGGCACACACAGTAGGTAATCAACATTATGAACCTACATAAATTGATTTCCTTGGCCTGGTAGATGGTCTTTAATGGTGCTTTATTCACTTAGTCCAAAAAGAATTTTCATAGATCAAATCCATATTCTGACCCTCCCACTCCCCAGCCATGTATCTGTCATTTCTCTGGAGCACATGCATCACTCGCAGGAAAGGGCCCAGAGTGACAAGGACATCAGGAAGGCGTGGCCACAGGTCTCAGCCTCATTTGTTGATCTGAGTCCTGGGGCTGTAAGCTTGTTTCTCCACCTGAGAACACAAGTGACTTTAGGAGTCTGAAGACCCGACCAGGGCCACTATCACCACACACCCCTCTCAGTTCTGCCCTCCAGTGGGACAAGCACAGTCAGCATAGCCCCCTCTTGGGTGTGAATTCCCCAGCTTTCTCTTAAGAGCTCTACATACTTGGGCAAAAAGCTTAATTGGTTTGGGCTTCAGTTTACTCATCTGTAAACCAAGGACAGCAGATTTGAAATCTCACTGGTTGTTAAAAGGATTAGTGTGCATGGTGGTAAGGGCTGGCCTAGAGCTGCCACATTACACACTGCATTACAGAATAATTTTATTTATTCTATCAGAAGTATTCTTCTTTGCGGGATATGCTTGGTGTAATAATAGGTAGAGTACCTCAAAAAACGCCAGCTGATTACTCCACGGTATCCCAGTTTTATATTTTTTGTCATCTAAGCCACACGACAGCCCCATAAAGATGAGTAGTATCACCTCCATACTGAAGATGGAGAGTCAAAATTCAGGAATTTTACCCAAGTCTTTACAAAATCAAGTAGCAGAGCAGGAAAGAACTTGCACCAGCCTCTTCCCTTATGAAAGAGTGAGGTCCCCTACAATCATGGGCATTTCAAAACCCACTGTATCAGCCCAGCTCACTAAATCGATCTTTAAAAAGTTCACCGTAGGAGTTACATTAGCAAAAGCTAAACAGCTCCTGAGCACTTAAAACACTGTTTTCAAACCCTTAAAAACTTTCATTATTTTAATGACTTCAAGGAAACTGTGGCCATTTCCCCTCTTATCTGTGAAAGTTGTAAATAAAATTCCTCAATTGTAATTTTAAACTAAATATTCCAACCCAAACCGGTTTCAGGTTCCCTTTGCCCACCCCTGCAAGTGAACCTGGAGTTTCAGGTAAAGACCAACAGGCACCAGGCACCTTCCAAATTCTGTTCATATAGACTGTATAGACTGCCAGCCCCTGGCACCCCCCTAGTTCCTTCAGCCAAGGCCAGAGTTCCCTGACTGTTTTGTATGACTTAAATTAAGTAGTGGGCCATCCTGAGTGCCACGTTAAGATACAGTGACATAAACCACTACATTCCTTCACTATAGGTTGGGGGTTTCCACCCAGTGTTTGATGAGTGAACACTTGCTCAGATGTGTTCCGAATGCTGGGCTCTGCACTGGGAACCCAGAAAATGAAGGTATAAGAACACAACCTTGGTCCTCAAGGAGGCAGACCATCTGCTGGACCCCTGGTAGAGGAGACAAGCTAAGTGGACAGAGGACCATGTGGAAGGACAGGAGTACTCCTGCATAACACAGCTTTGTTCCCTATTCCTCACATGGCACAAATTTAAGAAGCCCGATGCTAGATCCCCACACACCTCTATCATTAGGTTAAATTATGTCTCTGGAGAGAAGATCAGTGAAAAAGAGTACAGTCTAAAGATCAAGGGCTCTGGAACTGGCCAGACCTGAGTTTAGAAACTGGTTTTACCTCTTGAGCCACTTTCATCTTGATCACTTAGTTAACCTCTCCAGGCCTCACCACTGGCTCAACATCTGCTGAGAGGCCAAAGGTGGGCAATGTTAGGGTATCCTGATGCAGGGGCCCAGGCCACGGGCAGACGGGGAGAACTAGAGAGCAGATGCATGGCAGCCTCTCCTCACCTCCGCCCGACCCCACACGCAGAGGCCCCCCTCACGATCCTCCCCTGGCCACAACTCTTCACAGATACCTTTTTATCTGAGGGACTTGAGATCTTGGACACCAGTGCTGCTTCGACAAGACCCTGCTCCAGGAAGGAGTCGTATTTTATGCTTCTCTTCCTGCTCCTTCTTGCTTTATTTTCTGCTTTTTGTCCATTTTCTTCTGACTGGGATACAGCAGCAGCACCGTCACCACAAATTGAAGATTCAAAGAGAGGTTTCCCATTCATGTATGTTTTGGTGATCTTCAGCTTAATCTCCGGAGAGCCATTTTTGATAGGGGTGGTGTTAGGCGGTGTCCCAAGTCCTTTCCCTTCCTGTGACTCAAAACGTAATTTGGCATCATGAGCACCAGGTTCTCCATTAAATACACGGGAAGTTAGATCTTTCAGCTTCTCAGATGGAATAAAGGGAAGGGCATCGTGGCCATTAAATTTTTGCATGACCCCCTCCTGCAGACTGGTAGAGAGGTGGGCTTTGCTGAGGAATACAGAACATTCACGATTCACTTCACAGTTCTGAGTCTTTCCGTTTGTATTGCCAAGGATTTCTGGTGCCTGCTTCATCTTTATGCACTCTACAACTTTCTGAACAGAAAGAGGATTTTTTTGATGCTAAATTCCATTCAGCCCAGATGCTTCTGTTCTTAGAACACTACAGTATTAGAAAAACAAAAATAAAAAGAAACATAATGTTTAAAACCTAACTTAAGTATGCCAATACCTCTACAGCTTTGTGTGGTTATTTGTTTCGAGGCAATTTATGATATTTACATAATCATTTAGGTCACAGAAGGCAGTTCTAATACTTCAAAAATGAGACAGAATCACAAAATGATAAAACTGAAAGGAAAGGAACAAGGATAATTTTTAAGGAGAACACAAAAGTCAGGCCGCCGAGTCGCACCACCACCACCACCAACTAGCAATGAATGTGGCCGTGGACACGTGATTCAGTTGGCTCAACCACTGCTGAAATGGGGAGATCACCACTAGTACATGTGCCTGGGGCAGCTAACACAAGGCCTTTGTAAAAGGACAGAGGGAAAAGCTCAAAAACAAAGTTCCCCTGGGCACAGCTGAGGACTCCAGGCAGAGGTTCAGCCACATGCCCAAGGTTACTAATCAGCACAACAGAAAACCAGATCTCCCAGTCCCTGCCACACCATTAGCTCCAGATTAATGGTGGGGGCAGTTAAAAAATGAGTCAGTTCTGGTTTACACTCTGACTAGTCATTTAATCTCTGTCTTCTACCCTGTCCTTGCCCAGGCCCAAACTAACTGCTTATTGACAAGAAGCATTGCAGGAATGGTAAATTCTCTTCAGCTATCTCCTGAAGATTAACTAGCAAGGTCAACACCACTGAGCCATAACATGCACTACTTGCCTTTGGCCACGCTGGCCACTTGAGGCCCAAGGGCAGCAGGGGGCAATTTTAGGAAGACCCTTTAGGTTACGTTACGTGTGATGATTGGGGTCCTTACTGTACAGCTATAGTCCTCTCTTGGGGACACCAATGATGGCACTGAAACCCAAAGGACAGCTAGTAACCAGGGACAGGCAGGCACCCATTCCAGCTAGGAAGACATTCACCAAGACGGCATTTTGTCAGCTACCAGTGAGAGCC
The DNA here is from genome assembly GCF_053574225.1 of Canis aureus. NCBI lineage: Eukaryota > Metazoa > Chordata > Mammalia > Carnivora > Canidae > Canis > Canis aureus. The sequence continues at coordinate 63,096,391 of NC_135612.1, forward strand.
CCCCACCCAAGACGGCAGCACCAGCTCATGGGACACCAGCGAGAAGCTGAGAGCACAGAGCAGAGAGGTCCACACATGCACAGCAGCAGTTCTCAACTGTGGAAGCCTCTATTTCCCAGGGACACTTAGCATGGTCTGGAAACACTGTGTGATTGCTACCACTAGGGAGCTGTTACTGGCCTCTACTGGGGAGGGTCAAGAAGCTTGTTAAATACGCTTTGACCCACAGGACCGCCTCCATATCAGAAAACTATCTGGCCAAAATGCCAACAGTGCCAAGGTGGAGAAATCTGAGGTGCAGCAATAAGGAACATAGACCTCACTGGAGAGACATGGGGGAAAAAGGAGCACATGAAGCAGCCCGAGCTCCAGGGAGTGTCCTGCGCACCCAGTAGCCTCCTGACATGGAACTTGTGGGATAGCACGCACTTTTACTCACATGGTATTTTTTTATGTAAATTATTACAACTCAAGTCACATTAACTGGGTAAAAATATAAAAAACAATTACTTGAAGACATGAAGAGAGACTGAAAGCAGGAAGAAAATCAATGGGAGTCAGCTCCTGGAGGAAAGTGCCAGGAGAGCGTGCCGGCTTTCAGTTTTGTGCCTAAGGAGAGTTTGAGGCAACAGGAACAGCTGTACAAGAAGTAAAACTTCGGGGCACCTAGGTGGCTCAGTGGGTGCAGGATCTGCCTTTGGCTCAGGTCATGATCCCAGGGTCCCGGGATCAAGCCTCACGTCCGTCAGGCTCTCCACTCAGCAAGGAGTCTGCTTTGCCCTCTCCCTCTCCCCCACTCTCTCTTAAATAACTACAAATCTTAAAAAAAAAAAGTAAAACTAATAGAAGAGAGCCATTCTGCATAGAAACCGTGCCCAGGGGATCCCTGGGTGGCTCAGCGTCTGCCTTTGGCGTCTGCCTTTGGCTCAGGGCGTGATCCTGGAGTCCTGGGATCGGGTCCCGCGTTGGGCTCCCTGCATGGAGCCTGCTTCTCCCGCTGCCTTGCCCGTGTCTCTGCCTCTCTCTGTGTGTCTCTCATGAATAAATAAATAAAATCTTTTTAAAAATAAATAAATAAATAAACCGTGCCCAAATTCCAGGTAGATACATATATGGGATAGAGTCCAAGAAGCCCAGTTTATAAAATAACTGAAACAAGATTCCAGCTGCTGGACAAAAAACAAACCAACACATCACTTTAAGATCAAAACCAAAGTGAGATCCTACATCACACCCAGTAGGATGGCTACTCTCAAAAATATCATGAAGTAACAAGTGTTGGTGAGGATGTGGAGAAATTGGAACCCTGTGCAATGTCAATACAAGTGCAAAATGGTGCAGCCGCCATGGAAAACAATATGAAAATCCCTCACAAAATTAAAGATAGAACTACCATATAAGGGCAGCCCCGGTGGCCCAGAAGTTTAGTGCCACCTTCAGCCCAAAGCATGATCCTGGAGACCCGGGATTGAGTCCCACACATCAGACTCAAACCACCTGAACTCATTTTTCCCTCCAAAACACATGAGTTTTTCTGTTTTGTGAGCTCTCCAATTAATATTTAAATTAGCATCTACTCTAATCTGTATCACTAATATATTCTTAATGTGTTCTAATTTCAATTGCTCTATGGACCAATTTATATTCCCAAGTTTCATGATGCCAAAGAAGAATAGTTCTATTTTTTTCCTTCTTCCCACAGGCCTAAAAAATAAACTGGTAGTATAAAATATGATTTCTGAAAATCATGCTGAAATAAGCAATCACTATTTATCTAAACAATAATAAATTATCATAAAACCTGGAAACCAATATAAAGCCAAGACCACTCCTCTATTAATACTAATTCAATCAATAAAGTACATATCTGAGTTGGATATAAAAAGAAATGACAATGTGTTACATCTGAACCAATTATTAACTTTAAAGCTGCAAAAATGAATGACATAAATTCAACAACAAAGAAACAAAATCCGATTCACATATAAGCAAAGGATTAGAATAGACATTTCTTCAGAAACATTAAAATGGCCAATAGCGGGCAGCCCCAGTGGCACAGCGGTTTAGCGCCGCCTGCAGCCCAGGGTGTGATCCTGGAGACCCAGGATCGAGTCCCACATCAGGCTCCCTGCATGGAGCCTGCTTCTCCCTCTGCCTGTCTCTGCCTCTCTCTCTCTGTCTCTCATGAATAAATAAATAAAATCTCTAAAAAAAAAAAAAAAAAAAAAGAACCACCATATGACCCAACAATTCCACATCTGGGTATGTATCCAAAGGAACTGAAAGCAGGGTCTCAAGGAGATGCCTGCCTCCCCATGTTCACAACAGCACTCTTCACAGCAGCTAAGACACAGAAGAACCCAAGTGTCCATCAATCAATGAATGGATAAGCAAAATGTGGTCCAACCACACGATGAAATGTTATTCAGCCTGAAACAGGAAGGACACTCTGCCACCTGCCACCACCTGGATGAACCTGGATGACATTGTGCTCAGAGAAGTGACCAAGTCACAGAAGGACAAATTCCATAGGATCCCACTTACATGAGGTCCCTAGAGGAGACAGATCTGTGGAGAGAGAAGGTCGATGGTGGGAACCTCAGGCGAGGGGTAGGGGGAAATAGGGAGTTGGTGTTTAATAGGTATAAGTTTCAGATTCACGAGATGAGGAGTTCTGGGGATGGATGTGGGGACAGCTGCACAATGAGAATGTACTTAACACCACTGAACCATACATTTAAAAAAATTAAGATAAAATTTATATTATGTATAGTTTAACAAAATTAAAGATAAAAGACCACTCTTAAGGGGAATGTGAGAAATCAGAGAACACTGGGGGAGACAATCACTCTTGAGAAGACAAACCAGACTAAGAGAAAAGATTTGCAAGTGACCTATCTGATAAAAGACTGTTACCAAGATATAAAAAGAACTCTTAAAACTCAACAGTAAGAAAATAAACCACCCAACTAAAACATGGGCCAAAGATCTCATTAGACACCAAAGAAATATAGGTGTCAAATAAGCATATGAAAACATGTGCCACACACAGGTCATCAGGAAAATGCAAAAAAATTTTTTTTTAGATTTTTTATTTATTTATTCATGACAGACACAGAGAGAGAGAGGCAGAGATACAGGCAGAGGGAGAAGCAGGCTCCATGCAGGGAGCCCAACACAGGACTCAATCCCGGGTCTCCAGGATCATGCCCTGGGCCGAAGGTGGCACTAAACCACTGAGCCACCCAGGTGTCCCAGGAAAATGCAAAATTAAATGAGATATAACTCCACACCTATTCAAATGGCCACAATCGGGAATAATGACAATATCAAATGCCAGTGAGGATATGTATGGAGCAAGGAGAACTTTCATTTACTGCTGGTGGGAATGCAAAATGTTTCAGCCACTTTGGAAGATAACTTTGTGGTTTCTTACAAAACTAAACATTCTCTTACCATAAGAAATAACAATCTCACTCCTTGGTATTTACCCAGAGGATTTAAAAACTTACATCCACATAAAAATCAGTACACAGATGTTTATACCAGCTTTTATTCGTAATTGCCAAAACTTGGAAACAACCAAGATATCCTTCAGTAGATGAATAGATATACTGTGGACCATCCAGATAATGGAATGTTACTCATGCTAAAAAGCAACAACTATCAAGCCATGAAAAGACATGGAAGAACCCTACATGCATATTACTACTTACTGAAAAAAAAAAAAAAAGACTACACACGGTATGATTGCAACCATAGGACATTCTAGAAAAGGTGAAACTACAGAAACAGTAAAAACATCAGTAGTTGCTAGAAGGAGAGAGGAATGAATAGGCAAAACAGAGGATTTTTACAGCAAAGAAAGTACTTTGTATGATACTACAATGGTGGATATCTGCCTGTCATTATACATTTGTCCAAAACCATGGAACATACATCATCAAGAGCGAACCCCGATGTAAACTATGAACTCTGGTGATTATGATATGTCAGTGCAGGTTCATCAATTGTACAGAGGTACCACTTTGGCGGAGAATGTTGACACAGGGGAGGCTATGCAGGGGAGGTGCAGGGTGGAGGGTGGGGGATATACAGGAAATCTCTGTACCTTCCCCTCAGTTTTGCAGTGAATCTAAAAATGCTCCAAAAAATAAATTCTACCCATCCAAAAGAATTTAAAGCAGAGGGCAGCCCCGGTGGCACAGCGGTTTAGTGCCGCCTGCAGCCTGCGGTATGATCCTGGAGACCTGGGATGGCATCCCATGTCGGCTCCCTGCATGGAGCCTGCTTCTCCCTCTGCCTGTCTCTGCCTCTCTCTCTGCCTCTCTCATGAATAAGTAAATAAAATCTTTAAAAAAAAAAAAAAAAGAATTTAAAGCAGTGACTCAAACAGGTGTTTGTATTCCAACAAATCATAAGCAGCATTATTCATAATACCCAAAAGATGGAAGCAACCCAAGTATCCATCAAAAGAGGAATAGACAGACAAAACGTGGTATATACATACAGTAGAAATTATCCAGCCTTAAAAAGTAACAAATTCCTTTATGCTACAACATGGATGGATCTTGAAAACATTATGTTAGGTGAAAGAAGCCAGTTATAAGAGGACAAATACTATAGGATTCCACTTATATGAAGTATCTAGAGTAATCAAATTCACAGAGACAAAAAGAATGGTGGTTGCAAGAGAGTGGGAGGAGGAATACAGAGTTAGTGTTTAATGAGGACAGAGTTTCAATCTGGGAAGATGAAAAAGTTCTGCAGATGGATGGTGGTAATGCTCACATAACAGTGTGAATGTACTTAATACCACTGAACTGCACACCCAAAAATAGTTAAAACAGTAAATATTATGTCATGTGTATGTTGCCACCAAAAAAAGGAAATGACACTCTGCCCTCAAGGAGCTTACATTTCAATGGAGTTCTAGGAGAGACTAAGGAGGATGGAGGAAAGGCAATTTCAAAGGGACAATGATGGAAATTTTTCCAGAGATGAAAGGAAATCATGTATTCAGATTAAGAGTACCCAATGTTCTGAGCAAGATAAATTAAAAAAATCAATATTTAGATATATCATAATGAAACTACAGAACATGAAGGATAAAAAGAAATCTTAGGGACATCCGGGTGGCTCAGCAGTTGAGCATCTGCCTTTGGCTCAGGGTGTGATCCTGGGGTCCCAGGATTGAATCCCACATCGGGCTTCCTGCATGGAGCCTGCTTCTCCCTCCCTCTGCCTATGTCTCTGCCTCTGTGCGTGTGTGTATGTCTCATGAAAAATTAAATAAAATCTTAAAAAAAAAAAAAAAGAAAGAAAAGAAAATCTTAAAACCCATAAGAATTAGCTAACTGGGCAGCCCGAGTGGCTCAGTGGTTTAGTGCCGCCTTTGGCCCAGGGCCTGATCCTGGAGACCCAGGATCAAGTCCCACGTCGGGCTCCCAGCATGGAGCCTGCTTCTCCCTCTGCCTGTGTCTCTGCCTCTCTCTGTGTCTCTCATGAATAAATAAATAAAATCTTTAAAAATATATATTAGAAAAAAAAGAATTAGCTGCCAGACTTCACCACAAGAAGAGAAATAGTAGCACAGACCCTTATTCAACCTCAACAGATAGGTGTAGATGGTGGAGGCTCTTTAATATGGTAAGGGAAAATAATTTCCCATTCAAATTATCATTCAAGGGGATCCCTGGGTGGCTCAGTGGTTTGGCGCCTGCCTTTGGCCTAGGGCACGATCCCGGAGTCCCGGGATCGAGTCCTGTGTCAGGCTCCCAGCATGGAGCCTGCTTCTCCCTCTACCTGTGTCTCTGCCTCTCTCTCTCTCCCTCTCTCTCTCTATGTCTATCATGAATAAATAAATAAAATCTTAAAAAAAATTATCATTCAAACGTGAGGCCAAATATATTTTCAGATAAAGACTAAGAGAGTTTAATATACATATCCCTTCCACAAAAGAAATGCTAAAAGAGGCACAGGAGCAGGAACATAAACCCAGAAGAAAAGAACAGGATGCAAAAAGTAAGGGAAGGGTGATAATTCTAAAACAATTTTTATATTTAAAAAGAACATGAAGCTTCCTTTCTCACATTTATCAACACTCCTTCCAGAAACCCCAATTAAAACGATAATAAAGGAATTACAAAAAACAGTGTAAATACGTGGGGACAAAGGCAACAGAGTACCAAGAGCTGGCAGTGTCTGCATGGGGCGCTCACGGGAGGAACCAAAGCTGCCTCAGAGGCACGCTGTTGCTGCGGTGAGAGAGGCTAAGGGCTTCAGTTCTCTTGATCAACAACATTTTCCCCTGTCAAAATGTCTTTCAGTAACAAACGTAGCATGTGATCACTGTAAGTAGAAAATACTAAAACAGTGAAAAATGAAAATATGGGAGTTAAAAGAGAAATTAGCAGCTGAGAGCTATCCGTAGCTTTCCAAGGGGAGCCAGTGTGGAAAGCTAAGCATCATATCGCTGCTGTTTGTAATAAGCTCTTGAGAATTATATAATTAAGTCCTCAGGTTTCACAGAATACATTTAATATGACCTGATACATTAGATGGCTGGGAAGGCTGGGCAGCCCCTCCAGAGCCTCATGGAATAGAGGAGTTTCCAATGTAAAGGAAGGGGCACTGCACTCAGGAGAAAGGAAAAGGTTAACCAGAAAAAACCAATCAAGATTCAAAGCTATTTACTGAGCACTAGGCCCTGCTCCAACATTTGGAAACAAGAGCAGCAAATAAAGCACATTCCCTATTCTTGTGGAGCTAATATTCTAGACCAGAGAGAGATTTCACAATATAGATATAGTATGTTAGGGAAAAGAGGAAGGACAATGATGGAGTGGAAAGGCAGAAGATGGCAGGAGAAAGTCCTCCCTAGACTAGAGCTAAGCAATCCCCAAAGCTCATTTCCCTGGGGCACCACCTGCCTGAGGCCCACCAGGTCCCACTCCTGTTTGCTTGGATATTCAGTTGCAGCCTGCTGGGTTCACTCTGTGAATCTAACTGAGCAGAGAACTACTATGCAGAGATCTCAATGCTGGGACAGCTTTAAGGCCTCAGGACATGCCCCAGAGCCAAGCCAGGAGAGGGACCACGCTCTTGAGTCACTCCTCCAGGGGCAGAAGAGAGACTTAACTGCAAAACCCAAGTTTACAATTAAGATTTGCACATAACCCTCCATGTTTCTTTGTCCTCTAACACGTCACACTCACCTACCTGGAATGTATTTTGGTCCTGCCTTCACTGAATGATGATAAGACCTCCACTCTTTTATCAAAGAACTCTATGTGAAGAATAATGAAACCAGTAGTTTGCTATAAAATAGGGGCTGAGGGCAACAGCCACTCCATGACTCCATAATAATTCTCTAATGGAAGAGAAGATTTTATAGAATTCACAGCAAAAGTTTTGTTTCTCCTGTAGAAATACATCTATGACAGTAAGGACTTCACCACTGACCTGTTTCTTGTTTTGTTTTGGCTGCAAAGCTTAGAGCCAGAGGCAGGTCTCAATGTCAGCCTTGGACCTACCCATCAGAGCTGCTTCTTTCCCCTACAACCCCAGTCTTAACCTTATGATGATACATAAATTGGTATCTTAGTGGTTTTTACTCCATATATTCTCAATGTAGTATGTCAAATCTTTAGACTCATTGTACACTGCTGGTATAACTGCTGTAGAAAACAGTCCAGCAGCTCCTTAAAAAGTTAAACAGAAACTCCAGGGGCACCTGGGTGGCTCAGCTGGTTAAGCATCTGCTTCACCTCAGGTCATGATCTCAGAGTCCTGGGAGTCCCACATTGCACTCCCTGCTCTCTGGAGAGTCTGCTTCTCCCTCACCCTCTGACCTTCCTCCCCAGTTGTGCTCCTTTTCAAATAAATCTTAAAAAAAAAAAAAAAAAAAAAGTTAAACTAGGGTTCCCACGACCCAGCAATTCCACTCCTAGGTATCTACCCAAAAGAAAATTGAAAACACATGTTCATACAAAACCTTGTACAAGAATCTTCATAGCAGCATTACTCGTGAAAGCAAAAAACCCAAATGGCCAATAAGTGATAAACTGAGAAAAGAAATGTGCTCTGCCCATACAATGCAATCCTCAGCCATAATAAGGAATAAATTCCTGAGTGCTAAGTGAAAGAAGCCAATCACAAAAGGCCACGTACTGTAGGATTCTGTTTCTCTGAAATGTCCAGAACAGGCACATCCACAGAGACATAAAGTACAATAGTGGTTGCCAGGGGCTGGGGAATGAGAGGGAACAAGGAGGGACTGACTGCTAATGGGTACAGGCCCCCACCCCCATATTCAAGAATTAGATAGTAGTGATGGTTGCGTAACACTAAGAACATACTAAACAAACAAAAAGCAAAAAAGCCCCACTGAAATATAAACCTTATAATAGTTTCAATGGTGAATTTTACGGTATGTGAATTTTATCTCAATTTTCTAAATATCTAATTTTTTGTTGAATGGAAAAGATATTAAACATATTAAGTTGTATTGTTCATATACCTATAAAATATTTCACTATTTTCCTTCTAAAATATATTTAAAGCATAATGATAGGAGATCCCTGGATGGCTCAATGGTTTAGCGCCTGCCTTCAGCCCAGGGTGTGATCCTGGAGTCCCGGGATCGAGTCCCGTGTCAGGCTCCCTGCATGGAGCCTGCTTCTCCCTCTGCCTGTGTCTCTGCCTCTCTCTGTGTGTCTCTCATGAATAAATAAAATCTTAAAAAATAAAAATATAAATAAATAAATAAAGCATAATTATAATCCATTGCATGTAGCAGGGGCATCTGCTACAAAACCTGGGAAGAACCGGCTTAAAGTTCACGTAACAGCCCTGCCCCAGCCTCAGGAGGACTGCAGTTTAGACTAGGGACAGGGTACCTGGGGGAATCACAACCCATGGGGGAGGGGTGCTCAATACCACAAACTTCCATCAAAGTCCAGCAGTGAAGTCTAAGCTGCAGCCAGCCAGAGGACACCTGTCAGGACCCAGGGGGGACACCTATTGAGATCGCCCAGACCTCAATGAAGCGTCCCACCCCTGAGACCTGTGCACAGCTCCTGGATCTCCTTCTTAACAAGGAGCCTTTGCCGAGGAGGGCAATCAGGCATGCAAGGAAACTCAGAAACCTGCCATGAGAAACAAGCAAAAGAAAACTAGAAACTCAGAGGAATACAGAGAATGAGAGAACCCTCAACATACATTCCCATAGTAGTCAATCAGACACACTCCTTCCCACTCAGGTGTGCTCGGTCTACCTCTGGTTACACAGCTGCCCTTGGGAAGATGAATCAGACATCTTGGAGTGGAGTGGAAGGGATTTTCACATCATACTTTTTAATGTTTAAGTATGAGAACATATTATCTAAGTTCTTTAGACTTCTAACGGAACATTATGAAAATGCAAAAATATTTCCAAAAGTTAAAAATGATGGCACTCTCTTTAGTCACCTTCCACAACCACTGAGGGGACAAAAAGAGACAAGACACCCTACAGTCTTGCCACAAGAAGAGGAAGGAGAGAAGGAGCGAAGCAGGGAGGAAGAAAGGAGGAGAAAGGAGAGGGACCAGGGAGGGAGTGGAAGAACCAAGGCAGGAAAGCAGGAACAGCAAAGAATAAGGATGTAAGAAAAGAAGAGGCAGGGAAAGGAAAAGAGAAACATAGGTGAGAAAAAAAATCTGAAGATCATGCTGACAATATATCCATGCGATAAGAGTTCCAAACAGAAACAGAAGACTTTAAAAATTATTAAAGAGCTCTCAACAGAAGTTTTTCCAAAGAAGACATGCAGATAGCCAATAGGTATGTGAAAAGACGCTCAACATCCCTTATCGTCAGGAAAATGCAAGTTAAAACTACCATGAGGAATCATCTCACCTCCATCAGGATGGCTCTCATCAAAGAGACAAAAACCAACACATGTGGGCGAGGATGTGGAGGAAAGGGGACCCCCAAGCACTGTTGGTGGGAAGATAAGTTGGTACACCCGCTGTGGAAACAATATGGAGGTTCCCCACAATATTAAAAACAGGGGCGCCTGGGTGGCTTAGTTGAGCATCTAGCTCCTGGTTTCAGCTCAGGTCATGGGTTCTGAGTTCCAGCCCCATGTCAGGCTCTAAGCTCAGCTGGGGGTTGGCCTGGGGACTCTTTCCGTCTGCCCCTCCCCCCCACTCATGCACACACACTCTCTTAAATAAATAATCTTTTTTAAAAAATTAAAAACAAATACCATATGATCCAGCAATCCCAATTTTTTTTTTTAAGATTTTATTTATTTATTCATGAGACACAGAGAGAGAGGCAGAGACACAGACAAAGAGAGAATCAGGCTCCATGCAGGGAGCCGAATGTGGGACTCCATCCCCTCACCGGTATCACGCCCTGAGCTGAAGGCAGACAGTCACTGCTGAGCCACCCAGGCGTCCCCAGCAATCCCACTTCTAAGCATTTATCAGAAGGAAACAAAATCACGATCTCTAAGAGATATCTGCACCCCTGTGTTTACTGCAGTATTAGTTACAAGAACCAAGACAGGGAGACAACCTCTGTATCCATCAATGGATGGGTGGATTAAGAAAATATGACAGATATATACAATGCAGTATTATCCAACAAATTAAAAAAGAGAAAATTCTACCATTTGCAACCCAGAAGACATCATGCTAAGTGAAATAAGCAAAACGGAAAGGCAAATACCATATGATCCCATTTATATATGGAATCTAAAGAAGAAAAAGTCAAACTCATAGAAAAATAGAGTAGAACAGTAGTTGCCAGGGGCTGGGGGTGGGGGGAATGGAAGTACATTGGCCAAAGAATAGAAACTTTTATTTTTAAGTTTTCAAGATGTAATTTACAGCACAGTGACTAGAGTTAATAATATTGTATCATACCTCAAATTTGCTAAGAAAGCAAATCTTAAGCATACTCACCACACAAAGCTTATATAGTACACTTGAAATTAATATAACTGTATGTTAACTACACCAGAATTAGAAAAATTATTTAAAGATAACTGTGAGGGGCGCCTGGGTGGCTCAGTTGGTTAAGCATCCGACTCTTGATTTCACTTGTCCCTCTCCCTCAGCCCCTCCCCATTCTCTCCCAAAGAAATAAAATCTTAAAAAAAAAAAGGGGAGGGGGTAACAGAGGTGATGGGTATGTAAATTAACTTGATTTTGGTAATCATTCCACAATGTATATCAAAATCACCATACTGTATGCTTTTTTTTTTTTTTTTTTTTTTTTTTTTTTAAGATTTCATTTGACAGAGAGCACACAAGCAGGGGGAGTGGCAGGCAGAGGGAGAAGGAGGCTCCCCACTGATCAGGGAGCCTGATGCAAGGCTCAATTCCAGGACCCCAGGATTATGACCTGAACCGAAGGCAGTTACTTAACCAGTTGAACCACCCAGGTGCCCCACACTGTACACTTTAAATATACACAATTTTGCCAATTATACCTCAACAAAACTGAAGAAAAATACAAATATAGTCAAGATTTTTTAAAAGACCTTCTTTATTGAGAGAGAGAGCATGCATGCATGCAAGTGGAGGCAGAGTAGGGAAGGGGCAGAGGAAAAGAGAGAATCTCAGGCAGACTCCGCACCAAGTGCAGAGCTCCAATCCCAGGAGCCTGAGATCATGACAGAGCCAAAATCAAGATTCGAACACTTAACTGACTGAGCCACCCCAATGGCCCTCTAGTCAAGATTTTTTAATTATGAAAGAAATAACTCAAAATGGCCCAGGATCAGAAAGTTGAAAAGGTGGGATGTCTGGGTGGCTCAGTGGCTGGGCATCTGCCTTCAGCTCAGGGTGTGGTCCTGAAGTCCCGGGATCAAGTCCCACATTGGGCTTCCTGCCGGGGCCTGCTTCTCCCTCTTCCTATGTCTCTGCCTCTCAGTGTCTCTCATGAATAAATAAATAAAATCTAGGGGAAAAAAAAGTTAAAAAGGCCCTCCAAGTGCCAGCATAATGAATGCAAAGGAGACCCACCTGGTTTGGGGGTGGGGTGGGGGATTAACAGGTCATATGCAAAGAATCAGAAACCCCAACAGCAACAGCTTTCCTAAAAGAAAAAATATACACGGAAAACCCCCAAATACTGAAGGCAATGCATTCAAATTTTTGAGAAAATTATTTCCAATCCAAATTATATACCTAGCCAAGCTATCAACCAATATAATAGATTGTTTTGGCATGATAAATCTCAAAAAATGTTGCCTCCCACACATTCTAAGACAACTACCAGAAGGTATATATCAGCAAAACACGAAAGTAAATCACAGAAGACAGGAGACCCAAAAAATTGGTAGTCTACCTCAGAAGATAAGAGTGTACAGCTGTGGGGCACCTGGTGGTGTAGTCAGTTAAGCATCCGACTCTTGGTTTTGGCTCTGGTTCATGAAATGAAGTCCCACATCAGGCTCCGGGCTCAGCACAGAGTCGGCTGGAGTTTCCTCTCCCTCTTCTTCTGCCTCTGCCTGCCTCCACCCCCACTCACTCTCTCCAAGAAATAAATTTATTTTAAAAAGAAAAAAAAAGAAAAAAAAAGAATGTGCAGCTATGCCACAAGCCTATGGAAGAGTCCAGTCTGCAGCAGGAAGACAGAGAGCTTCCAAAGTCACCAAGAGGGGCAGCCCAGGTGGCTCAGCGGTTTAGCGCCACCTTCAGCCGAGGGTGTGATCCTGGAGACCCAGGATCGGGTCCCACATCAGGCTCCCAGCATGGAGCCTGCTTCTCTCTCTGCCTGTGTCTCTGCCTCTTTCTCTGTGTCTCTCTTGAATAAATAAAATCTTAAAAAAAAAAAAAATTCAGGGGCACCTGAATGGTTCTGTCGGTTAAGCACCTGCCTTCAGCTCAAGTCATGATTCCCAAGGTCCTGGGATGGAGGCCTGCATGGAGCTCCTTGCTCAGCAAGGAGTCTGCTTCTCCCTCTGCCCCTCACCCCACCAGTGCGCATGCTCTCTCTCTCTCTCTCAAATGAATAAATTTTTTAAATCTCTAAAAAAAATAACCAAAAATTCTCTCTCACTACCCACTGATAGAATATGACAAAAGCAACGCCATGCCAGTGCCAGCCTAACCTGTGAAAAGGCTGGCCAGTTTCACCTCTCCTTCATGGAGCCAGCCACCATGCTGTGAGGAAGCCCAAGCAGCCTCATGGCTTCTGGGGACAAGTGAGGCCTGCAGGCAGCCAATAGCCAATACCAGCATGCCAGTCACATGAATGAAGCTGACACTGGCTAGAGCAGAAACAAGATAACTCTGGCAGACTATGTCCAGACTGCAAAACTGTAAACAAATAAATGCTATGTTTTCAACCACTGACTTCTGGAATAGCTTATTATGTAGAAATAGGTGACCAAAACACCACAGTATTGGGAAGAAGCAGGGAAGGTGAAGTGGGAGGTCAAAGGGATAAGAAAGTTAAGTCCTTAACTCCCAACAATGGAACCTGATACACAATATATAAATCAGAAAGTTCTCAACTCAGCAAAGTAAGCAAGTCATTTTTTTAAAGTACAACTAGATATAAGAAACAGAAGAAAGAATAGAACAGTTGCCTTGTGGAATGGGAAGAAGAGGGAAGTAAAGCAGAGGAATGTTATCCTTTGTTATGATCTTCACAGAACAAAATGTTTTTAGGGTACGTGGTTCAGTTTGATAAAAGAAAAGATAAATTAGAAATATCCATAAACATTTTGGTTGGTGAGGATACAATTATGTTTCCTTCCACATTTCTGTATGACACAAATTTTTTATAAAATGTGTTTTCTGGTTTAAAAATTATTTGTAATAGGGGCACCTAGGTGACTCAGTGGGTTAAGTGCCTGCCTTTGGCTCAGGTCATGATCTCGGGGTCCTGGGATCGAGTCCTGCATTGGGCTCTCTGCTGACCAGGGAGCCTGCTTCTCCCTCTGCCTCTGCAGTTCCCCTTGCTTGTGTTCTCCCTCTTGCTCACTCTCTCTCTCTCAAATGAATAAATAATCTTTTAAAAAATTATTTGTAATATTAATCAAGCTTTCCATTTGCCTTAAAGTCAATAATTTGTATAAACTTTAGGCTGAAATTCATAACTCACTTTCTGCTACGTTATATCCATCCCATCATTCCTGTCCTGTACCAGAAACTCACAAAGGGAGGGTAGAGGTGAGGTGGTGCCAGGATTTGGGCAGCTATAAAGAACCAGCTCCGAGATCTCGACCAATAATGGAGAACAAGTAGTTGGTGAAGACTCAGGGACGCAACAATGGCTTCTATGGCTGAAGGACAGCCCATAGAAGAGGGCTCAACCAAGAACAGAAACCAGGCTTGAGAGGCCACCAGCTCCACTCCAACACCAGGTGTACATCTGGTGTGTGAAACTAGTGTTACTTATGCTGGGCCCTAAAGAGTCACCTTGGAGTCTCCAGAAACAGAATGTAAAGAGCAAACTCCTATTAAAACCTATTTTCACTTTTAATGGGCCATCAAGACACAGATTTCCTCTATATCAGAAACTTATCAACATACAAAAAAAATCAGGGCCCCTCTCCAAAGAAAGGAGTAGACAGGGTAATGATGAAAGTAGACAGGGTAATGACTATGATGTCTTGTGTTACTCTTTCCTCTGAACAAAAAGATAGCCTGCAAGAACACTCCACTGACCCATGGCAGGAGCTTGACAAAGGAGCACTGGGTGCCACCCTGTTTCTGCCTTTTACTGATGGAATCTGCTAATTCACACAGATCCCTAAAGCAGTTGGGAGCACTCTGGCATCTGAGAAAGGCACAGGAGGTTAGCCTCCAAAGGTAGACAGTAGACCAACAAAAACCGTGATTTTTTTCCCAAAGAAATGATAAGTTGAATTTTAAAGAAACAAACACCTTTTTATACACATTTAAGAACTAAGCAGAAAAAAAACCAATAAACTGTTAGCATGATGCATAATCCCAAGTCATATTCCACAGATAAAGTATACAATTTCAGATACAGAGCAAGAGAGAAAGACCTAACATGCAGGTTGCTATAAGCTTTCATTCTGGCTGCTTCCAACATAACATGTTTTCTCCCACTTGAGGAAGACCAGACTGCCGGAAGTCAGACAGCTTCTCCGTGCTCTCAATCTTGTTCATGCCTCCACCTCAGACCATCACATTGAAGAATGTGAACAGATGATAATAAAAGGGCCTCGACACTAGACAGTGCTCAGTGACATCCCAGTCACACAGACCAGAACCTGAGCACTTCTAAGTCAGCCACATGCTCTCCTTGTTACCCACATATCCAAAGTGTGCTGCTGCTCACCAATCTGGCCACAGGGACAGCATTCAGTGCCGACAGCTCAAACTGTCCACTCAGCTTCCATACACTGAGCACTTGCAGGTGCAGCATGATTCTAGGTATACAGAAGGGAACCAGAGACCAGTGTCATGCTGTCAAGAAGCTTCCACTCAAGGGGGGGCAGGGGAGGAGGAGTGGGGGATGATAAACAAGGTAATAACTGTTGTGGAGAAAAATAATCGGCCAGAGGGGATTAGGGGAGCAGAAAGGGTGCAGTTTCAACTGGGAGATCCATACAGGCACTGAGAAACTGATATCTGAGCAAAAAAAAAAAAAAAATCAATAAAAATGTTTAAAGATTCCTTAATAGGCTTTTCTCTGTTTCTGAGCCCTAAAACTGAAATAAATATAAATGCTTACAAAAGAATATTTTGTCTAGACAGCAAATGTCACCTCCAGTCATCGAGGCTTGTCAGTCAAAAATTTAAGGGCTGTCCCTAACATCTCTCCCCTCACCACTTCTCATATCTCGAACAACAGGCCTTACCAGTTTCATTTCAGCCAAAATCCTTCCTACCTAAGCCTATCTACTTCCCTCCACACCCACAATCTCAGTGCTAGCCCACTACAACATCTTCCATCAGACTAACACTCAAGCTCCTAATTGGCATATCAATCAGCAAATTCACAGGCAATTCTCAAAGTAGGAAGCATCCAAATCATGTAGAAAACTCATTTACACAGACTGCTAGACCCACCCCACTCCAGAGCTTATGACTCAGTATAGGTCAAAGGCAGGCCTGCAAATCTGCATTCCTAACAAGTTCCCAGGTGACAGATGCTGCCAGGCTGGGGACCAGACTTTTAAGACCCACTGGACTAGGCTACAGTGCATTAACAAGCCCCAAAGCAATCACTTGTTCCTTGGCTCAACCCAAAGGTGTCTTTCTTGCTTACAGCATATATCTGTGTGCTTCCACAATTAGACTCAGAAAAAGAAAATACGATAAAGCACACATCTCTCAGATCTTCCAGTCAGAAGTGACAGGTCACTTTTCATTGCCCAAAGCAAATTACATAGCCATCCCACACTCCAAGGAATCCTCAATTCTACAGGGCACCCGAGCAAGGCGACCAGAAAGCTCCCAGTGCAAATGGACAGTAACTACAGTGTGGTCTCTAGTACCCAACTCTTCGCTCTCCCCTAATCTTCTCTTCACCAACTCTACAGAGGACACTGAGAAAGGCACTTTCCAAAGCAAATGGATGCATGCCTCACGCACTGACCCCACCTCTCCTTGAAACTCTTCAAGGGCTTCACATTGCTCTTAGGATGAAATCCTTAATACAGCCCCCAAACACCTGCACCCTTTCTCCACCTCTGCATCATTTTGCACACAGTTCCCTTCACCCTCTGCTCCAGCCAAACCGGCCTCCTTTCCGCTCCTATCCAAGGGTCTCTGCACAGACTGCTCCCTCCCCTGGAATACTTGTGCCTACTTCTACCCAGCATACCCTCTACCAAGACCCCTTCTGCTCTCTGCTCCAGCGGCAATCCCATCAGGAAGTGTTCCCTGAAAGTTAGGCCCCAGTTACATACAGCCTTCCCACAGATGCTACTAGATGCATTCAATCTTTCCTTCATGACTTTTTTTCCCTTTGTTACAGAGAATTCCAAATACACGTAAAAGTAGACAGAATAGGTAAAGGCCCATGCACCATACCACCACCAACCTAGGCCAGTCCTGACCCAACCACATACTTACTACCGCCTCTTCACAGAATTGTGAAGCTAATCACAGATGGTGTGTCATTTCATAGGCAAGTAGCTATATGTGTCCCTAAAAGGTACAATTTTTTTTTTTATGATAGTCACTCACAGAGAGAGAGAGAGGCAGAGACACAGGCAGAGGGAGAAGCAGGCTCCATGCACCAGAAGCCCGACGTGGGATTCGATCCCAGGTCTCCAGAATCGCGCCCTGGGCCAAAGGCAGGCACCAAACCGCTGCGCCACCCAGGGATCCCCCTACAAATTTTTTTTTTTTTAATAATTCCACACCCAATATGAAGCTTGAGCTCAGGACCTAGAGATCAAGAGTCCCATGTCCCACTGCCTGAGCCAGCCAGGCATCCCTCAAATTCTTTTAACATAGCAAAACCATTATGGCAGCAAAAGGAAGGAAGGAAGGAAAGAAGGAAGGAAGGAAGGAAGGAAGGAAGGAAATTCCTTAATGACAAATCTAGTGGATGCTCCAATTCCTAAGTGTCTCAAGTATCATAGATGATGTTTAGCCATGTCTCTAACTAACTGGTCTGTCTGGGACACAAATAAGCCCTCCACAGTACAATTTTGTTCTTTGTTGAAAAGATCAGGTTATAGGACTTGCAGGTTCCCAAGTTTTGTTTTTTTGGTTTTTTTTGGTTCCCAAATTTTGAGTTCTATTAATGACAATCCTATGGTATAGTTTAAAATGTTCCTTTCCCCCATTATTTCCCATAAATTGGTTGTTGGACATAGAACCTTGATCAGATTCAGGTTTAATTATTTGGTGAGACTATTTCACAGGGTTTTCAAAAATGTAATCTTTGTCCACTGTCTCCTCAGTTTCATCCCCCTCACTGGTCTGTAAACTCCATGGGATGAAGGACACAAGCTCTGGCTCATCACTGGAACACAGCTGACAATGAGTGAAGAAATACTGGAAAGTACACCACCATACTGACTAACAAAAACATAATAGCCCACCCTCCTGATCACGTACAGACTGCCTTATGTTAAAAAGTCCCCTGAGAGGCAGAACAATAAGTTCCCAGAGTACAGAATCAAAGGTCAGGCCTTGCAGAAGTTCTAATCACTTACAGCCTTGTGACTTTGGGTCATACTTAATATCTTTGGGATTCAGTTTCCGGCTGTGAGGATTCAATAAGAGGTAAAGAATATTCAAGGCTCAAAGCCATGTAGAGAAAAGCTGTACCCAGATGGCACCAACTTCAAATCTTTTGGGGGAAACAACACAGAAGCCTCTCATTTCTAACATATATTTGAATTTTAAAAATCTAGGAATTCACATTATGAAACAAAAAACTCTAGGAAAACAGAAGACTCAAAAGCTATCTCTGCTTGTTAACAGAGTACTATGGGGCACTGTTTGAAGACCAGAAGTCAAGTAAAAGGGTCCTCTTCTTGAGAAACTCACAACCTAAAGAGGGATGGGCAAGACCCACACGATATATGGTGATGACAGGGCCCAGAATTCACAAAGAAACACCAAACTTAGAATGAAAAAAAGCCAAAAACCCCATATCTAGTGCTCTGAGCGCAGAGTGGGCAACACCACTGGCAATGGATATGAAGGCCAGGCCATGAGAGGAGCTACAGCACCAATCAGGACAAATGAAGAAGCAACAGCACACACAAAGAATGATGGTCTAGAGCCTAGCTCACTACCAGAGCTGCAGCAGCAGGACAATGAGATCTCAGAGTAGCCACAAAGGAATGACCAACAAAAATGCCAGAAAAACACAAGGGGCCACACGCCACAGCTCAAAATCTAAGGCTTCCACTATGGGGTGAACAGTGAAGCACCAAGGATGCATTTTTGGCTGGTAGATAAGATCGGAGTTTCTTTTTGGAAGGAGCTGAGGTAGATCAGAAATTAGGCTCATCTTCCCTTTCACTAGTTCACAGGAAGATAATACTGGTACCCCATCCACCCAATCTTTCAAATTGTGAATACACCTGGGCCAAATCAGATTTGTCCTCTTATTTTGAGCCCTATGCTGTTCTTGATCCTACCAATGCCACTTCAGCCCCCTTTCTTGCATCTCTTCACTCTTTCTACCCCTACCTCCTGTGCCTTGGAGGGCCACCATTCTCTAACACTGGTCCATGAGCTTCCTCTCTGACATGTTATGTTCCCAGGGCCCTCGCCTTTCCAACCTCACAATAAGGCAAGCACGCTCACATCACTTCCCCCCATCTGCACCACTTCTGAGACATATTATATGCTCAACATCAAAGGACCAAGGGTCCATTCATTCAAACAATCACTGACACTCAGGCACCATTCTAGGCACTTGGGGGGGGCATGACAGTAATCAAAGCCAGAAGGAAAAAAATCCCCACCCTTACAAACGTCTCAATGTAGTCAGGCAGATGAACAAGTAAAACACAGACTGTCAGAGGGTACGTGCCGTGCAGAAAAAGCTAAGGCAGATGGGGAGTGCCAGGCAGCAACAGGGCCTTTTAAACTGGTGGTCAGGAAAGTGCGAGAGAGGAAGTTTGAGCAAAGACCTAAAGGAAGGCAAGGAGACCTAAAGGCAGACAAGGAGTCATGCAGGTATCCCAGGAAGAGCACTCCAGGTAGAAGAAATGGCAAGTGCGATGGCCTGAGGCCAAGCATGGCTATGGTCCTTGAGGTGGGCCAAAGGCCAGGGTGGCTATAGCAGAATGAGAATGGAGAGTAGGCAAAGATAGATGAAGCAAGCACACACTCTTCAAGGCATAATTATGAGAGCCTCTCAAAACAGGCAAGGACTTGGGTGGCCCTGCAAGAGTGAGGTCCAAGCTGAGAGTTAAATGAGAGGTAATTAACAGGAAAAGCTAACTCTGCGCACATATACACTGAGGGTGGGTGTGATGGGGGGCAGGGGAAGCTAGGGAGACGCCGGTCTCAAACTCCAAATGCCAATGGAGATCCTTGAAGAGTGGGGCTTCACCTGACCACATATGCATTTTGCAAAGTCCAGGCAGGATATAGAGATCTGAGGCTAGTAAAACTGGAGACAGAAACACACTTTGTAATCTGCTGGCCTCCAGCATATAGCAACAAAAACACATGGAAAAATAATTGAAACTTGAAGACAGGGGCACCTGGGTGGCTCAGTGGTTGAGCGTCTGCCTTTGGCTCGGAGCGTGATCCCAGGGCCCTGGGATCGAGTCTCACATCAGGCTTCCCGAAGGGAGCCTGCTTCTCCCTCTGCTTGTGTCTCTGCCTCTCTCTGTGTCTCAAATAAATAAATAAATAAATAAAATCAAGAAAGAAAGAAAAGAAAAGAAAAGAAAAGAGAAAAGAAAAGAAAAGAAAAAAGAAAACTTGAAGACACAGCTACATCCTTTAACAGTGTAACAGGGATCCATCCCTGGGTGGCTCAGAGGTTTAGCGCCTGCCTTCAGCCCAGGATGTGATCCTGGCTCCCGGGATTGAGTCCCAGTCAGGCTCCCTGCATGGAGCCTGCTTCTCCCTCTGCCTGTGTCTCTGCCTCTCTCTCTCTCTCTCTCTCTCTCTCATAAATAAATAAATGAAATCTTAAAAAAAAAAAAAAAAACAGTGTAACAGACTTCACTCATATCCTCAACTCTTTCAATGACAACTCCTTCCAGTAATAAACATTGTTTATTACACACCTGCCAGGGAAGTCTCACTGCTGAGGGTATTGAGCTACAAGCCAGCACTCAGCTTAACCAACACTTCACAATGTCTATACTTGTCTGTTTTGTTGAAATCATTTAAGTATTACAGAAATAAGATGCTTTGAGAACTTCTATGTGGCCATTTGCTTTTTGGAAGGCAGACTTAAGGACAAAACTACTTTGTGGTCTGTCTTGATTTTTTTTACCTAGCAACCCAAATTTCATCAAATCAATCAACTCCTTCAAAAACTATATTGCAACAGACAAATGCAAAATGCTGACAAGTCCCTGGGGTAACTAACATAGGTCTTTTCTTCCCCTAAAGAGCTTAGTGTAAACAACCAATCCTGAAAAAGAAATTAACAAATCATATAAAGATAATGGGTAAAGTACCTGCATAACCCTCCTTTTATGTCACCCCTTGCTATTGTATTTTGTAATTTTATATTCTTTTTACCTTGCCCAGCAATACAGAGAGGTACAGTAGAAACATCACTGCTTGCTTCATCCTGGTGATCCTTAGGTCTGTTCTATTACTCTTATACACTTGCAATGTTTCATCATTAACTTTTTTTTAAGATTTTATTTATTTATTCATGAGAGAGAGAAAGAGGCAGAGACATAGAGGGAGAAGTAGGCTCCTCGCAGGGAGCCTGATGCAGGACTCAATCCCCAGACTAGGATCACTCCCTGAGCTCAACTGCTGAGCCATCCAGGTGTCCCTCATCATGAACTTTTTATTTAACATTTGAGTTAGCTATGATGAGAAAAGGAAAAGGAAACAGCCCTGCCTGACAAACAGTCCTGGCTCCCCAATTAAAGCAGGGTCACCTTAAGCCAGCCTCTTACTTTCCATCTTCAGCTTCTTCCAGAGGATCCCTTTCTGCTCCAATGTGACTTACCAAAAAGAGAGGCAAACAGGCCAGACATGGACATTAATATGGGTTGTTTGTTTATCCTAAGTCATAGGCCCATTTATTTACCATTTACTGAGTGCCGGCTATGAGGAGGCACCAAAAGGGCCTGAGCTGCCCAAAGCTAAAAGAGTGCTATCTCCAACAGCTCATCCAATAGGGGAGAAAGGTCACATACATAGCCATTAAAAGGCTAGATACTCTGTGCTCCAAAAGAAAGGACAACCAGTACCTCACATCCAGCAACAGTCCACGCAAAGGCCTAGATTCAGAGCAGGGCACCACATATTTGGGGAAGAAAGACACACTTATTGAAGTCCACCAAAAGAGAAGAGTGAGGCTCAGGAAACTAAGATGCTTACCCCAAACTGCACACATTCCATAGTCAAGCCAGAACAACAACAAAAGTATACACCAGATTATGGAAGTATAAAGCTTAGATCTTCAGTTCCTGCTGATTGACTAAAGTGTTTACTTAGAAAGGTTATTTGCCCCCATTGAAAAGGGCAGAGCAAAATAAATTTAGATGATAAACTTCAGCATCTTCTTAGCACTTTTTGTATGTGCTTGGTGACAAAAAACTCTCTATCTCACGTGGCACACATTTTATTGGTGTCCATCCTCTCCTAGCACTTCTCAGTAAGTCTATCCCACCTACTTTTATATGTTTTACACTGAAGCGTCAAACCATAAAAAAGGAAATAACTAATTAGTTTACATTCTGCCATAGGAGTAAACTTGTAAAAGTTGGGACCTCTATCTGTGTAGGTGGGAGGCCTGACCCACCATTCCCTAAGGAAAGCCACAGCTTCTCCTTTCTGACATCTAATTCCTGCGGCTCTTACTCTTCCTTGGGTGCTCACATTGCAGCAGGTCCTTACTGTTTTCAGGGTTCCACATAAATCACTTGCAGAACACCCTAAGCCTAGCTGCTGGTATCTGGTAGCCTGTTTACTGTTTCACCCTAGTGCTTCCACAGACTGCGTGTTAGTTTATGTTACTTAAGAACCTATCATACATGGGTGCACACACGAACAAAGCGCCTCCCATTTCTTCCAAATGCAGGTACCCGTCGGGGACTCTCAAACTGGACAGCCTGCTGCTGGAATCAGAGGCCAGTCTAATTGGTAGTAGCGCAGTCCGTGGGGGAGGGGGAAGAGTTTGTGCTGAATGGATCAGAGCTCTTCACAAAAGCTCTCACAAACTCACTTCACCCATCATCAGCCCCAAACTGAAGGCTGCCGGGCGTCTGAGAAAATGGAAGGAAAGAAAAGGAAATGACTCAAAGTAATCGTGCTTAAAGCATGAGTCCTCGTCGCTCGCAGTCGGTAGTTTAGATTTGAACTATGGACGGTGGTGGGGTGTGAAAGCACACGTCGGGCACACGGGGAGGGCCGTGCGCGCAGGACTCGCTTCCTTCACCTCATTGTGTGCACTGCTACTCTCACAGGACTGCTGCCCTCTTCACATTCAAATACGCAACTAGGGCAGTTAGGATATTACAAAAAATACACGTTAGGGTCGCGGCTGCATAAACGGGATGGCTTCTTACCTCATCTCTCGATAAGCTCGTTTAAAAATACACAAATCATAGTCAGGAGGATGGGTGCGTGGTGCGTCCGTGAGGGACGCAATGTGTTTAGTGACCAAGGAACGACGGTGTTTAACTCACTGAAAAGTCAAGGCCCGGGACCCTAAGCGTGGGCTGTCAGCGCCGCCGGCTCCCTAACGCAGCCCGAAGGAAGCCTGTGACCCACCCCCACCCCCGCCTGCCCCGCCCGGGGGCTCCGAGCCCCGCACGCAGCCCCCCTCCCCGGCACCCCATCCCCCGTCCCCTCCCCCGCTCCTCGCAGACCCAGCAGCGGCGGAAGGGCGGCGGGGGTCCGAAGTTTCCACCTGAATGTCACAGCCGGGACCCTCCCGCCCCGCGCGCACAGAGAGGCCCGAACCCGGCGCCGGCCCACCGGCTCCTCATCCACCCTCCGCACCAGCGCTCCTCAAACGCCGAGATTTCCAACGCGCCCGCTCGCGAGGGGCCGAGCCAGCGTGCGGCCGGGGGGACGCGTCTGGGCGCCGAAGGCCTCGGGCTGCTCCCGCTCAGTGCCCGGTCCGGGCCGCGCGCGCCGACAGCCCCGGGCGGGGTCCCCGCGGCCGCCCCGCGCCTCCACCTGCCAAGGCCCGGCCCGGCCGCCGGGCGCCCGCGCTGACCAACGGCCGGCGTCGGCCAGTGTCACCCGCGGACCCTCCGCAGACAAAAAGCGCCTCCCCGCCGGCCCGGCGCGCCCCTCCCACCGCCGTCCGCGGCCCCGGGCCCGCGCCTCACAAAGGCCGGCCCGGCCCGCCCGGCGCCGCCGCGAACAAAGGCCGCCCGGCCCGCAGGCCGGCACAGGTGCAGCCGCCGGCGGCCGGGCCCAACATGGCCGCGCCCGCCCGCCGCCCGGCCCCGTTAGCCGCGGCCGCCCCCGCCCCGCCGGCCTCCCTCCCTCCCCCAGCCTCCCGGCCGTCCTCCCCGCGGGCGCCCTCCCCCCGGCCCCGCCGCCCTCTCCTCCCGGGCAGCCCCGGCCCCTCAACCCCCTCAGCCCCCTCAGCCCCCTCAGCCCCTCAGGCCCGCGGCGGCGGCGGTTGGGCCGGCGGCTCCAGTGACCTGTTGTGCGTCGCATCCTCCGGCGGCGGCGACTCTCCGGGCGCGGCGGCTCCGGCGGCGGCGGGCCGGGGAGGGGGCCGGGGCCGCGGGGGAGGGAGGGCCGAGGGAGGGGAGGGGGCGGCGGCGGCGGCGGGCGCAGCGCGGCCAGGCCGAGGCTCTCCGCGCGCGGCGCCGACCCCGCCCCCGCGCCTCCCGCCCGCCGCCGCCGCCGCCGGGCCGCCGCCGCCTCGCAGAAGCCGCGGGAAAGTGCGCGCCGCTGATTGGCTGCCGCGCTCGCGGGGCTGCGGCCGGGCTTTTCAAATCCGCGCCGGGCGGGGCGCGCGGGCGGGCGGGGCGCGAGGCGGGCGGGGACCTGGCGGGGCGCGGGGGGGCGCGGGGGCGGGGTGGGGGAAGGGGAGCCGCGGGGGCCGGGGCCGCGGGACCCCGCGAGCCGTCTCAGACCAGCGCCGGGCGCGCGTCCCGCTCCCGCTACTCAGCCGGGCGCGCGCTAGGCGGCGGCGAGACCCAAAGCCCGGAGCCGGGAGCCCGAGGCCGGAGCCGGCGGGGCGAGGTGACGTCACGGCCGCGCACCCAATCGCCGCCCGCGAGCCGGCCCCGCGCGATCGCGGCCTCGACCCGGGGCGCGCGGCGACGGAGTGGGGACGGGGGGCCGCGCCGCTTGCTCGCCGCCACCCGGCGTGTCCTGCTATGGCACGTGCCGTTCGGACAGCCGCCGGTGGCCGGTGCGCGGGGCACGGCGGGGTCAGCTCCCAGGGGCCGCCAGCACGGCGTCCCGGTGGTCCCACGCCCCGACCTCGGGGGCAGGAAGAGGGCTCCCGGGACAGGAAGCGCGGTGGCGCAGGGAAGGCGGAGGTCAAGTTCCGAGTGGCCCGACCCAGGGAAGGCCAGCTGGCAGCCCGGGAGGAGCACCTCCGCACGTGCACACGCGCGCACAACTGCGCTCCGAGAACCTACCCTACGGACTTGGCTTGCATGGTCCCAAACAATGGGAGCGAGCGTGGAAAACAGGCCGAAGTAGGACTGGCCAGCAGGGCGGTGTTGGAGTCTTTCCTGCAGAAATCTGCAGGGCCTGGATTCAGCCCGTTGCCTAGTCCCCCAGTCCTGAATCTGGCCTGGAGCTGGGTGCCCTAGGGGATCTGTGCTAGGAGTGGAGCTCAGTCCCTGGAACTGCTGGGGGATGTGCCATGCCAGTGAGACTGCAGTGGGGCAGAGGCGCAGGGCAGAAAGGGCTACCAGGGAGGCCCTGGAATACCAGCCTGTAGCCAGAGTGCAGCTTTGGGAAGTTGGTGATGACAGTGGGCTGGTCAGCTGGACACAGATGGGCCACTCAGATCCCCTCCCAAACAAGGTCTTCCTGCTCAGCCTCCAGCTGCCACCTCCTGCGGGTCTAGCTCAGCTGCAAAGAGCCATCTGGCCATGGGTCTCCTCTCCCAGGGCTGCCATATCCAGTGACCGAGGGGGATGGAGACACAAAAGCATGATCAGTTCTGCCAATGCAGGGCTCTGGTAGGAAACAGGACAGAGAAGTTGGTACTTCATAATACTCCCCTTGACCCGCCAGAGCAGGAACTGGCATAGGGCAAGCTGGGGTAGGAGACACCCTCCCCAGTGTCTCCATTGAATTATAGAATTGCCCACTTTCAGCCAAAAACTGTATGTGAAGTCCTCATGTGTGCTGTGCCCTAGCAAGACCCTGGAGATCCTGAGAAACCAGAAAAGACCGTTACCCCAGCAATCACTGCCAGAACTCAAGAGGGGCTCCTGGAAAGGTATCTAGCTGGGCAGTGGCTCATAAACATTTGCATTTTGCCATATTATCCCTATGGCTGTGGGAAGAATAGGTGCCCTCTCCAGGCCTTGGATCCCTCTGAGGCACATACCTGAAAACTGCACCTTTTAAATCCTGTAGTACAAAACAAATATATCTCATCTGATTTCATATTTGGAACTAAATCTCTTGGGGAAAAAATTGCATTTAGGATAGTGTTCAACATGCAAATTTATTCAAAATATGCAAATTGTGTTTAGATTTTCTTGAAGAAAGTTATTTAGGGCTGGCTGGTCTTTTCCTGCCCAGTGCAGGCCTCCCTAGGCCCAGCCTGGCTGTCTTGCGGAGCTCCTGAGCCCTTTCCAGCAAATCTGGCCAGCAGGACAGCCCCCAGCCCTGCACACTCCAGGGGCCTCACCCGGCAGGGACCTTATTTCTCATGACTGGGCCCCCCACAAGTGCTTACATATGAGTCTCCCAAAGGTGGGCAGTGGTCCCTCGGGCAACAATTTCAGTGCATACAGAGCTTGGAAATTCTGAGTCTGGATTTTTCCCTGGCACTACAGACTGAGAAAGTATTTTCTTAGGAAACAGGCTTCTGGCAGGTAGGTGAGGACCCTGAGAGGCAAAGCCCCCTGCCTGGTGGGTTCAGAGGGATCCTGGCCACACCAGGATGGCAGCAGCTGGGACTGAACTTTGGGTCTCTTTGAGACTCCTGTCATTTCTCTGGACAAAACTCTGGACTCAAAGGCAGGTGATTATAGATAATGGAGGGCTGCTCTGCTCTGGCCTTTGGAGGGGAGGAGGGGAGGAGGGGAGTTATTCAGCTGCCCTCCTTCTCAGCTCCCACAGCACAACCCCCCCCCCCCGCCCCCTGCCCCAGGCCAAGGCCAAGCTGAGCAAGGTCTTTAGGACCAGAGGACTCCAGGCCCATCTGCTGGCCCCGGGATCAAGATCGGTGGGGAGTTCCCCTGGTCTGCAGCTGTGCCACCTCTGGCTGCCTGCCTTCCACTGACCACCCAGTCTGGGCATACAGCTCCAGAAGGCACACTGAAATCTCCTCTCCTTGTTCTCAGTGTGCCCTTGGCCGCAGAACTCGCTGCCTCCCTGCTCCTTCTTGCCACAGGTCCTGCAGCTCATGGCCTGACCTCCCTGTAAGAGCTGCTGCCAAAGGCAAGGCCCAGGCCCCTTAGCCAAAAGAGCCCCATCCCCTGCCAGGGCCAGGGTCCCTGAGGGGCCAGGCTCATTGCTGTTTCCATGGGGATGCATGCACTCTGACCCCAGCCTTTCTCCATCCCTGGCCAAATAAAGAGGGCTTCCAAGTGGAAACTGGCAGTCTTAAGCCACCCCTCCTCCCATGCCCCAGGTGGCCCCTGCCTCCAAGGAGGCAAGGAATAAAGGCCCTTCCCCCAGCTCAGGCAGAGCAGTAGGGGCAGGGGGCCTCCCTCTACCCCACTTTCCCAGAAGCCCCTTTCCAGCCCTGCCCACTCTGCTCTCTAGACTGGAAACTTGCCTTTTCCAAGGCCTGGCTCTGCCTCAGCTCCCACCTGGCCCAAGGGCTACTTTGGTCCACTGGAACAGCCCACAGGAGCAGAAGCTTCAGCCACCGGGGGGGCCAGCAGGCAGCACTGCAAGGCTCCTTCTGGTCACATCAGCAACTCTCCATTAAGTGGGGGTCCTGTCCTGGCTAAAAAGCCTGAGCAGGAGGCCTCTCCACCTGCTCTGCCTGCCACCCCTCTCTCCTTCCACCTCGGGGCTGACCCCAGTAGCCCCCAAGAAGTCTGAAGTGCCTGTCAACAGAGTCTCAGTGGTCCTTCCAAGAGCAAACCACAGACTGGGGCAACCACAGACCCAGACCCATCTTGCCCCCCAAAGCTGCTTCCTTGGAGATTCCACCCGAGCTGGTCTAAAACTAGCCCCCTAACCCCCAGGAATTCCACTTCCTAAATCCCCTCTAATGTAGCCTCTCTCCAGTAAAGGCAGCTTTCTCCCCCTCCAGTCCATTCTCTGCATTCAACTAGAATGTTTCTAAACCATAAAACTGGGACACGAGGATGGCTCAGCAGTTGAGCGTCTGCCTTCCGCTCAGGGCGTGATCCTGGGGTCCCAGGATCAAGTTCCACATGAGGCTCCCTGCAGGGAGCCTGATTCTCCCTCTGCTGTGTCTCTGCCTCTCTCTGTATTTCTCATGAATAAATAAAATCTTTTTTAAAAAACCCACAAAATTGACCATATCATCCAACTGTTTAAAACCGTGCTATCGGGCAGCCTGGGTGGCTCAGCAGTTTGGCACCTGCCTTTGGCCCGGGGCATGATCCTGGAGACCCGGGATGGAGTCCCGCATTGGGCTCCCTGCGTGGAGCCTGCTTCTCCCTCTGCCTTCTCTCTCTCTCTCTCTCTCTCTCTCTCTCTCTCTCTGTGTGTGTGTGTATTTCATGAATGGATGAATAAAATCTTTTAAAAATAATAATAAAATGATAAATAAAATAAAATAATAAAATCGTGCTATGGCTTCCCAGTGCCCCTCACATGAAACCCACTCCTCAGCCTGACTTGTGTTGGACTTTCAGGAGCAGGAAGGATGTCCAGCTCTGCCTCTGAAACCCAGAGCTTCAAGTATGAAGCTGACTCCCCACTGGATGTCACCCCTTGGACAGCCACACACATTCACCTTGGGCAGGTATCAAATTGAACTTCTCTGTCCCCATGCCAGATCTTACCTGGGATAGTACTTTCTCCAGAAGTCTCCTCTGACTTCTCCCAGACTGGCTGAGTCCTCCTGGAGAGTACCTATAACTCTTTGTCCATCTCCAAGTGGCACTACTGCCTGGGGCTGGACAGCCAGTCTTCTAGTCCTGTTTCCCTTGAACAGGTTCCTTAGGATCCCACTAAAGTACCACAAAACAACACAAAGTTATTGTTTCACAGTTCTGGAGCATGGAAGCCTAAAGCTGAGGCATATGTAGGGCCATGCTCCTTCTTTCCTGGCTTCTTCCCAGCTTCTGGTGATGGTGGGCAATCCTTGGTGTACTGGGGCTCCTGGCAGCATCACTCCACTCCCAGGCTTTATCTTCACATGGTCTCTTCCCTGTGTGTCCACCTATTTTCTCTTCCCTCTTTCTTTAAGACTTTCTTTTTAAGTAATCTCTACACCCAAAGTGGGGCTCAAACTTACAACCCTGTGAGACCCAGAGTCATTTGTTCCACCAACTGAGCCAGCAGTGCACCCGTTTTCTCTTAAGGATGTCAGTCATTGGATTAGAGCCCACCTGGGGATTTCTCTTAATCTGATTACATCTGCAAAGACCCTGTTGCCAAATAAGGTTGCATTCCCAGGCAAGGGAGTTAGGACTTGAACCTATCTTTTGGGGAATAGTTCAACCCACAACATCTCCTACTCGCTGCCAGACCTTGGGCAGGGTGTGAGGCTTCCGTGGACGCTGTGTGGCAGTAGTGCAGTAACCCCCTGCGGGAGCGGCGACAGTAAGGGATGGCTGCTTCAAGTCAAAGCCTGCCTCCCTAAGGACACGTGCTCCCATTTGCCCCGCTGCACTCCCTGGAGAAGGCGCGGGGCGCGACTGGCCCGGGGGATGGCCGGGGGGATGGCCTGGGGGGATGGTCGGGCAGTCGCAGCGTGGGCAATGGAAGCCCAGCCGGGCGGGAGCAGCTGGGCAGGCATGCCTATTCTGGCCCAGGCGGCGGCGCCCCGGGCGGCGGAGGTTAGGGACCTGGCTCAGCGAGGGGGTTGGGGGGAGGACAGACAGAAGTACCGCCGTCCTGGCCCCGCCCTTACAGTCCTGCCCGATCCATTGGCCGCCCGCCGGGAGGCCCCGCCCACAGCCCTGGCCCCGCCCTCTGCCCGCTGCCAGCTCCTGGGCTCCTCTTCCTGCCGGCGACCCGACGCCGCCCAGGCTGCAGCCGGCTGCTCCCAGCTGGCCGGCCGAGTGAGCCTTGCGGCTCCCGAGGAGGGAAGGAAGCGAGGGCAATAACCAGAACACGGGCGACCTTCGCAGTGCCGTGCCCGCCCCTCCACTCCCATCCCCGGCAGGGACTGCCCCAGGTCCAGGATCACCCAGGTCAGGGCGCCGTAGCCAGCAGGGCCCACTCACTCAAGCTGTGGCTAAAGAAACGTTGTTTTCTGCTTCATTTTCTTAAATATATATATATATATATATATATATATATATATATATTTTTTTTTTTTTTTTTTAAGAAATAAAAAAGAAACGCACAGAAAGAAGCAGAGACACAGGCAGAGGGAGAAACAGGCTCCCTGCGGAGAGCCAGATGAGGGACTCCATCCCAGGACCCAGGGATCACGACCTGAGCCTGCAGACGCTCAATCAATGAGCCACCCAGGCATCCCTGTGCTGCTTTTTCTAATTGTGAAGATTACAGGAAATTAAAACCCAAAACAGCAAAGAAAAGAAAATGAAAGTTCTTCCCAAACCCTGGACTAGCCGCAAGGTATAAGCACCATTAAGTGCTTGGGAGTGCCTTGGACCACTTCTGCTGGAGACTAGTGACCCAGCTTCACCAGTCTGAGCTGGGGACTGAGCAGAGCCGCTGCTAGCCCGCCACGCAGACAGGGAGCCTGGCCTCCATTTCCCTTGTCCTGCCCCCAACCAGAGGGATCATTTCTAATTTTTTTCATTGTAATAAGTTTACACTTACAGAAAAGCATAGATGATGATGCAGTTTCCCCATTTCTTTCCCCTAGTGTCAACAGCTTACATTTTCACAGCAGCTTTGTTAAAACTAAGAAACCAACATCAGTCTGTTACCACTAACTAAATTCTAGGCTTGATTCAGAGCTCACCAGTTTTCCCACAAATGTAGAAAGATTTATCCTTTTTTTTTTTTGAAAGGCTTTATTTATTTATTCCAGAGAGAGACGAGAGAGAGAGAGAGAGAGAACACAAGCAGGGGGAGCAGCATGGGGAGAAGGAGAAGCAGGCTCCTGCCAAGCAAGGAGCCCATTGCAGGGCTCGATGGGTCCCAGGACCCTGGGATCATGACCTGAGCGGAAGGCCATGCTTAACCCACTGAGCCATTCAGGCACCCAGAGAGATTTGTCTTAAAATAAACAAAATAGGCAAATTCAATTGAGGTTTCTGTGCAGACTCTGTCAGAATCCTGGCCCTCCCATAGTAAATGACCATTAACATGGACAAAACAGATGAGGCAGCCATTTTCTCAATGTGGGAAAAAAAAAACAGGAAATGCAGGACTGCAATCCCCAGTGAAGGGAAATACACAAGGTACACCTTGCCTACCCAGCTCTGTACTTGTGGCAGTCTCCTACTGTGGAACAGGGAGATGGGGTCCAGCCAGAGCACACCACATGGCTGAGCTGAAGGGCCAGTGATGCAGTGGGAATCTGTGGACAGGGCACTGGAGGGCAGGCAAGGGTGTAGAGGGGAGTCTAAGATGTCCCACTGCCCTTGGCTGAAGACTGGGCTGCCAGACGGGGCTGAAGGCCTGGGCTGCGAGGCTGCCAGAATTTCCAGAGAACATTGTCATGGGAGCTCTGGGCAGCTAGAGTGGACACCTCATTCAAGCCCCTGAATGTCCCTGGGCATGCGGCTGAGACCCCAGGGTCCATATCCTAGGAATTGGAGCCTCATCCTGCACCAAAACATTCTCTAGACACATCTTATCTGTTATTTATTGCTGTGTATCATGTTACTCCAAAACTTAGTGGTTCAAAACAACAGTAAACATTGACTATCACATGCAGTTTCTTTGGTCAGAATTGGGAGTGGGTGAGCCAGCTAGTTTTGGCTACAGACAAGATAATGCCCAGGGCTGCCATCATCCAAAAGCTTGCTGGGGCTTCACCTGGGCTACTGGGACAGCTTACTCAGGTGGCACTGGCCATTGGCAGGAGGCTTCCGTTCCTCCCCATGTGGGCCTTTCCACGGGCTGCTGGAGTAACCTCCTAACATAGGGTCTGGCTTCCCCCAGAGTGGAAATCCAAAGGGAGAGAGGCAGAGGCTGCAGAGTGTTTAGTGACTGGAAAGCACACGTTGTCATTGTCAAAGGAAGATAACAGAATCTAGAGGGACATGTGGGTGGCTCAGTGGTTGGGCGTCTGCCTTTGGCTCAGGGTGTGATCCCGGGGTCCTGGGATTGAGTCCCACATTGGGCTCCCTGCATGGAGCCTGCTTCTCCCTCTGCCTATGTCTCTGCCTCTCTCTCTCTTTGTGTCTCTCATGAATAAACAAATAAAATCTTTTTTAAAAATCTTTAAAAATACACAAAACCCAGAAGGGCAGGCTGTGTGAGTCAGTGGTCCTAACCAATTGCAATCCAATATCACACTTATACAAACTTTACCAAGAAAAGAACTGTGTGAATACACTGGTCAGGGTCTCATGCAGATGCCTCATTAGCTTCAGGGCAACTGTGCATCCAGTTATGAGTGGGTTAGTGGTGTAGGGAGCAGCTGAACAATGACATAGAAGGGAAGAAGAAAGAGTCTAGAAACAGACTCCCTTGGTGCTTTGTTATATGACTGTTCACTTAGGCAATCTGGGAAAGTACTGTATTATCTATACGGTAAAAAAATGAAGTTGGGCTTATATTTCACACTATATGCAGAAATGCCTGGAAACGAGATGGATCAAGAAAGAGTAAAAGAAAATGTCTAAATCTTTTGGTAGAAGGGGCACCTGGGTGGCTCAGTGGTTGGGCATCTGCCTTCATCTCAGGTCACAATCCCAGGGGCCTGGAAT
Organism: Canis aureus; assembly: GCF_053574225.1. Lineage (NCBI taxonomy): Eukaryota > Metazoa > Chordata > Mammalia > Carnivora > Canidae > Canis > Canis aureus. Next base: position 63,129,156 of record NC_135612.1, read on the forward strand.
TGAGTCCCACATAGGGCTCCCCGCAAGGCACATGCTTCTGCCTATGTCTCTGCCTCTTTCTGTGTGTCTCTCATGAATAAATTATTTTTTTATTTTTTTAATAAATATATTTTTAAAGTAAATCTTTTGGTAGAAGAGCTAAGTGAATACACTTCTGACTTAGGTCAAGGAAGTTTTCTCCACAAAAAAAAGGAAGTTTTCTCCAAAAGGACAGCTCTCAAAGGAAAGACTGGCAAATTTAACTATGCTAAAATTAAGAACTTTGGTTCATGAAAGGACACCAAAAACATCCAAACAGGCTTGAAGAAAAAGAATAAGCTGGAGGTCTGACAGCATATACCAAGACAGGTTATAAAGCTGTAGTAACTAAAACCACTTGGTATTGACTCAACTTTAAAGAAAAAGCGACAGAATAGAGTCCCAACAGGCTACTCAATTTATAATAAAGGTGCCACTAATTCATTGGGGTATGTTAGTTGTTTGTTTCTGTAACAAGTTCTCACAGTCTTAGTGGCTTAACAACAGATCAACTTAGCGATCTGACCCAGGTCTTCCTCGGCTACAATCAAGGTGTCATCAGGGCTGCATTCCTTTCTGGAGGCTCCAGAAGAGAACCCATTTTCTCACCTTTGCCAGCCTGCAAAGGCTCCTTGCATTCCCCAGCTCAAGCCCCTTCCTCTACCTTTGAAGCTAGCACAGGCTGTGCAGGTCCCCAACCCATGGCATCATTCTGACTCTGGAGTCAAATCTCCCTCTATGCTTCACGTATGCCTCTCAAGTCCTTTTCTGAGAATGCTTACACTGACATTGGGCGCAGCAGCATACTCCAGAACAAAACCTCATCTCAAGATCCTTAACAAAATTACCTTTGCAAAATCCCTCTTTCCATGTAAAGCAATATATTCATAAATCCTGGGATCAGGATGGGACATGGGCATCTTTGATGGCTATTGTTCTGCCTAATGAATACATGGTGCTGGGTCTATTTTCTACCCATAGGGAAAAATAATCCTGATGCCTGTCTTACAATATACAAAAACAAGCACCAATTTCTTTTTTTTTTTTAAGATTTATTTATTCATTCATTCAGAGAGAGCGAAGAGAGAGGAGGCAGAGACACAGGCAGAGGGAGAAGCAGGCTCCACGCAGGAAGCCCGACGTGGGACTTAATCCCGGGTCGCCAGGATCACACCCCAGGCCGCAGGCGGCGCTAAACCGTTGCGCCACCAGGGCTGCCCTCAATTTCAAGTTATCATAAGCCTAAATGTGAAATATAGAACAGTTAAATTCCTAGGATAAAACATAAGAGAAAGGCAGCCCCGGTGGCTCAGCGGTTTAGCACCGTCTTCAGTCCTGGGCGTTCTCCTGGAGACCTGGGGTTAAAACCCACGTCGGGCTCCCTGCATGAAGCCTGCTTTTCCCTCTGCCGGTGTCTCTGCCCCTCTCTCTCTCTCTCTCTCTGTGCGTGTGTATCTCTCATGAATAAATAAATAAATCTTTAAAAAAAAACATAAGAGAATGTCTTCATGAACTTGAGGTAGCAAAAATTTCTTCGGGCCACCAAAAAAAAAGAAAAGATTAAATAATTAAAGTCAAGAACTATTCATCAAAGACGCCATTAAAAGTTGAAAAGGTAGTCCATTGAATGGGAGAACATGCTTTTAATACATATATCTGACCTGTATCCACAACATACAAAGAACTCTTAGAAATCAATGAGAAAAAGGCAGATGACCTAATGGAGGACTGGACAAATAGCTAAGTGAGGGACCTACTGGGGGCAGGGGGCTTTTTCCAAGGTGCTCAAAGTTGTTCTGGTTCTTCCCCCAAGGGCCTTGCCCTCCAGCCTCACATCAGGCCCTTTTCCTAGGTTCACATCCTAGTCTTTGCCATGGCCATTAAGTGCAGGTCAGCTACCACCCCCTGTGAACATCCCTGTCTTGCCAGCTCACGTGCTGTGGTACCTGACTCCAGTGGTCCTGCCACTCCCCACCATCCTGAGCCACTCCCACTTATCCCTCACTTCCTCTTTTTTTTTTTTTTTTGGCTGGGTACAGTATACTTTATTGATGGTACATGACAAGGTAGGGCTCCCCAAGCCCCTCCCCTTCCTTGGGGTCTAGGATGTAAATTGGAGGTCAGGAGATTCTCAGTGTGTTGGGGGATTAAGTTGGGGCAGGGACTCCCCAGCAGCTGAGGGCCTCTCTCTTCCTCTTGTTCTTGCTGGGGCTGGTGGTCCAGGAGGCTCTTACTCCTTGGAGGCCATGTGGACCATGAGGTCCACCACCCAGTTGCTGTAGCCGAATTCATTGTCATACCAGGAAATGAGCTTGACAAAGTGGTCATTGAGAGCAATGCCAGCCCCGGCGTCGAAGGTGGAAGAGTGGGCGTCACTGTTGAAGTCACAGGAGACCACCTGGTCCTCAGTGTAGCCCAGGATGCCCTTGAGGGGTCCCTCCGATGCCTGCTTCATTACCTTCTTGATGTCGTCATATTTGGCAGCTTTCTCCAGGCGGCAGGTCAGATCCACAACTGATACATTGGGGGTGGGGACACAGAAGGCCATGCCAGTGAGCTTCCCGTTCAGCTCAGGGATGACCTTGCCCACAGCCTTGGCGGCGCCAGTGGAAGCAGGGATGATGTTCTGGGCAGCCCCTCGGCCGTCACGCCACAGCTTCCCAGAGGGGCCGTCCACGGTCTTCTGGGTGGCAGTAATGGCATGGACGGTGGTCATGAGGCCCTCCACGATGCCAAAGTGGTCATGGATGACTTTGGCTAGAGGAGCCAAGCAGTTGGTGGTGCAGGAGGCATTGCTGACAATCTTGAGGGAGTTGTCATACTTCTCATGGTTCACGCCCATCACAAACATGGGGGCATCAGCAGAAGGAGCAGAGATGATGACCCTCTTGGCCCTGCCTTTCAAGTGAGCCCCAGCCTTCTCCATGGTGGTGAAGACCCCAATGGACTCCACAACATACTCAGCACCAGCATCACCCCATTTGATGTTGGCGGGATCTCGCTCCTGGAAGATGGAGATGGACTTCCCGTTGATGACAAGTTTCCCGTTCTCAGCCTTGACTGTGCCGTGGAATTTGCCGTGGGTAGAATCATACTGGAACATGTACACCATGTAGTTGAGATCAATGAAGGGATCATTGATGGTGACAATATCCACTTTGCCAGAGTTAAAAGCAGCCCTGGTGACCAGGCGCCCAATACGGCCAAATCCGTTCACTCCAACCTTCACCATCGTGTCTCGGGGACGCGCCTGGCGCTGCACCAGAAGATGCAGCTGTCGGGCGGGGAGGAGCAGAGAGCCCTCTTTTTTTTTTTTAATTTTTTATTTATTCATGAGAGACAAACAGAGAGAGAGAGCCAAAGACACAGCCAGAGGAAGAAGCAGGCTCCATGCAGGGAACCCAATGTGGGACTCGATCCTGGGACTCCAGGATCATGCCCTGGGCCAAAGGCAGGCGCTAAACCGCTGAGCCACCCAGGGATCCCTGCCCTCCCCATACCCTGATTTCTAACCTGATTCCCTAACCCGTTGTCTAACATGATCGCCCCCTCAGATCTCTAACCTGACTTCTGACCTCATCCCTAACACAATGTCTAACATGACCGTCCTAACCAGATCCCTAACCTGACTTCTGACCTCATCCCTAACACAATGTCCAACATGAGCACCCCCACCCCCAGATCCCTAACCTGACCCCTGACCTCATCGCTAGCCAGATTCTCTAACCTCCCTAACTCAGGGCATTTGTGCTGCCTGAATATCCTACCGTTTCTCTGGACTCTTGTCATTTGTGTAAACATAGAGGGACTATGGAAGATTATGTTCAGTTTGTAGGGAGCATAGACTAAAAAAAAGGCCTGTAAAAAAAGAGAAGAGAGAGAGAAAAAAGCAAAAAGAGTCCATGATATAAAAAAACAGACCCACTATGCCAGGATTCTGTGACTAGGACTGCTGCATGGTGTGGGGCAGGAAGGCATCCATTCATGTGGCATTAAGGGCATGCATGGCAAGCTGTCAGGATGCCAGATTTTTGTTTCTTGTTTATTATTATTATTTTGTATTAAGAAAGCTCTATGGCCAATGTGGGACTTGAACTTGTGACTCCAAGATCAAGCATTGTATGCTCTGAGGACTAAGCCAGTCAGGCACCCCTCTACTTGTTTCTTTGTATTTTTTATAAACTTAAAATGTTTGTAACAAGCATGCATTTTTAAAAATATTTTATTTATTTATTCATGCGAGACACACGCACACAGAGAGGCAAAGGCAGAGGAGGAGCAGGCTCCATGCAGGGAGCCCGACATGGGACTCGATCCTGGGACTCCAGGATCATGCCCTGGGCCGAAGGCAGGTGCCAAACCGCTGAGCCACCCAGGGATCCCCACAAGCATGCATTCTTTAGCTAATTAGAAAATCCAGTTATTGTTAAAAAATGAATTTCTGTAAAACTCCACCATGGCAGTGAAGCTGCAGAAAGCATCACAAAATGGGTGTTTAGAAGCCCCTCTCTATAGAGACCTTATTTTTGGCTTTCCCTTCTCATGCAACCTGGCTGGGCCACAAGTGAATTGTGTCAAGGGCATGGGAACATCGTTGCCACATTTCCTCACACCTGGCCCCTCAAGCAACAGAGGCAGGTGGGGCCTTCCCCCCATCCACTATCCTTCAAAGTCCTGCAGACACTTGCAGCATCAATGAAGACCAGCTTTGATTCCCACCCATTCTGTGGGGCCTCGCTGCCTGCCCCTAGATGGCTTTGGAACAGAGCCTTCCGGGCAGAGGGCCAACGTCAGCTACTAGGACTAGCACAAGCATTCTCCTATACTTTGGGCATTGAAAGGCTAGTCCTGTCTGATGGTGAGCACCTGTTTACTTTGACTCAGACCTGACCCTTGGTAGGGAGACAGGCGCTGTCCTTCCTGATCCCACCACTGCCTCCGGGGGAATGTATAGGAAAGGAGCCTGGTTTTGTGGGTTTGGGCCTTGGAAGCCTGTTGCAGGCACCCACGTGCTCAGGTTAAACCTGCAGCGCTCACTGCCCAGGGCCAGCATGAGCACTTCCTAGCACCTCTCAAGTGCCCTCCACTTTCTTCCACCTGAGATGGGAACTCCAACCTCTCCCAGTCCAGTATCTGGCAGTTCTGGAAAGGAAAACCGGGCGGGCAGGCTATTACTTCCTGACGCTGAGGGCTGAGTGCCGGGGGAGCGTTCTAGTGAGAAACGCCATTCAACCAAATTCAGCCTCCGACGAGCGTGCAGATTGGCGCGGAGGACGCAGCTCAGGACCTTCGCCAGGCGGTACCCTGGGATTACATCGGTGAACCCGAGGCCTGCAGGCGAGTCCAGGAGGAGGGGGAAGCAGCGCGGCGGGTCCCGCGAACCGGGCTGGAGCGCAGGCTAGCGGGAGTGGCCTCTGGGGACTGCGGCGACCACTCAGGGGCCGCCCCCACCCCCCGCGTTCCCTCCATCACCTCTTCCGTCCCCGCACACCGTTGCGAATACGACCCCCCATCTTAGGAAAGGCGAGTGTGGGGCTCCGGGCTGGGTAGGAGGCCTCGGGGTGGGGGGGGCCGGCGTCTGAGCACGGTGCGGGTCAGGCCGCGATGTGGGGGCGCCGCCCTGGTCCCGGCCCCCGGGAGGGCCCCGCGGGACTGGCGGACAGCGAACCAGGACTTCGCAAAACACCCCAGCATACCCGCGCCCCTCCGCGGGGCTCTTCCGCAAGTGCTCCCGGACGCCCGCCCCGCTGCCGCTCCAATACGGATGGGCCCAGCGCGCATGCGCGGCCGGCGCACAAGCCCCAGAATGCCGCGCGGCCTCGCGGGGCACGCCGGGACCCGTAGTCCGCGGTGGCGCGGGTCCGCCCTCCACCTGGCGGGCGGCGGGAGCCTGAGGGGCCCAATGGGAACGGCGGCGCCGCCGCCCCGCCCCGCGCCGCCGGACGCTGTGCCGGGACATGGTTGCCGCCGGTGCCGGGTCCTTGAGCTGAGCGTCCGCCGCCGGGAGCCAACCGCCGCCTTCAACCGTCCGCGCGGGCGGGCCGAGGCGCCGGCGGGCCGGCGAGGAGCCGCGGCCACCGCGGAGGAGGAGGAGGCAGCAGCAGGAGGCCGGAACGGCCGCCGGGCCCGGGCACATGGCGTCCATCTTACTGAGGAGCTGCCGCGGCCGGGGGCCCGCTCGCCTCCCGCCGCCCCGTGCCGCAGCCGGGAGAGGTGAGCAGCCGGTGCCCCGCAGACAGTGCGGAGCTGGGGGCCGGGCCGCCGGGGGCCGGGGAGGGGGGCGGGAAGGGGGTTGGGACAGCGGCTGGGGGGGTCGGAACCCGGGGGCCGGGAGCTGGTGCCAGGCGGCGGGGGGTATCGGGTGGCGGCTTGGGACACGGGCTGGGGGCCGGGTGGGGGGCCAGATAAGGGGGCTGGAGCAGGGGCTGGGGGCCGGGGCCGGATGAGGGGGCCGGGTGGGGGCCGGTACAGGGGCTGGGGGCCGGGACCGGGCAGGGCTGAGGCCTGGAGCCGGGCCCGGGGGGCGTTAGGAGAACAGGGGCAGGGAGCCGAGCGGTAGAGGGCCTCGGGCCCAGCTGGTCCGCGGCACCCCAGCGTGGGGGGCGGGGGGCGCAGCGGTGGGTGGTGGGTCAGGGCGCTCGGACGCGGCCCGGGGCTGGGGTCACGACAGGCAGGGCCCGTGGGCCGCCTCGCCCCTCCGCCCCGCCCGGGCGGGCCCGTTGTCAGGATTGTCGGAGTGTGGGTGCCGCGCGGGGCGGCGGCCTGTGACTCACTCGCACTGTGACCTTAGCCGCCCGGCTGCTGGCCGTGGCGTCCCGAGCGGGGTTTGGAAAGTTTTTTGAAGGCAGCGCGCTGACGGCCAGCCCTGGGACTGCCTGGGCACGCCAGTCGTGGTTAAGCTTGGTGGAACGTGGTGGACAGTCGTGCCCTTGGGCCACATTTAGGACTCTTGAGGAGAGATAGCCCTCGGGTTCCGGCCTGGCAGACACAAACGAGCTGATCTGCGGGCTTGCATGACATCGGTGGGGCCAATATCCTTACAGTAGTGTTGTGTGTCTGTGCATGGCGCCAGGCGGGTCCCCTGGTATCCCCAGCCTCCGTGACCCTAGCTGTCCACATAGAGATCACACCTAACTCTGAGCGCTGGGGGTCCACATGTCTGTAGCCCAGACTCCCTTTCTGACTTTTTATATTAACCTTTTTGAGTCTGTTCCTTATTTGTTAAGTTGAGGACTTCCCTTAGGAATAGTAGAGACTTGGGACACCTGCATGGGTCAGTGGTTTAGCTCCTCCCTTCAGCTCGGGTCATGATCCTGGAGTCCCGGAATGCAGTTCCACATCGGCTCCCTGCATGGAACCTGCTTCTTCTGCCTGTGTCTTTGCATCTCTCGTGAATAAATAAAATCTTAAAAAAAAAAAAAAAAAAAGGAGTAATAGAGACTCAAGTGAAATATATTTCAAAGTACATCATGATTCACAAAAGCACTCCCAAGAAACCTGATTCTTGTAATTTTTATTTTTTTATTTTATTTTAAAGATTTTATTTATTTATTCATGAGAGACGCACACACAGAGAGAGGCAGAGACACAGGCAGAGGGAGAAGCAGGCTCCATGCAGGAAGCCCGATGTGGGACTCGATCTGGGGTCTCCAGGATCACACCCTGGGCTGAAGGCGGCGCTAAACCGCTGAGCCACTGGGGCTGCCTGATTCTTGTAATTTTTAACAGTAGTGGATGGTTGGCAGCTTAGAACTTTGGAGCCTTGGGAAGGGCATTGAGCAGCAAGAATTGACCATATGAATGGTCTAGGTCCAGTCCAGCCTTTAGTCTTTCCTTCTGCTTAGAGTTCTCCTTGTATTTCTTCCCTGTTAAGGATGGTAATAGAAATACTTGGGCCACTTCAGATTTCTGGAGCATGTTTACAGTTTAAAAGTGAGCTGACGGTGGTTTGGCGCCTGCCTTCGGCCTGGGGCGTGGTCCTGGAGTCCCGGGATCGAGTCCCTCATCGGGCTCCCTGCATGGAGCCTGCCTCTCCCTCTGCCTGTGTCTGCCTCTCTCTCTCTTTTGTGTCTTTCATGAATAAATGAATAAAATCTTTAAAAAAAAAAGTGAGCTGAATTTGTTTTTGTAGTTGTATCATTGTGGGAACACAAATGTTTCTTGTAGTTAGCACTCTTCTTTATTGTACAGAAAGGGGCTCGGAGTGGATCAGACAGAGTTTGCTGTAGGACCAGCAGGGAGTCAAGCCTGGGAGCCCCACGACTGGACTGTGAGGCACAATTTTGAACCAATTCTGAAATGGCACTCCCAGCTGAGCACAGTGGCCTTTTTCTGCAGCACATTTCCCCAGTATTAACCTTCTCTGTCCCTGGTTCATTGTCACAATTAGTAAACCAACATTGGTACATTGTTGTTAACAGAGGGCCATACTGTATTCAGATTTCTTTTATTCTGTCTCAGGCTTTACTCTGATTTTTTTACTTTGTTATTTACATACTTTATTTTGCTTGTGCTTGCTTATTTGTTAGTACCTTTCCTTTGTTGTGCATGCATTTTATTCTGATGTCTTGGTATGTCCCAGGACTTTATTCAGGATACCAGGCTGTGACACGTTTCTCAGGCTTTCCTTGACAGTTTGGAGGATTGTTCAGTTCTGTTGTAGAATCCCAACCTTCAGGAAGGGGAGGGGAGTCTGGGATCGAATGAGATGGCCAGCGGCCTAGGGTATAATCAGTGAGGCCTAGGACATGAAGATAGGAAGGCTTGGGGAGCTTTGGAGTTGGTGGCGTGTGAAGATGTAAACCCCACATGGACAGAGGCTCCTGAGCTTAGGGATCTTCTAGATCTTGCGTAGGAACCTCATCATCTGGCTGTTCCTCGTGCCCTTTATAATAAACTATAATAGTAAGTAAAGCAAATTCCTGAGTTCTTGTGGTTTTGTTTTTTTTTTTAAGATTTTATTTATCTATTCATGAGAGACAGAGAGAAAGAGAGAGAGAGAGAGAGGCCGAGACACAGAGGGAGAAGCAGGCTCCATGCAGTGAGCCTCAATCCTGGGACTCCAGGATCACACCCTGGGCCGAAGGCAGGCACTAAACCGCTGAGCCACCTGGGCTGCCCCCTCCCTTTTAAGATTTTATTTGTTTTAGAGAATTAATAGAACTGTGGTAGAACTACCAAATTTGTAGTTGGCAGAGTGTGGGTGACCTGGGGACCCTACTTGCAACTGGTGTCTGAAGTGGAGCAGTCTGTGGGACCGAGCCCTGAACCTGTGGGTGTGTGCTAACTCTGGGTAGAGTCAGAACAGAATGGGAGGCTGCCTGGCTGCTGTCACAGAGTTGGAGAATTGGTTGTTGGAAAAGAAAACAAAACAAAAGGACTTCGAGAAGGAGAGAGTGACCCATCTGTGGTCCAAATCCTGTAGTTCTGCTCCTTCCACCATCCCACAGGAGCAGGGCTCCTGGAAGGGCTAGGGAAGCCTTCAAAATGGGGAGATTGTGGGAAGGGACCAGGTAGGACAGGGAATGTGCAATGATGGGAGGGCAGGCCAGGGAGCTATGGGAGCTGTGATAGCTTGTCTACTTGCTTCGTGGAATGCACAGGGCCAGGAGCCATTGCTGGGCTATGTTCTTGAGGTGCAGGGCTGGCCCAGGGCAGGAATGAAGGGGACAGGCCCAGGCGTGGGGCACATCTATTTGGTACTCAGCTGGGGTGAGGCTTGATGTGACTAAAAACGTAGTGTTTGAAGTATAAGAGATTATTATATGATTCATGGAAACTGCTTGTGAGCCCAGACCCCAGCTTAAAGCCAAGCTGCCACCTGTGCTACAAAGCTCTAAATTTGATGGGAATAGCCTTTTTTTTTTTTTTTTTTAAGATTTTATTTATTTATTCATGAGAGACACAGAGAGGCAGAGACACAGACAGAGGGAGAAGCATTGTCCCTACAGGGAGCCCAATGTGGGACTCGACCCTGGGCCTGGGATCATGCCCCAAGCCAAAGGCAGATGCTCAATTGCTGAGCCACTGAGATGTCCCTGGGAATAGCCTTCTACACAGGAATATGAGAGGTACCCATGATGACACTGGGCACTGAGTTACATAAAGTGACAAGTGGAAGTCCTTGTCCCCAGAGGGTCCACTGGGAGTTCCAAGGGTGTCCAGGAGTTGGCACCTGTCCCCTGCCATACCCATCTTCTCTCCTCCTTTCTCACGCTGGTGCCCAGAGTGGGCCCATAGCACCCCACACCTGCTCTGTGCACTCCTGCTCCTGGAAGGTCTTAGGATGCCAGCCTGCCTTTTCAGCCTTGCTGCCTGGCACCCTGTCGACATGATGCCTCTGGCCCTGTTGCCATCCCCCCTGCGTCGTCCCCCCCCCCCCCCCCCATCTGTCTTGTTCCCTCCACAGGTGGTTTCCACAGCACAGGGTTTGATCACAGGTAAGCCCGAGCATTGATCATGTGAATGAAGTCTGAATTTATGCTTGTAGAAACCACATTGAGTTAGAAAAAGTGTCAAAAATACATAAAAATCCTGAGTGTGCTGCATACTTACTAGTAAGGTTTATCTAAGAAATGGCTTGTTCTTAGCATTTGTTTTATCAATAGTTCTCATAGCCCTCACCCCCTCATGTGAATAGAGAAGGTGTTGGGTTGTTTGGATGGGGCCCTTGCTCTATGGGGCTGTCTGTGCACTGGGGATCCCATGCAATATGGCACCAGCTGAAGTGATTAGGGAGTGGTCATACCTGGGGAGACCCCCAGTCCTGGGCTCTGTGGATCCTTTAGCTGGTGGAACCTGGTGTCCCTGGTTGGGGTGTGTGAAGCCAGGGGCTACCTCAGATTCCCCTTCTTCCCTAGGGCTACCCCAAGACCCTGTGTTCCTAACTGGATAGACCCTTCACTTATTGACACTCTGAAACCTTGCAACACTCAGAACACACTTATAGAAGCTTACTCTGCAAAAGAGATGCGTGCCCCTTCAGATTCTCAAAGGTGATAGTGATTAAAGTGCCTGGTTTGAGACTCACGTTCTCATTTTCTCCTTGTTTTCTCGTAGGTGGTCTGGGAGATGGTGCTTGTCTTGGCTGTGCCAGCACCGTGGGGTTGATAAGCCACTTGTAAGTAAACAACGTCACTTGACATCCATTTGAAAGTGGGAGCTTGGAAATGCTTGAGTGGTGTGTGACTCCTGATTTTGGGGAGACAGCATATTCTACTTTCCTATTTTTGGTTTTTATTTCTTTTTAGCCTTTATCTTTACACTTTGAAATATATGACCTCATACATTAGTGGATCTTTGGGAAATAAACATTTATAATCCCAGTACCTGTTGTATATATTATTAAATTTCGATGTATTTTATTCTAGGTTTTTTTTTTTCATGTGTCTCTTTTTAAAAACAGTGCTGTATACTTACAGCGTACTGTGTGCTTTTCCATGCTCACACAGCTGCTGTTGTCAACGACTTCTCCCATACTTGTGCAAAAAGATGTAGGATGTGCCAGGCAGTGTTGTGGGTGTGGGGTTCTGTCATTAGTCACATTAGACCCTCCCTTGGAACCCCATTTGGTCCTTTGCAGAGCATCATATTGAGCAAGTGCTGGCCACAGGGCTCATCCTCACCTGGTTCTACGGACATGCCCAGAATGTGGTGGACTTAGCCCTTCCCTTTGGTGGTACTGTTGTGAGGCTGGAAGGCTTCCTGTAGGGAGTAGCATGCATACTTCCCTATCCACTGTCCCACATGGACTCAAACTTCCCTCAGGGTTCCTGTTCTCTCCCACCCTCCATTCCCTCTGCCCAACATCCCCGAACAGTTTCCTTCTGCTCCCCTGCCCTGCACAGTTGGATGCCCAGACCTCTCTCCTGACTTCCACTTGCTCCAGGTACCCAGAGTGGAGCCCATCTTTCTCTTCTGACATCCTTGATTCTTTCTGTTGGAGAGTGCTGGACCTCCTTCGCAAGTCATAGAGCCATCAAGTCTTTTGAGTTTTCTTACTCATTTGAGATTGTTAATTTGTTATTTCATCTTGACTATAACACTTTTCTGCAGAATGCTTCCTAGAACAGATTTAATTCCCTAAAATAAAAACTGTGTAAGTCATACACAAAAACTTGGTTGATGTTAAAGCAAAATTGTGCTTAAACACAGCAGGCTTGCATGGCTTTTCTTGCATGTGTGAGTGTCTTTGTGGAGTGGGGTTGGCATACATGCAGCGTATGGTGGGAACATAACAGTCTGTTTAAAAGCCCCTCCCAACAGCAGACCCTACCGGCCCCTGCCTGTTGTAAGAGTACTCCCACCTGGCTCTTGAGATTGATTTTAAAGATTTTATTTATTTATTTTAGAGCGTGGGGGGGGGGGGGGGGGCGGCGGCAGTAAGGGGAAACAGAGAATCCCAAGCCGACTTCCAGTTGAGTGGGGAGCCGAGCACCAGGCTCCACCATGCAACCCTGAGATCACCACCTGAGCTGAAATCAAGAGTCAGTTGCTCAGGGGCCCCTGGGTTTGATATTAATTAGATTTCTCTTCTGACCAGTGTAAGACATTTTTGTCATGAAATCATTCTTTTTATGGTGTGAGACCATTAATGAATGGGTATAGAACATCTTTACTCCTGCCAAAGTATGTGTTTCTAGATTTAATTTTTTTTTTAAAGAAATTCCTTTAAAAAAAAAAGATTTTATTTATTTGAGAGAGAGCCAAGCAGGGGGAGAGGCAGAGGGAGAGGGAGAAGCCGACTGCCTGCTGAGCATGGAGCCTGAAGAAGGATTGAATCCCAGGACCCTGAGATCACGACCTGAGCTGAAGGCAGACCTTTCACCGACTGAAGCGCCACCCAGGCACCCCCTAGATTTAATTCTAAAGGTTTTTTTTGTTTTTTGTTTTTTTTTTAGATTTTATTTTATTTACTCATGAGAGATACAGAGCGAGAGAGAGAGAGGCAGAGACACAGGCAGAGGGAGAAGCAGGCTCCATGCAGGGAGCCTGACGTGGGACTTGATCCAGGGTCTTCAGGATCACGCCGTGGATCGCTAAACCACTAAACCACCGGGGCTGCCCTAATTCTAAAGTAAACTGTAATCTGCAGGTAGCATTTGAAGGGCATGGGGCCCAGTGTGAGGCTGGAAATAGTGGCTGGTGATCCTGGGGTGCAACCCATGCTTGCCATAAAGGATGTAACTCTGTAAGGCCAACTTTAGGGTTTTTTCAAGGCAAGCTAGAAGTCTGGGTTTTGGGGTAAAGTCTCTGGTTTTTGAGTACTGGCCTCTAAGGCAGGTTAGGGGACTGCTGTGTGGACCAGCCATGACTGGTTCATCTTCATGTACCACCTGGAGGTGGGGAGTGCTGCCAGTGACCCCAGCAGCCTGCTGCAGAACCTTCCAGGCCTTTTTCTCTTGTATGAAGTGCTTGTGTCTGGGTGGTCTATGCTTCACATTTACCCTGGTGAGTCCCGTTGGCTTTTATCTGCAGGGAACCAGACCTGGAGCCTCCTTTCTGGACAGTCCTTCTGCGTTTACTTTTCAGTTTTTTTTTTTTTTTTAATATTTCATTTATTCATGAGAGACACAGAGAGGCAGAGACACAGGAAGGAGAAGCAGGCACCCCACAGGGAGCCCAATGTGGGACTAAATTCCAGACCTTGGGATCATGCCCTGAGCCAAAGGCAGATGCTCAACCACTGAGCCACCGAAGTGTCCCAACTTTTCGGTTCTGAAGTGGTTTTTTTGGGACTGTAGCTGGAGTGTTCTCAGAATCATAAAATTGGGATGCCTGGATGGTTCCATCAGTGAAGCGTCTGCCTTCGGCTCAGGTCATGATCCCGGGATCCTGGGATCGAGTCCAGTGTTGGGCTCTCTGCTCAGCAGGGAGTCTGCTTCTCTTTCTCCCTCTGTCCCTCCCCCTGCTCGTGCTCTCTGTCTCTCACTCTCTCAAATAAAATTGAGAATATTAAAGCAGAAGTGTGCAGTTTCCTGGGGGTAAACTGTTTTATTTAGTTAAGACCTTTTCTCTGTTTCAGGAAAAGGTCTCATTTTCTTTATCTGGGCCACATGTACTACCTCTAAGACAGTGCCTAGATATGTTGGGTTTGGTGTGGATGGGCCTCCTTTTTCATTATTTTTTCTAAGTGATTATTGCTGGCACATAAGTCACCAGTTTTCTTGTGTCCAGCCACTTCTCACAGTCATTTATCATATTCTAACTCACACTGTACCACATCTCTTTGGTGGTGGGGCCTGCTGGGGCACGGCACCCTCGCACTCCTGCTGCTTCTCTACTCTCTCAGCCTCCTGGCGTCAGAACAGCACAGCCCCTCCCATGTTGTCACCCCAGCAAACAGTGTGTCTAGTGTGGTCTGTGTCATGTTAGCTTTTGTGTTTAGTACTGTTTCTACCCTATCATCTTATCCTTATTGTCCTAAAGTGTATTTATTAGGAATGGATGTTGAGTTTTTCAGGCACCTTTAAGAGTCCAGCGTACCTGCATTTAAGATTCATATTAAAAACTGCTTTATTAATACAAATTTTTTATAAGTTAACAATTTTTAGAAAGTTAAGCACTTTCTTTGGAAAGTGGGCAATGCGGAGCGTCCACTGGCTCAGTCAGTGGAGCAGGTGACTCTTGCTCTCAGGGTCGTGAGTTCAAGCCCCATGTTGTGTGTAGAGCTTACTTAAACAAAATAAGATTTTAAGGGGAAAAAAGAATATTAAGCAATGGGAACTATGAAGGTGTTTAGCTGAACTCATACATTTCAAAATAGAGATTATAGGCGAGAGTTGGAGTCTTGCATCAGTCTCAGTATCCAGAACATGTTGCTTTTCATTTTGGTGGCACAGTGTAAGAAATATTAAGCGCCATAGATAAGTACAGGTGACCCTTGAACAATACAGTAAGGGATCGGATGCTGATTCCTGTGCAGTCGAAAATGCACATATAAGGGCAGCCCGGGTGGCTCAGTGGTGTAGCACCACCTTCAGCCCAGGGCATGATCCTGGAGACCCAGGATCGAGTCCCCCGTCAGGCTCCCTGCGTGGAGCCTGCTTCTCCCTCTGCCTGTGTCTCTGCCTCTCTCTCTCTCTCTCTCTCTATCTCTCTATCTATCTCTCTTTCTGTCTCTCATGAATAAATAAATAAAATCTTCGAAAAAAATACACATATGACTTGACTGACTTCCCAAAAGCTTAACTGATAGCCAGCTGTTCATTCTGAATGTAAACAGTCAATTAACTTATGTCTTGTATACATATCATATGTTGTGTTCTTAAAGTAAGCAAGACAAAAGAAAATCATAAGGAAAATACACGTACAGGACTGTCCTGTATTTATCAGAAAACCTCTGCACAAAAGTGGGTCCAGGCACAGAAGTCCATGTTGTTCCGAGGCTGGTGTGGTCACAGTAGCACCCTTTGTATTGGTTCTTCTGTGAGATTAATCTTCAGCTAAAATGGTCCAAACCCCAAGGGTGAGCAGGTGGGGAGTTTCTGATCATGGGTGTTAATCTAGCTGCTCTTGACCTCCTTTCATAAATAAAGGCAGAGAGGGAGCACCTAAAATTGGGAATATGCCAACTATAATTCGTTAGTCCTGGAGCTCATTCCGTGGGAAAACTGGGGCTGCCTTGAGGCTCTTTCCAGAGTCTCATGCAGTGTGAATGCTCATGAGATGGGTTGCAGAAACACTAAAATGATGGGGACAGCTGCTTCCCCGGCCCCCCAGAATGCTCCTGGCATAGGGTACGCTGAATGTCACAGGGCCTCGAGGGCTCTGATAGGTGTTGAGATGTTGTGGGCAGTGGTCCCCAGTTCCCCAGCAGAGGGGCTCCTTGTCCTGCAGGCAGGCACTGTTGCACCTCTTGTCCTCAGGCAGAGATGTCCTGCACTTTGGGAATCATTCCTTTTAGTCCTGGTACCTCTTACTCAATTGTCCATCTTTGCTTCCCTTTCTAGTGTCACTTTGCCCTTGCTGGCATCATGTCCCTGAAGAACTGAAGGTAGCACGTTAAGATTTGGGATCTTCCCATGCCCAGCCTCAGGACATTGTCTGGGGCAACTGCCCCCTTAAGAACAGGACATGTTAGGAGTCAAATGGTCCACAGGTGTTGTGCCTGTGGCATGTCTACAGCCATTGACAGGAGTTACAAAGGTGCCATGGGGAGAACAGGCATGGGTCCCTTTGCCTGCCACTCTGTGCATCTGATGCCACGAGTCACAGGAAATGCTCTAACCCTATGAACACGTTTCTTTGCCAGGTACTACGTGGTTTTCTGGTTTTTTGTTTGTTTGTTTGTTTGTTTTTTGTTTTTTTTTAAGATTTTATTTTAAAATAATCTTTACACCCAACATGGGGCTTGAACTCACAACCCCGAGATCAGGAGTTGCAGGTTCCACCAACAGAGCTCGCCAGTGCCCCTAGTTTTTCTCTTCTTGAAGGTGGCAGCAGGTTGTCTGTGTTGTGGATGTAGGAGTCAGCACCTGAAGGTAAAGTGGGAGGCTTTGACAGGAGCGCCTAAGCTGGCCTTGTAGGGGTAAGGTGGGTGTGTGCTTCTCGGGGGCTTTTGGTGAGGTGGGGCAGAGCAGTGCCCCAGCTGTCCCTGGGAAGGCAGCAGTGCCCATGTCAGTGGTGTTCTGACGAAGATTTTAAAAACAATAGATTATGTAATTTTATGCTTTTTGAAAATAGCTAAATCTTTCTGGCTAGATTGTCAGTAATAATAGTCTCCAGTATGCATGGAGATAGCCAGATCTTGGAGCATCTCTGGCCCCAGCTGGATAAACCAGGTGTTTTTCTACTCGCTCTGGTTTCATGAGTCTCTGTCTTTGCCTGTTGGTTGTCTCCTGCAACTGCTGACATCATGCCTTCTTGTGGAAGCCACTTGCTTCCTTGATAATTGAGGGTTGGAAAATCGGTTAATTAAGTTTGAGGGAGAGAGGAGGTAATGCTTATTCCCATGTGTGAGCACGGTTTGCCCATGTTGGGAGGCAAGGCCAGGGCGCCAAGGGCACAGGCTGTGGCCACAGTCTCACAGACCCAAGGGTCTGAGCAGCGCTGCTGTGTCCTGGGCAGCCTGTCCCTTGGTGACTGTAACTTAGCAGGTTGGGTTCAAGTCCATCACTTACCAGCTCAGGTGTTGATCGAGGGGGTGGGGAGGAGTGGAGGGTGTCTAGGGCTCACAGCACAGGACTGACTGCCCTTCAAAAGCAGGAACAGGGACTCCCAACAGGCAGGAGGCCAGTGTGGTATTGATCAATGGATGGCTGGTGGTGCCCTGTACCCGCTGCACCCACTTGATAACAGGTTGCAGACTGAGGTGGGTCTGTCCCTGTTTGTGCTTTGGTATTCCCCATCCATGATAGGTGCTGCTAAACTAGACATTCTCCAGCTTCCTTTCAGCGCTGACTGGCAGCGTCTCAACTGCTTTGATGGGGGAGTAATCATAGCTGCCACCTCCCTGGTAGTTGTTGCTGTGTGCAGACACTGTTCTGGGTACTCCATATTTATTTTATTTTATTATTTTTTTAAAGAGATTTTTTTTTTAAGATTTTATTTATTTATTCATGAGAGACAGAGAGAGGCAGAGACACAGGCAGAGGGAGAAGCAGGCTCCACGCAGGGAACCCAACGTGGGACTCAATCCCGGGTCTCCAGGATCATGCCCTGGGCTGAAGGCGGCGCTAAACCACTGAGCCACCCAGGCTGCCCTCCACATTTATATTATCACATACATTTAATAGAGGATGCTCCTGAAAGCACAGAGAGGTTAATTAAGTTGCCCAAGGTCTCACAGCAGTAAGTATTGGATTGGAATTTGAACAGGGACAGGCAGCTGTAGAGCTCATATCCTCACTGCTGGTGTTGGGCCAGGTGCAGTGAGATGATCCAGCAGATGAGAAGGAGCTGGGGTGTGTATGTTGGTTATAAGTGCACACCTCTGAGGTTAAGTTGGAGCCTGTGGCCTCCCAAAAGTGGGTTTGTGCACTCAGGAAGGAAAGACATTTCCAGTGTGACGGGTGAGATACATAGAAGATTGTGGGGCTCCAAGAATCGTGCAGGTAGGTTGCTCCTGCCCTGGACTGTAATCAAGGCTCTGGGCTGAGCAGAGGGAACAGCATGGGGAAGAGAAGGAGGAGTGGGCTCTAGACGTGATTCATTGGGTTTTTGCACAAACGTATTTGCTGGATGGTGCACAAGGGCTCTAGACGTGATTATTGGGTTTTTGCACAAACGTCTTTGCTGGATGGTGCACAAGTTTGGGTCACTGTTGATTTGAGCATCCTCACTGTCTTCCAGGACTCACTGAAGAGCTACAGGTCTTTATAGAAAGTCACCTGGTAGAGGAAAGGACTCCTGCCCCACCCCCACATTCCCTAAGTCTGGGAACCCACCTGGGAGATCGACCCTGAGGATTGGTCTGTCAGGTCCAGGGCTCAGGCTTCTACTATTTGTGTCCATCCTGTCCCTTTGAGCCCTCAGTCCCTGCCCAGGCTCTTCGGTGTCCTAGTGTCTCATGAGCCCAGGGGGTGCTGGCTGCCCTCGTCTCCCTCGCAGGCCCCCCTGCACAGAGCTGCTCGTCTTCCTGATCTGTTTTCCGGTTGTCAGGGAGCAGTGGAGAGCCTGTTTCATGTGCAGGAAGATAGAGTGTGTTTGTGATGGGGCTCTGCTCTGTGTTGCTCTCGTTCGTTGTGGTGCTGGGAGGTCATGGACAGGGGCTGGCCCCTCATTGCTCTTTCCCTTTCTCCCTATTGAAGGAATGTTCCATTTCACTGCTGCACTCCCGTCCACCCCATCCACCTTGCCTTTAGAGCCAATCCTCGTGGCTGTTGGACTGTGAGGCCTGAGCGCGTGTGCGTGGCAGCCGGAGTGCCCTGGACCCCCACCTCGGTCAACTTGCTCATCCCAGGGCTTCAGTTCCTTCCTTTGCGCTGCTGGCACTCATCACCCCCACTGAGGGATGACTCCGTGGTGGAGAAGTCGCTCAAGTCCTTAAAGGACAAGAACAAGAAGCTGGAGGAGGGAGGCCCTGTGTACAGCCCCCCTGTGGAGGTGGCTGTGAAGAAGTCCTTGGGGCAGCGGGTCTTGGACGAGCTGAAGCACTATTATCACGGCTTCCGCCTGCTCTGGATTGACACCAAGATCGCCGCGCGCATGCTCTGGCGCATCCTCCACGGCCACACCCTGACCCGCAGGGAGCGCAGGCAGGTAAGGGATGCGTGGGGCCAGGTGGCTCAACTTCTGGGTGCTTTAAGACACTTTAAGGGCTTTTTTTCCTGCCACTTTTGCTTTAAAAAAAAACCCAGAGAAACGAAACCACAAACTTCCCTATAATACACCACTGATTGCAGCCCTGCTTCCTGCTTGTCCTTTGGCGGCTCCTCCACCAGAGGTGTTCATGCCTCCTGCTCTGACCTTGTTCCCCCGCCCTTGGCTTCTTTCCTGTTGAGAGGTCTGTGTCTTCCTAAGTGGACTTCTTTTTTTTTTTTCTTTTTTTTTTTTTTTTTAAGATTTTATGTATTTACTTGAGAGAGAACACAATCAGGGGCAGAAAAGAGGGAGAAGCAGACTCCCCAATGAGCAGAGAGCCCCACAAGGGGCTGGATCCCAGGACCTTGGAATCATGACCTGAGCCAAAGGCAGATGCTTCACCCATCTCTTAAAAAAGACTGTTCCTATTTTTCCAGGAGCCCAGACCTTCTAGGTCTCTTCCTTTGTGTGAAGTAACTGATGGTTACACTGTAGACTTTTTTCTTTCTTTTTTTTTTTTTTTTTTAATTTTTATTTATTTATGATAGTCCTACAGAGAGAGAGAGAGAGGCAGAGACACAGGCAGAGGGAGAAGCAGGCTCCATGCACCGGGAGCCCGATGTGGGATTCGATCCCGGGTCTCCAGGATCGCGCCCTGGGCCAAAGGCAGGCGCTAAACCGCTGCACCACCCAGGGATCTCTTTTTTTTTTTTTTTTTTAAGAGGGGAGAGAGAATCTTAAGCAGGCTCCCTGCCCAGCACAGAGCCCGACACAGGGCTCAATCTCAGAACCCTGAGATCAAGAGTCAGCCACATAACCGACTGTGCCACCCAGACATCCCTGCATCTGTTTAGGTGATTATATGGTTTTCCTTTTTTTTTTTTAATTACTTAAATGGTTGAGATTGTAAGATTAGATAAAAACAAAACAAAACAAAAAAAAACAATACCCAGCTATATGCAGTCTACAAGAAACACCTTAAATGTAAAGACACAAATAGATGGGAAGTGAAACAGTAGGAAAAGGGAAGTGGTGCTAACAGAAGAAAGCTGGTGTGGCCACCTTAGCACCAGACAGAAGTGACTGCAGAGCAAAGATGACCAGGGATGGAGAGGTCATCCTGGTATCCAGCATTTCATGATATTCCCCTGGTGGCCCTTGTTGCTGCCAGCAAGAGCCAGTCGTCGCCTGCTGCTCCCATCCCGCTGGCCTGCAGGCCCAGTGGGCAGCGCCATGGCGGTGTCAAGCCATGTCTGCAGAGCAGGATTCCCCAGTGGGTGGTGTGTGATGGGAGGTGGTCCACTCCTCAGGCCAGCTTCTACCTCTCCTTTCTGAAGACTGTCTTCCCATGGCTTAGTCTTGGGAGGAAGAACTGGCTTTGAGAGCAGCTGGCTGGGCTGTTTGGAACGTAGCACTCTGGCTGACCCCTGCCAGGCGTTAGGTGCGGTGCACCCCTGAGGGTGGCGGGAGCAGTGTGGTCATACTGGGGCTCTGATCCCTTCCACCTTTTCTCAGTTTCTCCGGATATGCGCTGACCTCTTCCGCCTCGTCCCCTTCCTGGTCTTTGTGGTGGTGCCTTTCATGGAGTTTCTGCTTCCTGTCGCTGTGAAGCTCTTCCCCAATATGTTGCCATCCACGTTCGAGACCCAGTCCATCAAGGTAATGGGGAACTGGGGGCAGAGAGCTCGCTCCAGGGCGGATTGGACGTTATTCTGACGTTCTCATCTCCTCCATGATTCAGTCATGCCACACTGTGACGAGTACAGGATGGGCTTTGGAGATATTTCTCTTTAAACATGTTTTAGAATACAGTTTCACTTGCCCACCTCTTCAGGCCACAGGTTGAGGCTGCTGGTTGTTGGTGAGACCCATGGAAGGCAGGGCAGACCTGCTGTAGCCCTGGGGCCCAGCTGGTGGCAGCTGCACTGCCCTCCATGCTCATGGACTTGGTTCACACCACGCAGTCCCTGCTCCAAAAGGCCACACAAATATTTTTTGAAACCATGAAATAGAAGAAGTCTTAGAATGCATAGCGCCTGGGTGGGAGTGAGTGCTGTTCAGGGAAACGTGGGTGGCACTGGCTTGAGGGGTTCCCATCGGAACAGTGGCAGCAGCTGCTCTGACTGGTGCCATCCAGGAGGCCATGGGGGGACCAGGGTAGGGGCCAGAGGAGTGAAACACCCCTTCTCTGACCTCACAGGAGGAGAGGCTGAAGAAGGAGCTGCGGGTCAAGCTGGAGCTGGCCAAGTTTCTCCAGGACACCATTGAAGAGATGGCCCTGAAGAACAAAGCAGCCAAGGGGAATGCCACCAAAGACTTCTCTGTGTTTTTCCAGAAGGTACCATGATGCTTCAGAGCCGTGCTGGCCTCAGCCCACTGGTCCAGTATGCTGGCTAGAGCCTCAGGGCTCCCCTGCGTTATGTGGGGATATGCCTTGCTTCCTTTCTTCCCTTTTCTTGACCTCACAAAGCAAGAGGAACTCCCAGACAAGCGTGGGCTGGTGCTGTGGGGGGTGGGGGGGTCACCAGGAGCACCCCCCCCCCATCCTGCTCTCCTGAGAGCTTAAACCACATTGACATTCAGAATTATTTGCCTGTGTCTCCAGACTTGGTAGCAGCCCCAGGGGAGGTAGAGTTTGGCCAATGAGGAATGAAGACTGCAGTTGTGATGAGCTGGGGGGCCAGGCTGGGAGAGGAGGGCGCAGATCCCTAGAGCTACTGCACAGCTACAGCCACAGTGGGGAACCTCTTGCCAGTTAGCAGCCTTGGCTCTAATGGCATGGGCAGGAAAGGGGCCAGCCAGTGCGTGCTACCTGGAGGCATCCCCCATGGGGAGCCCCCAAGGGGCTGCTCCCCAGTAGGAGCAGAGAACAAAGTGGGTCTGAGGGAGGGGCTCTTCCACCTGATCCTCCTTAGTTTCTTTTATTGAGGCTTGTGACACAAGACGGTGGGTGGCGCTGGGGAACACACCCCCACCACCCAGTGGGTAACCCACGTGATTGTTCCTGCAGATCCGAGAGACAGGTGAGAGACCCAGTAATGAGGAGATCCTGCGTTTTTCCAAGTTGTTTGAAGATGAGCTGACCCTGGATAACCTCACACGGCCTCAGCTGGTGGCCCTCTGCAAGCTGCTGGAGCTCCAGTCCATTGGCACCAACAACTTCCTCCGCTTCCAGCTCACCATGAGGCTGCGGTCTATCAAGGCTGACGACAAGGTGAGCAGCCTGCATTCCAGGCTCTGCCTTTCCAGGTACCTTTGGTTTCTGGTTGCAAAAGCAGCAGCTGTCCTCACTGTAAAGCCCTGGTAGTCCTGGACGATAGAGGAGGATCAAATCCCTTGTTGTCCTGTCCTGCCCAGACTGTAGCTGTTGGCATTTTGTGCCTGTTTGCCCGCTTGGTGCTCTGCACACAGCCTGAATGTAAGTGTACATGTACTGGAACGAGGCTGGAACCGTACAGCCCAACAGCTTGTCACCTGGCATGACATTAGGAGACCTGCCCATGTCACTGAGTATTTGTTAAAAGGATAAATGGCAACAATTGCTTGATGTTTCATTATGTGAACACATCATAATTTATTAAGCATCAGTTTAGCTAATATTTTGCTACTTTAAACAGAGCTGTAATACACATTCTTTAACATGGATTTTTGTTCCAGATCTTTGATAGTTTTTATAAAAAGAGTGACCTACACTTGGGGCTCTCAAGGAGAAGGGCAGGAGGTCAGAAGCAAGTCTTGCCCGCAAGCAGACTGCTCCAGGGGCTGTGCTGACCTCTGTGCCCTCCCCCCTGCCCTGCCCACATCCCAGTGGCTACAGACCCACTGCTGCGTGTGTCCCCGGTGCACTTTTCTCAGGAGCTCCTAAAACACTCTTCTTTTTCTCCAGTAGTGCCTTTCGCCTTTGCATCTGAGGTGTCTGATGTTCTGATAGCTCTGCAGGCACACCTCAGAGGTGTTTAGCCTCAGTCCCAGACCATTTGTCCTCCTTTTTCTGGAATAGCTCATGAGAGTTCCTGCCTGATTATTCTAGTAACTGTGGTCTGTAGGTCCTTTTTGTTTCGTTTTGTTTTCTTGGGATTGTGTGTTTGTATTATCTCGTTGTTCCCGAAGGCAGACATTGTCTGTGGGAAGTTTCTGAGGTTCCATTGCTATCTTGCCCCAGGAGGGTCCACCCGACTCCGCTCTGTAATAGAAGGGCCTGGTCCCCTTAGAGTCACTGACCTCGATTCAGGGCTGGGCCTGCAGCTGTACCGGATCCCTTCCCCACCGTGTCACCTCCATAACAGAGCCCTGGAGGCCCCTTTGCTTTGTGAGGGTTTTCTGCCTAGCTTCTTGGCTCTGGCTGCTTAGTGGGAGAGCCTGATACCACGGTTATTTCCTATCCTGTCTGCTGAGCAACCTCTCGTCTCTGGCTGTCATCTTAGCCAGCGAGATGTCTCTGGCTCTCGGCAGTGGCCTTTGTTTGGACAGGACTCTCAGCTTGCCTTAAGAGTTGGCAAGTGTTCCTGGGTCCCCAGTGACTCCCACCTCCTTGGTCACCTGGTCTCTCCTGGTCCACATAAAGCTGTCTGTCCCTGAGCCTAGTTGCGTTAGCTTTCTGATGCCTCCCAGATGTGGATTTTTGTTTATTTTGCTTTATCTGGCTTTCTAGTAGCTCTCGGTAGGGGTGTTGGTCTGATGAGAATGGCTCCTTATTCGAGCTAAAAGTAGTAGAGTATCACTGCATTTTTTTAAGAATGAAAAGAAATCCTTTCTCCAACATGGTACAAATTGTGTGTAGGAGGGTGCTCAGGACATCCACTGAAATAGAGTGAGGAGCTGACTTGGGCGGTCCTCAATGTGCCTCCTCACTCCTAGAGAGCCTGTAGCATTGCTACCCTCAACCTCCACTGCCCACCTTAGGAGAGGAAGCTTAAAGGCAGGTGGCCTGGGGTTGAGTCCTGGCCACTCACGTGCTCTGTGATCTTGTGCCAGAATCCTATGAAATAAGACAGCAGCCAGACCTCCACAGACCTCCACTGTTGGGAAGGTGGAAGGGCATCCTTTCTCCTGGGTATTAAGTAAAAAACAAACACAAGAAGACTTTGATTAAGTGGGAGAAGACCCTGGCAGCCCAGGACCAACCAGGTGGGTCTTTTTGCCTGGAGGCTAAAGAGGCCACGCTGAAGAGGTACTGCCGAGCACAGACTTGCAGAGCCCTGACAGGAGTGCCCAGCTGGCTCCCTCCATGGAGTGTGTGACTCTTGATTTCAGGGTTGTAAGTTTGAGCCTCATGTGGGGTGTAGAGATTACTTAAAAATAAAATCTTTTTTAAAAAACAAACCAAAAAACCCCTAACAAAAACTTGCTATCTCTGGCCAGAGGACAGGGAAGGGGCTGCTTCATACAGAGGACTTCAGATGGCAGCTGCTCTGCCCCAGGCAGAAACCAGGGGACATAATGTCACCCCTACCACATGTACTGCTGGCTGAGGGCTGATACCTCCACCGTCTTCAGGATGTCACAGCTGGGATAGTGTCAGGGAAGGCCAGCCGACCAGAGCTGCTCCTTCCTTCCCAGCCAGCTGGGAAGCTGCCCCTCCTCCTCCGGGGCACAGTGTCAGGTAGACCAGCAAGGGCCGGGACCTCCACTTCCACCTCCACCTGACAGTTCCAGAACCTTCCCCATGCATCCCACTGGGATGGTGTCTAGAACCAGGTGGGGCCAGCCTGCCCCTCCTAGCCCAGGAGGTATGTGGAGCCCTGGTGGGAAACTGGCTCAGTGGAGGCTGAATGGGGAGCCTGGCAGCAATGAGGCAGCACCCTACCTATTCCAGACTGTACCACGGATGTAATTTGTGGATATAACAGAGATAGCACAGAGAGCTCAGCCACTAAAGGGAGCTTATGACTCACATTTGCCCCAGAAATGGGGGCACAGGCCCACTGAGGGCCAGATGAGATCTTGACACACATGGGAACCAGGGAGGACCTGGGACTTGGCCTTTATTTCTAGTGTGGAAGGAGAAGCCAGCGGTGGCAAGTGATACATGGGGCTCAGGCTTTGTGGTTTCAGAGTTTGAGACAGAATTCTTGCATTCCCAAAAAAAAAAAAAAAAAAAGAATTCTTGCATTCCCATGAAAGCCAGGTCGCAGAGGAGATCTCAGCCATGTAGTCTTGTTAGTTTGGATTAATAGATGCCAGATCCTCAATCACAAAATCTATAGAAGTTGGTTAGAACATCACTCGCCACTCCCATGCCAGGGTGTTGTCAGAGGAAGCCAGCTAAGACAGACTATGTCCAGAATCTCATATTTAATACACAAAACATCTGGGTTTAAACTGAAAATCACTCCTCATGTTAAGAACCAGAGGCTCGGGCAGCCCCGGTGGCTCAGCGGTTTAGTGCCGCCTTCAGCCCAAGGCCTGATCCTGGAGACCCGGGATCGAGTCCCACGTCAGGCTCTCTGCATGGAGCCTGCTTCTCCCTCTGCCTGTGTCTCTGCCTCTCTCCTCTCTGTGTCTCTCATGAATAAATAAATAAAATCTTTAAAAAAAAAAAAAAAAAAACAGAGGCTCTTGGGGCACCTGGGTGGCTCAGTCGGTTGAGCATCCGACTTGATTTCAGCTCAGGTCTGGATCTCGGGGTTGTGAGATGGAGCCCCACATTGGGCTCCATCTGGGCGTGGAGCCTGATTGCTTAATAAAAAGAACCTGGCAGCCCTGGTGGTGCAGCTGTTTAGCGCCGCCTGCAGCCCAGGGTGTGATTCTGGCAACCCGGGGTCGGGTCTTAACATCGGGCTCCCTGCATGGAGCCTGCTTCTCCCTCTGCCTGTGCCTCTGCCTCTCTTTCTCTCTCTGTATGTGTCTCATGAATAAATAAATCTTTTTAAATAAATAAATAGATAGATAGATAGAACCGAAGGCTCTCAAAGTGAATAAGAAAAGTCAGAAGTGGAGACAACAGAGAAGTGAAAACTAGACAACAATTGTAAAACAGCCGTCATATAGCTACATGGAAACATAGTCTTAGCAGAGGAAAATCAGAAAGTTCAAATGGAAATTTATTTTATTTATTTAGTTAGTTAATTTTATTTATTTATTCATGAGAGACACACAGAGAGAGAGAGAGGCAGAGACACAGGCAGAGGGAGAAGCAAGTTCCATGCAGGGAGCCTGATGCAGCACTCGATCCCCGGGTCTCCCGGATCATACCCTGGGCTGAAGGTGGTGCTAAACCGCTGAACCACCGGGGCTGCCCTATTTTATTTATTTAAAGATTTTATTTATTTACTCTTGAGAGCCACAGAGAGAGAGAGAGAGAGAGAGAGAGGCAGAGACACAGGCAAAGGGAGAAGCAGGATCCATGCAGGGAGCCCAATGCGGGACCTGATCCCGGGACTCCAGGATCACGCCTGGGCCAAAGGCAGGTGTAAACCACTGAGCCACCCAGGGATCCCAAGATTTTAATTTAATAGAGATTTTATTTATTTTAGAGAAAGCAAGAGCATGAGTGAGCAGAGAGGGGGAGGGAAAATAATCTAAAGCAGACTCTGTACTGAGCAACAGAGCCCAGTGTTGGGCTTGATCCCACGACCATGAGATCAAAACCTGAGCTAAAACCAGGAGTTGGATGCTTAACTGATTGAGCCACCCAGGTGCCCCCCAAATTGAAATTTGGAAGTGAAAAATAAAATCGAGTAGAAAGCTAGGAGCACCTGAGTGGCTTAGTGAGTGAAGCATCTGCCCTTGGCTCAGGTCATGATCCCAGAGTCCCAGGATCAAGTCCCACATCAGGCTCCCTGCTCAGTGAAGAGTCTGCTTCTCCATCTGCTACTCCCTCTGCTTGTGTGCATGCGCTCTCTCAAGTAAAAATCTTTTTAAAAGTGTGAAAAGCTCAATGGATGATCTCTATAGTGAAGGGAACAGAAGAGACAGGGTCAGTGAGCTTTTAAGATAAAACCATGAAAATCAGCCATCTGAATGCCTGAGAAAATAGTTTTAAAAAACTGAGCAGGGCTTCAGCCACCTGTGGGACTAGAGCAAAACATCTAACGTACTTGTCAGAGTTGTGGAAAGAGGAGGGAGGGCAGAGCTGGGAAAGTGCTGGAAGAAATAACAGCTGAACACTTAGCGCGTTTTAGAAGCTGAGTGAAGCTCAGATAGAATCAACCCAAAGAAATCCGCAAGAAGACACATCATCATCAAACACTAAAGACAGGTAATTTTGACAGCAGTGCATGCGCCCAGCGTCCAGCCCACAGGGAAGATGACACAAAGGACAATGAGCTGCTCATCAGAAGTTGTTGAGGCCAGAAGGAAGTGGCAAAATATTTTTCATGTGCTGAAAAAAATCTTATGACCAGTGAAAATAGTCTGTAAGAAAGAAGGGAATCAAGACATTCTCAGAAGAAGGAAAACTAAGAGACATGCCACCAGCAGATCTGCCCTCAAAGACCCTCCTAAAGGAGGGTCTCTAATCGGAAAGGACATGGTCAACCTTTGAACAATGTGGGGGTTAGGGACATTGGATCCCACTAATTTTTTTATACATAAGCGATGTTACAGTACAGAAATTGTTTACAACTACAGTAATGTGTTACAAAATAAATTATATAGAAGGCAGCAAAGGTACATTGTGAAGGTGTATAAAACAGTGTGACATTTACAGTCACACCTTTTATATGATCCTTGGCTCTATAGTGTTTGAAGTTACCTTCTCAGGAAGAGAAACAAAATGCCCAGGATTGGATTTGACTCCATTAAAAACACAAGTGGAGGGAGTGTTCTGGCTCTGTATCCCTCAGTGGTAGGCAGGAAGGGGGCACAGCCAGGCCCTCCATGTATGACTGTTGACTCCCAAAAAATCTAATTGCTCATAGCCCGCTGTTAACCAGAAGCCTTGCTGATGACATAAACAGTTCATTAATACCTGCTTTGTGTATGATATGTATCATATGTTGTATTCTTAAAGTAAGCTAGAGAAAAGAAAATGTTATTAAAATCTTAAGGAAAAGACATTTCCAGTGCTGTCCTATGTCGAGAAAAAGCTAAGCATGAGTGGACCTGCATGGTTTAAGCCGTTGTTGTTCACAGGGCAGCTATAATAGGAGGAACCCTAGAACACAAAGAAAAAAAAAATTTTTTTTTTTAACAAAACATTTTGAATGTGGTAAGCAAATTATAGGAAATCCAATAGACTGTTCTTCTTGTATGCCTTATAAATTAAGTATGGTTGAAGTAGTGATAGTGCTGTGCGGTGTGGCTCCCCAGGAAGGAGACGCTGAGATAAGTGTGCCTTAAGTGGGCAATGGGGGCTGAGGCTCCTACCCTTTGCAATATCCCAAACTGGGAAAACCCAGCTCCTTCAAACCAGGATGTTCTAGGGTGTGGTGCAACTCAATAACAGAAGGAGAATCTACCACTCACAGGCACAGCTGGCTGTCTGCACAGGTCTTCAGGGAATCCCCAGAAGCTGTATGCTCTGTGATCCCAGTCATGTGACATGCCTCACATACAAAATTATAGAAATGGGATGCCTGGGTGGCTCAGCGGTTGAGCATCTGCCTTCGGCTCGGGTCGTGATCCCATGGTCCCAGAATTGAGTCCCACGTTGGGCTCTCTGCATGGAGCCTGCTTCTCCCTCTGTTTCTCTGCCTCTGTGTCTCTTATAAATAAAATCTTTTTTAAAAAATTTCATAAATGAAGAACAGATTGGTGGTCGCCAGGGGTTCAGGAGGTGGGAGTGTGTCTATAAGAGGGCAGCATTAGGTCCTTGTAGGGACAGAATGGTCTCCTGCCACAGTGCTGACTATGACTTTGTAAGCAATTGAGCATTGCCATTGGGAGAAAACCCATTGGTTATGTTTGCACATTGATCTGCAGTCCTCAGAATGGAAAGCTTCATTCAGAAGAGGGGAGTCATGGTGCAGTCTCCCTCACAGGGTCATTGTAAGGCTGTGTGGGGCCAACTGACGTGGCAGGTGCACCCTTGCAAAGTGTTCTTTACACTCTGTCCTCTATCACTAGGACTCTGGTTTGCTTTTCTCACTTGGATCACAGTGACCTCGGGCTGCGGAGGAGGGGAGGGGGCCTTTGGCTGAGGCAGGAGACCTGCTGTCCTGTGGATGCTGGAGGGCCATGGGGTGCAGGAAGGAAAATGGGTGACCATGAGGAGGAGGAGGACTGAGCAGTGCCTGGGCAGAGGTGGGCTGCTTTGCTTCTCAGCTGCTTTAGTCCTGGCCGCTATGCTTCCCCAAGGTCCCCACTCTGTCACATGGTTCTGGTCACAGCAGACACACAGCTTAGTGGTGGTGCTTCATCCTGTGCTTGGGAAGGCAGAGTAGGAAAGTGTCCTACGATTAGACACTTGTTCCCAGGCACATTAACGTAAATACCATTACTCTGTATTGACCTTGCCTCATGTGGCTAGTTGACTCTCTTTTACAGTTGATCGCTGAGGAAGGGGTGGACAGCCTGAATGTCAAGGAATTGCAGTCAGCATGTCGGGCACGAGGCATGCGGGCCCTTGGCGTCACGGAGGATCGTCTGAGGGACCAACTGAAGCAGGTGTGTGGGGGAAGGGCTTCCCCTTCTGTCGGACTTGCATAGATGGGCTTGTTGTGGAAGGACTTTTCTGAAGCTCCAGTGGCCGCCAGGCCTGGTGAGGTGCCTCTTCTTTGGCCTTGGGCTCCAACCTGGCTGGGGCCTGGACCAGGGTCTGTGGTAACCTGGTTAGTCGTGTCCTGACACGCCCCCTGCATTCACAGCTGTAGTCTTTTTCACCTGCTCTCAGTGGATATTAACACTTTCACTGCCGCCTTCTGGTCCCGTGTGGACAGATGGGGACTAGGTTAACTTCCCTTAAAATTCCAGTCTGTCTCGTAACTGACACCAAGGACCTTTGGGTAAATAGGACCCAGGCCAGCCCAACGGCCATCCTGAGGGCCAGTCTCCACTGCATCTCACTTTCTTCAGTGGCCCAGAGGGTCCTTGGTCAGAGTCCAAAGGCCAGGTCTGCAGCTGGCATCATCTTGAGTAGGTTAGATATTGGAGTGGCCACATTCACAGCAATTCAGCCATCACACTGGAAGACATGAGGCTTTCCTGTGCCAGCCGGCCCCCCTCCAACTTGACCCACAAGGCCAACTCCCTCCTTGGTGGTTGTCCTCTACATGTAGACAAAAATGTGTTACCACCTGCTTCTCTTTTAAAACAAATGGTGTTTAGTATGTGATCCCCCGGGTGGAACCTCCTCTGTAGGGTGAATGTCCCTGTGTCCTCCCTGAGTGTGCCTAGGATTGTTCCCAGCACCCCCCCTTTTTTTTTTTTTTTTAAGATTTTATTTATTCATGAGAGACAGAGAGAGGCAGAGACATAGGCAGAGGGAGAAGCAGACTTCTCTCAGGGATCCCAATGTGGGACTCAATCCCGAAACTCCAGGATCACGCCCTGAGCTGAAAGCAGATGCTCAACCACTGAGCCACCCAGGCATCCCAGTTCCCAGCCTTCTTTGAGCACACCTGGGACATGTGTGAATGTGGGACACTGTTGGAAATCAGAGTGTGTGGGTTTCTTCCTTGTCAGTTTGAACATTGTCTTTGTGTCACTAAAATACCCCTCAAATTGGGGGTCCCTGGGTGGCTCAGCGGTTTAGCGCCTGCCTTTGGCTCAGGGCATGATCCTGGAGTCCCAGGATTGAGTCCTGCATCGGGCTCCCTACAAGGAGCCTGCTTCTCCCTCTGCCTGTGTCTCTGCCCCTCCCCCCCATGTCTATCGTGAATAAATAAATAAAATCTTTTTAAAAAATACCCCTCAAATACCACTGGGTCCTTTGTAGGCATGCGGGGGAGCCCCCAGATGCCACCCTTGTGGGTTTTGTGCCACTTGTAAGTGAAGAGCTTCAAGGGACACCTGGGTGTTACAGTCAGTTGAGCATCCCACTCTTGATTTCTGCTCAGGTCATGATCTCAGTCGTGAGATCGAGCCCCTTGTCAGGCTCCACACTCAGCGGGGAGTCTGCTTCTCTCCTTCTCCCTCTGTTCCCCTCACTCCCAAAGTAAAATAAAATAAAAAATGTGTAAGTGAAGAGTTTCATTACCGGAGAGTTTGGTCATCTTGCTAAGTGCTTTCTGAGCCCAGCAGCCATGTTACAGGTGCTCATTCGTGATCCTGAAGCATCTTGTGTTTGGTCAACCATGGTGGGCATCGGGTCAGAAGTGGCAGCGGTAGGTAGGCCTTGTAGAAATTGAGAACTCTTGTTTTGGGGAGGACTCCATTCAGTGACCTAGTGCGCCCACCTACTCAAGTCCCCCTTTCCCCATCAGACAGAACAGAGAGGAAAGTTCTAGGGTCCAGGTTCCAAGACCGGCAGATGGGATGGCTAGCAGGAGAGTCTGTGTCTTCTACTCCCAATTGCAGTGGCTGGAGTTGCACCTGCATCAGGAGATCCCAACGTCGCTGCTCATCCTGTCCCGGGCCATGTACCTCCCAGACACCCTCTCACCTGCCGACCAGCTCAAGTCCACGCTGCAGACACTCCCAGAGATCGTGGTATGTGCTGCCAGGAGACCCCTTGTGCAGCTGGCTCTGGAAGCAGCCCTCTCACCCCCCACTTGGCTCTCGGCTGCCTGGCGGCGCTGGCAACAGTCAGGGCCCAGCAATGTTTCTGTTCCCCTTGGAAGCCCTGATGGCTGTCCCACGGGGTGGTGTAGGTGGGCTGGGGGTGCCGCATGGGTCTCTCTTGCTGTGGCTGAACCTGCCGTGCCTCGGCGAGCACTTGGGCCGCAGGCACCTCCCGCCCCTCACAGGTGTCCCCTCTCTGAAGGCAAAGGAAGCACAGGTGAAAGTGGCTGAAGTGGAAGGGGAGCAGGTGGACAACAAGGCAAAGCTGGAGGCCACGCTGCAGGAGGAGGCGGCCATTCAGCAGGAACACCGGGAGAAGGAGCTGCAGAGGCTCTCTGAGGCGGCAGTGGTAAGCAGGGTGCCGCAGTGGAGCAGGTGCCACATGGGGGCTGTCTGCTCAGGCTCTTCCAGAACCTGTGGAATGCATCTAGGTCTCTGTGGCCCATCTTCTTTTGTCTTGGAATGGTGGGGGGCACAGTGGGGGAAGGGACGCTCGGGGCAGAGGGCTGTGGCTCTGAAGTAGGGGGCTGCACTCTGGGTGATGTGTGCTGGTCCCTTGGCCTGGACTGTGGGTATCCTCGAGGTGTGAGCTCTAGACGTGGGGCAGCTTCGCACAGTTGTCCGGGGAGGCCTAGAGATGGAATTAGGTGCCGGTACCGTCTCGGAGGGGGCCACAGTTGACCTGGGGCGCGCTGGCATGCAGCTGCGTGAGTTGTGTAAATGTGCCTCATGGAGTCCTGCAGGGATGCTTCCCAGAAGGTGCGTCTCCCATGGCCAGCTAGCAGGCTCCGACAAACCTCCAGCAGCACGAGGCAGGCTTGTCAAGAGCATGCCCGCCATCCATGCCACTGTGGCCACTCCAGGATGGATGCCAGGGTGACAGGTGATGCTGAGGCAGCAATGGCCTTGCATTTCAGAAGGAGGTGGAGCCAGACGTGGTGGCAGAAGCTGCCCCCGGGAGGTCTGTGGCCAAGCTGCAGCCAGAAGTGCCTGAGGTGACCCTGCCGTCAGAGGCCCTGCAGGACACTGCCCCCGTCCTGGAAGGCTTGAAGGTAACTGTGCACGCACGCCAGAGCAGAGGCTGTCAAAGCCTCACAGGAGAGTGAAGAGGGGGCTGGCTGGCGGGGGGGGGGAGGGGTTCCTGCAGTGCTTTGGCCTGGCTTAGGCTGAGGAGGGTGAGGCTGCAGCGGGGAGATGTTCTGGAGAGACGTGGTGTGGTGTGGTGTGAGAAGAGCCAGGTGCACCCCATACCTGAGCAACTGGCATGCTGAGGCACCCATTGCTTGGCCCACAGCCCTCTGTACCTATAATGGCAGGGCATCCCCGCCTGAAGGCAGGTATTTCAGGTCCCTTACTGGCTAGGCTGGGCATTGTGGAGGAGGGAAGCTACTGTGCACATACCTACACACACACACACACACACACACACACACTCTCTCTCTCTCTCTCTCTCTCTCTCTCTCTCTCTCTCTCTCTCGCCACAGGCCCACTTTTGTCACCTGCCCTGGTACTCCCACCCCGATGTGCTGTGCACCTAGCAGTACTCATCTCTGGGTGGCCTCACTGTCCTGGTTGTAGCCTGCTCCCCCACATGGGATACCTTCCATCTTGAACTCCTGGGTATTGGGTACAGGAAGACTCTAGGCAGATGGCAGCGTCAGCTTGGCAGCTGGAGCAGGAGAAACCCTGGGATGGCGGATTCATGGTGGGGGGGTTTCAGCTGAGGTCGGAAGAGGGTGGCCTCTGTGTCAGAGGAGAGACAAGGCTGTGGGGGCAATTGCTCATGAGAGGAGGGTTGCATCCAGGGGAGGGTGGGCTTTGTGAGGGGTGTTGAGGGGCTGGATGGGTGAGGCCTAAAAACCCGACTCCCACAGGTAGGGTGAGGCAGTCCATGACCTTGTGGGAGCCAGTGTAGAGTGGAGGTGGAAGGAGAAACTCCCCTGCGGGTATCTCAGGGTGGACCTGCAAGGGGCGGCAGGAAGGACCCCGCTGGAGCAGGCAGCAAGGAGAGCTGGGTCTCTGGGGAGATCTGGACCGTTGGCACAAGAAGACCAGGGCTGGCACATTGGAGCTGGTGCCTGAGATAGTCCATGAGGCTCAGAGGCCGTGTGTTTAGGCGCAGGACAGTGGATGGGACAAGCCTGTAGAGGAGGCCAGGGCCATCCTGAGACATGGCCTCAGAGACAGATGGAAACAAACCTGTGGTGGCATTGGGCTGTGGAGGAGACCTGGAGGAAGAGGGGCCATGCTCGCTCAAAGGGTGACCCAGGGAAGGGTCAGGCCCAAGGTATCAGGGTCATTTTTGAGGCAGTGCAGATCTAAGACATGGGCAGAGATGGAGCCTGACTGGGCCCATGGAGCGCAGCTCAGGGAGAAGCAGCGCCTGTCATCCAGTAGGGCTGGTGCACAGTCGGCTGTCTTTGTGGAAACAGATGCATCCCATTTCTAGCGAATAAAGGCCTAGATATGAAGGGACTGTAGGACTGTCAGGAGAACTAAGGATTGCCGAGGATTTCTTAGCAGGAAGCCCAGACCTTCACAGAACTCTCAGTGACAGGCGTGTGTCCCTGGAAAGATACGTAAGGACAGGAAGGACGAGTGCCTTTGGCCCCATCGGCGGTGCGACCTCACAGGTTCATGCTGCCCATTTGCCGTGGGGGCAAGAAACCTGAATAGCTCTGCCCCTGTGAGGAGAGCAGTCTGGTAGCTCTTGTAGGAGAAAGCCCAGGCCCATGTGACTTCATGGGTGAAGCTCCTGGTGAGTCCTGACATGTAAGGAAGAGATCCTTGCAGAGCTATGCAGACTGTCTCCAGGAAGTCCGAGCAGGGGGAAAGTGTCCGAGCTCATTCTGAGATGGGCATTAGCTGATAGCAGTACCAGGTCCACGGGAGAGGAAGGGAACACAAGTGTAAAAATTTCTTAACAAACTTATAGCTGCAAAAAAACAACAAAAAAGCAAAAACAAAAACAAAAAAAAAACTTATAGCTGGGCAGCCCAGGTGGCTCAGTAGTTTAGCGCCACCTTCGGCCCAGGGCGTGATCCTAGAGACCTGGGATCGAGTCCCACATTGGGCTCCCTGCATGGAGCCTGCTTCTCCCTCTGCCTGTGTCTCTCCCCCTCCCCCCCCCCCCCCCCCCGTCTCTCATGAATAAATAAATATTAAAAAAAAAAAAACTTGTAGCAAATCAGATGTAGCTACTCTGTAAGAAAGAGTAATCTGTCATGATCTGGGGCTTGTCCAGAGGATACAAAACAACAGTTAATGTAATGAGTGTATGAACAGAGTGAAGAGAAAAATCACATGTGATCATCTCAATAAATGCAGAAAAAGCGTTTCACGGAATCCAGCATCTGTTCCTGATAAAAAAAAAAAATTCTTGGTGAGCCAGTAGAGGAAAATGTTTTCAACCTGATGAAGAGCATCTGTAGAAACAGCTGCAGCTAGCTGGGTCCCTGATGGCAGGGTGCTGGCGCACGCGTCCACTCCCACTGCTTCTGTTCAGCATTGTGCGGAGGTTCTGGCCAGGATTAGGAAGGAAAAGAATAAAGCCACACAGTTGGAAGGAAGGAGTGAAACTGCCTCTTCACAGAGGATGTGAGCAGCTAAAAATTAGCTGTGCTGCTCTGTACCGGTAATGAGCAATCAAATTGAAATTTCAAAAGTATATCGTTTACAGTCCCCTGAAGTGAGCCACTTAGGGACACATTTGAAAGTAGCCATGAAGAACTGTGCAGTGAATGTTATCGTGTTGTTGAGGGTAATTCACTCAAATGGATTTCCTGCACTCGTGGGTGCAGGGGGTCCTCACTGATGAGATAGGAATTCTGCAACTGAGCCGTAGATTCAAAATCATCAAAATCCCAGCAGGCTTTTTTGTTGAAATTGGCAGACTTATTCTAAAATGTATATGGAGGCGCACCTGGGGGCCTTATTTAAGTGTCTGCCTTCAGCTCAGGCCATGATCTCAGGGTCCTGGAATTGAGCTCCGCATCAAGCTTTTTGCTCAGGGCGTAGTCTCCTCCTCCCTCTGAGCTCTCTCTCTCTCTCTTTTTCTCAATAAGTAAAATCTTTTAAAAAATAAGTTAATAAAATGTATATGGAAATTTAGAGGAGCTAAAATAGCTGGTGGTGGATGAGCAAATTTGGTCTGTGCTCTGGATGGAATGCCATTAAGCACCTAGGGGCACGAGACAATGCAGATGGGTCTCTGAGTAAGAGGCCAGACGATGCCCTTTGTGCATGAGCTCGCAGTCTGGGGTGTGATTGTGTGACCTGCTGGAAGGCAGCTCCAAGATGGTGGCCTGGGGATAGAAATGGTTGGGGCAGCTGACAGGTCTCTATCAGGTGTGATGATTTCACAAATTCATGTGTGTATCCAACATACAGCATGAGTGCACTTGGCATGCGGGGTGCTGCAGGGGCGAGGGTGGGGACTGTGCACATGTCTGCAGGCCTCTGCCAGGCACGGTAGGAGCAGACGGTGTGGACAGAAGATGCGCCAAGTCCGGGGGTGAGGGAGTCAGTGATGGTTTCCCTCCAGCTGGGTGTCCTTTGGGGGTGCTCATGTGTCTTCTTTGCAGGAAGAGGAAATAACAAAAGAGGAGATTGACATACTGAGCAACGCCTGCTCGAAGCTGAAGGAGCAGAAGTCGTCCCTGACGAAGGAGAAGGAGGAGCTGGAGCTACTCAAGGAGGACGTGCAGGACTACAGCGAGGTGGGCCCTTTGCTCCGGGTGGGGTATGCACCCTGGCAGTGTGTGGACCTGCGAAGATGCCAGACAGATAGTCTGGCCGCTTCATAAATAAACTCTTCTTATTCATGTTTCCCCAGAAGACACTTCTTTCTTATACCTAGCTCTTTTTTTTTTTTTTTAAGAAAATATGTATTTTTAAAATATTATTTCTGAATCTGATTGAAAAGAGTTGTTTCGGGGCACTCATTGGCTCAATGGGAGCGTGTGACTTGATCTCGGGGCTGTGAACTCAAGCCCCACCTGGGCTTTGGACCCTGCTTTATAAAAGAACTATGTTTTCACAGATCCATTAGGAAAATTTGTCTAGGTTTGAGATTGGAAATATAATTAGCCATTTTTATAGCAACCCTATTGCTGTGGTGGGTTTTCTGTTGGAAATTAGGAGTTCACCAGAAAGCCTGAGCACCCTTTCCCTGTCTCCAGCCCCACCAACCATTCCTCCTTGTGATGCTTGCTCATGGGGACAGTCAAGACTTGGGATTTAAGAAATCACTTTCTCTTCCTTGATTCTTTCATTCATATCTTTCTTTTTTTTAACAAATATGAAGAAAGTTGAGGTTCAGATTGATGCCATTTCCTTTACTGTAGGAATAATATTTGAGTGCAAAAATAAGAGCAAATAGGGGTTCCCTGGATGGCTCAGTGGTTTAGCGCTGCCTTCGCCCTTGGGCGTGATCCTGGAGTCCAGGGATCGAGTCCCACATATCAGACTTCCTGCATGGGGCCTGCTTCTCCCTCTGCCTGTGTCACTGCCTCTCTCTCTCTCTCTCTCTCTCTCTCTCTCTCTCTCTCTCTCTGTGTGTGTCTCATGAATAAATAAAATCTTTTTTTTTTTTTTTAAGATTTTATTTTATTTATTTATTCATGAGAGATACAGAGAGAGAGAGAGAGGCAGCGACACAGGCAGAGGAAGAAGCAGGCTCCATGCCTGGAGTCCGATGCGGGACTCGATCCCGGGACTCCAAGATTGCGCCCTGGGCCAAAGGCAGGAGCCAATCCACTGAGCCACTCAGGGATCCCCAATAAATAAAATCTTAAAATTTTTTTTGAGGGATACAGATAGGATTTTGCAGCTCTGTGACTGGGGTGAGTGGGTTCTCCATTTTTAAGACATTGTCTTAAAACCAAATAATTTCATTAGGACTTGCAAGAGATCAAGAAGGAACTTTCAAAGACTGGCGAAGAGATCTATGTGGAGGAGTCTAAAGCCAGCAAGAGGCTGACGAAGAGGGTGCAGCAGATGATCGGGCAGATAGATAGCCTGCTCTCACAGCTGGAGATGGACCAGAAGGCCGGCAAGTTGGGCCCTGCCGCCGAGAGCCCACCTGTGGGGTGAGTGTGGCATGGAGGTCAGGCACAGGGAGGCTCTCAGACTTATTAACCTTGTGGTGCATTTCTCAGCTATGATGCCCATCCCCTGCCCTTTGAGCCAGCAGTTCTGGGCAGAAGCCCAGCCACACCTCAGTCTCCACTTGTGGGTAACCATTTTACTGAAGTAGCTCTCGGAATCATCTCATCACACACACGTACACATACACACATGGACACACATACACACTTTGGCCACTGTTAGGACCACAGCCCTGGCTTGGCTGGTCCGTCCCCCCCCCCCGCCCCGGCCACCAGGGGCCACACACCTCTCCAGGCTGCCATCACCTTTCCAGAATGTACATAGGATTGGAAGCTCCCCTGGAGACCCCTGGGCCCTCCTCTCCCTCTTTCTGAATGCCCTACACACAGGCACAGAGTGGCGCTCATGACGACCCTCACCCTGGTCGCTGTGTGAGTAGTGGTCAGGCTGGTGAAACAGCCCTGCCAGGTGGTAGCAGCTGGCACTGGTGCTCCTGTGGGCTGGGCACTTTGCTTTTAGCTCCCACGTCTCCAAGGGGGCAGGTAGGCTGGTCCTCAGGTTCTGAGGCCATCACCCCCAGACGTGGTCCATGTCGCTTCCTGAGTTGACCTGCTATGCTTTGTGTGCCTGCCTGCCTTCACTGGTCAGAAGGCAGCACAGCCATACTCGGACCCTCCTACCTGGGCCCCAGCACAGACTGGCCTGAGGAGCGCTGCCCAGTACCCATGGGACTCTGTCCTCAGCAGCAGTGGAGAGGCCAGGCTGGCCCAGGGACAGCACACATGAGTGAAGGCTTTTGGTTCTGCGTCTGAGTTGGTTGGGCATTTCCACAGGCAGGGAGGGGCAAGGGAGCTCTGGAAGAAGAGGTTGTGTGGGTCCAACCCATAGGAGGCCTGGTGAGGCTTTGGTGGTGCCACATACAGGCTGTGTCGTCCCCCCCCCGCCCCCCCAGAGACAATGTCATCAGCATCAATGAGCTCATCAGTGCCATGAAGCAAATCAAGCACATTCCAGAAAACAAGCTCATGAGTTTGGCCTCAGCTCTGGATGAAAACAAGGACGGCAAGATCAACATTGATGACCTCGTCAAGGTGAGTTGGTGGGACTGGGTTGGGGCTGTACAGACCAGCTGAGGGCTCACTCTGGGGAGGGCACTGTCCACACGTGGCCCTGTCTCTGTCCTCACACTAAACCCTTGGCTTATTTTTCACATGAAATGAAGAAAAGCCTAGTTAATGTCCACCAAGAGCAGCCCATCTGCTTGAGGCGTCCAGTGGGCCACGGTGCAGTCTGGGAAGTGTGGTAGCAGCAGTGCCCCTGGGGCACCAGACCTCAGAGGATGGTGGCGTCAGACCGTCCCCAGAGCCAGACTTCAGCAGGGGTCGCCCAATTCCTGGGGTGGGGGTGGGGGTGGGATGCAAGATGGGGGAACACTCAGGTACCTGGTGTTGGGCAGCCCGAGAGACTTGGAATGGGCTTCCACTTTCATAAGGGGATCTGAGGAGAGCACCCCTTCACAGTGTCTAAATGGCTCCCAGTGTGTCCAGATAGTGATTTTTTTCACACATTTACCGAGTATAGCTGTTGACTGATTATAGTCCGCTTGTAAGACCAAGGCATCATCAGGTGCATGTGCTGGACACCATCGCTTTGCCAGCAGCCAGGGCTGGGAGGCCTGAGCCCACGTCAGCCGCCCCTTCCTTGGGGCCTGATCCGTGGTGTGGATGGCAGTTGGGAGGCCTGTGCCCTGCATGCCCGTATCCTTAGCCCTTGGCAGAGCTGTGACCCTCATCCCCATGTCTGCTCTCTGAGCCCCTCTCCCTCATAGCTCTTCACCTGGCCTGGGGCTTTGGGAGCCCGTGGGCCTCCTAAGGTCTGGTGGTGTCTGATGCTGGAGCACCCCAGTGGCTCTTCTCTGGGATGACGGAGATATGCTCTGACTCCGCTGTGTGCCCTGCGGGGAAAGTGCTGCAAGGGTCCAGGCCATCCCTGAACCCCTGTCCCTTTTTTTTTTTTTTCTTTCGCCTGTCCCTTTCTTGTGTGCGTAGGTGATTGAGCTGGTGGACAAGGAAGATGTCCACATCTCCACCAGCCAGGTGGCTGAGATCGTGGCCCTGCTGGAAAAGGAAGAGAAGGTGGAGGAGAAGGAGAAGGCGAAGGAGAAGGCGGAGAAGGAGGCTGCCGAAGTAAAGAATTAGGGACCCCTACAGCGCCGGCTGCCGGCCCTGCTGTGATAGTGATGGCTGTGACGTGATTCTTAGTGACAGATCTAATATTTTGTCTGGAATAAATCAGAAACTTCCATAATCAAGTAATTTTTAATTTTCATCATTCCATGAAGATTGATTCAGTCTGGAATCCCTGAACCCTTCCCGGGAATCATGTTTGGATTCACACAGTGGCCCCAGCCTTGGTGGTCATGTGGGCAGCCCACCATCGGCCGCACACAGGCCTCCTGGCTCCAGAGTGAGCCTGGCTAGACCCCCTGCATGGGCTTCACTCTGCTGGTGCCTGTCCCCGGAGGAGAAAGGACCAGCCTTGTGGACTCCCTGTGCCCATGGAGCCTGAGGTGTGCAGATGGGGATTAGCGACACACAGCCCTGCTCGGCTCTGGAGAAGATGTGCCCGTCAGCCAGTGGACGCAACTCCTGACCATCACCATACATGGCACTGCTTCACACTCATTTGCAAAGGTGTCTCTAATGGCCTCTGGAAATCTACAGCTCTCTGACAGGAACATGGTGCCTTGTGCAAGTCCCCTGTTGTGCGTGTCAGCTCTTACTTGGTTTAACCTTTTATTTTACCTTAACGCTTTAACCAGTTAACTAGTACAGAATTTCCACACATGACAGCCTGTCTGACCTAGAATAGCTGATGTGATTGAGGCTGAGAAAGATAGTAATGAAGAATTTGGAGATTAAGCCTTTCCATTCAACTAATTTATCATGCTCTTGTGGTTTTTAGAAAGTTTCCCACCTTGAGGCATCAGCACCTCATCACCCGTGTGGGTGTTGGGCCCCGGGATGGTCGGGGCGCTCAGCACACATAACCGTGCCCCAGGGTAGCTGTGCAGTGTTGGGGTCTCCATGTGACTCCCAGCTCCTCTGGAACCAGCAGGCTGGTGTCTGCTCCTGGGCCTGCGGCGGGACGTCCTGAGGGGCTTCCAGAAAGGCACTCCCCTGGCTTTGGAAGTGTCAGGCTTGCCTGGCACATGCTGGGGTGGAGCAAGATAGCCTCAGAGGGCTTGGCCTCTAGCCGCCTTGGCACCTGGCAGCTCGGATATTTGGTGCTCTGTGGGGGCAGGCAGGGCTATGCCCTGGGGTCTCAGCTGTGTTGGACTCATCCTTCTGAGGCCAGGTCCGTTAATGGGTAGAACGTTCTCTTGGGGGAATGCAGGCATAGGAGTTGAAAGACATGGGAACAAGAGTGGCCAGGTTAGCCGGGAGCAGAGGACGAGGTCCCAGAAAGGATGGCTTCTAAATTACTTGAAACTTTTTACTCAGCCATTAAAGAGGAAACTTGACGAAATAGGAATAAGATTATGTATTCTCAAATGTAAACCTTTGTAAAGTATCAGTTGGGTTCTAAAGGGTTTTTATTTCGATTATTTGAGAAAGATATATATTCTAGATGCTTAATTAAAATATTTATGAATTACCTTATACTATTTTAGTAGCCTGGTGTTGAGCCATAGGAAGTATATGTGTGTATTTTGGGTTGCCCGTGCACCCCGAGGATGGCGGTTGTCTTTCTGGTGAGCAGTGCTTAGGGGCCCTGTCAGCTGTGCCCAACTCCCGTCTTCACCGTTGCCGCCTTGGCTGGGTGCCCTGGCCATCTCCACGACGCGGTCACTGCCACAGCCCGGCGCCCCCTGCTCTGGAACACCACCTCCTCCCCCAGCCCCCCACCCCCAGCTTGTCCACATCATCTGGGAGAGACTCTCACCTGCATGTAGGCCGGAGGTGTTTGCCAGGGTGGCCGTGGCCTGCTGCAAGTGCCCTCCTCAGTGTGGTGTGGCCTTTTACTGTCCTTGGCTATTTCTTGAAGCTGAAGCTCATGTCCGGGGGTGGGCACCACAAACAGTGGACCTGGAAATCAGAGTTCTGTGCAATAAGGTTTCTGAGGCGGTTGTGTCTTGACCACCTATGTTGTGTGGCTGCACTTACGGCCTTTCCGCAGTTCAGGAGGAGAAGCCTGTGGTGTGGACGCCTGCATGGAAAGGAAGCCAATTCCTAGCACATGCTTCATCCTTCACCTCACCTGAGCACCCATGTCGTCAGTTGGGATTCCGGAAATTGGCATGTGGCTTCTGGAGCCCTTTTGGAATATTGAAATCTAGACTTTTTTTTTTTTAAATGAAGGGCACTTTGTAATTTTTGAGAATAAGCTTCAGGCAGTGGTTCTCCCAGTGGGGCCCTGGGCTGGCAGGGCAGGAACCCATGGACGTCCTGAGACCAGCTCTGTCTCTGGGACATCCTGTGGTCCCAGGGCTGGCTCCACCTGAGAACCACTTCCTCCCTGGCTGTGTATAAACATCTTTCTTTTTTCTTTCTTTTCTTTTTTTTAGAAATAGTGTTTTTATTAAAATGCCAAATTAATATTCCTATAATAGCTCCTGAACCATGTGATGCCTCAGAAGTCAAGGTGGTAACTGTCAGAATTGCTGGAGCGTCTGCCATTGCTTTGAGGTCTGCTTCTACCTTTGCAGCAGAAGGGTGGACTGTGGGTGTGGAGGTGTCACTGTGAGGCCAGCTTCCACATGGACATGGGCCTTCCAGAGCTCAAGCCCTGGCCTCAGGTGCCCCCTGGCTCTGTGACATGGGCCCTTACGTCCCGTCAGACTGTGCATCTAGACCCATCTCTGTGCCAGTGGCTGGATGCTTAGTTCAGTGTATGAAGGCTGAATAAAGCACTGTCTCGATGACCTGTCCACTGTGTGGTGGTTGCTTTGTGCAGACTGGTGAAGGAGGCTTTTGCCTGACCAGGCTTTCCCCCTTAACCCCAGTCCTCAGTGGACGCCTTGGGACCAGGGTGGGCAGGACTAGGATCCTGGCTGAGTTCTGATCCAGCCCAGTTCTGTTCTCAAAGACCCTGAGGACTCCTGGGGCTGGGGATACTGCTGCCCGAGGGCTGTGCACTCTGCTGAAGGGGTCCTGGGTGATGTGGGGGCTCTCTGACTATGCCGCAGCCTGGACAGGGCTCACAGAGCCTCAGGGGAGTGTGGGCAGCAGAACCATCCTCCCAGTTTCCCTCTGGCAGACAGATCACCCCACCTGAGCCCAGGACCTCCACCCTGTCTCAAGTGGCCTCACCCCTTCACTGGTGCCAGGCTGCATGGCAGGCTATGTGGGATCCTTCCACCTTTGCGAGTCCTGACACGCCCTGTCCAAGGGCCACTGTCACCAGCATCCCATCTCTTCCTGAGGCCAGCCTTGGCCACTGTCCCCTCTGCCCCATAGGTCCTGAGAGCTGAGACACGGCTCTGGAACCACGTGGGAGAGGTTATTGCTATGGGTACATGCGTGGGGTGGGGGGGCGCTGCTGGGCCCCAGCCCTTGCCTTTCCCTGGCCTGGGCCCTGGGTCAGTGGCTTCCATAAGCCTGTAAGGCAGCAGGGCTCTGGAGAGGCTGATAGGGCAGAGAGGAGTGGGGGGGGGGAGTGGCAGCAGGGGCTGTTTAAGGAGGTGGCTCTGCAGTCCAGGGGAAGGTGCTCCTGATCAGAACAAGGATGGAACCCCGAGAATTGGTTGTCAGCAGAGATCCAGCCCCTATGGTGATACTCAGACTTGTCTGCCCCAGCACATGCAAATGACCACACCAGTTTCTGACTGAAAGCAGCTCTTTAGAAGGAAAGACGAAGATGCTCCCCTGTCATCCCAGGAGGGTCCATCCATGGAATGTCCTCAGCGGCAATTCCAGCTGTGGACCCCCAGAAACGCTGGAATCCACCTGTGCTGCTTGGGAGTCCCCGTCACCATTCCCTGGGGGCTGGGGGTCGTGGAGGCAGGGAGCTGGGTGTGAGGGCTGTGGGCATATGCCCCTCGTGCCCACCCAGCGAAGTCTGGTGACCCGTCAGGAGCACCAGCATCTCCAGAAAGCAAAGCCTTCCAGAAGACACAGCTACACCCCCAGAAAGCTCTGGGAAGAGGAGAGAAAGGCAGGTCTGGGCAAAGGAGAGACAGATGAGGTCTCCATTTAAAACAGCGCAAGGGTGACTGGGGGACTTGGTGGGTTCAGTGTCTGCCTTCCACTCAGGTCATGATCCCAGGGTCCTGGGGTCCTGGGATCGAGCCCCACAGCAGGCTCTCTGCTCAGCGGGGAGTCCCTCTCCTGCAAGCAGGAGTTCGCTTGCTCTGTCAAATGAATGGATAAAATCTTTAAAAACAAACACACTGGTTAGCTGTGGTAGGGGCGATTGGAGCCCTTCCACTCCAGCGGGTTGCAAGTGTGCTTAGTGTGGGGCCATCCCCCCTGAAGACTGACAGCTGCAGCCAAGAGTGTGCCCACCTGCCTGGGGGGAAGGACGCGGGGTGCATGGTTGGTGTCCAGCCTAGCAGGACAGGTTGGTGGGCGGC
The DNA here is from genome assembly GCF_053574225.1 of Canis aureus. Taxonomy (NCBI): domain Eukaryota; kingdom Metazoa; phylum Chordata; class Mammalia; order Carnivora; family Canidae; genus Canis; species Canis aureus. The sequence continues at coordinate 63,173,701 of NC_135612.1, forward strand.
AGCTGGCAGATTAGGAACAAGATTGCAGGGGGCCAGAAAGGGTTTCGAGGCCCTCAGCCCAGGTGAGCCACCCAGGCAGCGTGGAAGAAAGGTGAACAGGGCCGGGCCTGCGAGTCCAGGAATGAGGAGCTCGCGACCCTCCAAGGGCAGGAGGCCTGTGGGTGCCTCACTCCCTGAGCCGCCACTGAGGCCTGTCCCGGGGCTGGGGCGGAACCCACCCGCCCTGGGGACCAGAGAACACTCGGGAAACTGCCAGCCCAGGTTGCAGGAGGAGGTGAGCAGACAGGTGAGGGGCAGGGCCACAGGTGCCGCCTGACAGGTGCGGTCTGACGGGGCGGGGCCGCGGGGAAAGGCAGAGCCAGCAGGTGGGGGGCGGGTCGCGGGAAAAGGCGGGGCCAGCGGGTGGGGGCGGGGCCGCGGGAAAGGTGGGGCCAGCGGGTGGGGGCGGGGCCCGGGGAAAGGTGGGGCCAGCAGGTGGGGGGCGGGGCCCGGGGAAAGGTGGGGTCAGCAGGTGGGGGGCGGGGCCGCGGGAAAGGCGGGGCCAGCAGGTGGGGGCGGGGCCCGGGGAAAGGTGGGGCCAGCAGGTGGGGGGCGGGGCCGCGGGAAAGGCGGGGCCAGCAGGCGAGGGCGGGGAGGCTTCCTGCAGTGCGGAGGGCGGAGCTACCCTTACTTGCGTGTCCAGCGCCCAGACCTGCCCGCCTGGCCTGTTTCCCTGTCCGCCCGCGTCCCGCCCGGGGTCTCCGCTGGCGTCTGGGGAACCGGCCTCTCCCCTGGATGCCTGGACCCGGGTCCCGAGCCCGCCCCTGGAGCCCCGCGGGGCCGCGCAGACGAGGACGGGGGCGCGGCGGGGACGCTGGCCGACACTAGAGGGCGCCCCCGACCCGCGCTCCGCCCGCCTCCGGGTTTCCTACCCCCCCCCCCACCCGCTTGCTCCCACGTGGGCTCCCCAACCCGGACTCCCCACCGGGCTCCTCTGCGCCAGGCTCCCCTCCTCCCCCGCTCTCCCCGCCACCCCCGCTCCAAGCTTACCCGCCCCGGCACCCCACCCCCCACCAGGCCCCCGGCCTCCCCTGTAGGGCCATTCGCCCCTCCCGGGTCTCCCGACCAGGCCCCACCACCCCTCCACCACGCCCCCTCACTGGACACCTCCTCCCCGCGGGCTCCCCACTCAGCTCCCCATCTCCCGCCCCCCTCTGCCGAGCTCCACCCACCCCCAGGCCCCATCGCCAGTGGGCTCCACTCCAGGCCCCCCTCCGCGGGGGGGCCCCCTTCTGGGCTCCCACCACCCCCAGCCCCACCCCCGCCCCCGCCCCGCCGACCTCCCTGACGGCCTGGGGCCCTGCCGCAGGCACTCCCCCACCCTCCTCCACCTCCATCTCCTGGAGCGCTGGGGACACAAAACAAGGGGTCTCCTGCAGGCTGGGGGGTTGCTGGGGTGCTGGGGTGCTTCCCCAAGTGGGGTCAGGGTACTGAGAGGCACCAGGCTCGGATCCAGGACCCTAGCAGCTTCCCCTTCCAGGGAGGCCCCAGACGCCGGGAAGTGAGTGACACAGCTATAGAGGGAGCCAGTTAGAAGCCAAGTCAAAGTGCACCAGACCAGGGTCTGGTTAACCAGCTGCCGCCCTCTGGTCAAACCTGACACGGGGTGAGCTGGGCCAGAGGAGGGAGGGACAGATGATGCTGGGGCAGCACTGGGGTCCGGAGAGGACCTGGGCCAAGTTTGTGCATGGCCACAGGTCCCTGAATCCTCTCTAGCCTTACCACTTAGCCTGAGCAGTGCTGCCTCCTTTAGGAAGCCTTCCCAGACTTACCCCCCACCACTGAGGCATGAGTGGGGGCCCTGATCTGTGTCCCTACTCCCTCAGGCCCAGAACTCCAGAGCAGAGGGGCCAGATCCTGTCACTGTGTCCTCAGTGCCCCAACCACCTGAGGGGGTCAGAGTGTAGCATCCACTCGAAGCAGCAGTGGAGTGTAGGAGGTACTGCCGGAGACCCAGGAGGGGATGCCAGGCCTGGGATGGGGAAGGGAAGCGGAAGCGTCCAGGAGGACTATGGTCCCCGGAGCAGAAAGAGCCCTCCCTGAGTCTAGTTGAATCCAGGGCCAGGTGAGGGCTTTGCTGACCTGTGGCTCCATGGGGGGAGGAGGGGCACCCAGGTAGAATCCTCTCCTCCCCAGCTGACCAGAGATGCCAGTAGGTGGGGTGTGGAGGGGGAGCTTCAAAAGCAGCTGCAGGTGCCCACACAGGACCCCCAAAGCCCACCTGGACTTCATGAGTTGGGGGCAGCCAGGGGGCTTGGCAGGCCCTTCCTCCCTCCACTTGCTGCTGCATCCCATGAGGCTCTCACAGCCACCCCTGGATGCCCCCTTGCCAGCATTCCCTGCCCTTGAGGACCTTGGACTGAGGCAATGAAGACCACCTGTGGCCCTGAGGTCCTGCCCTGCCGTGTTGGACCCCTTGGCAGCTGGACACACTGGACCACCTTCACCCTCACCTTGGCTTTGCCTGGGACTTGTCCTATTCAAGGCGATACCTGGGACTGTGACCCGAGCAGCCAGTCTGTGGGTTCTGGTAGCAGCTGGTGAGCCCTCTCTCCTGGGTTGTTGGGGGGGCTGATGACAGAACCTGCCCTGGGTGGACAGTGAGGACAGTGAATTGCTTGGGGTCCCAGCAGGACAGGAAACAGGAAAGCAACAGAGCAGGGATGTGAGCCAGTTGTCTCTGTTTATTTTTTGGAAGGTACGGCTACCAGTTTGGGTCGACACCTTTGGCCCCCATAAGGCGGGGGGCCCTGAGAACAAAGACCACCCTGAACCACTGCCCAGCTGGCCAGCTGATGAGCAAAAAATAGCCATCCAAATTTGGGTCAGTAATAGTACAAAAAAGAACAGGACTGAATTCACGGCTTTCTCTCCCAAGCTTTGAAAGGTAGCAGTCCGGGCTATAAAAGTCTAGAAGCATTGCGTAAGAAGTGTTAAATCTACAGCAAATACATCTTGTAAAAACTCAATAAATTATATATATAGATATATATAAACTTGTAACATCTAATAACATCTGAACCGGTGCACAGGGCTGGCCCCCACTGGAAATGGCCTCCCCACCCGGAACACACGGCAATTAGAACTTGTATGAAAATACCGGCTTGCTTTGAAGTCCAAAAAAATAAATCTCCTAAAGAAAAACCCTATAGAAATCTAATTCCCCTGCAAAAGGAGGCCAAAGGAAATAGAATATCCTTGCTAGAATCACCTCAAACTATTCAGGACCCTGGCGGGCACTGGAGACCAAGCTCAAGTCTGGGGTGACGCTGGCCGCACCCAGCACCTGCCCCTCCAATGGGGCCACCCTGCCAACAGAAGCTTGGACTTTCTCAGCTGTTAATAAGTTAAAACTGAAACTTCTCTGCATGCGGTGGGCTAAACATGGCGGGGGGACAGGGATAGGGGGTCTGGGGGTTGATAAATAGCTTTACAAATATACAGGTCCAGGTACAATTTTTAAAACAAAACCGCAGTGCTAGAAAAGCCCTCCATCCTCTGCTGGTTCTTGTGCCGTCTCCGCACTGAGTCTCACTGGAAGCCTCCCTGGCCCTCCGGGGTCCCGTGCCCGCGACACCAGCTCTTCTCCCATATAGATATTTATATATATATGTGTGTGTCCTATACACAGCTTCTATTTATATAAATGTACACTCGTCTCTGGATGAACCTCTCAGAAGTTAAAGGCTCCTGCCTTCGGGTACCCGTAATTCAGTCTCCAAGGAGCAGGGTGGGAAGTGGGGAAGGCTGGGGTGGGGGTGCTCACCCCACCCCCCGGGGACAAGATGCCGCTTGGGAGGGACGTGTGCCGCGTGGGGGTTCCCTGCAGGCTCAGCTCAGGCACTGGGAGGGGCCTGGGTCCACACTGGAGGCTCCATGTGGGGCAGCAGCTGAGGGAATGGGGGAGCCTGGGGGAAGGGGCCCCAGGGAGGAGCCCCTTTACATTCTACATTCGGTCCCCCTGGTGCTGCCAGCCAGCACAGGTGGCCAGGAGGTCATTGTACAGCAGGGCGGGTGCTCCAGGGATTCCAGCGCCGGGGCCTCGAGACACACCCACACACATGTGTGCCCACACAGACAGAAAGTCGTCTGTCCATCAGGCTGGCCCAGGGCTCAAGCCTGGGCCAGGAGGCCCCAGTGGTTGACAGCACACCACCAGCAGCATAGTGAGCTGAGGTCTGCTCTCACATTGACGGGGGCTCAGCCTGCAGGCCGGTGGCCCTTCACGTCCGAGGACCCCCACCGCCGGGTGGGGCTGGAGGCAGCAGGTCATGGGCAAACACGGAATCATCCCCCGAGGAGCTGGAGCTGGGAGTGTCCTGGCCGCCTGGTGAGTACTGCTCAAAAGGCACCGACAGGTCCAGGTACTCCTGTGGGCGCGTGGTGGTCAGTGCTGTACCCCAATGCACAGTCCAGGGGACGCTGCACCCCCTGGGCCCCCCGCCCCCGCCCTGCACTCACATCAGTGGACGTCACAGTGAGGATGCGGTCCAGATCCTCCACTAGCTGCTTGAACGTGGGCCTCTGGGAAGGCACGGCATGCCAGCACTCCCGCATGATCATGTACCTGGGAGCATCATGCTGGGGTGAGGCTTCCACCTGGTGCCCACCTGCACCCAGCCCACACTGCCTCCCATGACCCTGGCCCCAGCCAGGCCCTGGCTGCCGCCACCTGTGGGGCCGAGTGCTCAGAAGGGGACTGCAGGGCGCGTACACTCACAGGTCGTGTGTGCAGTTGGCTGGCTTGTCCATGCGGTGGCCCTCCTTCAGCAGCTTGAAGAGCTCCTCCACTGGGATGCCAGGGTATGGGGAGCCCCCCAGGGTAAAGATCTCCCAGAGCAGCACCCCAAAGGACCAGCTGGCAGGGAGCATGGGACCGTCAGCCTACCCTGTCAGCTGACCGCCTGCCCTGAACGGACCCCATGGAGAGCAGAGAGCCCAAGAGGCCACATCCAGCTCTGTCCAGCATCCCTGCAGCTCCCCACCCCCCGGCCCCACCCCTGGTCTGGGAGACCACATACACATCACTCTGGTGGGTGTAGACTCGGTCAAACAGGGCCTCGGGTGCCATCCACTTCACAGGCAGCCGGCCCTGGGATGGGGAGGGGGCATGTTGACGGCCAGGTGCCCTGGCGGGGGGGGGGGGGGGGGGGGGGCGGCAGCTTCTCCCTCCCCCCCCTTCCCCAGACTGCCCCCCCTCCAGCCAGGCTCACGTTGGTGGTCTTCTTGTAATAGTCGAGGTTGTGCACGTCCCGAGCCAGGCCGAAGTCTGCAATCTTCATCACATTGTCCTCGGTCACCAGCACGTTACGGGCTGCCAGGTCCCTGTGGATGCACTGGGGGCAGGGCGGGGGGCAGGGCTGAAGCTCCCAAGTGGTCCTGGCAGGCTGAAGGACCCAGCAACCCTCCTCCCACCTCCTGCTCACCTTCTGGGAAGCCAGGTACTCCATGCCCCGTGCCACCTGATAGGCGCAGGACACCAGGTCCTTGCAGGTGAGCTGCTCCTCAGGCAGCTTGCAGGTGTCGAAGGAGTAGTCCATGCCCGGGGGCCTCCTTGCCCGCAGGTATTCCCGCAGGTTGCCCTTGGCTGCATACTCCACCAGCACGTACAGGGGTCCTGGGAGCAGAGGCGGCTGAGACAAGGGCCCCTGCCCTCGGGACCGGCCGGCACCAGTGGCCCACCCAGCCGCAGCACATACCACCCTGGGTGCAGGCTCCCAGAAGATTGATGATGTTCTTGTGCCTGCCGATCATCTTCATCATCTCCATCTCAGACACCAGGTCTGAGAGGTCCTTGTCCGTGGCATCATCTGTGCAGGAAGGAGAGTGAGTCAGGTGCCACCACCCCAGCCCTTGCCCAAGCTCCCCTTGTTACATCCCTCCTCTTCCTCACCTTTTAGCATCTTCACAGCCACAGTGACAGGCTTGGCAGCCCGGTCCTTGTCAATACCGATGGCCTCTGCCATGACCACCTGGCCAAAGCAGCCTTCCCCAAGAGGCTTGCCTAGGGTCAGCCTGGTGGCAGAAACACAGAAGCAATGAGTATTCCCACCAGCTTGAGGCCCTGTCCTGGGTGGTCTCTGAGGCCCACTGCTGCTGTTTCCAGGAAGCCCTCCATACTTGCCCCACAACCTTGCTCATGAGGATGAAGGACGCTGACCCTCCAGCCTCACTCTGTTGCAGAGCCCTCCAACAGAGCACTCTGCAAGGGGTGACCCGCACCTCAGGAGCATCTGGCTCCAACCCTGCATCCAGCAGTCATCACACTGCCCATCATGCAGATTCCTACTTGCCTCTGATCTAAACCCAATCATATTTCTGAGTGGTGCCTCCTCCCCTACCACAGGGCCACACTCCACATGTGCCCCGACCCCCACCAGATCAGGGCCCAGCCCCAGCACACATGGTCACATCACCAACACTGACCGGGCCCTGGACAGCTCCCACTTGGGGTCAGCAGGCAGCTCCAGCTCAGAGACGTTGGCCAGTGCAGGGCCCTCCCCAGAAGACAGCCGGGCGATACGCACCAGTGGCGTGTTAGAGTTCATGGACGAGTTGGACTCCAAGGACACCTGCTTGGGTCGGCAGGGACAGGTTGGTGCCACGGGGCCAAACCACAGCAGGAGTAGGGGTGGCAGGGCGCCCCTGGGGACAGCAAGGCTTCAGCTTTGCCCGTGTAGACAGGGCTGGCTAGGTTGTGTGGGCCAGGGTAACTCCCAGGTGTCACTTGGTGAAGACAAATAACCCAGGCTCCATGTGGGGACCGCTTAGACAGGGGCTGGGCTGGCTCAGCCACCACAGAGACCTGCACCCCAGGGCAGGCCCCAGGCCTAAGACACCGCAGGGCATCCCTGAGCTCAGGAGCCTGGAAGCCTGGGCCGTGGGGATGTCCGGGAGGCCAGGCGGCTCGGAACCTGGTATCTACTTTCTGTTACCTGTCGCTTGAGTGGAAAGCGGGAGACCTTGTGCACGGTAGGCGAGCCCAGGCCCTTCTTCGGGGGAGTGCGCAGACGGCACAGTGTCACAGCTGCCACCACCAGGATGAAGAGGAGGAAGCCCACCCCGTAGCTGAGGACACCTGCGTACACGCTGCCAGCCTCACCAGCCTCCACCAGCTCCTCCTCGGCTGCAAAGACACGGGTGTTGCAGGCCTGGCCCAGCCACACAGGGGCCCCCACGGGCTGCCCTGGGCCGGAACCAGAGGCACAGTGGGCATGGGGAAAGGGACTGAGACGCCAGGATGGGGGTGGGGGGGGACGCCACGGCCTCAGTGGCCCCCCTTCACTGAGGGTCCTGCAGTCAGAAATGCTGGGTCAGGAGGGGGACACCCAAGAGAGAAGGAGCCCAGCACAGCCAGCAGCATTCACACCCGCCACCCAGGGAGACACCAGAGCTGCCACCTAGGCTGTGGGGACCTGACTGAGAGTGGGGCGGCTCCAGGGAGGCCCCTCTGAGCTAAGACACTGCATGTCAACTTTGCTCCCATATCAGCCACAGGGCCTGGCGCACGAGTTCTGTGGAGCAAGGTGGCCGTGAGCTGCAGGGCCCCCTGCCTGTCCCTGGCAGCCGTGGAGTGTCCCAAGCCAGCGACCCCAAGAGGACAGGAACAGAGCGAGCACCAGCAGGAGCCAGTACCTGGCAGCACCACCAGCCACGCAGAGTGATGGGAAAACCCGATAGAATTGCCCGCCAGACACGTGTACTCCCCCGCGTCCTCAAAGGTGACATTGCGTAAGGACAGAACCTCTAGCTCCTTGTCGGTGGTGTTAGCGCCCGCCGTCTATAAAGAGAGAACAGAGCGCGATAGGCGAGCGCCAGCACCTCCCACGGGCACCACAGCCAGAGTCCACATGGTGACGATCCCGCCAGGCTGCAAAGAAAACGCTGCCGCCGCCACCACCACCACCACTGCCATGACCACGGCCACGGCGCCAAGGGTCCTCTGCCTTGTGCGTCCACACAGAGCCCGAAGCCAGTCCCTCCACCGGCGAATCCTCTGTCCCAGGTGAGCGCCAGGCGTGCGGCCAGCAGCAGGCTGCGCAAACGCAGCATGCAGGGTTAGCGTGTACGCTGGGGGGGTGCAGGAGAATAGGTGAACTGATGGGTGGACAAACAGACCAATGGGAAGTGAGTAGGCAGCGGAGCCAGGGGCGGGAAAGGGCGAGAGAAAGATACACAGCACACCGGCGTGCACACACACCAACACGCACGCACACACACGGGGGTAGGGGCAGAAGCAGAAGCCTAGAGAGGTACAGCCCCCACTGGGGCTGAAGTCCTGGGGGTGTGTGTGGGAGCGCAGGCAGGGTCAGCACAGGCCACGGGGGCTGGAAGCAGGTGGTCACAGTGGAGACCAGAGACACCAGCATGGCAGAGGCGGCTCCATCGGGAGTGCAGTGCGAGCCACAGGGCGGGGAGCGAGCAGGATGGGGGCGTGCAGGTGGGCGCATGGCCAGGGCATCGGAGCTGGAGCTCGGCGTGCCAGACAGCATGGGACAGAGTTGTTACCTGCTTGGGGCCCGTGAACACGCAGCCAAAAGGCCTTCTCAGCCACGCCTATGAAATTGGAGGCTCGACAGAGGTACTCGCCCCCGTCACGCTCGGACACATTGGCCAGGCGGAGGCGTGCGTCGGCCTCCACACTCTCACTGATCCAGGACTGCGGGGACAAGAGACCCGGCTTAGGCGCGCCCTTGGCAGCCCGGCCGGGCACAGAGTGGCCATGCAGGAGCAGGCCCTGGTACAGACCCTGCCACGAGGGTGGCCCTCAGAGAATGGAGAAGGGGGTGTGGCTAGGCTATGCCAGGCAGGAAGGCTGCCTGGAGGAGACAACAGAAGCACCTTCCAGTGGCAGGCCATGGTTCCACAGGAGGCACCTTCTCCACGTGCACCCACTACAGCCCAGAGTGCAGCCCTGGCAGGCAGCCCTCCAAGAGGCCCTCCTGGGCTGGCATGCAGCCTGCCTGCCTCTGGGGTCCTGGATGGGCCTGCTATGTTGCTGCCTGGCTCACGGTAAGCATGTTCCCATGCGTGTCGAGATCTCACCCGACCAGGCCACCATGGCCTCTCCAGTCGGGTCTGGACTCCTGCCCTCAGCCCAAGTGCCTGCTCCCCACCCCCACCAGCAACAGATGTTTCTCTTTGGGCTGAGAGTGTTGCAACCTTCCCAGCTCGGGTGGCCCCCGCCCCTCAGGCCGTGGGAACGAAGCTGAGGCCCTGCTGGCCCAAGCAAGGGCCGAGGGAGGCAGGCAGGCAGCAAGCCGTGCTCTGCACACCCGGACGGTGCCGGGTGAGGGTGGCACAAGGAGTGGCTGACAGCACCTCAGGCCCCGAATGTGCCACCTGCCTGCCCCAGGCCTGGAGCTTGAGCCCGGCCTAGGGCACCATCTGTAGGCCTGCCTCCAGGGCTAAGGCCAACCCTTAGAGCAGACAGGGAAACTGAGGACTCACAGCAGGGCCACATGCTCCAACCTCCCCTCCCCCACACCACCAGTGCTGAGCCGAGCCGGGCCTCCCTGTACCATTTCTCCCCTGATGGTGCGAGGCCTGGGTCCCATCTGCCGGCGCCCAGCCAGGGGTGCCACCCACCTTGAGCACAGTGACGTAGGGCGTACCGTCGGGCCCCACTTTGCTGCCGTTCACCTCCACATGCTTGAGCCACTGGATGTGGGGCTGGGCGTCGCTGTACACCTTGCAGTGGAACTCCACATCACTGCCCAGCACGGCCGTCTGGTTGGCCGGCAGCCCGGCCTGCAGGATGGGCCGGTGCGGGGAGCGCTCTGGGGGGTCAGATGGGGTCAGCGCTGCCCCTGGCTCTGCCCAGCCGCCAGCCCTTGCCCACATTCTGGGGCCTCACCCAGCACGTCCAGAGTGTACGTCTGCCGGATGCTGCCAAACTTGTTCTCCACAACGCATGTGTAGTTCCCACGGTCCGAGGGCACCACGCTCTCCATGACCAGGCTCCACTGCTGATGTCGCAGCTGCAGGCGGGCGCGCGGGTGAGGGGACAGCAGGCCGAGGCCCCCACCGGCCAGCGCCACCCACCGCCAAGCCCACCTTGATGCCACCAATGCGATGCTCGCCTCGGAACTCCTTGCCATTCTTCAGCCACGAGATGGACGGCGTGGGGTTGCCAGCGGCCGGGCAGCGGAAGCGCACAGTGTTGGCGGCCGGCACAGCCAGCAGCTTCTTGTCCATCCGCTCAGGCCGTGTCCAGTACGGAGCCCCTGCTGGCAGAGGGGCACATGGCAGCTAGCCCCCCGAGGGGAGCAGAGGCCCACCTGTCCCTTGCCTCTCCAGCCTCAGCATCCCCTCTGCCTCGATGGTCCCAGAATCACCTCCTGGAATTCTCAAGGCTAAGCCACATGGTCCCTCCCTGACTGCCTCCCCAGGAACCCACTCCCGACAAGAGGGCTCCCTGACCCGGGAGCCTTCAAGATACCAGGGTACCTCCCAGGGGAGGCCCATCTGGGGCAGGCCCACTGATGGAGACCCCACTGGCAGCGGAACCAGGTCAGCCTAGGGCACAGAGCCCAGCGGGATGGGCATGCCAGGCTCTGGAAGCAGTTTACCAGGATGTAAGACCCAACCACCCACAGAGCCCTGAGTCTTAAAGGTAGCCAGGTGCCTGCCAGGATTCATGAGACCCCAAGTCACCCTCTAGCTCACAACAGGGCCTGATGGAAGCGGGAGGGGACGCGGCAACGAGGCTCAGATGTGGCATCTGGGAGGCCCTGACCTTTCCTGGTTTTCAGGGTTGAGCCCATCCCCACCCTAAGTGGTTTCCATCCTCCAATGCTGGGGTAAGGGGTGCATTCTTGTCATGGGAGGCTGGATGGGCATCCCCCAGGGCCGGGGAGAGACACCCCTCTCACCCCCACCCCTGCCCTGTTGCCTTCAACATAGCCATCTGGTGAAGAAGGGCACTGAGGCTCAGGCAGGGAGCCCTCTGGAGGCAGAGACCATGGTGACTCAGCACCCCTGACAATGCCTGTGGAGGGCAGCCCTGGCGTTGGCCCTTGGGGCCCCTGAGCCCACTGGATTGGGTTGGGGTGGGGGGGGTACCAGCACTGCCCCATGTGGCCAGGGTGGTCGGGAGGACAGAGCAACTGGGCCTGGACTTTGGCTTCTGAACTTCCTGGCAGCCAGAGGAAATAGGGAAAAAGCATGAAACCTCGAGGCTCCCCTTCCACGCCCCTGGCAGGGCACATACCCAAGGCAGAGCTGTCCTAAGCACCCCACACCTGGCTCCTCTCCTGGGACCCTTCCTCACCTCACCCACATCCCCACCCAGCTCTGCCTCCCTGGCTGGCTCCTCCTCACCTCTTTGCCCACCAGATCCCACAGGACCCCTGCCCCTATCTCACATCTCTTGGCATCTCAAACTTGGCTCCTCCAAAAACAGACGGCCCACCTCCCATAACCAGCCCCTCTATGACAGGCAAAGCGTCCCTGCCACCGTACTGGGCTTTAAACACCTGAGTGCTGTCACCTCACCCCGCCCTCACAGCCTGCACCAGCAGATGCTATAGCATCCCCCTCACAGCAATCAGAAGCCCAAACCTGCTGTCCTGGAGCCCACAGCCACCCTCCTCTCCCACCTTACATGCCTCTGACCCCATGTCCATCAACCCCACAGCAGCTATGCTCACACCTGGACTGGACCACCTTACCCACAGGCCCTCCTGCCCCCACTGCAGCCACCCCCCACCTCCTTGTCCCACCTGCAGTACAAGGTCCCCCAACCCCTAGCTTCTGCCCAGAGAGCTCAGGGCCGCCGCGCCCTGAGGGGACCCTACACTCGGTGTGATCCCGGGGAGATAGCCACAGGCCTTGGTCTCCTATCTGCTCGATGAGCAGGAGACCTCATACCTGCAGCACAGAGGGTTTGGTGGTTAGGAAGCCAGTCCCCCAACCCTGGCCAGCCCCATGTGCCTGGAACTTGGGCTCACCTGTGTCCTCAGCCTCATCCTCCCCGTCTTCGTCATCTCCAGAGGATGGAGCATCTGAAAGGCAGGCAGCATGGAATGGGCAAGAGGTGACCCCTTGACCGCACCTGTCCAGCATCTGCTCCCAGGCTTGCCCTGGGTGGACCCCCCCACAGGCATTTACCTGTCACACGCACGCTGAAATGGCACAGGATGCGCTGGGTGAGCCGCTGCCGGCAGCTGTAGGTCCCAGCATCCTCATGGGAGGCATTGAGTACCTGCAGCCGCCGAGGCCCCACCAGGATGCGGTCTGAGGGCACCAGCCCCACACCATCCTTGACCCAGATGCTGGGCCCTGTGGGACTGTCTATAGGTGAGGGGCAGGTCAGCTCCACAGTGTCCCCGCTGCCAAAGACCAGTGGCTCCTGCTGGCCAGGCTCAGGTCCCGGGGTCTCTGTAGGGGAGATGGAAGACCGTAGGGCAGGTGCCCCCAAAGCAGGAATACTGAGCACCTGCACACGCCCCCCAGGAGGCACCATGGCATGCCCACTGCTTGGACACTGAGGAGGAGGCAGCAGGAGCGTCTAGGACCCACAGTGCTGGGCAAGGCCAACGCGTCCAAGGCCTGCAGTCCTGCCAAGTGTCCCGCAGAGGGCCAGGCGGTGCTACGTGCAGCCCTGCCCCAAGAACCAGTGCTGACGTAGATGATGCACAAGTAGGTGGCTACGGCTACAAGCTATATGTATGGACCTTGAAAATTCACGTTGCCAACTGTCACTAAGTATTACTGTCCTTTGGTTTTTTTCCAACCATTTAGAAATGCAAAATCCACCCTGAGCTCACAGGCTGCACAAAATCAGGCAACAGGCAGGCAGTACCTCACAGACCTCTGGTTAAAATGGAGGCTCAAGGCATGAAGGATGAGGTTGGGGACAGCATGATTTACCCAGCAGGAGGGGCCCACTGAATGCCCCCCCATCCCTCATATTGGCTTCAAAACCAGTTCCCTCCCTAGAACAGACCCTCCCCAACACAAGAAGGCAGCAGTGGCCAAACCTCCCAGAACAGGACTCACCATGGGCCAGGTACCAAAAGCCAATGCACTGTGGGGGTCAGCCCAGGGTGAGGGTCTTAGGGACATGGAACACTGTACCCTGACTCAGAAGCAAGTATCTTGTGTGTGAACTACACCTCAGCAGTAGGCTAAACACAGAGGAAGAAATAAGTCACAAAAACAGATAGGACGGTGCCATCTGACCAGTGGTGTCTCACAGGCAAGTGGGTTAAGGGAACCCGTGATCCTCCCACCACTTCATGGATAAGGACACAAGCTGGGAGGGGTGGGAAATTATCCAGACTCAGCAGTGGGCAGGTCAGAGCAGGAGCCCTCAAAGCCAGGGTAAGTCGCCCCCACCACCTTACTGTGTAAATGCCAAGCTAAGGTAGAGGATCTTTGCCAAGGGCATATGTCCACCGGTCAGCCCCCTGGGTCCCTCCCCCTGCCCAGTGGCTGCCTCGCTCTCAAAGAGCCAAGGCCTGAGATCCAGGGACACACCACTGGCGGGCTATCACCCCCAGGCCTTCCTGCCAGGGCCAGACAATGCCTGGTGCAGGCAGGCGGCCTGGGCTTGGGGCCCAGGACAGGGGTGGGTGGTCCCAGCGCCCAGGCCTCCTTCCCCAGACTCAGCTGGGTCAGTTACACCGTCACTTGTCATTCTGCCGACGCGTGGCCTAGATTCGAGGGCGCAGCTGCCCACTTTAGCCACAGCAGCCCCTGGCTTCCCGGCCAGTCCCACTTCTGCCCACCCACTCCAGGCGGCCCCACCGGCCGCATGCCCACCAGAAGGGTCTCTGAAGTATCCTCCAAGACTGTATCCCTGCGGGCCCCACAGTCAGGGGACTCTTGATCTGACCTCCAGCACCCCCCTCAGTCCTGGTCACTGTATCCTGTGAGGACCACCCAGTGCTGGGCACTGACTGAGGCCCCCCAGAAGGCTGAGAACAGGCTGGTCATGGCAGCCTCAGCCCCAGGCCCTGGCCCAAGGGCAACAGCAGTTGGTTCCGGTTTGGTCTGGGCAGCGTCAGCAGGTCAAACCATCCACACAGTACTCACTTCAACCTGGTCCAGCGTGGGATTGAGGAGACATGGAGGAACTCCTAGGCCAGCCATCTGCTGGCGGAAGGAGGGAGGGCGGACTCAGCTGAGGCCCAATCCTTGACCTGCCCAGGTTGCAGAAGCCAGGGACCCCTGGACTAGGGCACGGATTGGCAGCAGAGTCTCCGCCTCCAGGAGGTCTGATTCATGGACTGAGTGGTGGAGGGGGGGGGGGGGTCTGGTAGGGGGAGAGAGAATGATGGGCACAAGGGGGCGCTAAAACAGCTACCATCTGGCTCACCTGGGGAGTATCAGGGGCACATGCTCCTCAGCCCCCATCCCATAGCAGCCCCCAAAAGGAGTCTTTCTTGATCAACAAAAAGGGGCCCTGTCCGCACCCGCACAAGTGCTGAGGCCCACACACACTGGAGAACAGAAGTCCTGCTCTACTTGCACCCCACAGGGGGCTGAGCTTCATTCAGCAGGGGCCGCATGCCAAGGGCAGCCATAGTCAGACCCAGGGGTACTGTGTCCTGGAAAGGCCCAGCTGGGCTTACAGGCATGTCCCTCAGTCACAGAGACCACCCCCCCCACTCTGCCAGAGGTACCTGGTGCCTCAATTTCCCCCACCAGGACACAGGGCAAAGATCCCACCCGAAGGCCAAGGAGGCCACCGCAGGCTGTTAACATGCCAGAGTACGTGACAAGCAGGGGTGAGCGACCTGACCCATCACCCATGATGTCACCAGGCCATGGCCAGAGCGAGCCTGCCCAGGAGGGAGGACCAACCACTAGAGCAGAGGCTCCCCCATCGCATGGGAAGTGCACGGGCTGGACAACGCTCCCTCCAGAGGGCCTGGGAGAGGACCCCAAGGAACAAACATCAAATTCAGACCTGAGTCAAAGGAACCCTTGGAGCTGGCTGCCCCCAAGGGATGTGGGTTTTGGGGTGGAATGAAGAACACAGGGTTCTATGCAGGATGCTTGAAGCTTCCCACTGCTCTCCAGAACAGGGGACCTGCTGCCAGGCATGTACAAAATAGCCTGAGAGACACAGGTCATCTCAGAGACCCCAAGGTCAAGGGGAAGGTTGGACCTTCCCACCTCCCCACCTGGAAACTTTGATGGGTTTCCTAACAAAGTTAGAAAAAACAGGAGGGGGGATTTGGAGGTGGAGCAAGCACCTACAAGAGATCCCCAACAGATCTGGAGTTGGGGAGCTCCCCTCCCACCCAAAAGAGACATCCCCATTGCTCCCTCCCTTGTAAGTCACTCAGGTCTGCCTGGCTAAGTGTTTCCCTCAAGGGCTCCTGTTCCCCTTTAGTTTTGGTTGTGAAACCCAGCACAGACATGCCCCAGAGTGGCCCCAAGGAGGACCTGAGGCCCTGGGGGCAGAGGCTGAGGCCAGAAGTCCAGCTTCTGGCTCAGCCAGGTTAATGAACCACCCAGAGGCCTGTGGAGCTCAAAGTCCAGCCCTGATGAAGAGGTGGGGGAGGTTGCAACCAGTACTTTTCTGGGAAATGCCCTGAACCAAGAAACCCCTCTTGGCTGCGTGGGGTCAGGCTGCAGGGGGAGTGCCCCCTTCCCCCTCACAGAGAAGAATGGCCCCAGGTGGAGATGAAGGCTGCCCAGGTCATACCAGGAGCCCACACCTTCCACACCTTGACCACAGCCAATTCTGGCTTTTTAATTTGTTTCCCCGGGAAAGTGTCAGCTGGAACTTCTAAATTTCACCAGGTCTTTGTATTTTTATGGCCTGGTCCATCTCCTTAAGGAACTGGATTAAAATTTATTGATCCTTCAACCCACTCCCTGTCTCACGAGCTCCACTTTGGTGACCAGGGCACTTACAGTCTGGCGGAAAAAGGCCCCACGCCCTGGGGTTCCTCCTGTGCCCAGAGCTCCCTCCTCCTGCCCTGCCCCAGGACGGGCCCCACAGGGTGCCCGCAGTTCCCAGCGGGAGGATGGTCCCCCCCACCCCCCACGCGCCGGGCCCCGCACGCCGGAGGGGGGCCCTGAGAGGGTCTGGGGCCCCGCCTGCCGCCCCCTCCCCGGGGCTAGTTGACATTCCTCGGCCGTAGGGAGTAATATCTTTATCTGAATGCGAATGCTAATTCGGGGCTCTCCCCGCGACCGCCTATTCTGCGCCCCTGGAAGCTGGGGCCGCCTGAGCCGGCGCTAAAAGCGCGCGCTGACCTCGCGACGGCCTCTGTCACGCCGCTGAATGACACACACATTCAAGCGCCGGCCCCACTTCATTCATAAAAAAATGACATTGTTCCGGGAGGCCGCAGCCGCCGCCGCGGAGAGGGGCGCGGGGGCGCGGGGGCGCGGGGAGGGCGGGCCGCCATCTGCCTCCGGCCGCCCGGCCGCCGCCTCCCTGGCACGGCGCGCCCTCCGCGGCGCTCACACCTCCCTGCGAGGCCGGCGCGGCCGCCATCAATGCGCGGTCTGTGGTCGCGCGGGGTACAAAGGAGCGGCTGTTCGGGTCCCGCCCGGGCGGGGCGTGAGCTCACCGGGGAAGGCCTCCCTCTGCGCGGCCGCCCCTGTCCCGGGCGCCCGGGGCGAGCCCTGCTGGCGCGTGTGCGGGCGGCGGTGCCGGGGCGCCCGGGGCTCGGCGGGGGACCGCGCGCGCAGCACCTCGAGGGGCGCGGCGCGTGTGCGGGGCGGGGCCTGGCGCACGGACCGCTCCCGCCCCTCCCCGGCGCTCGGCCCGCGGACCCCGCCGTCCACCCGACCTTGACTGCCAGCTGGGGTCCGCCGCTCCACGCCCCTCGGACACCCACCGTCTCACCGCCCGGAGCCCGGCCGGGCGTTGGGCGCGCGCCCTGCGGGGGACACACGCCTTCCCGCACAGGGCCGGGGCGCGCGGCCACGGGACGACGCCGCGTCCTCACGCAGGCCCCTGGGGGGCAGCGCCCGCGGGGCCGGCCGAGGCACTCCCACGCCCTCCCACCAAAGTGCGGGCTCTCGCTCCCGGGTCGGAGCCGCCAGCTGGGACGGAGGCGGGTAGGGGCAGCGCCACCAACAATAGGAACTTTCCGTCGGTGAGAACCCACAGAACAACAATGGGGATCGTGGACACGCAGCCCCTGGGCCCTCCCGAAGTGCTCGGGGTCAGGCCGCGCCCCACTGCGGAGCCGCGGGCAGCGGTGGCTGCGGACGCCCGGTCCCGTTCAGGTCCCCGCCGCGGCCTCGCCCTGGGGCGGGAGCCCCACAGAGCGCCGCGCCAGCTCGGGCCGAGATCCCCCGCGTTCCGCAGGGCCAGCCCGGGGCTCACCCTCCGGCCCGCGCCCGCCCAGGAGCCCGTTCCCGGTACCCGTCGGGTCCTTCCTCACCTGCGGCTCTCCGCACGACGCGCTGCTCCATGCCTGGGGGCCCCGAGGCGGCTCCGGTCACGACCGCCACCGCCACGCAGAGCGCGAGGGCGCGAGCCGGGGCGCCCATCGTGGGGGCGGGGGCGAAGACGTCCTCAGGCGGCGCGCGCGGGCGTGCTGCCCCCCATGGCCCCGCACTGGCACCGGCGGGCGGAGGGCGCCCCTCGGGATACTGCGGGAGGAGGCAGGCAGCTCGTTACCCGGAGGAGCCGGGGCGCGCAGCGGCGGAAGCGGCGGTGGATGGGCTCCTGCGCCCCGGCTCCCCGACCCCCGGCTCCCCGACCCCGGCCGCCCCGCCCGCCGCCGCCGCCCAGGGCTCCCGGGCAGCCTGGCGCCGGCCGCCTCCTCCCTGCCGCGGTCCCTCCCTTCCTCCCCCTTCCCTCCCTGACTTCGGCAGAGCCCTCCCAGGGCGGCGGCGGCGGCGGCGGCGGCAAACTTTCCAGAGCGGGAAGCCTGCGCCCGGGCCAGGCCCCGCCGCCGACACCGCTCGGGACGTGAGCCCGCCGCGCGCTCCGGCCTCGCCGCGCGCCCGCCTCGACCCCTCCGCGCCCGCGCACCGACCTGGCGGCCGCGGGCGCCCACTCGCTGCGCGCGGCTCTTCCTCCCGCTCGTCGCCCGCCGGCCCAGCGCCTGCGCCCGGCGCCTCCAGCGTCGGCTCGCGGGTGCGTCCGTGCGCCCGGCGGAGCAGGACTGCGCGGCGCCAGCTGTCCGCACCGCCGCCGCCGCCGCCACCGCGCACTGAGCCCGGGCGGCCCGGCGCGCGGCAGCCAGTGGGGGCTGGCCCGCGGCCGCCACGCCCCCGGCCCGGCCCGGCCCGGCCCCGCCCGCCCCGACTCGCCGGGCGCGGGACACGCCCCTCCCCCGGGGCGGCCCGGAGGCGGGGCCGCGGCTCGCCCGGCCCCGCCCGCGAAGGGGATTAGAGGGGGCGGGGCCGGGCGGGGGCGCCGGGCGGTCTCGGAGGGCGTGGGAGCCGTGGCTGGACGCGGGAGGCCCCGCGTGGCACTGCTGGGCCCCGCTGGCGCGCACCGGGGCCGAGTGCGGACCTCTAGCTGCGCGGCTCGCAGTCTCCGTGACCACCTGGCCGCCGACTGGGGCCTCAGGCCACGGGACGCGGGGACAGGGATGGGGGCGTCTCGGTGGGTGACGCCTGTCGGCGAGGCTTCGGGGAGCAGGAGCGGTTCAAGCTGCCAGTCCTCAGGTGGAAAAGCCCAGGGCCGCATCTGCATCCAGGCCATGGAGCTGTGTGTGCAAAGGCCTGGAGTGAGGGGCGGCTCTGCCTGTCTGCCTGCGGCTGAGATACTAGGGGACTGCATCCCAGAAGCTGTGGTCTCACTGCCGCTGCTTTTATTAAGCGCCTGCGGTGCGCTGCTAGTTAAGCTGCCCGACTTCCCTCCCGGGGATCTTTACTCCCAATCCTCCAGGAGGAAATAAGTTTGGAGATTAGGTGCTTGCCAGGCATCAGCATACAAGAGTGGGGGCTCTGAGGAAGGATAAGAGTGGCTGGTGGCAGAGCTTGAATGGCCTGGAGATGTGATGGGTCGTGGGGTGGTGCTGAGTGGGACAGATTTGACCTGGAGAGGACCCCATGTAACTGGCTTCTTTATGCATCTTCACAAGGGGGAGGGCACTTCTCCCACGTTCAGGCAGACTCCGAGGGGCACCAGCACTGTAGGAGAGGACACTTCAGCATGGCTCTGGCCTGCCCCACCCAAGTACCTCTGGACCACCTTGCTCCTGGGACTCCATTTGCTCATCAGGAAAATGGCAATGAAAACCCCTCTGTGACTGGTGGCTGGCACCACCCCACAGCTCCAGGGGCAGCCTATGCTTTGAAGACGCCAACCTGGAGACACCCCAGCCTCTGACACCGGACTTCAGGGCCCTAGAAGGGCCACACCCTCAGGGAGCCCTCGTGCTCCATGTCTGTGCCTACTTGACAGATGAGCATCTCTGCTGTGTGCTGCCCTCATTGCCTGTGCTCGTTAAGCCCACATCCCCTGTGGTGGCCATGGGCCCCCTCTGAACCCCAGCTGGGCTGTCCAGACCCCTCCAGTGCACAGCCCCAGGCTACCCCACCTATGTCCCCTCCTGGGCATATTAGGCTCTAATATATTAACTAGTTACTTAATGGGTTACTTTTTTTTTTAATTTTTATTTATTTATGATAGTCACACAGAGAGAAAGAGAGGCAGAGACACAGGCAGAGGGAGAAGCAGGCTCCATGCACCGGGAGCCCGACGTGGGATTCGATCCTGGGTCTCCAGGATTGCGCCCTGGGTCAAAGGCAGGCGCTAAACCGCTGCGCCACCCAGGGATCCCCCAATGGGTTACTTTTTAAAAAGATTTATTTACTTATTTTATATTTGGAGAGAGAGTGCGCTGATGGGAGGAGGGATGGAGGAGGAGAGGGAGAGAGAGAGAGACACAGGATCTCTAACAGACTCCTTGCTGAGCATGGAACCCAACTCAGGGCTGATTTCCTGACCCTGAGGCCATGACCTGAGCTGACACCAATAGTGAGAACTTGACTTCCCCCAGGCACTTAACATACAAGGATGGCTGTGGGTCCTTGGCCCCCTGACCCTCCTCATCTATGTGCCCTGGATCAGGTTTGTGAACAGAGTGGGCAGATGGGGCAGAGGGGAAGGACTGTCCACTGGCACCTGAGGGATAACTTCTCAGGGGACCTTTCTGAGGCCTGGGAGATGCTCTGTATTGTCTCCTGAAGGTCCTCTCCTCGATGATGCCCAGGGTCCCCCCTGGGGCTCCTGAGATAAGCATCCTGCATCCCCTGGTCTCTGAGAGGTGGGTATCTATCCATCCTCCTGTAAATAACCTGCTTTTTGCCCCCAGGACTATCTTCACAGCAGAAGTGCCCGTGGGGGATTATGAGTCTGTGTTAGTAGTTCTTGAAGCTTCCCTCGTCCCTTCTCACCATCCCAACAAGCCTGACTCCAGCAGCATTAGGGGCCCTCTCCTCTCTGGCCGGCTGGCCAGCTGGCTGGCCACTGGCAGCACTAACAGTTACTGGGAGATGGGCCCTAGCCCTTCTAGCCTGCTCCATCTCCCTCCAGAGCCAGACCTGGGCAGACCCCTGGGGGGGTTCACACACCCTGAGGCTGCTGTCACAAATTTCCACAAGCTGGTGGCTGAAATTTTCCCCCCAGTCCTGGATGTTAGGAGTCTGAACCCAGGTGTGGGCAGGGCCCTGCTCCCTGCAGACCCCAGGGGAGGGTCCTTCCTGCCTCTCCCTGCCTCTGAGGCTCCAGGTGCTGCCGGGTGTGTGGCTGCATCACTCCTGCAGGTTCTGTGTCTGTAGTTATGTAGTTACGTGGCCTTCTCCTCTTCCATCTCTTACAGAAACACTTGTCATTGGATGTAGGACCCACCCAGATCATCCAAGATCACCCACAAGAGCTTCATTTAATGACACCGCAAAGAAGAAGGTCACATTCCCAGTTCCCCGGGGGTCAAGACGTGGCCCTGTCTTGCATTGCGCCCTCCACGCACCTTATAGCAACTAGCTCCTGTGGCTATAGGTGGCTCACAGTCTGAAGGGGTCCCTTCATTATGGCCTCTCCCCTGGCCTCCCCTGAATGTCACAGAATGGGAGGAGGTTCTTGTGGCTCTCGGCTGATTCTGCCAAATTGCTTCCAAAAGGCCGAAGCACTGCCCGTTGCCAGCACCAAAGGAGGCGTCCAGTTTACCCCACCCGTGCCACCAGGGGAGGACATTGCTTAAAGGCCTTTTTTATTATTATTGAAAACATAACTGTATTGTTCACAATTGTTCTTTCCAAGTCAACATCTCACAGGGCCTTCCCTTGACATCAGGGCCTGTTATTCAAGATGCTGTCTGTGCTGTGTTTTCCAACATCTCAACAATGCTTTCTAAAAAGTAGCCAGCCGTTAGAAGCCACTGTGTCACCAGAGCCCTCCTGATGGGGCATTTCCCCTAGACCCTTTGCAGTCCTCCCTCCCCGGGGGGGGGGGGGGGGGCCTGAGGGAGGCCCTCTTTGGGCACATCAGGCAAGTGAGCACATGTGGGGGGCGGGGGTGGAGAGTCAGTGAGGGTCAATGTGGTGGTGTGGGAGTCCTAGGATGGCTGGACTCCCTTCAGGGTTTTTTTGTTTTTTTTTTTTTAAGATTTATTTATTTATTTATGATAGACAGAGAGAGAGAGAGAGAGAGAGGCAGAGACACAGGAGGAGGGAGAAGCAGACTCCATGCAGGGAGCCCGACGTGGGACTCGATCCCGGATCTCCAGGATCGCGCCCTGGGCCAAAGGCAGGTGCTAAACCGCTGAGCCACCCAGGGATCCCCTCCCTTCAGGGTTTATGCTTCCCTGCCCCTCCCCCCAACCACCTGCACGACCACTCTTCTCCCAAGGTCCACACCCATGGGGTCCCCAGTGAAGGTGAGTGTAGGAGGCTCAGGCAAGAGTTGGGGGCTGGTGGGCAGCCTGACCTGGCCCAGCCTGGTCAGTGACTCAGAGGCAGGCAGGCCCGGCTTGCTGAGGTCTGTGCAGGTGTGCACAGAAGGGAGGCCAGGCTGCACGGTGCCCTGGGTGCAGGGATTGTGGCAGGCTGTCAGCAGCCGGCCCTGCAGCCATTCCTCCTCACCTCCCCTGCCAGTGGGGATGTTCTTAGTGTGGACTTGAATCCACATCTAGCCCGCTCTCCACAGTGTTCTCTGTAGGCCACAGCTTCCACAGTACCCAGTAGATGCCCATCAGGGCTGGCGCCGGACCTGGAAGCCCCTGGTCAGAGCCTCCTGCTCAGCTACCCCTGGGATGGAGTGCATGGCCCAGAGATATGGTCGTTGCTAGAAGCTTCTCTCTGTCCTGCCACCAGGCTGAGTGCTTCGAAGGGGGAAGCTGAGGCCCCAAGGAAGCTTTGGCTTCTCTGGGAGGCCCTAGGGAAACCCCCAGAGGGCTGCTTGACCTCCCCCTGGGAGCTCCCCATCTCCCAGGACACATCTCCACCTTCTCAGAAACCACTGCTACCCCTGCCGCTGGCAGGGCAACGATGGGGCTGGGCCCCAGGGACCAGAGCAGGCCATCACAGGGTAAAACAGGAGGTATCTCTCCATAGTCGACCTGAGCTGGGCTGGGCTGACCTCCTTCCCCCAAAGACAGAAGAAGAGATTTGAGAGAACCAACAGCTGCAATGGATCATGGGCAATCCCTCTCTTTAAATTTGCATTCAGAAAAAAAAATTATTTTAAAGATTTTATTTATTTATTCATGAGAGATACAGAGAGAGACAGAGAGAGGCAGAGACACAGGCAGAAGGAGAAGCAGGCTCCATGCAGGGAGCCTGATGCAGGCCTCAATCCCAGGTCTCCAGGATCATGCCCATGCACTCAGAAAATTTGAGGATTAAAATAAAAAGCACTATTGATTTGTGCATTATAACAGAAAGGGAATTTTAAAAAACATGGAGAAAATATTCCAAAATCTGTTGGCCAACACTAGCTACTATACAAGAGGCTTAATTTTAGCTCTGAGCTTCCTGGCAGGCTGAGCAAAGAGGGCAACACCATAATCATGTGCTGTTGGGAGGCTGTCCTCTGGGATATGCTGAAATAGCCCCAGTCGACACTTTGGCCTCTTTACTCCTTTGTTTGCTCAGACCACTAGACCTGAAATCCTGACTTTAGGTTTGGAAAGTGTGGTTGCTCCCAGATAAGAGAAAAAAGGAGACCAGGGCTGATTGTAGATGCAGGAAAGTGGTGAAAGGGGGTGAGGGACAGGGAGACGAAAGCTCAAACTCTACTG
Organism: Canis aureus; assembly: GCF_053574225.1. Classification (NCBI taxonomy): domain Eukaryota; kingdom Metazoa; phylum Chordata; class Mammalia; order Carnivora; family Canidae; genus Canis; species Canis aureus. The sequence continues at coordinate 63,196,917 of NC_135612.1, forward strand.
GGCTCCCACCTAGGCTGAGGGTGAGGGGCCCCCTGCTCCCCGCACAGAGCCTGGCATAGAGGCTGCTCCTCGCATGCAGGGTGCAGAGGGGCAGGAGGGAGCTGGTCTGGGCATAGAGACTGGCTGGGGAGGGTCCCCAAGGGGCTGGGCTGGGAAAAGAGAGCATCAGGAGGCGGCCAGCGCCACCCTGGCCTGGGAGGGGTTAAAGCCTCCACAGCTCCTGGGGCTGGCGGGGGCCAGGCCGGTAGCCGCTGAGCAGCTCAGAAATCTATTTTTCTAAGCACTTGGCATTTGCCTGAAACCTCAAGTGTATTTTCCCTAAGTTTTATTTTTTCTTTGACCCCAAACTCTGGTAAATTTAAGGGAAATTTAATTATGGTGTTTTGGGTCCATTTACACTTAAACCTTCTCAGCATTTTTTCCAAGACCCTTTTGGAGTTCAGCACGTCTTGGGAGCTTTCTAAATGAGCGTTTTTATTATTATTATTTTTTGAAAAGGCTTCACTCCCCCCCCCACCCCCCACCACCAGCCTTCCTGCCAAGAATAAACAAGCCCGGCTCCGGCTCCGCAGGCTCCGGCTGAATTAGGAATCCAGGCCTCAGGGGCCGCTGGGCCAACCCCACGTCACACCCTCCTCCCTTGTAGGCAGCCTCCACCCTGCTCAGTGGAGTGCCCCTGCCTCTGGGTCCTGCTGGCCCTTCCTGGCAAGTGTCACCTGTTCTAGAAAGCCCCTTCGAGCTCTGCCCTGAGCCTCAGCCCAAGTCCCTCCTCGGGGATTCGATCCCTGGCCCTTTGCCCCTGCTAGCCTCTGTGCAGATCCCCCGTGGATAAACCTCAGCCATGCTTCCAGCCAGAGCCAGTGAGGTCAGAGTGGCCAGGGGGTCCAGTGGGCAGGGGAGGGCTTCGCCACTGTCCAGCCCAGGTTGGGACCATGGGACCCCCCAGAGCCTGCACTGGGGCAACATGTATCCTGCGGGACTGGGAACAAGAGGACTTAAGGTGGGGGTAATGGTGGCTCCTGACCAAGAGACTCACACCAGTTCCATCATCAGCCCTGTTTGACAGGTAGGGATAACGAGGCACAGAAGCTCAGGTGGCATGACCTGCCCAGGTGCATAGTGACCGGGAGCAGCTGCCCTGCCTTGGGGAAACCACCACTGAGCTTGGGAAGGGGGAGCCTCTCTGCAGCATTTAGGGAGCCCATAGAGCGGGCTGGACCCCCCAGCCTCAGGCAAGTGCCTAGCAGCTGGAGGGAGGGCCGGCCCTGCCCCCACCCCGGGCCCTTCCGCCGGATGCTGGCACACGGGCCCGCACAGAGCTAATTGGAGGAGGCAGCTGTTTGCAGAGCGAGCTCGCCCAGGCTGGGCAGAGGCTGCTGGCTGTCAGGAGCCCTGGAGTCCTCGTGCACCCCCCAGCCAGACTCAGGCTGCACTATGAACCCCTGCCCTGGCCCCACCGGCCAGGCCCCTTCCTAGGAAGACAAGGCACAGCCCGCACTCCAGGCTTCCCCTGATGGCCGCTTGGAGCCCTGACTGTGGGCAGTGGGGGCTGGAGGCGGCAGCAGCCCTTGGCCTGGGTAGGGGGCGGAGGGGTGGCTGCAGGCTGGAAGGTCAGAGACGGGTTCTGGAGGCAGAGTCTGGGGCTGCCCCGTTCTGTGGTCTGGGACAGGGAGCTCAGTCTCCCCTCGGTAAAGGGGCTCTGACAGCACCTAGGTGGGAGCTGCTTAGGAGGAAGGAGGCGGCTATGGGAGGTGGTGCAGAGGGGGTGCAGGGGGAAAGTGGGCCTCTGGGGGTCCTGGGCTTCTTGGGGAAGCGGGCCTGGCTCTGGGGAATCTGGGAGGAAAGGACTGGCTGGCCTCTGCCAGTGCAGGGCCCCCTCCAGCCACCTGGGAAGGAGAGGGGGCACAGCAGGCCCACCGAGGGCCTCTCCCCACACCCAGCTACTGGGACTGGGAGGAGACAGGCTAGGGTTCCTGTGGGGTCCAGCCAGTCCCCTGTGGGAGGGCAGCTGAAGCCAATAGCTCTGCAGGAAAAACACTCCGGTCCCACCTCCCGGGAGGTCAGGGCTTCTAGGGTCCCCCAGGCTGCTGGAAGCCCTGCTCCTGTGGAAGCCCAGGGGTGGGGCTGAGTGCACGGGGCACACGGTGAGCACTGGGGAGGCCTCTCTGTTGAAGCTGAAGACTTGGCCCACATGGTGTTAGCGTGGCACCGTTTTACAGATGGGGAAACCGAGGGCCAGTGTCCTGAAGCACCTATCTCAGCCTATCTCAGCAACTATTTTTCTCCCCCCCCCCCCCCGGGGGATCCTCCCACACAGGGGGAGACCTAGGATATAGGCGCCTCGGGGCAGGGGGATATTTCAGAGAAGGGGACCCTCACCATGTAGCTCCCAGCCTCAGTTTGCTCCTCTGCATAATGGGCCTGCCCTCCACATGGGCCCTGATGGACTGTGAGTCCCCTGCCTTCCTCCAGCTTCAGGGCCACCTCTGCCCATGCTTGCCCACTCCTCCCAGTCCTGGGAGGCCCCTAATAGAGATGTCTTTGCAGGGCCTCCCAAAGCCTCCCTCCCTGGCCACGCCTGCCTGCCTTTCCCATGGCCTGAGGCTTCTGACAACTTTATTGTCCAGTGGCCAGCCCAGCAGGGCCTGGGGGCGTGGTTGGGATGGCCCCCTGGGCGTGGGAGATGCTGACCACCACCCAGGCAGAGGGTAGCTGTTGTGGAGAGGGTGCTGGGGCAGCGAGCAACCATCCCATGTCCACACCTGTGCCTGCATAGGAGTCTGACTCAGGTCAGACTGGAGCTGCTCAAGGGGCCACAGCCAAGGAGTGGCTTCATGAGGGCCCCGGCTCGGGGCAAGAGCAGTGGGGGCTTCTCAGGGAAGCTGGAGAGGTGTCTGCTCCCAGGCCAGGGAAACCAGAGAGGCCCAGGTACAGCCAGGCAGGGGCCAGGGGTGGCCTATGGACCAGGGCAAGGACCCAGCAGCTCCCAGGGGGAGGGGCCAGCCTCCAGGCCTGCTCCCAGGGTCGACTGCCATGGGCTCTGTGGGAGGGGGTGGGGCGCCTAAGGGAGGGTGGCGGGGGCTGGGGCCTGTGGCTCCCAGGTCCAGGTTATCAGAGGAGGGGAGTCTGTGCTGCCTCAGTGCAGATCAAAGGGGCTTATCAGCCCAGGGCTCCCTTCCCGCAGCCACCCTTCCGCACTCCCTTCTCTCCCGCCTCCCAGCAGTCTTTGCCCTAACCATGCTCCTGCAGCCTCCATGCCCATCCAGACCCTCCCTTGTTCCCCTCTCTGGGGCCTTCCCAGCCCCTGTGACTCTGGGGGCTTAGCCCCGGATCCCTGACCTCCCAGGACTCTAGTCTCCAGCGAGGCCATGACCGATTTCCAGGGAGGAGTGGCAGGAAGCTCTGTAGAAGTCCGTGGTGGAGGACTGTAGTGCTTGTCTTTGGATGATGTGTTTGTTCATCCTGGGGATACCAGAGGACTGGAAGAAGCCTGTCTCCTGGGAGGATTGCCTACCCCCAGCAGGTGGGGCCTGGAACCATTAAGGGGGGCTTGTGGAGACACATTTTTGAGACAAGCTTGTGTTGGCAGACTGGGCTTAAACCCTGACCATGTCAAGCTAGCTGTCACCCCCAACAAGACGGCACGGCCCGGGGCATCCATGTTGCTGATGAAAAGTTCTATGAGCTTCTACTGCCAGGGCTGCCTGCTGGGCTGGGCCGGAAAACTGGGTCAGAGCAAGGCTGGGCAGGCCCCCCGCACCCGCCTAAGCACGCACCCAGTGAAGGCAGGGGCTTCGGTCCCAGCACACCCTGGGCCCAGGCCAAGCCTGGGTGCACACGTTCCCATGTGTATGTGTATGTGCTCACATGCTCGTGTCTTGGGGACAGCTGACAGCCTCTGCTCAGGGCTCTGAGTGGCCCCCACTTGCGCCTCCCCACCCAACCCAGGGACCTATTTGGTTGAGGGAAAACTTTGGCCAGGGTGGACTCCAGGCTAAGCCCAGTTCCCAGACTAGCCCACAACAGCTGGGTAGCCCTGGGGTCCTGGCCAACCCCGGCCAGCTCAGAAAGGGCTCCCTCTCCCAGCCCCTGGGGTCTTTGGGGCTAAGGAGAGGAATGAACTCCAGTAGACAGAGGAGGAATGCACTTTGATTCAGAGAAGCTAGCTGCCTGCCCTGTGCACACAGCAAATCAAGAACAGCCACTCCTCCTCAGCATGCCTCTGATCATGCCTTTCTGGGGTATGGAGTGTCTTCATGAGCTGCCTTTGCAGGCACCCTAGCCCTGACTCTCACTGACCATGTCCCCTCCTCCCCTTCCCAGCTTCTGAGAAGCTTCCAGGGGTTCAGTGAGGCCTGTCTCCATGACCCATGGGACTCCTTAGTGCTCAAGGTTTATCCTGCTGGTGGTGGGTACCTGTGGGAGCAGTGTCCCGGGCACCTCAGGGTGAAATCCAGGTCCCCACACCCTGAGGCCCAGCCCACAGAGGGTGGGGGTTCAAATGCCCACTGCCACTAGGCATCCCCTCCATCCCCCAACCCATCCACAGGCCACTTTCTGCCTCTACAGCCGAGTGGCAGGGGGACAGAATTCAGCATGCAGGCCACAGGAGTGGGGCCATTCACACACCATCCTAGGCTGGGAGGCTGTCTCCAGTTCCTGGTCTTGCTGTCTTCTCATGCTTCCTTGCTGCATCCGTCCTGCTGAGAGGCAGGGGGGCAGCAGATCTCTGAAACCAAGGGGCAGTAGAACTTTACAAACCTCTTTATTCCTGCATCCCCATCCTGCCCTAACCCTGTCCTGCACATGGGCGTGCATGCGCGCGCCCACACACACACACACACACACAGACACACACACACACTCGACCCAGACAATGTGTTCTCCTTGTAAAGAGCTTAAGGGTTCTGGGCTGTGTGCTCCCATGAGCTCACAGAACTGGTAGCGCCAGAAATCAGGCTGGCTGGGCAGGTGGAGACTCGACGGGGCCAGCCCACTCCCCGGGGGCCTCTCCCCTCCGGCTTTCCCTGCCTGCCCTGTCCCACCAACCCTGAAGATGACCCTCCGAAGTGGGGAGCCACCTGCCCCTTCCCTGCAGCCCCCTTGGGAATGTGCTCACGCCCTCAGGGCTTCAGTGTCATCACCCAGACCCCACCCTTCCCATCTCTGGAGTGGTCCTAGCCCGAAAGGCACTGGGTATGGAGGTCCCAGCTTTGCTGGCATTCCTGAGTGGTCTTGGGTACATTGACAGTAAAGGTGCCACTCGATAGATGAGGTGGCCGGAGGCTGGGTCTTGATCAGATTCCCTGGGACACACAGGAGAGAGGCCGGCCTCGGAGCCTTCCTACAACCCTAGCACCTCTGCCCTGGAGGAATCACCTCCGGGAAGTCAGACCCTGCCCACTGTCCTCCACCAAGTCCTCTGGAGGGGGCGTTACCTGAGGCCCCACAGCCAGGGCCAGCTCGCCCAGGGCAAGGCAGCTTTGCTTGCTCGCAGGCCCTGGGCTAAGGAGAGGGGGAAGGGGCTCCTTGGGGTGGGGTCTCTGAGGTCTCAGGGACGTGTATTTATGGCCCTAGAGGTCAGAGACCATCCCGCAAGTGGCAGCTCTATGGCGTGTGGGCCACCATGTGGCACGACACCCTGTGGCAGCCATCGTTCTCCAGGCCACACAATCTCTCCTGTGGTGGCTGAGGACGTCCACAAGGCTGTCCCCACCGCAGATGCCCAAATCCAGGTCCCTTCTGCAGTTCCCCAAGGCCCTTCTGCTCTGGGCTCTCAGCCAGTCTTCCCTCCACCTCCAGGTCTCCAGCTCTGCGCCCAGAGGCTCTGTCCTCGGTCCTGGCTCACTGGGGCCCCCTATCCAAGCTAAGAGGGCCCACGGAGCGCCTTGAGCCTGGCCCAACCCCACACTCCTGGAGGGGGTCTGGGGCTAATGGAGGGAGTTTCAAGGTGGGAGACGAGGATGCTGTTCTCGGAGAGTCAGGACCTGTATCCCCAGAAAAGGACTAAGGCTGCCCAGGCTCGGAACAGCTGTGTGACTCTGAACCAGGGGCTGCCTGTCCTCCTGCCTGTCGGGGCAGCAAGTGTGGTCTTGAGGACAGCTGGCTGGCACAGGGTGGCAGAGTGCAGGGTTCACTCTTTGCTCAGGCGGGACTCCCAGAGGCCCCAGGACGTGCACCAGGCCCTAGCCAAGGCACCCCACATCCGGGCCGTGTGCGGTGGCCAGCTGCTGCCAGCTGGAGCCAGGACCTGCCAGCAAGGACACATCTGTCCTGCCAGGTGGGCAGGATTAGTGGCCCTCAAGGAGCACAACGGCCCATTGACAGTGGCCCAAACACAGCTATCTTCACCGGGGATGCCTGCCAGGACCCCGGCCCACTGAGCCCCCAGCCAGCTCCCCCAAACCCAGGGCCCTGCCCTCACAGAGCATCTAGGCAGGCAGCCCTTGGCTAGACACATGAGATGCCAGGTGTCAGGGCATGACACTTCCCTGAGCCCAGTACCTGCCATCCCAACTCTGCCAATATCTTGGATGGACAATGACAGCATTGGCCAAAGCCCTTCAGGAAACTTACCCCTTCTCAGGACACCATTCCACCTGGGAGGCATCTTGGGGCTCAGGGAAGTCCCCAGGTCCTTGACAAGGGAGGTTCAATGGGGGGACGAGTGTTTGACAAGGGAGGTCCAATGGGGGGACGAGTGTTTGTGTGGGTTGATGCCCTTGGGGACAGGATAGGATCTGGGCTCTCCCAGGGGCCAGACTCGAACAGTTCACCTCTCAGGGCTGGTTCTGGTAGGGCCAGGGCCACAGGTACAGGAGATGGCTCTGCTGGGGCCAGGGGTCTGCCAAGGCCGGGACAGCTTAGGTCCCTGCCCCGTCTGCGCCCCAGGGCTGAGACAGAAGGAAAGCATGCCCATGGAAAGTCGGCACCACACACATCTGCTGAGCAGGTTTGAGCTTTAAGCTGCTGAGAGGACACAGCTTTTTCAAACTAGATTTACTTAGGCCTAGAAAGCAGAAACTAGGGAGGAGTAGTTATTTAGCTCTTAGCTGGATCCTGAGCTCCCTGGAAGCCAGGACAAAGAGAGAAAGCAGACGCTGCTGTAGCTCTCCATGCCCAAGGAAGAGCACACAGGAGGGTTCAGCTGGAAAGGTGGTGTGCCCCTTGGCATTCTATGGCCACATTTTCTCTCCTGAGGCTGAGACCATGGCACCCCCTGCCCACAGCTCTGGAGGGGCCTGTATAGCCATATGGGCCTGGATCCCACTCCAGGCAAGGAGGAGTTGAGGGGCACCCAGTGAGGTCATCTAGACCAGGCCTGGGCATAAGGTGGGATCAGGGCTGGGTGGGACCTCTTGGGTGGGTTCAACCCTGTTGGCTACTGTATCTTCCCAGAGCCACCTAACTCAGGTACCTGCAAGTCTCCGGGTGCCTGACCTTGGGCCCTGCTCTCACTGCCACCACCCCAGGGAGCCAAGGGTCCTGACAAAGTCTGCACGGAACCACACCATTCTTTGCTCAGGAGCCCTATGGCTCCTGGGCTCCTGGCTGGGTGTCAACAAGGCCAGGGGCTCATAGGACAACCTCTCTGCCCCACCTCCTACCGGCTGGTCCTCAGAGGCAGCCCTCATCTCTTCCTGGGGCCTGTGCCTGAGGCTCCCTGTCCCTGGAGCTCTGCCCCCCTCCCCAGCACCCTGCCATACCCGCTCAGGTGCCACCTGCTCCACAAAGTCATCCTTGACTCCTCTTGGTCATAGGCAAGAGCCACTCATGATAGGTGACCCCCAGGGGGCCCTAAACCCCGGCAACAGCCTGGACACAGGCCTGGCAGTGTGTCTGGGAGGGGTGAGAGGTTGGCCATGGGAACCTGAGGGAGGGGACCCTGAGGCAGCCGAGCAGCAGGTGGGCTCGGGGTGTGTGGGCTGGGCTGTCATCCCTGCTCCCACCCAAGCCAATTAGGTGTGGAAGATGGGGACCCACGGGGGGAACCCTGGGAGGGTTACCTTTTGGGGCCCAGCCTCCTGTGGGCTTCACACCCCCCACTCTGCTGGGCCATCTGGGCCTCAAAATGAAGTGAGGGTCCCCACATCTGCAAGGCTAGTGAGGAGAGCTCTGCAGGGTGAAAGTAGGGGCGGCCTGCTGCAGGCCACAGGGTTCTGGGGACAGTGGGTAGGTGGTGGGCCAGACCCAGGGACCTCTGTGGTAGTCCCCCCCCGCCCCCGCTCTGTGTCGTGAAGCCACACAGACAGAATCCTGCCCTCTCAGGCCCATCCCTGGAGGCTCCCATTGAGCCCAGCCCCAGCCCTCAGCACATTGCATCTCACTTGTCTGGACTTCCTTGGCACCTGTGTGGGGGAGGTGGGCCCCATGCCAGGCTGGCAGGCTGTTCACCCTGGCCAAGGACGCCCCCCTTGCTCTCTCTTACCCTCTCAGCCAGCCCCCAATGCACCCAGGAGACAGGCGGATGAGCTCGTCTTCCCAAGCGGGAAGGAAGGAGGCATCCTCCTGGGGACACCTCACAGCCCGTGGGCACTGAGCCAGCCTCCCTCCAGGCTCCGCGTTCTCTCGCTGGTGGGGGCTGCCCTCCCTGGGCTCAGGTTCCCTGGCATCCTGTCTGACATCCTCCCAACCTGGCCTGACACAGGGCCGCTGACATGGCCTGAGGGGAGGAGGGGCTGTGCCCAGGCACAGAGGACAGCGAAGCCTGGGGTCCTGTCCTGGTGATCTGCCGGGGTGACTATAGACACCAATGAGAACTGTTGGGTCTAGACGCCAGCCTGTGGCTGGCTCCTCGGGCAGAGGAGAGCGCCAAGGAAGGGGTCAAGTTCTTGAGCCTTGGCTGCTTCATGGAATGGGCCTCTGCCTTTGGGGCCCACGTGGGTGCAGGACAAGGGGCTGACACCCTACCAGCTTCATCCTTCCAACAGGCCTGCCATGAAGGCAGCGTGCTCTCTCTGGAGTACTGGGGACAGGTCCTGGCCATGCTTGCTAGCATTAAAACCCTGATTCGTTGCGAGCATGTGGGGTCCTGTAGGCCAGGGATAGGCCAGAGGCTGAACCCCAAGCGGGGAGTGAGGTTCTGCCTCCTGGGGCTGATACTGTGGATGACAGGAACACACGGGAGGAGGCGGGGAGGTAAGCGCATGAGAGCAGGTGATGGGGCAGGGGCCGCGGCCGGGGGAGGGGTTAGAGGCCAGGGGTGGGCAGGGGGCAGCCGGGTCAGCAGGCCCTGCAGCTGGAGGAGGAGCGCGCCCTCAGTTCCCGGGGGCACCGGGTGGTAGCAAGGCTCTGGGCAGGAGCATGACATGATCCGATTACAATCCGGCAGTGGCGGGGAGGGGTGAGGGGTGACAGAACAGAGGCCAGTGGTCGCTTGGTCAGTGGGGAGGACCCAGGCCCCAGGGCTGCTCGAGCCCAGGAAGGCATGAGCAGGGACCCCTAGCAGCTGACGTTGGGAACACCGGGGGGCGGGGGGGGGGGGCGGGAGGGACAGAGGAGGGGGACCCTGAGTGGAGGGGCACTGACGGCTCAATCCTGCCCGTCACCGCTCAATGGGCCCTTGTCTCTGGCCATTGAGTGCTGCATTCCCGGCCCCCTGGCGACGGCCCGGCCATGGCCATCTCCGGGGAGGCAGGAATGTGGCGGGCGGGGCTCAGGCTGGGGGTGGGGGCTCCCGTTCTCACGCCCGAGGCCACTCTGGCCGACTCAATTGGAATTTAAATGCCAGCCATTGTTGTTTCCAGAATAGCCAGGAGTCAGCACTGCCCTAGGGGCTGGACTAGGCTGGGACAACAGCAGCAGGCCGAAGGAGCAGGCCAGCCCCCTCCTCCAGGCAGCCCTCCTGGACCCCTCCATCCCTCTCTACTGGCTGCCCAGCTCCAGTTCTGTCTGTCCTGGAGGGCCAGACAGCAGGGCAGGGACCTGACTGGAATCCACTCGTCTCCCCAAATGGCTGGGCCAGGCCTCCCTGTGAATTACAGCCTTTACCCTTCCTGGATCTCCACTCCAGGGGCATCAGAAGGCCAGGACAGCACAGCCAAGGGGCTTGGGGCCATGCTTTTGGGGTTTGCTGTAGGTTTCTATGCACCCTTGAGTCTGGTGGTGGTGATGGGGAGCTGGGGCAGGGCCTGAGCAGAGGAATTGTGAGCTGTGCACAGGTCCCTCTGGATTCTGGAGCTGGGAGGGTCTCAGGACCAGGGATGCACACAGGGTTGCCCCCAGTCCCCCTTGCCTTTCAAGGAGCTCAGGTTTGCCAGAAGGCTCACTGTTCTGGATCTAAGCTGGAACCTCAGGAAGGACCACGGTCAAGGAGGCCCCTGGCTTGCAGGAGCACGGGAGACCCATGCAGGTCTGCCAGGGCCCATCGCCCAGGCTGGGGCCTCTGATCCCATCCTCTCTGGAGGGCCTGTGACCTGTGATGGGACAAACCAAACTAAAGAGCGAGCCAGCCCCAGGCCTCTGTGGGAGCCCTTGCTGTGACACTTCTGATTCCTGGGCCTCCTTCCCGACACTCGCCAGTGCAGCTCAAGCCCCTCTGCTGCCCTCCTGGGCAGGCATGTCCCCTGGCCTCTCGCCCATGCTCCATGCCATCCTCTCTGTCCCTAGCCCATATGCCCTCCGAGGGCCAGGACAGCTGACCGGAGGATGCCAGTCTGCCGCACGCCGCTCCCCAGCCCCCCAGGCCGGCCCCTTCCCACCACCTCTTCCTCTCGGAGACTTCATTCATTTATTTATTTGCTGAACCTCTGACGTCCCTGAAAGGGGCCTTTGTCTGCACAGACAATCAGTGGCACAAATGGAAATGGAGTTGTGTTTGAGGAAAGTCTAGTGTGTGTGTCTGTGGGGGTGGGGGCTGTGGCCAGGCTGCCAGAGGTGGGGGGAATGGCCAGCCAGGGGGACCCTGAGCATTGTCCCCTCAGGCCCAGCCATGAGCCCTCTGATAGCCAGACTTCCAGCCCTAGAAGGCCCTATGGGGGAATGAAGAGCAAAATCCTAGATCTCCTGGTCACTGTGTTCACCACGTTCAGTCTGGCTCCCTGATGTCATCTTCACAGAGGCAGAGCTGAGGGTGGGGAGAGGGGGCCATGGACTAAGCATCACCCCTGACCAGGAGACCTCATGACCCTGCTGTGCAGGGAGCAGCGCCTCAGGCCCAGGGAACAGCCCCTGCAGGAACCATGCTGGCAAGTCTGAGGAAGTGAGGGCACCTGGTGGGGGAAGAGGCCGGCCAGGGGGCTGCTGTAAAGCCTAACTAGGGTGACCTCTAGGGGGCTGGCCAAGGGGGTGAGGACCTGATCAAGGTTTTCCAAAGGCTGCGTGGGAGGAGGGTGAGCTCTTGGTCCTTGTGGGAGGGGACGCGGCCTGGGTCCAGGGCTGGTTGGGGAGGCTGACAGTGGTCAGTTCTGGGAGGTCTCGAAAACAGAGGTGTAGATCTGTGGGTGGCTTGTGGCAGGCTGTGGATTTGGGGGTAGGATAGCTGATTCCTCATGGGAGGAGGCCCCTCAAGGTCGGGACTCCGTCCTGCCCTGTGCTGCTTACACTTGGGGCTGATACAGGACAGACTCGGAGGCCACCAGACAGAGCTGTATCATGGAGGCAGTCTTTTTCCCAGAAGCCTTCCTGGCGGAGGTGTTTGTAGCTGGACGGAGAAATGGGCAGAGCAGCACAACTCCTAGGCTGGGGCAGGCGCATGTTCCCTCCTGAGCATGGCCTGGGCAGGGGTGGAGAAGGGGTAGGAGAGGCTCCTAGGCTCTGAGGCGAGCAACCCTGACCCAGCACCTGCCACCTCATCTCAGGTGCTGCTCTAACCGCCACCTGCCTTGGACCAGACATGGCCCATTTATGGGCAGAAGAGGCTAAGAGGAGGTAGGCATCGGTGCCGGCAGGCTGGCCTGGCAGAGCGTGAGGGCTCTGACCAGCAGTCACTTGTCCATCTTGTCCACTTCGGGCTGGCTGTGCTCATCTGGTTTAGGGTGGCTGGACTCTCGGCTGCAGCCTCAGCCCTGGTGACTGCTGTCTTCAGAGCTGGGGCAGGAGGGCCGGGCAGGAAGCTGGGGGGGGGGGAAGAACCTGTCTGCCCAGGGCTGAGCACGCAGGGTGCAGGATCCCCAGGTCCCCAATTGGACTTGCCCCTGAGGAGGGGGCCGTCCTGCTAAGGCCTGGGCACAGCTCGGGATTCAGGCCCCCTTGGGCTGGCCTGTGGGTGGCAGTTAAATCCCAAATGTCTGCTCCCTCTGGGGACATCCTGAGGCCCATGGGCCTCTCCAAGGCCCTCAGGGGATAAGCTCTGGGACTGTGGGCATCTTCCCCAGCCCCTCACTTAGCAGCGTCCCTGGGGCTGAGGGCCCGGCAGTCTATCCTCTTGGGGAATGTCTGCTTTACTCCAACACATTGACATGTGGGGCTGTTTGCTGCGGTGACAGTCAGTCCTCACCTGCCAGCTCCTGCCTGCCTGCTGCATAGCTGAGGACCCCATCTCAGACTTCAATCTATAGAGGCCATGGGGGGAAGTGGGCATCGTCCCTTGGGCCCCTGGGGTCCTGCCGCGAGCTTTACCCTTCCCAGCCCCACAGCTCCCCCACCCCGACAGCACCTGCCACAGCCTCAGCCCATCCATCCTAAAAGCAAAGCTGTGTGGTTTTGATATGCTCAGGCCAGCACCTGGGGGCAGAGTCTAAATGGGATGGGCTTCTGGGGGATGTTGGGGCTGGCCTGAGGGCCATATTTTGGGGCCCAGGTGTTGCCAGGGCCTGGAAATGACTGACAGTAGCCAAAGGGACCCATAGTCCAGAGTCAATGGCCATGGGAGCAGCCCTGAGCTCAGGGGGACGGGTCTGGGAAACCTAGCTGAGTCCAGGAGTGGCCTGGCCCAGGTAAGAGGACAGAAGGGTCACAGGTGAGTGAATGGCCCAGGTCTTGCAGGCAAATCCCCAAGATGTGGGGATGAAGAGGAAGCAAGGGAGAGGCTCCCCAAAGACCCACAGTGAAAGGCCCAGCCTGCATGAAGGGTAACGGCTGAGACTCAGATCCAGAGGCTTCTGCAGATGTGCGATGCAGAAAAGTAGTCCAGGCAGCAGAAGAGTAGGGACGCAGGACAGCAGGAAGGTGCTGATGAGGTCACTAGCAAGGTGGCTGGACCTGGTGTCCTCTCTAAGGGCTGTGGATGCAGCGTGAATGAAAAGCTGTTCTAGAGGAGGAGCAGAGAGCTTCAGGCTGCCTGGCCCAGGGAGGGTTGAGCCTAGGGACAGAGAATAGGCTGAACCCCTGGGGGGGGGGGGGGTTGAGGCTGCAGAAAGATGAGTCCCTCCATATTCACCTTGTCACATTCCTCCGGCCACCACCCCATTGCCTACACTCAGCTGTAGGGGATCAGGACAGATGGGCACTCTAGGCAGGGATGAAAGCTTCTATGCCCCACAGAATGCCCAGAAAGAGCCACTGTCCCTGGGAGCTCCCATCACAAGCAATGAGGGCCAGGAGGGGCAGGGCCTGGGGTCAGGGGCTTCCCAGAGCAGGCACTGCTGGGCCTCGGCGAGGCTGTGGGTGGGGAAAGGCTTGGCAGGCAGCTGGAGGCTGGCCCATAGTGGTCACCCCCTGGGGACCGGGCGGGCACAGGGTGCCCCAGGGAGGGTGCTGTGAGAGCACCACTGTTCCCGGCCCCCATCCTGACCCAGATCTTGCCACCACCTGAGCAGGAAGGGAGTTGGGATCTGAGATTAAGCCTCCCCCAACTTGGGTACTGAGACACCAAGCCAGGAGAGCCCCTGCCCTTTCCCGTGTGTCCTGCCTCCATTCCCCTCCCCCCCCCCCCCCCCCCCCCGCCCCCATCCCGGTCTCGCTCTGGAACCTGCCTTATCTGGGGCAGATCAACCTGGGAGAGGCTGGGACAAGGGTCCTGCTAATCTCTAGTCTCAGGGGAACGCCTGCCAGGTTTGCAGTGGGTGGGGGTGGGGGTGGGGGGTGGGGTTGGATTTCCAGCTGGCCCCTTCCCAGGCGCCGACACCTGCCCTGGGTGCGACTGGCCCATTCTGCTGCTGTCACAGATAGCACCTTCGGCGCTCACCGGCTGTCCGGGGAACAAGGGCTGGCACCAAGCTCCAGCCGGGCAGGGAGGCGGGCACGAAGGGGCAGGCCCTGAGGGAGAGCTGCTTGGAAGTGAGAAGGCTGCCCCTCTTCCGTCAGCTTCTCTCAAGGGCTCAGACTGCCCCGGGCTCAGGTGTGGATGCCATCTACCTTAGTGTCCCCGGAACAGGGAAACTCGGTGTCCCAAGCCGACTGCAGGGAGGGCAGGCTTTTTGGAGGGGCGAGGGGCATGGATGAAAGGGATTTGGGGGTCCTCTCCCTCTGGAAACACGGACTGCCCCTGCACCCAGTTGGCCTCAAATCCCAGGTCAAATGAAGCAGCCAGGGAAGAAGAGGTGGAAGGAAGCCAACGGCGGCTGGCCCATCTACAGCACCACCACAGGATCGGCCCCTGCCCACAGCCCAGGCCCGCCCAGCTCCCCAGGCTGGTTCCCGCGAGCCCCTCCCTGCCTGGTCCTGTGCGCAGGGGGGCCACGGGCATCGTTAAGTGGCTGTGACCCCCTCCTACAGCCTGTTTGCCATCCTGGCTGCTGGGTTGGGCTGTCTCAGGGTCCCTTGCCTTCACTGGATCTCTGGGAACATGTGTCTGTGCCTGCACCTCTGTATAATCAGAGCTGGCTCTGGCCAAACCCTGTGCCGGGTTCTGGCTTTTCCAGGGTACCGGGTCACCAAAAGGCCTCCATATCTTTCTGCACTGACCATCGGCCTCTCCCACAACGATGCACCACATATTCACTGAGCCCTGACTGTGTGGCGGGCTAGGCCTGAGACTTACGCTTGTCCAGGGGCCACATGCTCACACCTGTGCCCCGTGTGCACACACAGGTACACAAGGGTGTGCTGCATATCTGTGTACTCAGAAGGTCAGGCTAATTGCTTCTCAGTCTTTTGGCTAAGATCAACTGTAGTATCTGTTCTTATCAGTTTATTTATTTATTTTTAAAAAGATTTTATTTATATATTCATGAGATTTTATTTATTCACGAGAGACACAGAGAGAGGCAGAGGGAGAAGCAGGCTCCCTGCGAGGAACCCAATAGGGGACTTGATCCCAGGACCCCCAGATCATTACTGGAGCCAAAGGCATTAGCTCAACCACTGAACCACACAGGTGCCCTGTTCTTATCAGTTTCATGGAGGGTCAGGAGCCTAGAGTCCTTGGTGGGGTCTGCTGATCAAGCCCTGGGCCCCTGGGGTTCCCCTCGGGTCAGGTCAGAGGGTGAGGGGCTCATGCTCCCAGCCTAGCCCCCTGCACCCTGTCAGTTGCTCCTTTGTGGGCCTCTGCCTGCCAGGCCCCATTCCCCCCTTCAAAGTCTGGGCCCCACAGGTGTAGTCCATAACTAGAGTGGGGTATGGGAGTGGGAGTTGCACCGCAAGGTAGACCTAGACTCCAGCGACACTGTGAGGCCCCAGCACTGAGAGCCCCCATCTGGTGGCCTGCAGCCCCAGCCCCCCCAGGGACTCCAAAGAGGGAAAGGACAGCCTTTCCAAGGTGGCACAGGGTGGGCAGAGTGGGGTCACTCCTGGCAACCCCAACCCCAACACCTCCCAGCCAGCCATCACAGCCTGCCAGCACCCGGTCTCCCTCCACTGAGTCCTGTGTGCCCCATGTGGGCCATAACTCCCAAGTGACTGGAAGCCCTGGGTTGGGGGAGGTTTATAAAACCTTCAGAGCCCCTCAGAGACCTCCTAGGGCTGCCCTATCCAGTCTGACCTACCTGGGTACCCCAGGTCAGCCTCAGAAGTTTCTGGCAAGTTCTCTTGGTCCTGACACCCGCCCCCTAGAGCTCCCCATGGCTGCAGAGCCTGGAGCGCCAGGGCCTCCCCTCTTTAGACCCTCAGGGCTCACCGCAGGGCCAGATTGCTCCTCTGAGTGAGAAGTGCTGAGAGGGAGCCCCCTGTGTCTAAACTCCAGCCAGCCGTTTTGCCACCCCCCCCACCCCCCCACCCCCGTCTGCTACCTGGTACCAGCCCCACCACATACCCCTGTGGCCCCTGCCTGGCTCCTGCCCGGTGTGAGGATGTCTTGACTTCTGAGCTCTGGCTGTCAGGGGGCTTTGCGCTGGGAGGGGGCCTTCCTGCACTCAGGTGCTTCTCCTTCATGGAAGGCAGGTAGGCACAGATAGGGGATGTCCCTTGGGTCTCCCCTCTGGAATGGTCCCAAGACTCCCCTCCCCCCTCCCGCCGCTCCTGCGCCCCCCTGGCGTGGAGCCCAGCAGCCCGCGGAGCTCATTAGTGCAGCGGCAGCCCTGCCGAGCTCGCTTTAATTGGGGCCGGCAGGACGTGAGAACCTGGGGACCCTGTGCCCGGGCCGTGGGGGAGGGGGCACCTTCCAGAGCCGCCCGCAGCGGGCCCAGATTATCTCGGCTCAGTGGGCCCAGCGAGTGGTAATTAAAGCTGCCCGCCTGGACTGCGGTGACAGAGGGAGGCTCCGGTGCCCACCCTGGCCAGAACTGCCGTGTGTACCCTGTGCCCATGAGTCCCAGGTGGCCACCTGGTACGCCCTAGCCTACCTCCCATCTTGCCTGCTGCAGTACCCAGGGCAGTCACTGAATGCCAGGGTCTGAATGCTAGGTGACATGGTCCTGGAGGACCGTGGTGGGAGGGTGGTATGTGAAGGAAGGCTCACGAGTAGGGGTATGGGTATGCCAGCCATTCTAGGACCTTGTGGGGACCCCACAGGCCTGCTGCTACTCGGGAGCTGCCTAAAGCCCTGGCTAGGTGGTAGGACACTGGACCCTAACAGAGGGGCAGCCCCCTTCAGCAGGCATGGGCTGAGCCCATGGGCGCATCCACTGGGTCAGGCCACTGGACACTTGAGGCCCTTTATGGCTCCTGACTTCATCTGGTTTCCCGGAGGCTTCACTTTGGGGTCTTGCAGCCGGGAGGGCTGGATCATGGGGGCCACACTGGACCACAGAAGGGTGCAGGTGACAATGCAGGGGGCATTGCCTTGCTTCCAGAAGCTGCAAAGGGCCTTGGGGCAGGGGTCATGGTGTGGCCTGGCCAAGGGGGTTAGGTGGACAGGCTGAGTGAGAGGCTGGGGCCCAACCAGGGCAAGCACACAGTGGAGGGTGGTGCAGGAGGCCTCGAGGCCTGGCTCCTGGCATCTGCTGTTGATGGGACGTGGAGGGAGAAGGGGTCCTCTGCTGCTCATAGGCCTGTGGTGGGGCCCTCAGCCGGTCACCCCCATGCCAACCCTGTCATTAGTTGATCGGGTTTCCCGATGCAAACCCCAGGCTCCATGCGGTTTCTCCAGAGTCATAGGATCTGGCCTGGCCTGTCCTTGTCCCGACCAGGCGGGTGGAGGCCCCTGGGCAGGGGAGGGTCTAGATCTGCCTCGCTTCTGCCTTTCCAGAGGCAAAGGGGTGAGGGGCAGTCATGACCTCCTGAAACCAGCAACAGCAGGACTCCTGGCCTTATGATCCCAGTGGGGCCCAGGACCCAGGGAGCCTCTGTTCTGGGGCCCTACAGCCAGGGGCTCTCCAATAAGACCTGGAGGCCCCATGCTGTATGTGGTGGGCCTTGAGTTTGAGGTGGGGGATGGGGTGGGGGGTAGGGGGTAGGGGGAAGTGGTGTACAAGGAGACTGAGGCAGCAGAGCTGTGGACCCACAGGCAAGGCAGCCTGTCTTTCTTTCAGGCAAGATCCCAGGAGCAGATGGGTCAGCCCTGGGGGCCTACAGGCCCTGAGTCCCTCCTGGGGGCTGGGGGCAGGGTTGGCCACAAGGGTGCCTGTCCACCGGATACTATGGCCCCCCCCACAACACCCGCCCCGTGTGGGAAGCAGGCCTGTGGAGGAGGGGAGCTGTCAATGTTTTACCACCAAACTTGAGAGGCCATCGTGACTCCAGGGTGGTAGTAAGAGTGAGGCCCACAGGTCTCCTGGGTCTGGTTTGGCCACATTTTTTCTCTCAGGAGACAGGCCTGTTGCTTCCTCTGGAGAAGATATTTACTCTTCCCAGGGTGGGGGCGCTGCTGTGGTGCACATGCATGTATGTGCATGTATGTGCGTGTGTGCACATGTGGGGCCTGGTGCACTGTCTGGGTGGCAGGTGGGTTTGTGCAGGAAAGGAGGCCCAGTCCAGGACCTGCTCTCGCTGGGCAGATGTTGAGCCCCACCCCCCCAAGAAGGATGTGGCTGCTGAGAGTGAGAAAGGGGACCCTGGGTGTAGAATTTGGCAGTATGACCTTCCCCACCCAGGACTTCAGTCTCCCTGTTCCATCTGTGTAAGGTGTCTGGGACACTGTGGACCAACCACTGTGTCATCCCCAAGTCTAGCTGGGGACAGTCTTCTAACATCTGTAGTCTCCTCTCTGGCCCCCCTGGGAGTTACTGGCCCCACGGCCCCAGAATTACTTTGAGAGAAAAGGGTGAGCCTCTCGCAGGGTGCTGGGGGAGGGATGCTAAACCACTGAGGTAATCTTAGAGCCCAGGGCTCCAGGAGAAGAAGGTTTTGGAGACCCAGAAGTCTGGAGCTCAGTTTAGGAGAATTCAGGCAGGCTGCCGGGAGGAAGAGATGCTCAGTTTAGTGAGAAGGTTAGAAGCAAGGGCATGAGGGGGTTTTGGAGCAGCCGGGCCCTATAGTTCTAGGGGCGCTGCTTGGAGGTTGAGGGACCGAGCACCAGGCCACCCCGGAAGCTCTGGGGACAGGGGTCCCGGGGGCAGGGCCTGCCCGCAGGTTGGGCGTCCAGGCCCACGCTGCCCCGGCCTGGCACGGGGGCCTCCCGAGCTTGCCCTTGGCTGGGCTGCAAGCTCGGCTGACGCCCGGTCCGAGCCCGACGCCCTCGGGGGAGGGGGCTCCCCCCCACCCCACCCCACCCCGCCCGCGGTCCGGCCTGTGCGGGGCGGGACCGGCGGAAGGGGCGCCCCGGGCGCCGCTCAAAGGGCCGCTAATGTGCGCTAATCCCGGCCTTTCAGGCGGCCGGCCGGGCTGTTGGCCCAACAACCCGCGTCTGAAAGGGGAGCGCGGGGCGCGGGGGGCCACTGCCCCCGGCCGCCACGCCCCCGACCCCGGCGGCCCCCCGCCCCCGGGACCCGGAGCCCGCGCGACCCGGCGCAGGTGCGCGGGCGCAGGCCGGCCCGGCTGGGGAGACTGAGGCCCGGGGGCGGAGCCGGGGGGATGGGGTGGGGGTCCAGCTCCCCCTCCCGGGCGGAGTCGGGGCCGGCGGGGCGGGGAGGGCTGGCTGGGCCGCCCCCTCCGACTGCGCGGCGGTTCCCAGGCCTGGGAGGGGCGCGGGGGCCCTCACGTCGCAGACGGGCTGGGCCCCTCCGGAGCGTGACCCCGGCTTTCAGCGCGCCTCTGGCCCGGCCCCAGCGCCTCGTTAGGGATTTAATTAAGGAGCCGCCAGGGATTTGCATAATCTCCGAGCGGGGCTGGGAAGCCCCGGGCCGGGCCGGAGGGTGGGCAGGGGAGGAGCTGGCGGCCGGGCTTTGGGCTGGGGTCTCCCGGGGCGGGTACAGAGGGTCCCTAAGGAGGCCAGGGGGCAGGCTGGAGGCAGGAAGGACCCCTTTGTGTCAAAACCGGCCCTGGAATTCCCCATCGGATCCGAGGGTCCCTCCCCCACCCCAGCTGACTGAGCCCGTGGACTCAGCTGGCCTGGGGCCCTAGGAACCGGGAAGGGCTCCCCAGGAGGGCCCCCCTGCCCCTGTCCCTGGGCACCACCCCCCGCAGGCAAACAGTGAACGCAAACATTCCAGCCCGGGTGGCCCCGGGGAGCAACAGGCCCCGCCTGGCCAGCAGGTCCCTGGTGGCAGCTGGGGTCAGGCCCGTAGGGGTTCCCAGCCCGGGGAGTGATGTCCAGGGCTGCCCACTCTCCCAGGGCAGCCATGTCCTTCCCAGGAGGTCCTGGCCTGAAGAACACAGGGACCCAGGTCTGCACTCCAGTTCTGGCTGGAGCTTCCCTGTGGCCCCGGGAGCTGTGATGGTGGCCCCAAGATAGAAGTTAAAAAGAGGCCTTTTTCTTGGGGACTTGGCCTCCATGAGGCCATCCATGAGGCCCATACTGCAGGCAGCCTGGCTTCACATTCTCAGTCTCTGTCCCTACTGGCAGTACAGATGGGGACACTGAGGCACTGGTGCATCCTGCCCCCACTGCCCGCTGGCATCTCTGACAGGGCAAGGACATGACCGTGTGGCCTTGGGAAGGTGGCCAGGGCTCAGCCAGGAGGTCCTTTCGGCCACTGCCGCAACACCAGCAGCCCCCCTCCGGTGCCTGGCACCCGTCTGCCCTGCGGGCATTCCCACAGCCTTCAAAGGGCACTGTGGGGGCCCAAACAGGGCAGGGCCGAGGCAGGGCCTTTCATCTCCAGGGTGGCAGGCTGGGAGCGGGATGATTCCAGGGGGCACAGCCACCTCCCAGGCCCTTCCCCCTGGCACCCCCTGGCAGGACCTGGCACCATCACCCAGCCTGGGTGCTGCTCCAGGCATCAAGAAGGAGCCTCAGGGAAGGCTGCGGGGGAGACAGGAGGTTTGGGGCTGGTAGCACCCCACTCAGGCTGAGTCCAAGGGTCTAGAATCATCCTTCCCCATGATTGACCCAGCCTCTGCCCCTGCCTGTGCCCTGCCACCTGCACCCATGTGCCACTCTGCATCTGGAGAGGCAAAGCCAAAGTGCCTGCTCTACCCCTGAGGCGAGAGTCCCTGGTGCCCCTTGCCTGGTAGCCCTCGTTTCCTGCCTCCCCCGCAGGTCCATGTTCTCCAGCCACTGGGCCACCAGGTGCCCCATGCTTGAGGCCACTAAGGCCTGGCTCCTTCTTATTATTCAGGTCTCAATGCAAGAGGGCCTTCCTCCCTGTGCCGGCCCTGCCTGGGTCCTTGAACTCCCGTTGCTGGATCCCAGTATCAGGTCTTTAACATATACTGTGATCTGTCTCAGTGGGAGGCCAGCCCCACCCCATGCAGGTCATGTTCTCAGGACCTTGCACCTGAATTGGAGGGGATGGTATCAGCCATCTGTGACCCCTGTTGCAAACAGGGAGTATAGAGTGCGGGCACCTAGCCAAAGCCAGAGCATGGGGGCGTGCAGGCAGAGGGGCTCTGAAGCCCGGAGGGAATCTCCACCCTGGCCGCTGGCCCCATTTTCAGGGGAGGTGTCTGGAAAGTCCACAGGCCAAAGCCCATTGCGCCTTCAGCAGAGCAGCCAGATGACCCTGTGCCCCAAACAAGCCCTTGCTTGTCTGATTTGGTGCGTGAGGTCTTACTACTAGGTTCCTACCCTGCTAGGGATCCAGATGCAGGAGGTCACCTCAGCCCAGTCCTCTGGGCTCTGCAGTGGTATAGAGAGGAGGGAGAGAGGACCTCAGGCTGCACCTCCACTGTGGTTCAGGGGCTGGGATGCTTTGGGGAGGCCCTGGAGGAGGCCGTGTGCACAGAGGTGCTGGGCAGAGGGTGTCGGTCAGGGGGGTCCCTACTGGGGCGAGGCTCGGGGGCTGGGCTGGGGGCCACCAGGGCTTCCTTTGAGAGTCGATGTGTGGCAAGAAAGTACACTCACAGCCCCCTGAATTTCTGCCCACTGTCCTTGCCAAGGCCAGTGTGTGGTACCCTCCAGCCTTCCAGCCATGGGAGGGATACAGATAAGGCCCCTGGTTTCACATTCATTTCCACTTGATTTGTCTCAATACTGTCCTGGGCATTTCTGAAGCCTCCAGTCCCCTCCCCTCCCGCCGCACAGCCTTTGGGGTGGGGGCGCTGTGCCTGAGGGCTGGCCAGGGGCTCCGGCCTCCACTGCAGGGTGCCACTGTTCTGAGAAGCCCTGACCCCCTTCCCTTCCTCCGGCCCACCCCTCCCCCAAACCCCCAGCCCAGAACAGGCCTGGGTCTTCATACCAACCCCTCTGTTCCTCACACCCACCCCTCTGTTCCCCAGGCGGCCCGTCGCCAGGCCCAGACAGGGACGGAGGTGGTGCACCCGGGAGCCGGCTAGGGGGTGCATAGGGGCCCCAGCGTTGTGTTGGGGGGACCCGGGTGGGGCCACCCAGAAAGCCCGTGGCTCTGGCCATTGGGTCCCCAAAGCTGGAGCTGGGCCCTCCCGACGGTGAGGGCGGGGGGTCTCTTCTGAGGTCCCGGGGTGCGGCTAGAGTCCTGCGCCTGCCCGGTGCCCAGCCTTGCCATTGGCGCCTCCCAGCCGGGCGGCCGCAACCCCGATGTTGCTTTAATAAAACAAAGTTTTTCTTTCGTGCACAGCCTCCAGCGGTGAAAGGGCCGATTTACGGACGCCCGCGCCCCCTCCCGCCGCCCCGCCTGCGCTGCGGTGGCGCTGGCCTCACCGGGTAATTTATAGCTTCAACTTCGCGCACTCGCGCTGGGCCAGGCAGCAGCATGACTGGGGCCATTTATCCCGGGGCCCCCCCCCAGGCCGCGGAGGACGGCCTCTCCCCGCCACTCACAGGCGCCATTCACGCCCGGCCGCCCGTTCCCGCCCAGGCCACGTTCCTTATTAAGACTTTTGGAAACTCTGTAGAAGCCATGGGTGAAAACAAGCTGGGCTGTTTGCGCGGTGGCCACCGCCCCCAGGTCGCCGGCCCGGTCCGCAGGTGAGCAGCGGGGGAGGCCGCTGCTTGCAGCTCCCTGTCTCCCTCTCTGCTTGGCAGATGTGGTGTCCTCCGGGAAGCACAGCTCACAGGGCCCTGGAGGCAGGCGAGTCACAGTAACATCATCCCGTTTGGAGGTTCCCGGGTTGGTGGCCTGCTTGCCCGAGGCCAGGAAATGGCTTCCTTTGGGGGGTGCTCACTGGTGGCCCTCCCAGGATTCCCACCCCAAGAAGGAAGGCATCCATCACAGGGGTCGGGGGTCTCAAGCCCATCTGAAGCTCAGAGTCCCAAGGGCAAGTGTGGTATGTGGACAGAGCTCAGGGCTCCCCAGGGAGGATCTGCACTGTGACCCCTCGGGGCGGGTGGCGGGTAGAGGGGTACTGCTGTGATCATGAACACACAGTGCGTGCCTCAGCATCAGCGCCTGCCTCACACCCCACCCTGGTGATGCTCCTGGGCCCAGGCCTGGATCTGGACTGGCACACATAGGCCCATGGGCACACATTCATGGCACATGCGCCGAGGGACAACCATGAACATATGAATATGCCACCTACTCAGGGTCTGCACGTGGACCCAGCCCATGGGCATCTTGACTGGGGGTCCTGAACTCAACAGGGTCGTGCCTTGCTCCTGACCCTCAGTCACTGCCCAGCTTGAGCACTGGCAGCTCTGCACCGGACTGGCTCCCAGGCCAGATCCCTGAGTCCTTCTTGAGTCTATCCACCTTCCACCCACCTGGGCACCCCACTGGATCTTGGCCTCCCCCCTGGCTGGCCTCCCCCACACTCTCTGGACCACCCCAGGAGCCCCTCCCTGGTTTCCCTGTGCCTGCCTGGCCTCACAGTATGTTCAGTGGAGCGGTCCTGGGGAGGTGTGGGTGGTGAGTTGTCTGCCAGGACTGAGGTCCAGGAGCAGGGGTGACCCTGTGGAGGATCCTGTGGAGGCACCCTATCCTGAGCTGCCTATCCCCCCGCCTGCCCAGCCCAGTGCATGCTGCTGATGCAGGATGGGCTGGCTGGATGCTGAAGGCAGTGCCTGGTGGTGGGCTCGTGCCGCGGAAGCTGGTCCTCCTCCACAGGCACCTGGCACTGGGGCGAGGTGAGCCCTGTCTGTTGCTCCCGGGATGCCTCCTCCCACTGCTGACGCCCAGGAACAGCCCAGGCCTGCTGGCCTCCCTGGGGGCTGCTCACTCCTGCCCCTGCCTTTGGAGCTCCTTGGAGATTGTCCAGTTTGGCCTGGACAGCAATCTTCTATGTGTCGCTCTACTTCTGCACCAGGTCCCTGGACACCTGGCCCTCCAGAAGAAGGAGGCTCCGGGCACCCAGGGGCTCGCCAAGGCCACAGTGGATGATGGGCCTTGCCATGCTGAGCCCAGAGGCTGTGTGGGAGGCACTTTGGGGGGTACTTTGGGTGTGAGGGCATGGCCGTGGGCAGCGGGGCAGTGGGCAATGGGCTGGGGGCATCCTTCTGCTCAGGGCCTGGACGAGGACATGAGCAGGTGGCTGTCACCTCCACCATCTCTGCCCCAGCTCTGTGGCCCACAGGGGCTCCACCTTCCTTCCTTGTGTGAGTGGGAGCTCTGCAAAGGTGACACCCCACCGGAGTGCAGCTCCTAGTCCCAGGTCAGGATGCAGGAAACTTGCGAGCCCAGAGGGGAAGTGATGATAACCCAAGCCCTGGGTTGTGTCCTGCTGCTGCGCAGGGCCTCATCCCACCCAGTGCCTCTGGCAGGGGACCGGGGCACAGGTTGCCTGGGTGGGGGCACTGGCAACCCAGGTCTCAGGCCCTGTATCTTCGGAGATGAGATTTTTGGTTTGTTCCCCATCTTAAGGGGTCAGTGATGGGGGCCTGGCTGGGGGTGGGTGGCCCCAGGGCAAGGGCCCGACAGGGTTAACGAGCTGCCTCCACTCCCACCGAGCTGCCTCCACTCCCACCGTCATAGTCGGGTCATTAAAACCCCATCTCCTGCCTGTGTCCCGGCCCTCCCGGGGCCTCCCGGGCCTTTGTCTCACTTTCTAAGGCTCTGACAGGATCGGCCGGGTGGGGGCCCAGGAAGAGAAAGGGGCCCGCAGCATACAAAGCCCCCGGCCCCCCGGCCCTGGCGCCTCCTCTGCCAGGATGCCAACCCAGAGCCACTCCCAGGATGCCCTCCTCCGGGGGCTGGCACGGGCCGGGCTGGGCAGGCGTCCCCCAAGCCCAGCCTGGGATGGATCCGCCCCAGCCGCACCCCACGGCCACCCCTGCGCTGTTCCCAGGCCCTGTGGCAAGGAGCCCCCAGCCCTCCTCACATTTGCCCACGCTCGGCTGCAGGTTGCTAGGAGCTGGCTGGGGGGTGGGGGTGTGCGGCCTGCGGCCGGCCCGGGTGGAGGATCCGGGCAGGGAGGCAAGCGCCCAGGGACAAAGCCTGCCTCTGATTAAGTCATCTGCCTGATGGCACCACACATGCCCCTCCAGCCGGCTGAGGGCCACTCCTGCCCATGCTTCATGGTCACTGCAGCCCCAGGAGCCCCTGTGCTGGGGCTAGGTTTGAGGACCCCCCCTGCCACAATCAGAGGTGTCTGTTTCCACCCACCTGATCCTCTATGTAGCATCAGCTGCCCATGAGACCCTCTCAGGTCTGCCACTGACCGGCAGGTGGCCACAGCCAAGGCCCCTTGGCCTCAGTGTACTGTTTTGTTCTGCAGGCTGGCTGAGCATCTCAAGGCCCTAGTGCCAGGGCTGCACTGTCTCCATATACCCCTGTCTGCCCCCCATGCCCCATAACCTCTCCCACCCCGAGTGCCCATCGGAGCTGGAGGTGCTGCCAGGGGGCACCAGGAAATGGCCAGGGTGGGAAGATGGGCCCCTTAGTTTCGGGAAAGGAAGTAGGGAGGTCCTTGTGCCACAGCCACCTTTCCTGCTGCCCCCTCACAGGTCCTCCAGGGACCTCTGTCCTCCTTGGGGGCCTCCTCGGTGTGCCCACCTCCATGAGAAACTCTATGTTAGCTTTCCTCGAAGACCCCTCACCTGGGGACCTGCTGCCCCACTAGGCATGTAGGAGGCCCCGGCCCAGCAACAGCAGTCAGGTGGGGAGGCCCTGGGGGCAGGGCAGCTTCAGGACCCTCAGGCACCTGACCCCTAAGGTCGGCGGAGAAGGCTGGGGCCTCAGGGAGGGGCCACGGGTGCGTGCCAGGGGTGGTGGCCTCCCAGCCTGGCCTGCCCCGGATGGGCGGGATCAATGCCCAGGCTGAGCCAGGCTGCAGATGGGGTTTCAGGATGGGGCGGGGACTTCCTGGGATTTGCCGTTAATCAGGTCCTGGGGCGGGCAAGTTTATCTGTATCTCAGTCACACACTATATCTGCTGCATGGGGAAAGGGGCACTCTGACTGCCGCAGGGGGCCCCAGGGTCAAGCACGGCTGAGGCTTGGGGTGGGTGCCAAGAGCCTTGCTGTGGAACCTGGACCTGCCCTTCTTTCTCAGGCCTTGCCCTCTCCAGGGGTGAGAAGACTGATGTGCTCCAGAGCCAAGAGGGTGGTGGTCAGCTCTCTGGGAAGCCCACCTAGGGTCCCAGGGCCCTGCTCCCCAGGGAGCTGCTCTGTGAGCATGAGATGCCCAGAGAGCATGCGAGTGAGGGAGGGGCTTTCTGCCCTCTTCCCCCTGCTCATGAAGAGGTGGGCTTCGGCTGGGTGCCAGGATTTGCCAGGACCTCACTTCCTATCTTTTTTTTTTTTTTTTCTCACTTCCTATCCTATGGGCTATGGCTCACTCTGCTTTCCTGGGGACCTTGGCTGAGTCTCAGTGTGGGCACAGGATGGAGCTCTGGAATCATCCTTTGGTTTATTTTTATTTTATTTTATTTTTATTTATTTAATGATTTTATTGATTTATTTATGAGAGACACAGAGAGTGAGGCAGAGACACAGAGAGAGAAGCAGGCTCCATGCAGGGAGCCTGATGCGGGGCTCGATCCCGGGACTCCATCCCGGGACTCCAGGATCATGCTCTGAGCTGAAGGCAGATGCTCAACTGCTGAGCCATGCAGGTATCCCTCATCCTTGTTTTTTTTTTTTTTTTTTTCCTCCCCCCCCCATCCTTGGTTTAAACCCCAATATTTCCAGCTCCATCTTGGCTGGGCCCGGGACCTGGGCTTACACACAGATAGCCTTGAATCCACCAAGTATCCATTGAGCAGCCATCAGTGTACCCATGGTTCAGCCCAGGGGCAGCGGAGGGAGCCCCCAGATGTCCACCCTCTACCTGACACAGCTTCGAGTGTGGCTCTCGAGGCCAAGGCCATTGACTCCTGTGGACTGAGAGCCTGGTCTTTGTGTTCCCGGGTATGAAAGAGGTTCTGACCTCGGGCCAGGTACCATGCCAGCCCAGGGGACATGGTGATGAGGCAGAGCCACTCTCCCCTGCCCTGGTGGCAGGGAGAAGGCCTGTTATGACTCCTGAGCCCTGTGGCTACCTCCCACTGCCCTCAGACTCCCAGTTAAGGGAAGGCATGTCCCTGTCCTCACAGCCTCACTGAGCTGGTTCCCCTAGCCTTGGAGACCCAGAGCAGCAGGGGCTGACACCCCAGGGGAGGGAGCTTTCTTGAGCCAGTGCCCTTGAGGTCCATGGTAGGGGCACCTTCAGCAGAGCCTTTCCTTCACTGGCAGGAGTGCAAAGCAGCTCTGGGGGTGGGTTCCACCTTGGGGCTGGTGGGGACCATCCAGTGTCTCCCCCTAGCCAGGATCCAGCCAGGAAGCTGGGGTAGGGCTGGAGAAGGGCCTGAGGCAGGGAGGTCGTGAGAACGATGCCAGTGCTGGTCCACCCTCTGCTGGGGCGGCTGGAACAGGATGGGAGGGAGGGGTGCCTCCATCGTGCCTGCTCAGGCCTGTTCAGGCTGAGCTTTCCCAGAACCCTAGGCTACAGCCCTGGAGGGATGAGGGGTGGGGGTGTCTGTGCCACCCCTCCCCCAGTCTAGCCCCACCTTTGGTGCAGCCCCTACCCCTTGTGGCAGAGGCAGACCCAGACTGCAGGGGCTCTGGATGGAGGGAGAGGCAGATCCTTTCCAAACCCCCAGACCCGGCTGTCCCAAGGTAGCTCTTGGCTTCTTCCTTGGGGTCCCAGACTCCTGGTATACAGCAGGCACTTATCAGGTCTGTTGTGGGACTGTCTCTTGCACCATTTCCCTCTCATTCCTTCTGCCCTGCTCGTGGCCTCCTGCCCCACCCCACTCAGGACCTGCCACTTGCCATCTGCCCTGCTAAAGACCCTGTACCCCTACTGACCTCCCCACACACCACACTCACTTTCACAGACTGACTGCTCCCCCACTCAGCTGATTCACTGGCAGTCTTCTTGCCGTCAGCCAGGAAGCTCCTGAGAGCACGACCTTGCCCCACAGTGCCTGGGACCGTGTGACTGGGCAGTTGATGTTTGTTGGGCAGATGGATGGCTCAGTGACTGGTCCAGTGGCAGGGTGGGACAGGCAGAGTGATGGAATGGTAGCCAGGGGCATGCACACAGTTGACTGGTGAGCCAATAGGTCTGTGGGCGGCATGTAGCATGCAGAGGCTGCACACCACAGGGTGAAGAGATGGGGAAGGCTGATGGGCATATGGGACTCTGGTATCTGGGAGACAGGTGGGTGGTGAGGGTGTGGAGGGGCTATATATGGTGGAGGGGTGTGTATCTGGAGGGTGAGGGGGTAGTGGAGGGGTGTGTGTGCAGTGGGTGGAAGGGTGGAGAGGTGAGTATATGGAAGTGGAGGGGTGATGCAGGGGTGAGTATGTGGAGGGTGGTGGGATGGTGCAGGGGTGAGTGTGTGCAGGCTGGGTATATGGGGGACAGAGGGTGGAAATGGAAGTTGGTGTCAGCCCGAATCCTGGGAGTTGGCACCCTGAGCGTGTGGAGGTTTGAGCTGCTGGGAGTTGGTGATGGTCCCAAGGGGAGGCGGCTGGGGGGCTCCATCTGGAGTGTGGAGAACATGCCTGGGGGCCTGGAGGCCTCGGGTTGGGAGCTGGCTGCTGGTATTAGCGGTGTGGGGGCCCGAGCAGCCAGGAAGCCGGACTCCCATCAGCACTGGCCAGGGGCCGGGAGGCATGCCTCTGCCTCCCCCTTCTTGAAGCAGAGCTGAGGGCTGCTCATGGGTGGGGAGGGGTGAGTCATCAGCCTCGGGAAGTCCGGGTGAGGGAGTCCCACACCTGCCTCGGTGGGCCCTGGAGCACCTCGCTGTTCCCAGTGGAGGTGAGGCCGCAGGATGACATCACGTCTGCCACAGGTGCCCCGGGGCCTGGCAGCGGACACCGGAGGTTGGGGTGCTCTGCCCAGCACTAGGCCAGGTCCTCACCTTGACCCTGCCAGCTGCAGTTCACTCAGGGTCACTCCAGGGTCACCCGGGGGGCGGGGCACTAGGAGGGAAAAGCCACCCGCCACCGTCCTCTGGCGGCCTCACCGGGTCTTGGCTGTGGCTGCCTGGCTCAGGGCCCAGCCCTTCTCTCCCCACCCTGCCCCAGGCCCCTGGTAGGGACTTTCAAGGACTCAGGCTGAGCTGGGTCACCTCTGGTGTGCTGGCTGTGACAGCAAATAGGGTCTTGGTAGAGCTTCCCCAGAGAACAGGGCCAGGAGAGGCAAGGGCAGTCCCACAGGACGAAGCCACCCTCCACACCTTCCCAGACACACTGGGAGGCATTCTGCTCCGTGGGGTGCTGAGGCCAGGTAGTGGAGTCGGGCTAGGGACAGCCAGTGGTGCCACCTCAGGGCTCCCGACCTGGTCGCTGCTCATCAGCAGAGCCAGGTGAGGAGGCCCTGAAGGGGTGTGGGCCTCACCACCGTTGACACTGCAGCTGCCATTGTGCCTCCTGGGCTCTCTCCCCTGTGCCAATGGGGTGAGCGGCCTCAGCCCAGCACATGACAGAAATGGGATCTCCGCCCCCTAGGCCCCTCACTGTACTGCCCGTCCTCTGAGCCTGGCTGGGCTGGGGTGGGGGTGCAGCAGGGCAGCAGAACAGGGTGAGGTGGGGGGGGGCTGGGCAGACACTGGCCACCATGTCCACAGGAAGGGCCAGGGAGGCTGAGCTGGAAATCTTAGTAGCCTCCTCACTAACCACCTGTTGACCTTCCCCTTCCCCCGCCACCCCTGCTGTCTGTGGCTGGGGCTCCCTGAGCAGGTAGGACCAGGGCCTTGGCTCCCACTCTGGCCCTGGCCGAGCCCCCTGCGCTCTTGCAGCGGAAGAAGGATGTGGCTCTCCTGGTACATCCCTGCCTGGAGGGAGCTGGAGGGGCAGGTGGGAGCCCTGGGCTGTGGGCAGCAGGCAGACACAGGAGCCTGGGGACAGTGCCCTGCCACTCGGAGCCAGGATGGAGTTGCAGTCAGAAGGAGCGATGCTCAGCCCGTCACCATGGAGATGGCCTTCCCTGGGCATGCAGTCCAGGCCCTCTGCTGACCACGTCCCTGACACACCAGCTGGAAGCTGGCCTCTGCTCTGGGGCCTAGGCCTGCCACCCCCCACCCCCTCCCCGCCCCAAGGAGGCCCTTGCCTGGAAAGGTCCCCGGGACAAGGTACCAACTCTGCTCAATAGGCCTGGGCCTCAGCTTCCCCATCTGTTAAATGGAAATCATGAACCATGAGAGCTACTCCCATCTGGGCAGTGAACCCTGTGCCGTGGCAGCTGTTGTCACCCGGAGGGGGCCCAGCCTGTCCCCCCCCTTCTTCCCCCAACCCCAGGCCTAGAGCAGAACAGCCATCGCTGGGGTCCCCATCTGGAAACGATTGTGCTCGTGGCCCTCAAAGATATAATTAAAATATATTGGGTTTTTATGCTCTTTCCTTGGCTGGGGCGGAATCCAGGCTGGTTATGAAACAGGATCGCGCTGACGGTAGGCGCGGGGGGCATCTGACCCCAGCCCGGGCTGACCGTCTGTACATCCTCCTCCGTCGAGGCAGTAGCAGGGGAGCCTCTGAGGCCTGTGCCTGCTGCCCCTTGGCCTCTGAGTGATCCTGTACTCGGGGGTGTCTCCTGCCTGCCCTTTGGCAGGCGGTGAGACTGCTGGGTTTGGTCCTGCTCCTCCTCCCTGGGAGCCCCTCCCTTCCCTCTCCTGGGTCGTACCTTCTAGGCCTTGCCTCCCCCAGGAAGCCTCCCTGCCTGGCAGCCACATTGTAGAATGGGGCCCCCTTCCTCACACAGCCCTGTCTGTGAGATTCGACGGTCATCCTGGCCTTGAGTGCCCAGGACGGGTTTGGGGCTTGAGGGGGCCTTGGATGGGTGCCTGCCTGGCTGAGGCCAGCCGCTCTTCCAGCCCCGGCATCTCCGCCAAACCGCCGGCTCCAGGAGCTGATGAGAACAGCCCACTGCAGCCTCCGGAACTGGCAGCCCAAGGGGCAGGGCACTGGGCGGGCCGCTGCCTCCTTCAGAAAGCCCCCAGCCTGCAGGCTGGGCCGCTCCTCTCACCCTGGGCTTGGGCTCCTCTGAGGGACCCCAGGTAGCCTCAGGCCCTGTCTCCCTCCCAGCCTCAAGCAGCAGTGCCCTCCTGGCCCCCTGCCATTCCATTTCTCCCTGGCCTGGGGCTGGCACTGGTGGCTGGGGGCAAAGCCATGGCAGGGGCGACCCTGACCGTGTCCGGAGAGTCCTGCTCAAAGCGGCTGCTGTGTCCTGTCCGTGGGCTCTCCAGTGTTGTGGCCTCTCAGGGAGGGTGAGAGGACAGAGGGGGCCCGAGGGGCCCTATGTCCCACCGAGAGCTCTGTGTGTCCAGCCACACATCGCCCCACAGCCTGGCCCCAGAACCCTCAGTACAGGGCCGTCCCTGCCACAGAATGGGTGACACAGCCATCCATCCCTGCTGGCCTCTGGCAGTGGGATGGGAGGCTCTCCTCATCAGGAATGAGCCCCGGGGGCTGGCAGTGCACTGTTCACACTGTCGGGGGAGTACCTGGGCATGTGGGCCCTGCTGGGCTGGGGGCAGCCTGCCCGGCCCTGCGGGAGCCACATGCCCCACCTCCTTCGGGGGATCCTTCTCCCAGGGCCTTCCCGGGTCTCCTCCAGGTGTCCCCACTGCCTCCCCGTATCTCCCACAGGCCAGTCCCCACAGGTCACTGTCCTTGCCATCCACCCTCTGACACCCTCTGCGGCTTCTCTGGATATGGGTCCCAAGGCCTCCCCTGCCCATGCACTCCCCCAAGTCCCCACACTATGGGACTGGCCCTAAGCCTGAAGGCTGCCAAAGGGAGCCCAGGGTAGCTTTTCTGGGGAGGGGCTCCTTTGAGAAGCCCCCAGCCTCCAGTGAGTCAGGGCCTGGCCAATGTCGCAGAACAGGGCTCCATGGTAGGGTGGGCCCCAGCCAGCCTGACCTGTGGGAGGGTGTGGTCTCCCTGCTTATTGTCCCCGCCCCCTCCTGCAGGTGTGGGTCAAGAGCTCAGGTCTTGGAGTCCGGAGCTGGCTTCAGAGCCTGGCCATAAGGAGGATGACAGCTCGGCCTGGGGCCCCAGAGCCCTGGCACCTCTTCTCTTCCTGCTTTGCTAGAGCTAAGTCCCTGTGCAGAATCCTGGCCTGCAAGCCTCCCCCTGGGCTGCTGGGCAGTCAGGCCCAGAGCACCTCCCCCAGGAAGCCAGCCTTGCCCAGCTGTCCCTGGCAGGAGGGAGGGGCACGTGTGGCTGGGCCTGTGGGGCACCTTGGGCCAGACAAGCCTGGGCTCAGGGCAAGGGCACATTCCTGCTTCCTGAGCATGTGGGGAGGGGGTTCCCAGAAGCATCAAGCAGACCTGGCCAGTGGCCCGTGGGAGAGCCCCAGCACTTCCTGCTTGGCGGAGGACTGCCTGCGGGAGCCCGGGAACCCGGGAGCAAAAGAAGAAGTGGAACATGTCAGCAACAACAACCATACTTGCCCGCCTTCTCGGGGCCTGCCCTCTGCCAGGACCTGCATGGCCTCCCCTCCCGGGGATCCTGAGCCGACAAGGGCCGCCCCGGGCATCTAGAGCCCCTGCCCTGCTGCCGCGTGTTGCCGCCTTCTCTGGTGCTGCAGGGCCAGGACTACGGTCCCATCCAGCAGCCTGGCTGTCCTGACTCCCTCAGGGCCCCTGCTTTGGGTTGTCACCGTCCATGTGAGGACATGGGGAGGAGGGGCTCAGGAGCCCCTGGGCTATTCCAGGAAGCAGAGGAGGGCGGAACACCAGGGCAGGGTGGGGAGTGGCTGAGAGGGCTGTGGGACCTCGGGCAAGTCACGTCGCCTGTGGGGTGGGGTGCCGCCCCGGCCCGCCCTGCGGGGTGGGGGGGGAGCAAAGTGAGATCATGCTGCTGGCAGGCGAGCTGGCACCTGGCATGTAGGGTGCACTCCCAGAGGGAAGCGGCAGCAGGGTGGGCACGTCAGGGCGGGCATAGATCCGGCCCATGCCTGCCTGGCCCGGGTGGCCCTGGGGCTGGGTGGGGCCTCGCCAGGGGGACTCAGCGACCCCCCAGGCAGCTGAGAGGCTGGGCGGGTCACCCAATGACCAGTCTCTTCTTGGAGAGGGGCCCTCTGCTGGCAGCACCCACTTCCCATCCTGAACCCAGCTCTAGAGCCCCTCCTCCAGGAAGCCCGCTGGTGCTGGGCTGGCCCATAGTGGAGTGCCCCATGAAAAGAAGTGGTGAGCAGGATGGCAGCGTCCCAAGGCCTGGACCTTGTCAGCAACATGGGGTGACCAGGGCCTGGGCGCCAAGCCCTGCTCTGGAGGCAGCTGCAGGGTCAGCTCCCTTCATCCCTCACAGTGACAGGAGCCCCAGAGCCTGCCCCCCGGCGGTGTGCTGTCATGTCTGTGACTGGGTGCTCAGGAGGGCCCTTCGGAGCCTGAAGTCCCAAGTCCTCCAGGTGCCAGGCTACGGGGTGGGAGGACCACTCACCTGGGAGCCTCCAGCTTTGAGGACCCACCTTCAGTCAATGAGGCCAGGTGAACGGGCAGGAGCCTCAAAGCAGAGGAAGCACACCCACCGAGCTGGGTGATGGAGAGGTTGAGACCACATGGTGTGTCCAGTGCAGATAGGTGGGTGGAGGTGGGAAGGCCTGGTGGATCCCGGCCCTTGGGTTCCCGCCCTGGCTCTGCTCTGTGGGTGAGCTGCCCGAGGGCTGGATGCAGGGACACAGGGACACAGGGCTTGCCTAGCCATGTGTTTCTGATTCTCGAGGCTCCCCAGCATGCTACTTGTGTAAGAGGCGCCCCCCCCCACCTTGGGCCTGCCCAGAGCCCGGGCTCCTCTGGCTGCTTGGTCTGGCACAGGGTGACATACCCGCCAGCCCCAGCCCAACTGAGGGGGATGGTGGGGGGCCACCTTTCAGGTCCAGAGGAGGCTGAGGATCATTGGCACATGACCTCTGTGTAGTACAGAGAGGGTGAGAGCCCTGCCTGGGGTCCTGAGAGCAGGGAACAGAGCCAGGCCAGCCTAGTCTTTGGTCTCCCAGGATAGATGCTGCCCCAGCCATCTGCCCTCTGGGGAGCGCGGGGCCAGTCGGGGATGCGGGTTGCCTATGCTTTGTGGGAATGTCAGGCCTTGCAGAGCACAGGGGCCAGTCCTCCCTTGGGTTGGGGCAGCCTCACCCCTGTCCCTGTCCCATGCTCCCTGCTTCTGCCACGGGAGGGGAGGGAGTATCCCAGCCACCTCTGCCCCGGGAAGCTTAGTGGGAGTGGGTGTGTCTCCATGGCATGTAGGGGGTGGGGCAGAGGAGGCTGGGAAGCAGCAGCTGGACCTTACTGGCTGCAGAGGGTGCCTGGACATCCCTGAGGTGCACTGATGCCCCTACTCCCCCCACATCCCTAGCCCACAGCACACTACCTCTCAGTGTGGTTTGTAGTCACTTGCTCACTCCTTTGCCCTCCGCCAGTAGGTTGGCTTTGCCAGGGCAGGGACTGGACCCATCTGCTCCCGGCTGTCCTCCGAGGCCTGGAAGAGGGCTTGGAACACGTGTTTGTCATGTGTGTGGACAATGCATATGTGCAGTGTCTCAGGGCCTGAGGTCCCACCTCCTCTTGGGGGCTGTCAGGGGTCTGGGTGGCCAGACCCACGGTGGCCAGCCCCTGCCCTACCTCACCCCTAGCACCAACCACTGTTTTCTAGTCAGCCCTGCCGACTGGACTCGCAGTCACCAGGGCCCCTAAGAGGGTCAGGCGTGGCCTCAGCAGCTAGTGCAGGGCAGTCCCGAGGTTGGGGTTGGGGGGTGTCAGGCTCTCCCACAGGCCACAGGGCTGGGACACTGCCTGCGGGTGGGAGGTTCACAGTTTGGCCCCAGGCCCTGTCCTTGGCAGCTCTCCAGGCCCCACCCGGTCAAGGCCCTGCCAGCCTGGCACACCAGGGAAAGACCGCCCTCTGGTGGGACCCCGTGAGCTGGCTGCAAGTCTGGCTCTCTCCCCGTCGGCATACACAGCACCATTGGACACCCAACGGACGGATAGACAGCAGGCCAGGCCAGTGGCCCACAGGCCGCCCACCTCTCTGCAGCCCAGCTCAGGCGCCCCCTCCTCAGGGAAGCTCAGTGTCACATGTCACCCCATTGAGATAAACACAAGCGTGCTCTCCCACAGCCCTGCCTGCCCCATCTCTGCCCCAGCAGAGTGAACACCTGGGTCCCTAGGATCCCAACCCAGGGTAAGCCCAATGTGGGCCCGCGGGGGCTGGGTGCACACAGGACTGGGGCATCCTCTCCCAGTTGGCCAGGACGACCAGGTCAGAGGGTACTGCCTCTGGGCACCTGGCTCCTGTGCTGGGCACAGCCTCCCCTCACTGGGTCATTCCTTCCCTCCCTCCCCCACTCACTCATTCGTACACCCTGTCAGTGCACCCGCTGTCTGCAGGAGGCATGTCCTAGAGCAAGGGGACCTGGGGGTTTCCTGCTGCCCACACGTCTGTCTACCCCTGTATTCACTCTACAGACACCTGGAGCCCAGGGCCAGGTTGG
Organism: Canis aureus; assembly: GCF_053574225.1. Taxonomy (NCBI): domain Eukaryota; kingdom Metazoa; phylum Chordata; class Mammalia; order Carnivora; family Canidae; genus Canis; species Canis aureus. Next base: position 63,232,421 of record NC_135612.1, read on the forward strand.
GGGCAGAGGGTTTTCTCTGAAGAGTCTGGCCCACTCCTGAAGTATTATTGTGCCCTGTTGCCTGGCTGGTGATCAGGGGGGCCAGGGTGCAGTGCCTCCCACCCCCAACATTGCTGGACAAAGACTGGGCAGAGAGGGAAGGGGCTGTCCACTCCTCCCACCCCGCCGGTCCCAGCTTGCCCAGAGCCTCAGGGGATGATGCTGGCCCCACCCTGGGAGTTCCTCACCCAGCACCCCTGCTAGACTTTGGGGCAGGCCTGGGTTGGTGCACAGGGGTCTACTGGGTAGAGGGGAGGTGTAGGGGGGAGGATTGGTGCCCCCAACAGCTAAGCAGGGCCCCAGGGTGGAGGCTTGGCAGGAGGCAGCCCAGTCCAGCCCAATGGCACCCCCTGCAGGCTTCCTGGCCCAGCGGCTGCCTCACAGCCTTGGTCAGAGAGCAGGAGGGTCAGAGGAGCCAAGCCGGGCAGTGCAGGGGTCCTGGGAACGGAGGCCTCTAGGAGCAGGGCCGGGGGGTATGTCCCCACATGTGCAGCCCCCACAGGCGTGCTGTCCACCTCATGCACACATCCCGACACATGTGCCCACCTCCTGAGTGCACCCCATCTGGGCTGCATTCTGGCCTCATGCAGCCTCATTGGAAACAGGAGCAGGCTGGGGGCTAGAGAGCAGTCACTGGGACCAAAGTGGTGTGGTGGCTTGCTGGCCTCTGCCTGCCAGGACCTCCCAAGAAGGCATGAGTGACATGAGCCCAGCACACCCAGGGTAGCAGAGGGGCCAGTGAGGGAGCTCAGAGCCCAGGTCACACATGCACACACAGCACGAATGCCCTTTGGTCTTTCCAGAAAGCAGAGTGGCACAGACGGGGTGGCCTGCCCAAGAAAGGGCCTTCTGGGCACCCACTTGGCCACGCAGAAATCCTCATTCCCTTCTAAGGGGCCAAGGAGAGTGTGGGGTTCCACTGGGGCTGGGGGCAGCTGTGGGTGGAGGCAGCACTTGACTTCAGGGAGAGGCAATGGCGAGGGGGAACAGATGGTGACCTACAGCTGGGGGCCGCAAAGGTGGCCAATCCCCTGCTCCTCCCCCAGGGGGATGGAGCCCCGTGGCTGGCAACCCCTGGCCAGCAGCCCTCGCAGCGGGGTGTGGTGGCCACAGGTCCAGGGAGGTCAGGTGGGGCACTCATGCCGAGAGTCCCAGTCCCTCATGACCTACCTAACCTAATCCCCTCCCTAAGCAACCCCTGCCCCATCCTGATACCATCCTGCTAGGGGGTTAGACCTTTGTCACGGGAGTTTGGGGATGCACATTCAGTTCATAAGAGGAGGATTCTCCACAGGCTGGTGGGGGGGTCCAGCACCCTGGGGTGCTCATGTCCCGGGCAGAAGAAAGATGGCTGGCAGCCCCTGGGTGCCTGGCTACGAGGCCTCTGCACCCACCCTGCTGACCCTACTCTCCCCTCCCCCCACTCCTTTCTGGGGACCTGGAGGCAGACCCTGTGTCCCCAGGCGCCGTGGGTATCGCATGCGGGGAACGCAGGGTGCGGAAGTTGAGCCGCAGCGCCGCATGCCTGGCTTGGCGGTGTTTACCCGGGGAAGACCGGTGCCAGGCCTGCCCGGCCTTGCAGCCCCGAGTCAGCTCAGGCTCCAGTATAAACACCCATTCAGCCGCACAAGGCCCCTTTGTCCCGGAGAGAGGCTCCTGGCCCAGGATGCTGCCCGGCGGCCCGTGTCCTCAGCACGGCCTGCTGCCCCGACTGGCCTTCTCTGGGCAGACTCGTTGGCCTGGCTCAGAGAGGCCCCGGCAGGGGACAGGGCCCCGGCGGCAGCACTCGGTGAGGGGGGGTGGCAGAGAGGCCAGGCAGGCAGGCCTGAGTGAGGAGGTTGCCCCTACAGACCTCTTCGGGGCAGCCCCAACCCTGCAGAGAGGCAAGAGCCCTGCTGCCACGTGGCCACCGTGCTGCCCATGCCAGACGTGCCTGCGGGGCCAATGAGGCTGCCGGGCTGCCCGGTCCTGTCCCCAGGCAGAAGAGGTACTGCCCACAACCTGTGCCCTGCCCGGCCTCTTCTCCCACTGTGGCCTTTGGTCCCTGTGGGCCTCAGTAGGCTCTTGAAGCTCTTCCTCGGTGGGAGTGTGGCAGGGGTTCCTGTGCAGGGGAGGAGTATGGTGGGGCAGGTTCCTGTGTAAGGCAGGTAGGTGGGTCCCAGGGACAGGGGTAGGGCTGACACGAGGGGTGGCGGGCAAGGAAGAGGTTACGACGAGGTTTGGAGTAGGGTGGGAGGGACTGTATGTCAAGAGCAGGAGCCCCAGTCATCCTGGGGAAGAGCTGGTATGATGAGGATGGCCCAGAGCGCTGCTTCAGAGGGGCAGGCCTTGCAGCTGGGCCAGCCTGGGTGGTGCCACGCTTCTTGCCCACACCCCCTTGCCAGCCAGGGCCAGCTGATTGTTCACAAACCCTGCGACACCCAGTTCTGCTCTTAAGGGGATGGCTTCTAGGGTCCACGTGCCCTAACCCTAACCTCTCGCAGGGGAACGGGGGAGCAGACGGGGGCATGGCCAGTGGTACAGAGGAATCACAGAGCTCCGGGTGGAGGAGCCTGTCGGGTTATTGTGGGTGGTCAGCCCGGCCTGCCTGCTGGGAGGCGGCAAGGGGTGGCCTCTGCGTGGGAAGAACACTTAAGTGGAGGCCTCATTTGCAGGGGCCTGGGCAGGGCTAGCAAGGGAGTTCCCGGACACCGGTGCCCCCAGACACACCTGGTTTGGCTTGGTGATGTCAAGGAGGCCACTCTGAGAAGTGGCTTTTGAGCAGAGGTGATGGCTGTAGGGCAGCACCTGCCCGGGCCAGTCCTGGGGGTTCTTGAGTGAGGGAGGTTACGGATGGGAGGTGCCACAAGGGCAGAGATCCTGGGACTGCGGGCAGGAAGGTCATGAGGGCAGAGGATGGGGGACAGGGGAGGCCTGGAGTCGGGGGCCACTCAGTTCCTGCTCCCAGCCTGGCTCTGTCCCAGTACCAGGCACGTCCCCTCAAATGCTCAGAACAAACATGCTCTCCACCTGGGGAGTCCAGGATGCTCTGCTGGCTGGCCCCATAGTCACCTCCCACCCTGGACCTTGTGCCAAGGCCTGCAGCTGGCAGCGCCCCTACTGGGGGTCAGGACGTCAGTGCTGCCCACCCCCGGGTGGCATTGGAATGCTGAGGCCTCCTCACAGGCAATACCGCCCTGGGCTTGGTGTTGGGGCCCCTGCTCCCTCTTGCTGGCCGTTCGTCCTCAGGTCTGGGCACGAGCCTCTCCTTACCTACGTCCACGGGTGTGTTTTCTCCCCTGTGCCCTCTGCCTGCTTGAGGACAGCGCTAGCACCCCAGCACCACCTGGGGACAGGTATCCATCTGGCTGCATCCAGGGGCCATGCTGTGAGGGCATGGCCAGAAGGCCAGCCTGCTGTGGGAGGTATGGGCAGGACCCACACTCGTGGGGGTGGGCAGCACTGACGTCCCAGCCACCAGCATGGGGGCGCTACTGGTTCCCCGTGGGGACTGCGTGGTGGTGTGAAGTCAAGGGCAGGGCTGGCACTCACAGGCAACCGCAAGGTGCACAGGTCACAGCAGCAGGGGTCGAGTCACCCTCTGGCCAAAGCCAGAAACCAGTACTATAGTCAAAACCAAGCAACCTAAACATGCGAACCTAAGGGAAACTTTATTTACTCTTCTTAAAGTAGTCTAGTTTAAAAACCAGAGGTTAAGTGAGAGGAAAGAACACAAAACCTTCCCCAGACAGACAGACAGATATACAGAAAGGGGGGGAGGGGCTTCAGGTCAGATCTTCTCCATCTTGGAAATGAGGTCATCACAGATTCGGGTTAATTCTTCATTTTCCTTAGTCTGAAAGAAAAAAGTCAAAATCTTCAAGAAAACAAACTGGGATTTAAGTCACCCCTTTATCCGCCGTGGGGCTGAGCCCAAGATGAGAGCCGAGTGCCCTGAGTCCCTGCTTCTGGGTACCGGCCAACAGCCTCTGCTCCAGGTCCCTGCCACCCCCAGGTGCTGTGGGTCCATGAGCCCACCTTCTGCTCTACTGTCTTCTCCAGTGACTGGATGCGCATCTGCTCCTTCCTCAGGCTGGCCTGGAAGGCCAGGGCCTCCGCTTGGGCCTTGCTGCGCACCTGGGCGATCTCCTCACTGGCACTGGAGACACAGAGGACAAGGCTGAGAGGTCAGCACAGGAGCTCCCTCCCCAGACTTGCTGGACATTTCTCCGCCCACTTCCAGCCCCGCTGGGGCTCTCCCAGCTGCACTCACAGCTTGAGCTTCTCTTCTGCATGGGCCTTCAGGGCCTGGTACCGCTGGCCCTCCTTCTCAATCCTCACTATGTAATCCTCGACACACTTCTTCAGAGATTCTTCATTCTTTGAAGAATGAGTGAACATGAACCGCCAGCAGGGCACCACTGTCAGAGCCCCCCCAGGCCTGGCTTTGGTCAGGTGTGGACGGGCCCAACGAGTAAGGCCACAAGGATGTTGCTGGTGCCCCCAGTGTGTGGCTCAGGATGGACCCAGCCCCTCACAGCTGCCACCGCTGTCTACAGCTCCCCTCATCCCCTCAACCTGCCAGTCACGCAGCACCCAGGCCTCAGGCGGGCATCGCTGGCCACAGGAGGGAAGATGTAGACAGGGACTGGGGCTGTCCCGAGGGCCACGTAACCACAGCCCCACAGCAGTCGGAGCTCTGGCTTCAGGCCATGACAAAGCAACAGCTGAGAGGCACAGGTGGAGGGAGGTTGTAGGCAGGGGGAAGGCTGGAGGCAGAGGCCCTAATGTCCTTCATGGCAACAGGGACCTGTCAGTTCTGCCCGTTGCTTCCCTCCATCCAACACATCAGGCAGCACCTTCTGGCTCCCCCACCACCCCACAGGCCCCTCCAGCAACTACACAGTCACTGCAAGCCACACATGTGCCTCCCTATGTCCTCTGGGTAGAGACTAGCTCCTTTAGGCGCCCTCCCCTCCCAGAGGAAGAAATGGTCAGCCGCAGGGGAGCCCTGGTCCTGCTGTGTCCCCAGAACGCATCCACCTGTGCCAGGTCACCCCATGTGTGGCCCGACTCCTGCGGGTGCATGTGGCGGGACCACTGAGGTGTGTGTGGCCCAGGCCTTCCTCCAGAAGGCACCTGCTCGGCCTGCTGTGGCTCCATCTCCAGTCCAGGCCCCACAGCTCGTGCTGCGCGCCCCTTGATGGATAGGAACCTCCCCCGACCCTGGGCACAGCCAAGTGCCAAGCTGCGTGGTCTTCCTGGAGAGAGAGCAGCTTGCAGCCCCCACCAAGGTGAGGACACAAGGCAGGCTGGCTTGGGGGCCAAGCCCTCCCCTCCTCTGGGACCCTCTGCTGGACGACGGGCACAGGCCCACCCAGCGCCACCTACCGTGTGATACCCCTCGATCACTTCCTTCTGTTTCTCAAACCGCTTGAAGAGGTCAGAGAAAGACTTTTCCATGGAGCTCAGGTCTGCAGCCAACTGGTCTTTTTCCTTTAGAATCTTCTGGATCTCAGCTTTTGCTAGTTCCTTCTGTTTCTGAGCCTCCTCTTGAAGGGAAGAGAAACACATTCTTGGGATTAGAGGAGCACCCTATGTGCTTGTGCCACAGACTATGGCAAACTGGAGGCAGGGGATGCATGGTGGTGGAGGAGAGCCGGTCCCACTAAGGGCCGGGTGACAGGGCCCCTCTCCATGGTGGCCTTCTAGAGCAGAGCCTGGGGGACAGGGGCACGAGAGCCCAGAAACAGCCATTGCCTCAATGCCAGCCCTTGGGGTGGGGGGGGATCATAGGAACTTGGGGCGGCTCTGGAGTGGGTCCCCAGGCCAGGGGCCCCCCAGAGCTTGAGGCTTCGCCCAAGGTGAGGTACTCACGCTCAGCCTGCCTGACACATCCACAGCTGGACACCATGGGTACCGACCCACTGAGGCCCCAGATGCCCACCCAGCACCACCCGCTCTCCTGACTGCCAGATGCTCCCTCACTGGCCTCGACTGCTCTGCCAGAGGCGCCCAGGCCAGCAGCACTCACCCATTGCCTGATACACGATCCCCTCAAACCCGTCCATTATCTTCCTGTGGGAAGAACAGACGTGCTGGTGACCCCGTGCAGCAGGTGGACCCAAGCCACCCAAGCCCACCACGGCCCTTACCCCATTTCCAGATTCTTCGCATGGAGTGTGTCACACCTGCTCCTCAGCAAGGAGTTCTCTTCTCTCATGGCTTCCACCTGCACAAACCACACGTCACATGGACATTGGGTACCACCTTGTGCCAAGGGTCTCTGGGGCAACGTGTCAGAGTTGAGGGGCTGGCTGTGAGGAGCCTGGGGAAGGCTGAGGACCTGGTGCCTCACTGGAGGTACTGGGGCCAGCTAGTGCCCAGGGAGAGCACATCTGTGTGGGTGGATGGGGGACATCCTCAGCCATAGGCAAGGCTGGAAGAGCCACCTGCAGAGGGGAAGGGGCCTGACGCCGTGAGCTCCTGGTTAGCTCTGAGCGGGACAGTGGCCATGGGGCACCAAGAGCAGGGCAGGACTCAGCTGCTGGCAGAGGCGGCCTGGATGTGTCTGGTCAGGGGCATATCCCAGCCTGGGTCCCAGGAGGGGCCAGGCCAAACACCATCCCGGGGACAGCGGGGCAGCAAGGGGATATGGGGGTGCAAGGCCCAGCAGTCCTGCTTTACCACCCAAAGGTGGCCGGAGCAGTGCCCTTGGAGGATGCCTGTGACCCTCAGCGTGTAAACAGACAGAAGTACAGGAGTTCCAGGTCCTTAGGCTGGGGAACCTGTAAGTGGACATGTCCAGTTCTCCCTGCAGCCACCCAAGGAAAGCTGGTGCTCAGAGCTGTTGGCCTCAGCAGCCCGTGGACGCCATGCCTTGCCCTCACCGCTGCATCCATGTCCTTCTGGGTGTACTGCAGCACATCCACGATGGAGCCCAAGGGCAGCAGCGGGCCTCCAGGCCCGAAGACACAGGGAGGCGGATCCAGCACCTGTGGGGGTGACAAGCTCTCAGAGGGCTCCCAGAGCAGCACGGTGAGCTACCCCTCAGCCCCTTTCACCAGAGGCATCTCTTTGTATCACTTACGGGAGCATCTGGGGCTCCTAGGAAATCCAACTCCACTAGCTTCGCCTCGGTTGGGCTGCCTGAGGGAGGTGCGGCCATGTCCTGTGTGCTGTCCTGTGTGCTGAGACCCAAAATAGAAGGTCAGCGTACCCGGCTTCCCCAAAGGCCAAGGAAGAAAGGTCTTTGGGTCCTGGGCCCCACAGCCTCTGTCACAATGGCCTGACGCTGCCTAAGGCTCTGTTGCTGCAGCACAGGCCACCGCAGACCGTGAAGGAGAGGGGGTGCCCATGTGCTCACGGAGCCTCACTCACAAGGCAGGGGCTGCAGCTGACCACAATCACTCCCGGGTACCTAAGAGGCTCCAGGGGATGCTGCTACAGTCTACCTTCCTGAGCTGGAATTGGCATGTCCCCACTTAGTCTAGAAATACTGACCAATGGCCATCCTGAAGCCCCATGACCGGGGGTAGGAGTACCTGTTGGTCTCCGGTGCCACAGGCACTGGTCTCCGAGGGCTGTCCTTCAGGAGCGGGTCAAACTTGAGGTACAAGGACTGTTTCCTCAGGGCTGACTCCTTGAACTGAAGGGACAGGCAAGTCACTGTCACCCGAGGAGGCCTTCCTCAGCATAGGGCAGTGTGCACTCGAGTTTACCTTGGCATGGGAGCTTGAGATGGGCATTGGAAGCTGTGAGTGTGGCTTGGGAAGGGCCCTGGGTGGGAGGTTCCCAGGGAGGTGTGGACACCACAGTGGGGCAGTAGGGCCATCGTGATCTTAAGAGGTGTGATGGTGGCTCAGGGCTGTTCTAGAAAGAGCTCCCTCCTGAGAAGCATACTCAGGAAGAGATCACCACGAAGGTGCAGGTACTCACCAAGGAACTCCCGAACTGTTCCAGGTAGTCCACCTCAGCTCCCGTGCCTAGGACTGAGAGGCATAGGGTCAGGGCAGCCGTTACTGGCCCATGTGGGCGGGTCCTGCTGCTCAGGCACAGCAAACAGTAGCCCAGTGCTTCCCGCCCTGCAGCACTGAGGCTAGGACAATCCCTTTCCCTGCCTAGCCTGGACCTGCAGCCAACAATTCTGTGCTTTGTAGCGGGGTTTCTGGTCTCACGCTAATGACTCCTGGGGCCAGGGCACTTTGTGGGGTTGTCTTGTGTCCTGCAGGAGCTGAACAGCTTCGCTCCAGGCATGATGACCAAGTGTCCCCAGGACCAAACTGCCGTGGTTAAGAACTACTGTTTAACTGATTGATTGATTGATTAATTAATTAATTCATGAGAGACACACACACACAAAGAGGCAGAGACACAGGCAGAGGGAGAAGCAGGCTCCATGCAGGGAGCCTGATGCGGGACTCGATCCCAGGTCCCCAGGATCACACTCTGGGCTGAAGGCGGTGCTAAACCGCTGAGCCACCCGGGCTGCCCAAGAGCTACCGTTTAGAACTACCCTAGAGAGTCCCTCGATTCCTGGTAACTTATATATATACACACACACACACACACACACACATATATACATGTTTAAAAAAAATCTAAGAGTGGCTCACATCATCTATGAAAATTAACTCAAAATCAAATGTAAATGTTACAATTGTAATGTTTTTAGAAAATGTAAGGGTAAATCCTTACGGTATTGACTTCACACCAAAAACACAAAGAAAAAAACAAAAAAAGAGATAAACGGGACTTCAGGTTAACGTCTGTGCCTCAAAGGACACCATCGGGAGGGAGGAAGCCCACAGGATGGTAGACGGTTCCCTCCATGTCACACGTCTGGTAAGAAGTCCCCACCTATGATAGATCCAAAGGCCCTGACGACTCAACAATAAAAACGCAACAGTGGAACAGCAGGGGAAGGACCAGAGCAAACACTCTGCAGAAGGTCTGAAAGGCACAGGAAAGAGGCTCGTCACCAGGAAGATGCAGGTCAAAACACGCGGAGGTGCACCTGGCCCCCTGCACCCCCACCCTGGATGGCTGGAATCGGGTCACAGTGGCCCCGGGGGCGACAAGGCCTAGAGAAATTGGGACCCTCAAACACTGGTGCCCTGAGATCCTTATGTGCTGCAGCCACTTTAGAAAGCACCCTGGTGGTTCCTCAGTTTCACCCAGAGTTACTGCATGACCCAGATCACTTTCTAGGTTTATGCCCAAGACAACAGAACCCTCACAGACACATGAACACATGTATGTGAGAGCTCACAGCAGCCTTCAAATCGTCAAAAAGGACAAACAACCCCGACGCCCATCAACGGGTGGACTGATGTGCCAACTATGGCCCATCTGCGCGGTGCCGCGCTACCCGCCAGGAAAGGAAATGCTGATGTTGTGGTACAAGGTGTAGGACTCTAGAAAACCTGATGCGCAGGAAGACAAACCAGACATGGGACTCACAGGACTCCGGGGTCTCCGTGGCTTCTGTGCCACAGTGGTGAGAGCCCTGGGATCATTCCTCCACAGACCAACCCTGCATTCCATTTCCACTCTTCTCTAGGTGTGCAGGTTAAATAGGGAGCCCATCATGTTGCCTTACGGCTCTTGAGGCAGTTCAATTCCAGATTCCCCCTGGAACCACCTCAGGGCCTGCTGCGTCAGAGAGGTCAGAGGTGCTTGTGCCCCATCTGGGCTCCCCTCCAAAAGCATTTCCCCCAGAACTGGCAAGGCCCCACCCATGAATATGCAGTGCAGAGCCACATCCCCACCCCCACCCCCAGCCCGCTTTCCTGAGCCCAATTTCTGGCCCCAGGACACCTTCACATTAGGGCTACATCCTGAGAGCATCCGTCTCCTGAGAAACCAGTGACCTCTGGGCGCCTTGCTTCAAGTCACAGCACGGAGTCTCCAGAAAAACACCTCTAAACACCAGTGCTTGGAGCAGTGTCCCGGTGGTGGGGACAGACAAGTGACCTGGGGACAACATACCCTCAGTGGGGTCTCGGAAGCACTCCTCCTTGGGGTCTGAGGCTGGCTCCGGGTCCTGTGGAGGACCTCCCAGGCTGCCTGCTGGAGCGGATGCCCCTGCGCGCTCTGCTGCTCCCTCCTGCAGGAAGGCCGGCTCAATTTGGGCAGCTTGGGCACCAGAGGTCCCGTGTGGGACCCGTGTCTCCCCCAGTCTTGGTGGGACAGGGGTGTGTAGGAGGCTCTGGGTGCTGCTCTGCGTCCCACCCCATCTCCACCAGCCTCCCTCTGCCCAAGGACCCACACAACGGAGGCATGGGCTGTGCTCGTGGCCCTACCTCACCCACCGTGCCTGGGGTCCCTGCCGCCGTCTGCACCTCATGTGCGTCCTCTGCCGAGGCTGTAGGCACCTGCCTGAAGAGATAGGGTCAGCAGGGCCTGTGCCCTAGCCTGGAGCTGCCTCATGAAGACTCGCCTGAGTGGCAGGGGCACCCCTCCCTACCTCAACTGCCCAAGAATCCTGTGCTCATGGGACTCGGCCAGGAGCTCCCAGGCTGAGTCTGCTCTGGGAGCCACCCCCAAAGCTTCACTGGTCCTGTTTCATTAGGACATTGGCAAACATGCTTGGGGGAGGGTCACCAGTTACCAGGGCCAGGATCCTCCCTAGCCGGACTGCTAGCCCCAACATGTACCTGCAGCTTGTTGGTGGGACAAGTGGCTGGGCACTGGCTAAGCTCCTCTTGGGACCCAGCACTCAGTGGCCACTAAGCAGCCATCCCCAGAGAGCACCATGAGAGGGCCAGAGCACCCCAGAAAGCATGGAGAGCCGCTCCACTGGCTCTCGGACTACAGACAGAATTCGCTAGAGAGCTTTCTAAATTTCCAGTTTTTTTTTTATAGACAATGCCCTTAGCAAGCATGTGGATAGCCCCACCCCTGTGGAGGGGACGGAACGAGGCTCCGCCATGGATGCTCCTCCACGATCTACAGTGGCTGTGAGCACCCTCCCCGGTCTTGGGATCCAGGACCAGCATGCCTCTGCAGCCTATGTGTGCCCCAAGACCCCTTCTCGGGGGCATGTATGTGCATCTCTGGTCTGTGGTCCTCTAGCGTGCACACTACCAAGCAGCTAGCTACTCCCCCACCACCAAGTACTCACTGGCTCAGAAGGGAGTACCCTGTGGCCTCGGGACCAGCATGCAACTTCTTGGCCATAGGTCCAGCTGGCCTGCTCTGGGGGCTTTCTGGGGGCTGGGCCTCTCTTCCACCTTCAAACGGGTTAAAGTCTGGGTCATCCAGCTTGTTCCAGTCCAGGTTGTAAGACCCCCGGAGAAGAGGAATGGGCTCCTCATCCGCCTCCTTGGGTGCATTTTCCTGTCTGGCCTCTGATACCCCGGAAGGAGGTTTAAGGCTGGGTCTCTCCCCCAGTTCCCTTTTGCTGGTGGCATTGTCAGAGAAATCAAATTCTAGCCTTATAGGTCTGTTGCTCCACGAGCTGACCCTTTGGTCATCAGCTTCTTCCTTCTGAGGACTTGGGGATGGGGCCCCTCTAGCCTTCAGAGGGCTGGCCAGGATGGTGTTCCTAGGACCAAAGGGGTCCTCAGGGCTGGCTGGGGCCTTGCCAGGCAGGTCTGCGAAGGGTCCTTCTGCACATGCTTCTGTAGGCTGAGTGCCAGGTGGCCAAGTAGCCCCGGATGAGGATGCAGGGACCTGGTTTGAATTTTCTCTGGCAGCTCTGTGAGGGTCTTCTGTTCTGTCTTGGGGAGCCATCTGGGAAGAGTCTTCTAGGATTTCAGAGGTGGATATAATACTTTTCTCTAAGAAATAAGAACGAACACTTTCCTCCAAGGCTTGCTCAGGGCTCACAGACGTTTGTCCTAGAGAAGCCACTTGATTTTCAAGACTTTCTGGCATCTGGGGAGAGCTTGAGGGATCCAGGCTGGCCAGGTGAGTGGAGGTGGGCCCACTGGAATGCCGCCTATCTTCAGAGACTGCTCTCACATCCCCAGGAGGGGGGTTGGCATTGGTCATCATTGGTTTCTGGAGAATTCCATTGGTCATTTTGAGGTCAACCTCCTTTGTAAGCTGTTGACTTTTTAGAAACAAATTTAGTTAATATTAAGGAACCTATTAGCTTTTTAATTATAATTCAGTCCACGAGAACACGTTAGTTACAAACAGGAAAGAGGAATGTTCAATCAACACTCTTTTTAGGATTAACTTTAGCAAGTATGTGCTCATAAATCAAAGCTGGTGGGCCAACTAGATCACACAAGTTTTGTTTGTTCGTTTTAAAGTTTACTTATCAGGTAGAGAAAGACAAGGAGAACAAGTGATCACAAGCAGGGGGAGGTGCAGAAGGTAAGGGAGAAGCTGACTCTGCTGAGCTAGGAGCCCAATGCAAGGCTCGATCCCAGCACCCTGGGATCATGGTCTGAGTTGAAGGCAGAGGATTCACCAGTTGAGACCCCAAACACCCCTAAATCACACAGATTCCTAAGAGATATAGTACAGATGTGACAAATAATTAATCAGTTAAGGTTTTCTGTGCTAGCTGATTTCCCCCTTTCAGGTAAGGGCCACTAGCTACACAGTCAGGAACAGGGCACAAGAAGGTCAAGATTTTCACCAAAGAGAAAGGCAAGATCGAGAGCTCTGCCTTCTGACAGAGCAGGGTTTGACACTGAGAACACCCAAGGCTGGCTTGCAAGTAGAAAGGAGTCCCTATTGGGTGTGAATAAAGAACCATAACCACAGAGCATCCTTCCTTGGAGTTGTGATCAGACATTTCATGAAATTAGAGAAACAAAACCCAGGCCAATCTGCTGGCAAAGGCACAGTAAAGGAGTGGAACATAAACTTATTTGGGGCACTTGGTGGCTCAGTCTGATTTGAGTGCATCTCAAAAGTTGAGTGTTTAACTCTTGAATTCAGCTCAGGCCGTGATCTTAGGGTATGAGGTGATCTCAGGGTGTGAGGTTGAGGTTCTCTCTCCTTCTCACTCTTCCCCTCCCCACTCCTGCTCTCTTTTAAAATATATAAAGACCTTAAAAAAAATACCCAACAAAAAACCCCTTAAACTTTGTTCTGTATTTTTCGTCATTTGCTTTTCTACTAACAAATAACCTCTAATGCAAGCGAGCCAGGCAACACACTGCACGAGCTCAGAGCAGAAACTAGGAGGAACTCAACCAGATGTGACTGAGGACAAAACAATTTTCCTGCCACATCCCCTGGAGGGGTTACAAATTGCAGCACATCAGGGAAACCTGGGTGGCTCAGTGGTTGAGCATCTGCCTTGGGCTCAGGTCATGATCCCTCTGCCTACATCTCTACGTCTCATAAATAAATAAGATCTTTATTTTATTTTTCAAAGATTTTATTTATTTATGCTTGAGAGACACACAGAGAGAGGCAGAAACACAGGCAGAGAGAGAAGCAGGCTCCATGCAGGAAGCCCGATGTGGGACTTCGATCCTGGGACTCAGGGATCATGCTCTGAGCCAAAGGCAGATGCTCAACCGCTGAGCCACCCAGGTGTCCCTAAATAAGATCTTTAAAACAACCAACCAAACCAAACAAATTGCAATACATCAAGCAGCATCAACAACTTACTTCTCCTTCTGGATCCGGTTTTGAGGAGAGTTTTCTAACCCAAAAGCATCCTCCAGAGCAAAAGGAGCCTCGAGCTTGCTGCTCATGCCAGGACTTAATATCCGATGTGTCTGTGGGTCCCGAAGAGGAGTCTGAAAAGTCACCTGTTGGGAGAAGAGACCTGTTCAATAATTCAAGTCTTGAGCAACTCTGCCGGCAGTGCCCTGCCCACTTCCCTAAGTCCCCAGGAAAGCAAGTCCCAGGGTGATCGAAGGCGTGACACACAGTAGTTAACAGGGGCAAAACATGCTTACTTTCATAGCTTTGACTACGCTCTTGGGTGGCACATTTTCTTTTTGTGACAGACGAAGAACAGATAGTCTTCCAGTAAGTTCCGGTGGTGAAAACAGGAACTCATGGTTTTCTGTACTTTTGTCACCAGTGACGTTTTCATCGTTGCAGATCTGCAGACTCATTCTGGAAAAGCAGACACTTTGCGTCAGTGGGAGGGCTGTGCAGTTTGGATGAATGGCCAGTGCAAGAAGCTGGCCTCACATGGGAGATGTCCCCTTCCTGCACAGGTGGGTCCCATCTCAGGCAGCATGTCCTGGGCCAGACAGTCCTTGTCCTATTTTAGGGCAGCTGTCACTTCTCAAGAAAAGAGGTTTAAGGGCCCTCAGGCCGTAAAGGGAGGAAGAAGAATCAGGTCCTGAAAACCACTGGGGTTTAGTGGTGAAGGTCAGGAGACAGGGGTGCTGGGCTGTTGGAAAGCCTGGGTCTCCCCTCAGGCCTTTGCTTAAGGAACAGGCCACAGCACAGCTCCAGCAGGCTGCTAAGTCAGCTGAGCGCAAGAAACAGAAGAGTGCTGTGGCTTGCTCTCCCATCACAGGCTGGGAAACAGAGAGCACCCTGGGGGCTCATGAGGGCCCAGCCCCAGAGAAAGAGCTGGACAAGGCACCAACCAGCAAAATGCAGCATGACTTGATGGGGACTACACTGAGACCTGGAGTCTAGAAACATGCACCAGTGACCTACACAGAGGCCCAGAATGTTCTAGAACAGCCCCCACTCCTCCTTCCCCAAGGTCCTCATGATGGTCACGTCATCAGTGTGACACTCCCAAGCCAGGAGTCACCAGAGGACCCATCTGTGGGAGTATCACAGGTGTTTCTGGTGTTGGGGATGCTGGAGACTGCAGCTTGAGGAGCCAGGCCAGGGCAGCTGGGGCAGAGGAAGGAGGCTGGCCTGGAAAGAGGTGAGTCAGGGTAACAAGATGCCCTGGCAGGAATGTGGAGGCTAGGGAAAGGGAGGAGGGAAGTAGGGGGTCCTAGGCTTCTGCAGCCAGCCAGGGGTGCAGTTGTCGGCCCTGGCTGGCCAGCAGGCCTCTGAGGATGTGGAAGCTGGAGTGAAACACAACTCAAGGGGAATTCTTTTTTGGTGTGACCTGGGTAAAGCAGAAAGGAGCTGGATGGCTGTGGGGTACGTGAGGAAGGGGGTAAACAGCCCCCGCGGTGCCTGGGTTCGGCCTCCACCCACAGCGGGGAGACGGCTCCGGAGCAGAGGCGGCCAGGCCAGGCAGCCCCGGAGCACAGGAGGTGGGTGCAGGAGCCGCCCCAGCAGGTGGGGAGGATCGGTAGCACCGGGAGGGCTGGGCAGCTGCAGTCAGGGAGGCTCGCAGGTGCAGCGTGGAGGGAATAGTAGGGAGCTGCCCCCAAAGGCTGCGGATTGGGGTCCAGTGGTGGGACCCCTGGACACTGCGCAGCCGGCCTGAGGGTGGGCGCTGCACGTGTGCAAGGCTCGGAAGCGAGTGGTGCTGGAGGCTGGACAGGTTCAGGAGGTGACGAGGAGGGGGCGGCCAGCGGACTGGCCGGAGAAACCCTGACACACGGGCCCCCTGGACCGCCACAACGCAGCCCACCGGGCGGCTGGGCGGCTCCGCAACCGGGCTACTCGGGACCTCGGGGAGGAGGAATCCCCGGACGGGCGGCCGCTGGGGCTGGTGCGGCGCGGCCAGCGCACCTCAGGGCCACGGGAGGAGCGCGGAGAGCGGGGAGGAATGTCGGTCAAGGGTAGACGCCGCCCTGATGCCGCGGGGGCCGGGGACTGGGGGAGGAAAGTGGATGGAGCCCCGAGCCCGGGACCCCGGGACCCCGGGACTCCGGGACTCCGGGACTCCGGGACCCCGCCGCCGCCGCCTACCTGCCGGCGGCCACGCGAAGCCCAGGGAGCGGGAGGCGCCGAGTCCGGGAGACCGTCCGCCCGCCGCGGATTCAAATACCGACGGTTGGCGCCCGCGGCCAATCAGCGCGCGACCGGGGGCGGGACGCACGGAAGCCGCGGCCACGCCCACGTCCCGCTTCCGGGGTAGGGGCCCGCGGGGCGTGACGCGCGCCGGAAGCCATCGGTAGGGAGGGACGGCCGGCGGGCGGGCGAAGGCTGCTGGGCTGTCGGACTCGGCTGCACGCCCAGAGGTCAGGGCCTGACAGCCTTTGCCCCGGTCTTAGTTTCCCCAGGTGTAAAATGGGACCAGCTGTAGAACCGCCCCCAACGCGGGTCGTGAGATGGAGCCAAACCCTCGCGAGGACCGTCGCGGTCTCACCACGTCGGGCTGTGTGCTGGGCGTGGCGACTCCATTTCCCAGGGTGCCCCGCGCCAACGTGACGTCTCCTAGCGCGCCCCACACAAGCCTGTGGGCGGGACCCCGTCTCCCAAAATGCCCCGCGGCCGGGGACACCATCTCCCAGAGCACCCCGCGCCGGCCCGGCGCCCGCCTGCCGACGCTCACCGGGTGGGCGTTCTGGTGTCTGTTTCCCGTCCAGGACCGCAGGGCTCTCCCTGACAGCCTCCTGGCGGCCGCGGCAGCGGGATGGACAGCCCGGAGGTCACCTTCACGCTGGCCTACTTGGTGTTCGCCGTGTGCTTCGTGTTCACGCCTACCGAGTTCCACTCGGCCGGACTCACGGTGCAGAACCTGCTGTCGGGCTGGCTGGGCAGCGAGGACGCCGCCTTCGTGCCCTACCACCTGCGCCGCACGTCCGCCACGCTGCTGTGCCACTCGCTGCTGCCGCTCGGTGAGCAGGCCGGACCCTCCCCACGGAGGGCCCTCCTGGGTGGGCGGAAGCGGCCCCTCGGGCTCGCGGCCGAGTTCCGGGGCCCCGGGGGCGGCTGGGCCCCTGGAGCTAGCCAAACCTGTGGAGCGGAGTCGGGGGAGCGCGGACCCGCGGCCACTCTGAGCCGTGGCTGTGGGCCCTCCGCCTGTGCCTCTCGCGTCCGCTGCTCCCGGGAGCGGAGAGGAAGGTGCTGGCGGCAGCTGTCCGCTTGTAGGTGGAAGAAACGTGGGCTTAGGATGTTGGGGGGCGGGCATGGGGGGGATGCTTCACCCAGCTGGGGTAGGTCGTGAGTTACTACGTGGGGGCAGTTCCCAGGAGAAGGGTAGGAGTTAACTGATTGCAACAGGAAGGTGGAGGGGCCTGGGAGAGCAGGTGGCCTTGTCCCAGCTTCCTTCTGGAAAGGAGGGAAGGTGGGAAAGAAGGCAGAGATGGGTGACTCCATGGGGTTGTCACAGGTGCAGAGGTTGGGAGGGTATGGGGTGTGTGGCGGGCCAGGAGGCTCACACGCTGCCCAGGGATTGGCCTGGGTGGAGACCTCTGAAAGACTGGCTTGTCAGCTGGTTGGACAGGGGACTGGCTGGAAAGTGGGGTACTAGGTGTGTGTGTGAGGGACTGGTTCTTTGGAGGATACAGGGCAGAAGCAGGTCTGGAAGGGCAGGTGGCTGGTAGGGGGCCTGCTCTAGGGCTCAGTGGACTCGAGAATTTCCTGCTGCAGCAGGGCTCAGCAGCCTGGGCCAAGTGGAGAGCAGCCTAGAGGGGGCTGGGCTGAGGCCAGGCATGTGCTTGAGAACTGCCTGCCTCTTTGGGAAGAGGAGCAGATGGGCTCATGCTGAGACGGACACAGGGCCTTCTTGGCGATTGGTGGTCTCTCTGCCTGCTATGGGGATAACTATATGGGTTTCTCAGCTGCCCTGTGAGGCAGGGGTGTTAATTAGCCCATTCCTCAGATGTGGAATGTGTGGCTCAGAACTTGGGCTCCCGGGAGGCTCATGGGTAGGGTTTCTGACCTGGGAACTAAGGGTCCCCACAGCTTTCTGGAGTCCTTTTAGCAACCTTTTCTATAAGCCTGTGAGTGGCTACGCTGTCACCACGCTACACATGGACGGAGAAACCAGAACTTAGGGAGGACTTCAGTGACACATGGAGGTGGAGCCTGGTCTGGTGACTGATCCTGGGGTCTTTTTCTTTTGACCTCATTTTGAGGAGCTTTGAGAGTTTGTATGTGTTATCTATTGCTGCATGAACTACTTTAAACGTAGCAATTTAATCAACAGTAAATGTTTACTATTATTTTGCAGCCTTAAACGTGCTTGCACAGGTATCCATTATCTGCTTTATTATTTCAGTTGTTTGGACATGCAGATTGGCCCTGATCTGGCTAGCAAGGGCCCTGGATCTGGCTAGCAGGGGCCCTGGAGCTGTCTCACACAGGCTGTGCCCCATTATTCTTTGCTTACTGTTTGGCACACGAATCTGAGCTCTGGGATTGGGCCACATTGATTTGCTTCCTCAGAGGGGGTGGGGCTGAGACGCCAAGATCCCACCCATTGGAGGGCCAGTGTGTACCTCTGCATTGGGTGACACCAAATCCTTGCATTTGTTTTTGCATTTTTTAGGTTTTCCTATTTTCTTAATCAGATATTGTGTAAAACTAAACTAGCAAATTAAAAACACTTTTTCTTCATTTATTGTATTACTATCGTGGGCAAAGGTTGAGCTGGGCCAGCCATGAGGGCAGGTAAGGTCAACCTGCCCTAGGCTACCGTGGTCTGGCCCTGGGAGCCCACCAGGGCAGAGGGCCAGGCCAGGGTTGGGGATGAGGGTAAGTGGCCCCTTCCGGAGATACAGGGACAGGACTGTGGTCCCTGTGGTCACTATGGGGGGGAGAACGATGGCTTGGCAGTCCTGATCTCTGCTGAGGCCCTCCCCATTCTTTGTAGGCTACTACGTGGGCATGTGTTTTGCCGCTTCAGATAAGCAGCTGTATTCTCTTGGCCAGGCCCCGGAGGCCTGGCAGCTCTTCCTCCTGCTGGCAGTGACCCTGCCCACCATCGCCAGCACCGTGATCTACTACTGGTCCTGTGATCAATGGGCCCGCCACCCACTGGCCCGCACCCTGGCCCTCTATGCCCTCCCGCAGTCAGACTGGTGGGCTGTGGCCTCCTCAGTCAACACCGAGTTCCGGCGGATTGATAAGTTTGCCACGGGGGCACCTGGTGCTCGTGTGATCGTGACAGACACGTGGGTGATGAAGGTGACCACATACCGTGTGCATGTGGCTCAGCAACAGGATGTGCACCTGACCGTGACGGAGTCACAGCAGCACGAGCTCTCCCCAGATTCCAACCTGCCTGTGCAGCTCCTTACCATCCACGTGGCTGGCACCAGCCCTGGCGTGCAGGCCTTCGACATCCGGTAGGTGCACTTATGGCCAGGGTGAGCATGAGTCTGGGGCCACTCTAGGAGGCGATAATACGTGGAGCAGACTCTTCTAGCCACCCTTCCAGCGGGACTCTCAAGGCTCTTTATCCCTTGCACCCCCGTAGGTACCTTTTGTGGCTCTTTTCTGGGGGGAGCACATTAGGGATCTTTGGGGGTGGTAGAGGACCGAGGTTTGGTGATTGCCTTGGCTCTGGGGCCCAAACGGAGATCTTCTCCTCCCATTCAGACTGTGGACTGTCTGTTGTCCCCCTCCTGTGATCTGCTTTGTTCCTGAACTTGTTGAAAGCTAGGCATTCTGTCTCTGCTGCAATCCCCCAACTCTCTCTGCCCCTCCCTGCATCCCTTGGGGGCAGGTCGGCGGTGCTGGTTCTGTGGGTGCTAGCCTCAAGGCTATCTTTGCTGGCTGGTCGTCACCTGGCAACTGGGCTGCACCTGAGCCCCCATCCCCGTGTTCTGTGAGGTTTGTGAGTGCCCTGTCTCCTGGAGGCATGTCAGCATCCCCAGCAAGAATGATGGCCCTCCCTGCCCTGCAGAGGGGCCTTGGCCCCAGCCTAGCAGCCCCCACCTTGTGCAGGCTGAACTCCACGGAGTATGGTGAGCTGTGTGAGAAACTCCGCGCACCCATCCGCAGTGCAGCCAACGTGGTCATCCATCAGAGCCTGGGCGACCTGTTCCTGGAGACATTTGCTTCTCTGGTGGAGGTCAACCCAACTTACTCAGTCCCCAGCAGCCAGGTGAGGGCTGGGTGGGGGCAGATGGGTTCCCATAGGCCAGGCCCCCTGGGGTGGGGGGGGGCCCACAGCCACTTGGCCAGGATCCCCATGACCCTCTTCGCCCACCCACAGGAGCTGGAGGCATGCATTGGTTGCATGCAGACACGTGCCAGTGTGAAGCTGGTGAAGACCTGCCAAGAGGCAGCTGAGGGCGAGTGCCAGCAGTGCTACTGTCGTCCCATGTGGTGTCTCACTTGCATGGGCAAGTGGTTTGCCAGCCGCCAAGACCCGCAGCGCCCTGATACCTGGCTTGCCAGCAGAGTGCCTTGCCCCACCTGCCGTGCACGCTTCTGCATCCTGGATGTGTGTGCTGTGCGCTGAGCCTTCTGGCTGCAGCAAAGGAGTGGCCTTGGGGGTCCCTGAAAGCCCTACCAGGGACCCCACAGCCACCATGAGGAGTAGCCAGGGCTCCAGGCCCTTGTTTGTGTTGTCAGCCAGGGACTCTTTTCCCAGCCTCATGGAGCTTGAGGGTTTTTGTTTAAAAAGGAAGTTTTTTTTGCAGCAGTGGCAGTGGGATGGGACTTCAGTGCCTCTGCTTCCTTTGCTGCTTGTTTCTCCAGGTAGAGGCAGGTGCTGGACACGAACACGGTATGGCGTGGGGCCCATTTCCAGAGCATTCTGAGGCTGCCTGAGCTATCTTCTGGGAGACCAGGGGTCTGCCTCCATGGCCCTACCCTGAACCACTTGCCTTAACTTTATGCAGCACACCTGCCTCTCAGTTACACACCAGAACCAGGTTCATCTAAGCTGGTTGCAGTCTGTCCTCCAGGCTTCTGAGTCCAGGCTGGCTGCTGGCCCTGTGGTAGTGTCCCCTCTGCACCCCACCAGGCTGCTGTGAGGATGCAGAGAGAGGGGTGCAAGTTCAGGGTGAGAGCACTATGTGGGCTTCCTGGGTGGGGTGGCCCCTACTTAGTTATCTACGCCCCCTCCCCAGAGGTTCTGGACTTCCTGTCGGGCTGGCTTCCATCAACTCCTGTAATTCAGCTGCATGCTTGGCGGGGGGCGGGGGTTGCCTTTCTCCTGGAGGGCATGCACCTCCATGCCTCCTGCTGCCCCAGGAGCCCCGAAAAAGGCCAGGCCTGACTCCTGGCCGGAGATGGGTATTGAGACATCCTACATCCGGACAAGTGCTTTGGGACATAGCACAGGGCCCACCACAGCTCTGCACCTGGAGCGGAATGACGTGCCTCTTCCCCATTCCTGGTGGCCCATGGGGAGGGCAGGAATAGCCCGGCCCACGTGGCTGTGGGTGTATGTGTGCGGGGGCTCACGCGTGGGGTCCTAAGCCGCGCTCCCCCCCCCCCCCCCCAGCTGTTGTGTCCGCTGAGGTGAGGGACCCAGCTGGCGGCCATCGGGGCGGGGCCGGCAAGCCCAGCCCCAGCCCCGGCTCACGGGCTGCCAGAGGAGGCCGGGTCGGGTTATTTTTACTACTAGGGAAAGTTTTATAAAGGGGAATTTATTGTAGCTGAGTGCGACGGTTCTTAATAAATGTTCGTCTGAAGTCCGTACTGGAATGTCCTGTCTTTCCTGATCCTCGCCCTGGGCCCGGGAGAAGCCAACTGGGAAGTGAAGCGCCGTGGCTATGGCTGCTGCAGGCGAGGCGGGCGGCTTCGGCAGGGAAACCAGGGCAGCTGCCGCCGCAGGGCCTAGGCACCGGGACGCCCCTTCCGGGTCCTCCCCTTCCGGGTGCCCGTTTCCCGCTTGCACGGAAGGCTCGGCCAATCAGGCGCGCGCTCTCTCCTCGGCCCCGCTCAGCGCCTGCGACGCGCGCGTGTCCGAATCTCCCGCCAAGGCCCCTTCCCCTCCCCACGCCCTGCTCGCGGAGGCTGCGGCCCGGGCCGTCCCAAGGCTTGGGGGTGGGGGGCACCGTTCCTCGGGCCTCCTCTGGCTCGGCCGTCTCCCGGAAGGCCGTGGCAGCGCTGCGGTCCCTGTCCCCGTGCGGAGCGCGCGCCGCCGCCTGGGCCCCCCCCGCCGGCCTGGGCCCGATGGTCTCGCCCACCGCTGCGCGCGGGAGCTCCGAGGGGCGGGGCCGCCGGCACATAAAGGCGGTTGGGGGCGGGGCGCGCGCGCAGAGCCTGTCAGCGCCGGCGCGGGAGAGGACGCTGCCCCCGCTGCTGCCCCCGCCGCTGCCCCCGCCGCTGCTGCCGCCGGCCCTGGGACCGCCGCCTGAGGACCCCGCCGCCGCCCGAGGACCCCGCCGCCGCCGCGCTCGATGGCCTGCCGACCGCGAAGCCCTTCCGGGTGCGGGAGCCGCCGCGACGGCGACGCCAGGTGAGGCGGACCGCGCGCCCCGGGGCGTTCCGGGCGGGCCGAGGGGTGGGGGGTGTCCTCGCGGCCGGCCTTACCCCTGACGCGGCCTCTCGTCTGCAGCCCGCCGACCCCCGCCAGATGGAGCCTTGGACGGAAGCGCAGAGCCGACGGGAAGCGCAGGAAGCCCGAGGACGCCGAGGGCCCAGTGAAGCCCGAGGGCGACGGCAGGCCCGACAGGTGGGCCCGGGGCGCTGCGCAAGCTGGGGGTCTGGGGCGCTAGTGATGGCACTGGGAGGGAGGGAGGCCCTCATCCTGGCTTCCTGAGGCGCCTGGGGGCCTGCAGCGGGCTAGCGATGGCGCCGGGGGTGGGGGTCCTCATCATGGCTGCTCGAGGTGTCGCGGGGTGGGGGTTCTCCTCCTGGCTGCTCGAGGCGACTCGGGGTTAGGGGTCTCTGTGTGGCTGATTAAGTAGATGGGGTCTGCACTCGGCTGGTTGAGGCGCCGAGGGTCCCTACTTGGTTGCTTAAGGAGATTGTGGCTCACCACCTGACTGGTAGAGGCCCCCAAAGATTCTCATCCGATTGGTAAAGGTGCCCGGATTCCCCACTTGTCTTGTTAAAGAGGCTGTGGGTTACTACGCAACTGGTTAAGGCCCCTGGAGAGTCCACACCCAGCTGGTTAAAGTGATTGTAGGTCCCCACCCAACTGGTTAAGGAGGCTGCGGGCCCGCACCCCACTGATTAAGGTGCCTAAGGATCCCCCACCCAGCTGAAGAGGCTCTGGGTCCCCACTTGGCTGGTTAAGGTGTCTGGGGGCCCCCACCCGACTGGGTAAAGACGCCTGGGAGCCCCAGCTGACTGGTTAAGGCGCCTGTGGGCCCCTACCCGATTGGTTATGGAAGCTGTGGGTGGCCTCCCTGACCACTTGTGGTGTCTGTGGCTCAACATCAGTTGATTGATCAAGGTGCTTGTGTGTCACAGCACCTCACTAGTTATAGGGCCGCTGCCTCACAACACTTGGTTAGTCGTGGTGCCTGCTGGTCTCTGTATCTGACTAGTTAAGGCCCCTGTGCTTCAAATGCTTGGCTAATTAACAAGCCTGTGTCTTCTGACATTTGACTATTAAGGTACTGACATGTCATGTGATGTGGTTGAAGATGTCATGAAGGTCTCTAGTGACAGGTGTCAACGGGAGCTGGTCTCAGTGAGTGAGCCTTCTTGGGTTTTTGGGACAGCGTGGGAGGCTGCCCTGAATTTCCTAGAATGTTTCAGTGCAGCTCGTCAGGTTGGTCTCCTGAAGAATCAGTTTAAAGATAGTCATCCCACAGTCAGAAAAGGCGTCTGTATGCAGAATGCAAACTGGGTTTAAGTTCCGCTTTCCTTTTCCCTGTGGCGCTCCCTGGCACTTTCTCTCCGAGGAGCCTTTGCTGCAGCATTCCTGTGAGCTCTTTATTCGGTGATGTGCTGGGGAGGCTAGGACACTGTGCGAACCCCACCCCCGTTTTCTTGTCTCTGTACTCTGATGTGGGTGGCTCCGCTACTCATGGGACAAGGAACCGTTGAAGAAAACCAGGGGCAGTGGTGAAGTCCACGGGCAGGGAATGCCTCTGTTGGCAACCGTTGTGTGGTGACCAGGTGACGATCAGAGTCTGTGTGCCAAGCCCCTCAACAGGGGACATGATTGGCCTGTCTGAAGCCTGACTTAAGGACAAGGGGAAAGGGAGGTGGGGAAGAATGTGTGGTGCACACTAGACTTTTTAGGACAGTTCTTACACTTGCTCATGGGGCAGGGCCGGGGTTCAGAGAGGGGTCTAGGATAACTGTGTTTCACTCTAAACACCTTTGTTCCTTGTGGGACCATTTGCTAAGATGAAGAGGGTGGGGGTAGAGCAGACATGGCATGGGGAAGGCGTTGGTAGTTAATGAGGCTTGAGTTTGGATGCAGAAGTGCTCACGTTCTGCATGAGTGGGACCTCTCAGCGCATAGTTCAGCCTTTTGGAGATTTGGGGCCAGAAGATATATGTGGGAAGAGATGCAGAGTGTGGGAGACGGTCTGGACGGTGCTGGAGCTGGATGTTAAGAGAAGCCATTAAACACCATTGAGATAAAGATCTGAGTCTTCAGGGGTCTCCCGTTTAGCTGAGGAGAAAATGTTAAATCCTTACATTGCTTTAGAAGTTTCTTGTATGCCTGTAGGTACCCCTCTAGCTCAGTAGTTAGCCACACAGGTCTCCTTACTCATCTACAGTGGCAGCAATGCCTTTGGCTCTTGCTTTTGGCTCTGTGGGTAGTGCTTGTCTGCCCCGTCTGCTGTGGTGGTGCCCGGGAGATGCATAGAGATACCTGCAGGAGAGCCCGGTGCATTTCTATTGCAGAATGTGGGTACTTTCCCTGAAAGGACTCCTCTGCTAAGGCGTAGGATAAGTTCGTGAATACAATGTGCTTACTCTAAAAAACACGGGCTTTAGTTCTACAAGAGGTATTTTCTATCGTTGTATGAGAAAGTTTGTGATGTAGTGGAAGGTCATTTGTAAGCTCCTTTTAAGAGTTCAGGATCCTTTCGTGGCCCAGACCTGAGCCTCGTGGTCCGCTAGTGAGGTCCAGCTTTGGACAACCCTCCATTTGGTTCCTCTGTAGCTGGGATACAGTTACTGAGTCACATTAATTTTTGGCTCATTAAGTTGATTTCAGGGCCTGCCAATCATTTTTAGATTCTGGAAATTTAGTTTTAGAAATCTAATTTTAGTTTTTCTGGGTGAGGTACCTATAGGACAAGGAATGCTAATGGTGCACAGTGATCGATCATCTGTTACTGCAGTTGTGTTTTTTTTTTTTTAAACTTGTTTTATTTATTCACGAGAGACAGAGAGAGAGAGGCACAGAGACATAGGCAGAGGGAGAAGCAGGCTCCTTGCAGGGAGCCCAATGTGGAACTTGATCCTGGATCCTGGGATCATACCCTGAGCCGAAGGCAGACGCTCCACCGCTGAGCCACCCAGGCGTCCCTGCAGTTGTGTTTTCAAAGTACCTTGTGGTTTGCAGCTAGGGTGTATCCGGTTGCTTAGAGTGGCAATTGAAGCTGTGTCTAGCTTCATGCATCAATGGTGGCCAGCAGGAAATTGAGGAAAAGTAAAAACGTCTTAGTTTGCATCTAATCTACAGATAATAGGCATACCAGCAATTCTGACTGCCAGACTTCTTGGCATTAAGGGTTTTTCAGATTGCTTGCTCTTGACAAAAGAGCTCTTGATCTCTAGATAGATAGACCTGAGCTCCCTGTTTACTCTTAACCCAACTCTAGGGGGTACTGTTACCAGTATAGTAAGTCTTAATATAGCAAGGACTCACTGTATGTTCCCATTCCCCATTTTCATTATGTGACACATTGTGCATTTAAAGGTAAACAGCAACACTTATTAAGGACTTTTTTTCCTTTTTTAAACAATGGGTTTTTTTTTTTTTTTTTAAGATTTTATTTATTCATGAGAGACAGAGAGGCAGAGGGAGAAGCAGGCTCCATGCAGGAAGCCTGATGTGGGACTCTATCCTGGGACTCTGGGATCAGGCCCTGAGCCAAAAGCAGATGCTTAAACACTGAGCCACCCAGACATCCCATTAATGATGTTTTATGTGCTAGTTGCTTCGCTTAGTATGAAATAGCATTTTTTTAATACACTGAAAATAACTTCTTATTTTGTAAATTAGAGAACAAACTATTAGGCCCCATTCTCTGCCTCCTCCCACCCCCCGCCAGTGGGCTGTTTCCTAGTGATTCAGCTAACACTGGCACATGGTGGGTGCCTAGAAGTTCGACAGATGAACCCCAGAGAGGCTTGAAGTGAATTGTCCAAACTCAGTGAGCTTGTAAGTGATGGAGCAAGAGATGATCCAGGAGCCCATTCCCTTGGCCCTCTCTAGACAACATCTGGACATCTCCTGATGTGCTGTTTGAAAGAGAACTGAAAGTAGGTGCTGTGGTTCAAGTGCACGTTTTCATTGTATTGCAGTTTTACGACTCCTGAAGGCCCGAAGCCCCGTTCTAGATGTACAGATTGGGCCAGTGCAGTTGAAGAGGATGAAATGAGGACCAGAGTTAACAAAGAAATTGCAAGGTATATATTCTGGAACATTGTGAAGTGTTCTCTGTGGTGTTTTTAATTCTATGTGAGCTTTGAGGTATGTGTTGGAAGGATGATTCTTTAAGAGTCCGTCCCCATCCCAGCAGCATTAGCAGGGCCTGAGAACTTACTATAAAAGTGCTCATCCTCGGGCCTCACTGCAGAATGGGTGATGAATGGGAAACTTGGGGTGGGTCCAGCGTGTCTTAAAGAAGCAGTCCAGATGAGTCTGCTCTCTGCAGTCTTAGGTGCCGTCCTTCTACCGTGACAGCAGGGGGAGATGGTGCTCGTGGGCGGCAGAGGATTACCATGTGGTTCTCACCTACCACATAGGGTTCTACCACTCCAGCAGAGTGTGTGGCTCTCTTTGGAAAGGGGGCGCACTCTTGTCTGCCATCTGGCTTGGGTAACAGCTCAGGAGTGCGGGAGCACAGAGGGGTCCCTGAAGTGGGGCCTGTGAACCCGTTGCTGTTGTACCCAAAATTCTTGTGTATATCCAGATTCTCACAAACTCCAAGCTACTGCCTCGACTCATTATGGTTCAGGTGATGCACCCTTAAACACTGCTTATCTCTCTTGATTACATTCTCTGGTATTTTTCAGTTTTTCCTCCCATTTGATATATGCCATCCAACCTGGATGATTGAGCTTTGAGTTAAATGCTGTAGCTCATAATCATTTGGAGTATGTTGAACTGAGTCTGGTGGTTCTTAGTTCTTTTTTTTTTTTTTTTAATTTTTATTTATTTTATGATAGTCACAGAGAGAGAGAGAGAGAGAGGCAGAGACACAGGCAGAGGGAGAAGCAGGCTCCATGCACTGGGAGCCCGATGTGGGACTCGATCCCGGGTCTCCAGGATCGCGCCCTGGGCCAAAGGCAGGCGCCAAACCGCTGCACCACCCAGGAATCCCTGGTTCTTAGTTCTTATGAGAAAATGTGTCCTCAGCAGGGAAGCAGGGCCAGATTGTCTGTTCCACCTCTGAGTGGTTGATGATATTTATAGCTGCCTCCTTAGGAAAGCCACAGGCACACGTTGGGGTTAGGATCACTCAGAGGGCTGCTTTAGTTTCTTTTAGCATCAAGATGTATGTGTGTGGGTGGGCAGCATGCCTGGGTAGAAAAATGAACTGGAAATTGACAGACACGGACCCCTTCAGTGTTTTGAATTAGCTTTATTTACAAAGATCTCAATTTTCCCGGCTGTGGAGCTAGGATGTTTGATTTGGTCTGTGCAGTTTGTGTGCTCTACTCTCAGGGCTCACACAGCCTCATAAATACCCATGTGTGCTGACCCTTGCTGATCTTACGCTCTGTAGGGAGACTCATCTGTCTGGACCTTCTGATGGGCTCTGCCTTGTTCCTCAGTTGTCTCACAGGTCTGTCTCCAAAAATTGTTCTCCTTTGCAAAACAGGCGTGCTCTGTTGTGGGCCACCGCTGCTTTAGGAAGGCTCGGGTACTCTGCCTTCTCAACGGAGTTTAGTTTACTGTACTCAGGGAGCCTTATACACACCCCAGCTGTCTGAAAATTGGAAAATGCATTTTTTTTAAAAAGATTTTATTTATTTACTCATGAGAGAAACACAGAGAGAGAGAGAGAGAGAGAGAGAGAGAGAGAGGCAGAAACACAGGCAGAGGGAGAAGCAGGCTCCATGCAGGGAGCCTGTGGGACTTGATCCCAGGTCTCCAGGATCACGCCCTGGGCCAAAGGAGGCACTAAACTCCTGAGCCACCCAGGCTGCCCGGAAAATGCATCTTAATCATAATTCAAGCCAGTTTTTTTCACCTGGAGTCTGGAGAGCATGAAGCCCCTACAGAAAGTGGTACTGAGGGCCTGCTTTGTCAGTTCTCACAGCCTGGTACAGAATTGGTGCTTTCCTAGGTACACAGAGGGAACCTCATTCCTGCTATCCAAACTGTACAAATCTTGGGAGCTGACAATTCTGGAAGGAGACACAGTAATATATGACTTGTTTTAGACATGTGAATTTCTAGCTTGCGGTAGTTCATGGTTTTGGTGTTAGATTGTGCTGCACTTCTTTGGCTGACGTACCTTGGCAAAGGTGGGTTTTGGTAGTTGCTGTGATAGAAATTAGATGCCTCCTGAAATCCACGAGGAACAAGCCTGGGGGGTGGTGTTTGGTCTCCTTCCAAAATTAGAGGAGAGTAGAACCCAGTGGGCACACACGTAAGTAGTTGTGGTATTAGAAATAAAGATTGTGTATTTCAGCTTTACATTTATTTTTTTCAAAAAACAAATCTCACTACTTAGCCTGAAAAACTGTTAGGGGCATTTTTTTTTTTTTTTTTTTTTAAACTTAGAACCTCTCTGTTACATATGGTGGTGCCTGGGGAATTGAGGTAATCATTTGCCCCCAGAGCCTGGTTGCCCTAAGCAGTTTGTACAAGTGTGACCTCTAACTGATCTTATGAGAGCAGATGCCCGAGGGAGATTGGAAATAAATGGAAACACCGTGCGCTGTTGCCCTGACTCGCTTACCAGACCACATTGCTCAGGGGCAAGGCCTGAATGCTGGGGGCTGTCTTTTAGTATTAAAAGCATCGTGTTCAGTTAATTTGTATACTTTTCTAAACCAGGAATATTTATTTTGCTCTCAGATATAAAAGAAAACTCCTCATAAATGATTTTGGGAGAGAGAGAAAATCCTCATCGGGAAGGTAAGTGCCACATAAATGTTTCTTCTCTAACCTAATAGACCTGCCAATGGCTAGGGGGCAGAACCGCGCATGGGATGCTGGGTCCTTTGCTCCCTCCTTTGGAGTCTGTATCTGATGTGTGGACCGTTCTCGGATTAATATGGTTTGCAATCCAGAGAACAAATGTTCTTTCACCACTGTGTTTCAGCATTTTCTTGTAGTGGTTTTATTTTTTATTTTTTATTTTTTTAAAAGATTTTATTTATTTATTCATGAGACACACACACACACACACACACACACACAGAGGCAGAGACATAGGCAGAGGGAGAAGCAGGCTCCATGCAAGGAGCCCGACGTGGGACTTGATCCTGGGTCTCCAGGATCACACCCCGGGCTGCAGGCGGCACTAAACCACTGTGCCAACGGGGCCGCCGTTGTAGTGGTTTTAATCTTGTGGTTCGTTCTGTCCATCTCGTCTCTAGCTCTGACTCCAAGGAGGTGGGGCCCACGGTGCCAGCTGACTTAGAGACGGATGAGAGCGTCCTGATGAGAAGGCAGAAGCAGATCAACTATGGGAAGAACACCATCGCCTATGACCGCTATATTAAGGAAGTCCCGAGGTAGTCTTGTCTCATTGGCACGTCCTGATGGTGTCATGGGGCACCGCAGTCTAGAGTCTAGTTGCTTCCGTGCTGAATCTGACTCTGAGTGTCCTTCATAACTGCTGAGGACCATTGAACAACTTTGAGGCACTTACATGAATGAGGAGGAAGGGATACGAAGATAAGAAACCAATGCTTATAGTTCAGGGTATTAGAGAACATTTCAGGTCCCAGAACTCCAATAGCCTCAGAAATGTAAGGCTATTAACGTGTGATGGGGGAAGAGTAAAGTTCAGGTAGCAGGTTGTAAAGATGTTCTTGGAGAAAAACATGAGCTTTGCCCCTTTGTCCCAGCAGCATGCTCTCCCTGGTCTGCTCTCGCACAGGGTTGCAAAGAAAGCTAAGAGAGGGCATCCATTTCTCGGTAGGACTGGAGTTTAGGTGTGCTTTTTTTTGGAGCACAGATAGCAAAGGAATAGCAGAGTCAAAAGGGTAGTGCTTTTTTTATATATTACTTTTGTTCATTTTATAGTCTCGGTTGATTAGTTTTTTGGTAACTCTGATCTCCCAAGTTTGGTTAATCTTCAAGCTAACGTACAGGTGTGGGTGGTGTGTACTAGGACAATCTCCCTTTTCCCTGTAGACACCTTCGGCAACCCGGCATCCACCCCAAGACTCCCAACAAATTCAAGAAGTATAGTCGGCGATCATGGGACCAGCAGATCAAACTCTGGAAGGTGGCTCTGCATTTTTGGGATCCTCCAGCTGAGGAAGGATGTGATTTGCAAGAAATGTATGTCTTTGCTGCATTTTTATCCTCTGTTTCTGTGATTTGTGCCATGACTGAAAGTGCTGGATTGCTTGGGTGGCAGGTTATCATGGTGTTAACTCCCCCTGCGAGTTCTGAGAGAGCAGAGTAGCCAGCTGTCACAGCATCCTATCTTGTCCTGTTGGATGGGTGGTGGAGGTAGGAACATGCTTACTGGATTTAATTCATTTTTTGTAGCTAGAGAAAATGGAGCTCAGTAAACCTAGTAATACGTGGGCTGTTGTTCATTTTTTCTTAAATTTTAAAATAGACTTTTAAAAAAAGATTTTATTTATTTATTCATGAGAGAGACAGAGAGGCAGAGACACAGGCAGAGGGAGAAGCAGGCTCCCGATGCAGGACTCCATCTCAGGACTCTGGAAACATGCCCTGAGCCAAAGGCAGGCACTAAACTGCTGAGCCACCTAGGGATCCCCTAAAAGGCATTTGAGTAATTTATGTTGAGTTATGAAAATAAAAGGTTGGGTTTTTTTTCTTCTAAGATTTTATTTGTTTATTTGAGAGGAGAGCAAGAGTGGGAGAGAGGGGCAGAGACAGAGAAGCAGCCTCCCTAACGAGCAGGGAGCCTGTGGGGCTCCATCCCAGGACCCTGAGATCATGACCTCAGCTGAAGACAGATGCTTTACCAATGGAGCCACCCTGGCGCCCCTCACTATTGGTTTTTAAACTCAAGCCTAGTTGGAAAGACCTCAGGCCCAAGTTCTTGCCCTAGCGTTAGGATGCTTGTTGAACAGGGACGTGGACTGGCTGGTCTTGCACTCACCCCGTCTTTGGGCACATCTTCTCAGACCCCTCCTGACCTGAGCCTTTCCCTTCCTCGGAGATAGATTCAGTAGATACTTGAGCTTCTGATTTGCACTGGGGAAATTGATTAGAAACTATTATGTTTGAAATGATTTCTAACATGGCTTTACAGATTTGGCCTCACAGATGTCATAACGTCATACTGATTTTTTTTTTCCCACCGTGACACTGTTGTCCCATTTTCTATGAGTAGAAAATTGGAAAATTAGCAATTTTGGTGTTCATCCCTTGCCCTACCCTCTCCTGGGCTTATATTGATGCTTCTCCTTAGAAGGATGCTTGTGGGTGTATGAACAGTCACTCTGCAGTTGAGAACGGGTAGGTGTGTGCTCTGAGCTAGGTGAATGTTTCCCCTGGCCCTAACTGCCTCCAGCTCTACCTGGTGGACAGGGCAGAGGTGGGGATGGGAGTCTCACTGGAAATTGTCTTGATCCCTCCACTCGACAGTCAGTGTTCTTGTGAGGCAGCACAGGACTGCTGGTGCTTGTATTCCGTCAACGGACTCAGAGACCTCCTCGCTTTCAGTGGCAGCTGATGCATCTGTTTGCTTTCATTCCGTAGACACCCTGTGGACCTCGGGGAGATGGAGACCGGGTCTGCAGAAAGCAGCTCTGAGTCCCAGACCAGCTCGCAGGATACCTTCGTAAGTACCTTTTCTTGGTTTTCTCTCTCCCCATGGTTGTTTGTGGGCAGTTGCTGACCGCGTGTGCCACCTAATGAGCTGACATTTAAGCTGAAATCTGGTTCTGGTGCTTGTGAGTAAGGGGCTCTTTTCTCCCTTGTATGGCATTGTTGAGACGTCCAACTGGATGGCATTCCTAGGCAGTGGCCCTAATTGAAGTTTTTTTGGGTCAGTCTACCTAATCAGTCCTACCACTTTCATTTTAAAAGAGAAAGGCCTTTTTTCCTGTGCTCCCAGTGTGTCTGTAGGCCTCGGCCGTAGCCTTATAGGCTGTGTACTGTTCGTGGTGGTGATTTGCTGGCACAAGAATCATTTGCTGATTATTGCTACATAAAGGTATTCTTTGGGCCTATGGGTTCCCCCACATTTGCTGACTTTAGAATTACATGTTTTTGAGGAAGAAAACCTACAAAGATGAAAAACAACATATAAAATTACCTCATCTAATCCTGCAGTTGTAGGTGGGGTGCTTGTTCTTTCAGACTTTTCTGCACCTATACAAGCAAACATATGTGAGCAGTGTTTTTTTGTTTTTTTGTTTTTGTTTTTTTTAAGATTTTATTTATTCATGAGAGAGAGAGAGAGGCAAAGACACAGGCAGAGGGAGAAGCAGGCTCCAAGTAGGGAGCCCGACGTGGGACTTGATCCCAGGTCTCCAGGATCATGCCCTGGGCTGAAGGCGGCGCTAAACCGCTGAGCCAACCGGGGCTGCCCAGTATTTTTTTTTTTAAGATTATTTATTTATTTATTCATGAGAGACAGAGAGAGAGAGACAGAGACACAGGCAGAGGGAGAAGGAGACTCCATGCAGGGAGCCTGACGTGGGACTTGATACCGGGTCTCCAGGATCACACCCTGGGCTGAAGGCGGTGCTAAACTCCTGAGCCACCCGGACTGCCCCATGTGAGCAGTTTATAATAAAAGGAGCCCTTTATTACTTTTATAAAAGAGACCACCCTGACATTTGCATATTGAAATACCCAGCATAATAAGTGAAAAAACTGATAGAAACTAGGAAATGCAAATATTTGTTGTGAAGTACTTAGACTTTATTTGGATCATCTTGTACTGAATTTGGATGGTTGAGAAGCCAATACAATAAAGGGATATAGTGACCTTTTTCTTTTCTTTCTTTTTGCCTTCTGTCTGTCCCCCCACCCCCTCGTAAGCCTGGTAGGTGTCCTTCCAGTCTCGTGGCCCAGCTGCCCCCTTCACACTTGGGCCTGATAGCATGTGACTGCCAGGTTAGGAATAATACAAATGTCCAACACTAGAGGAGTAGCAAAGTTATATCATAAGGAACAGAGCTATTCTAGGTTGTTTTTGAAGACTAATGATATGGGAAAATTGTGGAGATAA
This sequence comes from Canis aureus, assembly GCF_053574225.1. Lineage (NCBI taxonomy): Eukaryota > Metazoa > Chordata > Mammalia > Carnivora > Canidae > Canis > Canis aureus. Next base: position 63,265,627 of record NC_135612.1, read on the forward strand.
AAGCAGGATATTTAATGATAGAATGATCTCAGTTTTTGTGGATATTTACATGTGTGTAGGACTGAAAAGGAGCCCATGAAAATCTAACTGGTGGCATCTTGAGTTTGGATCAAGAGTAATCCTTGTCCCAGCTCAAGAAACAGGTTCTGAACATACCACTTGTGGAATCAAGAGTTAGAGGCAGATGCTTAGGCCCAGGAGCCAGGGGAGGGAGCCAGATGGAGATGTGAGGCAGGAGTCATGGTGGGGATTGTGCAGGGTCCCTGAGGAGGTGGTTCAGAAATGGCCACATGTGCTGAAGGGAAGAGAGGCCCGGGCCTAAGCACTTTATTTAGTACATCCCTCAGCCACCCCACTAGATGCTGGATGCAGCCATGACGGCGACACCGCACTCAAAAGTGTCAATGCTGACAGGACAGAGACACTCCTGTGTGATCAGCAGTCGGTGGTGGTCAGGCTTCCCAGCTGCCATGAACACGTTCTTTTTACAAGTTTTTTCATTCATTCATTCATTCATTCTTCTATTTATTATTATATTTTATTTATTTTTTATTTTGTTTTATTATTTTATTTTTAAAATTTTATTTATTTATGATAGGCACACAGTGAGAGAGAGAGAGGCAGAGACACAGAGGGAGAAGCAGGCTCCATGTACTGGGAGCCCGACGTGGGATTCGATCCCGGATCTCCAGGATCGCGGCCCTGGGCCAAAGGCAGGCGCTAAACCACTGCGCCACCCAGGGATCCCAGTTTTTTCTTTTTTGATCCACAGTTTGATCAAGAATTACTTGTCTAAATTGCCATTTCTTATGTTTTTATTAACTTAGAATAGTTTCCCTGCCTTTTTCCTCCCAGACATTGACTTTTTGGGAAGACTTGAGGCTAGTTTTGTAATGCACAGTTCCTCGTTTGGGAGTTCTGTTTCTTTAAGAACTAGGTTTTTAAAAAAAAAAAAAAAAAGAACTAGGTTTTTTTTTCTTTTATAGATTTTATTTAGTTATTCATGAAAGATACAGAGAGAGAGGCAGAGACACGGGCAGAGGGAGAAGCAGGTTTCATGCAGGGAACCCTATGTGGGACTTGATCCTGGGACTCCAGGATCATGCCCTGAGCCAAAGGCAGGCACTCAACTGCTGAGCCACCCAGGTGTCCACAGTAACTTTTTTTTAAACATTCTTTTTTTTTTTTTAAACATTCTTTTAAAACTTTGATTTCAGTTGGTATAAACATTGAGCTTTAGTATGACCTTGTAATTAAGCTTTTATAGCGAAAAAGGAAAACCAGTTTAGCAATGCAGAAATATACTAAATTAAACACTGCTGTCTCCTGCCCTAAGAGCCACTACTCAGTTTTGTCTAGTGTTTGAGCAGTTTTTTTGTGCTTCTAGAAGATGTACACGGGTGTACACACCTGAGCTTTCTGTTTCACACAGTACCTTGCATCCGTCATATATGATCCCTTTGGTAGCATAGTTACAGGGAATCATAAGTGAGTGCAGTTATGGGGTGGGGAGAGGTCTGTGCTCTTCCCCCCAGTGCCAGAGCAGCTAAGCTAGTTCCCCCTTGGCTGCTGAGCATGTGCTCAGTGGTTTGTTGTGGGGAGCGGGTGCTGGTGCACCCAGGCCACATTGTAATCCCCTAGAGTCAAAGGGCTGGGGCTTAGACACCATAAAGGGTCAGTTAGTTTCTACCAGGTTGGTTAGTGGATAGGGATTTGATTTTTTCTACCTAGAAGAAAGATTGATGTTCCTTGTAAATTTTAATTAGATAATGGTTTTGAATTCTCTCCCAAGCATGTCAGCTGCATAGACCTTCACTGGTAACACTGCATCTTAGTCCTGTGGTGCTGTGGGCACAGGAGGATGCAGTTGCCTCCTGGTCGGGGTGCACAGCCTTGTGCTTAGTGCCACCAGCAGTAAGTCCCATGTGTCTTGGGAGCTGGCATGACTGTATTCCTGTTTTCTAGGATGTGTACTCTGGTACACCCACTAAAGTCAGGCACGTGGACTGCCGTGTGGAGGACGAGTTTGATTTGGAAGCTTGTTTAACTGAGCCCTTGAAAGATTTCTCAGCCATGAGCTAACTGATGCCACCTGGAGGCCACTGGGAATGAGCATTGGCTCCACCTGGCAGGTTGGGGGCCGGCCAAGCATGTCCTGCGTTGGTAACTGGATGGTTTCTGTTCACAGTTCGTCTTCGCATTATCTCACGGTGAATTTACTCTTGCCTTATTTCCTTAAGCGTTAATTTTATGTATAGTAAGTGTATTTTGCATGTTTTAAATTGTAAATGGAAAGAAATCCAAGGAAAATTGAACTCGGAGCAGTCTTGAAAACTTAATTGCTTTAATCCTTACCATTCTCCAAGTTAACCTGACAAGCATACTTTAATATTTAATAACTGGTTTTACACCGGTACATTAGACATTAAGTTGCCACTTGTCAGGTGGCTAGTTTGGGGTTAGCCGCATATCCGTGGAGCCAGTTGTGTGTCAGCTTTCTTTACTGGTATCTGAGTATTCTCATCATTGGATAGCTTTAATATCTTTACGGAAACTTAATTTTGGGCCTTTTGTCAATACGTCAAGGTGTGTTTCTTCCTCAGAGCACTGAATAGTCAAAGATAGTAAATTCAGCTGTTAATGGATTTTATGTAAGTTACACATTCTTAATTTGGTCTTTGTAAATAGCACTAGGTAGGCCTTCTACCTGTAATACTCCAAGAGTTAAAGGCAGCAGAGGGGTTCAGAAAGAACATTTTTTTACAGTCAGTTAATTTACCATGTAAAATTGCTGTAAATGATAATGTGTACAGATTTTTTGTTCAAATATTCAATTGTAAACTTCTTGTTAAGACTGTTATGTTTCTATTGCTTTTGTATGGAATGATATTGCAAAAATAAAAAGAAAAGAACCTTTTTTAGTTGATTTGTTATGTTGCCAAATAGATTCACTGCTGAGATAATTAATTCCTGTGTTTGGAGGACCCGAGTATCTGTTCTTAATGCATGGCACTGGGGGGACCTCATGCATGGTGAAGGAAGCGTGGCCCAGGCTCATTAAACTCCACCCAGCAAGGAGGACCTCATGTCATAGGTTTGGAGCTCTGATGGGGGATCTTGGTCAGGCCAGAGCCACATCTAGATCTCCCATCACTGCAGAGCCTGGTCGCGTTCTGCGTGGACCCAGGACTCATGGAGGAAGTAGGTGGACCTCAGTTTGATGCTTATTTGGCAACTGGGGTGGCAGGGCCTTTCCCTGTTTGCTGAGATGGACCAGGGCTGTGCAGTCTGCCCTGGAGCAGGGTGAGCATCAGACCTGGGTCTCGAGGGGCAGCCCTGACCACTGCTTGTTTTCTCTAGCCATGCTCTTGAACCCTGGAAATTCTGCTGACAGACTTGGCCATGTGCCCGAGGATGGTCCTTCAGAAGTGATGCTGAAGTTGCCTCAAGCAAAGGATGAGTTTTGGCAGCTTTGTCCTTCAAAAGGGCAGGAACCCTTCCTTGTTCACTTTGTTGAGCCCATGCTTTGTGTCAGGCACAGGTCTAGTAGACATCAGAGACTTGCAGGAGACTGGGTGCTCTGAAGTCTGTGCCTATGCTCTAATGGGGACAAGACTAAATACAGTGTCAGGTTAAGGGGTAGGAGCGGGGATGGGCAGGGGGGTTTGGGGTGATTGGGAGGTGGGAAGTTGCCATTTTTTATAGGCTAGTTGATAGATGCTTGATGAGGTGGCATCTGGACAGACATGCTCTCAGAGGAACATCCGCCTCAGAAGACAGCAAGTGCAAAGGCCCTGAGAGTAGGAGTTTGGTGTATAGACTACTGGCAAAATCCTCACATGTGGGAGAGACTGTAGCTGGGCTGGAGCTGGTGGGGCTGTGAGGAGGAAAGTGCTGGTGGGTGCCTCTGGGGCTTTGAGGAGACCTGGGAAGGTGTGTGATTATTAGGAACTAGAGCAGAGTGGGTCCTGGCCATGTGGCGACAGAGTTCACCATGTGGGGTGGATGTGCAGGATGACAGCCTGGATGGTCTGGGCAGGAATCCTAGGTGGCACTGCAGGCCCCTCTGCGTCCCCCCAAAGCTCAGGCTGAAGGGTAAGGGGAACGAGGGGAACCCCAGGGAGGGCTGGGTGTGAGGGGGTTGCACTCAGGGGGTTCCACTGCCTTCAGCTTTCTGGGGCCTCACAAGGCTCCTGTTTAGATGTGTGCTCGCCAAGGCTGGCCCTATGGGACGTCCGGGGAGGTGTCCTCTGTGATGAAACTGTGGCTCGGGGGACGGGCTTAGCTCAGGGAGGCCCGTGCTGTCAGCTTTTGTTGAAGGAACCGAGCCCGAGGAGGCCTCGTGGGCAGCTCAGAAAACTTTGGAAAGAATTATGTTGTCAGCTGCTGGTGTGTGCTGATGGGGACAGGTAGGGAGTGAACTGGGGCCTCGACCCTCCTGTTCCACCAGGAGGACGAGGCACACATGGCCTGCTTTTCTCTCTTCCCTTGGGAGGGTGGGGAGGGGCAGGGGGAGAATCTCCAGTGGGCTCCATGCTCAGTGCCTAGCTGGCCTGTGGCTCCAGCGGGTCGAGATTGCAAGTCCGGCTGCCTAACCGGCTGAGCCATGCAGGCTGCCTTTTGTGAAAAAAGTGACTCAGAGGGTGGACCCAGGAGCCCAGAGGCAGAGCCTGAAGCATGGAGCCCCCTGATGGGGCAGGACCAGGCCCAGTCTAGGGGCTGCATTGCCAGAGGCCCCCATGTGCCTCTACCCACTCTGAACAGCGGGGTCCAGGCCTGGCCCATTGCTGTGACCTGTCTGTGTGTGTGCGTGCATGGTATGTGCGTGTGTGCCTCTGTGCACGTACATGCATGTGTGCATGTGTATGCATGTCTGTATGTGCATGAGTGCACGTGTGTGCGTCTCTGTTGTATGAGTGCATGTGTACCTTCTGCATGTATGTGCATGTGTGTGCATGTATGTAGGGGGTGCTGGGAACAGCAGATAAGGAAGGTATCTCTCACGCAGAGGTCTTCAGACTGAGGAACTCCAGGCCAGGAGAGCCCCTCTTGAAAAGGAGGTTCTGGCCTTCCAGCTGGTGTTGAGAAGAGAGACTTGGGGATCTTGGGGCACTTGTCCCTAATTCATGGTCAGAGGGTGGACTGGGTTGGTCTTTGACAAGGGTGAGGCAGCTAGAGTCTGGGGGAGTGGGGTGTTGCCCATGTAGACTTGGGCTTTATTGAGTGAGGCGGGCAGGGCAGCAGGGGACATGACATCTGATTTAGGTTCTAGAAGAATCATTCTGGCTACCAGTTTTGCTTCACATTTAAATTCTTGGAATGCTCTTAAGCAACAAGGAAATCAATCTTCAGGCTTTAGTTCTTGCCTTTTAATGCTGTTAACATAATCTAGTATTTTCTATATGAGTTACAAATAACCAATAGGCTAGGATTGAGTAGTCTTTATTCTTGACTCTTGTACATCGAACCAAGAAGTGTCAGAACTAAATTAAGTTTGTCGGGCATGATTAATTCTTCACAATTGCAGGCTGATTGCTATCTCGTTTCCATTGGTGATTCATTTTCCTATCTCCCCGTGCATAGACGTGGTCAGCTTATCAGGGTTGTCATCCTATGTGCCCCAGCTTACCTTTTTTTGTGCACTGGAAAACCATTCTTGTTTCTGGCTGGTCTCTCAGGATCCTTTCCCTTGAGTGGGAAGAGGTCGATGGAGTCTCTAAGGTCTCTGCCTGAACCAAAAGGCTGCACTTTTTGGCTTTCTGGACCCATATGGGTGGCTCTTCGGATCAACAGAGGACTTTTTATTCCATGCAGGTCAATTTGGAAAGCCTGCTAGGAACGTCCTATCACAGTACTTAGCAACTAAAAATGCCTTGCACGTTAACAGCTGGGCTGTTGTCTTTGAAGCTGGGCTGGTGGATTTGATCAGCAGGTCTGCATGTTTTATTTAAAGATGATTTTAGGGCAGCCCCGGTGGCGCAGCGGTTTAGCGCCGCCTGCAGCCCAGGGCGTGATCCTGGAGACCCTGGATCGAGTCCCATGTCAGGCTCTCTGCATGGAGCCTGCTTCTCCCTCTGCCTGTGTCTCTGCCTCTCTCTCTCTCACTGTGTGCCTATCATAAATAAAAAAAAAAAAATAAAAAAACAAAAAACAAAAAAAACTGAACATATAGCCACCGTGAAAGCCCAGTACTTGTGACCCTGGGTATTAATCGCAGAGGTAAAACCACACGTTCACACAAAAACATGTATGTGAATGTTCACTGTGCTTGTAATTGTAGCACCCCCAAAAAAGACGGCCCAGGTGCCCTTGAGCAGGTGAACAGTGAAACTACGAGTGCTTGGGGCAGCACGCAGCATCCCAGCATGGACTGCCTACATCAGTGCCTGTGTTCCCAGGTCAGAGCGTACTCTGAACTTGCCAGATATGACCCTAGGGGCAAATAACCATCCACAAAGACTTTTCCAAGGTACAAAAGATTCAAAACCATACACTGAAAGCATACCACATTCCTGAAAATATCGGCCCAGAATGACCAACACCAAGACAGAGTCTAGCAAAATTACTGGACTTTAAACAAACAAACAAAAAATCCTTTGGACATTTTGGAGAAAAAAGCACGTTATTTATAAGGGAAAGCATTGTTAGGTTGTTAGACTTCTTGACAAAAAGACCTTATGCTAGGACATGATAGAGTAGTAGCGTGTTTAAGAGATTTGAAGAAAGAAAATGTGCACCAAGGATTTTATATCCAGAAAACTCAACTTATTTTTTTTAAAGATTTTATTTATTTGATAGCGCACAAGTAGGGGGAGGGGCAGAGGGAGAGAGTGCCCGATGTGGACTCAGTCTCAGGACCCTGGGATCATGACCTGAGCTGAAGAGCCAAAGGCAGACGTTTGACTGGCTGAGCCATCCAGGTGCCCCCAGAAAAATCAACTTTACAATATAAATGGTACAGGGCCTTGTTATCCACATGGGAGAACCCCAAATGCTGAGAACCTGCTCCCGGGAGCCCTTCCTGAGGAATCTACTGGAAAATGAGCTCTGACGGCTAGCGTGATCACGACACAATTTTCCTAGCAATCATTGTGCAACATGTGCTGTTGGCTGTAGCGCCAAGACACAGTGAGGCTCCGGTGGAGATGGCATGGCACTTGGGTGTTTGCTCCGGCGGCTGTTGGAAAGGGCAAGGGAGGGTAGCAGATGTGAGGATCATGTTTGTAGTGATAACGCTCTGACACTGTTGGGGAAACCCAGGGAGTAGTTACAGGATCTCCCATGTCCTCCATGTAGGGGAAAGGACACACATGCACCCAGCGGACAGGTGCTTCCAGAAGAGCACTGTGATCTTGGATCCTCGTGGAAAGTACCAGGAGGCACCATGGATGTTTAATAGCCAAACCGGGAATGACAATGCAGATGCCCTTCAGCAAGTGAGCGCTTGGCCTGGGGTGGTGTCAGCCGACCTTGGATCCTGCTCAGCCACAGAAAGGGGTGAGCTGTCCATGCATGCAGCCCCAGGGAGTCCCTAGAGGGTCCTGCTGAGCAAAGAAGCCAGTCCAAAGTGATTCCTTTGATATAATGGTAAAAAGGCAAAATTAGAGAAATAGAGAAGAGATGAATGACTACCAGGGATTGTGTGTGTGATGTGTATCTGTGTCTCATTTACATGTAACTGTATCTAGTCTATGTCTGGATCGTATCTACATCTGATCTGAATCTTACCTATAATCTATAACTAGCTTATAGTTATCCATATCCATATCTAATCTGTGTCATCTTTATCTCCCCTCCCACTCTTTGTGCTGAGAAGCTCTAGAAACAGTGACTAGTCCAGTGTGGTGACCATCCTTTGCCCCATCTTGTGGTCTTGAAATACGGTTAATCACTACAAGGGACTCTTGGAAACACGGCTGACCCCAGGCGTGGGGTGTCTGTGATGAATCTGGGCATTGCATCATGGCAATCACCCCTGTGTTGAAAGTCCAATAGGTCGCACCCCAAGACTCAGCAGTGACCTGAAGAGACCCACCCTCACACTGGCCCAAACTGGGACAGTTTGATCTTCGATGGGGACAAGGATTGCAACGGATTAAAACCCATCAAAATGTTTCAAATTCCTAAATTTCTAACGATATTTTGGAAAAAGCAAGGAATGGACCACTTTTGGAAGATGAGGAGAGCCAGTTCTCTGTTGAAAGCCGGTGAGTGGAGGGCACGGTCAGTCTCTGGTCTGACCTGGATGAACCGTGCCACGGGGTCTGCAGGGTTGCTGACAACACTGGCTCCATCTCTGGCCCTTTGTCCTGTTCACTGGTTGAGTGCTCTTGGAGTGAGTGACGTATCTGGGCCCCTTGGAGATGGATAGACATCCTGAGAAATGCCCGCCAAGGCCAGAATGCAAGGAGGCTGGCTGTGCCCCCAGGAATCTGTTAGAGATGACAACCTTCCCCTCCTGGGGTACAGGTCATGCCCAAAGTCTCCTTACAGTTAGCTGTCAGGCGCGTGCAGTTACCCCGATTGCACCGCAGTACCCTTCTGTGTGTCCCCGTGCTCTCTGAGGTCCAGGACTAAGGTGTGGATTTTCTTTTCTTTTTTTATTAAAGATATTTATTTATTTATTTATTTATTTATTTATTTATTTATTTATTTATTTATTTATTCATGAGAGATACAGCAAGAGAGAGAGGCAGAGACATAGGCTGAGGGAGAAGCAGGCACCCTGCAAGGAGCCTGATGTGGGACTTGATCCTGGATCCCAGGATCACATCCTGGGCCAAAGGCAGATGCTCAACCGCTGAGTCACCCAGGCATTCCAGGTGTGGATTTTCAGAGAAAAACTGCAGCTGCCATGGATCATCCTCTGCCCGATGTCCTGTCAGCCAGTTCCCCTGAATAAAACTGGAGACGGTCTGGAGTGGCCTGCGTCATCTGGTCTTAAAGCACCTTCTCAGTGTGGGGGATGCTTTACTTCTCACGGGGGCACCAGGATTCTAGCTGATAAGCGCAGAAGTAGGAATTGGACTGTCTGCGCAGCATGTGCAGCCTGACAGGCACCAGGTGCCAGTGGCTGCTCAGATCTCGTGGCACCAGTGGCACTGCCTGGCATCTGAGCCGCCTCGGCCTGGCCCGCCAGCACCGTAGTGTGACCTGTAGAGTCAGAGTGGAGTCCAACCCAGGCCCTGGGAATGACTGCCGGTGGGCAGGAAATGAGACGAAGGAGACTGTGCCAGACTTGGCCCAGAGAACACAGCCATGTCCAGGCCGTGGGCCTCTGCAGGGACAGGCCCCTCGGCCCTTCTCCTTCAGCAGTATAGACCAGACAGAGGGCACCTCTGTGGTCCGAGATGCCAAAGGGACATAACGTACAGACACAGGCAGTGTCTGGGTGGTTGCCTCAGGCCATGGAAGCAAGGATTTAAAGTCAGGCTAAGGGCGACTTCACAAGCTGGGGGCTCTGCCCACACGCTGTGCAGTTTGCTTGTTTAAAGGGCACCGTTCATGGGCAGCCCTGGTGGCTCAGTGGTTTAGCACCGCCTTCAGCCCAGGGCATGATCCCAGAGACCTGGGAATCACGTCCCGCGTCAGGCTTCCTGCATGGAGCCTGCTTCTCCCTCTGCCTGTGTCTCTTCCTCTCTCTCTCTGTGTCTCTCATGAATAAATAAATAAAGTCTTAAAAAAAAAATAGAGGGCACTGTTCAGTGGCTTGAGAACCCTCGCCTGCACAGTCTGGCCCCTGCTTGGGCCTGTGTGGCTGGGGTCTCCCGTCCCTGCTGCCCAGGATGCCGCAGGCCGCTGGCGGACCTCTCTGGCTGGCCTGCATAGCTCGTTCACCAGGCACAGGGCAACCGGCCAAAATGTCGGCTGCAAAGGAGAGTAGAGATGATGGTGGCGGCTGCCCCACATGAAGGGGCCATGTGCGGGGGGGGAGGGGGTGCACAGGGACAGGGCTAGCCCACCCACCCCCGGGGAGCATGGCTGGCCCTAGGTAGCCTTAGATATGTTACAGATTTAAATGTAAAGATATCAGAAGAGGATTTTGGAAAAGGTTTGTCACCTTTGGGACAGGGAGAGGAGACTGGCCAAAGTCTAACCAGCACCAGGGAAGGCAGGCAGAGGGAGTGGGTTGATTTGAGGACCCTGGAACCCTGAGCCCTGAGGCTGACTAGGGGGAGCTGGTGTATCCAGACCCCAGCTGATGCTCCACAACGCTGGGTGTAACCCAGGCCTTCTGCCCAGGGGCCTGATACACCTCTGTCCCTGAGGCTGATGCCCTAGTACCTTTTGTTTATGATTCGGTAATCATAAAGTGAACAAATAGAGCCAGAAAAAAGAAGCCACATCATTTCTTTATCACATAAATATGAAAAATGAGTGAGTCCAGCTGTGAGGCCTTCTGGAAGAGGCGGACCTCCAGGGACAGTGACTGGGTTAGCAGTGGTCGGGGTTGGTAGGAGGGGGTGAACAGGTGGAAGATGGTGGCTTTGGGGGCCGTGACGCCACGCTGTGGGATACTGTGGGAGTGGGCACTTGTCATGATGCGTTCACCCAAACCCACAGAGCGTGCACCCCCAGGGGGTGACCCTGACGCTGTCTGTGGCCTCAGGGTGATGACACTTCTCCATCACAGATGCCCCACTCTGGTTTGGGTGTAGGTTGGGGGGGATGGCGGCACATGGGAGACCTCTGCACCTCCCTCCCAGTGTTACTCTAATCCTAAAACTGCTCTAAAAATAGTCTAAGGCACCTGGATGGCTCAAAGGTTGAGCAACTGCCTTTGGCTCAGGTTGCGGTCCTGGGGTCCTGGGGTCAAGTCCTGCGTTGGGCTCCCTGCCCAGTGAGGAACCTGCTTCTTCCTGTCTCTCCCTTCCCCCACTTGCACCTGCTCTGTCTCTCTCAAATGAATAAATAAAATCTTTACACATAGATGTTTTTGCTACTAACTTCCTGTTTACGTCTGTTGCGGTCAGAGGATGGGCTCTACGGGATTTCTTTCTTTTCTTTTTTTTTTTCCTCTGTGGGATTTCTATCCTTCAAGGTGTGTTAAAGAGGTGGTGACCCAGGTTCCCAGTGGGAGGGCAAAGCACTCTGATGAAACTGCTGGCTGGCGGTGGTGGCGAGCAGGGCATCCTTCCTGTTTTATGTCCACTGCTCTATAATTGCTGCCCACAGTCCAGGAGGATGTTGAAATCCCCCTCGTGGGACAGGGTCTGCCTCTTCCTTGCTTCACTTCTGCGTGTTTCTGAGCCCCTTGGTTAGGGTCCTTCCATCCCTCTGAAGACCCTCCTCCCCTTAGAGTCTTGCTGCCTGGCAGCTCCCCAGCTCTGCAGCCTCTCAGTCCTGATGGCCCCAGTCCAGCTCCCGCAGGTAAGCAGTTTATTTTCCTACCTCTTTTGCTCCCAGGGGGAGAGGATGAAAAGTCATTAGGGAGAAGCACAGGCAGCCTCGTGTCAGCGATGGAGAACGGCCAGGAAGTTCGTCAAAGTAAGGAGGGGGAACCATACACATGTGTTAAGGGAAAACGTGTTAAATGAAAACCATACACATATGTTAAGGGAAACACTCCTGAGCAAGCCTGTGGGAAAGTGACGGGAATGGCTGCCATCCTTTTGATGGCAGGAGCAACATGGCTCAGGTTGGGTCACAAGAACCCTGCCACGTGGACACATGGAGCTGCTCCTGTTCATGGTGAGGTCCGCCTCCCCCCCTCCCCTGCCATGAACCACACCAGGGTTGTGCATGAGGCCGGCTGCTGCCCAGGGTGCCCCAGCTCCTGCTTGCCCCCAGGTGCGGGCGAGCACTGGAGCTGATAGCTGCTCTAGTGTGTGTGGCAGCTTCCCGCAGCCTTTTAGTCAGTGATCAGGGACAGTTTCTGCTAGTGGCCTTGCCAATGGCACCTCCTCCACAGTTGTGTGCACTGGGGACACTCCGTGAGGCATTGGGCTCTTCCATCTTTGCAGTTGTCAGTGTGACCTGGAGATTCTGGGCTGCAGGGGGGGCGAGGGCCAACCCTTGGGGCAGAGACATGGCTGGGGTAAAGCCGCACATCTGCCCGCTGCCAGCCTGTGTGGGTGTCTCTGGATGGCTGTTCAGCTTTGAGGGCTCTGCCCCTGCCACCTGGGCCCCCAGCATCACCTGCTTCAGGGCCTTTGCCTGGCCCTTGTCCAAGGGCTCCCTGTGAGCCTCCAGACAAATCAAGACTACTGCCATTCCCTGGGTGCTCCTGCTCTGGAGGGTGTCCTTACCCCAGAGGGTCACCCCACAGCCCAGCCCCTAAGCTCCTATGTCCACTCCCCGCCAGGACCACAGCTCTAGGGCTGGCAGGTGCGGGAGGGAGGCCCTAGGGTCTGCATGTGGCACAGGTGTGTGCTCGGTGCCCTGGACTTGTGGCCAAGCCCTCTCGTAGCCCAGACAACAGCGCACTTCCCTCCCCACTCTGGTGGCCATCCAGCCGGGTGCTGGTTTCTGCATCCTCCTCTGGCACAAGTGTTACAACCTCTCTGGGCCTCAGTTTTCTCATCTGTAAAGTGGGAAATGAGCACACACAGGATTGACTGGATGCAAGGACGCTCTGCAAAGAGGTAGCGTCAGTGGCGTCAATGCTGACAGGCACCCAGCCTCGCATCAGCATCGCAGGTTGCTCCATGAATGCTGGGGACAGCAAAGGAGCGAGGGCAGGCCGGGGCATCCCAGGTTCCTCTCTCTCCTGGAGCTTAGCTCCCGAGTCAGGTGAGTTGTTTCTGCTCTCTCTCCTCTATCCCTGTGGCATTTCTAAAACGATTCCCTCAAAGTCAGCATGAGAGATGCTCTGGGATCAGAAATTCACTTAATTCTGGCAAAGCTGCATTCCACATCTCCTTACAGCAGTCCACTGACTGCAGATTGAAGGCTCTGATAAGTCCCGCAACAAGGGAGCCAGTATAACATGGAGTTGCCAAGTGTCCCCCACACTAATGGATGGTAAGACTTCTTTTGTGAACACCTATGGCAGCACAGTGAATGAATGGCTGAAAATACTATATTGTGGCTCCTTTTGGGATAAGATGGGGCAAGTCACTTGAAAGGCACTCTGCCTTCATGTCCCCATTTGCAGCTCCCTCTCTCTGGGTCCCTCCCATACTTGCCAGTTGGAAGCAAGGTGCTCAAAACCAAGTGACCTGACTCTTGCTTGTTTGGTGCTTGGCAGTTTTGGCAGGTGGTGGTCAGGTGATGGCCACCGGCAAGCTGGGACATCTCTCCCTTTGCCTGGCAAGGCCTCAGTGGGCCCACTATGTCCCCCAGTGAGGGGTAAGGGCTGGTGAGTGGTGGGGGGAGCTGGCAGCCGAATGCCTGGGAACACTGAGGCCTGAGCAGAGGAAGCAGCAGCAGCAGCAGGGGGTGTGGGGTTTGGGGGCAGCTACAACAAGGCCCCTGGCCCCTCGCCCCCACACTGGGGTTTATGACCCTGACCTGCAGGGCCCTGGCCTCTTTGCAAATGCGGTTTTCATTCCTGTGTCAAAGGTCACATGAGAGGATTGACATGGAGAGAGCTAGGAAACCATGTCCCCAGAGAGAGTGGACAACCTCTCCTTGGAGGGAGGGGTCTATCAAGGACAACTTGGCTTTTCCCTGCCAGGGGCAGAGGCAGGTGCCAAGGAGCCAGGGTGCCTTCCCAGGGGGCCTCAGCCTCAGAGCGCCTATGGTCCAGGTTCAGTCCACTCTGCCAAGCTGTCAAGGCTGTTTTGTTTGTCCCTGGCTGTCCTGGGGAATCCAGGCCCCAAGGTCCAGCCCCATAGGGGTGAGAAGCGGTGCAGCATCTCTGCATTTACCCCTTCAGGGACACATTATTCAAGGTCCCTTCCTCCAAAAACACAACAAAAAATAAAAATTGCATTTTAGCTGGCATTGGTCTAAAGGCAAATAGATTAAATTATGTATTAACACATTTCCTTTGACCTAAGGTCTCATTTTTTTTTTTCTGGCTTCCCTCTGCTCTAAGCTCAGCTGGCTCTCTTGTAATGGGGGGGGGGGGGAGGGCTGGACCCTTCCCATGGCTCTCACATAGCAGGGGCCTGACACCCAGCCAGGGGTGGGTCCCCTCAACAAAACCATGGCAGGTGGAACTCGCATCCATCCATTGGCAAAGCAAGAAACCTGGCCCTGAACCTGAGGCTCCCACTGTGACCTCTGCTCTACTGCTCTGTCCCCACAACATGGGCCCTGGCTGCAGGAGGGCTCTGAAACGCTTCTCAGGTTTATGAGATCAAGCCCGATGAGAGAAGTTACTCAAAAGTGGCACAGGCTGTCTGTCTCTCTTCTTCCACAGTGATCCCAGTAAAGGCTGAGGGGCAGGTGGATTGAACCTGATTCATCTCAGGCTTTGGTGACTTGAGGTGTCACTGGTCCAGCTCCCCTGTCCTGGCACAGGTGCTCTCAGGTATGAGTCCTGCTCTGGCCGGGGTCACAGACCCATGCATCCTTGGCTAACCTGGCCAGTACCCATCCACTCTTGGAAGCCCTAGGACAGCAGTGAAGACCTCTGTGGCTTTGCAGGCCTGCCTATGGGAATGGCCGGAGCACCTGCGTCCCAGCAGCTGCCCGCAGGCCTTGAGGTGCTGCTGGCTCTGCCCCTGCGCCAGCCCCGCGGGGCCTCCTGCTCTTCCAGAGGACACCAGGCCATATCTTTCCCGTCAGGTCGGGGAGCTGCATCCCTGACACTCTCTAACCCAACCCCAGGATGCTGGGTGCTTCATGCTCGCTCCTCCTCTGGGTCCCTTCCCGAGTGCCACTCCCTTTTCTCCCTAAACATGGCCCTCTGCCTCCAGGTGTCCCGGCCGAGGGGAGCGCAGAGCGGACAGGCAGGGAGCTCTGACTCCTATCTGGCCCCTCTCTACACCCCCATGCAGAGCCTGGGGCCTCCCCGGAGGAGCCCCGGACCGACCGCACCGTCCCAAAAGGCCCCTCCCGGCCCAGGAAGGTCTGCAGCCCGCCAGGAACGCGCGAGCGCCGCCCCGGGGCGGCCCCAGGGAGCGGGAGCCGGCGGGGAGGGAGACGACCACGGGAGGGGCCCTGGACCACGGCCGGCTCCCACTGCTCTGCCGGTCACTCCAGGCGGATCTGGGCGGAGACCCGAGAGGGCGAGCGCCTTGCCCCAGGTCACACAGCGGGTCGCAGGCAGCTCACCGGCTGCGCGCCGAGCCGCCCCAGCGTACGGCCAGGAGTGGGGAACCCTAAGCGACCCTTCGCGCCGGCTGTGGCCGCGCCCCCTCCCCGCCGCAGGCCACCGCCGCCAGCCTCCGCCGCCCGGTACCCCAACGTCACTTCCACGGCAGGCAGAGCGCACGGCGGGCGGGGCTTCGGCCCGGGGTGGGGCCTGGCGGCGCACGCGCAGTCCTGCCGCCCGACGCGGATGCGCGATCCCGAGCGGGCCGACGGCGGGCGGAGCTGCGGGCGGGGCGTCGAGAGGCCGCTCCCCCGCCCCCACGCAGGCCCCGCCCCCGCGCGCGGCGCTGAGGGCACGGCGGGGCGCAGGCCGGCTGACGGGCGCGCGGCGGCTGCGGCGGGGGCCGAGGAGCCGGGCCGCTGGGGGCGGGGCGCCGGCCCGGTGGCGTTCCGCGCAGCGGAGGCGCTTGGCTTCTCGCCCGGGGAACGCGGCCTTTGGGGCTGGCGCCTCCCGCGCTGCCCCCGTCCGGCCGTGGCCGCCGCCGCTCGGCCGCCCTCAGGTACGCGGCCCGGCCTCGGCCCCGACCGGCGCGCGCCTCCGAGCCCTGCGTGCGCGCCCCCGAGCCCGTGCGCCCGCGCGAGGCCGCGCGTGAGTTTGGGCCGCCGGTTCCCGCGGCTGTCAGGCGCGGAGCGCTTTCGGCTCGTTTCGGCTCGTTGGGGCTGCTGGCCGCGCTGGGGCTCCGGTGCCGGGACGCGCGGCCGGGCTGCTGGGCCGGACAGCCGGCGGCGCCCGGGGACGCGGCCTTCGGTGCCCGCCGGGAGTGTGCGCCTTTCCTCGGCGGCGTACCCCAGGACCGGGCGGGGCGAGGGCTCGGGGGCGCCCCCTCGCCGTCCCGGAGCCCCCGCCGCCTGAAGGGACGTGTCCCTCTCCCACCCGGAAGCCCGGGTTTGGAGCGGCGTCCGGCTTCCCGAGGCCGTGGTGGAGACGGTCTGGACTCTGCTGCTTCCAGCAGCCGCCCGGCACCGTCCCTGGTGGGGCAGGTGCAGAGGGAAGTGGCCTCCCCGGAGACCGCCGGCAGCCGGAATGCACTAGACGCCGTGGCTGTTCCTCAAGCCGCGCTAGTTTGCAGGAAGTCTGAACAGGGTGCTTTGACACAGTCCTCCCACCTGCGGTCTTCTGTAACCGTCCCTCCGGGGACCCCCTCCTAAGGCTCCCTGAGCTGCGGGCAGTGGCCGTGGCTTCACAGGTGCTTCCCGCGCCCCGCCACGGCCCCAGAGCGCCTTGGTTCTGCGGCGCTGCCCGCCCGAGGGTCACCCTGCTAGGGCGGCAGGGGGCGCTGGTGGAAGGGGGCCTTCAGGACGGCTCTGCCCACTGCGCGGGCTGTATGCTTTCTTGACCTATGTTGGATTGGAAGCCATAGAAAAGAGAGTTCTTACTGCTCCTGGAAATACAGATCAGAGGAAACACCAGAGTTATTGTCACTGTCCCTAGTTACACGCACTGCTTGGGCACACTCACTGCTGGAGCCAAGCGGACACTTAGATGTTTTCACAGGTGCCTTGCAAACATTCCAGACCAACTTTTTTTTTTAAAAAAGCAAATGGAGTTTTATAGAAAGCCCTTTGGCTTTTTCTGCAGTAATATTTCTTTTTTTTAATGTTATTTATTCATGAGAGACTACAGAGAAAGGCAGAGACAGGCAGAGAGAAAAGCAGGCTCCCTCTGGGGAGCCCATTGCAAGACTCAATCCCAGGACCCTGGGATCACAGCCTGAGCCAAAGGCAGATGCTCAACCACTGAGTCACCCAGGTGTCCCTGCAGTAATATTTCTTTCTTTCTTTCTTTTTTTTTTTTTATAAAGGTTTTATTTACTTAGTCATGAGAGACACAGAGAGAGAGAGAGGCAGAGACACAGGCAGAGGGAGAAGCAGGCTCCATGCAGGGAGCCTGATGTGGGACTCCATCCTGGGGCCAGGATCACGCCCTGAGCCAAAGGCAGATGCCCAACCTCTGAGCCACCCAGGTGTCCCAGCAGTAATATTTCTTGAAGGAAAGTTGACTTTCACAGTCTTCTGAGCGTTTGTGATGCATAGGCATAATTATAAACATGTCCAGGAGCCTGGGCATTGTCACATGTGTTCAGTCATTTGACTCCTTGTGGCCTCATGAAGTGTGTGGTTCTTTACTGTCTCAGTGGGGAAAGGCAGGCCCAGGGGTGCAGCCCCCATCCGGGAGAGCCCAGCCTGTCGGAACCCTGTTCTCCTAGCCTGCTGGGACTTCCTTACATCATTCCTCTCAGAAGAAAATTACTTGTTGCAGTGTTTTTTCAATTCAGTATGGTCTCCACAGAGCAGTGGAGAGAGAGCAGCGATCATCTCATTTGGGATGCAAGCTTCTCCTCCTTCGTTGACTTGCAAACGAGGTTTCCGTGCCCCTTTAACTTCCATGTGTGGCTGTCCAGAGCCTCCAGTTGTGGGTGTTAACGTTAGCACGATGCTGGTTCATCAGAACAGGTGACCTTTGTTTTGAAGTTTTTTCAGAACGATGTCTAGTTTGTCAGCATTACCAGCTTCATGGTGCTAGCATGGGACTTGGCTATAGGCTTTTCCAGGAACCGCTAAACACAGCACCCAAGTGAGCTCTATTAAGAGAAGGTGCTGAGCCCCTTAGGCAGAGCTGTACCCCTGGCTCCAGCACCTGAGAATAGCTGAGTGATCTTAGTGGTCCACATTAGCTTCCTCTGTGGCTTATACCCCGCCATGAGTGTGAGGACACAGCCCCTTTTGCTTTACCCCCCGCCTCCATGTTAAGAGGTGGCGATACTTAGGCCTGGCTCCAGCAGTGCCAGAGGGACGTTTGGCTCCATTTGCTTTGTTAAAGTGTCACTGCTTTAGTTGTTTTGGCAGCATTACCAAAGCCTCCAAAATTGGTGGCTTCAGACAGCAACAATCACTTATTATTGCTTATGGTCTTGGGGGCCCAGGATTCCCAAGCAGCGGACTGGGAGGTCTTGGCTTGGGGTTCTTGTGCTGGTTGGTCAGATGGCGGCTGGGGCTGGAGTGTCTCCTTGTGGGCATTCTCACTTGGCGTCTGGTACCTGGGCTGAGAAGGCTTGAGCAGCAGGGGCCCCTGGGCCCTCAGTCTTTCCCAGTGCAGTGGCTTTGAGGTGTGTCCTCCGAGAGAGCCACGTGGTTGTAGGGTTTCCCCACTTCAGTCTTGGAAGTCACTGAGCATCTGTCCATATTCAGGGGCAGCTGAAGTCTGCCTTTACGGGAGCAGTGCCAGAGGATCTGCAGTCGTGTGCTCAGACCAGCACATTACTGATGGCTGGCTAATGTCCATGGGGTGCCTGGGGATTCGTTGGTGAAGCGTCTGCCTTGGGCTCAGGTCATGATCCCAGGGTCCCAGGATCGAGCCCCACATTGGGCTCCCTGCTCAGTGGGGAGCCTGCTTCTCTCTCCGCTGCTCCCCCTGCTTGTGCTCTCCTGCTCTCTGTCAAATACATAAATAAAGTCCTTATTATTTTATTTTTAAAAATATTTTATTTATTTATTCATGAGAGAGAAAGAGGCAGAGACACAGGCAGAGAGAGAAGCAGGCTTCCTGCAGGGAGCCCAGTGCGGGACTCAATTCCAGGACACCGGGATTACAACTGGAGCCGAAGGCAGACGCTCAACCACTGAGCCATCCAGGCATACCATAAATAAAATCTTAAAAAAAAAAAATTAACGTCCAAGCAGACCATGTTGTTGTGTGAGTGCTCTTTGAGAGACGGCTCTGAAACCTGGACTTGGTTCTAATGTGTTAGCAGTGTGTTATGAGTCTGCATGGTACTCATGCAGAATGAATTTGGAAGGTACTTGGTCAGGCAGTGTTGGTGGGCTTCTTGTTGTTTTCTGTGAAAACCCACCCTTGGCACCTGATGGTTCTGGGCTGTGAAATGGGCCTGGCTCTGGGGAGGCTTTCTTTCATTACAGGGACACCTGTTGACTGTGTGCGCTGGGGCAGGCTCTGGGCACAACAGACTGAACGGGTACTTAAAGCTGTTCTCCAGTTTCGTGCTCCGGAAACCAGCATGGAGGAGCTGGGGTAGCTTGTCCAGAGCCCAGATTTTGGCTCAGGTATCTGGCCAGTAGCCAGCGGAGGGGGTCCAAGAGGAGTGTAGCCAGGCCTCTGCCTGGGACTCAGGAGGCAGAAAGGCTGTGTATAGAGATGACTTGGTCCATACACCAGGCTCCTGTTATTGTGGCACCTGGCTGTCCATGCACGTTCCTTGATTTATTTATTTTATATATATTTGAAGGTTTCATTTATTTATTTATTTGAGAGAGAGGGAGAGAGTATGAACATGAGTGGCAGAGGTGCAGAGAGAGAGGGAGAATCCCAGGCAGACTCCCTCCTGAGCACAGAGCCTGACACGGGGCTTGATCCCACAACCCTGAGGTCCTGCTTTGACCAGAAACCGAGAATTGGATGCTCAACCCATAGGGCTGCCCAGGTGCTCCACCAAGTTCCTTTATTCTACGAGTGTTTATATCAGCCAGTCTGCTGTAGGTGGCTCCCAAAGGGGACACGGCCCCTTGGTCCCTCTGCCAGAAGGTTCCCTCTCAGCTCATGTCAGGGGCCAGGGTGACGGCACAGAGGAAGCCTCCGGCTTGGAAGCGGAGACCACATCAGGCAGAAAGGCCGAGGGAGCAGAGATGCCCTGGGGTGATGTAGCCGTAGGCCCGCATGGGCAGCACACAGACTCAGCAGGTCCTGGGCAGGGCGGAGGGGCTTTGGGATAAAGCGTCTCCCGGAAGGCATGGAATGTGATGTTGAGGGTCACTCCTGGAGGTTGATCAGCAGTAGCAGAGCGGCAGGTGGAGGTGAGGGAGGCCAGCCCAGGCGGCATGGCAGACCAGGGCCCTGGGTGGGAAGAACTCAGTGATGCCAGCAGATCTGGGTGGGCACACCCTGCTGCATGTGCCCTTGCCATTTTCTGACACCTGACATGGGAGAAGGAGGACCCCGAGAGCACTGCAGGTGTCCAGGGAGGAGTGACATCTGAGTGGAGGCTGGGGGTCCCCAGTTTGTTTGTCAAGTTCTACCATTCTTGTGGGGAGGAGTTGGTAGGAGGCAGGGACTGCATGTGAGGAAAGGCGGATTGTGAACTTTGGGGAACAGACTCCTCTGTGTGGCTCAGCTGGGAATGCTATTTATAGGGACATGATACCATCTGAGGTGGCCATACAGCTATTTTGGAGGTTTGGAGGTGGCAAGTGGGGAGGCTCTGACCCTCACTGCATGGCCCTGGTGGGGTCACAGGGCACTGCTTTGCAGGCAGGAGCTACAAGAGGTGTCACGAGCGCCTGTGAGCCCAGATACACATCCTCTGTGGTCCCTGTGGTGCTCGTGTGGGGTGGAGCCTCTGTCCCTGGGGCTGGCCAGTTCTCTCACCAGGCACCAGGCTTCTGGCCTCCATGCCCAGAGTCCTGGCTTTGCTCCCCGTTTCCTGGCACCTCCCACTCAGGCTGAGTCTTGCCTTCCTTCTCTGAGTACCCCCTAAACAGGGCGCCGTGCTTATTGCTTCCTTGTATCTGCCGCCCGCTGGCATTGTGTTTGTGTCTTGCCTTTCCCAGGGGCAGCGCACATTCCCTCTGGGCCAGGATGCTGTCCTGAGCTGCTCCAGGCCTGGCTCTCCTGCTGACTGTGACTGTGTATTATACTTTGTGACCGTGATGGTCCATCTTGATGTTCGATTTCTTGTAAAGGGAGCTGGCTGGGCATTGTGGATTGAATTGTGTCCCCTAAAAGAACAGATTTAACAGGACCTGTGAATGTGACCTTGTTTAGAAGTAGGTCTCCGCAGATGTAATTAAGATGTAAATTAAGGGATCCCTGGGTGGCGCAGTGGTTTGGCACCTGCCTTTGGCCCAGGGCGCGATCCTGGAGACCCGGGATCGAATCCCACGTCGGGCTCCCGGTGCATGGAGCCTGCTTATCCCTCTGCCTGTGTCTCTGCCTTTCTCTCTCTGTGTAACTATCATAAAAAAAAAAAAAAGATGTAAATTAAGATGAGGCCATACTGTATTCGGGTGGACCCCCATCCGATTACCAAGAAGACATACAGAGATTCAGGATGTGCAGGTAGACGGCCATGGGAACACGTGACTCAGCTGCAAGCCGGGGGGCACAGTGATCACTAGCCGCCACCACGTGCCTGGATAGAGGCAGGGAACCCCTGTCCTGAGGCACCCCCAGAGGAGCCGACCCTGCCCACACCTCGACTTCTGACCTCTGGCCTCCAGGTCACGGTGCTTAGAGATGGCAGCACCAGGAAGCTACTGCATTTAGATTTGAATGCATAGCCAGTGATCCCTGAACTTTGGCTTTGCCTTCGTGGTTTCAATCACTCATGGTCAATGTGGTCCAGAAGCTGATGATCCTGCTCCTGACGTGTAGTCAGAAGGTCAGCTGTAGCCTGGTGCTAGGTCACAGCCCCACATCACTCCCCTCCCACGTCTCACATGGGTGAATTTCTTATCTCTTATTTATTTATTTTTATTTTTAGAGAGTGGGGGAGGGGGAGAGAGAAGCAGACTCCCGCTGAGCAGGGGCTCTAACATGGAGCTCGATCCCATGAACCTGAGATCACAACCTGAGCTGAAACCAAGTGTCGGCTGCTCAACTGACTGAGCCACCTCGGTGCCCCCATGGTAAAATGTGGGCACTTCATCATCTCACATCATAAGAAGAAGGGTGAGGGCAAGACAATTTGAGAGACCACATTCACTTAACTTTTATCACAGTATCCTGTTACACTCGTTCTAGCTTATTGTTATTCTTGTTAATCTCTTGCTGTGCCTCACTTGCAAATTAAATTTTATCACATGTTCGTATGCATGAGAGAAAGCATAGTACAGTTGGTCCCTGAACAGCTAGGGGTCATGGGTGCTGGCCCTACCAGAGTAAAAAAAATCCATGTAGAACTTAGGATTCCCCAGAACTTACCTGCTAATGGCCTCCTGTTGGCAAGAAGCCTTACTGATGTCCTAAACAGTTCATTAATAGCTGTTTTGTGTGCTGTATGTATTATTTGCTGTTTTCTTATGATCAAAGAAGGGAGGGAAAAGAAAATGTATTATTCATATCATAAGGAAGAGAAAAGACATTTCTGGTGCTGTCCTGTACTTATGGAAAGAGAGCCCCATGTGAGTGGGCTTGCGTAGTTCAAACAATGTTGTGCAGGGGTTGATAGTATATTTAGGGTTCAGCACTGTCTGCGATTTCAGGTGTTTTGGGGGCTTGGTGTCCCTGCAGTGTGGGGCATTGCTGCATTAACACCTGATGACATGTGTATGTCCTTGAAGGAGATTAAATTGTTGCATGGCTGGGTCTGGGTTCTCTCCTGCCAGGCACTCCGTACCCACCTTGGCTTCTGAAGGGGCCGCACTAGCCGCCCCGTGCAGTCCTTCCACCCACTGGTTTTTCTGCTGCTTTTGTGCAGCAGGTGCACACTGCACCGTGCCATGGCCCTCCATTCACCGGGGTCACGCTGGCCAGCCCTCACAGACATAGCATGCCATGTTTTCTTTGTTCTTCTGACCTTCTGTGAGTTGTGATGGAGTATGCCATGTTTGATGTAACTGTGTCTGAGTAGGCTGCGGCCCATGCTCCTGCCTGACAGAAGCATGGCCCAAGCAGGAAAGTCTGGGGATCTTGTGCTGTGTGGCATTGCTGTCTGGCCCTTGGGGCTGCTGTCAGCAATTGGGGCTGCTTTCAGGCCCACAGGGCTGCTATCTGGCCCATGGGGCTGCTGTCCGGCCCTCGGGGGTGCTGTCCTGCCCTTGGGGGTGTTGTCTGGCCCATGGGGCTGCTGTCTGGCCCACAGGGCTGCTGTCCGGCCCTCGGAAGTGCTGTCTGGCCTGCGGGGCTGCTCTTTGTCCCTCGAGGCCGCTGTCCGGTCCTTGGGAGTGCTGTCCTGCCCGTGGGGCTGCTGTCTTGCCCTCAGCGGTGCTGTCCTGCTCTTGGGGCTGCTGTCCAGCCCTCAAGGGTACTGTCCTGCTGGTGGGGCTGCTGTCCTGCCCATGGTGGGGCTGTGCAGCCCTCAGGACTGCTATCTGGCCCTAGGGGCTGCTGTGTGGCCTGTGGGACTTCTGTCTGCTCTCTAGCCTATGGCGCTTCTTTGGATCGCGGTATGCGTGCTCTGGAGCCTGTTCTCTGACCAGCTCAGCAGTTGGGTGAGGTCGTCCCATCTCCTCTGTCCCCTCCCGGCTGGTGCACACCCAATCTCAGGTGGCGTCAGGGAGGATACTTGCCTGAAACCTCACAGGGTGTTTGTCACATGCTGACTTAAGGAAAGAATCTTGTCATTCGTCAGCACTCCTTGGTCTGCACTCTGCCTGGGAGGAGGAACTTCCCCTCCTACTTACTGATCTTTTCCAGCTGTTTCCATCAATACAGACTCACGGGTTTGTATTTTATTCTGTGAAGTGGAACATATGCCTCTTGGGAGCTAGGCCCCATTCTCTGCACACGTCCTGGCTTTCTGGTGCCTTTGAGACACTCCCACTGCATCTTGCCCGAGCCCTGGTCCTGGAAATCAACGATGTCCCCAGGGAATGTGTGGCCTGTTTCTCAAGCGAAATGCTAGTCATAGCGTAGTTTGTTCAGGTTTTGTTGTGGCTGCTGTAATCTTTCTAGTGTGGTGTGTGCTATGTGCCACTAGGAGGACTGACAGGGTGGTGGACACAGGAGGCCCATGGCAGGGCCTTTGCCATTGTGGGAGGGTGCAGTTGCAGCAAAAGTGGAGGGGTGGAGGGGTCCTTGTAAAGCCTCTGTACTTGGAGAAACGTTGTCAGTTGGGGCTTAGGGTGAATTTATGGGGAGAGGTAGTGAGAGCCCGGCCAGGTTGCAGGTGGTAGGACCTGCCTAGGTGACTGGGGGTGAGTGGTATAGGCATGGAGGTGTGGCTGGCTCTATTTGGTTCCCTGGTTCTATACACATTTATGTAGAGCCACTCCCAGGGTAGAGAGATACTTCCCTGAGGAACCAACTGGCCCTGGCCTGGGCTTTGGGGTCCCTGGCTGTGCTGGAGCAGGTGGCTGTCCCTGCCTAGGATGGTGGGAGCCCAGGAGAGTGTTGACAGTGAGTGCCTCGCCTAGCCTGGAGGAAGCCTGAGTGTGCACGATACCTTTGGTTGGGATGAGCTCACGAATTCCAGGGCCCTGGGTGAGCCCGTTGCATGCTCTGCCAAAGGGAGAGCCCCATGCCGTTTCTCAGCTGCCTCAACATGTGCCCAGGTACCCAGTGATGGTGGGCTGTCCTCCCCATGCTTGCTGGATGCCTCTCTGGCCCCACTTTGTGAGGCTGGCTTTAGGTGTGGTGTCGAGGCAGTGTCTGTTAATGCCTGTTGAGTGTGCGCATGTTCAGGGGTGCCCGCGGGTGTGAGTCTCTCTGGCCTCTGGCAGCATCTGTGCAAAGGTCCTTGGTTTTCTCCTTGGTCTGCGGATGAGCTCTGCTGGCACTTTCCATGAAACCATGTGCTTCTTGCACTCCCTGCCAGGATGGGTGCTTCTAATATTGTGTGTGTGCTGTTGCTTCCACACACTGGGCTCTCGGGCAGATGTCCTAAGTGACGCTGCCCTAGAGGGTCACCTAGTGGGTGTGACATGGGGCCTGGTTGTCCACCCTGTGGCCCTCTGCCTTGTGCATGGTCTGCTGGACCCGAGGAGGCCTCTGGGAAGGGGGGAGGGCTCAGGGTCTGGTGGTGGTTAGGACATTCTGGAGGTTTTGTCGCTGCTCTCATTTTTTAATTTCTGAGAGCTCTTTTCTCTTTCTTTAAATACTTCTTTTTAAGGGTATTCTGATCTTATTTTGTGGGCTGGGCACCTTCTTCTGAGGGCAGGATTGTTTCCTGTGGGTGGCTGGGGCCCTCCTGCCTGACTGGCACCGTCCATGGCTTCCCAGGCAGGTGGCCTTGCTCCTGCTCAGCAGCGGGCCGCTAGGAAGAGTGGGAGCCATGAATGGCAGGCGGGAGACAGGCTGCACAGGGGCTCAGGGCCCTGTCCCTGCTGGTGTCTTTGGGCAACCAGGTCCTGGGTGCAGCCTGCAATGCCCCCACTGGGCTTCCCCTGCCACCCCTGACCTGAGAGCCTAGGGCCAGGCTCTGGGCCCCCTGTACCCTCCCCTGGGGGCCAGCTGGCTGGACTGAGGTAGGGGTGTGTAGCTGCTGAGGGCAGGGGACAGTGGTGAGTGAGAGTCCAGTGGTTCACAGCCAGCTGTTTCTTGTATGTAGAATTTGGCTTCTTGTCGCTGTCTTCCATCTGCTTTACACTTCGAGGGGGTGGGTGGTGAGGTGGCCTCACTGCTACTTCGGTTGGGGCTTCAGGACTACTAGATCTCAGGTAGGCACTTAACCTGCCATCCTTCAACCAGAATGCCACTTTTAGTACCATTTCCAGGAGAGAGCTCACACAGTGGTCTTTAAAGCAGGGGGGTTTTCGTCAGGCGGAGGTGACAGAAATATTCAGCACACAGTACTCAGCATATAACAGATACCCGCCCAGTGGTTCTGCATGTAGTCACTTCTTTCTCTTTACCAAAAACACAGACACAGAGTTCTGAAGAGTCCTTGGAAATGGATTGTTCACCTGTAAAGTGGAAATCAACTTTGAGGGTCAGCTCTGACCCAGCAGTGGCCCAGGCCTTCTGAAGCCTGCTGTGCTGAACCCCACTGTCTGTTGGTACAGACGGAGGACACAGGGCCCTGACCATGGTCACACTCATCACTGAGAAGCTGCAGAACCAAAGCCTGGATGACCTTGTCTGCAAGAGCTACGATGCCGGCCAGGTAAGCTGGCTGCAGCGGCAATGGGCAGGACCCTGGCCTCCTCCAAGGGTCAGGGGAGATGGCCCAAGCTGGATGGAGGATGTGTGGCCAAGGCCTGGGGGGATCTGGCAGCAGGAGGGCTGAGGGGGCTGTGTCCCAGGGCTGTGCTGTGCACACGCAGCCCCCACATCTCCTTAGCATTCTGATGGGTTTCCAGCATTGTTGAAACAACCCAACTTTTAGTGAGCATCTAGCCTACTCCTAGAAGTATGCAAATCCTAAGTGCATAGCATGCACATTTTCATACCTGTTAAATGTCTCTCTGGGCAAGCAGCACTCAAACCCATCCTGATGCCCCTCATGTAGGCGCCACCCCTCCTGAGAGAGCCTCTGCCTTGAGTTGTCACCACAGGTTAGTCACCTGGGTTTGAACTTCGTGTAGGTGGAACCGTTTTTCTAGGGTCATGTTAATGTGAATCTCAGGACACCAGCCCAGTGCTGGTTCAGTCGTAGGTCCAGACAGAGGAGGCTGAGCGTATGGCCCTTGCATGATGGTTGGAGGTCTCCTGAGTGGTCCCAGTGACATAAGGTACCCAGAATGGTCTGGCTGTAGTCCCTTGGCGTGCCAAGGCAAGCAAGGTGGTGGGGAGCTGTGGATCCCAAGCCTCTGTTTTGGGCTTGTGGCCTGAAGTCACAGCAGGTGGTTTTGAGGCTCTGAGGCTCAGCATTAGACACAGGAGCACCAGGGACAGGAGCTGGGCCTGTGTCTACAGCCCAGGGTGGTTGGGGGAGCTCAGAGGCCTTGCAGTGCGCTGCTTGCTGGCCTTGGGCTCGGAGCCCTGATGGGATCCTAGCAGCACACCATGCACCTGCTCCTGTCTTCACTTGTGCTTGTATGCAGCAACTGTTTTGTGGAGACTCTAACCAAGACCGAGAATGTGGTGCAGCACACGTGTCATCAGATGGCCATGCTCCTTTAGGATGTTTGGCAAAGTGTAGGCAGCCAGGTGCTATGTGGCTTTCCTGGGGAGATGGGCTAAGGATCGTGCCTGCAGGGCCCCCCTGGTGGTGCAGACATGGCTCCACGTGCTCTGCTTCCTCGAGGCTGGTCCTAACACAACAGAGAGGGGCCCTTGTGAGACCCTGCTTGGGAGGTGCAGCTACACGGTCAGCCTGCTCCCCCTCCCGCCTTTGCTGCCCAGGGACATTCCGAGCTCCGTTCTGTTGCCGTTGGTGGTGATCTGTTTGTTTTGGCTAGACACGTGCTTTTTAAAAGATGGCCTGTTAACGTGGTAGGTTTCTCTTCCTGAAATGGGAGTGCTGACCTTTCCTCTTCCCAAATCCGCGTCTTCTGAATTTTAAGAGCCATTTTGCTTTTGGAAGCAGAGTTCTGGTGCATGGCAGAGTGACCTACAGCCCAGGGCAGGCCACCACCAGGGTTGGCATGGTGGGGTGTGGATGAAGTCCAGTTGGTCTTTTTTCTTTTGTTGTCCATGCTTTTGGTGTCATATCTAAGAGTCCTTGGCTGAACAAGGTCATGAAGGTTTACTTTTATGTTTTCTTTGAGAGTTTTATATTAGCTTTCACATTTAGGTCTTTGATCCCTATTGAGCTACTTTTGTGTGTGGTGTGAGGTAGGGGTCCAGCTTCGTTCTTTTTTATGTGGATTCAAGTTGTCTCAGTGCCATCTGATGAGAAGACTCTTTTTTTCCCCTTGAATGGTCTTTGGCACCCTTGTCAAAAGTTTACATTTTCAAAAACAAAGTCTTTGAAACCTGGTGTATGTTTTACACTTAACAGCAGATCTCCATTTGGATACCAGTCTTCCTTCCTTCCAGATTTTATTTATTTATTTGAGAGAGAGAGAGAGAGAGAGAGAGAGAGAATATGCAAGTAGAGGGGCAGAGGGAGGGACAGATGCCCCGCTGAGCAGCGAATTCTTGGGATCATGACCAGTGCCAAAGGCAGAGGCTCAAGCTACGAAGCCACCCAGGTGCTCCTGGACACCAGTTTTTCATTATAGAAATATTTGATATGTATTTAGATTTCATGAAATTTATACTTGAAAAAGTAGATTTCACATCCTGCCATTGTTCTAAGCATACTGAAAAGTTTTTAAAAAATTGGATTATTAGTTTTTTTTTCTTTTTTTTAATTTTTATTTATTTATGATAGTCATACAGAGAGAGAGAGAGGCAGAGACACAGGCAGAGGGAGAAGCAGACTCCATGCACTGGGAGCCCGACGTGGGATTCGATCCCGGGTCTCCAGGATCGCGCCCTGGGCCAAAGGCAGGCGCCAAACCGCTGCGCCACCCAGGGATCCCTGGATTATTAGTTTTAAAGCTAAAATTTAAGATAGTTAAATGTAAATAAAGTTGGAAATCACTAAACATTTTCTGCCTTTGTCTCTCTAGCCATGTGCCAACCTGGTCACTCACATGTCCTTCCCTGGGCACTGCCACATGCCAAGTGTCAAGTGAGGAGGTTGTTGGTCAGGAGGAAGTGCTGGGAGTGGGAGGCCCAGGGGGGCTTTTCATCCAGTTCTGAGGTCTCTGCCCTGTTAGTGTCCACTGTGTGGCCATGCTGCACTCAGCGCCTTCTCGTGGATGTTCTGGGCCACCCCATGTCCTCTCTGTCCTCACCCATTCAGTGTGGCTGGCTCTTTATTCTCTGTTCCTTTCTCTGGCCTCAAGTGAATTCCCGCTTCCTGTCAAGGCTCCTGGTATCTTACAAAGTCTTCTGATTACCAGGGTGAGGTCAGCTCTTCCC
This sequence comes from Canis aureus, assembly GCF_053574225.1. Taxonomy (NCBI): domain Eukaryota; kingdom Metazoa; phylum Chordata; class Mammalia; order Carnivora; family Canidae; genus Canis; species Canis aureus. The sequence continues at coordinate 63,294,356 of NC_135612.1, forward strand.
ATTTTGCCTCTGTGATGCTTGGGGGACATAGGCTAGTCTAACTGACCACAAAGGCCTAGAAGCACATGGGTTTGTGTCTCCTACCCAAACAGGACAGTGAGTGCCTTGAGAACCAGGGCAGAGCTTCTGGTGTTTTCCATAGCTAGTGCACTGGGTCATGTCAGCAAATGCTGGTTGTCAGCGAGTGTGGATGGGGGACCTGGGGCAGCTCTGTTCAGGAGCATACTCCGTGCTGATAGGAAGGCTCCTTTGTCGCTGTCCAAGCATATAGCTACTTAAAGCATGTGGTTACTAAGCCCTGAGATTGGTTGGGGTGATGGGAGCTGAATTTGTGTTTTATATAGTTGAAGTTTAAATTTCAGCAGCAGCCTGTGGCTCTGGCTGTCCCATGGGGCAGCGCAGATGGAGAGCATCATGGGTGTTCAGTGGCCGTAAGCTGTGCCCTCATGTAGCCCCTCTGTAGCCACACCTGGTTTCCTCCAAACAAGCTCTTTCATCTCTATGATTTGTCATTTCCAAAATGATCTGTGCGGAGTATGTGACGGTTTTTTCACTCAGCACGATGCCCTAGAGATGCATCCAGGTGGTTTTGTGGTTCAGTGGTTCACTCCTTTGGGTTGCTGAGGAACACACGTGTAAGGGTGTACCAGTTACCCATTGAAGGATTGTTGTAATTCCGATAAAAATCCCACTACAATATTTGTGGAACTTGGCAGGCTGACTCTAGAGTTCTCAAATGAGCTGTAGGTTCCCTGATTCATTCGTTTACGACTTGAGGCCATGGCGCCACCATGCATGAGTGGACATGCATGCTGTCCCTGAGGGGCTTGTGCTCTCGTGAGAGGATAGACACAGTGGCCCTGGGACCATGGCCAGGGTCTGGTGGAGCTGCAGGGGAGGCAGAGAGGTTGGGAGGTGTGGTGCAGACTGTGCACTGCAGAGGCGGGAGGGGTCTGTCTGTTGGTGGGCAGGTGGACGCTTGGGGCCTCGGGAAGAGGACGAGCAGCCATCAGGTGGGCAGCCCCAGATGTCAGGTGGGAGCGTGCTGTCTCAGTAAGCAGGGAGCCAAGGGGCCCCCTAGTCTGTGCTGATGGACAGTAGAATAAGAAGGTGGTGTGAGGGTGTTGAGAGTTGTCCTAGGGCGGCTGGGGCCAGACCCGACCCTCAGTGGGTGGAGAGCCGCGTGCACCTGGGGGTGGGAGTGGGTGTGGGGGACTGAGGGGTGGGTTGTGGGATGGAAGTGTGGTGGTGGGGGGTGGATGGTCAGGAGGTTCAGCACCATCCGCTGTGTGTCCAGCTGTACAGGTGCAGGCTTGGGTGGTGGGGAGTTTGGCTTTTAAAAAACTTTGTCAAAAATGTGCTCTTTTAGTGAGGTATTGTTTCATACAGTGAACGTGCAGCTTGGGTGATGTTCAGCTGGATGAGTTCTGCAGGTGGTGTGCACTGCTAGCCTTGTCACCATCACCTGGACAGGTTCTGACCCTTTGGTTGCCCCACATGGTGCAGCGTGTCCCAGAACATCACAGAGGCGTGGCTGCGCGGCCTGTGCTCTGGCTTCTTTCCCTGACGAGAACTCTTCAGAGACTCACGATGTAAGTGGTGTGGCTTACTCTGCCGTGCAATCTGTGTCCCTGCTGAGGGACATTTGGGCCATTCCCAGGTTTTGGTGGGGGCTGCCCGCAGGCATCTGCCTGCAGCACCCAGGCCTGCAGCTTGGCCTGGCCACTGGTCACACCAGGTGCCATGTCGTCTGGGCTCTGACCTCATTCCCTGGATAACTAGGGAGATCTACACCTTATATCCTGCTCACTGGCCAGTTGGGAGTGACTTCAGATCTCTGCCATTGGGTCATGTGCCTTTTTCCTTATTGATCTGTAGGAAGTCATTGCTGGGTCCTGTCACGAGTCTCTTCTTGGATACATGTTTGTTTTTTTTTAAGATTTTATTTATTTATTCATGAGAGACACAGAGAGAGGGGCAGAGACACAGGCAGAAGGAGAAGCAGGCTCCATACAGGGAGCCCGACGTGGGACCCGATCCTGGGTCTCCAGGATCACGCCCTGCTGAGCCACCAGGGCTGCCCTTGGATACATGTTTTGCAAATATTTTCTGCTGTCCTGTGGTTTGCCTCATTGTGGGTGACTTTCAATGAACAGAAATTCTCATTTCAATGTGGATGGAAGCATCCATGTAAGTTGGTGTGTTTTGTATCTCACTTAAGAAACCTTTGCTACCTTGCGTCTTGAAGATGCTCTTCTGTGTCTTTTTCTAGAAGCATCTGTGTTACTTTAGTTCAAAGACTATACTCTGGAGTGGAGTCTTGTGTGTGGGATGAGACTAGGCCAACAGTGGGTTTTCTTTTTTCTTGCACGGATGTGTGGTGAACCCCATGCCCTTTCTGGAAATGGCTGTGCTTGCTGCACCATTCGTCAATGGGTTCCATCACTGTCACAGAGCTTTGGAGCCATCCCACGTGTGCGTCCCACTCTCACTCCAGCCCCAGGTGGGGAGACCAAGGCTTACACAGAGGAACCAGGCTGCCCCCATCAGGGCTGCTCAGGGCAGTGGATTGCAGGCCGCAGGCTGCACTGGCTGTGCCTGGGCTCCATGCTGGACGGTGTCAGGGTGCATGTGGTGTGGCCAGGCCTGCCTGGGGGCCGGCCTGTGGTCTCCACACCCCCTGGTGGCCTCTTCTGGTCAGGACTCCTCAGCGTGAGGCAGACTATACAGCCCATCCCGGGCATGGAGGCCCTCGACGCCACAGCTGTCCTCCCATAGAGAGGCCCGGGCCAGCCCTGCTCTGCGCCCCAGCACGGGTGCTGTCCATAAAACCCATGTCCTCTGGCTGTTCCCCATGGCCGCTTGTGCACCTTTGCACTGAGCTGGAACCTGGGCCTCCTATGTGGGAGCCATTGGAACCTTTCCCTGATGGATAGTGGCTCTGTTCAGGTGTCCTGCTGTGTGTGGGGATCACAGCTCTGGGAGGGTGCTTGTGCCTGCTGCTCACCTGGGGGACAGTGGCTGGCCAACCTGGTCTGGGGGTAGGTGGTGGGGTGGGGTGCTGGGAGGTCTGTGAGGGGTTGTGGGGGGACATGGGAGGTGATGTGGCGGTGCTGTAGGTGCTGGGAAGGCTGTGGGAAACACCATGGGGATACTATGGGCACTGGGAGGGATATGGGGGTGCTGTGGGGCTGCTAGGGGCACTGGGAGGGATGTGGGGAGTGCTGGGGGCACTGGGAGGGCTGTGGTGGCGTTAGAGGTGCTGGGAGCACTGGGATGGCCATGGGGGGCATTGTGGGGGCATTGGGGGTGCCAGGAGGGCTGTGGGGGGTCTTTGGGGGTGCTGGGGGTGCTGGAAGGGCTGTGGTGGGGGCTGGGCCATAGTTCTTCAGGGGTATTTATAGCAACAAAGAGGGAGGTAGGATTCCCTGATGATGTAGATGACCAGCTTGTGTGTCAACAATTTCCTGGGAGTTTTGGAGCTGCTTCTTCATTTTGTCACCTGACCGGGTCCTGGGCCTGGGGAACTGCTGGTCACCTGGTCCTCCTGAGCATGGCCAGGTCTCTCTAGCTCTGTGCAGCTGCTGGGTGATGCAGCCCCAGGGCAGCCATCTGTTGGCTCCAGCCCTCCTAAGCCCCACTGCCCTGGGGAGCCTGGCCTTGGGGCTGGCGCATGTGGGGGAGGGCCTGGTGGCGTAGCTGAGTGGGGAGGTTTGTGAGGAGGCCTGGCTGCGGCAAGGGCTGCTCGGGCTGTGGGAGCACAGATGCACATGCACAACACTTGGGTTCCCTTCACTCACTGGAGTATTGTTAGGCTTTTAAGAATCTTGATTAAGAAAAAAACATATTCTGAGGTCAGTCCTTTTCTTTTTAATCTCCAAAAAAGGCAGTGTTGGGGAAGAGTGGAATTGGTTGCAGGGATGAGAATACAGCGTTATCCTTACCTCTGTGCTGTTTGTGAGCTCAGCATCTGTGTCCACTGTGTTCATGCTGGTTTTTCTTAACATTTTCAGCATTCTGGCAGGACACTGAGCAGCAGTGGCCATGTGTTCCCTTTTGAGAGCAATGGTAAGTGTTGAAAAGTCCCTGCTGGTCTTCCTGGGCTTCTGTGGCCATGGGCCAGGGATGGAACGGAAGGTGAGGGAAGTGGAACTGGCACATGATGCTGACTTCTGCAAGAAAGTCCACCCGCACAGTGAAGGTTGCCCACAGCAGTCTTCCCCATGCTGGGCTATGGGTCAGGGCATGGCTGGGCCTCTGCCTTAAGACATGGCAGGTGCCGGGCCACCGGGCCCCTCTGGAAAGGCACCTGGCAGTGTGGAGGTGGAGGCTCGCCCTGGGGGGCCTGTGGGCATTGAGGGCAGAACACGGTGGGGTTGGGCTCAGCACGCGGTGGGTGTATAGCTCCGGTGTGGCACACTCTGGGCCATTGGTGTGGTTGGGGCTCAGGCCCTGGAGCACGGAGGACACCTCTTGCCAGTGCATGTGTCCTACACGTGTGCCTATGACTGGAAAGGCCACCCCACACGAGTGTGTAACTGAGCCTGGGTGTGCAGAGCTTGTTGCCCTACACTCTTGGTGACCTTGGCTCCATGTCATGGGTTGTGGTGAACATGTTAGTTGTGATCTTTAGGGACAGACAGGCCTGACTTGAGTGCCAGTCCTCCCCCGCCGGCCCTGGTCACCGTGGCTGTAGGAAAGCACTCACTGTGTTAGATGGCTCTCCAGACTACCAAAGTGAAGGTTTTTAATAAATTCTTTTGTGAACTTGTGGAGGTAGAAACTGTGAGGCCAGCACCGGTCCTTGGTACTGTGTCCTCAGTGGTGGTCCATCTGTACACGGGGCCAGTCCTCAGCAGGATCATCCTTTGCTTGTGCCTTTTACCACAGGGGTCCTGGCCCCATCCCTTGGGTCCCACTGCCTCCATACCCACTGGAGGCTGGGAGATGCTGAAAAGACTTATGGCCAGGCTGGTGGGAGTCAAGGCTTTGCCGTCCACCCTGCCTCCACATGAGTAGTCAGAGGAGACCCATTCATACTGCTCTGCCCTCGATGGCAGTTGGGATACAGCAGAGCTTGTGATGGCGGCCCTGATGGGCACATTCAGGGTCTGGGCACCCAAGGGCTTTGTGAAGGGTCTGAGGAAGGTGACCTTCCTCAGGTGGTCGGGTGGGCTACTCTGTGGTGTTGGAGGCAGGTGGGCAGAGGGAGCCCCTTGTGCTGTGCTTGTACAGTGTGTTCTCACGTGTGGATGCCAAGTGCTGACCCCTGGACACTCAGTGTCTCCTGTGACCCTCCTGGTGGCTGTGTGGAGTGGGGGAGTGGAAGCTGGAAAGGGGTCCCTGTTTGATGTGTGCTGGGGGCCGTGCCTCACGTTTCAGGAGGACAGGAGGTGAGGGACACCATAGCTGCTGCTCTGCCCAAGTGCTTACGTGGCACTGGCTTCCTGGAAGAAGCGGCTTGGTGGGGGGCTTGCTTGCATACCTATAAGATTACTTGGCCGCAGAGAAGTAGGGGATGTGGGGCCAGTCTTTTCATGAAACTGAATGGGGAACAGCATGCTCTGGTCATTTTCAGGGAATGGCTAGCTGTCTGACCAGGGAATGCCGGTGGGGCCTGTGCTGACCACATCCCCCAGCTCTTGCAAGGCATGAGGCTTTGCGTCAGGCAGTGTCCCCAGCTGGGCAGGTGTCTCAGGGCACAGCAAAGACCGTGCCTTGTCTCCTGTTCACTTGTCTCTTCTCTTTTGTGTCTCCTCAGAAGACAGGTGCCCCTGGAAGGTCTTAAGTGGCGGATGGCCCATTGGAAATCAGACAGCCACAGGGACGTGGGGCCCCAACACAGTCCTGGGTGCGGTGAGCACCATAGACCTGAGGGAGAGCTCAGGGCCCCCCTCGGCACCACCTACCAAGCGACACTGCCGCTCCCTGTCGGAGCTGGCGCACTGCCACTCCCTGTGGCGCCCCAGCTGCTCCAGGGTCTGGACGCCGGTGTCCAAGAGGTGGTGCCACAGCGGTGGGAATGCCACGCTGCAGGAAAGCCTGGGTGCCAGCCTGCCCAGGGGTGCTGCACCGCTCGACCGCACCCTCCTGGTTGCTGGGCCCACCTCGCCCCCAGCACCCCAGCCATCTTCAGCCAGTGGCGGCTGCATGGACAGCTGTGAGGGCAGCTTGGGCCTGCCTAGGCGACCCCGCGTCCCATCCTGGAGGCACCGCCTGTCGCTGTCCCAGGAGCACCTGGCAGAAGTGGGCACGGCACTGCCCTCTACCAGCAGCAGCCCCTCGTCTACCCCCGAGCTGGGCCGGCGACTGGGCCTGCTCCGGTGCTGCTCACAACCGTGCGTGCTCGTCGGGAGGAAGTGGCAGCGCAAGCGCAGGCGTGAGGAGGGCACTCGCTGGCCGCGCCCATCCTTGGACTTTCTCAAAATGACACAGGTGAGGCTTGTCTTGTGTCCGGTGTCCTCGGCTTGCTGGCGCTGTGCACACCCTGGGGTGGTTCTGTGGTGAGACTGGCCTGCCAGCGGTCTTGGTGCCTCTGCACCCTGTAGGGGATGAACTGCTTGGGCTGCGCTCTGGGCCTGGGTGGGCTTGAGGTTGCAGCGTCCCCAGCGCCAGCTCCCATGGCCTGTAACCTGCCTGCCTTGGTGAGGTGTGAGCTGTCCTCAGCCCTGCTTGTGCGTGTGGGTGTGTGTGTGCATGTGGGTGCGCATGTGCAGGTGGACATGTCAGGATCCCAGCCCCCAGGTTCCCATGGTCCTCATGTCCCCTGTGCTCCCTGGGGTGTGGGATGGCTATGACCACCTGTCTGTATGGGAGGCTGTGGAGCAAAATCGGTGAGCCAGGGTACAGGACAGGGCAAATCTGAATGGGCTTCAGTGGTCAGGTGGGCTGGCCCAGTAGAAGCAGAAGGACAGGGTGCAGAGTCAGCAGGGTGCTGATATTGGCAGCCCAAAAGAAACAAAGCCCAGTAGATGAGAAGCCTGCATATCTGTCTGTCTTTTTTTTTTTTTTTTTAAAGAGTGTGAGTGGTATGAGGTGGGCTGGGGAGGGCCAGAGGCAGGGGAGAGAGGGAATCCCAAGCCAACTCCCTGCTGAGCCAGAGTCCCATGTGGGGCTCCATCTCATGACCCTGAGATCATGACTTGAGCCAAAAGCAACATCGGATGCTCAACTAGCTGAGCCGCCTGGGCGGCGCCCCCCCCCCCCCCGCTTGTCTTTCTAGAACATTTTCCCTCATTGTTGGTATGTTGCTGTGACCCCCTCCCTGGCCCCCGGATCCTTGAGCTCCCCATGCCCTGCCCCAGGCTTCTGACTGCCTGACTCCTTGGCCTCAGTGGCCTGTTGCCTTGGTTAGCCTGGCACTCACCAGGATTGCTGCATAACAAACAGCCCACATTTACCAGCTGTAAGTGATGCCCATTTGTTACGGCATGGCTTCCACAGGTCAGGTGTCCAGGAGCAGCTCAGCTGGGTGGCTCTGCTCAGGGTGCCCTGCACGCTCGTGCTCTGCAGGGCTGTGTCACCTGCAGGCTCAACAGGCCGGACGAGCCACTTACTTCCAAGCTATCACATGTGAGATTTGCTGTGGGCTTACCGGGAAGCCATCTGGGCCTGGGGTGTGGTGTGGAGGTGAACAAACCTGCATGCTCAGTGTCTCTGGGGGAATCTGCTAAGGCTTTCCAAAGTTACACATTTCTGGGAAGTGGCATTGCATTTAAGGTGTCAGTTTGGGGCACAAAGTTGCTTACTGTATCTCTTAGAACTTTGAAAGTCTCTGAGCTGGTGTGTCCCTCACTGTCTCTTATTCCTGATGTTGTGAATGATGAACTGTATGCAGATAGAGGCATGGTGAGCAGTCATGATAGCTGGCTGACACTTCTGATCGTGACCTGGGGGATGGAGGCCAGCTTCCAGCCCCGTCCTTCACCAGCTCCTGGCTGCCTCTGGAGACAGAAGGCATCTCATGTGCAGCTATGGTCAGTGGTCACCATTAGGGCTTGTTTCTACTCATACCCCTCCTTGTGCACTGTGTATGGCTCTCATACCCCAAGATCCCGGGCTCTCTACAGACACTGGCAGGTGTCTGACAGTTTGGCACCATTCTGACATGAGCTGCAGAGAATGCAGACCTGTGGGCTAAGAGTTCAGCCTCATAAGACCACCCCTGTTTCAGATGCCTCAGTACCCCACTGGCCAGCTACAAACTGGGGTTCTCACGACTCCCTCCTCAGTTTCTGTGCTTGGCTAGAACAGCTTACAGAATTCTAGAAAGCACCTTACTAATTACCCATTTATCATGAAGGACACAACTCAGGATCATCCAGAGGGAAGAGACGCACAGGGCAAGGTATGGGGCAGGGGGTGCAGAGCCCCCACACCTCTCTGGGAGCATCTGTGCCCAGTGCCCAGCACCCAGATGTGCTCACCCACCTCCAGATCCTCCAACCCTCTGTGCAGAGATTTTTTTTAATTCTTTTTTTTTTTTATTGGAGTTCAACTTGCCAACATATAGCATAACACCCAGTGCTCATCCCACCAAGTGTGCAGAGATTTTTATGGAAGTTCTAGTGCACGGGTGCGACTGATGAGATCACTGGCTATGGAGATGGACCGAGTCTCCTTCCGTTCTCCATCCTCTGGGCGGGGGACTTAAAGTCCAACTCACTAAGCCTGGTGTGATCCTTCTGTCCACTGCCCTACCCCAATACTGGCTGGGGACCTACAGGGGTCATATTCACCTAAACTGAGGTGTGGTTGAATGGGGCTCTTTATGAATCACAGAAGATGGTCCTCACCCCATCACTCAGGAAGTTCCAAGGTTTGTAGGGATCAGAACCAGGAATGAACAAAGGCCAGCTACGCACCTCTTACTGTATCACCACAGATCTAGGAAACTTGGTTGTCTTAAACATACAAGGAGGTAGAAGCGGTAGTCTAGCTGTTAATGGTTAAGTGGCCAGGTTTGGTGACTCTTGATGTTTTGGGCGAGACCCATGAGGTTTCTCTGTGGTGCCGCGTGTTCAACTCACTGTCACCTACAAGTAGAATGGGCACTCATGGGTACTTGTGGTTAGCATGCAAATGGAAGGGAGCAGAAGACTTAAAAATACTTTGGAAGCATGGATGTGACCGTTGAACCCTAGAGGACCAGCCATGTGTAGGCGGCTGTTGTGTGAGTGGGAGGTAGGTGCAGGCCTTTGGCTCTGCAGGCAGCAAGGGGTGCAGAGGCCCTGAGCATTGCCAGGTGCCACGTGTGTGCCTAGACATCCTGTGCACCCTGCCCAGGGGCGTGGTGTCCCCTCTGGGAAATGGAGACCCCAACTGTTTCCTCTCAAGGTGATTTCACTTCTACATGAGACTTCTCAGAGCAGGCACGGGCAAAGCCCTGGGACCTGCCTTCAGGTGTGTCAGGTGTCCATGTGACAGTGTGGCAGTGAGCAATGCCAGGAGATTGTCTGTGGCTCCCGCTTTCTGTGCAAGAACAGTTGGGACCACATCCATCCTGCGTGTGCACACTCCAGCCTGGTGGTCCTGACATCAGCATACTGGTTTTGTGTCTTAACTTGAAGTGGTGCGGTGGGGAGCACAGGGTCCTTGACCTCGGGCCTGGATGTGGTGTGCTGGGTGCTGAGCAGCCCACTGCCCTGCCCCCTACAGTGGGCATGTGATGCAGAGTGCCTAGTAGCCCCTGAATCTGCTCTGTCTTGAGCCAAGCAGGGCCTGAGGGGTGGCTTTGGTCATCAGGGAGGGGACACTGCTGCCACCTGAATCTTCATTCTGAGTGATTATTTCTACGGGAAAACATACAGAATTTTCTATTTTTATTGGCAAAGCTAGGTCTCAAAATTGAAATTAAAATATCATTACTGAAAATGTGCTGATCAGTTATGGTTCCAGTAGGGTATGGGAACAGGTACCAGTTTTCATGAAATTGTATGTTTTCAGAAGCTTTTATGATGTAGAGGAGATCCTCAGCTGCCTATGGTGTAATTGAAGAGTGCTCCAGCCTGTGGTTGGGACATGTAGCTCCCTGCCAGCCCGAGATGCAGCCCTATCCCCTGGCCTGGTGTCCCAAGGAGGGTGGTTGTAGCCGGGGTAGAGGAAGGGGTGTGCACGTGTGCTTCCAGCTGCCTGGAGCCACCTGCCTGTCCCGTGTGGCCTGGCAGGCCTGGGGAGGCCTGAGCATTGTTGGTCAGCTGTAGGTTTCTATCACTCTGTCATGTGAGCGTGCTGGTTTTTGTTGGTTTTCCTCCAGCTGAGCCCCCCCCCATCCCTGCTGTGTGAACGACTTCCACTCTCTTGCAGGATTGCGAGGGCACTCACCCCAAAGTGAGGGAGGAGGTCTAGGGATCAGTTGCTTGTCAGCTGGCTTCCTTATTACAGCTCCCTCGCCCAACACATGCAGACACACTCAGCGCTCCTGTGCATACACACACCCCCACCTCTGGCTGTCTCTGCCCCCACCTGTGGTGTGGACGTTGCAAGCCCCGCAAGCCACTGTGGCTTGGGCCAGGCCTCCCTCTCCCTCTGCTGGCTGAGGAAGGCGCCTGGGTTTGCCACATCTGCCTTGTGGGGCTTCTGGTTTCTCTGGGGCATAGCTGAAGCCCTGGTTGGACACGACAACCAGATGGGTGCTGGGGTCCAGGCGCCTGCAGGCAGTTGGAGACCCCCCAGGGCTCCTGCTCAGCCCTCGCCTTTGGGATGAATGTGACCTCATGGGCAGGGTCTGCTCTGGTTGAGCAGAGATGCTGTGAGCTGTCTAGGAATGCAGAACCATGTGGTCTGGTTTGGAGATGGCCTGTTGCCTCTGCCAGTGCACATGTGGCTGGCTAGGTGCTGGATGTTCCTTGAAAGGAATTTGGGATGGCTCACAGGCACAATTCTGTTTTTCCTGCAGAATCTCATCAGCTTACCTGTAGCTGATGACCTTGGCTTGGGTTGAAGGAGGCACTGGGCATGTGCTCTCACTGCCCTAGGAAGTCGGGGCCTGTCTCTGGGGCTGCTGCAGAGGTACACAAGTTGGTGGACCCTCTAAAATCTAGAGCCCCTGATTTATAATTCAAAGTCTTGACCTTTGATTTTTGAAAAAAATATCTTACGTTCATCTGCTTAGATTCAGGGAACCTGAAACCAGAATGACAGTAGCAGAAGCAGGACTGTCCAGTGCTGAGGGTCACACATATCAGCATGGCCCCAGGCTGCTCCCAGTGGGCCTCAGACCCTGCTTTCCTGTCATCCCCAGCTTTGTGTGATGGCGCACCTCTATGCGAGGTGGCAGGTGGCACCCCTTTTGGGGCCAGGTGGTTGCTGCCTAGAGCAGGTTCATATAGCTCTGCACGAGCAGTTTTGTTGAACGGCCACCACATCTCTTTAACAAGTGGCTGGAGTGGACTGGTTTTACATCTGTGACCTGTAGATGGGCTCATGTCCCAGTGACAGAAGACCTCTCCACAGCAGCTCTCCTGCCACCTGTCCAGTCACTGCCCCATGACATTCCTGCTAGCTCGTGGGTGTGCTGTGGGGTGAGCGCTGTCCACATGTGGACCAGGGCAGGGGCGGAACGAGAGTAGGTGGCGGGGGAGCCTGGTGAGGGGCTGCGTGCTCTGCCTATGTCACTACCAGCCTGCGGAGACATGCTGGGCCAAGTGTTTGCATAAAGAAGTGACCTTACCTGTCAAATCCACCTTGATTTGAATAAAGAGGAAGTTATTTCATGAATCCTCATTTTGTGACCAAATTATGTGATCAATTGTACCTTTAAAGATTGAATCATTAGGGCAGCCCAGGTGGCTCAGTGGTTTAGCGCCACCTTCAGCCTGGGGCGTGATCCTGGGGTCCTGGGATGGAGTCCCACATCAGGCTCCCTGCATGCAGGCTGCTTCTCCCTCGGCCTGTGTCTCTGCCTCTCTCTCTCTCTCTCTCTGTGTGTGTGACTCCCATGAATAAATAAATAAATAATCTTTATAAAAAAGATTGAATCATTAGAATTTTACTTCTCAGTCAGTAATTCTGCACAAGAGAAGTCAGTGTATTTTATAGAGCCAAATAATTTCCTTAAACGTGCTGATTTCAAAGAGGAGCTCTGCTCCCCTAAGGGAAGTGTTTATTTACTATAATTCACTGTGGGACTGTTTCCAGCACATTTTCTAACCATGGAGACAGATTGTATGAGGCATGTCCTGGCTCCAGCAGGTTTAGATTTGGGTTGTGTGGCATCAGTCAGCTTGTGTTCTGAGCCCACATTTGTAGGTGCCAGTGTACTGGAGCTGGGTGAGAGTGATGCCCTTTAAAGGCCCTGAACCGTGTGGTGGCACCTGTCTGAGGGCACTGTGGGTGTGGCCCAGGAGGGGAGCCCGATCCTCGGGTTGCTGAGATCACACCTAGGCCAGGTTGAGAGGCTGCTCCAGCAGAGGTGTGGTTGCGCAGTGGGCAACACACAGGTGCTACCCAAAAGTGCAGGACCAGGGGATGGTGGGGATGTACCAGGGGCCCTGTCTATGCCGGGGGGGCTGCTGTCATGTGTGGTCTGGAGGTAGGCTGTGGCCAGGAGGTGGAGGGGAGGAGGCCAGTACACACTGCTGGTGTGTAGCCCTGGAGCAGAAGCCTTAACGGGTGGAGTGGCCTGCTGGGTCGTGGGCCCTGGTGGACTAGCCAAGGAGAGGTGCCACCTGAGTGGACAGGGCTGTGCAGCGATTGCCCTGGGAGCCCCCATCTTTAGCAGCATGGGGAAGAACTGGCTGCAGGAGGCAGGAAGTGGCAGTGCTGGCCCAGCTGGGGAGTTGGGTCTCAGCGGGGCAGTACCCTGGGTCAGTAGGATGCTGCCTCCTGCATAACCTCCTGGAAATGCTTTAAGCTGATATCTTTTCTGTTGCAGACTTTAAAAAATTCAAAAAGCCTTTGCTCCCTTGATTATGAAGATGAAGAGGAGGATGACGCCCAAGTGAAGCTGACCCCGTATGACCCACACGGCCTCACGGGCATTGTCACACCTGGCTCCAACCCACTGAGGGTGTGCCCCAGGCCCTGCTGCCCCAGCCCGTGGGCCTCTGGGGAGCCCATGGCCGCTGAGGGAGAGGGTGGGAGCAGCGGAGACCCCAGTGACTGGGATAGTGCTGGGGAGGAAGGCGTCTTCCCTCCCAGCCGCGGTGAGCTGGACCTGGGGCAGATTGAGAACAATTGACCCCAGGCAGGTGGGTTGGGTATCCGATCTCTTCCCAGCACATGGACAGAAGCGGGGCTGTGCATAACTTTAAACATTAGGTCTCATTTTGATCTAGTCTTCCCTAAAGATGTGTTTTGGATTTTTATGGCTTTTATGCTTTTAGAGAGAGCTGCTCCATTTTGAATGAATTCTTAGAAGGGCATTCTATGGAATGGAGGCCCATGGGCTGATCCCAATGTGGGTTTGTGGGTTTGTGTTCCTTTTGTAAAATGCCTGCCGGGCAGAGTCCAGGAGATCTGGGTGGGAGGTCTGGGCGGCGGGGTCTGGACAGGGGATTCAGGTGGGTGGTCTAGGAGGTCCAGGTAGAGGGTCCAGGCAAGGGGGTCCAGATGGCAGTCTGGGTGAGGTGTCTGGCCCCTCCAGTAGTCTCTGTCCTCCATGTGTGCCTGCCTCCTTCTGTCTGCCCTTTGGGGGCGGTAGACAGTGGTCTCTGCACCAGGAGCTGTGGGATGGGCCTTGAGGATGGTGGTCCTGGCGGCACCAGATATGACTTCAATAAAAAACGTTTACTTTGCTGTGTTGATTCCTGGTGTAAAGCAGCTGGGCCCCAGGTGTGGGTGCAGCACAGGACAGAGCATGTTGTCTCTGGTGTTTCACTCCTGATTCTAATGACATGGGGATTTCTACTAGAGACTCCAACCCCAGGAGCTTTGGGTAAGAGGACGCAGGTTGTGGTAGCAAAAGAATACAGTAAGAACCTTTGGGGAGATCTTGATGTTTTTTTTCTCCCTGAGAACATTTCCTCACGTCATAGCTGTTAATGGTGTCCAACTCCCTGGGTAGACTGTCGGTGGGAGGAGGACGAGGCAGGAGGTACCAGGCTTTCTCAGGCCTGCTTGCTGGCCCCTTCCCTGCAGGTTGGGGGGTCCTACAGCCTGCCCTGCCCTGCTCTGAACTCCCATCACGTGGGATAAAGCCAGTGGCACCGGGGCTAACATGGGGCTGGCTCCCGCGAATCCCACTGATTCGTGGGAGCCAGGAGTGGCCACGATGGCTTCTTGATGACTGTCGGAGAACGTTTTTCCTCTTAAGCTCTAGGCTGTAGTCCGAGGGTCCCTGAGACTTGTGGAGGTGCCCAGTTCCACTTTGTTAGCTCGCTGGCGAGCCTCCTGAGGGAGCAGGCGCCTGGCATCTGTGTGGAGGGGCAAAAGGTTCAGCAGGTGTGCTGTGGCCAGAGTTAGGTGCAGAAAGCCACCTGTGCTTTGTTCTAGAATAGTCCCCCTGTCTAGTTAGTGGCTCTCAACTGTGGGGGAGTTTACAAAAATACTGGCATCTGGGCCCCTCTGGGGTGTTGCCTGGCAGGGGAGGGGTGTTGTTTGCAGCCGTCTGGGTTTAGCCTGAAGAGGATAGAGAAGTGGTATGGGTGGCTCAGCGTATCCCAGGGCTGGCAGACCTTTGGCTGAGTATGGGTCTGGAGTGGGACCAGAGCCAGAGGGCCACTTGCAATGCAGAGGTGCCTTTGGCGGTTTCTGAGAGGGGACTTTGGGGTCATGCTGGTGCCTTAGAGTGTCACCAGCATCCCCAGAGCCACCACCTGGCTACACATGAGTGGAGGGGCCCAGAGAGCCCCTGGGACCTGCAGACTGGCTCTTGGTGGGCACAGGACTTGGGCCCTGGGACCCGTGCATTGAATTTCCGCACAAATGCCAGATTCTCCACTAGGAGGTTGTGTTTTGGGTTGAATTTCTGGAGATAGGCTCTGTATACTTACCTGCATAAAACCAGTGGTCCCAACTCAGAACTTTGCTTTGGGGTTGACCTGTGGATCCGATGGGGTGCGGGGTGGGTGATGCTACCAGATTGTTGGGTGTGGGCAAGGTCACTGATGCCCTCCGGGATGGGGCAGCCTGGACAGCCACAGGAGCCTTGGGGGGCATCATGGAGGTGGCGTCAGGCTGCAGGAGAACCTGCCTGGGATGTCTCCTTGGCCGCAGCTGGGTGGGGGTCCTGGCCTGGCTGTGTCTGCTGAGGTCCCAGGCTGGGAAAGAACAGGAGAGGATCAGACACAGAGGGGCTGTACTGTAGGTATGAGGAAGCCCAGCTGCCCCCCTGACCTGGGCACTCTGGGCAGGTGGCAGGTGGGTGGGGGGAGAGCCAGGGCAGGCTGAGTCAGGTCTGGCTGTGTGGTGGCAGGAGTATGGACACTGTAGGGCCATGGCAGTCAAGGGGCCCAGAGGTCAGTCCCCTTTGAGGGCCCCTCATCCCCTGCATCATGGAGGAACCCTGCTGTCCCTGTTGGTGACCCTCCAGGGGTCTGCCCAGTGTCCCCTCCTGCTGGATGGTGAGCAGGCTTGGGGAGGCACCCCCAGCTCAGTGCCCCTGGAGCACTGGGGTTAGAGTACTTCCCACCTGTTGTTGTGAATGGAACCCTCCCTCAGCCAGGAGCAGACAGAGGGTTTGGTGGGCTTGTTCTGTGTCCCCACCCAGGACAGGACCTGCTGGCCGTATGCAGCTGGCTCTGAGCCCAGCCCTGGGCAGGAGGTAGTGAGGGACAGGGTGCTGAATGTGAATTGGCCCCGCCTGGCCCCTGGCTCCTGCCTCAGCACCTGTCCAGGGGACTCCTGCTGGGGGGGTGGGGGACTGTGATGCCCCCCACAAGGAGCACTTGAGCTTGTGCCTGACTGCCTCCCCCATTCTGCACATCCTCCTTGTGCATCTCCTCACTTCTCGCTCAGTTTCCCCCCATGCCCTGCTCAGGGGGGCCAGGATAAAGAGCCCCTCCTATCTTAGCCTGGGTCTCACTTCCATTAGCTGTGGCCCTGCAGCCATATGGGATCCAGGTGGCCTCCCTGGGCCCTTACACTGGCCGTGGGACCAGTGGCTGAGGTTCTGCAGTCCTCTCACTGAAGCCACATGAAAAGCCAAGTGGGGGCCTCCATGGGTCTACCTCAGCAGTCATTCCTCAGCAGGCCTTCCAGGTTGAGGCAGACCCTGCCTGGGTGGAAGTGACTGGAGGGCTAGACACCATGGTCCTGGGAAGTGGGCAGGGGTCATCCCGGGCCCTTGGGGACAGTCATGTTCTTGGGCTGGGAGTCTCGAAAGGCCCCTCTTCACCTGGTGGCTTGGGCTGCAGACAGTGCCCCCCCCCCCCCCCCAGGACTCTTGCTCTTCCTGGAGGCCCTGTCCCCTCCCCCACTCTAGGCCTCACAGAGCACAGGGGGCAGAGGGAGATGGAGATGGGGCCTCTTGCTGAGGAGCTGGACAGCAGCCCCCTTCACTAGCCCTCACTGTCCAGGCTCTCTGTATCCCTGTCTAGGCCTTCATACATCACCCTCAGCCCCCCTGGAGGATTGGCCTCACTCCTGGGCTGATCCTGCAGTACCTGTCCCCTCCCTGCTTTGGCCCACTGTGACTCCCTCAGTGTCCTTGGGAAACCAGGCTCAGGGAAGGCAGCCCCCTGGGGATGGGCCAGCCCTGAGACCCCTGCCCACAGCACCAGCCACCTCTTTGCTGGTCTGTGCACTGAACCCTCCACGGCTGTGGTCCTGGCCAAATCTGTGCCTCTGTAGGTATAGGTTCCTCCACTAGGTGGCTTGGGGTGGCTCTGAGGGACAGGGGCACAGCCTGGGGCCAGCGGGGACAGTCCACCTCATGTGTGGACCCTGCCCTCCCACCTCTCGTCCCTCGTCCTGGATTTTCTCTGGCCACCTCTGCCTGAGTGCCAGTGCCCAGATCCTCCACACTGGAGCCAGGCAACACCTTGGAGCAGAGTGTCTGCAGGCATCCCACCCAGCGGGTGACCCCCTGCCTGTCTGGACTCCCTGGAGGACCCTGAACCCTTGCCGGTCCCAGTGGTTGGCTGACACCTGGCCAGAGACGCAGATGCAGACCCCTCTGTAGGAACATCAGAGAGCAGGTCTCAGGAACTCCTGTACTTGCTCTTTGGGTGGATGTTGCTGAATGATGGCTGGGCACTGCAGCGGCTTGAGCAGGTGAACCAGGGCAGGTATCGGGAATCCTGTTCCATATGCGAACAAGAGCCGTGAGGTGGGAGGCATCTGGGGGCTTGAGTGGAGAGGGGGTGGGTGGGGGGAATAGTCAGCTCAGACACACTGGTTTGCACACTCTATGAAAAGGAACCAGAGGGACGCCTGGGTGGCTCAGCGGTTGAGCATCTGCCTTTGGCTTGGGGTGTGATCCTGGAGTCCTGGGATCGTGTCCTATGTCGGGCTCCCTGAATAGAAGCTGCTTCTCCCTCTGCCTGTGTCTCTCCCTCTCTTTCTCTCTCTCTCTGTCTGTCACGAATAAATAAATTCTTAAAAAAAAAAAAAAAAAAGAAAGAAAGAAAAGGGACCAGAGTTTCCAGGGAGCATAAGGGAAACCTGCAACTATAACTATTTCCAGAAGCTATATGTCCATAGCAAGACCTAACAATTACCAGTAGGAATTCACAAATCTGACATTCTCGTTGGAGAGTTTTATTAATCCCCTCGTAGTAGTTACATAGACCCAAGAGTAAACAATACAGACTTACCAGATTTGGTCCCCCTGCGGGGGTGAACTCCAGCTGCCCATGCACCTGTGGAGCACACCTGCAAAAACGGGGAACAGCATGGGCTGAAGCTGCCAAAATTGACCGTGAACAGGCCAGAAAGAAGTCCTTGTGATTCAAGGAATTGGTATCACCCAGATCATGTTTTCTTGCCATGCCTCGATAACAAAAAGATTGCAAACAAAACCTCATGTGTTTAGGAAATTTAGAAATGCACTTTACGTAACTCATAGACCAAAGAAGAAACCAGGATACAAGTTAGATGGTATTAGAACTGAATGATTGTGAAAATGGTCCGTATCAAATCTTACCAAATATACCAAGTTGTAAAAAAGACATTTAGGGCGCTTGGAGGGCTCCCACTGGTGAAGCATCTGTCTTCAGCTCAGGTTATGATCTCAGGGTCCTGGGATCGAGTTCTGCATCGGGCTCCCTGCTCAGTGGGGAGTCTGCTTCTCCTGCTGCCCCTACCCCCCACTCTTGTGTGCACACATGCATGCACTGTCTCACGCTCTCATGCACGCCCTTTCAAATAAAAATCTTTAAAAGATAAAAATAGAGGACATCTATAACTCTACATGACTAGTTAGAAGAAATAAAAGTCAGAAATCAAGCGAACATCCAACTTAAGAATGAGGCCAAGGTGGGCAGCCCCAGTGGCCCAGTGGTTTAGTGCCACCTTCAGCCCTGGGTGTGATCCTGGAGACCCAGGATTGAGTCCCACGTTGGGCTCCCTGCATGAAGCCTGCTTTTCCATTTGCCTGTGTGCCTCTCATGAATAAAGATTTTTTATTTATCCTGGGTCTCCAGGATCATACCCTGGGCTGAAGGCGGCACTAAACCCCTTGGGCCACCGGGGCTACCCAATAAATCTTAAAAAAAAAAAAAAAAGAATGAGGCCGAGGTTAGCAAACTTCCTTGAATGGGCCAGACAGTTGATATTCTGGGTTTTGAGGATGGCAGGTCTATTCTTTCCCCTCCTCCCCCCTCTGATTTCATCCCCACAGCGTCATGTGCTGATCCCCGAATTTGGGGAATGAAAGAGTTAAGGCCAAAGGGAAAAGAAGGAGAAGGTTCGTTAAGAGCAGCAGCGAGTGAAGCAGACGAGAAACCAGGGGGAGGGGACCCCGTGCCTGGAACAGACGCGTGGGGAACCACTGCAGCGGGGGCTGCACTGACCAGGGCCAGGGGCCAAGTAGGTTCTCAGGAACGAGGACAGGCCATGAGCACAATGAGGTGTTAGGAGCGACTTGGAAGAGATGGACATGTTTCTGGGAAAGTATTGTCAACAACTGAGCAGAGCAGAGATGCCAGGGCTGGTCCTGGGAACCATCCTTTGAGGAAGCTGTGGTTTCATGCCTTCCCAGGAGGAAAGCACAACACCAGCCGACTTTGGAGGCAAGTCCTGCAAAATCCACAAGGGTGATCCCAACTAAATCCGAGCATGGGCCAAGGGGGCAGGGGCGGGGCCTGCTGTGGTGGCTGAGGTGGAGGGGGAAGCCCCTTGGGCCTGGCCCCTGAGTGCCCTCTCTCCCAGCTCCCCAGACTTCTGGATGGCATGGATGGGACTGGGGGTCGTCGGGAGCCTCAGCAGGGCCTGACCAAGTAGTAGGCCCTGAGGCCACCCTTCCCACCTGCTCCACTGCCACCTGTGTGGGGGGCCAGGTGTGTGAAGAAGCTCTGGACGCTCCCATGGCACCCCAGGGTCAAGGTCATGGGCAAGCAGGGTCTGGCTCCTGCTGCCTTGGCCCTGCAGTCCTGACAGCTGGGGAGGAGCCCTGGTTCCCCCGCAGGGGTGCCAGTCCCTAGAGCTGAGCCCCTTACACCCTCTCCCTGCCCGCCATCTGTGCCCCCGGGGCCCCCCCGAAGCCTCCCGACCCCGACCCAGGTGTCCACCTTGGTCAGGAAGCCCGTCCCTGTCACCCCATGGCAAGTCCCATGCTTTCTCTGCTTCTGCAGTTGTGGATGTAGCTTCTTTAAGCTTCGTTAAGTTACTTCTGTTAATTTCTGTTGTCCTAGGAAATCGTGCATTTCATCAAGAACGTCAGCCATCAGTGCCTGTCACCACGCCTCTGTGGCTCCTGCTCCCTGTCACGGCCCTGACGGCGCCAGTTCTCTCCCTCTCTGGCCAGCGTTGCTTTATTTTGTTTATTTTGAGGACCGGCTCTTGGATTTACTGATGAGTTCTTCCATTTTTCTTGTTTCCAATTCATTAATTCGCTGTTATCTGTACCCCTCCTGCTCCCGTGGATTTACTTTATTGTTCTGTTTTCCCTCCTTCGTCGAATGTTTAGTGCATTTATTATCAGTCCCTCTTGCTCGGTAATAAAAGCATTTAAGGGTGTGAATTCCCCGCCAGCTCCTCCTGAAGCGGGCTCCGCGGACGTGCAGTCTCCCTTTCTGGATGGTTGTAAATCGCCTGTCCTGGCAACTTTTATTTACTCTCTGACCTAGACGAGCACTTTTGAATTTCCAAATCATCTGGCTTCTCTTTTAGATCCTTTTATTAATGTTTAGGTTCTTGTATTGGTTTAAATAATGAGGCCTATAAATGTTCTACTGTTCAGAAGGTAGTGAGGTACACATACATGTGTGTGCACCTGTGTCTGTGAGCAAGCACACACATGTGCACACTCTGTGTGTGTGCCAGATGCATGCACGCCCATGCATGCGTCCCCATGCATGTGTGTACAGCTCTGCCCATATGCTTGCACACGTATACATGTATGGGCATGTAGCATGTTCTGTGGTTTCTGACCAGGCGAGTGCCACCCTGTCAAGGACTTCCAGGAGAGGACTCCAGTTTTGTTCCCTGATCCTGTGTCTCTGGGGGAAGGCTGACAGGCCTGCCTCCTCATGGTGGAGCTGGCACCCCCCTGTGCTTACAACAGGTATACCTGATTCCATGCACCTGCTTCGGGCTGGATGGCCCAGTCTGCTTGTTGACAGGGCCCCAAGGTGTCTGCAGGGCCTGTCACTGAGTGACTCAGGGGAGGTGGTGTCAGGCATAGGCTGCAGCAGAGGGCAGGCTTGTCAGGTGGCTCAGATGGTCCCTCTGACCTGGAGCAGCCTGAGCATGTGAGTGCAGTGCTGGAGAGGACCTGGGTGATTTTCAAACAAAGTTTCATTTAATTCCTAGTTTGCTAATTATACAAGATGATGAGTTAATTTTATTTGTTTTGATGTTAATTTTATTGTCTTTATTGATCTATTGAGATGACCATATGATATTTCCTCTTTAATCTGTATATGAATTTCCTAGGGCTGCTGTAATAGTGACCATGGCCCAGGGAGCTCCAACAGCAGATATTTATTCTCTCAGAGCCCTGGAGGCTGGGAGGCTGAGATCCAGGTGTGGGTGGGTGGCTTCCTTCTGAGGCCTCTCTCCATGCTGTGTAGACAGCCATCCTCTCTCCATGTCTTTATGCGATCATCCCTCTGTGTGTGTCCGTGTCCTAATCTTTTCTTATAAGGACACAGGTCAGATTGGATTAATGCCCACCCCAGTGACCTCATTTTACCCTAACAGCTGCTTTAAAGACCTATCTCCATTTTTTTTATTGTGGTAAAATATATATAACATAACATTTCCCACTGTAACCATCTTTAAACAGGCAGTTCTGTGGCATCAGGCACACTCATGGTGTTGTGGACAGCCCCCCCTCCACCCCCAGAACTCTCTCATCTTCCCAAACTACCCCCAAGAAACACAAGCTCCCCACCCCTCCCCCCGTCCTCACCCCCAACACCCACCACTCACTGTCCCTCTCTGTGGTCTGACCCCTCCGTGGGCCTCAGAGAAGTGGGATCACACGGTGTCATCCCTGGGTGGCTGGCTCACTTCACTGAGCATAGTGTCCATGGGGTTCATCCAGGTGGTGGCAGGTGGCAGAGTCTCCTCCTGTTTAATGCTGAGTAACACTCCATCGTGTGTATTGTGTGTCCCTTTTGTTTATCCATCCATCCGTCCATCCATCCATCCATCCTACTGTCTGTCCATCCATTTGTCCATCCATCCATCCATCCATCCATCCATCCATCCATCCATCCATCCTTTCATATCTCCATCTATCTGTCTGTCCACCTGTCTATCTGTCCATCTGTCTGTCCGTCTGTCCATCTGTCCCTCCATCTGTCCATCCATCCATGGACACTTGGGTGCTTCCATGTCTCAGCTGCTGTGCATAATGGTGCCGTGACCGTGGGGACCCTGCCTTCAGTTCTGGGAACCTACCCAGATGTGGAATGGCTGGGCCATGTTGTCATCCTGTGCTTCATTTTTGAGGACTGTCCATGCTGTCTTCCATACTGGCTGCACCTTGTTACCCGCCCCCACAGTGCTTGGGTCCAGTTTCCCCACGTCCTCGCTAAGGCTTGCTGGTGTCTGTGCCTTGGAGAGCAGCTGTCCCACAGGGTGTGAGGTGGGTCTGTGAGGTTTTTTTGTTGTGGATAGCTAACTTAGCTGCATTATAGTAGGGAATTTATTGAAACTGTATGGCCTAACATGGCCAATTTTTATAGATACTCCACCTGTGTTTGAAGAGATATTCTAAAAATATCTTTTGAAGAGATATTCTAAAAATATCTACAGCATTCCATATGTCTGTAAGGTCCAGGTTGATTGTACAGACCTTCTACATCCTTACTGGGTTTTTTGTCTAGCTGATCATGGTTAGACTCTGGTGGCTGATTGGTGTATTTTTCCTGGTGGCTTGTGCTTACCTTCACATTTAGGATTATTATGTATTTCTTTTTTTTAAGATTTTATTTATTATTTATTCATGAGAGACACACACAGAGAGAGAGAGAGAGAGAGGCAGAGACACAGGCAGAGGGAGAAGCAGGCTCCATGCAGGGAGCCTAACATGGGACTCGATCCCGGATCTCCAGGATCAGGCCCTGGGCTGAAGGCGGCGCTAAACTGCTGAGCCCCCCGGGCTGCCCTTATTATGTATTTCTGTTGCATTGAACCTTTTCTAATTATATGCTGACCCTGTCTGTCTCTAGTGATACTTTTGCTTATGTTCTATTTTGGCCTCATGTTGATGTAAATGCGCTTTCTTTCTTTTGGTTGCCATGTTTGCCAGCCCTTCATTCCTTCCAGTGGATCTGAGTTTCCTTCAGGTATCATTTGTCTTCAGCTTGAAATTTTTTGGTTTTTTTTGTTTTTTTCTTTCAGATTTTGTTTTTAAGTAATCTCTGCACCAGGTGTGGGGCTCAAACTCATAACCCTGAAATCAAGAGTCACACCAGCTGAGTCAGCTGGGTGCCCTTGAAAATTTTTCCTTTATCTTTTTTAAGATTTATTTACTTATTTATTTTGAGAGAGCGAGCAAGCAGAGGGAGGGGCAGACGGAGAGGGTGAGAGAGAATCTCAAGCAGGCTCTGTACTCAGCACACAGCCTGACATGTGGCGAGCTGAAACCAAGAGTTGGATGCTTAACCGATGGCGCCACACAGGCGCCCCTGAAAATTTTTCTTTCTTTTTTTTTTTTTTTTGAAAATTTTTCTTTAACGTTAGTTTTGATCAGGTATACTGTCTCAGCCTTCATTTATCAGAAAATACATTCCTTTTGCCTTAATTTTTGAAGGATAGCTTTGCCAGATACAGAATTCTGACTGGTTCTTCCTTCCTGTGTTTTAAAGAAACAGTTCCATTGCTTTCTGGCTTGGGTAGCTTTCCATGAGAAGTCAGAGTGGGTGGTTTCCTAGTTTTCCCTGTATATAATGTTTGTTTTGTTTTGCTGTTCCTGGAAGCTTTTAAGATTTTCTACTTTTTTTTTGGTTTCCAGCAAGTTGGCCATGACATATTTGGGAATGATCTTGCATTAGCTCAGGGTAGCTTTCTTTCTACAGCACCCCTCTCCTCTTCCCCCTGGGCTCCAGCTTCACATATGTGGCTCAAGCCTGGCTGACTCCCCTGGTCTCTGCAGGTGCAGGGCCAGCTGGGTGCCTGCCCTGGTGTGGAGGCTGCTCATGAGACCCTGTCCACTCGCCGGGAAATGCTGCCCTCTCGCTGGAGCCCAGCCCCTCCCCTGCCCTGTGACAAGGCAGGGCTTGACTTGGCAGCGTCTCTCTTGCAGCTACCACAGGACCAAGGGCTCCACCGCCTTTCTAAGCAGGAGTGGAACTCAGCAGGTGGACACTTTACATGCTCCTCTGCTGAGTCTTCTGGAGCCTTACACAGTAGGTCTTTGGTGGACTAGAGTGGTTTTCTTAACCTGGCCTTCAACTTCTACTGGCAGGGTTTGCATGTATTACTTCTGTCACCTGAGCTGGTGCCTTTTGTTCTTTATTTGTGATGCTATAAATTCTATTTCTGATCTGTAAGTGGGGACGCCAGAAATAGTAACAAGCACCCTCACGTCATAAAGTGTTAAGGTCATCACCTAGGTCTTGACCTTCCTCCTGGACAGAACCAGAACCTGGGTTCACTTGAATTCTGGCCGCTTCCCTCTTGCTTTTACTCTCCCCTTGTGTTTTGGGGAGTTTTGTTCTCAACCCCACAAGATGTTGCCACTCCTGTGCCATCTGGTGTCCCTGTGCGCTCTCTGCTGTGGTCACATCCCCTGCGCTTCCCGTGTGCATGTTTCCTCTGAGGCTGCCCTGGGTCCCTGCCACGTCTCCCCAGGGAGAGTAGGCTAGCCAGCAGGGATGGTGCCCCCACGATGGAGGCCATGGTCTGTGCAGCCTAATCTCGGGAGTGACGCCTAGGCCCTACCACACAGTTTGCTTGGACACAAGCCACTGGATGAGGCCCACGCTCAGTGGGAGCCCCAGGAAGTGGGGTCCTTGGGTGTCTCAGAGGCCACCCAATGTGCCCTAGGTACAGAGCCTTCCTGTCTCTGGTGAACGCTCTCTTAACTCAGAGGACCTCACTGCCCACCATGTGCTGCATGCTGGGCCCTTCCCGAGGAGCTCCTTGTCTATCTGGTAAGGCACTCAGGGAACAGAAAGCCATGATGCCAAGTGAGAGGTGAGACCCCATGAGTCTGGCCCTGCAGAGGGCGAGAGCACGTCACAGGTGCCTGGGAGTCAAGTCTGCACCTATGCAGCGGGAACGACGGGGACACTTATTGACTGCAGGGTGCAGCTGTGTGGGGAGGCTCCCACTGCTGGCCCCCCAGGGAGCCCAAGTGATAGGCTGGAGGGCGCTGGAGGGTGCTGGGCCGGGCAAACGCAGCAGCCCCAGGGCAGAAGCCATCCTCTGTCCGTTACATTATTGTGATTTTAAAGTGTTAACAATCATTTATTGAAAACATCCTTTTTATAGTTAGCGTGTCAGGGATTTATTGATTTCAGTAATAATTTTACACATTACGATACATCCAAATTAATTGCCTTTTTTAAAAACTTATTTTTGAGGTGAAATTCATGGCATAAAATCAGCTCTGACCATGTTAAGGTGGCATCTCGTGTGCTTACCAGGTTGTGCAGCCACCACCACCATCTGGTTTTGAGGCATGGTCCCCCTGCCCTTGCGTGTTCCAGACACTTTACAGGAGTGGACGCTGGAGCAGGGCCTGTGTGTCTGGAGAGTGGGTGGTGGTGGGGAGCTCAGGTGTGGTGGCCTTGTGCTGGGGGGGGCGGTTCTGGGCTGAGCATCCAAACCTGTTCCTGTGGTATGTCCTCACACCATCCAGGCTGGCTGGGTCATGGCCCTGAGGCCAATCCCAGCCCACTGGGGTGTTAGCAAGGAGGGCTTTATGGGAATGTGCCCATCAGTCTGCATATGGTCTGTGGCTCTCGGCAGATGCCATGCAGCCCGTGAAATGAAAACATGGACTTTGGCTCTTGACGCCTAAGTTTGCCAACCCTTGGGTCAACGCTGTGCCCTTTCAGGCACCCAGCCTCTGCTGCCAGGAGGCCCAGGTGCCTTCCCAGACATATGACTGCCTTGCTGGCTTAGCTCCTGCCAGATATGGGACACAGGATCCTGGACCCGGGTCAGCCAGCCCTGACCCTATGGGAGGTGGCCTGGCCGTGCGGGGTGACCCTGGGCAAGCCCCAGTTCCTGCCTGCTGGGGATGGCTCTAACCTCTGGGAGTGAGGCCAGGCTGCACTGTCCCATCATGGGGGCCTTGGGGAACAAGAACTTGCTGTGGTCCCTCATGCAGGCCCTAAGGCCTTACCTTGCTCCTGTTGCAACACCTCCCCTGCCAGAATAGTTCCAGGCTAGCTGCCTCACCCTGGCCCAGGGCCATGCCAGGAGGCTGCGGTTAAGCCAGAGCTGAGTCCTGACTGGTGTCTGAGCACAGGGGGGCCACTCAAATGTGCAGACTGTGGCCATAGGGGTGGCTCAGCCCCAGCATGGGGCTGCAGGCTGTGAATATTGGGCTTTGTCCTTTTGCGGGTTGGGTGGGGGGATGTTGGGCCTCATCTTGCCTGCTGGGCATCAGCTGCCACCTTGTGCTTCTTCCCTATCCCCCAGCCTACCAAAGCCCCCCTGAGCTGGGCTGGGGGAGATTTGTCAGCATCTCAGGCTGTGGCCACAAGAGGCTCCCTCACAGCTGGGTTCTGTAGTGAATAAGGTCTATCCCCCCACCCCCAAATGCTCCCCTAGGAGCGCATGGATATCCTGGCCCCTCAGGCTGGGAGGCAGGTAAGGCCTGGGTGGCTGGGGTCATGATGGGAGTGCTCCCTCACCATCCTCAGAATGGGGGTGCAGCGGGGTGATGTCCCTGAGGTGTGTATTCAGGACTAAGGGCCAGGAGTCACCCACAGGCTGGGGCATGGGGGCCCCTGTCTCCAAGAACCTGCTGCTCTATCGGGGGCTGTGTGTGTCACAGTATGGATATGCCTGTCACGTGTGAGTGTGTGTGATGCCAAGTGCTGTGGAGTCTGGTGCTCCAGGGGCAGCAAACACTGCAGGAACGGGAGAGTGCACGCCTTGGGCAGCAGGGGGCTTGCCTTCTCTTCCCAGAGGAAGGGGGAGGGGGCGGCCCCCCCCCCCCCAACAGCGCAGCCAAAGCTGAGGAAGGGCGGTGTCCTGTTCTGCCCAGAGCTGGTCTGACCTGCCCCAACCTTGGCCCCAGGTGTCCTCTGACACGGCCTCTAGGGTGCATGGTCCAGGCCAGGGGAGGCCCTGGGAGGCCCCTACCGTCTCCCACCCTGGGGCTGGGTGGTCCTGGGTGGCTGGTGGCCGCAGCCGTGCTGCCCTTGGCAGCCGCTGGGTGGCAGCAAAGATCGCCCCTGGCAGAACCTTCCCCCTCAGCCTGCCTGGGGTTGGCAGGGCCTGTGGTGTGGCCTGGAGCCCAGGGGCTGGGGGCACAGACCCTCTGGGGACTCCCATCAGTCCCGCCAGTCCCAGGACCCCAGCTCTCTGGTGGCTCTTTCTACTCCCTAGGCAAGGCTGATCTGAGGAGGCGAATGTGGCGCTGTCCCCAGAGGGGTGTTTGGCATCCTGGGCACATGGATGGGGAAGAGACAGCCCCCTCAGGGAAGCCCAGCCGTCCAGGGGATTGTTGAGTGCACCAGCGGTGGGTGGGGTGGGGCAGGGTGGGCTGTGGCTATGGTCCCAGGTGGCTGTGGAAGTGGTCCCAGGTGGGCTGTGGCTGTGGTCCCAGTTGGCTGTGGAGGTGGTCCCAGGTGGGTATAATTTATGGAGGGGACCCTGAACCCAGAGAGTTGAGATGACTTGCCTGAAGCCACGTAGCTCACAGCAGAGCTGGAATCTTCTAGGGATCATTCCATGGTTGTGGGAGCCATATGGGTTCTGGGAAAATTGAGTTTCAAGCCCTAAGCTCCCATTGACCTGCAGCATGACCTCAGGAGGAACCACCCCACTGAGGGGAGACCCTGGGAGGGTCTGCTGCTGGGACCACAGGGGAGGCCTGAGGGGCTTGGGACCTCTGGATGGGGTGCTGCAGAGGGCGGATGCCAGTTGGGGACCTAGGCTCCCTCCTTACTCCAAGCTAGCTTTGGCTGCAGCTTCTGGCCATTGGGCATGGTGTGCCACTGGCTCTTGTCATGGGCAGGAGAGTACAAGTAGGATCAGACCCAGGCCGTATGGAGGTGGGGCTCAGGGCAGCAGGCTAGGCACCCCACAGTCTCCCTCAGTCTGGGACCCCTGATGCCACTGATCCTGAGGCTATTGGAGAAGAGGCCATGACATGTCAGGGTCCAGGGAAGTGTGCCATCCATAGGTGGTCCATGGCTGATCCCAACTGTCACTTGAGGAGTTAGTCAGCGACCAGCTGATCAGCGCTTGTGGCTTGGGCAGGATCAGGTCTGGCCAGACCAGACACAGCACTTTGGGGTGGAGTCCCTTCCACCTGCTGGACAAGGTGCAGGGACACTGTGTGGGGGACTCAGGGCCAGGCCAGGCAGGGCTGGGTGGGCACTGGGCAAGGGAGCCACAGCCTCTGCAGGCCTGTCAGGGGCCTAATAGTTCATGGGCAGATGTGGCCTCCAACGCCCTACTGACCCAGCACCAGACACCAGGCCTCCATGTGTCCTTCAGTGACCCTCTCTGGAACCTGGTCTCCCTGAGGCACTGGGTCCGGCAGAAGCATGGGCCTTTCCCTTGGAAGATTCCTGTGTGTGTGTGGTGGTGGGGCTACCTGGGGCCCACCTGGGACCCCGGCCTAACCACAGCAGCGGCCCCAGTGCTGATTCCAAACCCCAGCCCACCCCCAGCCCACCCCAACCTATCTTACCCTCTGCTAAACTCACTAGGACTCACTACTCCCGGATCCCGGACCCCCTCTGCTCTCCCCACAGCCTCCCAAGCGAGGGCTGCCCACATCCTGACTGTGGCTGCAGCCTGTGGAGATGGAGTGAGACAGACTGGGGGCACTGGGGGCCTGGGGGCCTGGGGGGAGTCCCAACCCCGGATCCGGTGACCTGCTCTCAGCCGGGGGCCTTGCTCTGCTTCTGTGGGCCAAGCCTTGGGTGCCTGTCCTGTCCCAGCGCCTGGCTTTGGGGCAGCCTGCCCATGTGGCAGCCTGGGGGACACACACAGAGACCCCATCCCTGCCTTGGGCACTCTGTTAGCCTTTGTTGGATGAATGGCAGTGTCGAGTGAGAACCCATAGGGAGGAGTGTTCCTCCTGTCACCAAGCCTCAAGGGCAGTACTAGGCAATGCTGGGGCGGCATTCTAGGCTAACTTTCTGGGGAAGATGCAGCAGCCTGGCCCGTGCCCTGCAGGGGTGCTGTTGTCTCTCCCCTTTGGTTCATGTGTAGGATGGTGCTGTTGCTTCTGAGGGCTGAAAACCTCCTGGAGGGTCCGGGGTGGGAATCTGCTGGTGGGCTTGGCTGGGATCCAGTTCCTCCCGAACCCCATCTCTGGCAGCTGGTGGTTTGCCTGCCACCCCTGGGTCGTCGCTGCTTCAAGCTCCGTGTCCTCCTTGGGCAGTGGAGTACCTGGACTTGCCTGGCGCCCTGCCCTCCTGTCACCCAGGGCTCCCATGGGGCTTTTCCCCACTTGGCTAAGAGGGACGCTGGGTACGCGTGGGCTCCAGCGGCTGCTGCCGTACTGAGGCTGTGTTCTGCGGATCTGCCCCCTCTCTTTGCATGTTGAAAGCAATTTACTGACCCTCCCAAGGAGCCCCAGGGGTGTCCGACCTCAGAAGTCACTGCGAGAGCCCTGCCGTGCCCTTCGGCCCTGCACCCTGCAGTGCCCTGGCAGTGGGCGCCCCTATCCCTTTTGTACATGCGGAGGTAAGGCCTGGCAGGGTGGCCAGCTCCCAGGGGGGCTTGACGTGGGGTTGGCTCACCCAGCGTTACTCTGCCCTGGTACTGTGGGCTATGTGGCTTCCCTACTCCTCGGCCCTGGGAGGGGATGTGGCAGGAGGCAGCTGGCTGTCCCTGTGCTGCTGAAGCTGGACAGTCCGACAGGCTGCCTGGAGCCAACCAGGAGCTGCTGGGATGGGAAGGCCCGTCTCAGACCCCTTCCCAGGGTGTGCCGACCCTGGGCCCTCGCACCGCCCGGGGAGGGGGGACACCCTGTCTCCCGGGCCGGGGGCTGTGCCCAGCCGGCACCGAGCTTCTTGCTGCCCGCTGGAGACGGAGCCCGTCAGCGCTGCCCCCTCGACTTTTTTCTCCTCCCCAATTAATTAATTTAAATTGACCATTAAGTCAGCCGAGTTTTTGATTGATATTTTCATTAGCAGCCCTGTCCGACGCCCCAGGAATGTATGGTAATGTCCAATCTGCGGGCGGGCCGCGCTCCTCCTGCCGCGCTGAGTTATGGCTGGCACCGTCGCGCGTCTCCCAGGGTAATTTGAATTCAGATGAGCTGCCGCAGTGTTCCGGAGCCTGGCGGCCGGCCGCTGACGGATGGCACTCGGGTTATCACAAGGTCACTGGCGCAGCCGCCACCCGCCGCGGGAGGGGCTGGCCCGGCCTCCGATGCGCGGGAAGGTGGGCGGCCGAGTGGACTCCCGAAAATTGCCCGGCCGGCGGCCAACGGAACAGAGCTGTGCCCAGTAAAAGCCAGGTGAGCAGGCCGCAGGGCCGTGTTGCCCAAGGCTACGGCTGCGCCTCGCGAGGGATTAGAAGCCCATCTGGGTTTATACCCACGGCCACCCTCTAGAAGGGGCAGGGGTGCCAGCCTCATCCCTAGAGAAGCACTGACCAGCATGGAGCAGCTGCCTTGTGTCCTGAGAGTCTTGACTGGTTCCCAGTGACCCAGCCGTGATGGGCACAGGCTCTGACAGCCCTTCCGCAGGGGCTCTTGTCCCCTTGGACTCCCAGCCAGGCCCTGGAGGGGTGGCACCCCACTGCCTCATCCCCTGGGCCTCCTCCCCAAGCAGATCTCACCCACAGCCATTGTGCCTCATTCTGGCCCAGCTTGGGCGCCAGGCCTCAGGGTTCTGTGGCAGACACCACACTTCTAACCGCCCTGAGGATCTCCAGGAGCCCCCTTCAGGCCTGAGGGGCCAGGGTGCTGGATCTTTTTTTTTTTTTAATATTTATTTATTATTTATGATAGTCACACACAGAGAGAGAGAGAGAGGCAGAGACACAGGCAGAGGGAGGAGCAGGCTCCATGCACCGGGAGCCCGACGTGGGATTCGATCCCGGGTCTCCAGGATCGCGCCTTGGGCCAAAGGCAGGCGCCAAACCGCTGCGCCATCCAGGGATCCCGAGGGTGCTGGATCTTCCCCAGAAAGCTGGCCTAGAATGCCACCCCAGCATTGGCCAGTGCTGCCCTTGGGGCCTAGTGACAGCAGGTATGCTCCTTCCCACATGTTCTCACCAGGTACCATCCTGAAGGAGTCACTCAAGGACATGACCCACAGCGTGAGGTGCAGCGCAGGTGGCCAGTTCTCAGCGTGGGGCCAGACCTGGCTGACGACCACCATGGGGATGGTCCAGCTGAGAGACCACGTGGGTTACTTTAGCACTCTGTGCCTTGGTTTCCTGTAAAGTGGAAGAGCATCGTGCCTCCCCTTGGTGGTAAGGTGGGCGCGAAGCCCAAGGTTCTTTCTGGACACTCCGAACCCCTGCATGGGGCCTCTCCTCTTGGCTCGTGTTGTCCAGGTCCCTCCTGCTGCCTGCTGATCTGCAGGGGAGGTGGCAGCTTCTGTCCTACTCCTGCCTTGGGACCCATGGGGGGCCTGTGCACTGCCTGCTGACCTCAAGGGGGGTCCTGGAGATCCTCAGGGGGGTTGGAAGTGTGGTGCCTGCTGTGGAACCCCAAAGGCTGGAGCCCGAGCTGGGCCAGAATGAGGCACAATGGCTGTGGGCAGGATCTGCGTGGGGTCGAGGCCCAGGGGATGAGGCAGTGGGGTGCCACCCCTCCAGGGCCTGACTGGGAACCCGAGGGGCCAAGAGCCCCCTGCAGAAGGGCTGTCAGTCCAGGCATCCAGTCCAGAGCTTTCACCATCACACTGGTTGAGTGGCGTGACCCGAGGGTGGGCCTGTATCCTGAGCTGACCGCAGGGGTCACACTGGAGTTGGTGGGATGTCAGCCCTGTGTGCCTCGATAGGGACTGTGCAAGCCCTGACATCTGCCCCAGTTTGTGGGCCCTGTTGGGGCCTGAGTGCTGGAGGGGATGGGGCTGTGAGTCGGTGAGGAAGAGGACATGGGGGTCCCCACCCTTCCTGCAGGAAGGGGCTGGTGTTGGCTCTGTGTCCTTGGCTGGGACCCCGTGGGGGCTCATCCCAACCCTGTGTTTGCTCTCTGCAGCTGGTGGGCAGGCTCATCACAGTCAAGCCAGATACCCTCCCAGGACCGCATTCCTGATTCTTCCTTGCAGCTGGGTGGGGCTGTGTGACTCTTCTGGCACATGGGAGTGTTGGACAGAACTTTAGGGAAAGCTACTTATAAGTGTCTGACCCACCTGGGAAAAGCACCCCTACTCTCTGCATTTCTTCTTTCCTGTTTCCCAAACAGAGATTTGATGGCTGGGGCTCTGGCAGCCATTTGCCCCAGGAGGCAACCTTGAGGCAGGAAGCCATGTATGAGGAGAGGGAGTAGAAAGACTGAGGCACCTGGCTCTCTGATGACTGTGGGACCCAGGCCAGCTCTTGCCTCCATGAGAAATGAACTCATTACTTACTGAAGCCACTTGGTTGGTGTGTTTCTGGTGTTGATGTTTTTGGTGGGGGATCAAGCTAGCACAGTTCCCGACTGAGGCAGGAAAACAAAGACACTCCACCCTATGTTGAACACAGCTCCCTGGACAGGCTTCCCTTGTCGGCACAGGGTGAGAGGAACACGCACGGGCTGGGTCCTGTGGGAGATTCAGCAGAAGGAGGGATCCTTTCATTCAGTGGCAGTGGCCAAGCACAGGACCAGTCTACTGTGAGAAACAAACCACGTGGTAGGAGGCTTCACTGGGTTTTTAACACAATGTCAGGAAACGTGGAGACAAAACGTGGAGATGAGGTGTCTACGTGAGACATCAGAGGGGAGCCAGCTCGGGTCACAGGGATGCCATGGGCTGCAGGACCTGTGGGGACACTGAAGCCATAGCCCCCCACCCCCACCCCAGCTGGTCTGTCTGCACTCTCCTGGCTCAGGGCTCTCTGTTCCCTCCTGGTCCCCTCTGGACAGGTAGCTTCCCTGGCCTGTGGGAGGTCCCTGGCCCCTCCTGCCTGGGCCCCGTTGGTCAGAGACAGAAGTGCAGGTAGGGGGGTGGCTGCTGCAGCAGCAGAAGGAGGTGGCAGGAGGTCTGGAGGAGAACCCGGATGGCTGCCCGGTGGGGGAGTGAAGGTGTGGGGGAGATGGGAAGGGCTGAGGGTCCAGGTGATGGGAGGAGCGAAGTGGCCAGCGGTGGCTGGGAGGGGATCTTGTCCCAGAGGAGAAGCACCTGCATCCCCAGGCCAGAGGTGGCATGAAGGCTGGGAACACTTGGGAAGGGTCAGACAGCCTTGGTGTGGCCCCTGACCTGCACTCAGCCTGGGACCCCAGGATCCAGCCGGTACCTCCCCCTCCTTACCTCCCTACCCCGCCCCATGGTTTCAGGGCCTTGGCTCTGGGGGGTTGGGTGCAGGCAGAAGCAGCTACACAGCTGCTCTGGGCAATCCCCCACCTCATCCTGTGAGCCCCGGGTGGGGGTGAGGACTGGGTTGTCGCCTGGGGAAGGGACCTGCTGGACGGCACCCAGCACGCACTGCTCCTCATCCGTCAGGCAGGGGGGAGAACACCCCCTCCCCAGTTTGCTGGAACCAGTGAGCTGTTTAGTGTAGAAGGTGCTGGAGTCCAGAGGGTGGCTGAGCGCCTCTGGGGCCTCACAAGAGGATGAAGGGCATGGCCTGGTGCAGCTGCCAGGGTGGCCCTGGGGTCCCCGACGCCTGCCCCCTCCCTCAGCACCACCCACTGTCTTCCTTGCAGCCTCCCCGGGCCCCCACTCAGGCCTGGGTGTCCTGTGTTTGAAGCAGGAAACTGCTTATTTGTTCTATCAGTTCAAGGTATGCGTCACAGATGCTGCATATCATCCCTGAGCCCTTGGGGTCCCAACAACCTGAGGGGGGTCTCTCCTCTCAGTGTGGCCCAGCAAGGGCACTGCTGCTCAGGCACATTGCCAACAGGAGACCCCCAAGGTCATGCCAGGGTCCTCCCAGGGGTACACCGGAAGGTGTGCACGGCCAGTTCTGGGACTGGGTCAGTGGTTCTGGCACGTTCTCCTGTTCACACCAGACTGTAGGGGTCGCTCCGTGCTGGGGACAAGGGAGGGATTTGGTGACCACTTCGCAGCCGGCCAGTCTACCTTGAAGCCACCAAGCAGCCTTTCCTGTCTCCCCACACACCAAGCCCCTCTCCCAGCCGGCATGGCCATGGTCTGGGGTTCACCTGTCGGGGTCCACCTGCTATGCGCATAGAGGGGTGGGCCGTGTTCCTGTGGACATCTGGGGTGCTGAGTTGGGGCTCAAACTGTCAGCAGGTTTGCACCCTGGAGCCCAGCCTCAACTCAGGTGCCTCCTTGCCACCAGCTTAGTGTCTAGCTGTGCCTGAGTCAGGCGGGAGGCACAGGGGGTGTGGCAGCTGTAAGCCTGTAGGGCTTGCCCCCCCCCACCCCACTGGCCCTTGATCCTGACCCCGAGGCCTGCATTCCCTCCCATGGCTGCAGCCCAACCACAGCACAGGTGTGATTCTCTATGAGCACTTTGGCCCAGTGTAGACACGCACAAACTGACGAGCCACCTCTAAATAACAACCTAAAGAGCTCTATAAAGGGTTACACCTAAAATCATTCTAGATCACCCATACGTGATCCCCAAAGTCATGGAGATAATCTCCTGTGGCTTTAGGTTTGGATCTTCAGCCTGTCTTGATGTAATCAGGGGTGTGTTAATGAGGGAGGTGACACACTTGTGTGTTGTCCCAACACCATTTTTGGAAAAGACTTTCTTTGCACTGTTGACGAGCACTGGTGTCTTGTCCGGAGTACATGGGCTGTGTGTGTACCTGCGCCTGTGTTCGTGGCCTTGATCTCTTGGCCATGCCTGCCCTGTCGCCCTGCCTGGACTCCTGTGGTAGAATTGATAGTGGAGTCCTTCAGTCTTTTCCTTTCTTTCAAACAGTGTAGGCTATTCTAGTCTTTCTGGATTTCCCTGTGACTCAGCAAGTTTTACCATTTAAAAAGTCTGTGCATATTTTGATTGGGATTATGCTAAATCTACATACTAGTTTAGGGGAGAACTTCTGTCCTAATGTGATTGAGTTTTCCAACACATGGACACGGTTTGTATCTCTGCTTATTTTTGTCTTCTGTGATTTCAGTCATCCATGTGAGGTCTCACACATGTTTTGTTGGATTGATTCCCATGCATTTTACTTTTGATGCTGACTTAAGGAGGATTTTTTTTTTTTAAGATTTATTTATTTTAGAGAGTGAGCACAGATAGGGGAGGGGCAAAGGGAGAGGGAATCTCAAGCAGACTCCCCATGAGTGCAGAGCCCAACATGGGGCTTGATCTCATGACCCTGAGGTCATGACCTCAGCTGAAATCAAGAGTCACAGGCTTAGGATGCTTGGGTGGCTCAGTGGTTGAGCATCTTCCTTTGGCTCAGGGCATGATCACTCGATCCTGGAATCGAGTCCTCCCTGCAGGGAGCCCTCTTCTTCCTCTGTCTATGTCTCTGCCCCTCTCTGTGTGTCTCTCATGAATAAATAAATAAAAGAAATCTTAAAAAGTCACAGGTTTAACTGACTGAGCCACCCAGGTGCCCCTCAATAGATTTTAAAAAATTCATTTTTCTAATTGTTAACACCGCTTATGTAAATAAAACTAGGTGGCTTAGTTGGTGAAGCCTCTGCCTTTGGCTCAGTCATGACCTCAGGGTCATGAGATCAAGCCCTATGTTGGGCTCCACACTCATGGGGAGTCTGCCTGAGATTCTCTCTCCCTTTGCCTATTCCCCCACTTGTGTGCACTCTCTCTCTTTTTCTCAAATGAATACATGAAATCTTTATTTTTTATTTTTATTTTTATAAAGATTTTATTTATTTATTCATGACAGAGAGAGAGAGAGAGAGAGAGGCAGAGCGAGAAGCAGGCTCCTTGCAGGGAGCCCAATGTGGGACTCAATCACGGGTCTCCAGGATCACACCCCAGGCGGAAGGTGGCGCTAAACCACTGGGCCACCGGGGCTGCCCTCTTAATTTTTTTTAAATGAAATCTTAAAAAAAAATAATTTTATGTATTGACCTTGTATTTTGTGATCTCACTAGAGGCATTTGTCAGTTCTATTCATTGTTTTGTGGATTCCCCATTATATTAGTTATTTATAGTTGTTTGGCAAATCATTCCCAGAAGTTATTTGCTTAAAACAATAGCTATTTGTGATATCAATTTCTAAGGGTCAATAGCAGGTATGGCCTGACTGGGGGCCTTTGGTTCAAGGTCTCACAAAACAAGCTGTGGGCTGGGCCATGGTCTCATCTGATGGCTTCCCCTGGGGTGGATGGGGATCCACTTCCAAACCCCGCCTGAGACCCCCCTGGAGCCCTCCTTTGAACATGGCTGCTACTCCCCAGCTGAGTGGCCAAAGGGGGGGTTCTCAGGAAGGAAGCCACAGTCTTTTGTGGCTGAATCCCAGAAGTGACGCCTGTCACCTGCATGATTCTGTCTGTTAGATGCTAGTCACTAGATCCAGTGCACACTGAGGGAGAGCATGTCAGGTGTGAGCACTGCAGTGTCTTATCGTCTTCTTCACAGGCCGTGGTATTCCACGGGAGCGGGAATGTCCTCAGTGAATAAATGATAAGATCTTGAAACAAGATTATGATCTAATCATTTCCATGTTGTGTACAGGTGTTGAAATATGCTCTTAGATATGAAAGGGCTCTGAGAATATCCCTCTGTGTACCCTTCCCTTAAAAATCACTTAAAGATGTTCTCCTGAATGATGAATCCAAATCAGGATAACTTATAAACAGAGAAATGGAGTTCAAGGTCATGTTCTTTTTTTTTTTTTTCTTTTTTAAGGTCACGTTCTTAATGCAAGTGTAACCACACATAAATTCTAAAACACAGGATGCATGTTTACTTTTAATTCTTTTCTTTTTAAAAATGTTCTCATTAGTGAATGAGAAAAAAGCAAGAACATCATAACTCTTAGGCCAATGGCAGAAGTGGAGAGAATGGGAAGTGCGAAGGACCAGGTGTGCAAGAATCCTGTGGGATAGGACAAGTGTGGGTGAGTTAAGTGTGCCTGTGACATAACGGCTGTGTCTGTGCCCAGGTGGTGAGCATCTGCCGCTGTGCAGGGTGCAGTGTGCTGGCGTTGGCTCAAGCAATTGTGCAGATGCCCCTCTAGCACATGCTCCCGCTGGGATCCCCACCTCTGCACCCCAGACAGAGTTATATCCCACCAAGTGTGGAGGAAGCAAGGGAGGGACAAATGTCACCAAACTGAAGTAGTTATCCTTTGCTGTGCCATAAATTAACCCCAAAACTCAGCTGCTCAAATAGTAAGCTTTGATTCCCTCACAGTTTCTGCAGGTCAGGAATTGGGGAGACATAGAGCTGTGGGGTTCTGGTTGAGGGTCTCTCGCTGGGTGATGGGTAAGCTGTCAGTTGTGTTATCAGAAGGCTCAGCTGGGACTGGGGTCTGCTCCCAAGATGCCTTGCTCACCTTGTCATCCCTTGGCTTGAGGCCTCCTGGAGGGGATGCCCACATGATCTCTGAAGTCACATGTGATCACTTGTCCTTTGCTCTGTGAGAAGCGGGTCACTGTGTCCAGTCCACACTCGGGGGACAGGAATTAGATGCCTTGTCCTGAAAGCAAGAGTTCTGAAGCATCTGTAGGTGTTTAAGAATGTCCACAGACCAAGTGTAATTAAAGGTAGGAAGCAGTAAAATGGAGAAAAAGTCAGTTTATATTGATAAGAGGTAAAATCCACAATGAAGAAATTAGAGGTATAAATTTTGATGTGATGGGCAATATAGCATCAGAGTATTCAATTTTAATATTTTATTTTTAAAAAGATTTTATTTATTCATGAGAGACACAGAGAAAGGCAGAGACACAGGCAGAGGGAGAAGCAGGCTCCCTGTGGGGAGCCCCATGCTGGACTCAATTCCAGGACCCTGGGATCATGACCTGAGCCGAAGGCAGACGCTCAACCACTGAGCCACCCAGGTGCCCCAGCATCAAAGTATTTTAAAGAACAGCTCTTATAACAGCAGAGGAAACTCTAGTGAGGACAGTGTAGTGAGAGGCTCTGGCCAGATGAGGTGCATGAAGATGCGTCAAACCTTGTACTGTACACTTGGAATACCTTTACTTTAAGCGTTTAAGGAACATTATTAATTGAAAAGATGTATCTAGGGGCATCTGGGTGGCTCAGTTGGTTAAGCCTCTGATTCTTGGTTTTGGCTCAGGTCTTGATCTCATGGTCTGCTCTCAGTGGGAGCCTGCTGGGGGTTCCTTCTCCCTCTCCTCCTGCCCTCCCCTCCCTTCACACCTGCACTTTCTCTCTCTCTCAAATAAATAAAATCTTTTAAATAACAAAAAAATAAAAAGAGGTATCTAATGGTCCACAAAGAAAATCTCAGCAAATTCCTCAAACAGAAGTAACACCATTTATATTCTTTGGCCACAATATAATAATGCTAAGAATCAATAACGAAAGCTGAACCAACTAAACATCCTCACAGCCAGCTAAAAATTTAATCTCTTTCTTTATTCCTTAAATAACCATTGATTCAAAGAGGAAACAAAAGCCCAGCCATTAAAGGCAATTTAGACACTAGTGATATTGAGAACATTACACATCAAAACTCACGCGCTCTGGGGTTAAATCTGGATATTAAATGAAACAAACATGGAAAATAATGAATGGCCTTCGAACCACTCCCTGGGGCAGTGCCCTCATTGCCCCAGGACCCTGGCACATGCACCTGCTGGGTCGCCTGCCACACCTGGCGGTGTTTCTGGGCGCAGAGGTGAGAGCAGAGCAAATCACACTTGTGGTTCTTCCCCCACCAGTCGGCGAGGGGCCCGTCTCCCACTTCTTGTTTCGTGTTATATTTCATTTGACTGTGGTTCACGGTCCTCTGGGAATCCGCCCTCTCCTTGCTTTTCAAAACAGAGCCCCTGAAGTTGGCCTGTGGTCCGTCTCATGGCCACTTGACCGAGTTTGGGGAGTGTGTGGCTGAGGTTCTCCTCGCCACCTCCCTGCGCTCTGCATGCTGCTCTTTGAAATAGTACGTGCTGTTTCTGTGGCTGATACTCAATATTCATGGGTCCTGGAATCGCGAACTTGCCCACTCACGAACACTTGTCTGTAAGTCCACAGTCCACACTCCCCGCACTTCCATGGTCATTTGAGGACATGCACCTGGCAGCGAGAAATGAGAGTGACCTGGTGTCTCCGGCAGAAGCAGAACGAGACGAAGCCGAGCTCACGCTGGAAACGAGTGTCCTTTTTGTGGTCTATCTAGTGCCACTTCTTCTGCATTTTCATGCTTTTGGTTGGTGATTCCATGGTTTTACCTGCCCCCTGCGTGGTGCTGAAGATCCACCAAGGCCCCAAGCACGGGAGGCTGTGATGGACCTGCGGAGAAAACCATGAGCTAGGTGGGTTTCGTTCAGGCCTGAGGTCGGTGATGCTGGTGCAAGGGTTCCTTATGCATCTTCAGTGTCTTTGATGAGGCGATTTTAAATGGAAGCCACATGAAACAGGGCTCTGTGTTGACCCGTTGGTAAGAGCATTGTGACCAGAGGCTCCCAGGAGGCTGACCCTGCATTTCCCCAGGAGCCCTGGTTCCGTGTTTGCCTTATTCCCAGTTCTGGGCTGTGACCACGTGTGTGGTGAGAATGGACAGGACTCCTGTGTTCCCAGTTCCGGAGTGTGACCGTTGTGGGGTGTGAGTATGGACTGCACCATCTGAACTCATGTGTGGTGTGGGGCCACCCTTTGCTACCTTCCACGTGACGTTCGAGTGAAGATCCCTGGTGTGGATGCATCTTATGCACTCTCTCTTTCCTCCGGTGATGGCGGATACCAGGCAGCCAGTGACCCCTCACATGATGGGCCTGGATGGGGAGTGTACCCAGCGTGAGGAGTGCACACACCCCATTGGCCAGGCCTCAAGGCTCTGCCAGTGTTACCATTTGGGCACTGGTGTGGCTGATGTTGCATGAATCTGACTCCCGTCAGGGTCAACCTCTTCACAAAGGGGTCTGCCTCCCCCTGTGAGTTACCTGCTCATTTATTCTGCTCAATTTTCCAGCTTTTTCATATCAGTTTCCAAAGCTTGCTGATGTGGCCTTAGTCTTACATCTTCGCCTAAGGTCTGAGCTTGAAGTCAGCTCTGTTGTTCTCCATATAATGATCCAATCACCCTTCATTCCTAGTGTTTGAAAGGTTAAAAAAAAAACAGAAAGAGATGTCTACCAAGTACACTTTTTGTATTTTTTGAGATGATCATGTGGTTTTTCTGCCTTAGGCTCCTGGCGGAGCTGAGTCACACCGACGACACATTTCCTTAGGCACCTCCTACGTGGTCATGAGGTGCCCCTTGGGACACCTGCTGGTCAGAAGGTAGAAGTTAGAAGCATTTCACTTAAAACGTGTATATCTGTAATTGTGAAACACATGTGTGTACCTGTATGCACACATATCTGTACATGTGCATGCATCTCCACACAGACACACACACACACACAGGTATCTGTGTACTTCGGATTTTCTGTTCTGTGCTGTCTGCAGGTGCTTTATTTTGGCAGCGGGGTCATCCCTACCTTGTGAACTCAGGTGGGAATTTCCCTTTTCTGTTTTCTGGAGCCACTTGTAGTGGGCAGGGAGATCTGAGCCACTGGAGAAGCCTGGGAGCAGGCCGGCTTGAGGCCTTGCAAAGAGGAGGGTGGACTTTTCAAAACACCCACTTTGATGCATTTTCTGGATGGCCTTTTAAGTACTTGCTCTGGGGGCCATGCACTGGAAGGCCACCTGGGTGAGGGGCCATGGTGAGCGGTGAGAAGTGTGAGTATAGCTCTGGGTGTGAGGACACCAGGACTGGGCTCTGCCAAGTAGGCTTGGGGCAGAGAATCAGCCTGGCCGGGTGCAGTGGTTGGGGTGCTGGCTGGACACAGTGGGGGTTCTGGGGCCACTGGGGGCATGCACCTGAGGTCTTTAGCACTGGTGGTGAGGGCCCAGGAGTAGAAGGCCCGGGCACCGGGGGGATACTAATTCTGCAGTGGTGTCTGGCTAGAGAAGCTCAGGAGAGAGGAAAGACATGCCTGCTGGACTGGAGCCCTTCTCTGCCCCTGAACCAAGGGAGGGAGACCACTCATCCCTGGGCTCCATGCTGGCATTACCTCCCCCGGGAAGCTCTCCTGGGTGCCCAGCTGGAATCTCTCATGACTTGGAGGTTTTGGTGTCCGGCCTTGCTCTTCTCAGAGGACATGTTGGCGTGTGGGAGGGTGAGGCTTATGGGGGCTGGAGGCCCTTGTGTGTAGGTCCTGCCAGGCATGGGCCATGGGTTAGCTCAGTACTGATGGAGTGGGGGGTTCCTGTCAGCCCCCAGAAGCCCAGGCCAGGTGGGTGTAGAGCCCACCACACCGAGGAGGGGCTGAGCTAGAGATGAGGCAGGGTCAGTGTGGAGAGTGCCTGCGTGGCCCTGCTTTGCCACTGCACGGCTCCTGAGGCAAGTGCATGCGTGCACGTGTGTGCATTCCCGTGTTAGTGAATCTGTGAGGTTGTGCACATATGTGTACCTGGCCAGCTGCCTTGTGTGTGTGTGCCAGCAAGTGTACATATGAGAGTATAAGCACATGTCTGTGGGCATGCCTGAGTGACCTGCATGCACATGCACGTTTGTCCAGGAGAATGGGGCAGCATGTACCTGTGTGTGTTTGTGAATCTACTCTGTGTGTACATGTGCCCAAGTACACATGCTAGTGTGTGCATTCTTGTTCACACAAGGACTTGCTTACACTGTTGACCTATACAGATATATGTGCATGCCTGCAGGTGAGTCAAGCACACTCAAACGTGGGTACACATGTGCTTGTGTACACTTTCATGTGTACGTGCACAAGGCCTGTGTGTGCGCATGTGTGTGTACATGTGGCCTGTGCGTGGCACATATGAGCACGTGTGTATGTGCCTGTTCACAAGTGACGGGGGGGCCCCGGAGGGCCCTTGGGGCGAGACCCCACAGGCATGGCCACCATCACCTTCACTTGGGCGGCGCCAACAGAGGCCCCCATGGGACCTGGTGTAAATACAGCAATCCCAACTTCAGATAAATACAAGATGCATCAAAAGATTTAAGGCACCTGTTGTGTATTAAAAGAATTATATCTTGTTTATGGTTCGGTATAAAATGCACAGCTGATTTATATAACGGCTGGCCCATCACAGAGGAAATCTCATTTCAATCATAAATGGCAGGGTTTGATTTAAGAATTCATTCTTTAATGGGTCTGCAATGTTCAAATTTAAACCCATTCAATTCATCAGCCAAATATTCAATATGGGGCACAGAGAACTCATTTAGGCAAACAGAGACTTTTAATATAAATTTTCCGGGAGATTTCTCCATCGATTCCGCAGTTTAGTGCAAAATGATTTGTGCGATACATTCTCGGGGATCAATGCTGCCGGTCAATGGCTCCTATAAAACCGCCTCCCCCGCCCGGCGCGGGTCAAGGAACTTTGGCTCTCGGGGAGCCGCCGGCCAATGGGTGCGGTGCTCGGCTGGGGTCACTGGCCTCTGCATGTGCTGAGGCCCACCCGGCACAGGGGACCTGGTGCCCCAGCCCACCGAGAGTCTCAGGCTGACCCAGGGGCCAGTGGGGGAGCCCTTCCCCACTCGTGCTGGCCTGGTGTCTGCTGAGTGGACGAGACCCCACGGCTCGGGGAGTGGGGGGCTTTCCTGGAAGCCCTGCCCTGCAGCTGACACAGTGCAGCCTGGGCCTACCCAGGGGACACTCAGGACTGTTTAGCTGGGAACTTGTCTGTCTTCTTTTGGGCTGAGGATCCTCGGCAGAGACCCTATCCACTGTGCTGGTCGGGCCCATGGGTCACCACCCTGGGAGCTGGTAAAGCAGCATTTGGGCCAGAGCCGCCCTCCTGGATCTGAGGGCTGGGCTCTGAGAGGTGGGGAGGTTGACTGCGGACGTGAGGTATCAGCCTGGGTGTTTGTCAGCCGGAGAGTCCAGGGCTGGGCCCCACAGCCCCCTGTACCCCAACCGAGCTGAGCCAGTGATCTAGAGGAAAGAAATGTTTGTCCCTGCTACGTGCTTCCTGCCCCTGGCCTGGGCTAAGTGTGAAACCCATGAGCAGGGTAGCCCCGGGCCTCTGTGTAGTGCCCCCATTTCCCAGGGAAGGTGGCCCGGGCCTCGGGGACCTGCTGGAGGCCCACTGGTCAGGGGCAAAGTCATGAGGTATAGTCTAATGCAGTGCAGCTGGCATGCACAGGGGAGGCCGGGCCATTTGGGCAGCATTGTGAGGGACCGTGGTGGCCATCACAGTGCCTGGAAGCCCGACAGCCTCCATGTATCGCCCTGGACAGGGGCTTGCTGGACACTCACTGCTGTAGGAGGGATGGCCCCTCCTGCTAGCCCAGTCAGCTGTGGAAGACATGATGAGGAGGGACTTCAGGGTGACCAGGAGGGGCGTCCGGTGCAGTAGCCTTGGACTGTGGACTCAAGGGCCCCACCTCTGGACCAGGTGCAATGGCTCCAGTGTACCAACCCTGGGGCGGGGGCGGGGTGGCCCTCAGGCTGTTTTCCCCTCCCCCATCCCAGGACATGCCCACCTCCTCTGGCCCCCCCCTCCCCACCCCTGTGATCCTCTGGACCCTTCCCTCAACCTCTTGGATGTATTTTGCTCATTAGTTCATTCATTCATTCATTCACTCATTCATTCATTCATTCCCTCACCCCTCATCTGTTTGCTTCCTCTGTGCCTGGGGTGCACCTGCAGGTCTTCCCTCAAGCAGCTCTGGCTCTGGAGGACTAACCCTGACCCTGTCCGACAAGGACCATGAGTCAGGAGCTGGCAGGTGGGTTGAGGTGTGGGGGCTCCAGGGAGCGGCGTAGGTATGGCTGTGTGCCTGCGTTCTGTACGTGCCTGCGGAGTGAGCGCAGCAGGTGGGGTGTAGGAGGGTCCTGGGGTGGCGAGCAGCCCATGAGTGCCGCAGTGAGGAAGGGTAGGGGGCTTCAGCAGGGACCCCCAGGGTCACAGATGACCACAGGCCTAGGGAAGCCCCAGTGAATGCGGCTGAGCTACCCATGTTGATGTCCTCTGTGGAAGCCCGGGCTTCGAGAGACCCCTGTGGGGGTGCAGTCAGGGGGTCCCGGTGAGCTGAGGGCATGGGCCCTGCTGGGACATGGGTCAGGGGACAGAGTCCCTGCCAGGTCTCCAAGTAGAGGCTCCCTGCCACCGACTTGTCCACGGAGTCTGGACAGCTGCCTTCCCCAAGGCCAGGCGCCAGAGGTGAGTCTGGTCAGCAGATCCTGTCAGGGCCAGCTGCCCCAGCCCCGCCTGGTGGCCCTTGCCTGAGCAAGGCGGCAGCGTCCCTGTGTGCGGGGATACTCCAGGAATGAAAAGCAGAGCCCATATTGATTTCATTTCCAAATTATTAATCAACTTCACAGCTCAACAGAAATATTGTATTGTTCAGCTTGGGCAGGTCCAAATGGCTCTCCCTCAGGCGAGGAGCAGGAGGCCGGTGAAGGACGGCGGGTGATAAACGTCCCAGCCTCCGTAGAGGCCTACAGATGCCCACGGGAACTCAGAGCACCAGGCCCTGCCCACCCTCAGCCCTCCTACCTGGCTAGGTGAGTGCTGGGTGGGGGGTGAGGGGGTGGGATCCAGGTGCCTTGTGGGCAGGGGCA
Organism: Canis aureus; assembly: GCF_053574225.1. Taxonomy (NCBI): domain Eukaryota; kingdom Metazoa; phylum Chordata; class Mammalia; order Carnivora; family Canidae; genus Canis; species Canis aureus. Next base: position 63,338,821 of record NC_135612.1, read on the forward strand.
CCGCTGATCTGACAGGGACCCGGGGTATGGGAACCAGCAGGGGACTTCTGCTGGCCCTTGGGAAGCTGGGAGGGCCTTGGGGGCAGAGTGCCCAACCATGCAGTGCTTCTGGGTGGCAGGCCTGCCTCCAGCACCCTCACGGCCTCCTCTCCCAGCCCCCTGCCCCTTATACCAGGTGCAGGGGCCTCTCTGTTTACTTGTCCACCCGTCCGGGGCTGGCCCAGGTCCCCTGGCAGACTGGCTGCATCCAAGCCTATGGTGCTTGGAGGTTTGGAACCTTTCAAGGCAATGTGGGGGCCTTTATTGAGCACCTACTGTGTGCTGCTGTGGCTAGGGCCCTGCTGGAGTTTTGGTGGGTTCTGACCTCACATGGCCCAGGGGGCCCGGGACCCTGCCCCCAGGATCTCCCTGGGGAGGGGGCGGGGAACACGGACACAGCTGCAGCACCACGTGGTTCAGGGAAAGATGAATGGGGGCAGCAGGGATCCTGGGATCTGGTTCTCAGTTGCAGGGAAGGTGTTAGGTGGCATCTGGTATGGAGGCGGGAGGGCATCAGGAGGCACTGGTCACCACCCCAACTGGGGAGTTAGTGGGGCTCGTTTTTAGTGGATGGTGTTGTGGTTCGTTTGGGTCAAAGTCTCCTTAGCTTTTAGAAATACACCTTGAAGCACATGTGGATGAAAGGGCGTGTGGAGAAGTCCCTTCCAGGCAGCCCGGGGTGGAGGTGGGCCAGGGACAGACCGGGTCCCAGCAGGCACCATGTCCAGGGCACACGCACCTCTCTACTCCATGGATGGTTAGTGTTTCTGTAACAGTGCAGGTCAGAACCTCACCCCCTGTGGGACAGCTGCTCCCCAAGGAGCAGACACCAGCAAGCCTTGGCGAGGACGTGGGGAAATGGACCCTGAGCACCGTTGGGGGGGGGGCGGGGGCAGCGGGTAACGGGATGCAGCCACCATGGAAGACAGCATGGAAGCATGGACAATCCTCAAAAATGAAGCACAGGATGACCACAGGGCCCAGCCATTCCACATCTGGGTATGTTCCCAGAACGGATGGCAGGGTCCCCATGGTTACGGCAGCATTAGGCACAGCAGCTGAGACATGGAAGCACCCATGTGTCCATGGACGGATGGACGGACAGATGGATGGAGGGACGGATGGGTGGATGGCTGGAGGGACTGATGGACAGATGGACAGATCGATAGATGGACGGATGGATAGATGGATAGATGGATAGAGGGACGGATGGACAAGTAGATGAACGGATAGATGCTTGGACAGATGGATGGATTGGTAGACAGATGGATGGACAGATAAATAAACAAAAGGGACACACAATACACACGATGGAGTGTTACTCAGCATTAAGCAGGAAGGAGACTGCCACCTGCCACCACCTGGATGAACCCCATGGACACTGCTCGGTGAGGTGAGCCAGCCACCCAGGGATGACACCGTGTGATGCCACTTCTCTGAGGCCCACGGAGGGGTCAGACCACAGAGAGGGCCAGTGGGTGGTGGGTGTCAGGGGTGGGATGGGGGAGGGTGGGGAGCTTGTGTTTCTTGGGGGCAGTTTGGGAAGATGAGAGTTCTGGGGGTGAAGGGTGAGGCTGTCCACCATGAGTGTGCCTGATGCCATGGAACTTCCCGCTTAAAGACGGTTATAGTGGTAAAAAATATATATCCATTATATTTATTTATTTATTTATTGATATTTATTTTATTTTTATTATAAAATATTATATATATTGCCACAATTAAAAAACTAATGTAATATATCCAAAGCCAATGGGTTATGTACTCTAAATGGGTGAAGTACATGGTATGTGAATTCTGTCCGGGTGATGCTATGCTCTGGAGCATGAGTGTATGTGTCCACGTTAACCTGTGGACCAGCTTCTGTGCCGGTGGCTCAGGTGAGGTGGGGCACCCCCCTGGGAACCACTGTGCAGACTGAAGAGGCAGCAGGGAACAGAGCATCGGGGCTTCTGGCTGAAGAGGCCACTGAGGGAGGAGGCCGGGAGCAGGAGCCCAAGTGGCTGCCGGACTCTTCAGGAAAGTGGCTCAAAGAGGAGGAAGCACTTCCTGTTGGGAAAGAAAGGGGCAGAGATGACACAAAATGAAGACTGTGTATGGCCCCTGAACCTGGGCCGAAGCAAGATGAGAAACCCCTTAGTAACTAATGTGGGCTGCATTTTAAAAAACAGGGGGGCCCTCAAGAGGGCTGAGCAAGAGCCCGCGAGCTGTGGAGCCGGGAAGGAAGGCATGGGTCCCCTGCAGGCCGAGTGCCCGCTGTTTGCCTGCCACCCTCTTGTAAGGCAGGACTCTGGGGATATCCCCTGGGGCCACCCTGAGGAGTGCCACCCATACCTGGACACACAGAGGTGAGGTACTGTGGGCTGGAGCCGTCATGACCTCTGGGGGTCTGGGGTGAGGGGCATCCCCTGTGCACCCTGGGGGAGCCGTGACCACAGGGCGAACTTGTCACTCCCATTTGTAGATGGCTGCAAGGGTGCTTTCTGCCCCACAGGCTGTCTTCCTGTGGCCTGACCCCTGACCCTAGAGGTGGGGCTTTGGCAGCTGGGTGACCACTCCTCCTGGCTCTCTCAGGATGGGGTTCCTGGGACCCAGGCCGTGCGGTGTGTGTGGGGGGGAGCCTGGCACCCTGTGGCAGCATTGGGAGCTGTGGCCGGCCCCACCCGAGGTCCCAGCCGCAGATGCTGGGGCAATACTGCAGGGGTTTGGCCCTGGCCTCGTGTCAGGTCCAGACGCTGAGCTTCTCCAGTCAAGGCTCAGACACTGGGGACAGAGAGCCAGGTGGTTCTTTTGGGTCTTGTCTGGGCTCTTGACCATGTCTGCGAGCTTTCTAAGTTGGCGGCATGTGCTACTTGGTGTGGGAGTGGCTTGTTTGCTGCAGTAGGATGATGGGACACCAGTGGGCTAGTGTAGACAGAGAGAGGGCTGGAGGGAGCACGGGGCATTTGTGTCTACACATGTGGGGAGCAGAGGGCACAGAACTGGGCGCCCCTGAAGCTGAGAGGAGCGGGGTTGGCTGTAGTGGCTAAGCTGGAGGGGGTGAGCCTCAACTGTGGGGAAGCTGTAGGGGTGCTGGACGAGTGGGGGGCAGAGGCTGAGGGCTTGTAGACAGGAGGGGGGCACAGAGGCTGAGGGCCGTGTAGACAGGATGGGGTAGGGGGGCAGAGGCTAAAGGCTGTATAGACAGGATGGGGGTGGCAGATGCTGAGAGCCGAGTAGATGGGACAGGGTGGAGACAAGGTGTCTGGTGCAGGGCTGGAGGCTGGAGATTCTAGATGGGCCAGCTCTGTCTGGAGGGCAGGGGGCTGCCGGAAGGGCAGCCCCCATGGCAAGAGTCGCCAGGGGTGGACAGGGCCATGGTGAAGGGGGTCAGCTGCCAGTGTGTGACTCTCTGGGGGCATCAGGGGCCGCGGGTGTGTGCTGTGAGGATGGGCTCCAGGGCAAGGGCCCCGTGTGTGGGGTGCTCCCTGGCATCTGATGGGGATGTGCCGGTCTGGGGGTGCTACCTCTTTCCCTGCAAGCTGTTGCCCCCCCAACCTGAGCTTACGCCATGCTTCCCCTCTTTTCTGAGCTCTGTGTCCTCGTCTGCAAGGCCTCGGGGCCTCATGCCCCAGAAACTCATGACAGTGTGGGCCCGGTGCCTTGGTAGAACCCTTGGCCAGGGCAGCCTGCAGACCCAGGTGCCCTCTGCCCAGGGCCTGGGGCATAAGCAGAATTGAGCACCGTCCTGGGTCTCTGCAAGGCCTTTCTGGGGCTCCCACCTGCAGCCCAATATGTGGAGAGGCAGACACATGCCTATCCACATGCTTTAACCCCCTTGGGGGGGTTTGCTCACCTGTGCAGGGGGCGTCCTCAGCCCTCTGCTGGCCCGCAGGGTGCCCAATGTCTTCTGCCTGGGTGGGCAGCCAGGCTGGGGAAGGACCCTGCTGTCCACTGTCCGGCTGCTCCGTGGGCTCTGCTTGGCATTGGGCATGGAGGGCGATTCGGTGGCAGCCCCTGGCAGATTGGGGCATTCCTGGCAGGGCACAGAGGTGATGCTGTGCTGTGCTGGCTGCCGCAGACTCTGGGGTGGACCTCACTGCCCACGTTTCACAGCAGCAGCCATTGCCCTGGGGGCCTCCCTCTCCCTGGGGAGCCCAGTTCGTGACATGGCTTCTTCCTCTTTATTTATTTATTTTTTATTTTTATTTTTTTTAAATTTTTATTTATTTATGATAGTCACACAGAGAGAGAGAGAGAGAGAGAGAGGCAGAGACATAGGCAGAAGGAGAAGCAGGCTCCATGCACCGGGAGCCCGATGTGGGATTCGATCCCGGGTCTCCAGGATCGCGCCCTGGGCCAAAGGCAGGCGCCAAACCGCTGTGCCACCCAGGGATCCCGGCTTCTTCCTCTTTAAATTTGCTTTAATCCTTTCTTCTGACAAGTGGCCAGAAGTGTCCACCAAGTCCTATGTGGAAATGCCCAAGCCCATAGGACGCCAGCCTCGTGGGCCCCGTGGGTGGACCACAGGGCCGGGGAAGTGGCTGCCTGGCAGCCTGAATGTTATGGCTCTGTGGGCCAGGCCCCAGAACTGCTGCTGTGTGTGTGGGTCCTGCCTTCAGGACTCCCACAGCCAGACCTGGGGCCCAAGTTGGGGTAGGTGGGGGCCCTCCAGGTGGCTGCACTGCCCTCAGGGAGTGGAGGTACACGTGGGGGAGCTCTGAGGGTCTTGGGCTGAAGGACAGAGTAGGAACATGCACACCCTGCAGGCCCAGCCATGTGGCCAGGGGCCATGGAACCAGGAATGGTGGGCGACGGGAAGCTGCTCATGCAGGCCCGGGCTCTGGGGGTCTTGGGAAGCTGGCTGGCAGCTCTCAGGTTTATGCAGTCCCTGGGCTGTAGCCATTGCCCAGGGGAGGCCTTCCCTCGGCCGTGTGCTCAGGGGCTCCACTGGGGAGGCCAGTCCCTGCAGAGGACACGAGGACCGCTGGTGGGACCCGGCCCTGTGGGACAAAGTGGACAGGTGCTCACCTGGGTTGGCCCATCTCTGGGTATAGCAACCTGGATGGAGGGCCTGGGGGCTGCCAGTTTTGGAGACCCCACGGGAGGGGTGTGGGATGACCTCAGGGCATCCAAAGGCTCTGGTGGGGTGGGGGGATGATTCCCTCCACTGAGCCCCCAGGGGACCCCCCCCACATTGAGTCCTGCATTCAGGCCTACCTGGGAGCCGTGGCCCCCTTGGCAGGGCCATCAGGTTTGGGACACTTGTCAGAACCAGTTCCCCAGGAAGGGGATGGAGGAGGTGGTGAGGGGGGCAGGTGGGGGCTTTAGGGGCAATGCCAATGGTCGTGTGCAGGTGATATGGGCTGCCAAGGGCAGGGGGCTCCTGTTGTGGGAGCTGGAGCACCAGGATCAGAGACCCTCGGGAGGGGGTGGGGGCTGCCTGCATTAGGGAAGCCAGCCTGGACCCCTCTGGGTCCTGGTGCAAGGGATCAGGGCCTCTCCGGAGGGTGAGGGGCAGGGGGAGCACGAGAGAACCCAAGGCAGAAGGATGCTATGCTGTGCTCCTGCCTTCCCAGGGGGACGCCTGACCAGCCCATCATCGGGGCACCCAGCAGAGCACCTGCCTCTGCCTTCCCTGCTCTGACCATAGGCGTGGTTGGCGCAGCCCTGCCTCTGCCACGCACCCAGGGCCCCTGACCTCTCAGAGGCCTTTGCTCACCTGTGCAGGGGGCATCCTCAGCCCTCTGCTGGACCGCAGAGGCTAGGTTGCCCCTAGGTTCCCGCTGGCTCTGCCTCCTGGCATGTGACATGGACGCCGTTAGAGGGGCCCCCCTCACCTGAGCTCCCTGCTCGGAGCAGCCCACGCACTGGCGCCCATGGCTCAGTGGAGGGAAGTGAAGAGCGCAGAGCGGTCCTCGACTCCCCTGGGTCATGCTCCCGGAGCTGGGCTGTGACCTGGGCAGGAGGCTCCCACGCCGGCCCCCCAACACCTCTGCCTGCAGAGTCTCCGCCGGGAACTGAGAGGCCGTCCCGGGAAGGTGTCTCTGGGAGACTCGGGGACTCGGGGCTGCACGTGGTCCCCTCCCTCTGCCCCCTCCTTCCCGTGCTGGGCAGCCAGTACCCTGGGGCCTGGGGGTGAGGCCCTGGGGGGGGTAGTCTCCTGGCAGGCCTGCCTCGGTGGCTCGAGGGGAGGGCCCGAGCTGAGGGCTCTGAGCAGCTGCCGAAATAATTCACTCCCTCCACCCCCCTCACCCCGTGTTGAAGTGAGTCAATTCTTTCAAACCACATTTGCTGTCTTATTGTTTATTTTCGGGCAGCAGTGGCAATTTTCGATACCCACCTCAGATATGGCTCGGGTCACCTGTCATTCCAGAAAGGTCAGCGATTCATTTAAAGTTTCATCACTGCACATAAGCAGGCAAACACCATTTCATTTGCTGCCTTTGTGTGGGCCAGAGGCTCGGCCTGTCGTCTCCTTCCCGGCCTGGGAATCGACAGCAAGGCCGTCACCCCCTGTGGGTGGGTCGCAGCCTCCCACCCGCCCCAGGCAACCTGCGCCACTGCCCGCCTCCCCAGCCTACACAGACTTTCATTCAGAGGCCTTTCTGGGAGCCAGAGCCCCCCGTGGCCCTTCGTTTGCCTGGTCTCTTAAGACAGAATTATCCAATTACCTGCCCTGCCCTGGGCTCTGCCTCCCCCTGGCCCCTCATCCTCGTCCACCAGGGCGGCTCTGGGGCGGGGCTGCACTGGCCCCAGATGTGATGCGAGGCTGCGGGTGGGGCCGGGGGGCCTGGGGCTCCGAGGGAGGGACAGGAAGGGGGCAGATCCCTCCACGTTCAGCGGGGGGCTGCGTCTCTGCAGTGGCCAGAGCAGGGCTGGGCTGACCACCCCGCAGTGAAGCCTAGACTGGGGAGATGGCTTGGGTCCCAGAGACTAGGTGGCTCTTGTTTTGCTGCCTCCAGGGGTGGCGCTGGGGGGCCTCTGGGGCTTTGGGAGATCTCCATCGCTGGTGTGGGGGCTTCATGCCCCCTCTCCACCTGCCTCCAGACCACGGGCCCCAAGGGCAGGGCTGGGTTCTGGGGTCCCTGATGTCTAGTGCCCTGCGTGGCCTAAGCCTGATGGATCTGTCTTTACAGCCCACCTGCTCTGGACATGACTTACAGCAGCAGGTGGGGATGCTTGGAAGGCAGGAAGGTGCCACAAATGTGGTGGCCCTGGCAAGGGCAGTGGGGTAATGGGGCCCAAGGGCACGGGGTCGGCAGCATGTGGTGGGGGTCCGGGCAGCATGGTCCACAGCACATGGACAGGAGGACCCCGCTCATGCCTGGCCTGGAAGCCTTGTCCCTGAGGGACTAGAGGGCAGAGTGGAGGTGCACTGGGTGGCAGCTCCCTGGGACTAGGGCTGCATCGGGTTGTGGGGGACAACAGAAGTATTGAGATTGCCTGCAGATGTGGTGTTTCCAGCTCCTTCTGGCCCGTGGGGCTGCTGTACCCACCCGTTCACACGAGCATCTGCTTCCGTGTGCTCCTGGGTGCTGAGACCCCCACTGGGGTAACATGCCTGGCCTATCTCTTCCTCTCCCCTGGCACCCCCACAGAGGGCAGGGCTCCCCCAGCCCCAGCACAGGGAACCAGCCTGCCTCCCTCACCTGTGGGATCATCCCCGCCCCCAGTGCCTATAGTTAGCAGGTGATCCATAGAGCCTCAGGCATCATGCCAGGCCACTGATGTTGGCCCAGAATGGTAGTGACAGGGCCTGGTCCCCGGAATGAGGGAGAGTTGCTCTCTGCCCGCTGGGCTGCCCGGTGCCCGGTTGTCTGCAGTCTGTCCCTGGTGGGTAGTAGTAGGGAGAGCCAGCCCTGAGATGTGGGTTCTACCCCCCAGTTCCTGGATGACACTGGGTGGTGAGCATACATCCCAGCCATGGCCTAGTCCTTTCTGGTCCCTACAGGACCCTTGCTGGGATCCCTGCTCTCCTGGGCAGCCCCCCTGCCAGGCACACGCAGGGCCAGCCCAGCCAGAGCCCCTTGCTCTTTAAACCTTGTGGGACCTGCCCACCTGCCCGGCTGGCCCCAAAATGGCATGAGGAAGCCCTAGCATGGTGCTGGCAATAGCGGGTCTGATGAGTCTCCAGAGTGGGATGGCTGGCCCAGGGGCTCTGGGTGGGATGTGTGGCCTTCTGTGCCCACTGGTCTGGGGTGAGGCTGAGGGGGGGCCCCAGGTGTGCCCAGCTCGGCTTCCTACCTGCTGCCTGTCCCCTCCCACCCCCATCTGCTCTGGCTGTTCCAGGGTCCCCTCGAAGCTTCTCTTTCTGGGGGAAACTGTTGGAAGCCACAGGGTTCCCCAGAAGTTAGCTAAAGAAGAAGGCTTGAGGTGTCCCAGCTGGGTGAGTGTTTGGGTGGGAGGCCTGGGTGAGAGTAGCCGGATGTGTGCTGTGGGGTAGAACCAGGGCCCTGCAATGATAGGGTGGTGAGTGTGTGCGTGTGTGTGTGTGTGTGTGTGTGTCTGTCTGTCTGTCGGGTGTGTGCCAGGGAAGGAGTGTGACCTCCTGGCAGGGCCAAGCTGCCTGCATCGCTCTAGTTCTTGTAGAGGAGCAATGGGCTGGATAGGCCCTAGATCATCCAGGGTGAGGCTAGAGTCGTCCTTCTTGAACATATCCTGCCATTCACATGATTATTTTTCATTCAGAACACATTCTGGTGCTGGGTGAGGCTGGCAGGTCCACAGGCCTCGCAACAGAGTTTACTCACTTGGCTTCGCCTCCTTGTCTGTGAAATGGACCAAGAAATGTGCAGGTCATGTGTTCTCACCTTGGCCCAGGGAACAGTCCAGTCAGTGGGCTCCCAGCTGGCTGGCCCATCCCTCAGGGCTGGAGCTTCCAGAAGATTCCAGATGTCTTAGTGAGGCCAGGGTGGAGCTGAGACAGCTGGGTTGTGGCTCTGCTGACCACTCCCACCCCCCCTCATCTCTGTGGCCCCTCCTCTCCACCAGCTCCACTGGCCAGGGGCCCCTTCCTCACAAAGCTGACTCTGAGCCTCTGGTCCTCCTTGGGTGCCCCAGTTGGTCCTTGCCAGTCTCTACCGCATCTTGGAGCTCACACATCTGCTTCCTCAGGGACGTGGGGGCAGGGGGTCAGCTGAGAGCAGGACCAGAGTGGGAACAAGATGGGAGTGAGTTATGAGTTTTGGCAGCAGGGGCCAGGCAGCTGGGGGCATGAGGGAGCCCCTCCTGGTCTTAGTCAAGGCCCTCCCAACACTCTGGCCTCCACAAAGTAGCTCCCAACCTCTCCCACTGCTCCAGGTTGAACCTAGGTGCTTCATAGAGCTGCACGATAGCCATCCATCATCATTCCCTCCACCACCACCGCCACCCACCTACCCACTCAAATACCTGTCTACTCATTCCCCCACCATTCCTTCTTCCCTCCCTCCATCATCCATCCATCCCTTCATCCACCCATCTGTCCATCCATCCATCCATCCATCCACCATTCCTTTTTCCCTCCCTCCATCATCCATCTATCTGTCCATCCACCCATCTATCCTTCCATCCAACCATCCATCCATCCACCCATCCAATCAGTGAGTCCATAAACGTGTAGGACCCTGATGGGGCCATGGTCTAGGCACTGGGAATCCAGAGGGTGAGTTCCAAGGTCTCAGCTACTGTACTGACAGAACACAGTACTGTCTCATGACTCCACCTCTTCCTGCAGGAACAGGTAACAGGGAGGTGGAAGGGCTGGGCTGGGCCTGGTGCCTTCACCATGGGGTCATTAGGGTCCAACCTAGGGTCCCATCTGAGCCCCTCAATTCAGCTTGCATGTGTCTCTCTTAACCCCTGCTCTGGGGCAGAGCCCAGTCGTCCTGGGCACGTGGCCCTGCTCCTGCCTGGGCTGCCCCTCAGAGCAGAGAGGAAAGGGCCCTTGCTTACAACCCCATCTGCCTCTCCCGCATACCCAAGACCTGGTGGGTCTCCAGCCGGGGGTCCTCCGGGACAGTCCAGAGTCAGGATGGGGTGAAGGAGGCCCTATCCTGAGACCCCACAGTCTGTGAGCAGGGCCATCCCCCGCTCCAGGGAGCGAGGCCCTTACTGACGCCTCAGGGTCATGGGGCCAGCACCCACCTCTCCCACCTGAGGACACCTGGCCCCCATGTCCCACTAGGTGTCTGCTCCCGCTGAGTGTGCAGTGTGGCTTGGGGTGCACCTCGGCCCTCCAGCGCCCCCGGATGGTCTCAGCAGGGTGTTGGAGGGTGGGCCAGGCAGGGGAGGGCGGAGGGAAGCAGGAGAAAAGCAGGCCAGGGTGGGACTAGAGGCGGTGCCTCGCCCACACGCACCCTGCGCACGCCACAAAGAGGAGAAAGAAAGGTAACTGATGGGCAGTATTTTAAGGCATATTAACTCAATTACAAGTATATTTTTACAATCGTGGCTCCAACATTTATCACGCAGCGTTTATTAGCCCCCGGAGCTGGGCTGTGTCAAATGAAGACTGTGAAGCCGGAGCATTTCATTACGCTCTGCCCGCGCCGGGCGCTCCTTCCCGAGTCTCTTAAACCGCACGATTTTATCAAAATCTTCGGAAATTGAAGCAATCACTAAAAGGTGTCGGGGAATTAAAATGTTCTGTCTCGGTGAAAGAGATACACTTCTTGTAACATATATCAGTGGCTCTTGTTTTTTTAAAGACACATTACTATGCAGAGAAAAGTCCCCCTCGCAGGAAGGGGGTCTTCCAGAAGGATCCGGCAGCAGTAATTCTTCACGCTTAAAAATTGTCTGCGGGAGACATGCTGCCTGCGAGGGCGCCCTCTGCGCCTCCCTTCTCCCCTCCCTCTGTGTGTTTTTCCAGTTTTGCTCTTGCCCTCGTGGTTTGGGGTCACCTGCTCCAGAGCAGCCCCGGGTCTGAGGATGGGAGGCGGGAACGGCTGGGAGCCGGAGTCTGCCCCCCCACCCCGTGTGTGCAGTCTGTCCCCAGATTTCGCAAACGCTGCCACCTCTGGCTGTCCCCTTCCTGCTGCTGTCTGTGGGTGCAGAGTGACGGTCACGGTGCGGTTTGTCCCAGAGCCACGTGGAGCGGCTTCCCTGGCCGTCTTCATGCCGTGGCCTGAGCACGGGGGCCGCAGGGCTGGGGAACTGGCTGTGGCCGTCCCTCTCACCAAGAGCTTCACCTTTTTTGGAGACAACCAGCCGGACATGGCCCCCCACCTCGGTCACCTCTGAAGCCTCGAGGGGGTGTGTGGGGGTCTTGCCTGACAGAGCTGTGGGAGCCAAGGTCCTGGGGGGCTGATGGTCCCCAAGGAGGTTTGGCCATGCCTGCCCCTTCCTCTGACCTGCCCACCGCGGAGGACAGGCGCCGTCTGCATGTGCTCAGTCCTGAGGTGCGTCGTGGGCCGGAGGTCAGCACTGGGTCAGTCCCTGCCATGGGAGGGCGTGACCACGGGGAAAGACTGGGTCCCACGTGCCGGGGCTCATGGTGGGGCCCGTGGGGAGGGGCAGGGCTGGATGGGAGTCTAGAAGCCCTGGTATCCCAAGGGCAGTGGTGGGAGACACCTGCAGAGGGTTGGGGGCAGGGGGAGCAGGGGCCCCAAGTAGCACCCCGGCAGGGTCCAGGTGGTGGGGAGACACCTATAGATGTCCTGAGGTGGGGGCTGGACCTCTGGGGCCTGGGGAGCCTACCGGGGTGGCTGCTCTGTGCCAGGCCTGTGGGGGGCTCTCAGAGGAGCTGCCTGGCCCACCAGAGACTCAAAAAGGGGCTGTCCCCCCTCAGAGCCTTGTGGGCAGGGGTGGCAGCTGTGCCGATGGAGCACCTGGCAGAGGGCAGAGTGCTGACTGGTGTGGCTCACGCATGAATCTTTAAAGGCCCTGATGCCATGTCCCTGTCCCCTTGTGGAACAAGTGTTATTTCAGAAGACCTGCGCCACAAAGCTGGAAGCAGCTCTATGTCTTGCAGAGAGTGACAGGGAGGTGTCCCCAGCCTTGATGCAGCCTGGTGAGAAGGGGTGAGCCCGGCTGGGGTTCCCCAGGAAGCAGTCAGTCCCAGAGGTGTGTCTGCTGCTGGAGGGCCAAGGGCGTGGGCCCTAAGGGACCCCCGTGGGGCCTTCTGCCTCCCCATCGAGGCCATGTTGGGGTTGCCCTTGGGATCGGTAGTCTTGGAGAAAAGTGGGCAAAGAGTACATTGGATCTCTTGATATAGTTTGTTTATTTTTTTTTTTATTTTATGTATTTACTCATGACAGACACAGAGAGAGAGAGAGAGAGAGAGAGAGAGAGAGAGAGAGAGGCAGAGACATGGGCAGAAGGAGAAGCAGGCTCCATGCAGGGAGCTGACGCAGGACTTGATCCCGGGTCTCCAGGATCAGGCCCTGGGCTGAAGGCGGTGCTAAACCACTGAGCCACCCAGGCTGCCCAGATACAGTTTCTTATAAGTTCATGCAAATCTATAATTTTCTCAAAATAAGAAGTTAATTAAAAGCTAGTTGGAGAAAACAAAAAGCAAGTTGTACTACCTCAGAGGTAGTAAGAAGTGAACATACAGAGGGAGAGCACCCCACCCGCCAGTGCCCAGGCCCTCGAGCAGCAGGTGAGACACCCCAGGGATGGAGAGCTCCCACTCAGCCCCCCATGATGCTCTGCGGTGTGGACAGCCCCAGGCTCTGGGGGGCTCAGGCCCCATAGGGAGGGGATTTTGGAGCCCCCCTCACCTGCCCCCAGGTGTCTGCCCTGTCCTGTGTGTTGGCGGCTCCTGGACGCCTTTCCCAGAGGCAGCGCAGGCAGCCCAGAGAGGGTGAGGTGGCCCAGCAGGGGACTGGGGGCCAGAGGTGTGCAGTGTGGAGAGGGCTCAACCCCCACGGCTTCCCCTTAGTGGGGGACACATGTGCAAATGTGCGGAGGAACCAAGGGCCTGGCCACAGCCTGGATGTACTGGCAGGAGAAGCTGAGTGGTAGGTGGGGCTCTGGGAGGTGTGCATGGGGAATGTGGGGTCCCCTCCAGCCCTGCCATGGGGGCTGTGCCACGACCCCCTACAGGGAGCCCAAGGGTGCCTCTATGGTGCAGCCTGGGATGGCCCTGAGCCCGTGTTGTCTTCCTTTTCCTGGCCTGTCTCTGTGGGTCCTTAGCCAGGCTCAGGAGCAGGGACCCCCACGTCCCACATCAGCAGGGACAGGACCCAGAAGGCAGGGCAGCCACCCTGTCCTGTCCCCTGTCTGCCCTGTGCTCAGCCAGGCCTGTGGGAAGCCGGGGAGCATGGCCTGGCTACTGGGTCGGGGCTGTCCTCCAATGGGTCACAGGACAGGAGACAAAGGGCCTGGTGGGTCACTGCCAGGTCTGGCTGGGTTGGGGGGACCATGTCCCTCCCCTGCCCAACAGCCACTAAAGGTGTCCCTCATTCCAGGAGCCCCAGGGAGGGCGGCCGTGTGGGCAGATGACCCGAGGAGGGACAGACCCCCGTCCCTGCCCTGGACCCCTCAGACTTCAACAAGCAAAGGGGCCTGTCTCTGACCCTGAGGTCACAGCAGGGCAGCAGGTGGCACATCCCTCACCTGGGGCTGCTGTGAGGAAGGAAGGAGCCTCTGACAGCCCCGTGAACGCCTGTGCAGGACCAGTGAGTCCCTGGGCCTCCCCCTGGGCAGACAGGGGTGTCATAGGTCCACACCCCCACAAGCTTGGGGAGGACCGTAGTCCTTGATCACCCCCACCCACCCACCTCCCCACATGCCCTGCGGCCCTTATGATGAACCCTTGGGCCCCCAGCCAGCCCTGCATAGGCTGGGCCCCTCTTCCTCCCTCACCCCCCACAACGTCCTTCTGCCCTCCAGGTTGGCTGTTCACCTCTGCCTTCAGGAAGCCTTCTAGGCTGTGCTGTGAGTTGTAGCCCTATGTCTGTCTGCCTAACCACCTCTGCAGCCTTGTAGCAGGAGTCCCTAGAGAGAGAGAGGGTCACTGCTGGGTCCCCTGCTGCCCCCTCCTTAACCAGGGCCAGAGGGGCGATGGGCTCTGCCTGGGGGGCTCAGGGTCTGGGTCCGCTGGCCTGAGGGGTCCTGGGTGGGGGACTCAGGGTCTGGGTCCACTGGCCTGGGGGAGCTCGAGGTCTGGGTCTGCTGGCCTGGGGGCGCCTGGAGAAGCCTGAGGGGGCCCAGGGTCTGGGTCTGCTGGCCTGGGGAGCCTGAGGGGGCTCGGGGTCTGGGTCCACTGGCCTGGAGGGGCTCGGGGTCTGGGTCTGCTGGCCTGGGTGAGGCTGGGGGAGCTTGGGGGAGCTCGGGGTCTGGGTCCACTCTCCTGGGGGGCTCGGGGTCTGGGTCTGCTGGCCTGGGGGTCTGGGGGGGCTCAGGGTCTGGGTCTGCTGGCCTGGGGGGCCCCCTCCCATGGCCACCCCCACCCCATGGCTGTGGCAGGGCCACCGGATCACCAACTGGGAGCCCTGGGTCTGTAAATTCTGGGTGGATGGGTGGACGGCAGCCCCGCAGGGCCCATATCTCCTGCTTGTTGGTGTCGCAGACTTTGCCACGCTGGGGTCAGGAGTGAGCCCGCCCCGTCGTTTGTGTTCTCAATTTAATTGTTGCGCTCCTTTTCTCCCTTAAAAAGATCAGTAAAAACTGTTAATTTGATCAATACTTAATTTTTTCACCCGAAGTGCGTTTCTTCTGCTGGCCCGTGATAAGCAGGCGGCGGGGCAGAGGGACAAGTAAATTGTCAGGAATTTCTCTACTCTCCCGCGGCCACTCCGCCACTTAGAGCCGTGTAATTTATACCCGGGCAGTCGCTCTGCAATTACCCTGTCTATTGCTGTCGACAGTATCACACTATCTTTTAAATAGATCCGGCTCGGCTGGTCCAGACGAGCCAACAGGACAAATGACGCCATCCCTCATCCCGCAAGCCCTAAAGAGATAAGTCCCCTAAAGAGGGACCCATTTATCAGCTGATACAAGCTGGGTACTTACAAGCCTACTTCTTTGTTTGGGCTCTTTTCAGATTTCCAAAGCTATTGATCTAGCGAGGGGGAGCCGGGCTGGGGCGCGGGGTGGGGTGCTGAGGGGCAGCCCTGGGGTCCCGCACTGCGGAGAGTCCTGGGAGGGGCCCCGTGGCTCCTCCCGCCGCCGTCAGCCCCCGCCCCCCAGCCTGGCTGCGGTTGCCCCCTTGGCCATGCCATCAGCCTCCTTCCCGGGGGCAGGCTGTGTGGGTGCACCTGCTGAGTCGCGGACCTACGGGATGTGAAGTGCCGGGCTGCCCCTTGAGTACCCTGGGGCTCTGTGGGGCTCTGTGGGGCTGACCAGGGGGGCTGGGCCCAGTGCCACTGGCCCTGACCCAGTGCCTGCTTCTTGCTTACTTACTGCTCCCTTCTCCCATGAGGAAGGCTACCTCTGTGCCCTCTTGCAGCAAATGCACGAGCCTTCACCATGTGCCAGTGTGACGCCCAGGGCAGACACATGGCAGCCTGTGGGGTCTGCATCCCAAGACCGTCAGGACTTTGAATTAGGGAGAAAATGAAACGGGGCGATGGGCCGGGTGTTGGGAGCTGCTTTGGAGGATGGGGCAGTGAGCTGCTCCCGTTCTCTTCCCCAAAGGGCAGGGCTGAGACCAGGTCTGCTGCTGGGGGCCGGGCCCCAGGGTGGGGCAAGGTGGCTTTGCACTCCACCTGTGGGGGTCACTGCCTGGGGGTACCCTTAGGGCCACAGTGGAACTGAGGTGGCTCTGTTCCCTGGCAGGCTCAGCACGGGCCTCAGGGGAGGGGATCCCCTGCCCCCCATGCCCTGCCTGCTTTGACCATCCAGGGGAGCCAATCAAAGGCAAGGACACGGGCACAACCTCAGTGTCGTGACAGCTGCCCTTTTGCAAAACCCGCTGGGACGGGATGTCCCAACCCACCCACCCCCAGCCCAGCTGTCTGAATTGGGTGGGCTCGGGTCAGGCCTCAGTTGGGCCCCTGTGCCCCTTTGAGTACTCCCAGGACTTTGCGGTATGGGCAGCACGTGGACTGTCCTTGGTTCCCCAGAACCTTCTGTGCCCCATGCCCCGTGCCCCACGCCAACCCAAGAGTGGCTCCTGTGAGACAATGGATGGTCCAGGAGGCTCCCAGCTGGGCTGTGGGGAAGAAAGGGCCTCCCCACCCAAACCTCCCCAAGGAGCTGCTCCCAGAGCCCAGCCAGGGCCTGGGAG